>NC_073233.2:137267500-138537500 GCF_029281585.2 Gorilla gorilla gorilla
TGCGGAAATAGGGCAGGGGTGAGTGCAGAAGTGGAAAATCCATGCAGAGAATAGCCACATAGACAAGGACTCAAAAAAGAGAATGGAGTAGACTCTCTGCTTGCAGTTTTCTTTCAAAGATGGAATAAAAGAAAAATGACCAACTTGCTTGGAGAAAATACATTTTTATGATGCTTTGTTCTGATACTGCCCTTAAGCACTAAGTGCATGGGCACGTGTGGAAGGTGGCCTTCGTAAGTCGATGAAAGCTGTTTTTACAGATTAAAGAGTGTACAGAAACATGTATGTGCACATACATGCTGACATCCATGCAAGGAGACAATTGTCCTTTGTGGCGGGCTTGGAAATCATCCTGCTCTTGGGCTTGCAGAATTCGGCCTTGTATTGACTGTAGTGATCACAGACTTTTAGACCACAGAGATGACATAATCCGACAGCCTTGTTTTTACAACCAATAAGCCTGAGGCCCAGTGAATGACTCGCCTAACGTTAGTATTTCACCCACCTAGTAAGTGGGGGAACTAAGACAAGAATTTGGGTGCTCCTATGGACTGAGTTATGTCCCTCCGAAATTTAGTGTTGAACTCCCGAGCCCCAGTATCTCCGAATGTGACTGTATTTGGAAATAGGCTTTTATAAAACTAATTAAGTTAAAATAAGGTCATTATGGTGGACCCCAATCTTACCTGACTGATGTCATTATAGGAAGAGGAGATTGGTTACAGACAAGCACAGAAGGAAGACCACACGAAGACACAGAATGGAGGCTCTCTCTATGCTACACAGAGAGGTCTCAGAAGAAACCAATCTTGCTGGCACCTTGATCTCAGGCTTCCAGCCTCCAGAATTGTGAGAAAATAAAGTTCTGTTGTTTGTCACCCCATCTGTGGTAGGTTGTTATGGCAGCCTGAAGAAACTAATACAGGTGTCCTAATGGAAAGGCCCATGCTCTCATAGCTACTTGGCAGCCTCCAGGGTGAGTAAGATGTGGCTGGAGCGCAAGCACGCATTGTCTGCAAGTCCTCAGCTGCTGAGGGAAGGCTGGACCTTGTGCTTGGCTGCAGGGTGTGGCCTCTGACACGGAAGCACTTTTCCAGCCCTGGGTGACTCTTGGAGTGAGTATTATCACAGACCATGTCCGCACAATTTACATCCCCCAATGAATTAACTTCCATTTACAAGACTTGAAGAAATGCACCAAGGTCGGCTGAATGAAAACTCAACATCAGTAGCATTTTGTAATTGATGATGATGATGATGAATTAATTTGTGTACAATGACTATCAATACCTATTATCAATATCCATTACTTTTTTGTTTATTTGTTTTTTTGGGTTTTCTTTTTTTTTTTTTTTTTTTGCATGTCTTAACTCTCTATCTTGGTTGTAGCCTCATTGTGGACACGGAGTACAATAACATACTCAATTTTGTATCCTTTGCTGTTAATTAAAAAAAAAATCCTCATTCGATAATGAGAAGAAAAATTATCAGCAATTATCTTAACAAGCAGCTCCCCAGCTCTGGCATGAGCACAAGGTCATCTAATTGGTGCCCATTGGAGACGCTCCGTCAGACTCCCCGTTGACATACTGCCATCTGGTGGAGCTGGGCGAGCCGATCAGCTTTCACAGTCTGATGTTGCCTGTGTCTCGACATATGTTTGTTCCCGGTTCCTGCTGATTTTCCTGACAGCTGTCCAAATCCAGGGGCGAGCACCATGCAGGCCCAGGCCTTGGCAAAATACTGAAGGAGGCAAACATTTGCTTCGGTGTTCTGCTGCTTTCCCTATCAGCGATACTCACAGCCTCGTGTGCTTGCTCTTCTGGATGAAATCTTGAATTCTGTTCCACAAATTAACATCTCTTTCCCTGCCCCAAATTTCTTTTATTTGCATAGACCTCACAGTTTATACATTGCTTCTGAAACTCCTCTCCCATTTGATTCTCAAACAACTTTTCGAGTGTGCTGGACTAGAATGTTAACCTCCTTCAACAAAAATTTATTGAATATTGATTGTACTCAGACTGGGAACTAGGGTTACAAAGACAGAAAGACCAGGGCCCACTTAATTCATGGTTACAGAAGGCCCAGTACCTGAAGCCTACAATATTTTTAGAAGCCCATGAAGATGTTTTAATTTCTTTTAAAATATAAGAAAACATGAAATTTTAGGTGCAAGAAAAATGAATATCTTTATGCCAATGCAAATTTTTAACACAATTTTAGTATTTTTAAATTATAACATTTAATATTTTTATGGAGGAAGAAGTCCATGAAGGCAAAATTCTCCAGGACCCACAAAAATTGTAACGCCATCTTGGGAAAGGCAGGAATAAAATTAGATAATCATGCATATAAAAGCTGCTGCTGGCCAGGCATGGTGGCTCATGCCTGTAATCCCAGCACTTTGGGAGGCTGAGGCAGGCAGATTGCTTGGGTTCAGGAGCTCAAGACCAGCCTGGGCAACTTAGTGAAACCCTGTCTCTCTCTCCATATATATATAATTTTATATATAAATATAAATATATATGTTATATATATATGTCTGAATATTTAGCTGGGTGTGGTGGCGTGGGCCTGTAGTCCCAGCTACTTGGGAGGCTGAGGCAGGCAGATCGCTTGAGTCCAGAAGTTCAAGGCCAGCATGGACAATTTGGCAAAAACCCCATCTATATTTGTAGATATATATATAAATATATGTATATATATTTAGCCAGGTATGGTGGCATGGGCCTGTCATCCCAGCTACTTGGGAGGTTGAGGTGGGAGGATCTCTTGTGCCCAGGAGGTCAAGGCTGCAGAGAGCCACGATCCTGCCACTGAACTCCAGCCTGGACAACAGAGCAAGACTCCATCTCAACAAACAAACAAACAAACAAACAAACAACAAACAGTAATGTGGGACCATGGAGTGGGAGGAGTTTTAGTTTGTCTCTAAGTAGAGTTGAAATATGTTTGATTGAACACATCAGGAAAGACAGAAAGTAATTGCGTTGGAGCTTAGGAAACTCCTGGAAGGGAACAGGAGCTATGGCCAGTCCTGGGGTTCAGAGGTGCTGGGAATATCTGGTAAATGGTTGACAGAGATTCATTCCTCCAGGGATAGTATGAAGGGAGTTAGAAGGAGTTTCCTGGGAGAGAAATTATCCTAAGGAAGAAGAAAACAGGCCAGGTGTAGTGTCTCACGCCTGTAATCCCAGCATTTTGGGAGGCCAAGGTGGGTGGATCACTTGAGGCCAGGAGTTTGAGACCAGCCTGACCAATATTGTTAAATCCCATCTATACTAAAAATACAAAAATTAGCCAGGAGTGGTGGTACACTCATGTAGTCCCAGCTACTCGGGAGGCTGAGGCACCAGAATCACTTGAACCCAGGAGGGGGAGGTTGCAGTGAGCCGAGATTGTGCCCCTGCACTCCAGCCTGGGTGACAGAGTGAGATCCCATCTCAAAAAAAAAAAAAAAAAAGGCAAGAAAAGAAAAGAAAACAGCCACAGGCTTCACCCTATAAGAAAGCCCTACTCACCCTCCTAATGGGACAAGTAATGTACAGGATGCCTGTCACTTGAATTTATTGCCTGCCTAGTTCTATGAAGAGCCTTAAAATACCCAGTTAAAGTGGACTTATTTGTGAGTACTTATGAGACCCTCTTTGAACTCTCGGAGGCACTTCCCACAGTGGGGACCTTGTCAGCAGGGCTGTCATCCTAGTGGTGCAAAGTCACATCTCACTGTGGTTTTAATTCCCAAATGACTAATGATATTGAGCATCTTTTCATGTGGCTACCTCTCATTTCTGTAACTTCTTTGAAGAAATGTCTATTTAGAACCTTTGCCTACTTTTTAATCTAATTATCTTTTTATTATTGAGTGGTAAGAGTTCTTTATATATTCTGGATACAAGTTCTTTACATTATTTGCAAATATTTTCTTTCATTCTTTCGGTAAAAGCTTTTAATTTTGATGAAGTTCATTTTATTTTTTTTTCTTTTATTGCCCATGCTCATAGTCTCATAGCTAAGAATCTTTTGCCAAAGCCAAGGTGTTATGGTTTGAATGTGTCCCCCAAAGTTCATCTGTGGAAACTTAATCCCCAATGCCACGGTTGAGAGGTGGGCTTTCTTTTTTTTTTTTTTTTTCTTTTGAGACGGGGCCTAGTATAGGCATTTCAGCTTTCTTATGGTTGTTGTTTGCATGATATATCTTTTTTCTATTCTTTTACTTTTAATCTCTTCATCTCTTTGGAATTAAGGCATGGCTCCTGTAGACAGCATATAGTTGAATCATATTCATCTATCCAGTCTGAAAATCTCTTATCTTTTTATTGATTTGTATTTATTTATTTATTTTCATTTTACTTTACGTTCTGGGATACGTGTGCAGAACATGCAGGTTTCTACATAGGTATACATATGCCACAGTGGTTTGCTGCACCTATCAACCTGTCATCTAGGTTTTAAGCCCTGCATGCATTAGGTATTGTCCTAATGCTCTCCCTCCCCTGACCCCACCCCTGGACAGGCCCTGGTGTGTGATGTTCCATTCCCTGTGTCCATTTGTTCTCATTGTTCAGCTCCTATTTATGAGTGAGAACATGCAGTGTTTGGTTCTCTGTTCCTGTGATAGTTTGCTGAGGATGATGGTTTCCAGCTTCATCCATGTGCCTGCAAAGGACATGAACTCATCCTTTTTTATGGCTGCATAGTATTCCATGGTGTATAATGGGATTGCTGGATCAAATGGTATTTCTGGTTCTAGATCCTTGAGGAATCACCACACTGTCTTCCACAATGGTTGAACTAATTTACACTCCCACCAACAGTGTAAAAGCGTTTCTATTTCTCCACATCCTCTCCAGCATCTGTTATTTCCTGGCATTTTAATGATCACCATTCTAACCGGCGTGATATGGTATCTCATTTTGGTTTTGGTTTGCATTTCTCTAATGACCTATGATGATGAGCTTCTTTTCATATGTTTGTTGGTGAAAATCTCTATCTTTTGATTGGATTACTTAATCTATTGATATTTAATGTTATGATTAATATAGTTGGATTTATATTTGCCATTTACTTTTGTTTTCTATATACGTCATGCCTTCTTTCCCCTTTATTCTTACTTACTTTGTTCTTTCTCTTTTTACATTAAGTGAATATTTTCTAATGTATTCCCTAATGATTTGTTTAGTAATTTTTTCACTTCATTTTAGGATATAGTAGTTCTCCTTTATCTGCAATTTCACTTTCCATGGTTTCAGTTACCTGCAGTCAACAATGGTCTGAAAATATTAAATGGAAAATTCTAGAAATAAACAATTCATAAGTTTTAAATTGTGTGTGGTTCTGAGTAGCATGGTGAAAACTCATACCATCCTGCTCTGTCCTGCCTGGAATGTGAATCATCCCTTTTTCCAGTGTATCCACATCGTATATGCTATCAGCCCATTAGTGTATAGGAAAAAACTTAGTGTATATAGGGTTCAGTAGTATTGTAGTGTCAAGTATTGACTGGCGGTCTTGGAACATATGCCCTGTGGCTGGGCGTGGTGGCTCACGCCTGTAATCCCAGCACTTTGGGAGGCCAAGGCGGGCAGATCACAGGTAAGGAGATCGAGACCAGCCTGGCCAATATGGTGAAACCCCATCTCTATTAAAAACACAAAAATTAGCTGGGCATGGTGGCGGGCGCCTGTAGTCCCAGCTACTTGGGAGGCTGAGGCAGGAGAATTGCTTGAACCTGGAAGGCGGAGGTTGCAGTGAGCCGAGATCGCACCACTGCACTCCAGCCTGGGCAACAGAGCTAGTCTCAAAAAACAAAACAAACAAACAAAAAACATATGCCCTGTGGATAAGGGGGAACTACTATATTTTTTAGTGGTTGCTCTAGGGTTTAGCATACACATCTTAACTTATGCAGTGATATATAGAATTGCAGTGATATATAGAAATGTGACTGCTATATATCTGTCCATTCCCTCTTTTTTGTGTTATTATTGATATGCTTATTCTGTCTATTAATGTTATAAATGTAGCAATACATTGTTATAATTATTACTTTACCATCTGTGGTCATTTTCTTAGTTTCATACAGTTTTGCTTCCTCCATCACCTTTGTGCTGTAGTTGACAGATATATTACACAGGTTAGGTTGGTGCAGAAGTAATTATGGTTTTTGCTATTAAAGGCAATGGCAAAAACCACAATTACTTTTGCACCAACCAATAGATTTTATATTTTGTAGGCCCAACAATACATTTTATATATATATATATATATATAATTTTATCCAATTAATTTTTAAATCAGTTAATAGAAGAAAGTAGAAAAAACTATGCATTTAAACTCTCTTATAAACCCATAATTACTAAAAGGAAAAACTGTTTCCACTCAACTCTCGCACAACATTTCTGACATCAATTCTGTGGATTTTCTATACCAAGAAGTTCTCCAGTTCTCTATCGACACCAACTAGGAAACTTACAATTCAGTCCTGAAGCCAACTTCCTGGAATTAGTACAGACTCCACAGGTTAAGTACTCAGGTCTACAAGACTGAGCACTTATAGATACTACTTCAGATACCAATCAAAGCCTGGGCCTTCTGTATAATCATTCTCCACAGGGGATTGGTTCCAGGACCTCCTATGGATACCCAAATCCACTGGACGTTTGTCTCTTATATGAAATGATGTAGTATTTGCAAATAACCTATGCACATCCTCCCATATACATTAAGTCATCTTTAAATTACTTGTAATACCGGCTGGGTGCGGTGGCTCATGCCTGTAATCTCAGCACTTTGGGAGGCTGAGGCAGATGGATCACTTGAGGTCAGGAGTTCGAGACCAGCCTGGCCAACATGGGGAAACCCCGTCCCCACAAAAATACAAAAATTAGCCAGGCGTGGTAGTGCATGCCTGTAGTTCCAGCTACTCAGGAGGCTGAGTCAGGAGAATTGCTTGAAGCTGGGAGGCAGAGGTTGCAGTGAGCCAAGAACATTCCACTGCACTCCAGCCTGGGTGACAGAGCGAGACTATCCCAAATACATAAATAAATAAACAAATAAATAAATAAATAAATAACAAATAAATAAATAAATAAATTACTTAAAATATCTGATACAGTGAAATGCTGTGTAAATAGCTGCTATACTGTATTTTTATTTGTGTTTTTAAAATTGTTGTATTGTTATTTTTATTGTTGTTTCTGTTTTCTTTTCTTTTTTCTTTTTTTTTCCTTTTTGCAAACTTAAGGGGTAAGACTGATTTCTTAAACCTTGGTTGATTGTTTCCAGGAATGCAAAACCAGAGGATACAAAGGCCTGACTGTATTTCTGATCAACTGGCTATAAATCAGGAGTTCCCACAATCCCCTCCTCAGGTATGATAATTTGCTAGAATGGCTCATAGAACTTAGGAAAACATTTACTTACTATAACTGGCTTATTATAAAGGATATTTTAAAGGATACAAATGAACAGCCAGATAAAGAGGTACATAGAGCGAGGTCCAGAAGGGTCCTGAGCATAGGGGCTCCTGTCCCCATGGAGTTGGAGTGTGCCACCCTCCTGGCAGCACATGGATGCATTCACTAATCCAGAAGATCTCTGAATACCATCATTCAGGGATTTGTTTTGTTTTGAGACGGAGTTTTGCTCTTGTTGCCCGGGTTGGAGTGCAATGGTGCGATCTTGGCTCTTGACATTGTCATGAATCTGGGGAGCAGGCACAGGAGTGGATACTAAGAGAAGAAAACCAAGGATTATGAAATATAAAGTTTGAACAGGCAAAATTGTTAATATGCATTTATTTGCTCAATATTTGATATTTAATATGTTGTTTTAGGCACTTGAAAGAGGCATTGGCAGTTTGCTAGTCTGGCTAACTGAAGCAGAGGCAGCCTATGGTCAATGAGGTTCAAATGCTGTAGCTTCCCTAGGTTACTGCATAGAAATGTACCTCAACTGCTAATTATGCACGAGTGAGCTGGGGTTTTTGATTCAGCAGATCTGAGCAGTACCTGAGATATGTATTTCCAACAATTCCTATAAGAGTCCATTGTTGTGATTTTGATAAAACCACTCTTTACTAAGAGTGTTGTAAAGGAAAGCATATGAAAGCTTAGATAGAATGTTTGAACAACCTGCTTGTCCATGCACTAATCGTGTGTCCTTGGAAATCCAAAAGGCCACTGTCTTCACTAAAGCATTAAGAATTGCACTGGTAACAAAAGAAATACAAGGCTAGTGATACTTGTAGTAAGAAGATAAAGGGGGGCATCCCTGGAGAATCTCTAACCGGCCTGTGTACTGGGAGAACGGGGAGGAGCCGTGGGAAATTCGCAGAGGGGTGGAGCCTGGCCTCTTCAGTTCCTACGTGGCGGCCCGGTATTCGATCTGTGAGATGGGAGCCCACTGGCAGGACCTCCTTTCACTCTGCTGAGAGGTTTTTTTCCCTTTTTTCCTTTCTGCCCAATAAATTCCACTCCCCTCACTCTTCAATGTGTCTGCATTCCTAATCTTTCCTGGTCGTGTGACAAAAACCCGGTTTTAGCTGAACTAAGGAGCAAAATTCTGCAACACTAGGTGTGGTGGTTCATGCCTGTAAGCACTTCGGGAGGCTGAGGCAGGAGGATCACTTGAGTTCAGGAGTTTGAGACCAGATGGGTAACATGGCGAGATCCCATTTCTACAAAAAAAATTTTAAAAATTAGCTGGGCATGGTGATGCATGCCTGTAGTCCCAGGCATGGGGACTCCTACTCAGAAGGCCGAGGCAGGAGGATCCCTTGAGCTTGGGAGGTGGAGGCTTACAATAGTAAGCCCCAATTGTGTCACTGCACTCCAGCTTGGGTGACAGAGTGATACTCTGTCTCAAAAAAAAAAAAAAAAAAGTAAAAGAAATACAAGACATGTACTCTGAAGGCTGTAAAACATTGCTGAAATACAGGAAAGAAAATATTATTAGCCAGGTATGGTGGTATGCACCTATAATTCCAACTACTCAGGAGGCTGATGAATTAGAATCGCTTCAACCCAGGAGGCAGAGGCTGCAGTGAGCCAAGATTACGCCACTGCACTCCAGTCTGGGTGATGAAGTCAGACTCTGTCTCAAAAAAAAAAAGAAAGAAAGAAAAGAAAAATAAAGAAAATTTAAATTAATGGAAAGACATTGCATGTTCATAAATTGGAAGTCCTAAAGTTAAAATGGCAACATTCCTGAAATTGATTTACAGGTTCAGTGCAATCCTTATCAAAATCCCAGCTGGTATCTTGGCAGCAATTGACAAGCTTATCTTAAAATTTATACGAAAATGCAAAGGAACCAAAACAGCCCCCCCACCCCAAAAATACAGAAAAAATAAGAACAAAGTTGAAGAATTTACACTTCCTAATTTCAAAACTTACTACAAAGCTACAGAAATCAAAACAGTGGGATATTCATAAGGGTAGACATATAGGTCAATGGAATAGAATTGAAAGTCTTGAAAACAACCCTCACATTTATGGCCAACTGTCTATTTAAAAGGGCAGCAAGACAATACAATGTGGAAAGAATAGTCTTCAAGCCAGGCACAGTGGCTCATACCTGTAATCCCAGCACTTTACGAGGTTGAGGTAAAATGATTGCTTGAGCCCAGGACTCTGAGACTAGCCTGGGCAACACAGTGAGATCCTGTTTCTACAAAAATAAAAATAAAAAATAAAAAATCAGCTGGGTGTGGTGGTGCACACCTGTGGTCCCAGCTACATCGGAGGCTGAGGAAGAAGGATCACTTGGACCCAGGAGGTCATGGCTGCAGTGAGCCATAATTGCGCCATGGCACTCCAGCCTGGGTGATAGAGCAAACCCTGTCTCAAAGAAAAAAAAAAAATAGTCTTCAACAAATGATACTAGAGCAATGGGATGTAGATAACTGGTAAAAAAAAAAAAAAAAAGAAAAAGAATGAAATTAGACTCCTTCCTTACACGATATACAAAATGTAAGAACTGAAGCTGTAAAACTCATAACTAAATCTTTGTGAACTTGGGTTAGGCAATGCCTTCTTAGCTGCAACACCAAAGGCACATGTAGCAAAAGAGAGAAGTGGATAAACTAGGACTTCACAAAAATTAAAACGTTTTTGTACTTCAAAGGACACTCAATAAAGTGAAAAGACAAATCAAAGAATGGGAGAAAATATTTGCAAAACATGTATCTGATAAGAAACTTGTATCCAGAATATATATTTGAAACTCGGCTGGGCGTGGTGGCTCACGCCTGTAATCCTGACAGTTTGGGAGGCTGAGACAGGCAGATCATGAGGTCAGGAGTTCAAGACCAGGCCAGCCTGACCAAAATGGTGAAACCCCGTCTTTACTAAAAATACAAAAATTAGCCGGGCATGGTGGCACGCACCTGTAGTCCCAGCTACTTGGGAGGCTGAGGCAGAATAATCGCTTGAACTGGGGAGGTGGAGGTTGCAGTGAGCCTAGATCATGCCACTGCACTCCAGCTTGGGTGACAGAGCGAAACTCCATCTCAAAACAAACAAACAAACAACAAAAAAAACTCTTATAATTCAATAATGAAAAAAGAACAAAATTTTAAAATGAGCAAAGGATTTGAATAGACGCATCTCCAAAGATATACAACTGGCCAATATGCATATAAGAAGATGCCCAACTTCATTAGTCATCAGGGAAATACAAAGCAAAACCACGAGATACCACTTCATACTCACTAGGATGACTATGATAAAAAAAAAGACAGATAATAGAAAGTATTGGTAAGACAGTGGAAAAATTGGAACCCTCATATGTTGCTTATGGTATGTAAAATGGTGCAACTTCTCTGTAAAATAGTTTGGCAGATCATCAAAATGTTAAACATAGAGGTACCATATTACTCAGCACTCCTATATGCCCAAGAGAAATGAAAATATATGTCCACATATATTTGGTCGACACCAAAACTTGTATACTAATGTTCACAGAAGCATTATTAATAATTGCAAAAAAGTGAAGAGAGCCTAATGTCCATCAAGTAATGAATGGATTAACAAAATGTGGTAGGTATATCCATAATGGAATATTATTTGGCCATAAAAAAAGAATGAAGTGCTGATACATTCTATAACATGGATGAATCTAGAAAACATTATGCAAAGTAAAACAAACCATCACAAAAGATCATACTGTGATCTTTTGAATCCTATTATGAAATCTTATCAGGCGATTTCATTTACATGCAATGTCTAGAATAGGCAAATCTATAGAAACAGAAATTATATTAATGGTTGCCTCTGTCTGAGGTTAGTGGGAAACAGGGAGTGATTGCTAATGGCTATGGGTTTTTTAGGGGTTGGTTGTGGTGATGAGGAAAATGTTCTAAAATTCATTGGGATGATGGTTGCACAACTCTAATATGTTCAGAAACATTTAATTTACACTTTATTGGGTGCATTGTATGGTATGTGAACTATACCTCAATAAGGCTGTTAAAAAAGAAATGCAATGGTGTGGGTTACTGCCATCCTTGAGAATCTCTTTAATGACCAGTTGTCCTCTGTAGACTGTAGGTGATGTGGGGAGATGCTGCAATGTAATTAGATTTCCTGATCTCAATGTGAACAATGAGGGTCTCAAAGTGGGAGAGGCCAGTGGAAATGCTTAAACATCAGACTACATGGACACCTTTACCCCAAAAGCTACACAATCAGAATAGTAATCAGAGCATCCAGTCTCAAAAAGATGTATAGTGATAGCTAACTAATCATGAGACATGTACAATGAAATAGATGGACAGCCCACTAAGGTACTGCAAGCATAAATGAAAAAACCCTGGGTCTGTTGGGCATAAATCTAACTTGAGTTGCTGTAGTGGGCATTCATTGCTTCTTTCTTGGTTTCCAGACCTAAACCACTTCCCAACCGCCAGGACCCTTTGACTGGGAATTTGGCCAGGTATTTTTGAGAAAGCACTATGTAACCTTCCACAGTTGTATACTATGAATTTAAGTGTTTTCCAGTAGGATCGTCAGCCATTTGCCAGAGCAACTGTGAATTAGGGGAAGGAAGATCCAGGGGCTGTTAGATATTGTCTCTGAACTGATGCTAATACTGAGATTTGAAATGCTGCTATGGTCCACTGGTCTGAAGGGGAACTTATTCAGGACAGATAAATGACGGTGTCTTGCCCTAGTCTGTCTCACTGTGAGTCCATTGGGATTGCAGTCCCGTTCTGTGGTTATTTTCTCAGTCCAAGTGCAGTCATTTCTGCATAATGATGCTGATCAACAGCAGACCATATATATGACTATAGTCCAATAAGATTATAGTGAAGCTGCCCTATACAGATGTACCATTAAAATATTTTATACCCTTTTTTTTAACCACACCTTTTCTATGTTTAGGTAAGTTTAGATATGCAAATTCTTACCATTGTGTTACAATTTCTTACAGTGTTCAGTACAGTAACATGCAGTATAGGTTTGTAGCCTGTATGGCTCTACCACATAGCACAGATGTGTAGTAGGCTACTTCATTCAGCTGGTGTAAGTACACACAATGATGATCACACAACAGTGAAATTATGTGATGACACATTTCTCAGAACATGTCCCCATAGTTAAGCCATGCACGACTGTATGTATAGCGTAGGGAGCAGACATACTTAGTAAGTGGCAGAGTCCTCACATGGGTTCCCTGACCCATAGATTCCTATAGAGTTTCTCTCAATCTAGATTTTGTTGGCTGAATACTCAGGCACAGTTCAAAATATTCCTCTGTTTTCCTAAACATTTACAGCTGGATACAGAGCTTGATCTCATTCAGGTTTGATCCCTTTGGCAAGGGTACAGGAAGTGTTGTGGTCTTCATGATGAAGTCCATAGGGTCTGGTAGTATCCCGTTTTATAATGTTAGCAGTTGTTGATGCTCAAAGATCAGATCTATTAATTCACTGGGTGTGGCTAAATGATGATATTCTTTTTTTAAGTTCTATCTTATTTTTTGAGATGGGGTCTTGCTCTATTGCCCAGGCCAGAGTGAAGTGGTGGGATCTCGGCTCACTGCAGCTTCCAGCCTCGTGGGCTCAAGTGCTCCTCCTGCCTTAGCCTCCCCAGTAGCTGGGCCTACAGATGCGCACCATCATGCCTGGTTATTTTTGTATTTTTTGTAGAGATGGGGTTTCACCATGTTGCCCAGGCTGGTATTGAACTCCTGAGCTCAAGCAATCCTCCCACCTCGGCCTCCCAAAGTGCTGGGATTACAGGTGTGAGGCACTGTGCCCACCCAATGGTGATATTCTATCATTTATTTTTTTTACTTATTAGACTTCTTTTGTAAGGAGACTGTTCCCCTCGTCTACTGTCTGTTACCCAGTGACACAGTTGATATATGAAAGGCAGAGCAAATTTTTGATTCTTTTCTTTTATTTACCAGTTTTCAGGATAATGAATTTGTTCTTTAACATGCTCCAAAGGTAACCCTTTAGTTTTCTAAAATATCACTTTGAACTTATAGGTTTGAACATAGTTGAGGAATTCCAGACACTTGCAATTATGTATTTTCCTTTTTGAAACTCTGAATGTACCTTCTTTCGCCGATAAAAGCTTCTTCAGTTTGATTCCTGATTCTTTCTTTGCAGGATCCTAGCAGTACTTGATAGCTTCCTTGCTATGTAGAAAGACAAGCTGTTTCAGGCTCCTCTTGTACATTTCCTTCCCTAGATCTGAAATTCAGCGATTTCTCCAAGAAGCCCTAGTTTCTCTTAGTGGGACATGGTGTTTTAAATTGAAGTCTAATGCTCATTGCTACTGGTTAGGTGACTGTTTCTAGACTTCTCTAATAGGGCTAAGGAAGCTTTAGTCCACATTATATACTTTACGTCACAGAATAACAACACTAAAATGATCACCACATATTTAATTACTGAAAACGAGTTGAAAATGTCCTCATATAGCTGTACTATATTTTCACCCATATGTGATGGTTAGTGTTAGGTGCCAACTTGACCAGATTATGGAATACCCAGATAGCTGGTAAAACACCAATTCTGGGTGTGTCTGTGAGGATGCTCTGGAAGAGATTCTCATTTGAATTGGCGCACTGAGTGAGAAGCTCTGCCCTCAACAGTGTGGGTGACCATCATCCAATCCGCTTGAGGTCTGGGATGGAACAAAAGGCAGAGGAAGGACACATTTGCTGTCTTTTCTGGAGCCGGGCCATTCACCATCTATCTTCCTCTGCCCTTGGACATTACAGCCCCAGATTCTCAGGCCTTTGGCCTCGGACTGAGAGTCAGACCACTGGCTACTCTTGTTCTCCCATCTTCAAACTTAGTTTAAATTACACCACTGGCTTTCCTGGTTCTCTAGCTTGTGGAAAATATATCATGGGAGTTTTCACCTTCCATAATCAAGTGGGTCAACTCTCACAATTAAAACCCCTCTTATCTAGACCTAGATGTGGATTTAGATCTATTTATCTCTCTGTATATATCTTACGGGTTCTGTTTCTCTGCAGAACTCTGACTAATATAGCATATAACCATTACATACTATCCTCTTCCATTCAATCTTCATTTAGCCTTCACTCTGCAAGTAAGCATATGTTTAATGTCGACCACCAGTGCTTCTATCAATGTCTGTAGTCATCATCGTTGCCTGAAATTGGTTTTCTTGCAGGGTCTTCAAGCAGGGCTCATGAGAGCGATCCTCCCTGTGTTCTTGGAAGTAAGTGTTAGGAACATCACAATAGTGATGCTGCACTCTTCTCTCTGCATTCCATCAGGTAGCACTTGGTATTGACTTGCTCCACCTCTGGTGGTGTTACTTTGACCCCTTGATTGAAGTGATATCTACCAAGTTTCTCCACTGCAAAGTTATACTTTTCCCCTCTGTACTTAATAATTATTTTGTGATGAGATATTTTGAACCTATGTAAATGTCCCTTTCCTCGTTCAATGTTAATCCATCAGTTTAGGATGTATTGGTGCTTCTTATCTGAATTAATTATTACCATGATGATTCCCAAATAGTGATTTTCTTATTCCATCATTCCTTCTACATTTACTACTTAGCATTTACCACAGGAAGGGCTTTCTCTTCTCCTTATTTATTTATTAATGTATATATTTATATACATTATAATGTATTGTGTTGGCTCAGTTATCTCTGTATTATGCAATGGGATGTATTATTTCTTACTATCGTTATTTATTTTGATTCTCAATTTGCCTCAAATTTGTCCAGTGGAAGCCCCTTTGTGCTGGTTTCTGTGCCCTTTTGATGTGTCCCATTATTCTTTTAATTCTGTTACTTTTGATCACAATAGGATGTTCCAGGCTCATCCTGTACTTTTTCTGCCACCGTCCCAGACTTAGCCCCTTCTCCTTTTAGTGGAGAATGGCATTTGGAACCCAATGTCTGGGTGTGCTATGTGCGCTCATTGCAAATTTGGGTGTTGCTGCTCTCACGCAGTCCTAGTGGACAGAGATAGGAATTATATCGATACACACACACACACACCTGTGTTTGCCTATTCTCTATATATGGAAAACCAGAAGTTCACACCAATACCTCCAATTCCAGTTCAACAACAGAGTATTCCTTCTAGCTTTCCCTCATTGCATGTTTATAACTTCCTTCTCTGATAATCAGAAGCCTGGTTCTCACTGAGGTTATTTGCTCAATTGCCCTCTGTTACCAATCTTTGGACCTCACTGGTGTGACTTGACCACCTTCCTCACTCTGTTCCCAGTTCCTGCCAAATAACCTCTCTGCTCAATCTCCTTTGCTTGGGCCTGATGAATGGTTCTCAGACTCAATTATTTAAGAAGGAGGGAAGTTTGTATTGTCTTAAAAATGTCTTTTAACGTCTTCTGAAATAGAAGTTTGCAAGTTTTGACCTCTTTTGTGGATAAGATGTAGCATGTTTTATTGTCTGTGGGAGATTTTCTTCTGCTCCTTATTCTTTTTTTCTTCGTCGGAATTTCCAAGGATTTGAACTTGATGCTTTCTCTGTTGCGAATTTTTATGTGAAATTAGTTTTCCTGAAATTTTGGAAGGAGGCATAGTTCAGAGTGCCTGTTCTAACTTCACAGTAGTGTTCGAATATATGGTGGCTTGCTTTTGAAAATTTTCTTTCTCTCTTTCTTTCCCTCCACTTTATCTGGGACTTTTCTCCCTTTGTCTGTATTATCCCTGTCCTGTGGAGTGTGGATTTTACTCTTAGGACTTTCTCCTCAGTGTGGGCCCAGTTCTGGGAGGGGGTCTTGGAGAGCCAGTTTTGAGAGTGACAGATGCTAGGTTGCTGCAGACCTTTTGGCTTTTACCTTGGGCTTCTTGCTCACCTACCACTGGGTTAGGAAGAACCGCTCAGTTTCAGCTGCTGTGCTCAAGTTAGCTCACCACGCTTTCTGGGGAATACCAGTTGCTATTTTGGAGTTCACCTGTTCTCGACTTGTCAAATACCATATTGCTTCCATCTGCATTCTCTCACACATGTGCCCATACCATGCGCCCTTGTGCTGTTGGGTTGCCCTCGTCAATTGCATTTTGTAGTTCATGGGGATACCTTGTCACTTAGTTTCCCTGCAAATGCTGCCTATGGGTTTTTGGCTATTCTATTAGTTCTCTTTCAGTGTTTTTTTGTTTGTTTGTTTTTATTTTTGTTTTTTAAGACAGAGTCTCGCTCTGTTGCCCAGGCTGGAGCGCAGAGGCACAATTGCGGCTCACTGCAACCTCTGCCTCCTGGGTTCAAGAGATTCTCCTGCCTCAGCCTCCTGAGTAGCTGGGATTACAGGCATTAGCCACCACGCCTGGCTAATTTTTGTATTTTTAGTAGAGACAGGGTTTCACCATGTTAATCAGGATGGTCTCAATCTCTTGACCTCATGATCTGCTCACCTCAGCCTCCCTAAGTGCTTGGATTACAGACGTGAGCCACCATGCCTGGCCTCTTTCTGTTTTTATGTAGAGACTCAGAAAGAATAAAAAACAATGCTGTCACTACATGTAATATTTTCCAGATTTCCATATCCATTTCAAACTTTCCTATTTAGTTCATGCAAGAGTCAGAGGAGTAGTTGAGAATGATTACAGGTTAGGGCAAACTTAATCAGGTAGTGATGTCAATCACGGCTGTGTTTCTGGATCTGGCATCTTTGCTGGAGCAAATCAACATAATCTTTGGCTCCTGGCAGGCAACTACTGACTGTACATATTTCCCCTTTCCTCTCTTTTCAAAAAAGATAATTAGAAGCAATTTGCCTTCTCATGGTGGGAATAACAGCATTACTTTGACCGTCTTAGAGCCATGTCAAGTCTTCTGCTCTGTGGCATAAAATAATCTGGAAAAACTTGATCATCTTATTATCCCACAGAACATCATGCTGGCCCTTGACATTGATGACATTTTTTAAGTTGTATCTGGAAAAAGGAATTAGCCAGCATGCTGAGTGCCTTAGTAAGACACATGCATGTCAGAGAGTGAGAGCTCAAAAGTCCTCACTGCCTCAGTGAAAGTACTAGGAGTCTAATGGTCTGGGGCTTTTTGGGATATCTTTTTAGGTGAGACATAAGTTGCTGCACCTTGCACTACTCACCATAAGAAAAAGGCACATAGTCTGTGGGCCTCTTCGGATTCTGGAGTGTCGCATATGACACTGGGCTATGCTGCTCTGACTGGAGCCCTGGGTTATCCATACAGTTACCAATCTTGAATGGGACCCAGCACAAGAAATGCCTTGGTGGAGGTCCAGGCACTGTTTCAAACTGCCCCACCAATTTCATTATAAAATCCAGCAGACCTAAAATTATGTTAAGCATCATCCAGTGAGTTCTAATAGGAGTCCACAGGAAAAGACCATGCCCTCTCCTTTGGGCAATATTTCCTCCATTTGAAACCAGCACTTGACTTGCTACTGGGCCCTGGCAGAGACTGAATGTCTGACTACGAGACATGAAGTGATTATACAACCTGAACGACCCGCCTTGAACTAATTCTTAACTGCTTGACTAAGTTATAACACTGGACCTGCAGAATAGCATGCCACTGTAGGAGGGAAATAGTATCTACGAGGCCAAACCTGAACAGGTCCAGAAGGCACAAGAGTTTTCATTTTCTATTGCTGTGTGACAAACTGTCCCAGAAATTAGTGGTTTAAAATAGTAATGACTTCTTTTTCCTCAGGATTCTGTGGGTCTGGAATTCAGGCAGGCTCGGCCGGGAGGTTCATCTGCTCCTTGTTGTGCCTCTATGTCGCGAGGTTACTATCTTGGTTAGGCTGGGTAGTCCAGAAGGGTTCCATTCACATGCAAGGTGCTCTACCACATGGCCCCTCTCTCGCCACATCGCTGGTCTGGGTCTCCTCCCAACATAGTGGTCTCTGAAGGCAGCTGGACTTCTACATGGTGGCTGGCTTCCAAGAGAGAAAAAGTGGACCTGCCAGTTATCTTAAGTGCTTGGCCTAGAGCTGTGACAGCGTCATTTCTGCAGCATTCTACTGGTCAAAGTGAGTTAAGAGGCCAACACAGACTCTTGGGAAAAAGGAAATAAATTCCACTTCTTGATAGGAGAAACAGCAAAGAATTTGTGGCCACCGCAAATAAATTATATGAGCAGGTGGCTTGGATTTCCACAATTCTTTTAGCATCAGCTATTTCCACACTTAGCTTCTCAAAACTTAGTAGCTTAAAACAAGAATCATTTATGCATAGAGGCTGGCTGGTTGGCTGAGGGTTGACCAATTTTGGCTGAACTTGGTGGAGTGACTTGGTTCTTCTCTGCGTGCCCCTTCTTCTCCTTCTGGGAACAGTGGCTTAGCCATGTTTTTCTCACGGCGATATCAGAGGTGAAAGGCACAAGTAGAAATGAGACAGGTCTCTTGAGTCCAGACATACATAGAATAGTCACGGCATGACTTCTGCTTCATTTTGTTGGCCAAATTACATTGCTGAGTGGAACAGTACTGAAAAATTACATGACAAATGTGGCATGAATACGAGGAGTGGTGAATAACGGCAGCTAATAATGCAACCTACAATAGTACCTGAAAAATACAGTGGAAGAATGTGAGGTGGGAGATGAAAGCACAAACCACATCATGTAGTGCCTAAGGAATCTGGATATTATTCTACAGGAAGGATTGAAGCAGGGACTATCTGGACCCTGAAAACCTGACTATATTTATCTCCTACTTTCTGTTCCTTAGCAACACTTTTCATTCGATGCTCTACGCATATGGAACTTCTCCTTCTCTGAGCCTTAGTGCCAAAGCAGGCTGAGGTAACTGACAAACCTTCACTTGTTCATCCATCTCAACACCAACTCTACTTTCTCAGGGGAACTTTTCATGAATTCCCCAGAAGGACATAGGATTCCCTTCACTTAATGCATTTTGTAGAGATGTTGTTATCTCATTGTCTTGTAACTGTCAGTTTACGTGGTGGGAATAGCTACCACTCTTTGAGCACCTTGATTGTACTTGGTGTTTTACCTGTATAATCTCCAAACCTATGACCATCTTGCCGTATTCATTTTGTTTTGATGTGTAGCAAATTGCCACAAACTAAACTGCCCCAAAAAGCATCCGTGTATTAGTTTACAGTTCTGTAGGTCAGAAGTCGGTACTCCTATGGAACTATAAGCTAATATGTGGATGCTGTTTTAGGCAGTTAAGTTTGTATCAATTTTCTGCACATCAAAAGAAAGCTAATGCAGCAAGATGGTCATAGGTTTAAAGGTTATATACGTAAAACACCAAGTACAATAAAGGTGCTCAACAGGTGGTAGCTATTACCCCCCTCCCCCCAAGTAAATGGGCAGATACTAGACAACAAGGTAACAATGTTTCTACAAAATGCATTTTGTAGGTATCACAGAGCTGCAGTCAAGGTGGCAACTAAGTTATTGTCTGGAGGCTCTAGTGAAGAATTTGCTTGCAAGCTCAATTCTTGTTGCTAGAACTGAGTTCCTTGCAGCTGTAGGACTGAGGTCTCAGTTTGCTTGCTGATTGTCAGACAGGGACTTCTCTCAGCCTATAGAGGCTGCCTGCATTTCTTGCCACATGGCCCTCTCTATCTTGAAGCCAGCAAAATGCATTAAATTTTTCTCATGTTTCAAATCTCTGTCTCTGACCCCAGGCCCCAATTTAAAGTCTCATGTGATTTGGCCAGGACCACCCGGGTTATCTCTTTATTTTAAGGTCAGCTGATTGGGAATTTAATTATACCTGCAAAATCGTATTTGCCATATAATCACAGGAGTAGTAGCCCATCATAAGTGCAGTGCCAGGTATACTACAGAGTGTGTATACCAGGGTGCAGGAAGCTTGGGGACATCTGAGAAGTCTGTCTACCACACCTGCCAAGGAATATTTTACTTTTTTTGTGTCATCTAGTAAGTATTCTTGAATTTATATAATATGAGTCATTTGGTTCTTTTATTTTTCCCCATGCTGTTATTAGACTTCTCTAAATTGAGAACCTAACACAGAGATCATCAGCAAGGTCAGAAGCAGACAAAATTGAAGTTGGCTTTCCTTTTTAGGATATTTTGCTCATTCTGTAATTTGCTTTAAAAAGCCAATCATTAACTTGTAAGGACATTTAAAAACTTTTTTTTAAAAAAACTAAATTATAAGACACACAAAGTGAACAAATCTCAGGCATATAGCTCCTTGAATTTTTATAAAAGTATAAATTCATTTAATTTCCATCCAAGTCAGGTTATTAAACATTTCCAGCATCTCAGAAGGCTGCTTTATCCACTGCCTGGGCAATACCATCTGCCAAAGATAAACACTCTTTACCTTATTTCACTATAGATTGGTTTAGCCTCTTCTTTCTTTTTCTTTTCTTTTCTTTCTTTCTTTTTTTTTTTTTTGAGACAGAGTTTCACTCTTGTTACCCAGGCTGGAATGCAATGGCGCGATCTTGGCTCACAGCAACTTCTGCCTCCCAGGTTTAAGAGATTCTCCTACCTCAGTCTCCTGAGTAGCTGGGATTACAGGCGTCCACCACCACGCCCAGTTAATTTTTTGTAATTTTAGTAGAGATGGGGTTTCACCATGTTGGCCAGGCTGGTCTTGAACTCCTGACCTTAGGTAATCCACCTGCCTCGGCCTCCCAAAATGCTGGGATTACAGGCATGAGCCACTGCACCCGGCCACCTCTTCTTAAAAATAATAGAAATGGAATTATACTTTGTCAATCAATTGTGTTCAGCTTCTATCACTCAGAACTTTGTCTGTGGAATTCATACATGTTGTTTTACCCAACCGTTGTTAATTATTTATCCTTGTTGTGTAGTGCTCCATTGTATGAACGTAATGCCGTTTACATATCCATTCTTTGGTTGACAAACATATGGGGTATTTCAAATTTTTTCCTATTAAGAATGATGCTGCCTGGGCCCGGTGGCTCACGCCTGTAATCTCAGCACTTTGGGAGGCCAAGGCAGGAGGATCACGAGGTCAAGAGATTGAGACCATCCTGACCAACATGGTGAAACCCTGTCTCTACTAAAAATACAAAAATTAGCTGGATGTGGTGGCGCGTGCCTAGCTACTTGGGAGGCTGAGGCGGGAGAATGGCATGAACCCGGGAGGTGGAGGTTGCAATGAGCTGAGATCGTGCCACTGCACTCCAGCATGGGCAACAGAGTGAGACTCCATCTCAAAAAAAAAAAAAAAAAAAAAAAGATAGAGTGATGCTGCTATAAATAAGACTTGTATCCCCATGGATTTTTAATTTTGGGGGGCGGGTATATACATAACAGTGGAATTGCTGGATCATATGGTAACTCTGGTAACTCTTAGGTTTAACTTTTTGAGGAATTACTAGGCTGTTCTCCACAGTGGCTATGCCATGTTACATTCCCACTAGCAATGTATGGAGTTCCAATTTCTTCACATCCTCTCTGACACTTGCTATTTTCTGTGTTTTTTTTTCTTTTAATGTTATAGCCGTGATAGTGGGTATGAAGTGGTAACCTCATTGCTGTTTCAGCTTACATTTCCTTAATGACTAACAATGTTGAACGTGTTTCTATGTGCTTATTAGCCATTTGCATATTCTCTTGGAAAAATGTTTTACTCAAATCTGTCCATTTAGAAAATAGGGTTATTCATCTTTCTATTATTGAGTTTTACAATTAGATTTAAATATTTTGATTGACTTATCTTAGTGGCAGAATAAGAAGACAGAAAAAGTGGTAATGATATAGAAGATTTGAAAAACACAACTAAAATCTAAGTATCTTGACCTAATTTATTATACAGAATAGGGATTGACTACATTTTTCTCTAAAAGACCACAGAGTAATCATTTTGTGCTTGACAGGGCACAGATAGTTTCTGTCACATATTTTTCCCAATCAATACTAGAATCTTATGATTTTTAATTCCATTTTCCCCTTTCTTCCTTATGTTCCTTAAAAGAACATTTTTAAATTATTATTATTATTTTTTGAGATGGAGTCTCACTCTGTCACCCAGGCTGGAGTGCAGTGGCACAATCTCGGCTCACTGCAACCTCCACCTCCTGGGTTCAAGTGAGTCTCCTGCCTCGGCCTCCAGAGTAGCTGGGACTACAGGTGCGCATCACCACTCACGGCTAATTTTTTGTATTTTTTAGTAGAGACAGGGTTTCACCATGTTGGCCAGGATGGTCTTGATCTCCTGACCTCGTGATCTACCTGCCTCAGCCTCCCAAAGTGCTGAGATTACAGGCATGAGCCACTGTGCCTGGCCCAAAATTAATTTTTAAGTTTTTATTTTATTTTTAATTGACAATAATAATTGTGTGTATTTATGGGGGGTACAATGTGACATTTTGATGTATGTGTACATTATGGAATGACTAAACCAACTAATTCACATATCCACCTCACATATTTTTTGTGTGTGGCACAAACTTTCAAGATCTACTCTCTTAGCAATTTAGAAGTATACGTTACATTATTATAGTCACCATGGTGTGCAATAGGTCTAAAAAATTTATTCCTCCTGTCTAATGAAAATTTTTACCCTTTAACCAACATCTCTACCACCCACTCCCCACCACCCCCCCAACTCCAGGTAACCATCATTCTACTTTCTACTTTTACGAGTTCAACTTTTTGTCAATTCCACATGTAAGTGAGATGATTTGTCTTTCTGTGCCTGGCTTATTTCCCTTAGCATAATGTCCTCCAGGGTCATCCATATTGCTGGAAATGGCCCAAAGCAGATACTGAAAAGTCTCAAGAATATTTTTGTAGGATAGATCTTAGGTTGATATTTATCTTCTCCCAGCATTTTAAAGTTGTCATTCCATTGTCTTTTGCCTTTCATGGTTTCTATTGAAAAGTTAGGCTTGTCTCTTATTATTTGCAAGTTTTAGCCTTCTCTTTTATAATGGTTCCTTTGAAAGTAATGTGTCTTTTTTTATTTGACTGTTTTTAAACATTTCTCTTTATCTTTAGTATTTAGGATGTTACAACGACATGCTTAGTTGTGGTTCTTTGTATTTATCTTCCTTTGAGTTCACTGAACTTCTCGAATCTGTGGTGTCATGTCTTTCATCCATTCTTGGTCAGCATTTCTTCATGTCATATGTCTCCTGATTTGAGTATTTGGTTGTAAGACCTTATTTCTAACTTTAAAATACTTTACTCTCTGTTCTAGGAGTTTCAAGCATCAAGGAGCAGAAAAGGAAAAGATTTTTAGATTAAAGGACTTTTTTTCTTCTTTTTCTTTATGTTGCAACCAGTAGTGACATGCCTGCTTTTTTCTCCCACTGATTCTCTGTCTGTCTCTCTCTGAATAAGCAAACTGATTAGGTTTGTTTGGTACACATTGCAAAGTTTTTCTGAAGGTTTATAATCCAAGCTTTCTAATTTGAAACAACCTGGACTTTAGGTATGAGGGCAAAAAGAGGTAAGAAAGATTTTTCTTCTTATTTAAGCCTTTTCTGCAGTTAGTTTTCTTTCATTAAATATAAAGGAAATTATTATTTACAGTGGTAAAAGATATGGAAAAAATGCCCCTTTTCCCCACAACGTGTTTTTTTCTTTAAATTGCTTTGCTTCCTATATTACCCCTCAGACTTCTTTGTGGATGTCTCTGCTTGCCCACCCCTTAAATATTAATAAAGCTTGAGATTCTCTCCTTGGTTCTTGTATCTTCTGATTTTCATACTCCCCAAATAATTCCATTTACTCTCAGGGCTTTGATTACTATATACATACTGATGGCCTCTGAATTGTACCTCTAATTTAGATTTCTCTTCCAAATTTCAGACACACATACTCAGCTGTACACTGTGCATCTCCATTTGTATGTCTGATGGACATCTCAAATTTAACACACCCAAAATGACCTTACTACTTCCTCCTCAAACTGCTTATTTTCTCACCTTATATTAGTGAATAGTAGCCCCATTGACTTATTTGCCAAGTCAGAAATGTGAGCTCTATTCCTTTTTGTTGTTGCTATTTGTTTGTTTTCTAATGACTTTGTTAATCATTGATAATTTAATGACTTCATTGATAATTTACATACAATACCATTATTCACCCATTGAAGGTGTACAATTCAATGTGAGATTTTTCTGGTCTATTATGTTACTGATTCTTAAAATTGTGGTAAAATATATGCAGTATAAAATGTGCCATTTATGCAATTTTAAAAGGGTATAATTTAATGCTATTAACTACATTCACAATGTTGTACAACCATCACTACTATCTACTTCCAAAACTTTTGATCACCTTAAACAAAAATTCTGTAACCATTAAACAATAACTTGCCACTTTTCCCTCTCTCTGGCTCCTGGTAAGCACAATTCTATTTTCTGTGTCTATGAATTTACCTATTCCAGGCATTATGTATAAGTTTAATCATATAACACTTGTCCTTCTGTGTCTGTCTTATTTCACTTAGCATAGTGTCTACCAGATTCATTAATGTTGTAGCATGTATCAGAACTTTCTTGCTTTTATGGCTAAATATTATTCCATTGTATGTATATACTACCTCTTATTTATCTGATTTTCTGTTGGTAAACACTTGGATTGTTTCTACTTTTAGCTATTGTAAGTAATGCTGCAATAAGCATTTGCCTGAAAATATGTTTGTTTCTGTTTTTGAATTATTTGGGGCATATACCTAGGAGTTGAATTGCTGGGTAATATGCTAAGTCTATGCTTATTAAGGAGGTGCCAAGCTGTTTCCCACAGCATCTGTACCATTTTACTTTTCTGCTAGCAATGTACAAGGGTTCCAATTTCTCCACATCCATGCCAACACTTGCTATTTTCTGCCTCCTTTAATTATAGCTATCCTAGTAGGGGTGAAGTGACGTCTCATCGTGGCTTTGATTTGCATTCCCCTAATGACCAATAATGTTAAGCATCTCTTCATGTGCTTATGGCCATTTATATACATATTCTTTGGAGAAATTTCTATTCAAGTCATTTGCCCAGTTTTTTAAGTGAGTCATTTTTTTATTAAGTTGTAGGAGCTTTTATGTTCTGGATATTAAATAGGGTCAATCTTGACTTAGACTTCTTTATTTTCTTACCTCAAAATAATTATTGGGTTTCATGGATTCTATTTCCTTGAAATCATTTCGGTCTCTCCTTTTTCTTCATCCTATGGCTTCAGAAGTCAATTACCTCTCCCTTGGATTAACATAAAAATACAGTAACTTTTTTTTTTTTTTTTGAGATGGAGTTTCGCTCTTGTTGCCCAGGCTGGAGTGCAACGGCATGCTCTCAGCTCACTGCAACCTCTGCCTCCCGGGTTCAAGCGATTCTCCTGCCTCAGACTCCCAAATAGCTGGGATTACAGGCACCTGCCACCACTCACAGCTAATTTTTGTATTTTTAGTAAAGACAGGGTTTCACCATGTTGGCCAGTCTGGTCGCGAACTCCTGACCTCAGGTGATCCACCCACCTTGGCCTCCCAAAGTGCTGGGATTACAGGTGTGAGCCATCATGCCTGGCCTACAGTAACTTCTTAACCGGTTTCCCTCCTCTCTATTTTGCTCTCCTTGAATCCACACTCTATAACATTGTGGCCAGGACTTTCAGAAGCACATCTGATTATGTCACCTTCCTACCATAAATCATTTAGCGCCTCTTATTGTTTTCAGAATAAAATATAAATCAGTAACATAGCATAAAAGATGCTTTATGATCTGGCCCTTCTTTCTCATTTTCTCAGGACACTTTCCTCTTCAAACCTGCACTTCAGCCACACTCAAGTACTGCAGGTACTTCATGAGACACTTTCACTTGCCTCTATGCTTTGGATGTTTTTCTTGTCTGCCTCGAATTTCTTTACCCCTTCCTAACTCATATTCTTCCTTCAGATCTTACCTTATATAACACTTCTTTCTGAAATCCTTCCCTTATTTCTTTTCGGACTGGGCTAAGTGCCCCTCCTTCGTGCTCTTAAATCTCCCAGTTCCTAACTATGGGTGTAGGCACCTGTTGACTCATCTATCTCCACTACAGGTCTGTTACTGCGAGGAAAGGGAGTGTGTGCTGTTCACCACCACATTTCTTGGACCAACACAGTTCCTGGGACAAAGTAGACGCTCAATAAATATATGCTAGATGAATTATCTCTATATTCAATTTGTATACACTTATCTCCACTACAGATTTACAACACGTTGCTACAAGGAAAACAATGCAATGTAATACAAAGAACAAAATGTTGCCATTCAAGAAGGTGGTATTTAAATATCCAGAAATATAACAACATCCTGTTCGCAAACTCAGCTATCTGATTGACTAAACAGTCATTAGAAAGCACCTCAGCCAACTTCTTAATCATTCCCCATAGTTTTGTGGTAGTTTCAGCCTGTCCCATGAAGTGGAGTTTTGTTTTGATTTTTTAGGGGGAAGAAAGGTTTCTAGTTATGTATAAACTTGTTTTCCATACCTGGCAAGACTGACTGGCTCTGTGTGTTCTATTGCAGGCAGGGGGGAAATAAAGAAATATATTTTTATAGGAAAATAGCAAAGTCACTACAAATGACTTTGTATTTGTAATTCATAGAGTCAGGACAGAAAAATCAATGGCAGGAAAAATTGAATTATTTCTATTTCTCTTCTTTTATATTCATCCTCTTATTAAGATTTTACCTTCTACGTTTTCCTTTTTCAGCCAGACCCTCCACTCCCTTTACTCAAGAAGGTTTACATCCTAAGTTAAAAGAGACCAGGTGTCATCTATAAATTCAGGGAACTGTAAGTGTACCTAATCTATAAAAGCCAGAAATATTTAAGCATGATCTAGAGCAGGCAAATGTACACTGGAGTTAATGTAAATGTAATATATGAACATATTGTTGATCATATTCAAGATCTACCGCCATAAACTAATTAGATCCCTGAGACCAACTTAGAGAAGCGGAGCTTTTACTCACGGTTGAGGTCCACAAAGCTTGTTTATACTGGAGCTGCCTTTGCTTTTAAATGGTGATATCAGGGCACAGTCCTAGATCTTAGAGTTGTATGCTACTGAGTTTCTACTGGTATTATGTGCTGCTTTCAAATCCTCCTTGTTCAATACCCTTATTAATCAGAAGTAGAGCTAAGTCATGTACAATGATTTTCGGTGGAGAATTCAAGTCCTTGATGGTGAGAATGATCAGAACTAACCCTAGAGTTTAGGACGGGCAAAGAGGCTTCCCTGTCCAGTCTAGAGAGTCCCTTGATCTGTTTTAGGGAAGAATAGCAACAGGTGACACTTCTGACAGTGCTGAGGTCAAGGAGCCCCCCAAGTGGCCTTCCCAAGACAATGTTCTGGGACAGTCACTAGCGCCGACGCAGCACCTCTGGAGAGCCTGTCTTTGATAATGTACCTGCTTCGTGCCGATAGAGGGAGACCGGATTCCACAGCACACACGCCATGCGTCCCTGCTGTCCGGTAGAGGGCAGTAGCGGCCACGCTGCAATCCTGAGAAGTGGCGGGTACCTTAGGATCCTTTCTGATTGCAGCCAAGAGCCAAAGCTGCTTGGCTGGGAAGGCTCCGTGAGACGCCGGGGCTTGATTGCTAGGAGGTGAAAAACTTTCGAGAACTCAGAGCAATCCAATGGACAGTCCACGTTCCACATAATTATCAACTCACTTTCCCTGCTCATGAAATTGCTGTTAATTTTTAACAAGTGATTGGGACTGTCTATATTTAGAGGATTACCTAGTAACCAAAGCTCATGACACATGAGATGGTGAAGTTTTCCTACCAGACCTAACTGTGATATTTCCTGACTTTAATATGTTTTTATGTCAGCCCTCTTAATATTCAGTTTGCCTCAGTTTTATCAAATGCTTAGCATTTTTTATGAGGGGGTGGATAAGCGAAAAATAGAAACTCATGAAACTGGAATTTCATTTCTCTTGAAAAATATAACTGAGATCAGTGAAAAAACATTGTCCCATAGAGGGTATGGGAAACTTGGACTCAAAAAACTCGGGTTTGAGACTTGGCTCTGCAAGTGTAGATGTGGCTGTGTGGGGTAACCTCAAGTAAACCACTTTTCCTCAGTTTCCTCTTTCGTAAAATAGGAATAGTAAGACTTGTCTTTTTTCATATATAGGGCTGTATGAAGTTCACATGAAGTACTGCATTTGAAAATTTTCTGTAAATGGGAAATGTTATGCAAATATAAGATATTGAAGTTCACTTTTTATTTTTGAATGTAAAATATTATAATATTTTTGAACTTAAATATAATTTGTAGGAAAAAAGATAAATGTCAATTGTAAAACTATGTAAACAACATTCAAAACTACATAGAATAAATTAACACTGGGCTGAGTGCAGCGGCTCACACCTGTAATCCCAGCATTTTGAGAGGCCAACCAGGAGAATTGCTTGAGGCCAGGAGTTCAAGACCAGCCTGGTCAACATAGCAAGACACCTATCTCTAATAATAATGATAATACATTTTTAAAATAAATTATCACTGTTAGTATTTGAACATGCTTTTAGACATCTCTATATGCACCTATATACATGTGTATATAAACAATGTTTTGAAACTTGAATTGTATTGCACATTCTATTATTTCAATGACTTTTTCACTCAGCATTGCAGTAATAATAGTTAACATATATTGATCTTTACGTGTCAGTCATAGTCTAAACCATTTATATATATCTTTAGTGTTACAATAACACTATTGGGTATGTACTTTTATCTCAAAGACAAGGAAACTGAGGCTCAGAGAGGTAAAATGACAGATTTCCTAATTTCCTTAAATTGTAAGAATTCTTACAACTAACATTTTTTTCTTCTTACAGCCTGTCCCACTTTTATCATTTTTATCTCTTTGGCAATCTGTTTGTTAAACAGCAGCTAAATCAATAGGACTGCTGGTTTTAAAATGTCAACTCTCACACCTACACATTTCTGGAGGGAGGAAATCTAGGAATGGGCAGTTTTTAAACAAGCACTCCTAGGAAATTATGTGTACAATCATATTTGAGAACCACAGCTTTGGTTTCAATTCCTAGGTTGGGACTGCTGGATCGATTTTGTGTTTGAGATATAATGCCAAACTGCCCTCCAGAAATATCATACCAATTTACATTCCCACAAACAGCTTGTGACTAATTCAGTCTCTTTTATGTGGGTCTTTGCACTCCAAAATATTACCTTGTAAATGACTTCTTAGTTTGTCATCAGGACAGTAAACTACTTGTTAACCTACAAGTATGTGGGGTGTGTATATTCCAAAGCTGAATTCAAGACTGGGCACTTTTTTTCATTTGTGTTAATAATTCTGAGGTTCTTTGGAACCCCAGAATCTGCATATTTTGTGCAATGTCATACCCTCTCTTCTCTTCATGCCCTGCTCCATTTCTGTTCTCCAAGCCATCATTTTCATGGAAGTCAAACTTACTTTTCCGAAATTATACTGGATAAATAAAGGCATAAACTCTGCATCATTAGTTCTTACAGAGGGAAAACAAATTCTATTTCTGTCCACAAGAAGTTAACGAAGATCTACCCCTGCGAACCCCCATTTGACCACCTTGGTTTTATCCCATTCTTAGTGCAGGGTCCTTCTGCTCATTCTCCAAAAAGTCTTGATCCTACCGACTTCTAATCTGTCTGTGTCAAAACTAAAATCCTCTTTTGGCTACTTGAATATTATTCTTTACTGGACCCTAGATCTTACTCTTCAGTTCAGTTGAGCTATAGTAAAATTTCTGGCTTTTTTTTTTCATAAAGCAAGAGTCTACTCCTACTGAGATTCCAAATAAACCTTTTTCTCTTTTAGAAAAATTACCTTCCTCCTACCTAGAAAACTGAGTTTTTAAAATTTCTTTGTTCTTGAAACAAAGAGCTATTTTCTCTCTTAAAGGAAACAGAAAGACTTTGTTGCTAATTCATTAACAAGCAACTCTTAACAATTAAGCTATAGACATTTAACAAGTTACACACAGACCTCAGCCTAACAGATCATGTACTCTGGAATATTTAGTAGGAGGGTGAGTCACCTCAGACAGAATACAAAGTTTATATTATTCAGTTATGACAATAATTGTTCCTAATTATCTCAGGTTTCAAAAACACTTCAAATCTATGTACAGAGAACAAAGTCGTATAAAATTAGACATGGGTAGGTTATTTGTACTTAATGTTGCTCCAAATGAATAATGAAACTGTTTTCTTCTTCCAATATGTTTAGTCAAGTGAGAGCTTGTATTCTAATACAGATTTCTGAACTAAATCATTATTTAGAATGTTTCGTTAAAAATCCTCTGATCTGAAACATTGAGTGCGTATGTAAATGCGAAAGGAAAAACAGGGTAATAGGAACAGGAGCCTGGGCCGGGCTCCTAAATCTCTTCCTCCCCGTCTCTGAGCATTTATTTCTCTTTGGGGCTGTCACTATGTGGTCAGTAAAGATAATCATTTGAAATTTCAAATATCCATCGAAGACACCATAGAAGAGACTGAAGAAATAATAGGACCGCATTAATTTGATTTTATAGAGCACCATTTTATGCAACGGAAGTTCCCATGAAACACCGTATATTTATATGTATTTGGTAATTCAAATCATGTGTCAGATTTTGTTAAAGTGAGGACATACATCCACAGGAATGCCGGTGGGTTTTAGGGGAAAAGGCACTATTCTGTGATTTCTAGTACTAGCACTTTTATTTTTCAAAATTTAGCAAAAACCCATTGGCTTAATTCTGACTTGGTCCCAACCTTGAGAACATAGGATTCAAATGAGTACAGAATTGTCTCAGAGGCGTGATTAAGTCCTTTTCATATCCATTACATTTTGGACTATAGATCTGTCAGAGCACCTCCCAACCACTGATAAATATCACAACCTCCTTCAGGAACTATAAACTGTATTCTGGTTTCAGAAGAGAAAACCAAAACCTTTTGAGCTATATCCATGTACAGTCTATCCGGAGAAAACAACCCATTGTTCTGCCTATACAAATGAGTAATTTGACTAATTTTCCCCCCTGACTTGGCAGAATCTTTTATTGAACTGATTGAAATGACCAGATGTTTTAGCAGCTTCTGTAGACATAATCTAAGCAACTCGATAATTGACTTAAGTAAACGTATCAGGATGTGGACTGGCAATAGAATTGGGGATTCTCTTCTGTGATGACTTCAAATTCAATTTTAAAAGGCAGGCTGCTTGCATAATTGAAACGCAGAGAAATTGGCACCATATCATTCATTTACTTTAGTAATTTATAGCCCCTTTAGATCCAAGCATCCTAGCAACTTCGGAAAGTAATGAAGGAAATGCCATAGCATTAGAGATCTATAAAAACTGTCCTCGTGGCTGTCTGCTCAAAGTGAGGTAAAATATTTCTCTATGTAAAAATCCCCAAATGGAAAAACTTAAGCAAATATTCACTTGACTCAGATTATCATTTTCTTGATGACATTTTGCATTTTCTTAAGTTTTTGAGTGTTTTACCCAAGAATATTCAATACCAGAATTTTCCATATCATTTTTTGTTTCTCTATTTTGCTTCTAGCATATTTGCTGTGTTATTATAATTTCTGCTGATATAAAAACATTCTTTATAAATAGCTCACAGAGATCAATTTTCTCTTAAAAGCCTACGATTGTAAGAAATATTTCAAGTTGTGGAATATTTCTTAGAAAGGGAAACAGTCGACTTTTCTTTGCACACATGAAAGCCTGCTAACCATGGCTGAGCACAAGACAGAAAGATACTACAAATGTGAAACCTCAGGCTGACGGCTCCCTCAGCTCTCTTTTCTTTTTTTCCCCCCTATGAGACTGAGGATTCCTCTTGAATTTGTTTAATAAACACGATTTTCAAGTGTCTTTCTTTTCCCTTTTTATCACTTCCGTTTGCCCTCTCTTCATTCTTTTTTTTTAAAAAAAAAAAAAAGAAGAAGAAAGAAAAGTTATGAAGCATGCACAGGGCGTATATGTGCAGGCATACGGAGAGAGACACACACACTCATATACACACATGTGTCTACACTTCGACCTAAGTAGATGATTAGCACCTGTGTCCAGGAGTTTGTACAAACTTCCTCCTTCTTAAGGACTTGGAGTGCAGAGACCATTACATTCTCTGATTGGCATATTGCACCCAGTGTTCTTTGTAAATATTGTTTTGTATCAGCATAGTAACAATTATGCCAGCAGATTGCATTAATCATCCAAAGCTCTCTTGGAGTGTTGTTTTTCCTTCATGTGTTCAGAAGGCAGACTGGCTCTGCAAGTCTTTCCCTGTGCTGCCTGACATGGGAGCCTTCTTGTCCTTGATAACAGTCAGTGCTAATGACTGACTGACCGCTTGTTCACTTTGAAATCCTGTCTTGCCAGGTGAGGGAAGGCTACAGAGAAACAAAACCTAACCAAGGACTGCTTGAGGCCAAGGACAGAATGAAAATGCTTTATGAGATGATTTAATGTGCTGTCACCCAGTGGGTGCAGGATCATGGCATTTTTTGGCAGACTGAAAACATCAGAACGACAAATGACCCAGTCCCCTGTGAAGTGCTGGTTAGACTAATTGACACCTGCAAATGTGCTGAGTCTGTGGCTGTGGGGCCAGATGTTAAATAGCACTTAGGGACTCTCATGGCCAGGGCCATTTCCTTCAGTTAACCACAGTCCTACCCTCCTACTCCTGCCCCTCTCACTATTTCTTGGTTGATCCTGCGTTTTGAACATGGAACAAAACCCAACCTCACACACTTATGTATCAGCAGAAGCTGGTTTTGGTACTTTTTAAAATGCAGTTTTATTTTGTCATGGTTTCTGATAGCAAATTGCTTATTTTATTGAAAAAGTAAAGGTGGTGAGGAGACTGGCATTTCATAAGTTAGTGTCCTGTACACAATCTCCCGTGAAATCCTCCAGCAAACCCTGAGTTGCCTGTCATTATCCACGTGACATGGTTGAGGACTAGAGGTCAGGGAAGTTACCAAGGGAATGTGCTAGGAATAGAACCCAGGTTTGCCTGACTCAAAAGTTCTTTCCTGTTACCCCAGGCAGCCAGGACGCTGTTCCGTTGTGTTTTTATAAAAGTGCTGTTTCTCTCTTGTGGCAGCTTTCTCATTAGTGAAAGGATATCAGGTGGAAAAAAAAAGTCAAAACCAATGATGCCCCAAACATTCATATTTATTTTCACAATATCATGAGAAACTTAGGAGAGATTAACTTTTATTTTCCTGGCCATAACTGTTGGAGTAGTATAAAGGCATAGAGTATTAGCAGAAATATGGCTGTTTGATGTCAGGATAGCACAAATTTAAAAGGGAGACACTCAGCAAATTTTAATCTGTATACCAAGCTTCTAATAATTTGGAAACATCTGAATGATTTATTGCATTTTTGTTCTTTGTGCAGATGTTTGGTGCTCTGTAGAAACAGCCATTGCCTTTTTTTTCTCTCAATTTAGACTTTTTCTCCAGAAAGATGTTTTGAGAAAGGATAGAAATATCTATTCATTCCTTTCTTCGCCGGGCGCAGTGGCTCACGCCTGTAATCCCAGCACTTTGGGAGGCCGAGGTGGGCCAATCACTAGGTCAGGAGTTCGAGACCAGCCTGTCCAACATGGTGAAACCCCATCTCTACTAAAAATACAAAAATTAGCCAGGCACGGTGGTGCACACCTGTAATCCCAGCTACTCAGGAGGCTGAGGGAGGAGAATCGCTTGAACCCGGGAGACGGAGGTTGCAGTGAGCCGAGATTGTGCCACTGCACTCCAGCTGGGCAACAGAGTGAGACTGGGTCCAAAAAAAAAAAAAAAAGAAAGAAAGATCTATTCAGTCCTTTCCAAGCCCATTTGTCAAGTGAATCGCATTTGTGCTTTCTCTCAAAAAGATGGTTTATAGTGTATGAGAGCAGTTTTTGTAAATTAATATCATCATTAAAAACAAGCTGGCCTCCATGTACACCTCCTTTAAGTTGTTATTTGAGGCTGCCGTGCTGAGCTCCACAGACAGCAGTTTTGGCATGGCCCTGGGGCCCAGGGGAATATTAACTTACAAGGCTTTCCCTATTTTGCTTTTACTTGTCTGAAACTATTTCAAAACGTAGCGACTGAAATACAAGTTGTTAAGTACACTTTACTAGACTTTAAGAAGTATTTTACCTTCTCTCTACTCTTTGGAGAAAGGATGGTTGGGGAGTGAATTAGTGTACTTATAAGACATGTCCTGGCTGCTTCTGAATATCTATATCTATCGACACATAGCCCAAAATTACAAAAGGAGAGTTAAATTAAAAGTCAAGCCAAGATCATCTACAGTTAGATCCTAGAAGCAACTTAAGTGTCACCCTAGGATTTTTAAAAACCATTTTGTTTTATTAAACTTCGTGAGTTCTAACCGAGTGGAGATGCCTTGTGTGAGTTGAAATGTTAAAGAGGAAATTCTTTGGTTTCCAGTTGACAGAAAGCAAAGCAACCAAATCTAGAGTTTCCAGTCCTAACTTGGCAAAGATGTCCTTGTCCCCTTCTCTCTGGTTGGGCTGTGTCCCTAGGAATCAGGTGCTAGAATGGGGGTGTGAGTGTGAGGGGCTGGGGGTTTGGAGCTTCCCCTGAAGCTCCATGGAGGGTGTGAATTTTTATCCTTTCCATGTCTGCCTATGTGTGGCTCAGGGCATACCCGCCTGTTCCTCCGTGTGTGGTGTGTCCCCACTCCTCCACCCCAGGGTGCAGGAGCAGACACTGCCTGGGTACAGTCACAGGAGGCTGGGAAGTGTCTGTGGGTCTCCAGCAGCTGGAAAAGGTTTGAGTCCCGTTGGCAGATGTTTGCTGTTCCAGCCACTTCATTAATGTTGGAAACAAAACCCCTCACTATTCTGACCAAAGCCCCACTTCATGATTGACAGCTGGGGTGTGCTTCCTCCCACAGAAGCCCTTTACAGTCTGAAAGCAGGAAAGAGTGAGTGGGAAAAAGAAAAGGGAGATGGGGGCAAAAAGGGAATTGGGCTAGATGCCATTGCTAAAAACCCGAAATGAGAGAGGCTCATTTAAAGAGAAAGACAAACTGAGTACAACTAGTTAAGATTTGATGTCCCATCTAACATATTATTTTCCCATTCATTCATTTATTCATGACTCATTTACTGAGAACCCACTGTGTGCTTTATGGGTATTGGTGATACAAATGAATAATATAACATAGGGCGTAGGCCCACCTGGTCATTGTCCAGTGAGTGAAATAAACATGCAAAAGACAATACAGTATAGGATATGCCACCACAGAAGTAGGAATCGGCAGCCTTGGGGAGTGGGGAGACACTTCACAAAGGAGGTGACATTTGAGAGAAGTCTCTAGGTTTTGGGGCAGAGAAGGAGGGGATAGGATGTAAAGGGCATTCCAGTGAAAGGGAACAAACTTGTATAAAGGCATGGATTATGAAAGCCCATCCTTGTGTAGTAGGTTTTGTGGTCACCATTTACAAATGAAAAAACTGAGGCTCAGCTTAGGGAGTAAAAGAGAGCGCAAGGCTCTAGACTCCAAGATCGGGCATCTCTCCCTCTCCACTGCACAGGGGACTTGTGCCCGCAGACCCCTTCTGAGATTTCTTGCCTCCTGTAGCGCGAAATAGAAAAGATGGAAAATCCAAGGAGGTGAATTGGAATTTTTACTTCTTCACCTATTAAAACACTGCAGATTTCAAATCAAAGAACTCGTCTGCGGGATTGTCTGGATTTTGTGAGTTTTGTGCCTGTGGCCGAGTGGAAGCGGAGAGGAGTGAGAGCGCTGGGCGACGCGGCCAGCCAAGGCGAGGCCGGTCCCTCCTGGGCTTGGGCTCTGTCCCTGCGCGTGAGCCGCCTGCAGCCTTCCGAGGGGCAGCACCGCGACCAGGAACACGCGAACGCGAGTCCAGACCCGGGTTTGGAAAGAGGGAAGAAGGAGAGGAGGAGAAGGGAAGTTAAAAAGAGAGAGAGAAAACAAGGATGAACGATGGGGAGAAGGGAGGGCAGAAGAGAGAAAACAGAAGCGGGAAATTCGACAGAGGAGGAGAGGCCCAAAGGGCGGGGAGCAATGCGGGGAAGGGAGAAGTAGGAGGGAAGAAGAGGAGAGGAGTTAGTGGCGGTGGAAGGAAGGGGAAGAACCAGAGAGAAGAAAAGAGGTTAAGGAAAAGAAGAGCAATGCAAAGTCGGGGCCCCGAATAGTGCCGCATTCTGTGGGCACACGCCGGGCAGATAGAAAGTATAAACGCGACGCGCTCGGCCCCTCGTCGGGCGTCGGGTCCTGGTGCTGTCGCTCAGGTGCTGGTCCCCAGCTCCAAGCCCGCCTCGTAGTCGGCGCTGCGGGTGAGATCGCCCGCAAGCACTCAGTTTACTGGCGGCTGCCTACCAGCGGCTCACATTCCTCGGGGCGCCTAAAGCTCCCCGCCCGGCATTGCCCCGGGAGCGAACGCTGAGCCCCTGGGCCCCAGCCCCGACTCAGCGCAGCGGTTTCCCTCTCGCTTGCGCCCGGGAGAACCCCCTTCGTCGTGGCGTCGGACGGCGATGCCAGGGCTGAGCGGTGAGCTGTCCCGGGTCCCGCGCTTTGACCGCGGACCAGCCTCAGGGTCCCGCCGCGGAAGCAGGGGGCGCGCCTGGGGCCAGCCTGGAGACCCCTGAGTCCGGCGGCAGGACCCCCGGCGCCACCCGGACACCTGGCAGCAGTTCTCGCCTGCCCTTCAGCCGCCTCTGCATGGAGAAAGAGAATGAAAGAAAACAATTCTAGATGGAGAGGAGGGGAGGGGAGGCCAGTTTGCAAATACTTCGGGAATGAAGTTCCTCAAAGACGCGTTGCGGGCCTTGTCTAATGCTAGGCTGTGACTTGGCCTCTTAACATCTATTTTCTCACGCCTGTAATCCCAGCACTTTGGGAGGCGAAGCGGGTGAATCACGAGGTCAGGAGTTCAAGAGCAGCCTGGCCAAGATGGTGAAACCTGGTCTCTACTAAAAACTACAAAAGTTAGCCGGGCGCGGTGACAGGCGCCTGTAATCCCAGCTACTCGGGAGACTGAGGCAGGAGAATCGCTTGAACCTGGGGGGCAGAGGTTGCAATGAGGCGAGATCACGCCACTGCACTCCAGCCTGGGCGACAGTGAGGCTCGGTCTCAAAAAAAAAAAAAAAAATCTATTTTCTCTAACAGCCTAATGATTAGTCCTCTGGGCGTGTCCCTCCCTCCGAGTTTAATCACCGGCCCAGGCGCCCGCATTTACTTGCTTCCGCGGCCACCAGGGCCCCCCGGGCAAGCAGCTCCGCGGAGAGCCCGCGGGCACTCGCGGACGCTTCTAGGCTGGGAGCGGGGAGGAAATGTCACTGGCCCCAAACTCGGCCCTAGGGAAGGCCATCCGCGTCTATACTTCTCAGTGTCCCTGTCGTGCGTTTTCCTTCCAACCCCGTGCACACTCATTCCAACATAAAGTCGTGGAAACGGGCGTGCACTGGGCTGTTCCCGCCGAACACCGGGCGCGACTCAGGCTGCCGGAGGCTTCCCGGGCGCGGAGGCTCGGCGGGGTCCCCTTTACGCAGCAATTACAATGAACAACTAAAGTCCATACAGATTTTGATTGGAACAGACCCTAAGACTAAGAGCCTGGAAAGAAAAAGGCAAATCACCCAATAAACACCTGTCTTCGCGACTCTCTAACCCGGTCGTATCGCGAGGGATCCGGAGATTGAAAGCCCCTTTGCCGGAAGACTCGGGCGCTGGGAGAAGCCCGAATGGGACAGGCTGCCCCAGTGCCCGCCGGCTCCCTAGAATCGTGCAGCTCTGACCCTTCCCAACGGGGAAAAAATGTTTTTATAAACAATGTTTTAAAAAAAACCCGCACACTTTTTTAAAAAGTCAGAATCTCGCTCTTGTCTCCCAGGCTGGAGTGCAGTGACGAGATCCCGGCTCACTGCAGCCGCGAACTCCTGGACTCAAGATTTCCTCCTGCCTAAACCTCTCCAGTAGCTGGGACTACAGGTTTCCTCTTGCGTCAACCTCTCCAGTAGCTGGGACTACAGGCGGGCACCACCATGCCTGACTGTTTTTAATTTTTCTTGTGTAAAGACAGGGTCTCCCTATATTGACCAGGCTGGTCTCGAACCTCTGACCTCAAGCTATCGTCTCACGTCGGCCTCCCAAATGTTGGGATTACAGGCTTGAGCCACCGCGCCCGGCGATAACTCACACTTTTATTAGTTTTTCTTTTCTTATCTTTTTTTTTTTTTTTTTTCTTCTCAGTTTCTTATTAGGGTAACGGACGGGGCCAGGGTCATTTATGATTTGGGATGTTGGGGCAGTCAAATTTGCAACTTCAGCTCAAAAGTCTTACGCTCGAAGCGCGCAGGCTCAGCGCGGGCTGCGAGACTGCGAGTGGAGGGCTTGGGAAGCCGCGGTCTTCGGGAAACCGTCCACGCGGGGAAGGAGAAAGGCACGGTGGGTCCTCGGGGGCACTGGTTCTGTGGCCCGAAGTCCCGGGAGCCTAGTGAGGACTAGACTTCTTTCTAGTAAGAGACCTGAACGTGCCCTCCCGCTGGGCTGCGGACACTGGGAGCCGGGCCGGCGGGTGGCAGGACAGGCAGTAAGGTGCTCATGGGGGACACTGCCCCGGGGAGCTACCTGCCTGGGCCTTGGCCGCGGGCTGGGGCGGTGCGCGCTCCCCGCACCGCGCGCACACTCCTGCACACACACCTGGAGCGCGTCCCGGTGGGGAGGGGGAGGAGAGCCAAAACGAGCGTCTTAAAATAGAGAGCCAGGCAGAGGAGCGCGAGACACCAGAGCGGGAGGCAGCGACTGAGAGCCGCCGGGCACTAGGCGCGCAGGTCGGCGCCGGAGTGGCACGGGCGGGCGGGGGCGGGGTGGGCGCGGACGCCCCTCAGCACACACTCCGCACCCGGCCCTGCAGGAAGCTCGCGCTGATTGACAGCTGCGTTGTCCCAAAAAGGCTCAGCGAAGATGCTGATCTGCGGGTGGGTCTAGACGCGCGGCAGGCGCGCCCGCTACCCGCTCTCCTCCGCGCGCCACCCGAGCCCCGCCGCCTCCCCAGCTGCCGGGAGCGGGGCCCAGGCCCCGCCGTCGCGCCAGCCCCGCGGCCCCGGCGGGCCGGGCACTCGCAGCCGCGCTCGGGCCGGCGGACGCTCGCGCCGGCTCACCATGCACTGCCACGCCGAGCTGAGGCTGAGCTCGCCCGGCCAGCTCAAAGCAGCCAGGCGGCGCTACAAGACTTTCATGATCGACGAGATCCTCTCCAAGGAGACCTGCGATTACTTTGAGAAACTTTCCCTCTACTCCGTGTGCCCGTCGCTGGTCGTGCGACCCAAGCCCCTGCATTCCTGTACGGGTAAGACGCTCCTCTAGGGGATAAGTGGGGTTCGGTAGCTTTCACGTCCGTGTAGGTCGCCTGTGCTTTGCGACCCGAGGGCGAGAGGAAGGGTTAAGTTAAGGGATTCTTTTCCTGCGCCTCAGCAAGCGGTGGGCATTGCAAAGCCATCTGCGACGTGGCCGGGAAGGACCACGCAAGGTGTGGATCGCACGAGTGGAAATAAAATAAAGGCAGCAGGGCCTTAGGAGTGGGCTGCTCGCGCAACGCCTGATTGTCCTGCTCGGAGGAGAACGCTTCCTCGTTTCCTGCTGAAAGTTCAAACACTTGAGCAGGTTCAGCGCCTAAATCGTTGTTTCAGGAAGTGGTAGTGTGAATTTCAAACTTGAGCTTGGCCGCCTTGCATCTCACCTTGAGTTAACTTGTCCAACCTCCTACTGTCTCCACTGTGAATTTTGCAAGTAAATCAGTATCCTGAGGTTCTCAACAAAATCTCGAATTCACTGAGCTTTGCTTAAAATGATCGCCCTCTGAGAAAGTAGTTCTGAAGTACATTGTCTTTGTGGCACAAGCCGAAAAGGTCACCCTCGTTTGTCTTAAGTCAAGCCGAAAAGGTCACCCTCGTTTGTCTTAAGTGACCAAAACCAACAATGATAACAATGAAAACATTACTCACACCTGGTTTTCTCTCTTCACAGGAGCTAAGAGCAATAGTAAAGATAAAGAGAACTTAATACATATGTTGAAAACGTAGTAGAGTTTCTATCGAAAATAAATCCAAGGTACTTTTAAAATTTTGAATGCATTAAGAGAAAATCCAAGTTTCAAAGTATCTCGGCATTGTTAGGATTTAGGTTATGGAACATGGGTATAATAAAACGAAAAAGAAGTAGGAGCACTTTTTATCAGAAAAAAGTTATTGAGTGTGCTTTCCATTAAAGGTAAGCATAAAGTATTTCCAAACCAAAAGAACCTTTGAGATTGTTAGTTGCATGAGAGGCATGAGATAAATTAAATTACACTTAAAATGAAAAAATGAAGGGCCAACAGTTTTGGGAGATATTTTTTGGAACATTTGAGTTGTTAATGCTCAATGCGTGGAATCCTGTATTTTCTCTTGGTTCCATTGATAGTCCCTATATGACAATCAGTAAACATATGATAAATACATACAGTGAAGTTCTTTTAAAACCAAATTGTTCCTACATGTATTTGGTTGTAAAATGTATACTGTATTCAGTTATGCCTTTTTAAAGTTAATTTGTCTGTAAGGTAGAATTAGGCCTGATGTCCCATAACAAGCCTTGTAATACTGAATTTTTAAAACCAAGAAATATATGAAACAAGGAACAAATAAGAAATTTTAGAAACAAGATAGATCTCCTGAGAACTGATATTTTTACATTTGTGTATAGGTAGTTGTGGACCCTTGGACACATATATACTGAATAGGGGTGATAAGTTGAATATTGTTTTGAGCACAAATCATCCTTTGTTATAATAACTCAATTCCCTTTGAGGAAAAAGAGAGGATCTGTTTCAGTCATTAACATTGCGTATGGGACATTCCCAGGACAAAACAGAACAACTTCTAAGCACCTAGGTAGAGCCTAGTGCCGGCAGAATTTTCAGTGACTTTGTGCTCTGTGTTGACTTGAAGGCAGCTTTTCCTGGCTTGTAGGAGTCACAGAATTGGATCATAGAAGAAAACGTGGCAGAAGAGGAGTAATAAATAGCTGCAGAGAATAGTCATTCAGTCAGAGGTGGCTGAGTAAGTGCCGTGTTTTATTGAACCTTGTGTGGGAAATAAATCAGAGGAAAATAAAATGATTCATATGTAGTTTTGTGAGTGTTATAAGTGAAATGCACGTATGTCACAGACTTAAGTGTTGCTCAGTCTTGTGCTTTTCGAAGTTCACTGATGGTTAGTGGTAGAGGGTGGCTGTTGGCAATGGTTTTCTGGCTCCATTATTCCAGTACTTTCTTCTTTCGGATTGTTGGTTGAAAATGTGTCGTTATTTTGCTCTAGTTGAGAATTAAAATATAGAAACTGGGATTTGCTGGTGGAATTAAACCCATAAAAACTGGCTACAGTAGTTCATACTTTCAGATCATAAGCCTTCAGTGGGTTTACAATTACAGTTAAAGCCTTACATGTATTAGATCATGGGAATCCCATTAGTGTCTTCTCAGGGGTTTTGCAAATACCATACTTTCAAAGCATTTTTGTTTTTAACAGTTAAGGTCAGGACAAAAATCTTTGATTAGATGAATGTAATCTTTTTTCTTATTAATTAAAAAAAACAATAAGTTGCTGGCATCCCAAAGGACACTGTAATTTTTTTCTTTTCTTTTCTTTTCTTTTCTTTTTTGCTAGATGGAACTAAATGTTGAGCACTGGTGGTGGAAGCAATGCATAAAAAGTTCAAGTGAAAGGCATACATTGGAATTAAAGTTACTGAACTTTCTCAGCCTTTCATTTGCTGATTTAAGATTTGAATAAGTGTAACAGAAGTGAACTGTGTCAGGTAAAATAATGAAAACTAAGAGAAAAAAAAGCCCTCAAAATTAAAAAGTTACCAGCATGTACAATAAGTACATAAAACTGGGATGGAAAGAAAACTACAGCATTAAAAAAAACAAAAAACAAAAAACACTGCATAATGAAACAGTTCATGCTGTGTGGATTTAGTAACATAAAGGTCAATTTATGGTACCAGATATCAGGCAGAATAGCATGTATTCAAGCAAACTGAGAAATGGAAATAGTTTTCATCTCAGGCAGTTAATCACCTGACAGGAATTTATTGTTCGACATTCTAGCCTTGATGGAATCCTCACCTTCCAAAAATTGTTGTTTAACAGGCCCTTTCTTATTATAAACACAATAATTTTAGTCTTGGAAAGATGTCTCTAAATTTCTTTCGGTTTCCTAGTACGTCTTGTAAATCATCCTAATAGACACTGCAAAAGGGAATCCTTTCCCTGTAAGCCCCACCACAGAACGGTTTATCATTACATTTAAACTAAAATTTAAACAGCTAAGCCCAAAAGAATGCCTCCATTTGAAAACAGTTGTGTCATTCAGGCCATTGGTGAGGGGTGGAATATGCTTAGAATTAAGTTAGTATGTAAAAAGTTGGTTTTATTCTTAAATCTGTAAACAGTAATCCCTACTCAGAAGGCAGTGTAATGCCATTTAGAAATCAGCGATGAGCTCTCAAGCTTCAGAGCATTGACCGTCATTACAAAGGCCAAAAAAGAGGTGCATTTTAGGATATCATAAATACGCTTCACTTTAGGATGCTTTATTTTCTTTTTCCGGTTGTGATTAATGTTTCTTGGTGGAAAAACCCACTTGAAGAAAGCTGGTTTCTTGGGGTCGAATAGTTTGTGGAAGCATCGGCGTGGTCATTTTTGAAGCCTCTGCCTTTCTGTCTGATCTTTAGAATCAGGCAGTTTCTAAATTTGAGGCGTGTTGAGAAAAAAATGGATAACTTGCTTCACAAAAATAAGGATTGTTACAATTACCCTAAGAGTTTTCACATGAAGATACTGATAAATGAACCTATGGTACTAATTACTTTTATTACAATTTTTCTACTTAGAACCTAGAATTACCTTACATTTGCACATGCACATTTGTGGGGAGGTGAGTGTAGATACTTGGACATTTTACAACCTGCGAATAGGATGAGACTTTTAATTATTCCACTAACCTATAATCTAATTCTTTTCCCCTTCTCTGGCAGAATGGGTCTGTTGAATCTCTCACCTCTCTGATCTTTGGTGGTTAGACCTACAGAGCTGGAGGGGCTCATAAAATCATAGATCAATATCCTCAAGCAGAAGGTATTTTTTGCAAAGTGCCAGGTTCACGTCAGTGCTTCGTTATAGTTTCAGTCCACTGTATGCCACTCTCCTCCTTGTCATAGTACTCAGAAATCAGGAAGACTTTTCCAACTTGGTTACACACACGGGACTCACCTGTGCAGTCACACCCAGGGGACAGTCAACCAGCCAGTTAGAAGGGACATTTGGGGAAGGGTGTTTATCTTTTAGGAGGTGGCATTAAGAACATTTTATCCTGTGGTGGATCCAAGAGAAGCAAGTCCTTTGGGGTAGTGTCCTTGGGTGCATTTTTATCACAAACATTGGGTGTCATCCCAGCAAAAAATTAAATGCGGTGCAGGCATGTATAGTGACTCGTTTGGGAGTTAGGGAGCTGGCTAGTGCTTCATGGAGTTGGCTCTGGTGACTCTCCAAATCTCAGCTTGGTCTTTTTCAGTCAGAGACCCAAACTCATAGGATCTTAGGAACCTGAGAGTTGGATACTGGAATGTTAATGGAGAAACATAAACCAAGGTCTGGGAAAAATGATCGTTATCAACAAGCATTTGTATTTCTGCCAGAGGCACATAGGCTTTTATTAGCAATTACTCATAACTGCTTCTCCTGTTCCCATTGTAAGGGTAAATAAATAGAGGGATGCACGGGATCTGGGACTCATCCAGGGTCAGAATATATTTGGAACTGAGCTCTTTTGGGATCCTTAACTGTTATCTCACTACTCTTTTGTTAGAGATGCCAAGGGATTCCTTAGGAGTCAGTTTTTTTTTTTTTCTTTCAATAGTGGGATCTTGGCTCACTGCAACCTCCACCTTCTGGGTTCAAATGATTCTCCTGCTTCAGCCTCCTGAGTAGCTGGGATTACAGGCGCCCACGACCACACCCAGCTAATTTTTGTATTTTTAGTAGAGACAGGGTTTCACCATGTTGGCCAGGCTGGTCTCGAACTCCTAATCTCGTGATCCACCCGCCTCGGCCTTCCAAAGTGCTGGGATTATAGGCATGAGCCATCGCGCCCGCTGTGGAGTCAGTTTTAACTCATGAATAGTTCATTAGTGGTGTCTTCTCTGGCTCTGATTTTTCTCAAAGCAAATGAAAAAATGATTAGAAATTTCGTTCACGGGTTGAAATGCCCCTCCAAATGTCCACTCTTCACTATCATTTAATTCAATAATTTCATTCAACAAATATTTATATTTGCTTGGTGATGGCATTGTCATTGAGTCTATTATTTTGAAACTTAATCTAACTGTTGACTAGCAGTTAGGGTGTTTAAAAAATCCCTCTCAACTACTTGTAGAACCATTGCTAAGCCCTTCTTTGTTTGTTTTGTTTTGTTTGTTTGTTGTTGTTGTTTTTTCCTAGTGTATGTGAGAGGCAGCTCGGAATTGGGATAGGGGAACATCTAATACTTTTGCTTACTATGTGGAATTTTCTCTTTGAACTCTACCTACAGGGTGTTATCACCAGCAAAATTGTCAAATCAACTTTGCTACATACAACTCAAATGAAACTCTATTATGAGGCTGATTTCCTGCAGATATGTTTGTTTTTTGCTGGTTGTATTTCTGGATCCACGACTGAATTTGTGATAGAAACATGGATAGAATAAAGTTGTTAGTTTTAGCATATCCTAGAAATCAGAGTGAAAAGATTAAATGTAACATATCCCAAAAATCTATATGAAAAGGAGTTAGGATTGCAAAGGATTATTTTATTTATAAAGAGAGATTGAAAGGAGAAAAAAGAAGGGAAGAAGGAAAGAAAGAGTGGGTTTCTTTGAAATTCTTGAGGCTGCACAGATTCAGCCTCATAGCACAGCGTTCCTCCGAAGGGCTGTACAGGCAAAACAAAGGTGGCTTGTGAAATTCTGTCGCTCCATAGGTACTAAATGGCCAAAGTTGATTCTACTTAGACGCGTGCTGGGGCCTCTTCAAGGTTGAGATCCAGAGCTTAAGCTCTGCGTAGCATTTAGCCTTCACTCTGGAAGACTGAGTAAATGTTAAACCAGAAGCAATTTTAGGTGTTATTTGCACTTTGTTTTGAGGTCAGGTAGGAGGAGCAGCAGAGATGCAAAGGTAGGTACGTCACATGGGCTGAGGCCTCTTCATTTGTTTTTGTTTTTGTTTTATTTTTTTGAGACAGGATCTTGGTCTGTTGCTCAGGCTGGAGTGCAGTGGGGCGATCTTGGCTCACTGCAACTTCTGCCTCCCGGGTTCAAGCGATCCTCCCACCTCAGCCTCCCTAGTAGCTGGGCCTACAGACATGTGCCACCATGCCTGGCTAATTTTTGTATTTTTAGTAGAGACGGGGGTTTCACCATGTTGGACAGGCTGGTCTCGAACTTCTGACCTCAGGTGATCTGCCCGCTTTGGCCTCCTGAAGTGCTGGGATTACAGGCGTGAGCCACTGCACCCAGCCGAGGCCTCTTAATTTGTACTGAGCTTGTGAACGTGCATGCTATGGAGCCTGAGGGTCTTCCTTGCCACACGTCCTGCCCACGACTGTAGTTAGCAGACTAGAGTTGCTGGGTCTATGGCTAAGCCCACTGACAAGCTCTCAGCTGGAGTATGGTTAGAGGGCTGCAAGGACTCAGGTGGGATGCATAAATTAACGCCTCATTTTGCGTCTTCTGTTGGGGATGCAGTTCTGTTTTACACTCTAGTCTTGTGGAATGGGTGTTTCTAGTGTGGCTCTAGGGACACACTCTCAGCTGGATTAACCACCTTTTCCCCGAGAACTTGCTAAAGCCCACAGGTGCTCAAAGGATGGGCGAAAGACCACTGTGCTGCAGGTGGCACCCTCTCTTGGAAGCAGCATGACGACGAGAAGAAGAGAAGGATTGAGGGCATTCGTGCAAAGACTGCAAGCGTGGAGAAGCACCTTGGGCCTGCCTGTCGGTGCCTGCCTCCATTTTAGCTGCCTGAGAGGATGGAACGGTAGTTTCTTTCCACGGCACAGATGGCAAAATCAGAATTCACATTAGGATTTATTAGTAACGGGAGTCAGACCAGGACTTTGTACAAACTTGGTGGCATTAACAAATACTCCCCAGGAAGAGAGGTGTTTTGTTTGTTTGTTTTTTAACCAGAAAACCTTTGCAAACCCTCAGGATTTAATTTATTTTTATTACAGCTTAGTAACAGTTAGAAGAAGGAAAGTCTTGTTAAAATAAATGCTCTAAATAAAAACACAGTTAATTTTCCATTACCATGTCTAATTACTCATCATTGCCAGGGCATTTTTATATGGCAATTTAACTTCTTGAAAGTGGAAACTTGGCACACATTTAAGGAAGAAAGCCATGCACCTAGATAGATGTCAGAAGGCGGTATAATTATATTTGGGCTCCAGTTGAATCCTACATATGATTGCTCTGAAGAAGAGAGAAGAGAGGGCCTCTGTCCGTAGTCACTAAGGAGAGACTCTGGTTTCTTGAGTGCCAGTTGAAATTGAATACAGAGGGAGAGAATTCTGAAGATTAGGTGATGTTCAAGTACATCTGAAAAGGGCCCCTGCCAGTCACCAGTTGAAGCTGATTTCAGGGCCAGTTGAGAAGTCTGGAGGGCAGCTCTGTAAGCTTCCTCCTGGCAGAGTGCACACAGATGACACAGCCTTCCTCCATGCACAGGTCAAAAGACGACTGAAGAGAAGCCAAGCTGGGAGGATCTCAGCACCAGACTAACTACGTTCCATGTACAAGCAGACACACTTGCGGGATTCCTTTTTACCGCGTCTTTCCAGCTTACCAACATGTCCTTAGGAACATATTCTTCTGGGTATTGAGGAAAGATGAGTATTTTCTGTTTTTTGTTTTTTGTTTTTTTGTTTGTTTGTTTTTGAGACAGAGTCTCGCTCTGTCACCGAGGCTGGAGTGTAATGGTGCAATCTCGGCTCACTGCAGGCTCTCCCTCCTGGGTTCAAGTGATTCTCCTGCCGCAGCCTACCAAGTAGCTGGGATTACAGGCGTCTGCCACCATGCCCGGCTAATTTTTGTATTTTTAGTAGAGATGGAGTTTCACCATGTTGGCCAGGCTGGTCTCAAATTCCCAACCTTGTGATCCACCTGCCTCGGCCTCCCAAAGTGCTGGAAGCCACCGCATCCGGCCAGATGAGTATTTTCACAATGTGCATAGAATAGGATTGGCTGCTGCCTAGGTGATGGCAGAGCATTTCTGATCTTTTTTTTTTTTTTAAACCAACATATGCATTTGGTAAGTGATATGATGCTTATCCTTTGGTTTTTCTTATTCAAGGATTACTTACCATGTGGAGAAATGGAGTGGTCTTGGGCCTGATGAAATTTCATGAAATAGTGGCTATGTTTCTGTCCTGGGAAGTACCTGGTACTGGCAAGTCCCTGATATTGTTAACCTGCCAACCTCCACTGCCCAACTCTTTCTTTCCCAGAGTCCTTTTCACTCGGTGAATTAACCATCACTGAGACTCAGGATGATGGGCTTTTCCCAAAAGAGGTCACAGTCTCGTGTGGATTGAAGGAAGTGTAACTTCCATGCTTAGTTTAAGCAATATCTAAGGGAGCTGACTTTGCACATTTCCTAATGGTAACTTATAGACAATGGAATGCTGATATTGCATCTTCTTATCTTGAGGAAATATCATGGGCAAGAAGAGTTGCTGAGACTCCTTTTTCTGAGTCTTACAGTACTTATCCAAGGGGAGCCACAAACTTGAGAGAAATGCTAGAAATACTTTATACCCTAAACCATATTCATAGACAGGGCAATAATAGTAATAGTGACTGTTTAGAAATTACCGAACATGTAATAGGCACTAGACTCAGTGCTTTTTGATCAGCTTCAAAATATCCCTATGAAATAGGTTTATCATCTCCTTTGGTAATGGTGGAATCCTAGAAGCTAAGTGACTTTCCTAAAGTCACAAGATATAAAGAGAGCTCTTATGAAGCAATAAGAAAAATGGGCAAAGGCTACAATCAGGCAATTCATAGAAAGGAAGATCTCAATGGCCAGTAAACATGAAAGGATGCTCAACCTCGCTGATAAGTGGGAACACCCGAATTAATATGAGATACCATTTCACACTCACCGGGTAGCCCAAAATGAAAGGACAAAATCGGTTGATGACAAGGAGATGGAGCAACAGGCATCCCCCACACTCCGGCGGGAGTGTTGTATGGTACGATTACTTTGGAGAGCAATTTGGCAACACGTGGCAAAGCTGCAGACGCACATATCCTAGAGCTCAGCAGTTCCACTCCTGGGTATGTGCCTGGAGAAACCAGTGTATGAGTGTAAAAGGATACCTGTAAAAATGTTCACCTGTGTGTTAGTAAAAAATAAAAAACAATTTAGCTGTCCTTTCAGAAGGAAAAAGGTTAAAATAATATATGCTATATCCATGCAATGAAATTCTATGTGGCAATTAAAATAAATGAACCAGATACACTTGTATTAACATGGATACATTTTAGGAATACAAAGTTGAGAAAAAAAGTTGTAGATTGATACTTAGTGTCTGATACCATTTATTTAAATGGTTGAAAAGGCACAAACTAATACTACATATTGTTTAGAGAGGCAGGGGCATGGGAGTGGGGAGTGCTAACCACAGGTTTTTATTTTCCTATGTAATTTATTTATTTATTGAGACAAAAAGGCCTAATGTAAATATGGCTAAGTATCACGATGTGAAGAAACTTGGGTCATGGCTACATAGAAGTTATTGACATTATTCTTTGTACTTTTCCACACATCTGAAATTTTTCATAACATGAACATTGAAAAGTGATAGCACAAGAGACCGCACATGTCCACAGAACTCTTAATCTTGTGGAACTTTTGATCTTTTTCTTAATAGCTTTTCTATCCTGAAACAGTAGCTTTTAAATACAGAGCTTGTTGTACATAGTCTCACAGTGGGAAACTGAGAACACTTTATAACTAAACATATGTACATCTCACACTGGAACAACCACTGTGGCTTCTGAAAGTGGCTTTTGGATCTTACTAACCTTGCCTGCCTGATTGAGGGTATTATTTATCACCAAGATAACTGCTGTTTCTCCAGTAATGCTTTGGCATAGAATAAATAGTCTCTGAGTTGGGTACATGCTCTTGAAGGATGACTAGTGAAGTATTTGGTCCCCCAGTCATGCAAGAGAGAGTTGTCAGGGTTTTTCTGCTTCTTCTTACTGATGTTTAAAATCATTATAAACCGCCTCTGATTGCACCTTGCTTTTATGAGTATTTGTTGATATGACAATATCCTACCCTTAGCATTTCACCAGTGGTCCTTTGCTATTGACAGTTTCATTTACAGAAATTATCTAAGGACAGCTGTGATTGAACCAAATAATCTAAAAATGTTAACGTGTAGCTTCTTAGCAGGAAAGAATAATGTTGATATTGGCATATTATTATCTGTCCAAGTTCTCTTTATAGTCCATAATCATGATCTGATTTTAAAACTTTGTTCAATATGTGGTATTGGGGACTGTTAGAAGGGATGAATGTTACCATGGTGATCTCACAGAGATGTCTGTTACCAGTAATCAGTGGGCATCCTATTGTTTGGAGGAGTAAACCTGGACCACATTTTACTCCCTAATGACAACCGTAGTGGCAGAAACTTTATTCAGCCCAACACCAAAGACATTTTTCTTTTCTCAGCAAAGTAGTCCCAATTTAGAAATGTTGCTATTAGACATTTTGGCAAAAACGTGGCCTTTTGGGAGCTCTATGTTTCTGTGTGCTTCCAAAGGGAAAGTATTAGTGTGGAGGAAACAGTTTGTACAATCAAGAGTTTGCCAAAGCATTTCCCCTCCTGCCACCACTCCTGTCTGCCTAAATAAATACATAGACAAATAAACAAATTAAAGCTCTGGAGGGGAGCCTCACCCCACCCACAGGATCTGTGGCCAGTGTGGCCAGATTTTCTTTGGTGCTAAGAACGAGGACTGTGCCCAAACTGGACGTGATGGAAAGGATGGTGGCTCTATCAGTTTCATTACCAGGATTCAGACTTTCGCGGGTTACGGGACAAAGTCCTTCTGCATTTTATTATACCCAGGTAGTCGCACACTCTGGCTGGGATCAATTAAACAGACTGACACTTTTGCTTGTGCCTTACTCTTTCGACCTCCTGGAACTCTCCAGTGAAACCTTATTCCTCGTAAAATGAACTAGCCAGGCTTGGGGCTGTGAATGTAGGAAACATTATCAAGGAAGATATTCCAAAGAGCTGCCGTGGGACTACATAAGTCAGAAAAAATGCGGAGGACTTCCTCCTGCAACCCAGGAGAGTCTGTTCACTGGCAACAAATCTGACAGATCCACTTTTGAATCCTCTGTCTGGAACTACTTAGGAAAAGACAAGCAAGGATTTAGGATATTTAGGGTAAATTTTAAACGTGTTTCACTGAAAGAGAGAGAGAGGAAGGTGTTTTAATATGGTTCGAATCTAAGACCTTTCTTTTCCATGACTAAACATTTTACTGAAATAATTGGTAAGTTACCCCAGAGAAGATATTTCGGGAAGGTGTTGTTAATATTGTTATCCCTGGATATCATGGTAACTCATTAATGAACCTCAGCACGTTAGACAGCTGTGGCTATTGGAAGCATGTTTTCAATCATCAGTTTAGAGCAAGGCATGAAGGAACACCCTATTGGAGTGCTTGCTTTTTTTTCTACTGGGAGATTGGGCCTTTGCTGGTTAGAACAATCAGCTGCTAAACAGCATGTTTCATTTCTTAGGGAGCTGCTAAATAGGAGTAACAACAATAATAAATGGTAACCATGTGCCCGGCACTGTGCTAGGTTCTTGTATACATAAATGTGTTCTAGTGAAATAGTTACTATTACCACTGCTTTTCAGGCAGGGAAAGTGAATCTCAAGGAGGTTAAGAAATGGGAATGGGGTCACACGAATAAGTGGCAGGGTTGAGATTGGAACTTGCATCTGTCTCTTTCAATATAGACTCCAGTACTGGATATGATTATATGAAAATGTGTAAATTAGAACATGTCTGTCTCGTTACATATAGGCAACATACTGTGTGTGTGTGGGGGGGGTGTGTGTGTGTAGATATAAAAAATATACATGGCAAGGTCCAATTAATGCATCAGCTCTGTTGGAACTTATTTTGAACCTGCCAACTCTTTTACACATATTTATACTAATTTAATGTGTGCCAGTTAGTCCTTCATTTCCTGTGGTGATTGGGCTTTCTGAATGATTCCAGAGGGATTCCAAGAGGCGGTGGGGTTTTAGGGGGAAGGGAGGTGATTGGGAGATTGCAGACCTGTTACCATCTGGCTGTGTGACTCTCCACTCCTCACTGCCCTGGGGTCTGTGTCCGTGTCTGTGTAGCATTCGGTACCACTCTCTGGGTCACGGTGCTTCCATCAGCTGTCATTCTTTGAATAAAGCTTTCCTAGGGGAATCAAGGGTGGAATTCCTACTCATTCATTCATTATCAACTAGAGAGAAAGTGCTGAACAACTAAAGCCAACCAAATGCCTTGAGAGTTAACACTTCAGATATTTTTCATGGAATACTCATTAGGTTCAGTGAGAAAAAATGTCTGGCCGTTGATTGGCATCACTTAAAAGAATGAGATTATTTTTTCACATTATATCTGGCTGAGCTGGAGTGGATTCTGGGAATCTCTATTTTTAAAAACCTTTCTGTATGATTACAATGAAAAGTCAACTCTGGGAACCACTATAATGTAGATAACAGCTTAAATATGAGATTGATGTAATTTGCACCCCATGACTCAAATGTATGAAACCATTTAGTGGAGTAATCCTACTGTTGGGGTTTTGAGTCAGACGGTCCTGGGTTTTATTGTATTTTATTGCCTGTGTGACCTTAGGTAAATTACTTAACTTCTGTGACACTCAGTTTCCTCATCTGTAAAATGAAGATAATAATAATCACATAATAGGTTTAGTTGTGGAGGTTAAATGAGATAATGTATATAAAGCTCTCAGTATTTTATTGGCTGTGTGACCTTACGTAAACTTAACTTCTATGACACGTAATTTCCTCATCTGTAAAATGAAGATAATAATAATCACATGATAGGATTAGTTGTGGAGGTTAAATGAGATAATGTATATAAAACTCCTAGTATAGTTTGTGGTAACAAAGTGCTTAGTATTTGATAGCTTCTTTTAAAAATAATTATCTTACAATAATAACCTCATCACTGAGGTACAACCCTTTAGGGAAAGATTACCATTATTGGTGAATTAAACTTAAGAAAAATTAAAATCTTAAAAAACCCCGCTTTACTCCAGGGCATTTTTCTGGGTTACAGCGACACTAGCTGCTTTTAAGGCCCCTTGCAAGCTGGGTGGTCTGTGAATTGTTTGAGTTCAAGTCTTCATGCATTAGGTATATTTCATTCCTCCCACCTTTCTGTTTTGTAATATGAATTCAGAATTTTATAAATTCATAAATGAGTGGCACAAACAGGTCAATGCTACAACATCACAACATGTGCTTTGTTACTTTATTTTTTTTTTTACAAGAGTTTCCTAGGATTAATTGCCCCTAGGAAATGTTTCATCACACAGCTGTAAGAGTCTCGAGAACTGTCCTAGAAAAGTGGCAGAATTTCTCAACACATTTGATTTCTTTTCTTCTTTCAAGAGTAGAGTTAGGGATAGTCTTTTTTGGAAAGAAAAAATGAAACTATTCTTTTTTTCTTATTTTCGAGCACTGAGAGAGGAAAATAACTCCACTGAGATGTTCTTTTCCAATTAGGTAGCATGGAAAAAGGTAGCAGTATGACAACTAATCACTTTCCTAGTATATTATTGGGTCTGTGATTCAGAGTGAGTTCCAAATGAAGTGCCTTTGTGACAGCTTTTAAATTACTGGTGGGGCTAGCTTCTGAATGTATTCTAAGTGGTAACGATGGATGGCTGTCATGTGGAGGAACTGCCTGAGGAAGAGTTCCACGTGGATTTTTTTGGGATTGTGTTTCTCAGCTGGTCACTAGTGTCTTATGAAGTTTAGTATCTGCTGGTGAAATACTTTGATTGATGAATCCCCTCCACGGTGTGAGAAGAATTCTCTTGATGAGGGGTTCTCACCTTCTATGGTGCAAAGGCATCGCCAGTGAACAGGGTGATGCCTCTGTCCAGCCATTTATAATGATGATTCCGACAGGCAATCTCTAGTGGCCTCATCCAGGTTCTGTGGTGGGTGGGGACCAGGTGGGATAAGACAGGTGGATGTGTCATCACCACTGAGACGGAGTGGCATGTATTTATGAAGAGTGAGAAGGCTGACTTTTTCCCCTAGGGTCCTCGGGTCCTCAGAACCATAGAGTCTGAGTTTTCTGAATTGTTGAAAATAGGACTCAGTCAGAGACATGGATCGTTGGCATCTTGTTGAGAATATTCTATTCAGCCTATGGATTCAGAAAAACAAAATGCATGTGCTTGTGTTCCAGTAGGAGGGGAGTAGGCAGGAATGGGGTGGGAGTGGAAAAGGAATGTTGGCCAGTGGGGAAGGGAGAGTGAGGGGTAAGGAAACAAGTTAGTCCACTGAAACAGGGATCCAAATGCTTACTCAGCATTTGTTGTCTCCAGGAGAAAAACAAATTGAAAAATGAGAATGGAGGATTTCATTTGGAAATGGCCCTGTGAGTACGTGCTTATTTTCAGAGGCGTTCCTCATAACTGACAGCAGTCAATGACTTCTGATTGGGCAATGGCCTGCCCAGCCACACAGGTAGCCCAATCATCATATGAATTAATGGTGCATTCAAAAATTTCATCATCCTGGGTCACAAAAGATCATGATGACTGTATTATAATACAATAATGGTATTCATGCAGTGGCGCACAGAAAATTGTGTGTACTTGACGCACAGGCGGTGTGGAAGCAGGATTTAAAGTAGGACTCCTGTCAACAACCTTTCTTCCAGAGCCTCCACTGCCTCATTCTGTGATGTTTCAATACGTCAGTTTCTGCTGTTGGTAAAACACATCTTACCTCCCCAGTATGTTGGGGAGCAGTGATTGATGAAGGAGGATTAATTTGCTGCTTTTCGGGAGGGACTCCGTGCAGTCTCCAGGGAATTACATGTATTATGGTGTTTCCATAGAAAGCTAGACCAAGGATTGGCTAAATCTGGCCCACTATGAATTGTTCTACTGCCACAAGCTAAGGATGGTTTTCACATTTGTAAACGGAGGAAAAGAAATCAAAAGCGGAACATTTTGTGACCTGTGAAAATTATGTGAAATTCAGAGATCAGTGTCCATACATAAAAATGTTATTGGAACACAGCACATGCACCAGTCTGCCTGTTGTCTGTGGCAGCTTTCATGCTGTCACAGTGGAGGGAGAGCTTGTGACAGACACAGCATGGCCCATAAAGCCTAAAATATTGACTGGCCCTTTACAAGGAAGGTTCGCCAATCCTTCCACTAGACTGTTGGAAGCAGAGCTCCTCAGTTACGAAATAAGGTTTTTACTGATCCACAAACTATGATGTTATTCCAGGGCAAAAAAATACCTCCTTTGATCCAGGGTTCTGTTGTCATCCTGTGACACGAGAAAGACCCGACAGTGGGAGTTTAGTGGGGAATTTTGCAAGGACTCTCTTAAAGTGAGATCAGGCTCTGGGCTTTAAGGATAAATTTCCAGACCTTTCTAGAAGTAACACAGGATTTTCTGCATGGAGAGGGGGGTCAAAAATATTTATAGTAAAGTGGTAGAATTCAACAGAGTATTTCTGGGACTTTCTCTTTGCTGCTGCAGCCCCAACCGGTTTTCCCAGGGGGAATCTGAGGATGGCCCCTGAGGAGAGGCTGGGCGTGTCAGCATCACTGGCATTTTTCAGTTTGAGATTTGGGTGACAGTTTATATGCTTCTTAATTGACTTTAACCTGCTGCCCATCCCTAGAAGTAATAATAATGGTAATAAAAGTTACACAATCACATCGCCACAGCTCTGTCCTGAAGGGCTTGCATAGCTGGATGGAGCACTTAATTGGGATGGTCCACTCTGCTGGGGAAGTGCAGGAGACTATGTGCCTTTGGAATTTTCAACTCTTCAGGGTCAGGAACTGCCAGACCTCTCAGGAAGGATGAAGCACAACTCTCTCTAGTTGCTCTCTTATTTACATCGAGGCCCTTGGGTCAGGGTGAGGCTTTGCGTCTCCAAGGTAGCCTTTGAGCTAATGAAACCCACTGTGGGGTGAGAGATGCGAAATTAACCTGATTTGCTGCAACTTCCTGTGCACTGTCGGGCTTACCAGCCAGTAGGCTGAAGAACCCTTGAGATCTGGCCCTTGCCATAAAATGGAGAGGAGCGTGCACAAGTGCAAGGTCGATTAATGTCAGAGGAGATGACTGATGTTGGTAGGTAAAATTCCACTTCCAAGAAAAGTATGTGTGGTACAGGTGACACCTGATTTTCTTACTCCAAATCACAGATGATGTTGAAAAAACAATAATAATAACAACAATACACACACATAACAGGAAACACTGGTATAATACTATGTGCCAGGAACTGCTCCGAATGCTCTTATATGAATTAACTTTTTTTTTTTGTTTGATTCTTAATTTTTGAGACAGAGTCTCGCTCTGTTGCCCAGTCTGGAGGGCAGTGGTATGATCTCGGCCCACTGCAGCCTCTCTTTCCTGGGTGCAAGAAATTCTTGGGCCTCAGCCTCCTGAGTAGCTGGGATTACAGATGCGTGCCACTGTGCCCAGCTAATTTTTTGTATTTTAGTAGAGACGGGGTCTTGTCATGTTGCCCAGGCTGGTCTTGAACTCCTGGCCTCAAGCGATCCACTTGCCTCAGCCTCCCAAAGTGCTGAGATTAGAGGTGTGAGCCACTGCGCCTGGCTAACTTATTTAATTATACCACAGTCATATGAGGAGATACTATTATTATTCTCATTTGACAGGTAAAGAAACAGATAGAAGGCCAGAAATGGTTGTTCATGCCTGTAATCCTAGGACTGTGAGAGGCCAAGACAGGAGGATCATTTGAGCCCAGGAATTTGAGACCAGCCTGGGCAACATGGAGAGATCTTGTCTCTACTGAAAATAAAAATTAAAAAAAATTAGCTGAGACCAGAGGATTGCTTGAGCCCAGGAGTTCAAGGCTGCAGTGAGCTATGATTGCATCACTGCATTCCAGCCTAGGCAACAGAGGAAAACCCTATATCTAAAAACAACAACAACAAAAAGAGTGGAGGAACAGAAGACAAATCCAGTCCTGATCACCCTTTGGGAACTCTGTTGTCTAATGTGGCTTAGACTCAAGAATTTCTTATTTTGAAAAGTATGGTGCTGGGTACAGAGTAGATAGATCCTCAATAATGCTTTCTAAAAATATTAAATATTAAATATTTAAATATTTTCTGATTTTCTGTTATTACTGATTTGATTTTCCTCATCTAGTTCTTTCTTTGTAGGCCATATAAAACTATCCCTAGAATGATTAGGACATCCTTTTTTTTTTTTTTCCTGGAGCAGTAAAGTTCTTACATAGCTGAAGTTCTAGGGAATGTATTAGTGTCCAAATTTGCAAAGTGAGTTAATGACAGGGACACAGTTCAATATTTTATCCACAACCTTAGGAACTATTCCAGAATGGCTATGATTTAAATGAATTTTATCTTACTGTTAATATTTTTAAAAGTTAAATATTGAGTAAGGAAAATGTTTATAAAATATATGTATGATAAAAAGAATAGTAATACAGTGAACACTTGTGTCTACCCACCACCTAGTTTAAGAAAAATATTTCAGCTAGACAGGGTGGCTCATGCCTATAATTTCAACAGTTTGGGAGGCTGAGGCAGGAGGATTGCTTGCGGCCAGGATTGAGACCAGCCTGGGCAACATAGTGAGACCTCATCCCTATAAAACATTTAAGAAATAAATTTAAACAAAAGAAAAAGAACATTTCTTCTGGGTTGCCTGGGTTCCCCTCCCTGATGCTGTCTGCGTCTCTCGCCCGTTAGAGGTCACCAGTATTTCAGTTCTCAGCTTTTCTCTGTAGTTTTGCCGTGTGTTATCCCTAAATCATATGTTGTTGAGCTTTGGTCATTTTTGAACTTTATATAGATGGAATCACACTATACTTTTTGTGACTTGCTTTTTCTCATAGCATTGCATTTCCCAGATTCCTCTCTGCTGTTGTGTGTACCTACGGTTCACTCATTTTCATTGATAGAGTGTCCAGTGTGTACATAAACCACACTGTTTATCTGTTTTGTTGATGGGCTTTGCGGTTGTTTTTGCCGCTTTGAACATGCTTGTTAAATTCCTTTTTAGAAAACTAACGATCAGGAGGACTCATTTAAGTGAAATAGTTTTTCTATGAGAAAAATAGTTCTACAGTTGAATGAAAATTGTAATATCTGCGCCTTGAACAAACAGATGTAGTTTTTATTTTGGGACACATGCTAACTACCTGTGAAGTGGGGTTTTTTTTAGTGGCTTTTTTTTGGTTAATTTTTTTTCTCCAGAGTTGAACAATGATTTATTTTAATTTCTAAACCAAATCAAGGCATTTATTGTAAAACCACTAGAAAATAAGTCTTCCCAATTTAACAGTATATGTTTTATAAATATTTTAATAAAATGAATTTTAAAATATTAAATAATTTTAGTTAGAATGTGAAGTACTTCTCTAAATTAAACATTAATAAAGCTTTTTCATCCAGAGCAATAAAAGAATTGCGTTATATAGGTAAAACGGCCTCTGCCCTACTCACATTTATTTGCGGACTGGAAAAGAAATGTTTATTTCTAACATTTTTTTTTAGCTTCAAAAGACTTTAGAAACCTTTTGAAATAATCTGCAGAGCTGTGCAAAGGCACCGAGGTTTAGGACAGGCAGGAAGCTATAGTCCACTCAGCATTTTTTTTTTTTTTTTTGGACTGGAAAGAAAACCAAAGCCCAGAGTAATTAAATTGCTCAACCAAGATCACTCGGAGGCTTGCAATGCCTTTGAAATACAATGACTCTAAACTAGCTATATGAATCTGTACTACCATTTCTAAATTAGAAGCTACAAGTTGCTTTTTATAATAATATATATTTTTTGCTTCTGTGCATCTTAATTTATTTCATATAATTTAAAAAACAAAGTCACTAATCAAATCCATAATGACAGTTTGGGATTTGATTTTTAAAATGCTTTTCTCTACCCTGTTGACTGTGCCGAGCCTAGAGAGTCTATTTAGTTCCCGTAGGCTGGTTTCTGGGATTGACAATATTTCCATTGTCATACAACTCTGCTGTCGCCAGTGATGTTCGAGGACCAGCACTACCCTTGAAGGATCCTGCTGTTGTGTCAACAAATAATGGCACAGGCCTCTCTGACAGCTTGTCCACAAACTATCCTGAGGGTTTCTGTCTGAAGGAAGCAGCAGCTTTGCAAGAGTGATTTTAGTGAGGTCGTTTGGATTAGATTGAGTTAGTGGGCCGTGAGTTCCATGCATTTAGGGTTGGGTGTGAGGCTTTTCATGTTCTTGGAATCTCCTCCGGCCCTCCCGGTCACACCCCTCCAGTGCCACGTTCAGCCCTCTCTCTCTGCACCCATCCTGAAATAGCCATGGTTCAGCATGGAAGAAATCCACTCCTCTAATCCCTCAGTGCTGGTCAGCTCTGCATTTGCCTGGGGGTGGGTTTTGACTGTCTTCTCCTTAAAGAGAATCTCTGCACGCGTACAATCTGTTTCAGGAAAGTAATAGGAAGGCAGCAGGACTTGGAGCCTGATGGTGTGGGTTCAGCTTCCGGTTCTGCCGCTCGCTGGGTGACCTGGGCAGGCTGCTCGTGGTGAAATGGGTATAGCGACACCCGTGCTCAGGGTTTGCTATAGAGATTGAATGAGCTCAGTCTCCTGAATCTCGTGTGGACAAAAGATTTCACCTCTGAAAAATATAGAATCTTAGATGTTTCTGTCTGTTTCTACAGCAGAAAGCCAGGAAACACAATCTGCAAGAAGCTAGGGTTGTAATAATAACCACCAGATCCATCCGTCAGCTGCCCTCTCTCTGTGTGCTCCGGTCGCACCGGCTTATTTAATGCATGGCATCGACTGTCTCTCCCGTGGGGCTCTGAGCCTCCTTCCAGCAAAGACTGTTCCTTCATCTTGGGGCCCCTCACACCAGCATACATTTTTGCACTTAGCAGATGGTCAAAATAGTACGGTTTTGAACCTTACTAAACTGCTCGTGTTTCTTTACAGCACTTTTCTTCTCTTACTTGACGTAGGTAATATGTTTTCTCTTACTGGACGTCTCCCTGCCCTGGGATTTAGGGATCGCCCTGGCCCCACACCTGTGGCTTTCTGATATTGCCACTCCTCCCCACTCACCTTTTTTTTTTTTGTCTAAGTATTTATAATATGCAGTTTGTCACACCTAGCTAGTAGACTATATTTTCTGCAGTGATCTCTTCCAGCTTGGGAATTCTTAAATTAAAGGATTTATTTGTAGGTAGTAAACAGTCTACTTTTTAAGAAAACTCTCTAAGTTCATATTGTCTGTACTTCATCATGAGGGATAATGGTTCATTTCAAGTTAATCTACACGACTAAAGTGTAACCCATGTGGTGGGTGGGGGGACGGGGTGAGGTGGCAGCTGTTAAACAGTGCATAGCAACTCTTCACAACAGTTTAAACATGAAAAAGGAAGTGGAGTGATAGAATATGCTGGAATTTGATGAGGACACTGAGAGCTACAGGACGTGGGATTTGAACTTGCAGCTGTAGACAATGACTGTGTCTCCTAGAACCCCTGAACTCTTTGCCCCAAGATGCCCCAGAAGAAAGACAGGTGGAGTTACCAGCTCGTGGATTTTACATCCTATCTATTCTCACACACAAATGAACTCCCATAAAGTAGAGGCTGAGTGGTTCTTGTCACCTTAGTGTCCCATAAAGCTGATGATAAGAATAACTAGAAAACCTTTAAAAACTTACAAGGCTGGGCACGGTGGCTCACACCTGTAATCCCAACACTTTGGGAGGCTGAAGCAGGAGGATTGCTTGAGCCTGGGAATTCAAGACCACCCTGGGCAACATAGTGAGACATCATCTCTACAAAAAATCAAAAGTTAGCTGGGCGTGGTGGTATGTGCCTGTAGTCCCAGCTCCTTGGGAGGCTAAATGGGGAGGATCTCTTGAGCCTGGAAGTTCCAGGCTGCAGTGAGCTGTGGTCATGCCATTGCACTCAGCTTGGGTGACAGAGACCCTGTCTCCAAAAAAAAAAAAAAAAATTCAGAGATGAAAAGTGCTAAGAAACTGAAGTAATTAAGTTGTCTAATGCATATAACTAGTATTAAGCATCTTTTCATGAAAGAACCTGGCTTGTGCTGGTAGATATTGGAAAATGCCCTAAGAATGTTTAGAGTATCATTTAACAGTGCTGACCCATTTGAAATAAAATTATTCATGAGCTCACTTGCCTCTTTTTGTGCACAGGAGATTGTATAGGTGGCTATGATTATTTTTATAAAAAATTGGATTCTAAACAAGTTTATCAAATACTTAGTATCCACCTTAAAAGCTTTCACGAATTAAATTTAACCCTTAAATGATGCAGTGATCCGCACTGAACTTTCTGATTAAAACAAAGGAAAGCTAACAACACTTATCGTTTCAACTAGAGTTCATTAAAAAAATACTGTGGAGCATTTACGCACCAGGCGCTATGTGAAGACTGCACAGATGATGGTGATGTGAGCGTCAGAGCCCCTGCCCTCATTCTTGTGGGAGGCACAGATGAGTAAATACGCAGTTACCAGAATCATATGACCAATTCCATGATGGGGGAAGGTGGGTGTGCTGAGGGACACCTAACTGAGACTGAGACTTGGCTGAGCAGTTGGCGAGGGCCCAGGGAGGGCAGCCTCTAAGTTGAGACCTACAAGATGAAAAGGAAGGCCGAGAGGAATGAGCTAGCAGAGGCAGAACATTTCTAAAATGAGTTCTTTTTCTGAACACTATGTTGAATACAGCTGAACATTTTCTGATGTTTGAGGATCTCATGACCTTCAGGGTAATTGTTTTTATCACCAATCTTTAGCTATCTAGTGCTGTGGATGTCACTGTATAAGATGTAGTAGGCTATTACTGATAACACGATCTCAACTGCATCTTTAGAAGTTGCATTTTTAAAATGAACCTGTGTAAACTCAACCTAATACTTGTATAATGGAAGCATGATGCAGACTGTGATGGTGACTTGGGTGTTTTTGTAGTTACGTGGTTTTGGACTTACTGTTGCTCCATACGTTTATAGCTGTTTTGTTTTCTTCATCATTGCTGCCTTGGAGGGTCAGAGTATGATCCATGTGTCTTGATGAAATTAGGTAGGGCTTTGTGTTTTACCAGGAAAAGAGGCTCACTCGATTAGGCTGGGTTTACTTCTAGTTTTGTAATGCGCCCCTGGAGTGGCATGGATGAGTTGTTTCACTTCTTTTGAACTCTGTTCCTCTTTTTGGACAGAGATATCATGCTAATTGCTGAAGTGCCTGAAGATTCTTAAATATCAAATAAGACACTTAGGAAAACACCAGATATAATTATGTGTAAAATTTGCCTGTTCCAAGCACATGCTCAATAAATATTTGCTGAAGTAATTCTAATTGAGAGTTTAAACATTCACAGTTCATGGCAAAGCATTGGAATAGTTGCAACAGGTGAACTAAAAAATAAATCTTGTTGGTGTTCCCATTGGAAATTTAGAACCCCGTGTTTGAGTATTTTCGATTCTGGTTCATCCATCATTTGGTTAGCTAGGTTTATCAAAATTCTGCATGGGAGGTCAGGAAATGTGTTAGCTCACTTTGTGTAGAACACAGTTCAGCATTGTTAGTAAAAGCTAAGTTTGATTTAGTTCCAATAGTTGGCTCAATAGAACCTTAGGAGAACCAACTAGCTAAGCAGGGCAGTGAGAGAAGGGATCTATGTGGCTGTGTTTGCTTGATCTCAAAAGCCTGGGGATAACTGTGTTTTGTTCCTTTATAATACAGTTGCTCAGAGAAAGTCATGCTGTACTCCTTACCTCCATGAGCACCATTCTGGAATTGCAGTTCAACCCAGGGATATTTTCAGCAAGGGAAAAAGCATAAACACTTTTTTCAATGTTCAAGGAACATCATGACAGACTACCTATATGATGGTCCCCTGGGTCAGCTCAGATTGGCCCAATGGATTAGCCTGTCAGTGGAATATTGAATTCATAATATTTAGAACTTCAGTATTGTAGGCTCTCTGGGAGTGCAGTTAATTAGGCAGCTTCTTAATTGGATTGCTGTTCTTATGGGAAGACCTTCATATTGACCAGAGAGGCAAAGTGGGATGACAAGTCGTCTGGAATGTCAACAGAGCAAGTTTGACTTTAGGTTGGCTGCTGCTTTCTGCTTCTCTTGAATCTAGAGACCTTCTCTCTCTCTCTACCTCTCTGTCTCTCTCTCTCTCTTTTTAAACAAGATGAGGTCTCACTATGTTATCCAGGCTGGTCTTGAACTCTGTGGCCCAAGCAATCCTCCTGTCTCAGCCCCTCCAGCAGCTAGGATTGACACAGGACAGGTGAGCCCCAGAATTGGGGCTTAGTCTGGGCAGGTTCTTGGCTTTGCCCAGAAAAGAATTCAAGGGTGAGCTGGTGGTGTTAGGTAGCAGCCTTTATTGAAGTGGCAGTGTACAGCAGCAGCAGAGGGACGGCTCCCTGCAGAGCAAGGCTACCCCATAAGCAGTGTGCCCAGAATAGCTGCTCAGGGGCAGTTCTACAGTCACTTATACCCCCTTTTAATTATATGTAAATTAAGGGTGATTTATGCAGACATTTCTAGGAAAAGGGTAGTAACTTACAAGTCATTGGGTCATTGCCATGGAAAGGGGTGGTATCTTCTGCATGCTGCCTGGCAATGGTAAACTGACCTGGCACACTAGTGGTCATGTCTTATGGGAAGCTGCCTCCCACCCCAGACCTGTTTTAGCTAGTCCTCAATTTGGTCTGATGTCCAACTTCCACCTGTGGTGTCTGAGCCCTGCCTCTGGCCTCGAGTCCAACCTCCTACCTCAGGATTCCAGGTGTGCATCACCATGCCCAGCTGAGACTTGGTCTTTGATTAGAACCGTAGACCTTTAGAGCCAAAGGGTACTTATGACTGCTTATCTAGTGAGCACCTTCATTTGGGAGAGGAGAAGTAGAAGTTTAACTCAGCTCTGAAAACATTCATTGAGTACTTACTTTTTGCCAGGTTGAGAGGTTGAGGGAGCAGCTATAATGATGCATTATCCTCTCAAAGAGTTCCTGAGTAGTAAAGGGGTACAAACATATTAGAAGTCAATTTAAATACCCTGGGCAGTGCTGTGAAAAAGGTAATAAGCATGGCGGCACCATGGGAGGATGAAGGAAGTGGGACTTAGCCCAGTCTGTGGGGGAGGCTGGGGAAGATCTTCTGGATGAGAAAACCTAAGCTGAATCTTAAAGGATAAATGAGAGTTAACCAGGAGAACGAGACTTCTGGAGTGAGGCTTTGGACATTCTGAGAAGAGGGGAAAATGTGACCAAAGATAAAGTGGCTGGAAACAGATAGTATGTGTCTGGGAACTAAGGGTAGGCCAATATTAATAGAACGTAAAGTATACATTCTATACTCAAGAAGGCTTGTGCCGTGGAGATTTTATTCTGCAGGCTCTGGGGAATCACTGAATGGGTTTAAGCAAGAGAATAACATAATTGGATTTGGGTTTGGGGAGAATCATTGTGGAGGATGACGTTGACAGGGATAAGATTGAAGGCAGGAGAGCCTGTTGGGAGGCTTCTGCCATCATCCAGGCAAGAGATGACCCAGGGCATTGGCAGGCGTGGGTCAAGGATGGAGCAGAGGGACTCCCAGCATATAATGGGCAGGAGAGAATTAGGTGTCTAAGCAAAAGCCTACCCAGAGAGATAAAGAAAGATTAGAAAAGAGAGTCAAGAAGAGAATTTCCAGAGGAACAAGTGATCAGCTGTGTTAAAGGCAGCTGAAGGATCCAATGAGATAAAGACTGAAAAGTGGTCAGAGCCGTGCTCCTTAAAATGTGATTCATGGGCCAGCAGCACCAGTGATATCTGGGAACTTGTTAGGAGTACAAGCTCCTGCTCTTCACTAAGAAACATATTCTGGATATAAAAATGGTTGTTGATGACCTTGACATTATCATCTTCATTGGCATGGTTGAGATAGAATCAACATTGCAGTAAATTTAGGAGTTAATGGGAAATGAGACGGTGGAAATAATATAGTCTTGCAAGAAACTTGGCTAAGGTAGGAAAGAGAGAAATTGTTAGAGATGGATATAAGTTAAGACAGTTTTAGTATGGCAGAGACTTGAGCACCTGTTTTTTTGCTTAAAGCAAAGTATAGACAGTTTGAGGTTTATGAGGAAGTTGGATAATGGATGATAGTGAGTCCTGGAGGAAACCAGAGGGGTTGGAAAATAGGTAAAGTGGCTTTATTTCTTTAAATTTTTTTTTTTAAATTTTAGACTTCAATAATTTAATCATGCAATTTTGTGGTTAGAAAGAGGTTATAGTGACTATAAATTGACATAGGATATGTAGAGACAAGATCAGAAAGAGCAACTAACTCCAGCCTGCAGTTTACACACAGTGGCTTCTGCAAGGTTGATCCATTTGGCCAAAGTTGTCCATAGCACCTTGTAGGTAGAGACTTGTGATAAGTGGATCAAGCATTCAAAGAAGCCGGGCACGGTGGCTCACACCTGTAATTCCAGCACTTTGGGAGGCTGAGGCGGGCAGATCACTTGAGGTCAGGAGTTGGAGACCAACCTGGCCAACATGGTGAAATCCCGTCTCTGCTAAAAATACAAAAATTAGCTGGGTGTGGTGGCAGACACCTATAATTCCAGCTACTTCAGAGGCTGAGGTGAGAGAATCGCTTGAACCCAGAAGGCAGAGGTTGTAGTGAGCCAAGATTGCACCATTGCACTACGGCCTGGGCAACAGAGCAAGACTCTGTCTCAAAAAAAAAAAAAAAGCATTCAAAGAAATGAAGGCCAACTTCCAGAACATGTGGTTGACAGTGGTTTTTTTTTTCAGATAAAATAAATATGCAAAAGACATAAATATCCTTACATAGAAGTGTATGAACAAATATAAATCATCGTAGTGTATGGGATGAGGTGAAATGACTGCCGTTTTAGAGGTGTGAAGCTTGGCTTTCCGTCCAACTATGTGTCTCAGGGTTTCCTTAAGAGGCATCGCTGTATACCAGCAGAAGCCTGCAGCTTTGGGGGCACAGACCTGGCTTGAATTCTCAGTCCCTTACTTCTTAGCATGTTAGCTTGGGCACATTGCTTAGACACGCTGAGCATTTGTTTCCCCATTCCAAAAAAAAAGGCATACTCACTACACAGGATTGTTATGGTGATTAAAAGACAAAGTGTGCATGTAAACTGTCAGGGGTACCATACTATTATAGGCCTCATAAGCATCCAACAGCTGTTTGAATGCATAAATGAGTGAGTGAATGTAAAAATCAGTGCATGACTAGGCAGGCCGTTTAATATTGAAATGTCACTGTTTCCCCATCTGTTAAAAAAAGGGCTAATAATGGTGCCCTTTCATTTATAGTATTTTATACAGAGAAAAATGAGCTATTCATGAAAATGCTGTTAATGAAATTTAATGTTTCAGAAATTAAAGCAATCAATCCACTATTTTGTAAATACTGGGGAGACTTCAGTGGTCAGAGGATTAACTGGTTGGTTAACTCTCTTTGTCTGAGGTTCCCAGCAGATCCTCTAAAGGAGAAATCAGTGAATTAATCACTCAGTCAACAACTGCTACTTGAATGCCTAAGCTGTGGAAGATGCCATTGTAGACACAGAGGGAGATCCAAACCAAACAACAACAAAAACCCTAGGAGTCCTTGTCCTCAAGGAGCTTAAAGTCTATCAGAACATAAGACATTCCAGGAAGGAAGTGATTCAGGCCAAGTGAGGAGCCAAACAGCACACAGTGAAGAAGGTATTCAGATGAGGAGAATGGTATTTGCAAATCAATTCTATATGCAAATGCATATTTGGAGAAGTAGGCATGTAGTAAGACCAGGTGGAATGCTAATGGTGTCCTTGAAAGAAGGCTCAGCTGTCCTCATGTTGCAATGGCCTCACCTGCGGCTCTGCTGCTTTACAGAGCTCCAAGCTCAAATGGGTTTTTCCAGCCTCTTTGGGTTCCCCAGTCAGGTGGCCACTGTCAGTCATTTACTTTGAAATTGTTTCTTCTACTGCACTCCTAATTGCTTATAAAATAGGTGGTGGAAGAAATTGAAGTGGATATATTAGGGCAGTGTCGCAAACTTAATTTTTATCATGGGGATGAGATGGCCTTGCACTGGATCATATTTAAAGGCTTGTGTGAAATCTAGATGTCTCTGCATGTTATTCCTAGTTCCTCCAGGAGGCTGCTACTGGTTTCTCAGCCTTCAGGAGAGGCAGCCTTTACTCTTGCACCACCATTTTCCAACATGCCGTAGGCCACAGTCCCCACTCGGCACTCTGGGAGTGTTTCCCCAGCTAGAGGTGGTGGTGCCCCGCTTCCCCACATGACTGTCCATTTTACGTTTGCCATACAACTGGCTGGCATTTCCTATTATAGATTTTATGTGGAATTTCCAGTGCCTGGATGGGAAAACAGTAACTTAGCCCTCCTCCTGCTTCTTGCTGAAATAGTCTTTGGTTGCTTTCATTACAATTGGAGTTTGGATCACATGGCAAATTGTATTTTTTAAATATTTTTTAGACACAGGATCTCATTCTGTTGCCCAGGCTGGAGTACAGTGGTGTGATCATAGCTTACTGCAGTCTTGAACTCCCAGGCTCAAGTGACCCTCCTGCCTTAGCCTCCTGAGTAGATAGATGGGACTACAGATGTGTGCTGCTATGCCCAGCTAATTTTTAAGATTTATCTCAGAGACAGGGTCTATGCTATGTTGCCCAGGCTAACTAGTACTTTTCTGAAAGGCACAGAAAGGTCAGCAGGTATAAGGACACCACCAGAACAAGGGTTTGGAGTCCTGCACTGGAAATCCACTCTAATGAATGATTCTATCAAAGATTTCATGAAAAATAATCCAGTATCTATGTTGTCCTGAAATTTTCAACAAGGACCACTGTGGAGACCCATACCTACACACATTGCTGCACTCATTGCTACACCCATACCTACACACATTGCTACACAGCCATTTTGGTCACGGTTCTGAATGGCGTTGCCACGTCCTGAAGAAAACCCCAGTCAGCTTGGAGAGGGCAGCGAGGGAGGCTGCAGGCTGACGGGGTGAACAGTGCACCATCCACAGATTACAAGGGCATGCCTGTCTCATGCGCCAACCAAAATGATGGTGGGAATCAGTATCACTCCATGTGACACTTATCACCTTGCTTTGGGTGATTAGAACCAATTAAGAGGGTGACACATAGCAGAGATGGAGAAAGATAACACAAGGGCATCAGTTTTTCCCCTTTTGCCCAAGAGAGAAAGCAAGTGTCTGCCATCTGCCCACTTCCTAAGTCCACTTTCAAATTGCTGGATAACCTTTAGTTTGTCAGTTGACCTTTCTGGGCTTTTCCCTGCCTCCCACTTGGTTGATAAAACAACAGTGATGTTACCTGTTCTGCGAGAGTAATGTTGGCTAATAAGCCTGGTGGGAAATTCTTTTCTCTTCTGAGGGCCTTGCTGTTATTTCATGTTTCATTCCCAGGAAGACACAAAGCCTGTCCATTTGGTGTGAGCAGTGAATGGAGGATTCCGACAGGTGCCCTTGCAAGCTTCCTGGTGGAGGAGCCATTCCGAGGGCATCAGTCTTGTTTTGATCTTTGCTCAGATGGAAGGCTTGAATGGAGCACTCTCTCAGCCTGGTTAGGGGGCTCTTTGATCTTGCTGTGCCTAATAGGCAGAACTCTCTTCTCTTTTTCCTCTGAGGACAAAAATAAACATAGACGCTGAGTTTGTGAACAGCTGCATAAACAATGCAATTTGGAAGTATGCAAAAAATATGTGGGTTATATATACATCCATACGTATAGCCTCTTGATATGACTTTTGCATCCTTGTGACCACCGCTTGATCTGAGAGACATTTCCATCTGATGCAATGAAATCCAGTCCCTTTTAATGCTCCGAGGGATTTAAGGCCTCAGAGCATTTGGACAGAAGCATTTCTTTCCTCTGGATGTGGCTCAATTCTGGGATATCCCCACTACAGCACAATAAAATAACTCTCCTTAATGTGCCAAGAGTAGGCTACTCACACTCTTGAGGGTAGTTGACTTGGGTTAATTTTCTAGAAGGGGTGATGATAGAGTTTGCAAGTCTGAAACCAAACTCATCACCTTTCTGCTACCGCTGCCTCCTAGGGAACCCTTTCTTTTGACATCCATCCCTATTTATTTAATGGGATCCCCATTTGTCCCCTCACATAGGCATGGGGCTCCAAGTACCCTTTATTTATCTCCTTCACTCCTTACCTCTGATTAGTCTTTATAAACTGTATAGTTCTTTTTTGTTTATTTCTTCATTGATACTTTTAGTTCAGGCCATTATTACCAGCACTAGTATTGTGGCAGTTCCATAACTGATAATATAACTTTACACTTTAAGATGTAATATATAGATAAAATGTGATTGTTTGGGGAATACAGATGACAGAACAGAGAGTGCTGACATATCCTTTAGGCTCTCGGGAGAACATAGAAGAAATGATGACTTTCAATAGGCAAAAATGGTTTAAAGTTTAGAAATTCTATTTTGCATTCTGACCCTAGTCTCCACGTCATGCATGGTTTTGTATTTGTGCCTCTGTTGCGATGTCCCCTCTGCCTAGAATGCTTGCAATTCTTTCTTCTACCAATCAGAGTTATCTCTGTTACTCAGAGTCCAGATCATGTACCATCTCCTTCCCTGACCACTCCAGGCAGAAGTATTTGCTCTTGCTGCTGATTTCTAGAATGCTTATATTCTTTAGTCCACATTTAAGTGATTGTCTTGCTTTATAGGTACTTATGTATGTTACTTATCTATCTCATTACTAGATTATGAATTTCTGGACAAAGAGGTTTTTTTCTTAAACATATTTGTTACCTACCGAGCATAGCATAGTGCCTTGCCTATGGTAACTCTAAATCAATATTTAAAAAATAATAAATGGATGGTACTAAATCATGATAAACACACGTTCATCTGAAATTCCTTGTGCCCATTGTTTTAAACAAACATTTAAGGAGCTCTTCATTCATAAAAGTCACACAAATCTCATTTAATTCTTACAGTAATCCTACGGCAAGCTTCTTACTTTTGTCTTTATTACTTTTGTCTTCATTTTCACAGTTTAGAAAAATGGCTCAAAGAGATTAATTCCTTCAGGGCTACCCAACCTGGTAGTAGCAGAGTCTAAACACAAATTCAGGTCTACCCGACACCAGAGTGCACACTCATATTCCCGGGCTGTATTGTTCCTTGGGTGACCTATGTAGAGATACAAGGTGAATAAGGCACAGTTCCAGCTTCTAAGTAGACTCCAGCTAGTGGGGAGACAGATGTGCAAGCAACAGTTGTATTGCAGTAACATAGCTAGTGTAGGAGAGGTGGCTGCTGTGACAGTGCTTGGGGACGTGGAGGAGGGAGGACACTGCAGGCACCTCCCAAGCCTCTGCTCTCTGAGAAGGGACCCTGAAGGAGGTGGACCCCCAGTCCTGGGCTAACCAGCCTCAACGGTGATTGAGTTCATAACTGCCTCTTTAGTTCAGTTGAGCCTGCATGTCATGGCAAACTAGGACATCGACCCTCAGTTTTTGGATTCACATGAAATAATTGATGATGATGATGTTGATGATGACAGAATGGGAGCAAAGGGACCATTGGAGTAATTAAAGAACCGGTTTTATAGGAATATTTTAAAAATCAGGTTAAAAAAATGCAACTGTGACTTTCTTCTGTTTTCAAGTATCCAACCCATGGAGTTGGAAGCACTTAGTGGGCAGCTAATTAATAAAGCTGACAGTGGTCTACTTCATATCCTACTACGGGAAGGATATTCTAGGATATGTTGGGCACACACCTCTGCTCTTGCGTATATTTCAGTATAGACTCTAAGTCCTACAGCTAGCTGAATGGGACCTCAGAAGTCGCTTGTTTAACCTCCTGCATGCTGCAGAGCCTTCACCCACAGAGCCTCAGAGCCTCCATGGTGGTCTCAGCCTCTGCTTGAATACGGCTGGTGGAGAGGACAGCTTCCTATAACCCTACTCAGTCACATCAGACCAAACTTCTACATCTTCATGTCACACATTTGAGAAACCTCAGTTGAGCACCTGTTTTGCGTGATGCTATTTACTAGGGATACAAGTTGAAGAAGACACAGCTTTCCCTCATTAGGGGCTCATTTAGTTCTATTAGCAATTCCTTAGATGACATTGTTTCCAAACCCATCCCTGTTCTCAATACCCTCTTTTGCAGAGTTACAGGTCATTTAAAACCTGACTTCAAAATTGGACATAACACTTTATGCACAGTCTATGCTTTGCACTTCTGTTGGGACTTGCGCTGGGATCAGCCCAAATCCCATGTTTTACTCATCCCCACTTCACAGACAGCTGTGAAATCAGATGTTTTTCATATTATACTTATTAGTGGATAATACAGTTCAGTAAACTTTGAGTACCTACTAAATATTCAGCATTCTACTAAATGTTGTTTCGAAAATATGATTCTGGACTAAGATGCAGTTTTTGGATTCAAGTTCAGTCCAGTAGGAAAGACGTGCATAAACAGAAATTATCCACACAGTGTGGTAGGGGTGTGATAAAAATGCATGCAAGATGCTCGGCAACACGGAGGAAAGGCTCTTACCCCCCACTTGCAGTGGAGGAGGGTGTGGTTGGGGTCAGAGAAGCACCCTGGAGGATTTGGCGTCTCTGTTAAAGATTGGAGCACAGGCTGGGCGCGGTGGCTCACACCTGTAATCCCAGCACTTTGGGAGGCCAAGGCGGGCCGATCATGAGGTAAGGCGATTGAGACAGAGCCAGACTCCGTCTCAAAAAAAAAAAAAAAAAAAAAGTTGGAGCACAAATGAAAGCTAACCAAGTGAAGAAGGAGAAGCGGGTAAACAGAACAACCACTGCAGGAGTATGGCATGGAAAGGCCTGGGGCATTTGGGGGACTGACAGAAGGACTAGAACAATACATTCAGTGATTAGAGAAGAAGCTAAAGAGATTGGATTCCCGAAAGCCACTGGAAGATATATTCGGTTCTGTTGATGTTAGTCCATTTTAAGCTTTAAAAATCCCGATGATGTCATGCAATACATTACTTTTTTTGTGACATGAGATTTGATAGAATACCTTTTTTGTTTCTAGACACATTTTAGTAAAAATTTAGTAAAAATATTGAAAAAGGAATAATAAAACAAGGACCGCAGCCCCTCACAGGCCCTAGAAGATAGCCATTAATCAACCCGCACAGGGATGCTTAGCTCACAGTGCGTCGGTTTTGTTCCTGCGTGACCTGGCCCTGCCTGTCTCTTCACTGTGCTTCATCCACATCCTCTTTGCTGTTCCTAGAACATAAGCTTTTCCGTGTTTCTGGTTCTTAACCTATGTTGTTCCACTATCTGGAACACTCTCTGGCTGGGGCTTTTCAGCCTTTCGATTTCTTCTGAAATGTCTCCTCTTTGGAGACTATCTCGGCCTCCCCACCCTCAGCCTCCCCCAGACGTGCTCCATCACTGAACCCTGTTTATTTCTTTCATGGTACAGTATTTACCCCAAGTCATGATTAAATATCTGTTTATATACTTCTTTATTGGATTATTTGTTTATTTTTCTCTCTCTAGACTGCAAGCTCTTTGAGCAGACCATGTTTATTTTGTCTACCACAGGTGCTCAATAAATATTTTTGACTATTTATTACGTGAGAAGGTTTCCATGCAAACACCCATTGAATACGATTGAACTTGAACCCTAAGAGATGGGCTGTGACCTTTGTTGCCCTCAAACTAATCAAAGGGGAGTGGTATTCACCATCCAGAATCTAGAATAACTTAGACCTTGTGGGCCAGGAGATACCCATATGATAATACAAGAGCTCTCAGAGAAATCATGGAAGTTTTGAGCAATCTCTCTCTCCCTTTGCTAATTTACTTTTCAAAACTGAAGTATAATGGAATAACTTCCCCACCTCTCAAATGTCAGTATGCTCTGAAATTTCATGTTCTCTCAGGGGAGCGATTCATGTTTTCCATCCCACCCACCGTTCTCTGCCTTGTGTTTAAGGATGTGAGTGATAGTCTATCTACTAGTCTAGGATGCTACTGAACAGTAAAGCAACTAAGTACTTGCTTTTAGTGAATTCTTCAGTCTGTTTGTTTTAAAGGCTCAAGCATAATTTTTAAACTGTCTGTTCTAGGATCTCTACCATCCCCCACCACATACACATTCCCCCCACCCTCCAGGGTCTTGGTAACCAAGCTGACTAAACCATAGGCTTGTTTCTCTTTTATGAAACAGGAACATTTTTAGATGACGTGGTGAAAAGTGAATATATTTGATGGGATAATTGCTGTCCATTCACCATTTTTAGGATTGATAACTTTGGAAGAGCTGGTAAAGGTTAAGTTCTGCCTTAGAGAAACTTTTACCAGTAACTGTTCTTTTATTGTGCTTTTATTGTGGTATCAAAAGTGCACGTGGCCTGGTTTGACTTTTTCCCCTCTTTGGAAACTTTTAGGACTTGATTTCCATCCTGTTTTCTGAAACTTTAAAATGATCTGCATTTTGGTGAGTCTTTTTGCATTCATTGTTAAGATGGCCAATTCATCTTATTCACTTGCAGTTAAGAAATATTCTGTTATAGTCTTTTATTTATAATTTCCTCCATTATTTTTTCTTGGAATTTCTACCAATTGGATATTACAAGTCCTAGGTTGATCCACTAATTTTCTTATCTTTCTCCTCCCATTTCTCTACTTTGTATTCTGACTCTGTGTCCTATCTTAGAACCTTGACTTAACTTATATGGGCCTTAATAGCCTCATCTATAAAATGGAATTATTGATGGTACCTTTTTACAAAGATCAAATGTCAATGTACATTTACAAATGAATAGAAAATGTTTATGGAACAGTACCTAGTATTGTTGTTAATATTACTTTCTACAGATTTGTCTTTGCTCTACTATTGTTAATATTATATTCTATATCCTTGTGTTTTAATCTATTTTTTATTTTTTCCTCAATTTGATCTTCCAGCTGTCTTCTACTTTGAAAATTCAGCTATCATATTTTTATTTTCCAAAAGTTATTTCTTGTTCTCGAATTGTTTCCTTTTTGAAATCACATACTATTTCCTGGATACAGTATTTTTTCTCATCTCTCTGAGGATGTTAATGACAGCTTTCTTTATAAGTTTTTCTTCTACCCCCTGAATTGCCTCTGATTATGCCAGTTTCCTTTTTTCCACCTGTTTGTTTGATTTCTGTCTTTCATGTTTGAGGCTTTCCTTAGATGTTTAGTGACTTGGGCCATCTCTTTATCTGCAGGAATGAAGCTCTGAGACACTGAGTGGGAGGGGTGTGTGGGGCTGTGTGTGCATGAATGAATATGTGCACACCCTGTGGGCCAGCAGGCCTCCCTGTAGGGTCCAGGCAGCTAGCAAGCTGTTAGTTGGGAGCCTATAAACACCAGAGCCAGTAGGTCATTTACGGTGGCCGTTTGGTTTCACTGGAGAAGAATCCCCCAGTTTTCTGCCAGCAGGTGGGGTGAAGATACATGTCTGCTTCTGGGATTGAGAGGGTTGAGTCACAGCAGGGTTCACCCCACAGTTCTGCACACAGCCATCCATTAAACTCTCTGCCCTCTGCTGTGCCTGACTCTGCCTGGTCCAGACCCTCTTCGGATCCTGAACTATTGAAATCATGTTCTCCTCACAGTATACACTGTGCAGCCACAGTATAGCCAAGCCCAAATTATAACAAGATTCTTTCCAAGTACATTCTTAGACAGGCTTGAAATAGGTCTGTAATACACAGATGTCCCAGTCTCTCTGTTGGTGCTATGGTGACACTCTATGTGGAGCGGAGTGTCTAAAGAATAGCAGAGTGGGCTGGGCCCAGTGGCTCACGCCTGTAATCCCAGCACTTTGGGAGGCCGAGGCGGGTGGATCACGAGGTCAACAGTTCGAGACCATCCTGGCTAATATGGTGAAACCCCGTCTCTACTAAAAATACAAAAAATTAGCCGGGCGTGGTGGCAGATGCCTGTAGTCCCAGCTACTCGGGAGGCTGAGGCAGGAGAATGGCGTGAACCCGGGAAGCAGAGCTTGCAGTGAGCTGAGATCATGAGATCGTGCCACTGCACTCCAGCCTGGGCGACAGAGTGAGACTCCATCTCCAAAAAAAAAAAGAATTAAAAGACTAGCAGAGTGGATATTACTGAAAATAATATGGACATGAAGAAGTTATGCTCAGCAAATAGCACTTTCAGGGGAGCTTTGCTTACATGGCAATTCTGTTAAGTGAATTGCGGGCTCATGGGCTGGATGATATCAGGAAGAAAATAGTAAGAATCGGGATGAAGCCCATGTAAAGGAAAGTTAGAGAAAAAGGGTTTACATACCCAAAGACAGAAGCGCTGAGAGACTTCATTATAGTCTGCAACTTGCCAATTAGCAAGTCAACAAGAATTTGTTGACTTTTGATGTGTGCTGGGAGCTGAGCTACTCCTCAGCTCTGGCCACACGGCAGAATCACCAGGCCGGCCACAGGCCAATTAAATTAGAATCTCTGCGGGTGGAGCCTCAGCATTAATATTTTTTAAAAGCTCACAAGGTCTTTTGAATTGCAGCTGGGATCGAGACTCATAGGAATGGCGCCTCTCTGGAAGAGCATCAGATAGAAAATAGGACTCCTGTCCTTTCGAGGAACTCGGTTGGAGCTTGAAATTTAACATGCAAAATTTAAGCAACATATAAAGTGTTCATAAGTGCCAAAGAAGTCGTTTATGGCTGGGCACAGTGGCTGACACCTGTAATCCCAGCACTTTGGGAGGCTGAGGCAGGCAGATCACGAGGTCAGGAGATTGACACCATCCTGGCTAACATGGTGAAACCCCGTCTCTACTAAAAACACAAAACGTTAGCCGGGCATGGTGGCGGGCGCCTGTAGTCCCAGCTACTCGGGAGGCTGATGCAGGAGAACGGCGTGAACCTGGGAGGCGGAGCTTGCAGTGAGCCGAGATCGTGTCACTGCACTCCAGCCTGGGCTACAGTGCGAGAATCCGTCTCAAAAAAAAAAAAGTAGTTTATAAAATATAGGTAGATGATTTTGAATAGGGAGTCACTTTGGTACTTGGAATGTTTATGATTCAGGACAGGCAAAACCCCAAATTGGGACTTAGCCTGGAAGGGTTCTCGGCTTTGCCTAGGAAAGAATTCAAGGGCAAGGCAGTGGTATTAAACAGCAACGATTATTGAAACAGCAGTGTACAGCAGCAACAGAGGTCCTGCTCCTTGCAGAGCAGGCAGTGTGCCCAGAGCAGCAGCTCAAAGGCAGTCTGCACTCACATTGATACCCACTTTTAATTGTATGCAAATTAAGGGGCAATTTATGCAGAAATTTCTAGGAAGAGGGTGGTAACTTCCGGGTCATCTGGTCATTGCTGTGGAAAGGGGTGGTAATGTCTAGCTGTTGCCATGGCAATGGAAAACACGTGGCACACACTGGTGGGTGTGTCTTATGGAAAGCTGCTTCTGTCTAGGCCCTGTTGCAGCTAGTCCTCACTTTGGTCCAGTGTCCAGGTCCCACCTCTTACCTCAGTTAGGGACTATTAATGGAGTGCCAATTATGTGTCTGGCCCTAAAATAAGTTCTGAAGAGGTTCAGAGAATAATACACAGTATATGTTCCCAAGAAACTTCTATTTTAGGTAGAGGAAAACCAAAATATAAAGCTTAAAAAGAACCGGAGAGCTATTTGATGCTAAATTATGTTTGGAAACTTAAGTGCAGTGGGAGTTTGAAGAGGAATTCTTAGGTATGTTTGGAAAAAGTTTCTAGTTGTAGGTAGAATTTGAGTTTTGCCTTAAAGAACTGCAAATAATTCATTTAATTTAGTAATTTAAAAAGTGAATAATGGGTACATGCTACTTCCCAGGCACCATGCTAAGCATTTACATGAATTATCTTATTCTCATAATATATTTTTGAGCTATGCATTATTATTATCTCTTTTCAACAGGTAGAAAAATCAAGGCTTATCAAACTTAAAGGAATTTGTCAAAAGCCACGCAAGTTACTAAGTGGTGAAGCCAAACTCAAAAGCAGAGCTGTATGGCTCTTGAGCTGGGCTTGTAACCACTATCTGTAGGACCAGAGTCGGCAGCAGAGAGAGGCCAGAGCATGGCAAATGTATTTCTTGAATACTGAGTAAGTGGCAGGTTATGCTGAGTAGATATTTGGTTGGAAAGGTGAATTGGGGCCCAGTCCAATTTGTCAGGGGTCTTGACTACCATTTCATGGAATTTAACTTTATTTTCTGGACGCTGGAGAGTCCAGAAGGTTTTTGAGGCAGGGAATACAATGTTGGAAAGCATTTTCTTGGAAACCGTAAAGGCCGGAGATAGGGGAACCAGGTAAAAAGATATCTCAGTGGTCAAGGCATGAAGCTTAGGGGCCTGAGAGAGGCGGGTGGAACGGAAAATGGTGGGGAAAGGTGTCATCGGCACCTTGGAGAAGAATCTTCTTTATTTCTGGAGACAGCAGGGATGTGAGAATGGACAGTAGGCTGGGCGCGGTGGCTCACGCCTGTAATCCCAGCACTTTGGGAGGCCGAGGCAGGCGGATCACGAGGTCAGGAGATCGAGACAATCTTGGCTAACACGGTGAAACCCCGTCTCTACTAAATACAAAAAAATAAAATTAGCCGGGAGTGGTGGCGGGCGCCTGTATTCCCAGCTACTGGGGAGGCTGAGGCAGGAGAATGGCGTGAACCCAGGGGGCGGAGCTTGCAGTGAGCCGAGATCGCGCCATTGCACTCCAGCCTGAGTGGCAGACGGAGACTCCGTCTCAAAAAAAAAAAAAAAAAAGAAAGAAAGAAAGAGAGCGCACAGTAATAGCTCGGGGATTATTTGGGTTTGATATCAGTTTGAACTTCCTTACATTGCCGCGAGGAAGGGAGGTTTTGGAGTTCAGAATGTATTAATACATTCTTCAGAGACTTTTAAGGAAAAGGCAAATTGTGATTTTTTTCTGACACGGTTTAAGTTCTATCTACATTAGTTCTAGGCTTGTAAGTATTGTATGACCTTTGACTCAATTCAGTTCTGGATATAATTTAGTTTAGGCCTGTGACTAAGCTGTTTTATATGGCTTATCTAAGAGCTACTGAGATAAAGGATTTACATAAGTATAGTCTTTCATTCTAATGTTGGACTCTGGTAATACTTCTCAGTATGCCAATAAACCTTATTTCCCGTTCCCCTGCCTTCCTTTCTTTAGTATTAATGATAGCCACTAGGCTGGGTGCAGATCTCAAGGCCGTTCTCTACTGGATGAGATTCTCTCCAAGTCTCAGATGAGAAACTTCCATAAATCCTTTCCCTAGGCTTCCATAACCCTATGGTTACACCTAACCCATGTCCTCAAATCCCATATTAGCATGACATGCAAATGACAGCACTGGGGAGAAGCCGGGAGTGAATCAGAGCCTGTTGATGGCTCTGTTTTGATTACAGCCATGGGTTTGCTTAAGAAAGATATTGTGCCTTCATTGTGACTGGCATCAAAGGTATGTGAAGATACTACCTAAGCTAGGTGTGAGAAGCCCAAATACATTATTACTAATGATTTTCATAAGGGCTAAAGAGTTTAGGCCAAAAATAATTAAAGAGAACAATAGTGCTGTCAATAAAACTCCTAAATAATGAGATAGTAATTAATGGATGAATGGCCTCATTGTTCTTTTTGGCTGTAGGCATTAAGCATCTCATTTTAAAAGTCGTGGTAAGTAGTGCAATATTGCTCATTTATATTTTTATTTAGTACTGTTAATTTATTTCACTTTTTATTTAATCTTAAATCTTTTATTTTAATATAAAAATTGGAATGATCCTCTCCTTTCCCCCCATTATAAACTTTATAAGCAAGAGTGGTTTTGGTGCTTTGGAACTTTCTCAGTTCACTCCCTATGATAGGTCCTGTAATCAGGCTCTTACTACATGTTTTGATGGTGTTATTGATGATCATGATGAGTTTCAGGTATGTTTTTGTTGCCTAATAATACAGATTCTTTGGTGTTTTCTATGACTTCATTGTATAGGGTCAGCCTGGCCAGTTCTTCTCATGGCCCTTTCTCCCTTTAAGCCCCAGAAGCCATCGGGAAAAGACTTTCACCTTATTTTTTCAGCAAAGCCTGCAGGATGCCATGGGGGATACTCTTACAGGACTATTCTAGGCAGCAAGTTTTCTTCATACAGTGGTTCAGAGATTTTGGATAAGCAATAAGAATTGTTCTGCTGGGCCCACTGGTCATAACTTGTCTATTAAATGCATCTCCCATTACTTTTGATAGGTCTCCCTTCTCCCCAGGAAACATCAGATGCTTGCAAACCATTTTCCATATCACAGAGCACCGGGCCCTGGAAGCTTTCTTGGGCCCCTTCTTAAGACTAGATTGCTCAAAGAGTTGTAGGCCAAGGAATGAATGTATCCTGTGTTGCACAAAATACATTTAGATATTTATCAAGACTTAATTTAATGAACTTTTCCTCCGTTGCTCCAACTTTCCTTTGTATCTCTCCTCCTGAAGAAAAGGTGCCAACATTCCACTTTAAGTCTAAGCTGAAGTCATAGATGATCCTAAGTGTTTTAGAAGTAAATTAGTGACTCAAGTCCCACCCATTTTCCTCTGTCTTCCAAATGACACTTTTTCCTGAGGCTTCCGATTGGATCCAACGTGACTGGGGCTTTTAGCCCCCTTCTTAGGCTCCTCAGAGTCCATGCTGAGAATGACTCAGCCAATTTCAGAGATACGGATTCCTTTTGAAGACCCCTGTTTCATCTTTGACTTTTATAGGAAGGGTTGGATTGGATGGGCTGGCTGTTCTCTGTGTGGGCACTTGAAAGGCAAGGCCTTCGAACTTGGCCTTCAGGTGTGTTCAGGGCCAGGGACTGGTACACAGAGGAAGTCTGGATGTGCTTTTTAAATCTTAGCACTGTGACTTGAGTTTTGCCATTTCATCTTGTGGTGTTTGGGAATCGTGTCGTAGATTGTTGACCTAGCCTTGACACTCAGTGGTTGTTGAGGAGTGAGGAGGGTGTGGCTAGGGGGCGGAGGCGGGAATGTTGGTTGAGAAAGACTACCAAAATGTTAGTGTGTTGAGAAGTAAGAGGAACGGTGCTTGGGCATGGAAAAGTTTGGCATGACAGCCTCTTCCTACAGAAACTTTCCCAGAAATTTCTCAGGAGGAAGGAGTTGGCTCAGGGTTTCCAATGGATTATCTTTGGCTATGATGCCCAAAGAATCTTGACACTAAGGATTTATAGCTTTTACTAGTTCTGAATATTAAGAAATAGTAGAGTCCATTAAAAATGCTTGGAGTTTGTTGATATGTTGGGGGCTGGTCATTTCCTCCTTGAACTCTGACCTGCTAGAAGCTCTAATGAGTAATGAATGGGCTAATGAGTTGTCACCTTTAGTTTATATTTAAATACTACCTTAGAGATGTGAAAACTTGAACCTGACTCTAATAGCTTCATTATGGACCCACAAATGTAACCGACTGGATGGATGGTTTCCACTGAGATTTTGGCCTGGTGTAATTCGGCTGCTGCTTGAGGCAACTTTTGGAGGCTTTTGGAGTATCGTAGGAGTACATTTATCCAGTGTCTTTGTTTTTTTTTTAAATTTTTATTTATTTATTTATTTATTTATTTTTGAGACGGAGCCTCGCTGTGTCACCCAGGCTGGAGTACAGTGGCGCGATCTCAGCTCACTGCAAGCTCCGCCTCCCGGGTTCACACCATTCTCCTGCCTCAGCCTCCCCAGTAGCTGGGACTGCAGGCGCCCGCCACCACGCCCGGCTAATTTTTTATATTTTTAGTAGAGATGGGGTTTCACTGTGTTAGCCAGGATGGTCTCGAACTCCTGACCTCGTGATCCACCCACCTCGGCCTCCCAAAGTGCTGGGACTACAGGTGTGAGCCACCGCGCCTGGCCCAGCGTCTTTATTTTTATTTTAAAAGATATTACAGCACTCCTGTCTTCTGCCAGTGCTTTGCTAAGTTGTGGGATAATAAAATGGACACAGCTAGATGGGAAGGGTCACTGCTCTGCCCTGACTCAGCTCCATTCCCCAGGACAGGGAGGCCATGTCCCGGGAATATTTCTTATCTCCTGCTCTCAGCTGTGCGGTGAAGAGGGAAGGCAGATCTTTCCTGAAAGGATCCGGTGGCAGCTGGATGGAGAGTGGTGGGCTAGGGTCACTAGAAGAGAGCTGGGGCCCAACGAAAGGAACGCGTGCCTGCAGGGCAAACTGCATTTTCAACTCTTCTCTTTCAGGGCCTAAAAGTTGCTTTTGTCAAAAATCCTCTTTTCTGTGCCAAACCTGAATAGCAGAGATGAAAGCACGCTGCAGCTGTCGGAGGGGTGTGGATCTGCTGCAGAATCAGAGTCTGTGTTGGTTGTTATACTTGGTGTGGGAATTGGGTTCTCCGATGCTGACTGCAAGAGAGGAGATGTTTGGCGAAGGATTGTGCTAGTCCAGAGTTCCTCTGTCAGGTAATAACAGTAGCCTCCATTTGTATGGCCTTTGCAATTTATAATAGTGCCTATACAATAAAATATGTCAAATATTACATTGTCATTTTCGTAAGTTTCTATTTTCTGATGCAGTTTCAAAACCTTGTTCTGGTACCCATCTTATTAAGTAGGCAGAAGAGATCCTACGTTTTAAAAATAGATACTTCAAAATTCTGTGCTTTGAAATAATCTTGGTAAAATTCGACACTGCAGCTTATTGACCTTATTTTTCTTTCTGTAGAGAGAATGATGATTTTTGACCCTGTAATCCTGAGCTTAGAATCTAGGGAGAAGAGGAAGCATTTATTTGTTTTTGCACTTTGTTTTGTACCACATTTGGTAGGTTGTTACCAGCTGAGGAAGTAAATTGACTAATCAGGGGAAACCCAAAGCACTATTGATATCTATCTCTAGGCGTAATGGTTGCAAATTCTATAAAAAGGCCTCTCTGCTTCTCATGTGGTCAATAAGGAAATGGCTCATGGAAAATGAGAAAATACCTGAACAGCTGGCTGTAAATCTGAGTTCTCTGCCCACGGGTGTGGCTTGGCTCAGTTCTTTGGACTTGGTAATGGGGTCATTATTTCTGTATTCGATGGATTTCAGAATGTCATGTTATTTCAGCCCAAGCGGTTCCCCAGGAAACACAACTGTTTGCCCTCTTCTTCCCAGCACTGAAACTAGAGTGCCTTCTTTCTCCCAGTCAGGGAGAAACCTCTCCAAATAGGGCTTCCTTTATCTTGTAGAAGTTGCTTAGCTTTTCTGTATGTGGGAACATACATAGCTTTTTTTAGTGTATACATTTCTACAGTTTGAAATTTTCTACATTGAAACATATTGTTTCCTATTGGGAAGAAGTTGATGTGATCTCTATCACAAATGAAAACATATCCTTTATACTGCCTTTTTCTTTTGGGAATTGGGTACCCTGTCATGAGAATTACGGGGGCCTATTCTCAAGTAGTATAACCAATGCCTGGCATAGCTCATTATTAACACACCCTACAAGGTTTTAACTGTGTTGGAATACACATCAACTGCCTGGAAGACAGAATGTCAGAAAGGAAAGTCTCTGGTAAGTTGTACAGAAAGCCCTCAAACAACATCGTTTCATTCAATGTTGTTTCATTATAACGTTGATGAAAAACATTAATCTTGGCCTGGCCACTGTCCGTGTGGAGTTTGCACGTTCTCTCCATGTCTGCGTGGGTTTTCTCTGGGTCCTTCAGTTTCCTCCCAATGTCCCAAAGCTGCGCACATGAGGTGAACAGGCATGCCTACATGGCCCCTGTGTGAGTGAGTGTGGGTGTACATGTGAGTGCGCCCTATGTTGGGGGGTGTCCTGTCCAGGGCCGGCCCCCGCCTGGCACCCTGAGCTGCTGAGAAGCCTCTGGCCACCTGCACCCCTGAACTGGAAAAACTGGGTAAATACTTACCCTACTTCATTTTATTAATCATTCTTCCATGTTTATATAGTTCATATTTATTTCAGTGTTTCATATTAGAAATGTCTTGGCCTTTGTTTGGAAGTTTGATGTTTTTGCCGCTAGAAACGTGCTGTAGGAACTTCACTCTTGTTTATATCAATTGGCCTGTGGGAAAATTGGTTTCTTGTATTGGTTTCACTTAAAGCTGAAGTTTCCAAGAACCTTTCTATAATATTAAGTGAGGACTTTATTTTAGAATTGTGGGAGGTAGCGTCATATATACTTACAGGAGGTTGGCCATGAATCCAACAGACTTCTGCTCAAATCTCAGACATGTGACCTCATCATGGGATAGTTTCTGTGTGGAGTGAAGGATGTATGTGCAAAGTCCAGCCCCTAGTGGTGCCCAGTGAGCGTTCCTTCCTTTTGTCCCTCTGTCCTTGGCCTTGAGACTTGTGGGGGAATCTAAAAGACACCAGGCTGATTTAGGTCTTGTCGAGCCTCTCTGCTTGTGGGCGGTTGACTCTTCCTGAGGCCCTCACCACAGGTGCAGCATTACTGGCAATATTATTATTATTATTCTTGTTTTTGAGATGGAGTCTCACTCTGTCGTCCAGGCTGGAGTGCAGTGGCACAATCTCGGCTCACTGCAGCCTCCGCCTCCCGGGTTCAAGCGATTCTCATGCCTCGGCCTCCCAAGTAGCTGAGATTACATGCATTAGCCACCACGTCTGGCTAATTTTTGCATTTTTAGTAGAAATGAGGTCTCACCATGTTGGCCAGGTTGTTCTCTAACTTCTGACCTCAGGTGATCCGCCCGCCTCGGCCTCCCAAAGTGCTGGGATGAGCACAAAGGCATGAGCCACTGCACCCGGCCTATCAATATTATTTTTTAGTGAACAAATCAGTGTCAGTGTTGTGGGCCTTTGGGTTGTAACGCAATCCAAGGTCTACTGTTCCTTTCCCCCCTCCTCCTAAACATATATTAGCCAAATTTGGAGAAATTTTCCAAGCAGAAGCTTTTTGGATTGGCTGTTAATACATCACTTCATTAGCTGTGAATCTTGGATACACTCAAGCTCTCCCAAAAATAGACCCCATGAAGGAGGAAAATAAGAACCCAAGGCCATGCAAGCACTCAGTATTTGGTGGCTCTTGCCCAGAAAGGCAATACAGTGATGTGAACAGAACACTCGTTTTCTCTCCTCTGGAGGCCTGAGCTCTGTTTCTAGTTCGGACCTCAGCTTTCTTCTGTGTGACTTTGTTTAATGCCCTCTGCCTCATCCATCAAAGACTGGATTAGAAAAAATAATCTCTGTTCTGTTATTTAGTGTGTTATTAGCTATAAATCACCTAATCTCAAAGTCTTAATTGTGCATGGTGCAAATATAGTCTTTTGCCTTTCGTAGTTACAGTCTGGATCACCCATGGGAATATCAGGTAAGTAAATAGTTTATAGTTTATTACTTCACCTCCTTGTGAACTGAGATGATTGAGCAGAGCTGGAGAAGTTTATATGCATGCATTAATATTTTGTTCTTTGCACACGTATTCAACTAATATTTGTTCAGTTGATACCCTGTGCAAAGTACAGGAAGAACACTGTGGGAGATAGAAGTAAAAGGCAAAAACTTTAAATGTGGTTGAGAAATATTAGAGAGACATATTGTTTCCTAGTGTAATATTAGTCATAAAATCATTGTACCTTGGTACCAAAAAGGGACCTTCAAAATCATCTCATTCCCTCATTTACGGATGAGGAATATTCAGAGCAAGAAAGACCTCACTGTGGCCCAGAGGCTGAGCAAGTTTAACGGGGTTGTCAAGGCCAGAGTTCAACCTTCATAGACAGGATTTGGCTCCGTGCAAGGGAAGAGAAAGGCCTTCTTGCTGTAGGGAGCAACTGTCTTTGGTCCTGGTAGCCAGTTGGATACCGTGGTTTGCGAACCGATGTGCATTGTGTTGCAAAATCTTATTGCTGTTATTCCTGTGGTTACCCCTTATTATAGTAGTGTCTTCAAGAGGAAGACTCAAACATGAGTAAATATTGATGTCTCATGTAAAAATTTTCCCTCAACTGTTTGGGGATGCACTGGCTGCCATTTATTCTTAACAGCTTAAATAAAAGAGAAAGGGAGAGGAACTCTCATTCTATCCAACGAAATCCTTCCATCAAACACAGAGCTTCCCTTTCCTCCTTACTTCGACAGGTAGATTCCTTCAAAGTTGGAATCCTTTTTGCAACATAGTTTGATGACCCCTGTGTGCATTGGATGCGTAATCACTAAGGATACACATCTATTAGAAATGAATAGAATACCAAAAAGAGAAAATCAATGGGATTCCATAGAAGTCATGCAACTGACTGCGTGAGATGGAAACGTCCTGATGGAAATGCCTGTATGATGCCAGTCATCACAGTAATGGGAAATCTTCCGATCACTGACTATATTTTGGGGGCCTTGCCAGACACTGGTTTGTTTGCAGGTGCTCCAGTTTAATGACTTGCCTTCATGTTCCAGCAAAGAGCTCTTCCTGCTTGTCCTTACTCTGCGGAACCAATTCCAACATCAGAAGTTGAAATGAGGCACAAATGCCTTTTCCTCTATTTTCTCTACTCCTCAGGTTTTTGGTTTTACTTTTTTTTTTTTGGACAGTTATAATTGGGCAAATTTGTATACTTTTATACCGGCATATCTTAAACTTTTACCTGTTGCTTTATATCATTCAGTTTGGATCACATTGGAATCTCAGCTAACCTCATTCTTAGAATGTCAGTTAAATGCCACTCTTTCATGAGAATCCTGACGGCCTATACTTGGTTAGATCTTCCTGAATACTCTTTTTCCTCCCCTTAGAGATGGGGTCTTGCTCTGTTGGCCAGGCTGGCCTCGATTGCCTGGCTTCAAATGATCTCCTGCCTCATCTTTCCCAAGTGCTAGCTTTACAGACATGAGCCACTGTGCCCAGCCCCTCAACACTCTTTATAGCACCTGAACTACTGCTTTTTAAATCATCTGCCATCCTGGCTAGACCCTACGCTGGACAAGGACCTGGTCTGTCTTTTATGCATTTATTTAATTAAATTTTCTTCCTTTTCCTTTTTTTAGAGATAGAGTCTCACTCTTGACACCCAGGCTGCAGTGCAATGGTGCAATCATAGCTCGCTGCCTCCTCCAACTCCTCGGTTCAAGTGATCCTCCTGCCTCAGCCCCCCAAGTAGCTAGGACTATAGGCACACACCACCACACCTGGCTAATTTTTAAAATTTCCATTGAGATGGGGTCTCACTGTGTCGCCTAGGTTGATCTCGAATTTCTGGCTTCAAACGATCCTGCTGCCTCAGCCTCCCAAAGTGCTGGGATTACAGGCGTGAGCCATCGTGTCCAGCCAGGACATGGTCTTCTCGTGTATTATTTTATCCCCAGTCAGTGTGTAGATCTCTTGTGTGTACAGTAGGGATTCCACAATTTATTTATTTGAATTGGATTTTATTCTCTTTTTTTTTTTTTTGAGATGGAGTTTCACTCTTTTCGCCCGGACTGGAGTGCAATGGCACCATCTCGGCTCACAGAAATCTCTACCTCCCAGGTTCAAGTGATTCTCCTGCCTCAGCCTCCCAAGTCACAGGCATTACAGGTGCCCATCACCACACCTAGCTAATTTTGTATTTTTAATAGAAACGGGGTTTCACCATGTTGGCCAGGCTGGTCTCGAACTCCTGACCTCAGATGATCCACATGCCTTGGCCTCCCAAAGTGCTGGGATTACAGGCGTGAGCCACCCTGCCCGGCCAGATTTTATTCTCTTTTATCTCCCTTTGTTTTTAATTCTTTGCAACTAAGTCAAGCCATAGAGAGATTTAAGTCAGGATTAGAATGTGTAGGGAGAAGAATGAAATCAGATTGGATTTTTTTTTTTTTCCCCAAGACGGAGTCTTGCTCTGTCACCCAGGCTGGAGTGTAATGGCGTGATCTCAGCTCACTGCAACCTCCGCCTCCCAGATTCAAGCTATTCTCCTGCCTCAGGCTCCCGAGTAGCTGGGATTACAGGCACCTGCCACCACGCCCGGCTAATTTTTGTATAATTAGTAGAGACAGGGCTTCACCATGTTGGCCAAGCTGGTCTTGAACTCCTGACCCCTTGATCCACCCACCTTGGCCTCCCAAAGTGCTGGGATTACAGGCTTGAGCCACCGCACCCGGCCCAGATTGGATTTTTAAAATTACATATTTTTTTGCATAAAATATTCTGAGTTTGGCAGATGTATTCTTCTGGGTGATCAGGAACTTGCCTGTGGACCCAGGGGGCCACATGCAGAAAGGTAATCTCCAGTGGCTTTTTCTAGTAACTGGGTCCAGTGCCCTGACATTATGCACATCTCCCCAGCATGCCTGGTGGAGATTCCTAAACCAGGACTATAGTCCACTTCCAGGGCCATAGTCAGAGAAGGGGAGAAAGTTTCAAAACTTATGTGAAAAGGTTAATGAGTAACCTTGTTGAATGTTTATCATTCTTGAAATTCTCTTTGGCCATTTTTACTAGTCCTGTACTCTCTGGCTTGTGCTGCTGCCTCTTACGCTATATAATGCCTGTCTCTTCTATTGATGATTTCCTCTTCCAGCCCTGTTGATGAAGATGTACTCCAAGGTCCAGTCCTTCATCCTCTGTTTCTTTCTCTCTCTCTCCCTCTTTTTTTTTTTTTTTTTTTTGTTGAGATGGAGTCTCACTCTATTGCCCAGGCTGGAGTGCAGTTGGCTCACTGTAACCTCCACCTCCTGGGTTCAAGCAATTCTCCTGCCTCAGCCTCCCAAGTAGCTGGGACTACAGGTGCCTGCCACCATGCCTGGCTAATTTTTGTATTTTTAATAGAGACAGGGTTTCACTATATTGGCGAGGCTGGTCTCGAACTCTTGACCTTGTGATCCTCCCACCTCGGCCTCCCAAAGTGTTGGGATTACAGGTGTGAGCCACTGCGCCCAGTCCATCCTCTTGTTTCTTAAATCTTTCTTCTTGGGAGATGAATTCTGCTTTCAACCCTTCAACTTTGGTTTTGAGTGAATTTATGCATTCATCTCAGAGCCCTTCTGGGGAGCATCAGCTTGTGACTGTCTCTGACACTTGGATGTGTGATTGTCACTTCCAACTGTTTTCTCCCAAAACATTCCCACATTGCAGACATCAGATTTCTCTCAATGGCCCTAAATCCGCAGTCACCTCGAGCGTCTTGAGTCTTCCCCTTCCTGTGTGTCTGCCTGTCTTCTCCCCACCCTGCAGGTTGTTTCCAGATACTATTGGATTTTCCTCGACAATGCCTCTGGAATCCATCCCTTCCTTCCCCTCTTGGAACTCAGTTCCTGCTCTTTTCACAGCTCACTCTGTCACCAGGCACTGTACTCTCTAGAATTCCTACACTTCCTACACCACTCAGCCTTTGCCACATGTTTCTTCATTTCCCTCTTTACCTTTAAATAATTAGTTTTTTTGAGGGCAGAGATCAGGAATTGCTTCTCTTCTTGTCTCTACCAGTCAGCACAGAGCTGAGTAGCTGTTCAACAGAGTTCCCTAATGATGATGACAGTGAACCAGAGGATTCCTCCCAGGAAACTTTGTGTGTGGACTTTGCCTCTGTGAATGCCAGGACGTCAGCTAGAAATGGTTGAGCACAAGCTATGAGGCAGAGGGATGGATGAGGTTAGCACAACAAAGCAGTGTTGTGACTTCTTAGTGAATAGAGACATCTTTACAATATGGAACATTCATTGGGTCTGCTAAGTTGGGTGTTTGAAAAAAATCAGTGCCTTTTTTGGAATAGTTCTTCATTGTCTTTCATACTCATTTCCAATGTTATCCCCCAACAAGTTTGTAGAGAAGTATTAGTATTGCCTTTTTATAGAAAACAGAAGCTTCGAAATATGACCAAGGTCATAGAGCCCAAAGGTGTCAGAACCACATCTCTAGCCCTGATATCCTGATTCCAGGTAAAATCAATTCAACAAAGCATGGAGTTAAGCACCAGGAAGATGGAGTTTCAAATTTTTTTCCTAAAGAAGTTTTCAATCTCGTGAGAAACAGATGGGTAAACAAGTTAACTCCTAATTCAAGGTTTTAATTAAGTAAGAGTGAATCAGGACACAAACAGAATGTGTGGGTGCATGAAGGTAGGAGTGAGTGATTCTGTCTTTGTACTAAACAGCAGCTGTTCCTGGCAGCTTTCCGTCAGGGAGTGCTTGTGAAGCATGGATGAAAGCAGGTGTGGGTGTATATGGAAAACAGCATGGCCGGGAGGAGAAAGACCACGCCATGTCCATGTGCTCATTGGCCAATGGAGGTGAAGGGTGGTGGAGGCTGCGGGCTGGATGATGACTGAATTAGGTGATGTGACATTTTAGGCAGCATGAGAAAGTCTAGAAACCTACCTGTTGGGCTAGCTTAATTGATCTCACTTAGCTCCAGCATTGCTGAGTGGTTTTGTGGGTGTCTACATTTCTAGTGATATTGCAGGGATAAGGTGATAAGACTTAGCTTGTCTCTGCAAAATGAAGAATATGAAAAGAAGGTGTGAAGCAATCAGGCTTCCAAGGTCTCTCTGATGTCCTTTGCTTATTTTCCAAACTTTCTTCATTTTTCTAAATCTCCCCAATCTTTTCTCCCCACTCCACCTCTCTGCCCTTTATTTTTAAACCTTTGTAAACTTCTTAAGTTTTTATTTAACTGGAGGGTTATTCCAGAGTCTCTATCATGGTAGTCTAATGTGGATTTTAGAATAAATTTATTCCGTGTTTCTAATTCATTTACATTTAACTCACAAAATGCCCTTCCTCCTCTTTTTTTTTTTTTTTTAATGAGGTAGTTAATTTTGCTAAGACATTTTGTCAACCTCTGAGTTGGCCTCTTAAAACATTTTCTGTTTTCTTCAGTCACACAAAACTGGAATCTGTAGAGAGTGCATCTGTTTCATTCACTCTTGCTGGACTAGAAACTTGGTGAATCACAGTTAAAAGGCTACTCAGAATCTCTTTGTATTTCCTCCCTCCCTCTGTCCTCCTCTCTCCCAGGCTTACAGATTATGCATATGGGGACATGGTCATGGAACTTTCACATCTGGTGACCACCAACACTCAGCTCGCTCTCAGCATAAGACAGGGCAACGTAACTTACTTTAACCACCCTGTATCTGTTTTCCATGCTGGTTTTTTTTGTTTTTGAGACAGAGTCTCACTCTGTTGCCCAGGCTGGAGTGCAGTGGCACAATCTCGGCTCACTGCAACCTCCATCTCTCGAGTTAAAGCGATTCACCTGCCTCAGCCTCACAAGTAGCTGGGATTACAGGTGTGCACCACCACGCCTGGCTAATTTTTGTATTTTTAGTAGAGATGGGGTTTCACCATGTTGGTTGGCCAGGCTGGTCTTGAACTCCTGACCTCAGGTGATCCTCCCACCTCGGCCTCCCAAAGTGCTGGGATTATAGGCGTGAGCCACCACACCTGGCCCCGCTGCCTGCAGTTTTTAGAAATTGGCTTTGGTTCTGTCTTGTGACCCCCAACTCCATCCTTCCTTGCCTGTTACTAACCTTGAGAAGGGCTGTGCCTTGGGACCCTCAAACTTTTCTGTGGATTTTTTTTTTAACAGATCTACTAAACCCAAGTAACTATTTGGGGAGTGTTGGTAGTTTTAGGAAGATGTCCGGCCAGGTGAGCCCTTCCTCTGACTTCTCTGAGCTCCCTGGTTGCTGTCAGTCTCGGTATATGGCTGCAAGGGCATTGGAAGACTTCCATTGAGCAAAGAGAAACTGGCCGACTCTGCTACTGCTGAATCTTGCTTTGCATGTGAATGCACAGATGATAAGAAGATACGTATGCATGCTTCACAAGTAGGTGTGCTTTCTTGATAAGAAAATTAATCTACTTTAATTTGGCTCAATCACTGAGCATTATGAAACTAAGGGAGGGAAAGAAAGGGAACCAAGTGCCCCCTGGGCACTTCAGATACATTAATGCCGTTAATCCTCACGATAATCCAGGAGGGAGAACTGTTATTGGCCTAACTTTATAGGACATTGAAATCAAGAAAGTCTTGGTAACCTGCTCAGGGTCACTGTGTGAGTCAGGAATAGAGGCCTTATTTTTTTCCACTACCCCAAATTACCAGCCAGTTGGTAGGAATGGGAGCTTAGGGGAATACTTCGGTGTGGGTGATTTTATGTTTTTTTTCTAGGAAACTCAGCTATAGCTGCCCAGTTATCCATGGCGTACATCTTCCAGGTTATCTGCATACTTCTGGACCAGTGTATTTGTGTGTGTGTTGTTTATGTCCCTCTGAAGCTTTCTGTGTATATATAGGTCACACATTCCTGCAACATAATATCAGTCAAGCAGGCAGCTTAGAAATTCTTATCCATTCAGACCTTTGGCCTTTGCTTGTGTAAACTGGAAATGTGGGTGTGGAGAGTCAATTTGGGGACTAGAATGTTGGAAGAATAGAAGAGAAGCCCACAGGAGGTGTGTGAGGGCAGAAACTGTACTTGGGGGATTTTGCTCTGAGGTTCAAGTATGGCTGTAGCTGCAGGGACCTGGCTTCTGCCATGAAGGAGGACTTAGATGGAGGAGCTGTGCCAAGAACCAGCAACCCTGGAGTGGGTACATGCCTGGCCCAAGCATGTTCACAGGCACGAGTTCACTGACAGCTTTCAGAACCAGCATGACTGAAAATACTCTGTTTAGCCCTACCAAATGTTCCACATCTCCCCAAGCTCCCAGGATGTCTCCGGCACCCGCCAACCACTCATGTACTCAGGTTTTCCAGAATCCAAAAACAGATTCTCAAAAAGGCCGAACATTTGGCAGGGAAGTATTTCTAGGTAAATGATACACACAGTTATGTGATCTCCATCCCAGAGGGAAACATTGGCTAAGGGGATTGGTTGAAGAAAAACAACTATTAGAAAATGTGTTCAATGGGGTCATGTTTGCGCTCCTTCTGTCAACTAAAACTGTGTGTTTAAACAATGTCTTTGGTTTATTACAGTCATCAGACTCTCAGTAGCAGATAATGTGCTTGAATTTCACAAGTGTATGTAAATGATCTAGGGTAGCAGGGCAGCTGTCCCCAGTCAACGTTTTCACATTGTGATAATTCTCAGGAAAGAGAAAGACATACTTAAGAGTTGTACGTTATCTGTCTTCTCAGTAACCAAAGTGTCTCCTAATGTATGCATTAATTTATAATTTTGGCACTGTTTTTAAAACCTGGGTTTGATTTTTAGTCAAAATACAGATTTATGGTGGGATTTATTTCACAGTACTTTTTTGCAAGAGTAGGAAATGTTGGAATGCAAGAGCTTTGTGAAATTAAAGCTCTGGGTCAATGCTACTTTGTTGGAAATCAAGTCATATATTAAAATTAGAAAAGACAGCAAGCAGCTGGCTCAAGTATATTTTGTCTCACTTTTCTGCTCCCCATGGGTTTGCTTTTCAGAGAGATCCAGTGGTTTGTAGCACACACATTACCCACCAACTCCCATTCCAGCCGTGCCTGTTCTTCTGAACTTTAGAGACACATATCAAATACCAAGAGCTCAAGACAGTGCCTCATTGCGATTCTATTTATTGACAATGGTGATCCTTTTAAGATCCTGAAATGTTTCTCAGCATCACGGCAGCTTTGTGTGTGCACCTCCAACTTCAGGGGGGTGCGCTCAGCCAGTGGGGAAGAGTATACTCTTAGAGCGGAATTTGCATCAGAACATTGGGTCAAGATTGCTGAAACAATGGACTTTGGTGATTAGGATGTTGCTTTAAGTCACTATTATTTATTAGAAGTTGTGTGTTTTTTTTTTCGTGAAGATTTTTCATTAGGTTTAAGCTTTATGGAACTAAATTGCCCAAATCTCTAGAAGTCATTTTTAAATAACCAGCAATTGCTTTTCAGCCTACTAAAGGACAGGATCATCAGTAGAATCATTTCTATAAATTAATCTATAGGTTAGTGTAACTCTAATCAAGTTTTTAATGGGACTTGCTTTCTTTAGAGTCTAACAAGTTGATTTCTAAAGTTCAACTGGAGGCCGGGCATGGTGGCTCACACTTGTAATCCCAGCACTTTGGGAGGCTGAGGTGGAAGGATCACTTGAGGTCAAGTGTTTGAGACCAGCCTGGGCAACACAGGGAGACCCCGCCTCTAAAAAAAAATTAGCAGAGTGTGGTAGCGTGTGCCTGTAGTCCCAGCTACTTGGGAGGCTGAGACAGGAGGATTGTTTGAACCTAGGAGTTCAAGGTTACAGTGACCTATGATTGCACCACTGTACTCCAGCCTGGGTGGCAGAGGGAGACCCTGTCTCTAAGGAAAAAAAACGGAAGTTCAACTGGAAAAATAAATTAATGTCAATAGCCAAGAAAATTCTGTAAGAAAAATAAAGAGGGGACTCATTCTACCAGATAAGAAAACTCCCTAAAAACCCACAATCATTAAAGTGGAGTGATCCTATAATAGGATCATATATTAGTTCAGTAGAACAGAACAGAATCTGGGAATAGACCCATGTATACATAATATAACCCAACTATTTCTAGTGCCCCATATGGCCTAGTGGATGTAAATCAGAAATCTGACTGTGGAAGCCTTGAATATGAAGATCTTTATTTTACTTGTTCTTAAAGGAGTATATTCATGGATTTCACAAAATATACTCCCTAAAATATTTTCCAGAAATCTTGTCTAAATAGCCTTCACTCTCCTGCAAGGTGCAAACTCACGGCAGCCTCTATAAATGTGTCCCCATCTCTCTGGTCCTCGTGGTTTTCTAATTTTCTCTTCCCCCACCATTCCCTGCCCCCCATACATTGTGTTCCCAATTTGTGACCACCTCCACAGAGGGCAGCCCTTGGGAAGGGTAGTTTTTTTCCCCAGTTGGCTGCTTTTCTGGAGAGCGGGAGATTCCCGGAATTCTGCTGATGGAAATTCCCCAGGAGACTCCCAGAATTCTGATGAGCAAAAATTCCCAACTTCATTTCTTTGGGAATTTACTATATCTTAACCCTGCCATTTTAAGTCACTGAACTAGTCAATATATGGTGTTAGGGTTTTTGGCTATCCATTCAGAAAAAATAATGTGACGTACTTATATTTTGTAAAATAACCATTTTGTAACTATATATTTCAATAGATTAATATACATATTACTGGATTTAGGTCATATATATATGTACATAGGAACAATTCTGTAAGTTTATCTCTAAGATTTGGGGTTGAAAGCAGTGAGGGGAGTCTTTTACTTTATGTAGTTTTGAATTGTTTTAAATTTATTTTGTAGCAAATGTGTGTAACATTTTAATTTTTTTTGAAATTTCCTTTTAATTTATATTTAGTAAAAATTCACTATTTTGGTAGAAGAGCAAGTTTTGACAAATGCAAAAAATTATATAACCACCACCGTGCTTAAGATACAAAACAATCTTAGCACCTCCCCTGGCATCTCCTCCAGCCCCAGCCAGTTCTCCTGTGCTTCCCCTTTGTGGTTAAGCTCTTCCCCGACCCTTAACCTCTGGCAGTCTATTCTCTATTCCTAGTTATGCCTTTCCTGTAATGTCCTATAATAGAATCATATAGCCTTTTGAGTGTGGCCTCTTTCACTTAAGCATAGTCATTTGAGATTCATCCACTATTCATCAAGTTTTTTGTTTTGTTTTATTTTTTTGAAACAGAGTCTTGCTCTGTCGCCCAGGCTGGAGTGCAGTGGCATGATCTCTGCTCTCCGCAACCTTCACTTCCTGGGTTCCAGCAATTCTCATGCCTCAGCCTCCTAAGTAGCTCGTAGTATAAGCATGCACCACCACGCCCGACTAACTTTTGTATTTTTAGTAGAGACAGGGTCTCGCCATGTTGGCCAGGCTGGTCTGAAAGTCCTGGCCTCAAGAGATCTACCACCTCGGCCTCCCAGTGTGCATCAATCGTTTTATTGCTTTATATTTCTGAGTAGTATTTCGTTGTGTGTCTGTACCAGTTTTTGTTTATCCATCCCCAAATGAGGGACATTTGGATTGTTTCCAGTTTTTGATAATTACGAGTAATTCTGCTATAAACATCTGTATACAGGGTTTTGTGTTCTCTTTTCACTTGGGTTAATATCTGGGGGGTTTTGCTAGGTCAAATGGTAACCGTTTGTTTAACTTTATAAGAAACTACTAATTCTCTTTCCAAAGAGGCTGTACCAGTTTGCATTCTCACCAGCAATGAAGGAGAGTTCCAGTTGCTCCACATCCTCACCAGCACTTGATATTGTCAGTTCATTAAAAACGTCAACTGTTCTAGCAGCTGTGTAACAGTATCTCTCTGTGGTTTTTAATTTGCATTTCCTTCATTAGCATCTTTTCATGTGCTAATTTGCCATATGTAGAACCTCTTTGGTAAAGTGTCTTTTCAAAACTTTGGCATGTTGTTATAGGGTTATTTTTTAATTGTCAAACTTTGAGAGTTCTTTATATATTCTGGGTAAAAATCATTTGTCAGGTGTGAGATTTGTCAGGTCTCACAGTCTGCAGCTTTTTTCATTTTCTTAACAGTATCTTTTACAGAGCAAAAATTGTTAATTTTGATGAAGACCAGTTTTTTGCCTTTTTATTTTATGCATCATGCTTTTGGTGTCATGGCTAAGAATTCTCTACCTAACCCAATGTCACAGAGATTTTTCTCTAATGTTTCTTTCTAAAAATTTTATAGGTTTGTGTTTCTACTGAAGGTCTATGATCCATTTTGAGTGAATTTTTAAAATAATTTATGAGGTCAAGGCTCTTATTATTTTATTTATTTTTATTTTTATTTTTTGCATCTGGATGTCCAATTGCTCCAGCACCATTTTTTTTAAAGCAATTATTTTTAAAAATTTTTATTTTATTTATTATTTATTTTTTGAAATGGAGTGTTATGAGTGCAGTGGCATGATCTCAGCTCACTGCAACCTCCGCCTCCTGGGTTCAAGGGATTCTTATGACTCAGCCTCACAAGTAGCTGGGATTACAGGTGTGTGCCACCACACCAGCTAATTTTTGTATTTCTAGTAAAGACGGGCTTTTGTCATATTGGCCAGGCTTGTCTCGAACTCCTGACCTCAAGTAATCTGCCCACCTCGGCCTCCCAAAGTGCTAGGATTACAGGTGTGAGCCACCACACCCAGCCTCATTTGTTGAAAAGACTATTATTTCTCCACATTAAATGATGTTTCTTTTAAAAGAATGAATGTGATTCAAGAACCCAAACATCTTTTGACATAAAGGGAGAAAATTCTCTAGACCTTTGGATTCTGAATGGGCTAAAGAGCCCCCCTTTCCCAGGAGAACACCCACAATGTTTGTTTTACTAGAAGTGTCATAAAACTAAACACATTTTATACTCAATTTCTGGGATTTCTAGACTGATTTTCTTTGCCTAGCTTTTAGAAGAAGTTTTAACCACTCCTTGGGATCAAGGGTCAATGAAAGATTATTCTTTTTGACAAACTGAACATAAAATTAAACTTTAGAATGGGAATGAAACTTATAACTCATTTAATGTAACTTTCCTTTTTAAAAAATTAAAAAAAAAAAGATACGCACCTGTGCAAAATGTGAACAATGCAGAAGTATCATCTAGATTTGGGGATGCCGAGGGACATGGGCTTTCCTACTGCTTCTCTGTCCCCTCCTCAGTGTCTTTGGCCGGCTCCTCTTCCTCTCTGTGACCTGAGATGTTGGCGTGCCCCAGAGTTCAGCCCTTGTATTTCTTCATTTTTTTATTCCACTCACCCCCTTGGTGATCTCATGCAATCCCGTGGTCCAATACGCCACATAGACTCCCAGGAGCTGCGTCTCTAACCCAGCCTCTATCTGACTGCCTCCTCAACACGTGCAAGATGTCTAATAGCAACTTATCTAACACAGAACTCATGGTTTTCTTACTCAATCCTGCTTTTTGCCTAGTCTTTCCCATCTTGGTAAAGGGCACCATCCTTCCTCCAGTTGCTAAGACCAAAACGTCAGGCCTCTCCTGGCAACTCTCTCTCTCATACCTGACATTCAGTCCTTCAACAAGTCCTCTCAACCTTAACTATAAAATGCACCCCCTCTCACTGCTGTAGCTGCTGCCTCTGGCCTAGAAGAATACGGCCTGGCCTCCTCACTGGTTTCTCTCCTCCCACCCTGGCCCCTGCAGTCCAACCTCCTTAGGGATCGTTAAAGACATCAGTCAGATCATGTCCTCCCTCAACTCACATCTTGCCAATGGCTTTTTTAAAAATCACATTTTGAATAAAATCCAAGTGATTTGCCCTGACCTACAAGGCCCTGCGTAATCGGGCTCCAACAGATCTCTTCCCAGTTTTCTCTCCTGTGACTTCTGCCCTTGCCTACTCTGCCTTTCTGCTGGTCTTTCAACCCATGCTCATTCGGCCTTTAGGGCTTTGCCTGTGCTGGTTCTGGGGCTGGGGTGCTTGTCCCGTGCCTTCTCCAGGCTCTCCTCTGCGTCGGGGTGCTTACCTGCAGAAGGGTCATCTTCCCACCATGGCCTTCCCTGACTCCTCATCCCCAATACCTGCCCTCTGCCCCACCTGCCCCATCTTCACACTTTGCTGTATTTTTCATCATAGTTTATCACTACCTGGCACTATTTACATATTTACTTGTTTATTTGTTTGCTCTCTGCCTCCCCAAATGGATGTAAGCTCCATGAAGGTAGGACTTTATAGTATTCGTTGCTATCTCCCCAGCTTCCAGAGCGGAGTGTAGCCCATAGTAGATGCTCAGTAAATATTCATGGCTGGATTGAATGCAGGATTAGATGCAAATGTGTAGATTCCTTTTCACCCTGTTTTATTCCAAGCCCAGAGGTTATCACTGTTAACAGTTTGATAACTAGCCTTCTAGACTTTTAAAAATGCATTTATAAAGGAAGACCAAAAAAATCATAGTTTTAAAGAATAATACAAATGGTTTTACATCATATTTTTCTCAATAATATATTAGGTATTTTCTCGTATTAGTTTATATATAGTTTATCCATCTATTCATCTCTCTTTCTCATCAGTTTGTATGTTTTTTTTTTTAAGAGACAGAATCTCTGATTGGGCACGATGGCTCACACCTATAATCCCAACATTTTGGGAGGCTGAAATTGGAGGATTGCTTGAGGCCAAGAGTTCAAAACCAGCCTGGGCAACAGAGACCCTGTCTCTACTTAAAAAAAAAAAAAAAAAAAGTAAGTAAAAAAAAAAAAAACAGAGACACAGTCTCACTCTGTTGCCTAGGCTGGTCTTGAACTGCTGGCTTCAAGCAGTCCTCCAGCCTCAGCCTGCCAAAGTGCTGAGCCACCACACCTGGCCTAGATAGTACTTTTTAATGGTTACATTGTAGTTCATACTATGGATGTACCACAATTTATTTAATTATTTTCCTGTGAGAGATATTAATATATAGGTTATTTCCCCCGCTCACGATTATAAGCAAGGCTGCAGTGAATATGCTTGTATATAAATCTTTGTACGCATAGACCTCAAATTGCGAAATTCCCTGTCAGTGACTTGGTAGATACTGCTTAATTTGTCCTCAAGGATTATACTGTTTTATACTCCCACCAACAATATATGAATGCCTATTTCCCCATATGCTTGCCAGTGCTAGATATTACCACACTTTCAAAATATTATTCAACGTTGGGTAAAAAAATATTTAACTCTCTTACAAAAGAGAAAGGTGATACAAAGCCTTACTTACAGGTGGATTGTTAGTCATTTCCTATAATGATAAGCTTCTTAGTTTCTAGATTACACATTAGCCTGCTAAAGAAAGATAGTCTCTTTTGAAAGAAGTGACAGACTTAAAGGAGTAAGGTGATTTAAGATGAGAAACATCTTATGCCTTTTTAAGAAGCTTCCAACTTCTTTTTCAAGAAGTATCATTTCAGGATGTGTGCTGTGAGATCCAAACCACAAGCCCACATATCCTCATTTTCTTGCTCTAAAATATTATTCCCAGGTGACTTTTTTTTCTTAAAAAGAATCCACAGCACAAAACATCAAGTGTTGGAGTTGGCTGGAGAGTTAATGGAAGTTGTAGCAAGTGGTGATTTATTGTTATTTAACCACTTTGTGGTTTCTGCTGGGCCTAGCTAGAAGTGTACTCAAAGAATAAGAGAAGCTATTTGTTTTAACAACTGTGACTGGGGGGCAAACAAAGGCATGGGAATGAATAAGAAGAGAAATGCCAACCTAGAGAAGAGAGCTGGAGCACAGGTAGTACCTGGATGCTTCTGTGATATTAGTCAGTTTCAACTCAGAGCTAGTGTGAATGTTGGTTGGCTCAGATGCTGGCTGTGGCCTTGAAGTCACTTTTCAGGGCTGGACTGAGTCCCAAAGGGCAGCCCCTGGGTCTTCTCCATTTTCATCAGGTATCAAATGGGGAGGATGAGAGGTCTTTTCGTGGCATCAGTATATTAGAGTCTGAAGGATTCTTTGGAATCAGCTAGTTTTCTTACTCACCTTATAGATGATGAAACTGAGAGAGAAAATGATTCACATAGGTAATGATCCAGACATTTTAAGCTCTGTGTTGAATAATCAAAGGAAAAAGCTCTTTACTTGAACTTTACAGATTTAACAGATTGTTGGACAGAAAAGAACTCTTGCCTTGAAATTCCTAACGCAGGAGTGGCATATAACTGGTATGTATGCCATCATACCCTGCCCCGGCCACATGCCCATAGCAGACATTGTTAATCGACCCCAGCACCTTTTCCTCAGCCAAGCTCTGGCCAGCCTGAGAATCCTCCTTAACATAGTGCTGGAGGCGCCAGTCATACCGATCTGAGCTTTCATGTGATTTAAAATCTGTTTGTCTCCCTCTTCTGAATGATGTATCCATGTGATTCATGAGGTGCTGATAGCATGGGACTTCAAGTCAGAAGAACTTGGTTTGACTCCTCCATCTGCTTCTTCCTAGTTATGTTATCTTAGGCAACTCACTTAACCTTCCTGGGGCAATTTACTCCCTCTGAGATGAGAAAGTTGAATTAAATAATCCGAAAGCATCCTGTCAAGCTCTGAAAAATGCTATGATTCAAGGTACACAGACTTCTCAGGAAGAATTCATAGCTACAAGCATGTCTTTTTATAAAGACCACAGGTGGTTCTCAGGAAGTTTGCATATTACAAATCTATTTCGGGTTTCTGAAATATGTGTCTCTAGCTTTTCCTGACTACTTCTTTTCATCTGCCTGGTCCCATGGACCAAGAATTTAGGGATTCCGAAGGGAGAGAGAGGGGAAAGATCTGCTTAAAACCAGAGGACTTGCAGGAACCTCTTCTGGGCCGTGGGCTTCATCCTCCCACACCGAGCATAGCAGACCTCTGTGCCTGCCCTGCAGCTGTAGGTCTTGAGTTACTTCTCCTTCCCCTTCCTCCATCTGTACCTCCTTAAGAGCAGGGCCCTCCCTGTCAGACAGACCTCAGCCAGCGGCCCTCTGCAGGTCCTGGCCTGCTTCCCCACACTGTTCCCTGTGGTGACCTGCCTCCCTGCTTGTTTTCCAGGCTCCCCTTCCCTGCGGGCATATCCGCTCCTCTCGGTGATCACCCGCCAGCCCACTGTCATCTCCCACCTGGTCCCCGCCACCCCGGGAATCGCCCAGGCACTATCCTGCCACCCGGTCACCGAGGCGGTCTCTGCTGAGGCCCCAGGGGGCGAGGCCCTAGCCAGCAGCGAGTCAGAGACGGAACAGCCCACGCCCCGACAGAAGAAGCCCCGCCGGAGTCGCACCATCTTCACCGAGCTGCAGCTCATGGGCCTGGAGAAGAAATTCCAGAAGCAGAAGTATTTGTCAACCCCAGACAGGTGAGGACGCAGGGAAGGGACTCTCCGCAGTGAAGGCCCCTGGGAACGGGAGACTTGCTCCCATTGTGGGCCGTGGAGCCACAGCACTGGTACAGTGAGGCAGGACACTATGGCGGAGTCCACTCCTTGGCTCAAATCATCTCAACCTTGGTTAACAGAACCCAGCCCACATAAATCCACCACACAGTCCCTGGAGCCTGCCTGCGGCTAAACTTAACTCACCACTCTATCTCCATATTTGAACTTAACTATTTCAGTATCATAAACAAGGTCCAGTTTAGCAAATGGTTGCTCAGGCGGTCAGCTGGGAAACAGGCTTGGTTTTTAAGCCACTCACTCTTAGGATTGGAGGCAGCAGGACTAGATTCGGAATTGGGATTCATGATCTTCTCAATCTTCTCCACAGCCTCCAGCTGATTCCCCACTGACTCAGTTTGCTGGCCTGGCTATTGCTTGGGAAGGACTGGAGTGATCCAGTTGAGGAGGTCAGACATGTTGGTGAATTTGCTGGATGTCAAGTCAGAACCATTTGACTGAGACCCAGGAAGACCTGGCTGAGAGCCCCTTCTTTGAACCCCTCTGAGATCCATGTTGGGGAGGCTGTGACCCTTGCTTTCTTGGAGGCCTCAATGCCTCACCTCCTTTTCTTTAATTTACTATTTTAGCTGAAACATATGCCAGAGTGTGTGTCTGGGCCGGGTATTGTGGTCCACACCTGTAATCTCAGCAGTTTGGGAGGCTGAGGCAGTAGGATCGTTTGAGGCTAGGAGTTTGAGACCAGCCTGGACAACGTTGTGAGACCCCGTCTCTACAAAAGTTAAAATATGAGCCAGGTGTGATGGCATGCACCTGTAGTACCAGCCACTCAAGAGGCTAAGATGGGAGGATCACTTGAACCCAGGACTTTGAGACTGCAGTGAGGTATGATTGCATCAGATTGCATCGCTGCACTCTAGGCGAGACCCTGTCTCCTTAAAAAAAAAAAAAAAAAATAGCCGGGTGTGTTGGCTCATGCCTGTAATCCCAGCACTTTGGGAGGCCGAGGCAGGTGGATCACGAGGTCAGGAGTTCAGGACCAGCCTGGCCAAGATGGTGAAATCCCATCTCTACTAAAAATACAAAAATTAGCTGGGTGTAGTGGCAGGTACTTGTAATCCCAGCTACTTGGGAGGCTGAGACAGAGAATTGCTTGAACCCAGGAGGTGGAGGTTGCAGTGAGCCAAAATCATGCCACTACACTCCAGCCTGGGCAACAGAGTGAGACTCAGTCTCAAAAAAAAAAAAAAAAAAAAAGTGTGTATCTCAGTGTCTCATCTTGTTCTTTCAGACTGACTCTGGAGATGGCTGAGCTAATAATGTGTGATCCTATTTATTGGGGAGATTTCTCAGGTCCTTCTTCCTCTTCTTTTGCCTACTGCCTTGGACATATCAGGTTGGACACCAGTCCTATCAAAAAGTAAAGGAAGGAACCTCAAATGAATCTTTTAAGCTGTGTAGTAGCTCTTTGATACAAATTTAAGTGACAGAGGAGTCTGCATATCACTGACTAAAAGGGAATTTAGCTTCTGATTCTGTTAACGAGGCCCCGTCAGCTGCTTGGTAAGGGCCTTCTGGGTGCCACTGGGGCACTGTGGCAGGGATTACGGGTCCAGAAAGCAGTCGAGAGAGTCCTGTTGTGACAGAAAGGGATCATGGGGAAGGAACGACTACAGGAACAAAGACGCAGCAAGCCAGGCGCTGGTGCCTGTGCGTTGCTGAGTGCAGTAGGAACACAGGATATTGCTGAGCGTGGGAGATGGGGTTAGGGGAGGCTTCTCAGAGGAGGTAACATTTAAGAAGAGCTTTGATTCCAGGAGGGACAGGAAGTCCCGCACTGAGGGGTTGGCACACACAAGGCAAAGAAGCGTGTCTCTCCGGGTATGTGGAGGAAACTGCAAGTAGCCAGGACATCTCCAGCTTAAGGTGTGAACAGGCAAATGGTAGACCTCGTATGCCTGGCTGAAATGTGAACTTGGTTGTTTAAGCAGTTGGCACTGCCTTTATGAGCTGGAGGTAACATGGTCAGACTTACATTTTAGAACTGTCTCTGTGGTGGCACCATAAATGATGGATGAGAGAGGCCAGAGACGGAGCAGGGACCAGTTAGGAGAGAATCCAGTGATCGCCACTGAAGACTTGAATTAAAGGGTGGCAGTGGGAACAGAGAGGCAGGAATAGAGAGGAGGACAATTTTTTTTTTATTATTATACTTCAAGTTCTGGGATACATGTGCAGAACGTGCAGGTTTGTTACATAGGTATATACGTGCCATGGTGGTTTACTGCACCCATCAACCCATTATCTACATTAGGTGTTTCTCCTAATGCCATCTCTCCCCTATCCTCCCCACCCCCAAACAGGCCCTGGTATGTGAGGTTCCCCTCCCTGTGTCCATGCGTGAGAAGAGGATAATCTTGAAGAGAGAATTGGCAGAATCAACATTGCGGAAGGAAGCAAGAAGGGAGTTGAGAATTCTGTGGTTTCTGGACTGGGCCAGCAGGTGGATAGGGACGCCATGAACTGAAGTTGGAAGACAGAGGACAGAGTAGACTTAGGTGGGGAAAGGTTGAGTTCTGTTCTAGACCTGTGCATTTGGAGTGTCTTTGGGCAGATGATGGAGACAGGTCTGTGAACCGGAGGTTAATAGATGGGATCTCCAGGTATGACGTGGCTGTTTCCACTTCCCTAGCATATAATTGAGAGCCTCATGAACTTGTGCAGGCCCAGTGGAGTGGGCACCTTTGTCTATGGTAGCACGGTGGTATGTCAAACGGGCTTCAGCATGCATGGCTAATAGGCTGATTTTTCAGAAGTCAGAGAAATTTTTTTTTTCAGAAATATTAGTTCTTCTTAAACCTCCTGGGGCTCCCTGATACCTGCCCAGGCATCTCTCAGGTCACCTACACAGGATTGATTCACTTATCTGGGAGGACACCATTGGCTGGCATGGAAGCTGCCATCTTCACCCGCCCTCTCAGATATTCCTCGCCTCCCTACGTGACCAGGGCCATGAGCACTCCCTCCTCCCACAGCTCTCACCCTCCTCCTCTGTGTTTGTTTCTCCAGTTTCCTAGGTGACCCCATTTAAGTGAATATGCAGGGAAGTGAGAATTTGTAACGGTGGCAGGTAATGAGAGAAAGCTGATGACAGTGAAGCATGTTTCTGTAGCCAGAGTGAGTCAGGGCTGCATTTTTCCCAAGTGAGCTAACACTGTTTGCTAATGCAGTTGCAGAGCTGTGAACTGAGCCTTCCATTGACTAATGCACCTGATGGCCTCAGGTGAACTGGGCTCGGGAAGGCACCACCAGCCAGAACTATGAAGGACCCGTCTCCAGGGAGGCCTGGGAGACCAGAAGTCTGTGGGGTGGCCCCCTGGGTTCTTGGTTCTCAATGAGTGACTGCTTGGGAAGCAGTGCTTCATTTGTGGGAAGAGCCAAGTGCTGTTGGCACTGGGAATTTATTGGCTTTAGCCTGTTAATCACTTTCAATAAAACTGCCAGCTTCTAGTAGCTCTTCTACAGGGATGACCAGATGGATGTGAGTACTGATTTAAGACCACTTCCAGGGTCCCCTGAAGGAAGACTCTGTGTATTATTGGGGCTTTAAATTATGCAGCCTGGTCAGAGCAGGGCAACTGGGCAGCTGCACCTGAGACCGTCAGGGCCGGTCCCTGTGGTCCTCCCTGATAGTTAGATCTCCCCAGGTGGAGAGCTGCAGCTGAAAACCCACACCTGAGACTCCCCATGGAGCAGGCAAGTGAGACTGACTGTGGGCCCGAGATTCACAGACGGCAATTCTCAGAAAGCTAGGGCCTTTCAAAAAGTGGGGGTCGCTGCCCAAGCTCTGTCAGGGGTGATTGTCCCAAGTTGCTGCATTCGAAGTCCACACTGCTTTGCTGAGCAGGGCTGGCGTGGCAGTGAGGCAGCTTATGTTGGCTTAAGGAGGTGGCTCTCCAGTTGGTGCTGAGGTAGACCTGGGGTTCTTATCCTATTAGGTCAATGGTTGTTGTCTCAAGGACTGATGTTGGAAGTCTGACTGCAGACTTCCCTTTCTCATTCTACTTGTCCCACCTGGTTGTTTGCTGCTTCCTGGGATGAAGCATCCCTGCGATCCCCTTTGACAGGTTCAACTTGTGCAGATACATTGTGAGTGGGTGTGAGCCCCAGTGCAGGAGCTGGTGTACAGGTCAGACATCGTGGGTTTCAATCCTGCCCCACTTCTTAACTCTACGATCATCTGCCAGAGGTCGGTAAAGGTTTTCTGGGCAGAGCCAGACAGTAAATACTTTACATTCTGTGGGCCATATGGTCTGTGACAACTACCCAATTCTGATATTGTAGCACAGAAGTAATTTATTTTTATTTATTTATTTATTTTAACAATGTCTCACTCCATTGCCTAGGCTGCAGTGCAGTGGCGCCATCTCGGCTCACTGCAACCTCCGCATCCCAGGTTCAAGCACTTCTCTTGCCTCAGCCTCCTTAGTAGCTGGGATTACAGGTACCTGCCACCACACCCAGTTAATTTTTGTATTTTTAGTAGAGATGGGGTCTCACCATGTTGGCCAGGCTGGTCTCCAACTCCTGACCTCAGGTGATCCACCCGCCTCGGCCTCCCAAAGTGCTGGGATTACAGGCATGAGCCACTGTGCCTGGCCTGTTACAATAAAACTTTATTTACACAACCAGGTAGCAGACAGGATTTGGCCACAGTTGCTGAGAGAGTCTAATCTCTCCAAGCCTCAAATCTCTTATCTGTAAAATGGGAATAATTATACTACTTCACTGTGTTGTGAATGGGATAGATAAGACAGCATGTCAGGGGTTTAGCATGTAGCCTGGGATGCCGTGGTGCTCAAGAAATGGTGGGTGTGTTAGATTTAGCCCCAGAAATGGCTTTGACTTTTAGGACTTTTCAGAAGACTACAGAGAAGTACAGCACCATGATTAGCAGTAGAATGGAAAACAGGAAGGGCTGTGGATTTAATGTTTCTTTTGGAATCTTTATAATATTTATTTATAACATTTTAATTGTTATAACAATTTAGGACAGCTACAGCGATTGAATCAATCCATTAAGAAGTATTTTTTGAGCACCGGTTCTGGATTTAGCAGTGTGATGGGCACTTTCATGGGTAGAAAAGAAGTGGAAGGTATACGCTGCCCTGGCTACTGAGTTAGGGAGGCAGAAATAACACAGTCAGAGTGATCAGAGAACAGCAGGAAACGTGGGACCATCTGGGTGACTGCTGGCCTGTGGGAGGGTGCAGAGGAGACGAGCTGTGGGAGCCAGGAGAATCACCTGCCGGAGGTGGGACCGGGGCTGGGTCTGGAATGATGAGTGGATTCCCATCAGCAACATCTGGCTTTGCCTTTTGTTTCCAGTTTGGACGATGGGCCAGAGGGTCAGAGTGAATGCTCTTGTCAAGCCAGGAAAAGGACTGTGTGATGAGAAGCCCCAGGCATCCTTCTCAGGTCCCTTGCAGACCATGAATGTTTCAGGATGGGGACTGGCCCAGGTGTCCTCAGGCATGGGCATCTGTTTCTCAGTTTCTCAGCTTCCCAGAGTTTCCTCTGTTGGATTCTTGGAAGGAAAGAAAAGCGCTTTGGGGAAGACCTCGTTTAATGGGGGAGGTCCGAGCCTTGGTAGCCAGTGCTGGAGCCTGTCTGGAGCCTGTCAGCAGGATCCCATCTCTCCTGCTGCCTCCCATTCTGCTCACCTTTCCTTTGTATCTTGTGCCTTCTAGGTTGGACTTGGCTCAGTCTCTGGGACTCACTCAGCTGCAGGTGAAGACCTGGTATCAGAATCGCAGGATGAAATGGAAGAAAATGGTAAGAAAGGAGTGACTAACCATGATCCCTTCCTGATGGGAAGGACTTTTACTCCAGGGCTGTTGGGAGGGAGGCCGGACCATTTGGCAGTTTGGGCTGCAGAGATTGGAAGGCCTTCTATGCTGCTGGCTTGCGGGGAAGCTGTTGGATCTGTAGGTTGAGCTATTTCTCTTGATCTGGGGTTCCTAAACAGAGGGATATTCTTTTTCTGTTTCCTTAGAAATCAAAGGAAAAAAAGCTTACAGGCTTTTAACTTGCTAGTTTTATTATTCTACTTGAGTTCTAGGGTACATGTGCAGAACATGCAGTTTTGTTACTTAGGTATACATTTGCCATGGTGGTTTGCTGCACCCATCAACCCGTCATCTACATTAGGTATTTCTCCTAACTTGCTAGTTTTAACCCTACCTGCTAGCCTTTTCAAACAACTTCCTTCTTCCTCCCACCAAGAGCTAAAAATAGAAGTCAGTACTCTTTGTTCATAATGACGTAGAGGATGCATCTGTTCTTTTGGCCGTGCGTCCTCTAACGCAGTGATCCTCAAACTTTGGTGGGCATTAGAGTCCCCTGGGTAGCAGGTTAAATGCAGAACTCTAGGCCCCCTCCCAGGATTCTGGTCCCAGAGGTCTGGGCCAAGGCTGGGAATGTGCGTGCTAACAAGACCCCTGGTTATTCTGAAGTGCCTGGTATGATGACCACGGTTTCCATCATCCTGCTCTAGTGCCTAGCTAATGACTATTTCCATCTTTGATTTTTAAGCATTAGAATAGATACATCCCTACATTGTGAGGAACTCAATTTCATTATCATTTATTCTTTTCACTAAAAAAGGCACTATTAAATCAAAATTTTCCAAAGTAGTTGAGTGTTTCCTTTCTCAGCTTTGTAAACCACTGAGACAAGGTCAAAGCCCAGAGCCAAAGAAAACGAGGAGGGGTGGCGATAAGGGAAGAAGCCCTGCTGTTCTCTGGAGCCCAGATGCCACCATGTCACCTGCCATAGGCTTCTTACCCCCTCACCAAACCTTAGTGGCTCTTTCTCCTCTCGTCCATGCCATGCCTTCATGATGACATTCTAATTTGTTAACCTGTCTGGTCACAGGCCCTATTTCTTGGTGTTTCAGGGCTAAAATATGATGTTTTTCACAATAATCAAATAACTACGGGGTTCTGCCAACCCCAGTTTTCAGGAAAAAAAAAAAAGTCAGTGGATAGATGTTTTTTCAATGTTGTGGTTTTGTCCAATATTGTTTTTTCTTAAGCTTTTAGTTCTTGCTATTCCTTGCTATTTTCTGCTAACAATGAGGAGAAAAAAAAACCAAAATAAGTAAATTGCAAATGAACATCAATGGGAAAAATTAGGAAAAAAGTCAACAAGCAGCAATTATTATATTCCCAAAAAAGAAATTCCTGGGCAAATCTTGTAATTTCCTCTGGGGGGACCTGACCCTGAAATGAAAGGGTTTTCAAATGGAGGCAACTTGGCTCATGAAGTGCCCACGAATTAAGACAGAGATGCCAGTTATGTGTTCAAACACATGGATATTGCATGAGTCAGCAAATATATATTTTGTGTCTCTTGTGAGCCATTCCTTGTCCTAGGCACTATAAGAAGTAATGAAATAAAATATCACCCTTGCCTTCATGGAATTTATGATGTAGTCAGAGAAACAAGGCCCAGGAGGTAGCTGCCGAGCATGTTATAATTAAGTGCTGGTTGTTACGGATTTATAAGCCCATCGGAGTTCAGAAGAGAGGTTATGGAGAAGGTGGCCGGGAGAAGTTGAAATTGAAGGAAGTGGCCGGGCACGGTGGCTCACGCCTGTAATCCCATCAGTCTGGGAGGCCGAGGTGGGTGGATCACATGAGGTCAGGAGTTTGAAACCAGCCTGGCAAACATGGTGAAGTCCCGCCTCTACTAAAAATACAAAATTAGCTGGGTGTGGTGTTGGGTGCCTGTAATCCCAGCGACTTGGGAGGCTGAGGCCAGAGAATCACTTGAATCCAGGAGGCAGAGGTTGCAGTGAGCCAAGATCACACCATTGCTCTCCAGTCTGGGCCATGGAGCAAGACTCCGTCTCAAAAAATAAAAATAAAGTAAATAAATAAATAATAAAAATAAAATAAAAAACCAAGAAATTGAAGGAAGAATGGATTTGGTTAAATAGACAGTCTTCCAAAAACTCTACAGTGCTAAGCACACATGGATACCTTTTGGGGGATTGGTCTCAAGAACTAGACTTGAGAGTGAGAAGCACCAGGCCATGTTCCTATGCTTGCCCTTCCCTGGCTGATTTTGGGCAAGTCCCTTCACTGCTTTCTGTGCAAGATCCACCACCCACCTTCTTCCTCGTCAGTCATCAGCATTGAAATCAATGCCTCCTAAGTAGCAGAGGCATTGTTTAAATTGGTTATCAGCAATCTTTTCATGAGTCAGATGATTAAGGAATTGACAGGCAGCCTCCTCTGCCAGCACCGCCCAGTGCCCGTGGGACAATGTGTGTGCCTTCGTCTCTGACGTCACTTGTTTTTCACCAGCAACAGCGTTGCTGGCATGGTTGTGGGCCAGTTATTGATGGGTATCAATGCCATGTAAACCAAAATGGAAGAGTAACTTAGCAGATTTAACCTCAGAACATTCTGCAAGCCAGTCACCTTCAGGTCCCTTTAGGAGCCAAGAGGCCCAAGCTGTCAGTTCACTTTTGAGATAATTCATTGAGCATTTAACATTCATCAGGCCATGGAGATGCAAAGATAAGACATGAGCCTGTCCACCAGAAAATAAAATTATAAAAAGGTACGCAGTCAAGTGCAGAAGACACACCTGCAAACTGGTATTATTATTTCACGGAGCGGTCAGGGCAGCAGCAGGGAGATTTATAGGATCAGCGCAGAGAGTGGAATAGCAAGGCTGTGTTGTGATCCTGATTGCTTCATCTAGTTTCCCAGTAAAACTCTTTCAAGGCTATCCGTTTAGGTACCAGGGAGGAAAAGAAAAAGATAATTGAGTAATAAAGATGTCTCAAGGCTAGTAACCTAATTGGAACTGGAAAAAGATTAGCAGTTGATTCTCAAACTTATTCACATGGCTGCCAAGGGTAACTTTGCCAGAACCAAGATAGCATCTCTGACGAGTTCTGACCCGTCAGCGTTGGTAACCTGTAGCGGGTTGGGTAAATTTAATCTTGCACATTTAAGATGGGATGCGCACCCTCTATTCCATGTCTGTTGGCTTGAGTTCCCGCAGGACCCACACTGGTTTGCAACAGGCTGAAAGAGCCTCATTATTTGGTGGTCTCTTTGAGCTCTAAAATGCAATTCTGTTCCATGAGAGGATCCAAACAGATACCTCCTTTCTCTCCTAGTCACAGAATTGCGTGGGCCGCACACTATTCATGGTCATTATCTTTCTCATGAAAAGTCCCCAAATAGTTAACAATTCCATGAATTGTTACCAGTAGCTCTCTGTGTAATCTTGGGCAGGTTACTTAACCTCTGTGTGCCTGTTTCCTCTCCAGTAAAAGGCCTAACACGTACCTTGTAGGGTTGTGTTATTAACTGAGCTAATCTCTGTAAAACACGTAAATAGGACCTGCCATATAGGATACAGCCAAGAGATGTTATTGCTGTTATTATTATCATTATTAGTATTTTTTTAACCTAGCCACAAAATCCATGTCTTCAAAGAATCCAAATATTTGGAGGCCAGGATACATAAGCCAAAAGTGAATTCTGTGAGTTTCAGGGACTCCGCACAGCCCTGAGCATTTGTCCTTTCTCAGTCCCTGCTCCCCAGTCATCTCCAAGTCAGCACCTTGGCATTTGGGGCCTTGCCTGAGGTCCAGTGGAACATCACATCTTCAGGCTGAGAAAGTCAGCTAATGGGAGCAGCAGTGTCTGGGAGGAGATTCATGCTGGGGAATCCAAACTTGTTTCTCAGCTTCATGGAAACAGTCATCAGTTATGTGGCCCTCGCTGCCCTATAAAGCTGCAGAGAGAGACAGAGAAAAAGGAACAAAGATCACCCCCACTAATAAGTCTACTGCCTGGAGTCTGCTGGGAGGTTGGGTAATTGCAAATAAATACCAGACGTAGAACAGTGGCCCATTTTACATATCCCTCGTGCATTATGCTGAATGCAATACTGCTAAGACTGTTAGACTCAAATGGTCAGGAGGTTTGTGTTCAAATCCCAGCTCTGCCCTTGGCTTGCTCTTTGATACTGACAAACTCTGTCAGCTCAGTTTCCTATCTGAAAAGTAGAGGGAAGGAGAGCGTTCCTTCCTGCACTGACATTCCCTGCCCCCTACCCAGGCTGCTTGGAGGGAAGCAAAAGATCCGGTCTTAACACCCTCAGCAACAGAACGTCTGAATACCTCGTTGCAGAGTTTGGAGGAGGGCTGTCACCAGGCACGGCTAATAAAAGTGGATGGTGTGCTAGGTGTTCTTCCGAGAGGCAGAAGGAGGCATGTGACCTCTTAGACAAGGAGCTCTCTGGCTTCTCTGGACCAACGGGACTAAACTGGCTCTAAGAATAAATGGGGAGAGGGCTCCGAGGAGGAGGGCCACAGGGTGCATGTGAATGGGCAGCTCCTGATGGAGAGTGGTTCTGAGATAATTGCATGTCTCAGGTGTGCTGGAAGGCAAGGGGCCAGAGGTTGAGTGCAGAAAGCAGCCAAGAGGGTAGTTATCTCCTAATTATTGCTTGTGCTGGAATGTTTTATTCCCTTTAGAAAATGGTCTAATTGTTTTGGGGATTTTTTTTTTCATGCAGTAGGAAAACAGCCAGGTGGGGTCCGTCCAAACCGTGTGGGTGGTGTTCTCTAATTGCTGGGCTGGACTTTCTTTTGCCAATTAGGTGGCTTCCATAGACCTGCCCTTTTCTAGTTTGATTACTACATGGGGCAACTTACTTTTGTATAACCTCTTTCATACTGAGTGGATCTGCTTTCAACATGTAAATTCCATCTTGGCACAATTGGGTGCTTTCAAAAGCCTGCACTCAGACTGAAATCAAAATCAGATAATGACTTACGTGAAAAGAAATACAGGGAACGTCTTCTCCCCAGGGTTGGTTTCTGTCAGCATCTCTACCTCGTTAAAGGTCCCCTTAATATCTGTGTGTTAGCTGTTGATGTGGAAAGGACAGTGGTTGAGCAGATTTTTAGCTAAAAGGAGGTGTTTACTGAGAACTTCTTGGTTTTCTTACTTCATACTCAAAAATTAACTCAAAATGAATCATCATCTAAATGGTGAGAGTGAAAACTATAAAACTTAGAATATGAGTAAGTATTCATGACCTTGGATTAGACAAAACCTTCTTAGATATGACAGCAAAAGCACAAGCAACAGAAGAAAACATAAATTGGGCTTCCTCAAAATTTAAAAAGTTTGTGCTGTGAAGGACATCATTAGAAAAATGAGAAGACAGCCCACAGAATCAGAGAAGCTTACATCTGATAAGGGACATGTATCCAGAATATTTAAAGAACACTTACAACTCAATAATAAAAAGACAACCAAATTTAGAAATGGGCAAAAGATTTGAATAGACAATTTCTCCAATGACGATATACAGCTAGCCAATAAGCACTATGAAAAGATGCTAAACTTCATTAGTCATCAGGGAAATGCAAAGCAGAACCACAATGAGATACCACTTCCCACCCTCTAGGATGGCTGTGGTCAAACAGCCATCAACAAGTGTTGGTGAGAATGTGGAGAATTGGAACCCTCATATGCAGCTGGCTGGAACGTAAAATAGTGCTTTGGAAAACAGTCCTCAAAATGTGAAACATAGAGTTGCCAAATGATCCAGCAATTCAATTTCACTTCTTTCCCATGTTCACAGCAGCTTCATTCACAGTAGTAAGCAATCCACATGTCCATCAACTGATGAGTGAACGAACAAAACATAGTATATCCATAAAATGGAATATTATTTACTGATAAATGCTATGGCATGGATAGACATTGAGAACATTATGCTAAGTGAAAGAAGCCAGTCACAAAAGTGTACATATTATGATTCTGTTTATATAAAATGTCCAAAAATAAGCACATCTGTAGAGACAGAAAGCAGACTAGTGGTTGCCCAGGGCTGTAGGCAGATCGGGTAGGGGCTGGGGGAAAATAGGGACTGACCGCTAATGCTATGGGGTTTCTTTTTGGGGTGATAGAAGCGTTGGAAAATTGCATTGTGGTGATAGTTCTACAATTCTGTGACTATCCTAAAAATCGCTGAATAGTGCACTTTAAATGGATTTGGCATGTGAATTGTATCTCAGAGCTGTGTACAAAGTAAGTTATGGTTTTATTCTTAAAATTCAGCACCTGGAGGTCCTCTGCTGCTCTTGAAGGAAAGAGGAACAGTCAGTAAATATTTAGGGACTGCATAGAAGTTAGCTGGAAGTTTGATTCTTGGAGCATGGAGTAATGGAGAGAAGCAGGGTTTGTCTTCAAGGAGCTTGTATACAAATATAGAAGACAAGATTAGGCTAGGTTTATAAATAGCAAAAATATCTCCCACCCCTAATCATCTGTGGTAATCCAGGTCCTCTGGAAGCCCTTCTCACTAACTGCCCAGAAAATCAAGAACTATGCCAAGCCAGTGGAGGAAGGAGTGTCTATTACATTCCAAAGTAAAATATAAATATTTTAAAAATTATCCCTGTCTGCCTCCTGGGACTCTTGTGTGGGTCACAAATTGGGATAATAAGGGTGCCAGGCCTTTGAAGTCAGCCAAGGCTATTTAGGGTCCAGTTATTTGGCTTGCTTTATATCTTTTCTCGACTCTAGGGAAAGGTTTGTTGAGAAAGCCTAGTTCATTTGGTAACAGTTGTCAAACACCTGCTATGTGCAGGGGCTGAGTGAGAGGGGCAGCAGGTAAACATGCAGTGACCACAGTTTCTGAAAAGTGCTCTGGCCAGGACAGTAGAGGCTGCTCCTAGGGCACATGGCAGAGGGCATTTAACCTAGACCTGGGGGATGAGGAAGGCTTCCAGGAGAAGTTAGCCAGGAGAAGGAGGGTGGATGGCATATATATTCTGGGCAAAGGAAACCTACCATTCAGGTGCCATTCTGGTCCTTTCATACACATTATCTGTTGGTCACCCTCACTGTCACCCTGTAATACAAGGTATTATTATTCCCATTTTACAGATTAGAAAACGGACACTCAGGGCCTTTAAAGGACTTCCCAAAGACAAAGATGATAAGTGGCAGAGTTGGAATTTAACCCAGTTTTTCTACTATCAAAGCCAAAATGCTTTTTAAACTCTGCTGTACTACTTCTTCGAACACTACAAGACTACATGTTTTATAACATATTTTTTCTGATTACAGAGATACTTATGTTTGATCATTGTTGCAAGTTTAGAAAATATAGAAAAAACATAAAGATTAAAAATGATTCATGATCCTGCAAACAAGGTGGTGTACAGATCACTGCAAACAAGGTGGTGTATAGGTTGTCTAGCCTCCAAACTGGATTATGCTAAGAATCTGTTTTTTACAAAACTATATTAATAATATTTTCTGTGTTATTAAACATTCTCCTATATAGTAATTGTAATGGTTGTCAAGTATTCTGTCTTTGGGATTTACTATAATTCTACCCAATTACATGGCTAAACTTTTAGGATATCACCCCCCTCCAACTTTTGCTGTTATAACCAATATTGTGATGAATATTTTTGCAGATCAATCTTTGTCTCAGTCTTAGATAATTTTTTAGAATTTAGCCTAAGGAATTTCTGTGTCAAAAAGCCATGCACATTTTAAGGCTTTTGACTTGAACTCTCAGGTTGTCTTGAAAAGTGTGTAACAATCACACTTTCATACAGTGTGTTTTTTTTCCTGCTTGCTACAAATATTGTTGTTGTCTTTTTAGCTTGTCAACTTGATAGTTATTGCATTAACATTTTAATTTTCATTTCTTTCCTTATTGTTGAAGTTGAATTCTGAAGCTGCCTATGATTGTCGTATTAAATGCCAAAATATATAATGTTGACCAAAAGTGCATTGAGCATTGAAAAAATGGAGGTGTCTTTGTAGACCAGAGGTGATGGGTTGAGAATATATTTTGCCAAATCCTGCAATTTCACTGCTGGAACAGATGGTTTAGATGCAATGTGAGGTTATACTGGGAGTGGAAAGGTGGAGGGAAGGAATTATTTCTTAGATTCAATAACAATTTTTTACTCACGTAGGTTCTTAAAGGTGGACAGGAAGCACCCACGAAACCCAAAGGTCGCCCCAAGAAGAACTCCATCCCCACATCAGAAGAGATTGAAGCTGAAGAGAAGATGAACAGCCAGGCCCAGGGTCAGGAGCAGCTGGAGCCCTCTCAGGGGCAGGAGGAGCTCTGTGAAGCACAGGAACCGAAAGCACGTGATGTCCCCTTAGAGATGGCAGAGCCACCAGACCCGCCCCAGGAGTTGCCAATACCCTCTTCGGAACCCCCACCATTAAGCTAAAGTAAAACCCTTTTGAGGGAAGAGGGAGACTGGGGAGAAGGGAAAAGAGAGAAGGCAGGGAGAGTAGGGAGAGAAAACCTTCCAGCAGCCCAGTAAACTGCGGGCGAAGAGATCTACCCGTCTCCCTCCCTCCCACAGTTACCATTGGCCTTGTCATCGCAAGCATTTGACAAAGACTTGCTTGTCTTGGGCCTGTCACTTCCTGAAAGGCTGCTTTAGCTGTGGATGCCCTTGATTAAGGGAGAGAGCGCCTAGGAGCTGCCTGCCCCAGCTGGGGTGACGGCTGTAGGGCTGGGTCTATGTTGCAAGCCCTATATCCTAGCATGTAGTGGAAAGTGCTTAGCTCTCTCCCTCCCGACCTCTGGGCAGCCAGTCATCAAAGCAGAGAGACGTGGCGGCATGTGGGCAGCATGCCCAGGTTCCTTGCTGACTCAGCACTTATTTCTGTAGTTTTTAAAAAAGAATTTAATGTTTTTGGTTGTATTTTTTGGGGGGTTGAGGGTGGGCAAAAACATGGGGGGAGTTCTGAGTTGTTAGAAATGTTTCTGAATCAAGTTTGTTTGAAGACACGTGTGCCTTTGTACCCATTATAAGATGGTCATAAGACCCAAGAACTGATAAGCTTTGGTGTTTTTTTTTTTTTTTTTTTTTTGCTTCATTTACCCATTCATGCCTAGGGTTCCATTATTGGAACGCTAAGCTTGTGGGAGTTATTTCTATCCTACTGCTCAAGGTCATCACCAAGATCTGATTTTTCATAAAAAAACATTTGTGACCTTCGGCATAAATGGGTTAAGGTGCCATCCCTGAAACTGCAATGCAGATATGTTCAGATAACTTTTATTTTTTAATTAAAAATAAATCTTTCAAAAGGATTGAGTGTTTTGTGTCTTCTGAGGAGTGTATCTAACCCTTCCTGAATGTGTCCTATGGGAAGAGAGACCCAGAGAGTGAACCAAACTAGGGGGGCCGCCTTTTCCCCATCTATAAAACGAAGGATTGGGCCAGGCCATTGGTGTCCAAGTGCTGAGAGCTGTGGGAGTGGAACCGAGCCTCCAGGATGAGGACAGGGCAGAGTAGCTAGGCTCTCCCTTCCACCTCTCCCACCGCCTTCTGCCAGAGCAGCTCCCTTCTCAGCCGCTTCACATTTGGGGCGTCCAATGGTCTTACTTTTTTAAAGAGGTAAGAAATGTATATGCTTCAAAAGTCAAAACCATAAAAAAGAAGTCTTGGGCTGGGAGCAGTGGCTCATGCCTGTAATCCCAGCACTTTGGGAGGCCCAGGCAGGCAGATCACCTGAGGTCGGGAGTTCGAGACCAGCCTGACCAACATGGAGAAACCCTGTCTCCACTAAAAATACAAAATTAGCCGGGTGTGGTGGTACATGCCTGTAATCCCAGCTACTTGGGAGGCTGAGGCAGGAGAATCGCTTGAACCTGGGAGGCAGAGGTTGCAGTGAGCCAAGATCATGCCATCGCACTCCAGCCTGGGCAACAAGAGCAGAACTCTGTCTCAAAAAAAAAAACAAAAAGCAAAAAACAAAAAAAACAAAAAAATACTTTCTTCCACCCTGCCCTCTCTTCCCCTGAATCCCCGGTAGGTAATTATTTTTATTGGTTTCTTGTTCATCTTTCCAGGGTTTCTTGACTAAGTATTCATTTGGATGATGGGCTCTGCAACTTTTAACAAAAGAAGACCTGAGAACTACTTGACTAGCTGTGCTGGGTGATTTTAAATTTAAAAATGGTGTTCCACGTTAATTTAAGACCAAAAAGAAGGAGGCTCTAGACTTCCTAGCAGGAGGACTCTGCCTCTGTTTTTTTTTTTTGTCTGATTCTCATGCATTCTGGCCCAGAGCCTGATCTCAGAGGGGTCACCTTTATGATCACTGCCCCAGCGTGCTCACCTGTGATGGCTTACAGGGCTGAATGCCCATTTAGTGGACTCTCAGTTATTAATTACACATGAACTCAGCCCAGCTGCAGGCTTGGAGAATACCAACTTTCAACAGTGGCCTCAGCAAGGAAGCCAAATCTGTTACTACTTCTGTAAAACAATCACATAATTCATTTCAAAGTTAAACAGGAAAGATCCGCGTGTTTTCCATCACCTGGCAGGCCGCCTGCTTTTCTCCATTAACAATCAGAAAGTGACTGCAATTTTGACTTTGCCAAGGCAGTGCCTCATCCCCTTTGTTATTGAGATCAACAGAGAAAGCAGTCTTTTTCTTAACTCTTGTGAATAGACAAAGGAGGGGAGGATTTGGCTTCTGAGAACCAGTTTGAGCAGACCACACCTAGCTGCCTGTGCGAGGTTGCTTGCACCAAGCAGGCAGAATGCTGTCTCCTCCACCTTAGCCCACCCCATGGTACGGTTTTATGATCTGCCTACCAGGTGGTGTCACAATGAGCCAAAGAATGTGCACAATGGCCAAAGTAAGCTGGTGGGTCAGTGTTAGTTCTGTGTCAATCCTAAGGAAGCGTTCTGTCCCATTCGCGCCACCCCAGAGAGGCCTCCTGTCTGGATGCTGGCTTCCCAGGATGGTGTTCCATCTCTTGCCCTGGGCTCCCATGATGTCCTTTTCTTTTTTTTTAAGTTCAGGGGTACATCTGCAGGTTTGTTACATTGGTAAGTTTGTGTCATGGGGGTTCGTTGTACAGATGATTTCATCGCCCAGGTATTTCAGCCTAGTACCCATTAATTATTTTTCCTGATCCTCTCCCTCCCTCCCACCGTCCTCCCTCTGGTAGGTGCCAGTGTATTTTTTTCCCCCTCTATGTGTCCATGTGTTTTCATGATGTCCTCTTCTGAGGTGCCTGACAGTGACTGTCACCGCACAATATACGTGTCCATACACAGTGGTATTCCTGAGCGCTGGGTTCTGGGAGCTATTTCAGACCTCCGACTCTCGCTCCTTGGCATGTGACCTGTGCTTTTGTGTCTTGCCCGTAGGGGTTGAATTCATTGGTGAATGTAAGACCTCTGATGATCTTTCCTTGTGTTTTGGAGGGTCCAAGCCCAAGACTTTGGCTTGTCTTCCGGCCTCAGTTATGCGTAGCTTTGCCTGGTGACCCAGAGAGGCCAGGCTGGGCCTTTTAAAATGTTATTTTTTTAATTGACAAATAAAAATTGTGTATATTTATGGGGTATAACATGATGTTTTGAAACATGTATGCATTGTGGAATGGCTAAATCAAGCTAATTAACATATGCATGACCTCACATATTTATCTATGGTGAAAGCACTTAAAATCTACTCTCTCAGCAATTTTCATGTATACAATACATAATTCACAAGTCACCATGTTGTACAATACGCCTCTTGAACTTATTTCTCCTAACTGAAATTTTGTACCCTTTGACCAACATCTCTCCAACCTCCCTCTACCCGCTACCGCTGGCAATCACCATTTTACTCTTTGCTTCTATAAGTTCAGCTTTTTTAGATTCCACATGAAAGTAACCTAAACGCCCATCAATGATAGACTGGATGAAGAAAATGTGTTACATATACACCATAGAGTACTATGCAACCGTAAAAAAGAACAAGATCATGTCATTTGCAGGGACATGGATGGAGCTGGATGGAGGCCATTATCCTCAGCAAACTAACGCAGGAACGGAAAACCAATTACCACATGTTCTCACTTATAAGTGGGAGCTGAATGATGAGAACACATGGACATATGGCGGAGAACACCACACACTGGAGGCTTTCAGAGGGTGGAGGGTGGGAGGAGGGAGAAGATCAGGAAAAACAACTAATGGGCACGAGGTGTAATGCCTGGGTGATGAAATAATCTGTACAACAAACCCCCATGACGTAAGTTTACCTCTGTAACAAACCCACGCTTATGCCCGGAGCTTAAAAGTTAAAAAGAAAGTGACCATATAAGATATTTACCTTCCTGTGTCTGGCTTATTTCCCTTAACATAATGTCCTCCAGGCCATCATGTCACCACAAATGACAGGATTCCCTTCTCTTTAAAGGCTGAGTAGCATTCCATTGTGTATATAGATGACATTTTTTCTCTCCATTCTTCTTGTGATGGACACTTAGGCTGTTTCCATAGCTTGGCTATCGTGACTGCGGCTACAGCAAACATGGGGGTGCAAATATCTCTAACACGCTGATTTAATTTCCTTTGGTGTACACCCAGGAGTGAGATTGCTGGGTCATATGGTACTTCCACTTTTAATTTTTTGAGGAAAGGGCTGGCCTTTTGAATGTGAATAGGGACCCTGCTGTCTGAGCCCTGCTTAAGAGCCAAGCCCTGCTCCTCCAACTTCATCCTTCCTTTTTTTTCCCGAGTTCCCAAGGCTTGTGACTGGCAACCAGAAACCAGCTTCACAGCTTTGCTCTGAAGCATGTTGAGTTGGAGGCAGTCCTGTGTGGGTCTGGAGCAGGGCTACACAGCGATCTCCAGCATGGAGCGCACTTTCCTCTCTCAGCTTCTTTCTCTGGGTGTCTCAATTTTTGCTTTCCCACGGCCATTTACCTTTCCAGGCCTTGCCAAACAAAAGCATCCTCTCCCATTTCCGGCATCCAGGATGGTGGCCCCTGCAAGTTCAGGGTGTTACGCAACACCATGCTGCTGTTTTGAAGTTTTCCAGAAAAAGGAGAGAGCCATGACCAGTTCTCAGGAATCTGACGTGGAGAAGCTGACCTCTTAGGGACTTTAGCTCTCTCCTCTAGAAGTGTCTCTCCTCTAGGAGGCTTGGATTGCACTTACACAAGCACACTGCCCTTCTGCAGCCCCCTTGGGCTTTGAAATGGGCTGTTTCCTCCAGTTTTATACAAACTCATTAATCACAGAGAGCTTAATGTCTTTCCTGGGGTCCTATGGTTACTCAGGGGCCTTGCTGGGAACTAAGGTCCCAGGCCAGACTCCCTGCAGTGAGTCTTTGCCATTAGCACGCCTTCCCTCCTCCTGGAAACACTGCAGTGGAAAAGCTCCCTGCACTCAGTTTTCTTCCCAGTGCAGGGATTTGGAGGTGGGGGATTCCTGCCTCTGCCTCCGCGGTGTGCATCTTAACTGCTAAAAAGCGAAGAATTCCTGGAGCAGGTCCCAGACTCCAAGTCTGCGTGTCTGAGTTCCCGTTCTGGATCACTGTGCCCTCGGTTTGCTTACACAGGGTCTGCAAAGGTTTGCTAAGACACAACAGCAGCCCTATTTTTTTTTTGAGACAGAGTCTCACTGTTGCCCAGGCTGGAATGCAATGGCATGATCTTGGCTCACTGCAACCTCTGCCTCCTGGGTTCAAGCGATTCTCCTGCCTCTGCCTCCTGAGTAGCTGGGCTTACAGGTGCATGCCACCACACCCGGCTAATTTTTATATTTTTAGTAGAGACGGGGTTTCACCATGTTGGCCAGGCTGGTCTCTAACTCATGACCTCAAGTGATCTGCCTGCCTCAGCCTCCCAAAGTGCTGAGATTACAGGCGTGAGCCACCGCGCCCGACCCCAGCAGCCCTACCTTGACAGCCAGTTACCACATGGGCCTCATGCTATGAGCCATGAGCCCTCAAACTCGTCTGAACAGATCTATCCAAAACCAGCCTTTCTGAGGCTGGCTTAAAGTTTCTCTGAGTCTGGCCAGTTCTAGAACTGTCTTGAAGAGGGGGTATGAGGGCACTGTGAGCCTTTTCTCCCATCCACAGAGTGCTTAGAGTTCAGCCACCCTTCTCATGACCCTTGAACTTTATTCCACCTCAGCCTTGCCCCACGCCCCTGGGCTGGGTCTGGCTTAGAACTGGACTGGAGGCTATGAAGCTCTGTCCTCCTTAGAAACACTGTTTTGTTAGCCTGGCCTAGTGTCCGCTCAGCAGAAAGTGAGCAGGGACTTAGCAGTCACCTGGCTGACAGTCTGCATTAAAGACCATCCCAAGGGCTTCCCCCTACTCTCTCTCCCACCAGGATCAACGCTAGCTGGTAGTCGGATCGTCTGGCAGTTTTCCACAGGTGCTACCTAAATCTTCCCTCGCATTATATTTGAAAGGAACCTTTGAGGGGCAGGTAGTGTTGGGGTTAAAGAGCTAAAACATGCTTTGCACAAAAAACTTGTTTCTCAGGATTTCTACGCATTTAATTGCCTGTGTTTGCCTATAGCCCTGAGTGTCTCTGTTGCTCTTTGTGTAAATATCTCCTCTTCCAGTCCCCTCCCACTCTCCACGTGGTAGCCCTTGTTAGTGCTGTGTCCCTTCCAGGCACAGCGGTATCTCTCCTCCTCTTTTGACTCTGCCCTAGAGTGCCCTGTGGCCCAGGGTCCTTTCTTCTGGCCACCTGGCTTGCCTCTTTCTTAGGCTTCTCAGCATAATGGTTTGAAGTCACCATTCCCTGCAAGTGTTCTTAATTAACCTCACCTTTTCACCAGTCTATTCTGTTAACTCCTGCCTCATCTCTTCCTCTTAATGCACCATTTGTAATTATCATTGCGGTCCTGACGTATTTCCAGGGGACATGGATTAGTTTTTTTCCCCGACTAGAGGGTAAATTCCTCGAGGCGTTTTTTTCAGTTTATATGTTCTGAGTTCCTTTTGCTGTGCTGAAGTCTCCAAAGCCCAAAGACAGGACTTAAAGGATCTGGATTCTCATGGTCTCCAGCTGACTTCTGTCTTGGAGGCTTCTCCAGGAACTCAGCTTTCAGGATTAGAGCCAAAATCTCAGAATAAGCAGCAGCCAGAGACATCCTTTCCATTTTGCGGAGGGGTAAACTGGAAGAGATGTCAACGACTTGAGAGAGGGCCTCAAGGCCAACCAGGGCCAGAGCCGGTGCAGCCCTGCCCTTAGAAAGCAGTGCCTGGGACCTCCTACCACCAGAAGCTCGTCAGCCACCATCCATGCCAACAAGTATTTCTTCAGCATTTATTTTGTGCCTAGCCCTGTGCTAATACTATGAGAGGAAGGTGGGTGGGAGGGGGAGAAGGGGGCAAAGTAACCTGTTCCTTCCCTCAAATACACTAAAATCTTGTTGGATAAACTTATAATCTAGTGAATTTGGGGGTGGGGCCAGGGATTCCAGCCAAGGTTTTATAATATTTACGCCTCCCCTTACGCTGCACGATGGCGTTCTTTCTGGGCAAGAAAGGTGATTCATGGAAGATGCATTCCTAAGCACATCCTCACCAGGCTAAGACACTAAGAGAGGGTTCATGCCTTAGGTAGGCCTCTTGTGCCCCTGGAAGGGTGATTAACACTGCAATAAGAGGTGTTTGCTAAATTCACCTGAGTATGCCTCTAATCCCAGATTGTTAACCAAATCCTGGGTGGAGAATAGTTTGGGACAAGCAGGCAGATCCAGATAATACTGTCTGTAATCTGGGCACCGATCCTGAGGAAAGTGGCTGCCACCAGCCTGGTTTCCCAGCCTTGCACTTTGCCTTTGCCTTACCCATGGGCAGTGGATGGGGCAGCCTTCCTGCTTCCTTTCCCACTCTGCTTGCACTCCATCCAGGTGTGCTCTGGCACTGGCCTCCACCTGCTGCTCTGTGCTGTCAGCTTCTGGCATCTGCAGGTCAGCCATGGCCAGGAGGGGCCAGGGCGGAAACCGCCTGCCGAGGGGTGCTGTGTAAATCACCATGACAGGCTCCTTTCATGCCTGCCGGCCTGGCCTCCTTTCTTTCCCAAACCCTCTTCCTTTCTGTTTATTTTTGTTGCGGATTTATTAGACACACAGTTAAGTGCCCATTTAGCTCTGCAAACTGTCATCATGCCTGCTTCATGAATAAGATCATTCACTCACAAAAGCCTTTAAACATTTTTTTTAAAGAGGGTGGGGGAGGCATGGGGGACAGGAGAGGAGGAGGAAATAGTGCCCCAGGTTAGTGAGGAGGCCAAGAACAACCGAAACCCAAGCAGCGGCCTCTCCTGTGGCTCAAGAATGTAACAAGGGCCCTCACAGTTGCCCTGAATTTACCCTGTTTGTCAAGACATGTATCGTCGCTCCTGCAGGATTCTGAGGTCTAGAGTTCTTCTTTGTCTGGGCTGCCAGAGAGCAGACGGTGTGGGGCGGGTTCAGTGGCTGCTGTGCACCTGCTCAAAATGGTTCCCAAGAACCTCCGGGCATGTCAGGCCAAATCTGTGCCCCTTTGGGATCCTCAGTCAATTTCCTCAATCCAAACTCTCTTGGTTTTCCCAGGGCTTCCCTCCTTCTGGTGGCATCTCTTCCCAAGCACCTGGCTCCTTAAACACACAAATTGCTCAGCTGAAAGTAGCAAGAGTCCTAAGTGTGGTGGCTCATGCCTGTAATGCCAAACACTTTGGGAGGCTGAGGTGGGAGGACTGCTTGAGCCCAGGAGGTTGAGGCTGCAGTGTGCTGTGATCATGTCACTGCACTCCAGCCTGGGCAACAGTGCAACCTTGCCACACACACACAAAAGGTAGCTAGAGCCTGGTCCAGTGTCATTTTAATGCATGCAGACTATACATCAGGCACCAGAACAAGGAAGTTCTTTATATCATCACGTTTCATCACCTCAGCAGCCCTATGCAGTAGGTTCTATTACTGTCTCCATTTCAGAGGTGGGGAGACTGAGACTTAATGTGGCTAGGTAACTTGCAGAGTTATCAACACAGCTGGGAGGTTTTTTATCCTTATATTGGGCCTGTGCTTACCTCCAAGGAGTCTGAGTTGGCCAAGCCTGATCTCAGAGCAGAGTGCCGAGGCAGGCTGACCCTGCAACCCCCAGCATGGGTGGGTGCCCTTGCCCCTACACTGCTGTAATTGGGCCATCTCTCACAGCCTACTCTCACTGTTTAGGGTGCAGTCCTCCCCTCGAGTGTGAATGATGAAACCCTCCATCCACTCACCTGTACTAGCAACAAGTCTGGGTTCCCCGCCACCTCTTTGGTTGTGTATCAGGGGGTCAGGAACATTTGAGGGCATCGGAGTGTGTTGGCACGTGCACTAACCTTGGGAGGGGTGCCAGCCTCTGGAGGAACTTGGAGGGTGAGCCCTCATCTGAAGCACAGTAACAGGACAGCGTCCTCACTGTGGTGCAGCAAGCCTCGCTAGGGTACAAGGCTTCCCACATCAGAGCAGGAGGGGCACAAGTGGAAGTTTGAATCTCAGTAGATGCTCCTGGAATGCAGAGTCCTCTGTCCAAGCTGCAGATGCGGATGCTGCCCCTTCTCAGCCATTGTCGCAGTGACCGCTGAGGTCTCAGTAGCCTTGGGGCCCTGGCTCTGGCCCCAGGATCACTTGGCTTCTGCTCCTTAAAGGCCCGGAGCTACTCTTCCTTTCGCTGCTCCCCCATCTCCTTTTCTTCTCTGGTTTCTCTTTTGGCATTTCTTTTTATTTGCAGTGTGTTTTCAATGCAAATAAAGTCCATAATATGAAAAAGTTACTATGAACAGAGCATAATTACACACATACAATGAACAGTCAAAACAGATGTTCCACAAGCAAATATGAAGCAAGAAGGAGTGTTCATTCACCCATACAGAAGCTTGGGATGTGTTGGAGCTGGTTGTTTTGTATTGCTTTCTAAGGATGGCAAATATTTGCTTTTGTTATCAAAGGTACTATGCTTGCTGGGCCCTGGAACACCAGTGCGTGGTCATGGGAATCAGAGACTTCAATGGGTGCATATTTCTAAAGGCTTTTGCCCTCGGAGGCAGCTGTAAAAAACTTTCCAGAATTGAGCCAATTCTAGACTTAGTGGCAGGATCTGACTATTTAAAGCATCAGCTGATATAGAGTGCTCCAAAGACAGCTAACTTTATTCATAAAGGTGAAAAAAAGTATTTATAGACATAGCATACCAGAATTTTTGGGAGGTGAGTTTCCAATGTTCAATTTACTTTATTTTTGACTTTTTGAAAATTAAATAAATCTTTTACAATTTTACATATATTTTACATATGTTGAAATAAAAAGCTCTAATTTAAAGTTATTTGGGGTCATATTCCTGTAGCTAAAAGAATCCAGCCCTCTTTTGGTGAATGGGGATGTGTGAAAGGAAATATCTAACTTTTGACCTTTTTAACACATAAACCAGATTTAATAACTAGCCTTAGACTTTGAGTAGCTTCCAATCCATCATTGCCCTGGCACATGTCAATTACTTACAGCAAGTTAAATGCAAAACCCTAGAAAAGACAATTTAGTTCCCAAGAGAAGAGTAAAGGCTTAGCAATGGAAAACTTTAGAGCACATGAGCACTAAATTAGCATTGCTGAAACAATATGAAACATGGAAACTTTTCATATTATCTAAGACTTTTATAAAGCCTTATAGACTTCATAAGCCAAAGTGAAAACTGAATCTCCATTCCACATCCTATTCTTTTACTCTGGATCAGAGGAAGACTTCTTATTTTTATTCCCAAGGCAGAGCATTTAGATGTCCAAATTTCCTGAGCCATATTTAATAAATTTACAACTCCTTTCAGTCTTGAATGAAAAATTCCATTTGCCTGATTTGTCATTGGCATCCACCATCCAATTAAATCCCTCTCCAATCACATTTGGGATTCTCAATATTTTCCTAATCATATTTATGTCAATAAAATTAAAGTGTGTGACGCCTCCATCTTTGTTCTTTTTGCTCAGGATTCCTTTGGCTACCCAGGCTCTTTTTCAGTAGCAAACGACTATTAGGATTGTTTTTTCCATTTCTGTGAAAAATTTCATCGGTATTTTGAGGGAGAATCTATAGATTGCTTTGGGTACTGTGGTCATTTTAATGACATTAATTCTTCTGATCCATGAGCATGGGATGTCTTTCCATTTGTTTGTGTCCTCTTCAATTTCTTTAATCAATGTCTTGTAGTTTTCCTTATAGAGGTTTTTTTTTTTTTGCCTCCTTAGTTAAATTTATTCCAAGGTATTTTATTTTATTTTTTGATAGCTATTATAAGTATTGTAAGTGGGATTGTCTTCCTAATTTCTTTTTCAGCTAGTTCATTATTGGTGTATAAAAATACTACAGATTTTTATAAGTGAATTTTATATCCGGCAACTTTACTGAATCTGTTTATCAGTTATAAGAGGTTTTTGGTGAAGTCTTTAGGGTTTTCTAAATGTAAGGTCATGTCATCTGCAAAGACGGACAGTTGCCTTTTATTTCTTTCTCTCATCTGATTGCTCTGGCTAAGATTTCAAGTACTTTGTTAAATAGTAGTGGTGAAAGTAGGCATCCCTGACTTGTACCAGTTCTGAGAGGAAAGGCTTTCAGCTTTTCCCATTCAGTATGTTGTGTGCTATGGGTTTGTCATATATGGCCTTTATCATGTTAAGGTATATTCCTTCTATGCCTAGTTCATTGAGTTTTTCTCATAAAGGGATATTTAACTTTATCCAGTGTTTTTCTGCATATATTGAGGTGATCATAGAGTTTTTGTCCTTCATTCTATTGGTGATGTATAACACTTATTTATTTACATATGTTGAACCATCCATGCATTCCTGGTATAAATCACACTTCATCATGGTGTATTATCTTTTGATGTGCTGTTGGATTTGGTTTGCTAGGACTTTGTTGAGAATTTTTGTAATCTGTTTTCAACAGGGATACTGGCCTGTAGTTTTTGTTTTGTTTTGTTTTGTTTTTTTCTTGTGTCTCATCTGGTTTTGGTATCAGGGTAATACTGACTTTGTAGCATGAATTGGGGAGAATTTCCTGCTCTTTAATTTTTGGAATAGTTTGAAGAGAATTGGTGTTCTTTATATGTTTGGTAATTTGGCATTAAATTCATCTGGTCCTGGGCTTTTCTTTAGAGGGAGGCTTTTTTATTACTGATTCGATCATTACTCATTTGTTCAGGTTTTCTATTTCATTCTGATTCAATCTTGGTAGGTTGTATATGTCCAGGAATTTATTTATTTCCTCTAGGTTTTCCAGTTTGTTAGTTTGTAGTTGTTCATAATAGTCTCTGATGATCTGTTATATTTCTGTAGTATCAGTTGTAATGTCTCCTTTTTCATTTCTAATTTTGTTTATTTGGGTCTTCTATCTTGGTTAGCCTACCTAGTGGTTTGTTGATTTTGTTTATCTTTTCAAAAAGCAATCCTGAGCAAAAAGAATAAAGCTGAACACATCACACTACCTAACTTCAAAATATGTTACCAGACTATAGCAACCACACAGCATGGTACTGGTATAATAACAGACACATAAACCAATGGAACAGAATAAGGAACTCAGAAATAAATCCACACATTTACAGCCAACTGATTTTTTACAAAGGCACCAAGAACATGTACTGGGGAAAGGACATCCTTTTCAATAAATAGATGGTGCTGGGAAAACTAGATATCCATACACAGAAGAATGAAACTAGACTCCTATCTCTCATAATATACAAAAAGCAATTCAAAATGGATTAAAGACTTAAAGATCTGAAACTATAACACTACTAGAAGAAAGCACAGGGGAAACACTCCAGGACATTGGTCTAGGCAAAGATTTTATGACTAAGATCTAAAAGCACAGGCAACAAAAATAAAAATAGACAAATTCGACTATATTAAATTAAAATCTTCTACACAGCAAAGGAAACAATCAACAGATTGAAGAGGCAACCTATTGAATGGGAGAAAATATTTGCAAACTATTCATCCAACAAGGGACTAATATCCAGAATATACAAGGAACTCAAGCAACTCAAGAGCCAAAACCAAATAATCCCATTTAAAAGTGGGCAGAGTAGCTAAATAGATATTTCTCAAAAGAAACAAATGGCTAATAGGTACATGAAAAAATCCTCAACATCACTAATCATTAGGGAAATGCAAATGAAAACCACAATAAGATATCATTTTAATCCAGTTAGAATAATTATTATCAAAAAGACAAAAACTAACAGATGTTGACAAAGATGCTGAGAAAATGGAACTCTTTTACACTATTGATGGGGATGAAAATGAGTATAGCTCTTATGGAAAATAGTACAGAGATTTCTCAAAAAACAAAAAAGTAGAACTACCATATGATCCAGCAATTCCACTACCAGGTATTTATCAGAAAGAAAAGAAATCAGTATATCAAAGTGATACCTGCACTCCTGTGTTTATTGCAGCAGTATACACAATAGCAAAGATGTGGAATCAACCTAAGTGCCCATAGATGGATGAATAGATAAAGAAAATGTGGTACATATATGCAATGGAATACTATTTGGCTACAAAAAGGAATAAAATCCTGTCATTTGCAGCAACATGGATGGAACTGGAGGTCTTTATGTTAAGTGAAATAAACCAGGAACAAAAGGACAAACATTGCATGTTCTCACTCATATGTGGGAACTAAAAGAATTGGTCTCGTAAATGTAGAAAGTAGAATGATTGTTACCAGAGGTGGGGATAAGTGTGCGTGGGCAGGATGGGTAAGAGAGGTTGGGTAATCAGAACATATACTTAGAAGGAACAATTTCTAATGCTTAGTAGCAAAGTAGGATGACTATAGTTTAACACAAATGTATTTTCTATTTCAAAATAGCTAGAAGAGAGGACTTAAAGTGTTTTCAACACATAGAAATGATAAATACATGAGGTGATACGTATCCTAAATACCCTAACTTGATCATTACACATCATGTACTCCAGAAATTTATACAAATACTATGTAATAATTTTAAAAAAAATGTAAAAAGGTAAAATTTTAAAAAATTAAGGAGAAAATTTAATAGATTTGGTAAGAACATTTTGAGTCTTGATTTCTTTTATTGCCATTCTGGACTTCGAGAAGTAGCCTTCCCAATTTTGGAAAATGGGTTAGTGAAGCATGATGGCTTTTGGCTGGGGCCAAGGACTTAGCCTGAGCTTATGAGCTGCTATTTCCCTTAAGTCTCTTTGCATCCACAGGTTTCTCTTCCATGTCTTTACCCCATCTTGTAATTTTTTTTGGAAATTGAATATATTGTTCCCATGAAATTTAAAGTCATTGATATCAGAATGAACCCATGATGTAACTTATATTTTTAAAAAGTGTTTTCTAGCATGGTTCACTCAGTGGCAATGAAAACTCCTAGCACCTAGATGATAGTCTCCAAATTCTACTTCCCACTAAAAAGAACCAAGACTTCTTACAGGAATGGATCATCCAGATCTGGGGCAGGCCTTGTGTGAGTTTTGCTTGGAATATCTTATCATGCCAGAAAGCAGTGAAGCTATCAAACACTACTAGGTCATGTCAAAAGGATGTACAGGACAGAGGAACTAACTTGAAGAGGCTTCTGTCAACTTAAAGTGGAACAATGCAAGTATCAGTAAGAATACTAATTGTAATGGATTGTAGCACATCAAATATGTAAAAATCCATGAATTCAGAATTTTAAAAATAAAACTAAATCCTTATCTTCAGAGAGAAGCTAGGAAACCAACTCATGATTTTGAAAACTAGTAAATAAAGGTGGGAAACTTGTCAGAAGCAAAACAGAGTCGCTTACATCAAACCATAACACAATGAAGCCAAGAGGCCATAAAGAAGGCAGAGGGCTCACACACAATTGCCTGATAATAGAAACTATCCCAGGAGACTTTGCTGAACTGCAATCCTCTTGCTGAAGGCCACTTAGAAAAAGATACCAGCCCAGCAACTGCCTGTTCAACCTTGGACAGATGCCACCCTTGTTATTAATCGTAGCCAAGGATAATTGTTTCAAAACAATGTATGTAACCCTCCTCACTTTGCCTTTAAAAGTCTGCCCTACCCAGCCTCTCCAGATATGCCTGTGATCCATTATGACTTGTGTATCCAAACTGTAATCCTCATCACTCCCAAATAAACTTGTATGTTTTTGGAGAGCCTCTCTGTCATTAATTTAGGTTGACAAAGGGAAAGCATCAAGCATATATTCTATATAACCTGTGCCTGCAGGTAACTAAATAATTGATGAGGGGAAGTTTCTCTTTATAGAAGACAAATAAGTGAACAAGAAATTACTGATTTAGAATGCTACCTTTAGGAAACTTATTGAATTAATGAGTCTAGGTGATGTCAGTCATTATGTACATCCCAATAAAAGTACACACCACTAACCACAAAGGAATCTTGCAAAAAAAAAAAAAAAAAATCAAACCTGGGTTTCCAGGGCAAGATGGCCTAATAGGAACGGCTCTGGTCTGCAGCTCACAGCGAGACCAATGGAGAAGGCGGGTGATTTCCGCATTTCCAACAGAGGTACCTGGTTCATCTCACTGGGACTGGTTAGACAGTTGGTGCAGCCCACAGAGGGCGAGCAGAAGCAGGGTGGGGTGTTGTTTCACCTGAGAAGTGCAAGGGGTCAGGGAACTCCTTCCTCTAACCAAGAGAACCCATGAGGGACCCCGCAGTGAGGGACGGTGCTATCTGGCCCTGATACTATGCTTTTCCCATGGTCTTCACAACCCACAAACTAGGAGATTCCCTTGGATGCCTATACCTCAAGGGCCCTGGGTTTCAAGCACAAAACTGGGTGGCCATTTTGGCAGACACTGAGCTAGCTGCAGCAGGATTTTTTTGTACCCCAGTGGTGCCTGGAACACCAGTGAGACAGAACCATTCACTCCCCTGGAAAGGGGGCTGAAGCCAGGGAGCCAAGTGGTCTTGCTCAGTGGAACCCACCTCCATGGAGCCCAGCAAGCTAAGACCCACTGGCTTGAAATTCTTGTTGACAGCACAGCAGTCTGAAGTCGACCTGGAATGCTTGAGCTTGGTGGGGGAAGGGGCGTCTGCCATTACTGAGGCTTGAGCAGGCAGTTTTCCCCTCACAGTGTAAACAAAGCCCCACCAGGAAGTTCGGACTGAGTGGAACCCACCACAGTGTGGTAAAGCCACTGTAGCCAGACTGCCTCTCTAGATTCCTTCTCTCTGGGCAGGACATCTCTGAAAGAAAGACAGCAGCCCCAGTCATGGGCTTATAGATAAAACTTCCATCTTCCTGAGACAGAGCACCTGGGGGAAGGGGCGGCTGTGGGCGCAGCTTCAACAGACTTAAACGTTCCTGCCTGCCAGCTCTGAAGAGAGCAGTGGATCTCCCAGGACAGTGCTAGAGCTCTGCTAAGGGACAGACTGCCTCCTCAAGTGGGTCCCTGACCCCCGTGCCTCCTGACCTCCCAACAGGGATCAACAGACACCTTATACAGGAGAGCTCTGGCTGGCATCTGGCAGGTACCCCTCTGGGAAGAAGCTTCCAGAGGAAGGAGTTGGCAGCAATCTTTGCTGTTCTGCAGCCTCTGCTGGTGATACCTATGCAAACAGGGTCTGGAGTGGACCCCCAGCAAACTCCAGCAGACCTGCAGAAGAGGGGCCTGACAGTCAGAAGGAAAACTAACAAACAGAAAGCAATAGCATCAACATCAACAAAAAGGACGACCACGCAAAAACTCCATCAGAAGGTCACCAATAGCAAAGACCAAAGGTAGATAAATCCATGAACATGAGAAAAAGGAGCGCAAAAAGGCTGAAAATTCCAAAAACCGGAATGCCTCTTCTCATCCAAAGGATCACAACTGCTTGCCAGCAAAAGAACAAAACTGGACGGAGAATAAGTTTGACGAACTGACAGAAGTGGCTTCAAAAGGTGGGTAATAACAAACTCCTTCAAGCTAAAGGAGCATGTTGTAACCTGATGCAAGGAAAATAAGAACCTTAATAAAAGGTTAGAGGAATTGCTAACTAGAATAACAATTTTAGAGAAGAACATAAATGACTGATGGAGATGAATAACACACCACAAGAACTTCATGAAGCACACACAAGTATCAATAGCTGGATGGATCAAGCAGAAGAAAAAATATCAGAGATTGAAGATCAACTTAATGAAATAAAGCATGAAGACAAGATTAGAGAAAAAAGAATAAAAAGGAACAAACAAAGCCTCCGAGAAATATGGGACTATGTGAAAAGACCAAACCTACGTTTGATTGGTGTACCTGAAAGTGACAGGGAGAATGGAACCAAGTTGGAAAACACACTTCAGAATATTATCCGGGACAACTTCCCCAACCTAACAAGAAAGGCCAACATTCAAATTTAACAAATACAGAGGACACTACAAAGATACTCCTTGAAAAGAGCAACCCCAAGTCACAAAATCATCAGATACACCAAGGTTGAAATGAAGAAAAAAATGTTAAGGACAGCCAGAGAGAAAGGTCGGGTTACCCACAAAGGGAAGGCCATCAGGAAGCTGATTTCTCAGCAGAAACCCTATAAGCCAGAAGAGAGTGGGGGCCAACATTCGACATTCGAATTTTCAACCCACAATTTCATATCTAGCCAAACTAAGCTTTATAAGTGAAGGAGACATAAAATCCTTTACAGATAAGCAAATGCTGAGGGATTTTGTCACCAACAGGCCTGCCTTACAAGAGCTCCTGAAGGAAGCACTACATATGGAGAGGAAAAACTGGTACCAGCCACTGCAAAAACAAACCAAAAGGTAAAGGCCATTGACACTATGAAGAAACTGTGTCAACTAATGGGCAAAATAACCAGTTAGCATCATAATGATAGGATCAATTTCACACATAACAATATTAACCTTAAATGTAAATGGGCTAAATGCCCCAATTAAAAGGCAAAGACTTACAAATTGGATAGAGTCAAGACCCATCGGTGTGCTGTATTCAGGGGACCCATGTCATGTGCAAAGACACATATAGGCTTAAAAAGAAGGGATGAAGGAAGATTTACCAAGCAAATGGAAAGCAAAAAAAAGCAGGGATTGCAATCCTAGTCTCTGATTAAACAGACTTTAAGCCAACAAATATCAAAAAAGACAAACAAGGGCATTACATAATAGTAAAGGGATCAATGCAAAAAGAAAAGCTAGCTATCCTAAATATATATGCACCAAATACAGGAGCACCCAGATTCAAAAAGCAAGTTCTTACAGACATACAAAGAGACTTAGACTCCCACACAATAACAGTGAGAGACTTTAACACCCCATTGTCAATATTAGACAGATCAACGAGACAGAAAATTAACAAGGATATTCAGAACTTGAACTCAGGTCTGGACCAAGCAGACCTAATAGACAACTACAGAACTCTCCACCCCAAATCAACAGAATATACATTCTTCTCAGCACCACATAGCACTTATCCCATAATTGCCCACATAATTGGAAGGAAAACACTTCTCAGCAAATGCAAAAGAATGGAAATCATAACAAACAGTCTCTCAGACCATAGTGTAATCACATTATAACTCAGGATTAAAAAGCTTACTCAAAATAGCACAACTACATGGTAACTGAACAAGCTGCTCCTGAATGACTACTGGGTAAATACTGAAATTAAGGCAAAAATAAATAAGTTCTTTGAAACCAATGAGAACAAAGACACAACGTACCAGAATCTCTGGGACACAGCTAAAGCAGTGTGTAGAGGGAAATTTATAGCACTAAATGCCCCCAGAAGAAAGCAGGAGAGATCTAAAATCAACATTCTAACATACAATTAAAAGAATTAGAGAAGCAAGAGCAAACAAATTCAAAAGCTAGCAGAAGACAAGAAATAACTAAGATCAGAGCAGAACTGAAGGAGATAGAGACATGAAAAACCCTTCAAAAAATCAATGAATCCAGGAGCTGGTTTTTTGAAAAGATTAATAAAATGGATAGACCATTAGCCAGACTAATAAAGAAGAAAAGAGAGAAGAATCAAATAGACACAATAAAAAATGATGAAGGGGCGATCACCACTGATTCCACAGAAATACAAACTACCATCAGAGAATACTATAAACATCTCTACACAAATAAACTGGAAATCTAGAAGAAATGGATAAATTCCTGGACACATACACCCTCCCAAGACTAAACCAGGAAGAAGTTGAATCCCTGAATAGACCAATAACAGGCTCTGAAATTGAGGCAATAATTAATAGCCTACCAACCAAAAAAAGCACAGGACCAGGTGGATTCATGGCCAAATTCTACCAGAGGTACGAAGAGGAGCTGGTACCATTCCTTCTGAAATCATTCCAAACAACAGAAAAAGAGGGACTCCTCCCCAACTCATTTTATGAGGCCAGCATCATCCTGATACCAAAACCTGGCAGAGACAGGACAAAAAAAGAATATTTCAGGCCAATATCCCTGATGAACATCGATGCAAAAACCCTCAATAAACTACTGGCAAACCAAATCCAGCAGCACATTAAAAAGCTTATCCACCATGATCAAGTCGGCTTCATCCCTGGGATGCAAGGCTGGTTCAACATAGGCAAATCAATAAACATAATCCATCACATAAACAGAACCAATGACAAAAAACACATGATTATCTCAATAGATGCAGAAAAGGCCTTCAATAAAATTCAACACCCCTTCATGCTAAGAACACTCAATTAATTAGGTATTGATGGAATGTATCTCAAAATAATAAGAGCTATTCATGACAAACCCATAGCCGATATCATACTGAATGGGCAAAAGCTGGAAGTATTCCCTTTGAAAACCAGCACAAGGCATGGATGCCCTCTCTCACCACTACTATTCAACATGGTATTGGAAGTTCTGGCCAGGGCAATCAGGCAAGAGAAAGAAATAAAGGATATTCAAATAGGAAGAGAGGAAGTCAAATTGTCTGTTTGCAGATGACATGATTGTATATTTAGAAAACCCTATCGTCTCAGCCCCAAAACTCCTTAAGCTGATAAGCAGCTTCAGCAAAGTCTCAGGATACAAATTCAATGTGCAAAAATCACAAGCATTCCTATACACCAATAACAGAGAGCCAAATCGTGAGTGAACTCACATTCACAATTGCTACAAAGAGAATAAAATACCTAGGAATACAACTTACAAGGGATGTGAAGGACCTCTTCAAGGAGAACTACAAACCACTATTCAAGGAAATAAGAGAGGACACAAACAAATGGAAAAAAATTTCATGCTAATGGATAGGAAGAATCAATATCATGAAAATGGCCAAACTGCCCAAAGTAATTTATACATTCAATGCTATTCCTATCAAGCTACCATTGACTTTCCTCACAGAATTAGAAAATACTACTCTAAATTTCATATGAAACCAAAAAAGAGCCCGGATAGCCAAGACAATCCTAAGCAAAAAGAACAAAGCTGGAGGCATCACACTACCTGACTTCAAACTATACTACAAGGCTACAGTAACCAAAATACCATGGTACTGGTACCAAAACAGATATATAGACCAATGGAACAGAACAGAGGCCTCAGAAATAACACCACACATCTACAACCATCTGATCTTTGACAAACCTGACAAAAAGAAGCAATGGGGAAAGGTTTCCCTATTTAATAAATGGTGCTGGGAAAACTGGCTAGCCATATGCAGAAAACTGAAACTGGACCCCTTCCTTACACTTTACACAAAAATTAACTCAAGATGGATTAAAGATTTAAAAGTAAGACCTAAAACCATAAAAAGCCTGGAAGAATACCTAGGCAATACCATTCAGGACATAGGCATGGGCAAAGACTTCATGACTAAAACACCAAAAGCAATCGCAACAAACGCCAAAATTGGCAAATGGGATCTAATTAAACTAAAGAGCTTCTGCACAGCAAAAGAAACTATCATCAGAGTGAAGAAGCAACCTACAGAATGGGAGAAAATTTTTGCAATCTATCCATCTAGCAAAGAGCTAATATCCACAATCTACAAGGAACTTAAACAAATTTACAAGAAAAAAACAACCCCATCAAAAAGTGGGTGAAGGAGGCTGGGCACGGTGGCTCATGCCTGTAATCCTAGCACTTTGGGAGGCTGAGATGGGCGGATCACCAGGTCAGGAGTTTGACACCAGCCTGGCCAATATAGTGAAACCCTGTCTCTACTAAAAATACAAAAAAAATAGCTGGACGTGGTGGCAGGCGCCTGTAATCCTAGCTACTCGGGAGGCTGAGGCAGGAGAATTGCTTGAACCTTGGAGGAGGAGGTTGCAGTGAGCCGAGATGGTGCCACTGCACACCAGCCCAGCTGGGAGTGCGAGACTCCATTTCAAAAAAAAAAAAAAAGTGGGTGAAGGATATGAACAGACACTTTTCAAAAGAACACATTTATGCAGCCAACAAACATACAAAAAAAAGATCATCATCACTGGTCATTAGAGAAATGCAAATGAAAACCACAATGAGATACCATCTCATGCCAGTTAGAATGGCGATCATTAAAAAGTCTGGAAACAACAGATGCTGGTGAGGGTGTGGAGAAATAGGAACACTTTTACACTGTTGGGAGTGTAAATTAGTTCAACCATTGTGGAAGACAGCATGGCAGTTCCTCAATCATCTAGAACCAGAACTACCATTTGACGCAGCAATCCCATTACTGGGTATATACCCAAAGGTTTATAAATCATTCTACTATAAAGACACATGCACACGTATGTTTATTGCAGCACTATTCACAATAACAAAGACTTGTTACCAACCCAAATGCCCATCAATGTTAGACTGGATAAAGAAAATGTGGCATATATACAGCACGGAATATTATGCAGCCATAAAAAAGAATGAGTTCATGTCCTTTGCATGGACAAGGATGAATCTGGAAACCATCATTCTCAGCAAACTAGCACAGGAACAGAAAACCAAACACCGCATGTTCTCACTCATAAGTGGGAGCTGAACAATGAGAACACATGGACACAGGGTGGGGAACATCACACACTGGGGCCTTTTTGGGGGGTGGGGGCCTAGGGGAGGGATAGCATTAGGACAAATACCTAATGTAGATGACAGGCCGATGGGTGCAGCAAACCACCATGGCATGTGTGTACCTATGTAACAAACCTGCACGTTCTGCACATGTACCCCAGAACTTAAAGTATAATAAAAAACAAAAACAAAATACAGACATCTAAGCCTCCTCCTCCAACAATTTTAATCTGGACAGTGGGGGTAACTGGCTGTTACACCTGCTTTTACCATGTTCCTCAGTGATTTCGGAGCCTGTCTAAAGTTGAAGATAGCCATTCCTTCCTGCCTTCAATCACTCGACATACATTATTGAGCTTCTGTTTAGAGCACACAAGAGTGAGTGAGGCAGACATGATCCCTGCCCTGCAGAGCTTCCACCCTGGTCAGGGAGACAGACTAACCAGTGCTTTAAGTTCATAGAAAACTGAAAAGCCTCCTCAACTTGGAGTTTCAGAAAATCCCTTCAGAATAATCAGGGAGAGGGAGGCTTAGGCCAAGCCAGTTGCAATCCTAAGGTGTAAGGATCCTCTCCAGGCCAATGGAATCTCCATTTTCCAGTTCTCTACACGCGAACCCTTCCAGCTCTCTACTAGTCTCCCTTTGGTTTGGGGTTGTGATTTGAATCTATTCTTTTAATACATAGGGCTCTGATTTTTTCTTTCTGCTTTGCTGTTTCATTTGATCTCCATTTCAAATCTGCCTTAAGCCTGAGAGTATCATGGTATAATTTGAAAAGAATTCCACAGGGGGGTGGGAGGAAGGAAATAGTGAAATGGCTCTCAGTAAATTCCTAAGAAATATAAAATTCAAAATTGAAAAGGCCTCATTTCTCCTCCTGCAACTGTGTTCACTTCTATGGCTCTTTGATAGTCCTTATAATCTTATCCCTTTTCTTTCAGTTCTGAACAAACCAGGTAAAAAGACACACCACGAAACTTTCTGAGGGCCTCATGAAGGTGGTCTGTAAGCCGATGACAGTACCTGGTTAAGTTTCTGAAGTCCTTGCTGTACCCAGTCTACCCTGAGGCTTGGGTCTCTAGAGGCCAACTTTGAAAGTGACCGACTGCCCCTTTTTAATGTGTATTTTAGCTATAGTGACCTCTAGTTCTCACCCAACATTAGGACAGAAAGAAACTGTGGAAGATCATTTCATTTGACTTCTTCATTTTGACAGATGTGGACAGTGAGGCCAGAGAGATAAAGAGTGACCTTACTTTACTGAATATGTTTCCTCAAGACCTGTGTGCAATCAACTTCTTCTCAGTTAAGTATTATTATTCTCTTGACTTTAGAGTGTTAGGGTTATCTTATTCTTTTATATTAGTGTACAACTCCTAAGCAGTAACGACACTTACAGTGGCCCAAGGGTCATGGGAGCCTGGCTGTACCTGGTTACCTCCGTAACACCTGTAGTGCTCTTCCGGCCATTAGTTGGAAAGGACAACCTCAAGGAGGGCAGCCAGTGCAGGTGCAGGACACACTATGTTTGCTGCTTGCTATTCACTTATGGTACATACACAGTCAGTCGGGGAGTGAAGAGAGGAACCTTTTTGTTCCTCTTTTCAAGCTTTGCTGTTTCCATAACAAACAAACAACATCAGGGAATTCTGTCTTTGCTGCTACCTCACTCACTCTCACCAAGTAGCCTTCCAAAAACAACTGGCTTTTCTTCCATACAGTCTCCTCATTTAACCCTTTCTCCATCTTCTACCTGACTGCTATCACCTCCTTTTCACAAAATCTCAAATTCCTGTATAGGTCTACTTTGAAAGCCATCTCCCCTTGGCTCATACCATGTCTTTCTCTTGCCTCAGCATTCCCTCACTTTCTGTAGGAACTGAATCAACCATTGATCAATATATGTACATGTTATGCCTCTTCTTCCTCCCGCTTCTAATTTCTTCACCTTTCTAGAAGGTTCATATCTGAGCCTCATTTATTCCATCCATGTCATTCTGATTCCTAGTTACAGAAAAACAAACTGTTAGAGCTGGAAGAGAGCAAAGAGATTAGCAGGCCCAACCCCCTTAGTTTACAAACGAGGAATCTGAGGCCCCAAAAGAGTTCATAACATATCAGGCACAATTGTAGGCAGGTGATTGGTGAAAGCAAGACCAACATTCTGGTGTGTGTCTTGACTGTCACTCTGCCCCAGGCTTCTTTCTTCCCTACCATGACTGGACTTAGAATGAATGTCCCATTTATTTATTCATCGTTCATTCTCCTGCCTCAGCCTCCCTAGTAGCTGGGACTACAAGTGCATGCCACCAAGCCCGGCTAACTTTTTTTGTATTTTTAGTACAGACGGGGTTTCACCATGCTGGCCAGGCTGGTCTCGAACGAGTAGGAGTGATTTTTAACATTCATCTTTGTTTTCCAAGAGCCTGTCTTGGGGCCTGGAAATGTTGAATGAACATTTTGTTTTAGTTACAATATGTTGCAAAAATCTTTTTTCCAGTGTGTGGCATTTCTTTTTCACTTTGTGTTTTAAAAGTTCTCTGTATCTTCTTCTATAAATTTTAAATGTTTCCTTTGAAAAAATTAATATCTCTGAATTCTACTTTTTTTGTATCGTGTGAGGTAGGGATACATTTTCTCTGCCATATGGATAGATACCATTCGTTAAATACCCAATCCATTTTTCATAGATTTGGAATGACACCTCTGTCACATACCAAGCTTCTATATATATTTAGGGCTGTGGGTGGGCTCTCTGTTCACTTCATTTGTCTTTTGTCTATTCTGGTGAATAAACACCATGCTTATTTTATTATCTGCTTTTCTAGTGAGTCTGTCTGGTGAGATTAATTCTTCTTCATGCCTCTTCATCTACATAATTGTTTTTGGATATTTTTAAATATGAAATTTAGATTAGCTGAACAAGTTATGTGGGAAAAAAAAACCCTGTTGGTAATTTGACTGAAATTACATTAAATTTGTACATTAATTTTGGGGAATATAGGGTTCTTTTTAAGTTCTTTAAATTCTTTAAGTTCCTTTTAATAATTTAAAAATATTTTCTCTCCAAATGCCTTGTGTATCACTGTTAGAATTATTCCTAAGTACCTTATATTGTTGATATTGTTTTTAAAAACTTCTTTTTAAAATTATATTTTCTATTTTAAAATTGTTGGCCTATTAGAACACTGATGAGTTTTGTGTATTGATTTTATATACAACTTTGTTAAGTTGTCTTATCAGAATTGCAGATACTCTCAGGCAGTTTGGGTGAACAATTATAACCTCTGTGAACAATGACAATTTTCTTTTATGCTTTCCAATTTTCTCCCTCCCTCCTTTCCCTCCTTCTTTTGTATTAGTGAAAAGGATAAGATCACAGTGGAATGTGGTATTAAAGTCATGATATCAGGAATTCTTGCTTTATTCCTGACTTTAAAGAGAATATTTCTACCTTTTTAGCATTAAATATGCTGGTGTTTGTAGGTTTTTGGCATATGTGCTTTAGCAGATTGAAAGGTTGTGTTCTGTTCTTATTTGCTTAGAATTTATAGTTTTTGTAACCATGCATGGATGCTGTATTTTATCAAATACTTCTGAGTGTGATCATATGACTTTATGACTTTTCCCCTTTCATCTGTTAAGATTTTCTAATATTAAACCATTCTTGCATTCCAGAAATTAACCTACTCGATATGATTTATTTCCACATACATTGACAGATTGGATTTGATAACATCTTATTTGGAATTTTGTATTAATGAGTGACATGTATGAGTAACATGAGCTTACATATCTTTTTTTTTTTTCTGAGACAGTCTCGCTCTGTCACCCAGGCTAGAGTGCAATGGCGCAATCTCGGCTCACTGCAACCTCTGCCTGACCTGGTTCAAGTGATTCCCCTGCCTCAGCTTCCCGAGTAGCTGGGATTACAGGTGTGCACCGCCACACCCAGCTAATAATATTTTGTATTTTTAGTAGAGACGGGGTTTTATCATGTTGGCCACGCTGGTCTCTAACTCCTGGCCTCAAGTGGTCCCCCTGCCTCAGGCTCCCAAAGTGTTGGGATTTCAGGTGTGAGCCACAGCACCCAGCCGAGCTTACGTATCTTTTCGAATTATTGCTATTTTTTGGAATCGAGGTTATATTAGCCTCAAAAACAGTTGTATCTCCTTCCCACTTTTTCTCCTCTCCAGAAATTTTTATGTAAGATAGAGATTATTTCTAGAATATTTGGAAAACTTTTGTGCATAAATTCTAATCACTGAATCAATTTTGACAACTATAGGTTGATTCATGTTCTCTGTCTCTTCTTGAGATAGTTTTTATCATCTTATTTCCCTGGGGAATTTTCCAATTTGGCTAAGTTTTTTTTAATTTGTTGGTTTAAAGTTTCCCACAACATATTCCTAAAATTTTTTAAATGTTTACTTTATTTGTAGTTTTTTTACATTTAAATCCTGATATTGCTTATGTATTTACATTTTTTGTAGCATCAATTTCTGCTCTGACCTTTACTATAATTTCTTTTTTTCTCTCCTGTATATGCCTATGTGTATGCAGCATCCTTTGTACCATTTCTAACTTTTTGTCTATTTAGCTTTTTAGTGTCTAGAATATCTTTCACTTAAATATATACATGTTAGGCTATGAATTTCCTTCTAAGTGCTGCTTTATCAGCATCCTATAAGTTTTAAAATATGCTAGTTTTTATTATTTAGTTTTAAATATTTTATAATTTCAATCTTTATTCACCTTTGACATGAATTATTCAGAAGTACATTTTAAATATTAAACAAATACTTCTAGTTATGTTATCAATTTCAAAGAAATACTGATCAGGTAAGATTTTCATAACATCAATTCTTTGGATACTTGTTGATATTTGCTCTATAGTATAGGGGTGGTCAATTTTTAGAAATATTTTGTGTATAATTAATAAGAAGGTATTTGTCTAATTGTTAGGTGCTATTTCTTACATGTCTAACTTGTTAATTGTGTTATCCTAAACTTCTCAAATTGTAAAAATTTTTTTTCTACTTGATCTCAGTACAGCTATGTTAAAATCTCCCACTATGTCTGGGAATATCTCTATTCTTGTAATTCTGTCATTTTTAAAAATGCATTTGAAACACACTGTGATGAGCCAAATTGTGTTCTCCCCAAATTCATAAGTTGAAATCCTAATCCCCAGTACCTCAGAATGTGACTGCATTGGAAATAGGGCCTTTAAAGAGGTAATTAACTTAAAATAAGGTTAATTACATTTGGCTGAAAAACAGATACCAGGTAAATAAAATAAGATCATTAGGGTGAGCCTTAATATGACTGTTGTTTTCATAAGAAGAGGAAATTGGGATGCAGACACACACATAGAGGGAAGACCATGTGAATACACAGGGAAAAGAGTCATCTACAAGCCAAGGAGAGAGGTCTCAAAGGAAACCAAACCTGCTGATACCTTCATCTCAGACTTCTAACTTCAAGAACTGTGAGAAAATAAGTTCCTGTTGTTTAAGCCTCCCAGTCTGTAACACTTTGTTATGGAAGCCCTAGAAAACTAATATACACATGTTGTTAGACTCATAGAAGCTCAGAATTGTTAGACTTTATTTCAGAAGAGTTGCTTTTTCATTCTTAAGCCCTTACCTCTTTCATCCCTTATTTTTTTTTTACAGAAAGTTCATTTTTTGCAGTACATATTTGTAAATATATATTACTATATATAGTGACATATCTATACAAGCTTATTTTAGTATTTACCTAATATTTTTCAGCCAAATGTTAATTTTAATGTTTGTATCTTTATGATTCTGATGTGGTCATATATATATAATATATACAAGAATATAAATACATATAATATATAAGTATATAAAAATATATATTTGGATTTTTGAAATTATATATTCTTATATATTCATATGCATAATTGTAAAAATCCAAACTGACAGAAATCTACATTTAAATGAGCATATATTTTTCAGCCAACTTTAAATTTAGTCTTCCTCTGGCCTTACGGTTCAGGTAGGTTTGTTAAAAGGAATATATATACAGGCATAATAAGCATATATGCCTATTATGCCTATTACAAATAGGAAATTTGTCCATTAATACAAATTTAATCGTTTTACATTTATTGTGATTACAAATATATTTCAAGGTATTTCTCATATTTTTGTCATATTTTCTAAGCATTTGCTTCTTTCCCTCTTCCCTTTCTCTGAGCTCTATTAAATTGATCTACTTTTATCCGCGTCTGGCCCCTAGAGTCTCTGTTTCGCTGCAATGTGTACCTTGACGCAAGATCTCCTTTTCTTTCTTAAATAGTGAATTGTGTGGACCAATGATGATAGTGTGTTCTTAACCAAGTATTATTACTAACCAAGCTATGTGCATAAAATAAAATGTAACATGTAAACTATAAAATACAATAAACACCCATGAATTCACCACCTAGCCTAAGTAGATTGCGTCCACTGTGTGTTCCTCCCCTATTCCAATTTCTCTTCCTCCTCCCTACCCTCTTCCAGAGATTACTATCCTGAGTCTTATGTTTGTCATTCCTTTTCTTCAAAAAATGCATAAATATATATGCCTAAGCATATAATTAAATTTTGCTTTATTTGAGCTTTATTAAAATTATATCATACTCTCTATAGGCCAAATGAAAAGGGACTTGCCTTTTCATTCAACATATTTTTTTCTAAGATGTAAACATTTTGTAGTGCTTAACTGTAATTCAGTTATTTTCACTACTACATGTGAATTACCATTATCTTCTATCCATTCTCTCGCTAGTGGTTATCTGGGCTGTTTTCAATCTTGTCTGTTCTGCCTCTCATCCCTAGGGCCTCTGCTCTGGACCATCACAATGCAGAAATACAGTACTCAAATTTTTTGAGGGCCTGAGACCAGGGAAAGGAAACAAAGTCAATGGAGCAAATTTCTTCTGTCCAAGTGTCAAAGAAATTGTGCACATTACTTCCACTTACATTTGACTGATGCAAAACTTAAGTGATATTGCCGTAACTAGCTGCAAAAGAGGCTGGGAAGGGTGGTCACTGAGAGGCTACACACCGAAAAACTCTATTAATGTGAAAGAAGTGTAGAAGGAATTTTGAAAGAAAACTACCACTCTCATCTTCCTGACACCAAAGACTTTGCTCTTCACATTTACATACTACAGCTTCTTGACTATACAGAGCATTGAATAACCTAGGAGCTATATGTATTGGTTGGTTGGTTGACCTGACATGGTTGCCAACGAATTGACTCAAGCTTCTGCAGAACATCTTAGAGAATTAGCATAATTCTATTTGTCCAAAGCTTGTATACTGTTTTGCCCAGCGAATCCATTTTTGCTTTGATTTTGCTGTGAGGGTGTCAATCAGCCCATGGGGATTTTTCCAAATGGAAATGGAGGACATCAAATTAGAAAATGATCTGTCAAGACATTTTACCTAACCACAATTTCCATTTTGAAAAATTCTAGCCAGTACCAAGGAACCTGTCCCCTCCCCATCCATATTCATAGAAAGATGGCAGTTTTAAAATATGAGGAATGAAAAATATGATGAGGAAATTTAGGATATTTAGCTTGAAAAAGGAAAGACAGTGGGTGGGAGCATGACAGTTGTCTTCCAATGTCTGAACAGCTGTCAGGTTAAAAAAAATATCTGAACATTTTCTGTGTATTTCTAGAGAGCAAATCTAGGCTTGATATGTGGAAGGGAAATGGATGCTCACGAATTAGTGAATTTATTGTGAAGAAGTGAATTAGTTAGGGAAGGTCAACTTGCATAATAAACCTTTTAATTTCAGTATCCTGATGATAAATATATGTTTTATTTCTTGTTATGGCAATAGTTCAGTGGGCTATTCCTGGCTAGGCTGCTACTGCACCTCTCCTCCCGTGGAGTTGCAGCGACCCAGGCTCCTTCCCTTTAGTAGGCTGTATCCCCAAGGGCTCCAGAGTCCTCTAGGAAGAAATGTAGCTGTGGAGGATAACAGGTTTAATGGGCCAGGCTTGGAAGGGATGTGTGTCGGTTCTCACCACATTCTATGGGATAGAACACAATTGTGAGGCCAACCCCCAGTTGCAAGGGAGATTGCAAAATGTAATTTAGCTGTGTGCCAAGGAATGAGAGGAAATCTATTCATTCTGTTTCTACCCAATCTCTGCCATGAACTGCCCTTACAGACACCAAATACTGTTTTATTCTTCTTCCCACACATAGAATATACTTCCTGCTTTTCAAGGAAAATAGCCACAAGTCTGGCCCAGACTTACTAGATCGTGTCTAGCTCAAATCCAGCGTTTCTGAGTATTGCATAGACCTCCCTCTCAGATTCAATTGATGCTTCTTGGGGTGTGAAAACCTATGAACTAAAAAGACAAGTTGTCTGCCCACTCGCAATACCCCAACATTCACACACACACCTAACAGACTGTGATGGAGCAGTGGCTGGATAACCTCAGTAGGTCATCCTATTTACAAAGAGAAGAACAGGGGACACATAGCAATCTTTGGTCTATAGTATTTGTAAAAGCATATTGGGCAGGCATTACAAAATCCCCCTATTAAGGCGGGGAAGAGGGTGAGAGAAAAGCTTTTTGATTAGACCTTGATTCTACTAAGAGAGAGACACTCTTGTCCATTATTCTCTATAGTCCTTGAATCCACTCACTGTAAGGTTCTTCCATCTTTATTTCACTATATTGAAGTGAGTATTTTGGAGTATGCCTCTTTGGGGGCCAAACAACCTTAGTAGCTAATCCATGCTTATGTAAGTTTTGGGGCCCAAGGATTATTTTGATGCTTGAACAGTTAAAAATGTTTTAGGTCCAGGCACGGTGGCTCACGCCTGTAATCCCAGCACTTTGGGAGGCCGAGGCGGGTGGATCATGAGGTCAGGAGATCGAGACCATCCTGGCTAACACAGTGAAATCCCGCCTCTACTAAAAATACAAAAAAATTAGCCAGGTGTGGTGGCGGGCGCCTGTAGTCTCAGCTACTTGGGAGGCTGAGGCAGGAGAATGGCGTGAACCCAGGAAGCAGAACTTGCAGTGAGCCGAGATCACGCCACTGCACTCCAGCCTGGGCCACAGAGCGAGACTCCGTCTCTAAATAAATAAATAAATAAATAAATTGTTTTAGTATGGGGTTGTGGGGGCTTTTTTGGTAATACAATAGTCTTAAAATTTTACTGGGATTCTGATCTGTTTGCTTCCAGTTGGTTCCATGTACAAGTAACTATCCCTTAATTTCTTTAATTTCTTTCCCAAGCATAATTCTCAAACTTGATATGTTTCTTTGCTTCCTCACCAAGCTTATTGTTCCTTTGAAGCTAGCCAAGCTAATAGGTTTGGGTGGGACGGCCACACTCCTCATCTCATCTTTACTGGAAGACCTTTTTTTTTTTTTTTTTCTGAGCTCATGTCCTTCTTGTATATGTACCCATTGCAGCCAATAGTAGCCAATACACACTGACACTAGAATTATTTCCAACACTTGCCCTAAAGTTACACACTCAGTGTGCATGGGGCCTCCTTCCACATTATTGTAGGCAATATTTTTACCAAATACTTTGCCATTGCAAATACCTTTCCCAGCAGTAGTTTTGCTGCCCATCATCTTACTGCTAAGCCAATGTCACATATTTTAGTCCTTTTTTTTTGAGATGGTGGTACTCTATTTCAAGGCGCCAAGTTTTGTGCACGTCAAAGCATACTAACTGCTCCAAGAGACAACCTTCAAATTCCTGTCCCTTAACACAGTGAAATCTATATCTTGCTCCTGCAATGGTCCATTCTGTATATTCCTAGTCAGGCAGTTCTTCTATGTGGTTTTCTTCCAAGCTCTGCCACCCCAATCCTCTCTGAATGCTCTGCATACAGCTGGCAGGTGAGGGCAGAGGATGCAGCGGAGGACACGGTGAGGGGAGCTTAGTGTCCATGCCTACAAGTGGGATACATTCTAGAACTTACTCACATGCCACATCTACTTGATGGAAACGTGGGAAATGTCATCTAGCTGTGTTCGCAGGAAGCGGAAATAGGTTTGCTGAGCAGTTAGCCAGTCTCTGCCAAATCAAGGATGCTTTCTTAACAACTATAGCTATCTGAAAATGAGAGCATGCTGTCACTGAAACTTCTCAGGGCTCAACAACTGTCCATTTGGTATCCATCCTGTATTGGGTAGAAAGTTAGATTAAATTATCTTTGAGGTCCCTTCCAGCTTCATTATCAGAGAAGACTAAAAGTCAACTAATAGCCACATGGAGAAAAGATAATTAACATGTTCATAGATACTGATCCTGTTTACCTGTTTTTTTCCTTTTCTTTTTTTTTTAAATACAGGGTGTTGGTCTGCTGCCCAGGCCGGAGTGCAGTGGCATGAAATGGCTCACTGCAGCCTTGACCTCCTTGGCTCAAGCAATCTTCCCACCTCAGCCTCCGAGTAGCTGGGACTATAGGAGTACACCTCCATGCCTGACTAATTTTGTTTATGTTTTGTAGAAACCAGGGTCTTACCATGTTGCTCAGGGTCTCGCCATGTTGAATCCCTGGGCTCAAGCAACCCTCCCACCTCAGCCTCTCAGAGTGTTTAGATTACAGGCATGAGCCACTGCACCTAGCATATTCTTTTTTTAATGGAGCTTTTACTGCACTATGGTTTTACTTTATTTTCCCTCTGCTTTATTAAGGTATAATTGATAAGTAAAAATTGTATTTATTTAGGGTGTACAACTTGATGTTTTAAGATACATATATTTATACATATATCGTGAAATAATTAAATCAAGCTAATTAACATATCCATCACCTCACATACTGTAGCATTTTTTGTGGTGAGAACATTTCATATCTACTCTGTTAGCAATTTTCAAGTATTTCAATTATTATTAGTCATAGTAAGCATATTGTACAATAGATCTCCAGAACTTATTCATCCTGTCTAACTGACACTTTGTACCTTTGACTAACATCTCTTCATCTCCCTGCTCCCACCTCCTAGCCCTTAGCAACCACCATTCTGCCCTCTGCTTCTATGTGTTCAACTTTTTAGATTCCACATATAAATGAGAAAATGCATTACATGTGTCTCTGTGCCTGGCTTATTTCATGTAGCAAAAATAGCCTCCAAGTTCATTCATGTTGTAAATTACAGAATTTCTTTCTTTTCAAAAGCTGAATTGTATTCCATTGTATGCATATATACCATATTTTGTTTAGCTATTTATCCTTCAGTAGACACTTAGGTTGATTCCATATCTTGGCTATTATGAACAATGCTGCAATGAACATGGGAGTTCAGATATATCTCTTTGACATACTGATTGCATTTCCTTTGGATATCTATACCCAAAAGTGGGATTACTGGGTCATATGATAATTCTATTTTTAAGTTTTTGAGGAACCTCCATGCTATTTTCCACAATTGCTGTATTAATTTGCATTCCCACCAACAGTGTGCAAGCATTCCCTTTTTTCCCCATCCTCACCAATACTCATCTTTCATCTTTTTGATAATAGACTTTTTTTTTTTTTTTTTTTTTTTTTTTTGAGACAGTCTCGCTCTGTCGCCCAGGCTGGAGTGCAGTGGCGCGATCTTGGCTCACTGCAAGCTCTGCCTCCCGGGTTCACGCCATTCTCCTACCTCAGCCTCCCGAGTAACTGGGACTACAGTCGCCCCCCACCGCGCCCGGCTAATTTTTTGTATTTTTAGTAGAGACGGGGTTTCACCGTGTTAGCCAGGATGGTCTCGATCTCCTGACCTAGTGATCCGCCTGCCTCGGCCTCCCAAAGTACTGGGATTACAGGCGTGAGCCACCGCACCCGGCCTTGATAATAGACATTTTAACAGATATCTTATTGTGGTTTAATTTGCCTTTCCCTGATGATTAGTGATTTTTTCATATGCCTGTTGGCCATTTGTATGTCTTCCTTAGAAAAATGTCTTTTCAATTCCTTTGCCCATTATTTAATTGTAGTATTTGTTTTGTTGATATTGAACGCTTTCTAACACATTTTTTTACATACTTCTATCCTTTTACCAGACTGAGAGCTCCTTGAGAAAAGAACTATGTCTTACTCTGTTAAGCTGTAGTGTCTAATGTACGGTAAGGCTGGCACAAGTAGAAGTTTAATAAATATCTGCTGGATGACTGAAAGAATTACTGTTCTTCACAATTTAGATGGCCCTCTCCCAGCCCTGTGTGATTTAGGACAAGCCCGTTCTGCAGAGAAGGAGAGAAAGTTAGTGGGGGTTCTCATCCCAGATCCTGTTCCAGGGGCTTCAGGGCAGGAGTGCCCCCCCCCACTCCACCCCACCTCCCTCCCCCTCAGATCCCTGACAATACTTTGGGTATTAACCTCTTATCAGATGTATGGTTTGCCAATTTTTTTTTTACCATTCTATAAGTTGTCTGCTCACTCTGTTGTTTCCTTTGCTGCATACAAGTTTTAAGTTTCATACAAACCCATTTATCTATTTTTGCTTTTGTTGTCTGTGCTTTTGGGGTCATATCCAAAAAATCATAGCCCAAACCAATGTCAAGAAGCTTTTCCCCTATTTTTTCTTCCAGTAGTTTTGCGTTTCAGGTCTTATATTTAAGGCTTTAATCCACCTTATTCTTTATGTGCTGTGAGAAAGGGTTCAATATCATATTTCTGCATGTGGATATGCAGTTTTCCTATACAACTTATTGAGGAAATTGTCTTTTTCCCGTTGTGTGTTCTTGGTGCCTTTGTCAAAGATCAACTGACCATAAACGTGTGGATTTATTTATAGGCTCTCTGATCTATTCCATTGGTGTACATGCCTCTTTTTATGTCAGTACCATACTGTTTTGATTATTGTATTTCTGTAGTATATTGTGAAATCACATAGTGTGATGCTTCCAGCTTTGTTCTTTTTGCTCAAGATTATTTTTGCTATTTGCAGTATTTTGTCATTCCATATGAATTTTAGGATTTTAAAATTTTTATATAAAATGTCATGGGAATTTTGATAGGGATTACATGAATATGTAGATAGCTTTGGATAGTATGGATATTTTTACAATATTTTTCTAATCCATGAACATGGGATATCTTTCCATGTATTTTTGTCTTCTTCCATTTTTTTAGATTAATGTTTTATATTTTCAGTGTACAGATCTTTCACATCCATAAACTTATTCCCAAGTATTTTGGGGGTTTTTTTGGATGCTATTATAAATGGAATTATTTTCTTGATTTCTTTTTTAGATAGTTTATTGTTAGTATATGGAAACTCTACTGGCTTTTTTGCATTAATTTTGTATCCTGCAACTTTATTAAATTTGTTTTATTCTTAAGATCTTCTATTCATAAGGTCAATTAGTTACCTAAGTTAGGCTCTCACTGTGATTAGAGACAATAACAAATGTTTGGTGAGCTTTTTGAATGCAGACAAACTCAAGAAAATGTGAGTACATTTTTGTTTATTATTATCTATAATTAGGCCAAAATATTTACTTAAGTGACTAATTGCCTCTGGGAATGAAAGTATAAACTAAAGCACAGTGAATACATTTGCTAACTGCCAGGCTTTGCTGAATCTTTAGCCATTACATTACTATTATCTTTATGAGTGGAACCTGCCTTAATATAGCAGTCTTTATATTAACCTGTACTTACAAAATGTAAGGGTTCTCACAAATCGAAAGATCATCTTTCACCACCTAAAGATTCAAAGGGCTTCTCTTATTTAAGGGAAGGTTTTATCACTACAGTCTTCACTCTTACTTCTCATTAGTAAACATCCTTTTGCATGGAAAAAGTTGGTTATTAAAGACTCAGTCAGCCATAAAGAGTACAAGAAAATGCTGCAAAACGAAGTGGAAACAGTTATTACAATTTTTATAGTGTTTTACACTATATATTTTATATAAATTATATAATATATCATTTGTATATTATGTTACATAATTTATATAGTATGTATATTTAAAAATATAAAGTATTATTTATACAATATGTATATGTAATTAATACACAAAGATATATATTTTATATAATTATAAATATATATAATTATAATACATAACATATCTATATTATATCTAATACATCTAAATTATGAAGAACAGTAATTCTTTCAGTCATCCAGCAGATATTTATTAAACTCCTAGTTGTGCCAGCCATACAGTACATTAGACACTACAGCTTAACATGAGTAAGACATAGTTCTTTTCTCAAGGAGCTCTCGGTCTGGTAAAAGGATAGAAGTATGTAAAAAAATGTGTTAGATATCACTACACAGTAGAATAGGGCATGAAGGGCAAAGTGCTGATGTCTAACTAGGGGATCCCAAGGTTGGGGTCAGAACAGATTTATAGAAAGGGTAGTGGTTGAGCAGAGTCACTTGTCTAATTACAACAATATCGCTGAGAGGCAGATGTTATTCCAACCATTCACGTGAAGAAACTGAGGCTCAGTGAAGCCAAGTGACTCACCCTTGCAGAGTTAGACATGGAACTTCCCCCAACCCCCTAGACCCTACCTCTGTGTCTTTCTGCTCTACTACACTTATACCATAAACCTTACACAGGTTGCTCAATTATAGGTACACAGCAGAGTTACAGAACCCAATTTTAGAGTTTAGTTGATAAAGCTGATCTCTGCTTTTAGTTACCCCTCATCATCGGGTTAATTAAGTTCTTTCTCAGGACAAAGCAAATTAAGTTCTCTTTTGAGAAGACAGACTGTTTTTTGGCTGGTAATACTCATCCAGGCCACCCCCTACTTTCACAATTGGCTCCTTCTCCTCCCCTTCTTGGGTGTTTTCATTCCAAGGACTCAGTTGGGGTTCCACCTTCCTGGTGAAGTTCTCCCCCAGACCCCTGTTCCTAAGAGACAACTCTTGCTCCCACCTTCTTAGCACATCTTGAAATGACTTTGAATTGTTCTTCACTGGATAACTGTTACCCTGTTCTCCCACCCCTCCCAGGCCGTTGGACCCTCAGGGAGGGACTACCTTATTGGGTTCCCTACTCTCCAGTGCCAGGTCCAGGGCTGAGTCCATATACAAGACTCAAGGTAATACTTAAGGGGTGACAGCTTTATCCAGGAGACATAAAGAGCAATTTCCTTTTCCTCTGATGCTTTATAGTATCCTTACTCAACAAAAAAATAAAGTGGCAGCCTACAGTGAGCTCCTCAATCGTGTGTGTGTGTGTGTGTGTGTGTGTGCACATGCACATGTAAATCTTATTGATTGTGAAATACAAAAGTCTAGAAGGTGGTTCCTAAGTCTGCAGGACATAAGAACAATTTGGGGCAATCAAAATACAGATTCATGGGCCTTATCCCAGAACTAAGGAAGTGGGAGATCCCAAGAACCCAGGGAATCTATGTTTTCAACAAACACCTTCTGATTATTCTGATGGTGGACTTAATTTAAATTATGCCTCAAACAATCAGGAGCATTTGGGGTAGATAACAATTGCGGGGAGGTAGTGGCAAAAAGAGGCTCTGTGAGCATGAACATTGTGAGCAAAGTGGAGAAACAAGCTCTAGGAATGGTGAGTGAACCTAATGGGATAAACAACTCATAAAAGGGAGTCAAAGGGGTTCTAGTCAAGAAGATAGATGGTGGCTAAACTGTGACAAATTTCAACCTTGTGCTGAGAATAGTAGACCCTCCAGCAGAAGATGGGACAAAAGAAAGAGAATTACTGAAATCCTAATATGCAACAATCACTGTCTTTGGGCAGAACAAATAATGTCCCACTCAAATATGCATTATTTAGAATGATGTAGATGCTGCTTGGATTAATAAGATATGACTTAATATAAAAGATTTCCTGAGTTATAAGTAGCTTTTTGTTATTTTCATAATCAATTCTACAATTTCTATCATGATTATAAAAGCACAATTTCTATTATGTGGGAGGCTCTGAATATTTTTAACCAAAAGGTTGAGAAACACTCTTGGAAGCAGAGGGAGTCCCTGAGCAGGAGAATAATGGGTCCTTGGGGTGGACTGAGGAAGGGCACTGTGGAAGGTGGAGACACAAGAGATGAGGCTGTTCAAATAGCTCCAGAATGAGGTCATGAGGATCTGGGTGGAGGTGAACAGCAATGGGTTTGGTGTCAGCATCATATTTTGTGGTCTGCCTATGAGTCAGTTGCTCCCTGCTCTCCTTTGTCACATGTCTGCCCTTTAAAGACCTGTCCAAGACCCCATGTCTGGGTTGAGTTATATGCCCCAGATGCAGGGGCTGTGCCTCCTGCTGCTTTTTCCCAGAGTCCTGGTGGAGCAAGTGGTAAGAAGGGATTTGATGGATGTGTCTTGCTAATAATGATCTTTCCACATACCCCTACTGGCTTGAAAAGACTTCTGAATCCGGAGATCTTTTTCTCTGGACAAAATTATAGTCCTGAATGAATGATGGCAGAAAAATTGGCAAAGAACAGCCTACTAATAACTCTGAGAGAGATCAGATTTAAAGAGGCAGCAATCCTTTAATCCCAGGTGATATTGCTTCCGCTGCAAACCCTAGAGTCCACATCACCACATAGATGAGCCCTGGCTGCAGTCCTCAGCCACCCGATCCCCAGAAGCAGGACAGAACATTAGCTATTCCAAAAGTGGGCATGATGGGCTGGCTACTGGGGGGTCAGGTGGGGCTGGTTACTGTAATTTTAGCCACGGCCGTCCTCTGTCTTTTCTGGGAGCAATTGATGTAACCAAGATGCAGAGAACCCTAATCCTATCTTGGCACAGAGGCAGCCTGACATTCGCCAGGGCTCTCCTACCCAGAAATTCTGCTTTATAAATAGAGGAACGAGTGTGCAATATTGTAGCAAGGGTCACTCAGGTATATTGTATGGTGACGGAGTGATGGAATTTCCAGGAGGGAGGGGCGCTCCTGGCACCACATCTAGTCTTCCTGTCTCAGGCAAGACTGCTTTGAGGGCTACTTTGGCTTCTTTTCATATCCCTCGCATTTCCACTTAAGCAGAGAAAAGTAAATCCAAATGGAGGCTTTTACTGATCTTCAAAGTTCAGAGATTTGGGGCAACTAAAATTGTGCATCTCTGTGTATACATACAAGTGTATTAAATTATAAATGTGCACTATGGGTAACAGTGGCTAAAAATTCCACAACTTTAAACTTCTTACATTTTGGTAATTTCCCATATTATGAAATCTGTCTTCCCAACGTAGAAGCCAGAAGATGCACAACTGCAGACCTTGTGGAGCTAGGTACAGTCAAATGATCCAAATTCTGGCAATCAAACACACCTTCATGAGACCTGGATTTGGAAACAAGCAATATGATGAAACAGCTTCATGTGAGTGATCTCAAGTCTTCAAGCATGTGTGGTGGCAGAGGTCTCTGGATCTTTGGGAGTGGCAGAGGTGGAGTTTCTCATATCCAGTAAACTGTTATGAGACCACATATTTGGACACTGTTTCTGGCTGTTTACCTTCAGGGTTTGGCTCTTCTGGCCTCCAGGAGATTCTAGGAGTTACTTAATATTCTTAAATCATTTTTTTTTTTTTTTTGCTTAAATTGTCAGAATAGATTCTACTGATTTCATCTAAAGACCCTGACAGATGTACTGATTGGTACTTAGAATGGTTACTAGCAACAGATCCCCAATAAAATGGGGACTTGGTGGTTGGTTATCCGACATGGTTGAGTTTGAAGGCAAGGTCATGTTTAGTTAGTTAGTACTGAAGGATGGGATTCTGGCAGCCCATGACACAGAGTGATGAAATAATTACTTACATTATCCCTGATCTACCTACTTAAGGCTTTGGGGGCCTCCATGACATGGGAGGGGCTGAGGAATGCAAGTAGTATGGACTGAACTTGCTGCTTCTAACTCAGGTGGGGGCTTTAAAGAAAGAAAATGATAAATCAGAAGTTAAAATTTTAAGTTTATTAGACTGTCCTACAAACAGATAGTTTCTATGCTATCTTTTGCAGCCATAGGGCTGATGTAGCTGAAAAATCAAACTCACAGTGAGATGCTGAATTATGAAATAGGTTGAATTCATAGCCTTAAGAGGATTCTTATATGGAAGTTAGGGTACTGACTGAGAAAGACTGAAACATGGAGAATCAGTATAGGACTTTTTTTTTTTTTTTTTTTTTTTTTTTTTTTTTGAGGCAGAGTCTTACACTGTCATCCAGGCTGGAGTGTAGTGGTGCAATCTAGGCTCACTGCAACCTCCACCTCAAGAGTTCAAGCGATTCTCCTGCCTCAGCCTACCGAGTAGCTGGGATTACAGGTGTGTGCCACCACGCCCAGCTAGTTTTTGTATTTTTAGTAGAGACGAGGTTTCACAATGTTGGCCAGGATGGTCTTGATCTCTTGACCTCGTGATCTGCCCACCTCAGCCTCCCAAAGTGCTGGGATTACAGGCATGAGCCACTGACGCCTGGCCAGTATGGGGACATTTAAGAGCATGTCAATTTCCAAAGTCTCAGCAGGAGAAACCTTTCCTTCCTTCTTTATTAAGGCTTTTCCTCTCCTGATTTATATCTGAAATTACCTTGCTAAAGGACGTTATCTTAGTAGTAGAAATTAATATTTTCCTCATGTACTGTTACCCACTTCTCATTGCCTCATATCTGTAATAAAGTCAGATTGCAAGATATGACCAAAAAGGCAATTACAATGTCATTCTGGCAAAGTGAAGCAAAATAACAAGATTTTGCTAATTTATATAGTCAAAAACTTGGAAATACGCATTTTAATAAATGATAGGCTACATGAGAGTGGATCTAAACAATTTTAGATTGGGTCAAATTCATTATTATGAGTTCACTTAGTGAAGATTTTGGATCTCCACTAGTGTGCTAGCTCAAACAGTTGGGGGTAATTCTAATAATTTCTTGTTTGGTTGGCTAAAACTTAGTCTCAGCAGAGATCTATACCAAACGGAAGTTGAGATGCTAGACGGTGTTAGAGAAAATGTAGAGATGAAGAAATTCCAAGACTTTAGAAAGAAAAAGAATGTTGGAGTGAATTTAATATGTGGTCCATTCACACAACCAATAAATATGTCCTTGAGACAGCCCAAAATATACTCCATTTTCCAAAGCCCTAAGATATAACATTAGCGAAGGGAGCACCAATGGATTGGTGTTGTATTGCAGCAGCTATTTTCTGTAGACTAGGGATGCATGTGGAAGATGTTACCATTGAAATTATCTCTCTGACTGAATAAGGATGACGAAGGTATTATGGTAGCAGAGGTCAAGCGGAATTTATCCAACAGAAGCAAGGTTGACATAAGCATCAGTCAAGGATCAATGGCAGATAATGAGGACATTAATGTCTGGTCAGGATGGAACAGCAGGGACTAAATTTACCCTCTCACCTAAAATATCGAAAAAACAAAACAGAATATAAGAAACAATGGTTTTAAAAATGAAAATCTGGTAATAAAGAGATGTATTCCCCAAGAGATGAGAAACAAATGAGGGGCCCGTATGATTGTACCAACTTCCAGTCTAGAGAGAGTTTCTGGGGAACTCTCACTTGGTTCAGGGAGGGGGAACCCAAGCAGTGTTTGGTGACATCCCTAAGTTGAGGAGACAAAGATAGAGATGTAGGGAGAACATGAAAATTCAAGTTTGTAGAGCAAAGGACCAAGAAGAAAGAGCTGCATGGAGTGAAAGACCTCTGCATATCTACAAAGGATCCCTCTTGAGCCCTCACCAGAGAAAAGATTAGTAAATGCATGTGAGGAAGCTACCCAAGGAGAGGGAAAGAATCACATTAAAGGATTAGAGTGAACAATGTATGGAGCTCACACAATGCTGACAATAGCTCCTATTCTCATCTTCCAGAGTGTAAAATTTCATCATTCATGAAACATCGGACAGAATATTCGGAAGGGCTTTGATGCAACAGTGGAGAAAATTTAGTCCTAGATTAAATGCTGCTCTGATGTCATCAAACTAAATGTAAAAGCAAGACTTGAAAGAATAAGAATGTTTACAAGCAATTTAACTGAATTCCAGAACAAAGCCCAGAATATTTATTGGACTATAAAAATGTTCAGCACCAAATAAAGTAAAATATACAACAACTAACATACAGTCAAAACTTACCCAACATACACATGAGCAGTAAAATATGACTTGTGATATGAAAAAAAAAATCAGTTCAATGGGAGGGCTTCCAAGATGGCTGAATAGGAACAGCTCTGGTCTGCAGCTCCCAGCAAGATCGATGCAGAAGACAGGTGATTTCTGCATTTCCAACTGAGGTACCTGGTTCATCTCATTGGGACTGGCTGGACAGTGGGTGCAGCCCATGGAGGGCAAGCTGAAGCAGGGAGGGGCATCACCTCACCTGGGAAGCACAAGGGGTCAGGGTATTTCCCTTTCCTAGCCACAGGAAGCCATGACAGACTGTTGCTGGAATACACTCCTGACCAAATACTGCACTTTTCCCACAGTCTTAGCAATGGGCAGACCAGGAGATACCCTCCCGTGCCTAGCTTGGTGGGTCCCATGCCCACAGAGCCTTGCTCACTGCTACCGCAGCAGTCTGAGATCGACCTGTGAGGCTGCAGCCTGGCAGGGGAGAGGGGCGTCTGCCATTGCTGAGGCTTGAATAGCTCAGGCTTGAGTAGCTCACAGTGTAAACAAAGGGGCTGGGAAGCAAGAACTAGGTGGAGCCCACCACAACTCAGCAAGGTCTACCGCCTCTATAGATTCCTCCTCTTGGGGCAGGGTATAGTAGAACAAAAGGCAGCAGACAGCTTCTGCAGACTTAAACGTCCCTGTCTGACAGCGCTGAAGAGAGCAGTGGTTCTCTCAGCATGGCATTCGAGCTCCGAGAACAGACAGACTGCCTCCTCAAGAGGGTCCTGACCCCCGTGTAGCGTGACGGGGAAACACCTCCCAGTAGGGGCCGAAAGACACTGCAAACAGGTGAGTGCCCCTCTGGGACGAAAATTCTGGAAGAAGGATCAGGCAGCAGTATTTGCTGTTCTGTAGCCTCCACTGGTGATACCCAGGCAAACAGGGTCTGAAGTGGACCTCCAGCAAACTCCAACAGACCTGCAGCTGAGGGACCTGACTGTTAGAAGGAAAACTAACTAACAGAAAGGAATAGCATCAACATCAACAAAAAGATCATCCACACCAAAACCCCATCTGTAGGTCACCAACATCAAAGACCAAAGGTAGATAAAACCACAAAGATGGGGAGAAACCAGAGCAGGAAAGTGGAAAACTTCAAAAAAACAGAGCACCTCTTCGCCAAAGGCTCGCAGCTCCTCGCCAGCAAGGGAACAAAACTGGATGGAGAATGAGTTTGATGAGCTGACAGAAGTAGGCTTCAGAAGGTCAGTAATAACGAACTTCTCTGAGCTAAAGGAGCATGTTCTAACCCATCGCAAGGAAGCTAAAGTCCTTGAAAAAAAGGTTAGATGAATGGCTAACTAAAATAAACAGTGCAAAGAAGACCTTAAATGACCTGATGGAACTGAAAACCACAGCATGAGAACTTTGTGACACATGCACAAGCTTCAATAGTTGATTTGATCAAGTGGAAGAAAGGATATCAGTGATTGAAGATCAAATTAATGAAATAAAGCAAGAAGACAAGATTAGAGAAAGAAGAGTGAAAAAAAAAAAACTATTAAAGCCTCCAAGAAATATGGGACTATGTGAAAAGACCAAATCTACGTTTGATTGGTGTACCGGAAAGTGACAGGGAGAATGGAACCAAGTTAGAAAACACTCTTCAGGATATTATCCAGGAGAACTTCTCTAACCTAGCAAGGCAGGCCAACATTCAAATTCAGGAAATACAGAGAACGCCACAAAAATACTCCTCGGGAAGAGCAACGTCAAGACACAAAATCATCAGATACACCAAGGTTGAAATGAAGGAAAAAATGTTAAGGGCACCCAGAGAGAAAGGTCAGGTTACCCACAAAGGGAAGCCCATCAGACTAACAGTGGATCTCTCAGCAGAAACCCTACAAGCCAGAAGAGAGTGGGGGCCAACATTCAACATTCTTAAGGAAAAGAATTTTCAACCCAGAATCTCATATCCAGCCAAACTAAGCTTCATAAGTGAAGGAGACATAAAATCCTTTACAGACAAGCAAATGCTGAGAGATTTTGTCACCACCAGGCCTGCCATACAAGAGCTCCTGAAGGGAGCACTAGTCATGGAAAGGAACAACCAGTACCAGCCACTTCAAAAACATGCCAAATTGTAAAGACCATCGATGCTATGAAGAAACTGCATCAATTAACGGGCAAAATAACCAGCTAACATCATAATGACAGAATCAAATTCACACATAACAATATTAACCTTAAATGTAAATGGGCTAAATGCCCCAATTAAAAGACGCAGACTGGCAAATTGGATAAAGAGTCAAGAGCCATCGGTGTGTTGTATTCAGAGACCCATCTCACGTGTAAAGATGCACATAGGCTCAAAATAAAGGGATGGAGGAAGATCTACCAAGCAAATGGAAAGCAAAAAAAGAGTAGGGGTTGCAATCCTAGTTTCTGATAAAACGGAGTTTAAGCCAATGAAGATGAAAAGAGACAAAGAAGGCCACTGCATAATGGTAAAGGGATCAATTCAACAAGAAGAGCTAACTATCCTAAATACATATGCACCAAATACAGGAGCACCCAGATTCATAAAGCAAGTCCTTAGAGACCTACAAAGAGACTTAGACTCCCACACAACAATAATGGGAGACTTTAACACCCCACTGTCAATATTAGACAGATCAACAAGACAGAAGGTTAACAAGGATATCCAGGACTTGAACTCAGCTCTGCACCAAGTGGACCTAATAGACATCTACAGAACTCTCCACCCCAAATCAACAGAATATACATTCTTCTCAGCACCACATCGCACTTATTCCAAAATTGACCACATAGTTGGAAGTAAAGCACTCCTCAGCAAATGTGAAAGGACAGAAATCACAACAAACTGTCTCTCAGACCACAGTGCAACCAAATTAGAACTCAGGATTAAGAAACTCCCTCAAAACCGCACAACTACATGGCAACTGAACAACCTGCTCCTGAATGACTACTGAGTAAATCACGAAACGAAGGCAGAAATAAAGATGTTCTTTGAAACCAATGAGAAGAAAGACACAACATACCAGAATCTCTGGGACACATTTAAAGCAGTGTGTGGAGGGAAATTTATAGCACTAAATGCCCACAAGAGAAAGCAGGAAACACCTAAAATCAACACCCTAACATCACAATTAAAAGAACTAGAGAAGCAAGAGCAAACAAATTCAAAAGCTAGCTGAATACAAGAAATAATTAAGATCAGAGCAGAACTAAAGGAGATAGAGACACAAAAGAAAGCCTTCAAAAAATCAGTGAATCCAGGAGCTGGTTTTTTGAAAAGATTGACAAAATGGATAGACCGCTAGCAAGACTAATAAAGAAAAAAAGAGAGAAGAATCAAATAGACACAATAAAAAATGATAAAGGGGATATCACCACCAATCCCACAGAAAGACAAACTACCATCAGAGAATACTATAAACACCACTATGCAAATACACTACAAAATCTAGAAGAAATGGATAAATTCCTGGACACACACACCCTCCCAAAATTAAACCAGGAAGAAGTTGAATATCTGAATAGACCAATAACAGGTTCTAAAATTGAGGCAATAATTATTAGCCTGCCAACTAAAAAAAGTCCAGGGCCAGACGGATTCACAGCCGAATTCTACTAGAGGTAAAAGGAGGACCTGGTACCATTTCTTCTGAAACTATTTCAATCAATAGAAAAAGAGGAAATCCTCCATAACTCATTTTATGAGGCAGCACCATCCTGATACCAAAGCCTGGTAGGGACACAACAAAAAAAGAGAATTTTAGGCCAATATCCCTGATGAACATCAATGCAAAAGTCCTCAATAAAATACTGGCAAACTGAATCCAGCAGCACATCAAAAAGCTTATCCACCACGATCAAGTTGGCTTCATCCCTGGGATGCAAGGCTGGTTCAACATATGCAAATCAATAAATGTAATCCATCACATAAACAGAACAATGGACAGAAACCACATGCATATCACAATAGATGCAGAAAAGGCCTTCAACAAAATTCAGTGGCCCTTCATGCTAAAAACTCTCGATAAACTAGGTATTGATTGGATGTATCTCAAAATAATAAGAGCTATTTATGACAAACCCACAGCCAATATTATACTGAATGGGCAAAAACTGGAAGCATTCCCTTTGAAAACTGGCACAAGACAAGGATGCCCTCTCTCACCACTCCTATTCAACACAGTGTTGGAAGTTCTGGCCAGGGCAATCAGGTAAGAGAAAGAAACAAAGGGTATTCAATAGCAAAAGAGGAAGTCAAGTTGTCTATGTTTGCAGATGATATTATTGTATATTTAGAAACCCCAGTGTCTCAGCCCAAAATCTCCTTAAGCTGATAAGCAATTTCAGCAAAGTCTCAGGATACAAAATCAATGTGTAAAAATCACAAGCATTCCTATACACCAATAATAGACAAACAGAAAGCCAAATCATGAGTGAACTCACATTCACAATTACTGTAAAGAGAATAAAATACCTAGGAATTTAACTTACAAGGGATGTGAAGGACCTCTTCAAGGAGAACTACAAACCACCGCTCAATGAAATAAAAAAGGACACAAACAAATCGAAGAACATTCCATGCTCATGGATAGGAAGAATCAATATCGTGAAAATGGCCATACTGCCCAAGGTAATTTATAGATTCAGTGCTATCCCTATCAAGCTACCACTGGCTTTCCTCACAGAATTGGAAAAAACTGCTTTATAGTTCATATGGAATCAAAACAGAGCCCACATAGCCAAGACAATCCTAAGCAAAAAAACAAAGCTGGAGGCATCATGCTACCTGACTTTAAACTACACTACAAGGCTACAGTAACCAAAATACCATGGTACTGGTACCAAAACAGAGATATAGACCAATGGAACAGAACAGAGCCCTCAGAAATAACACCACACATCTACAACCATCTGATCCTTGACAAACCTGACAAAAACAAGAAATGGGGAAAGGATTCCCTATTTAATAAATGGTGCTGGGAAAACTGGCTAGCCATATGTAGAAAGCTGAATCTGGATCCCTTCCTTACACCTTATACAAAAATTAATTCAAGATGGATTAAAGACTTAAATGTAAGACCAAAACCATAAAAACCCTAGAAGAAAACCTAGGCAATACCATTCAGGACATAGGCATGGGCAAGGACTTCATGACTAAAACACAAAAAGCAATTGCAACAAAAACCAAAATTGACAAATGGGATCTAATTAAACTAAAGAGCTTCTGCACAGCAAAAAAAAACTACCATCAGAGTGAACAGGCAACCTACAGAATGGGAGAAAATCTTTGCAATCTACCCATCTGACACAGGGCTAATATCCAGAATCTACAAGGAACTTAAACAAATTTACAAGAAAAAAACAAACAGCCCCATCAAAAAGTGGACAAAGGATATGAACAGACACTTCTCAAAAGAAGACATTTATGCAGCCAACAGGCATATGAAAAAATGCTCATCATCACTGGTCATCAGAGAAATGCAAATCAAAACCACAATGAGATACCATCTCACACCAGTTAGAATGGTGATCATTAAAAGGTCAGGAAACAACAGACAGTGGAGAGGATGTGAAGAAATAGGAACGCTTTTACACTGTTGGTGGGAGTGTAAATTAGTTCAACCATTGTGGAAGACAGTGTGGCGATTCCTCAAGGATCTATAACTAGAAATACCATTTGACCCAGTGACCCCATTACTGGGTATATACCCAAAGGATTATAAATCATTCTACTGTAAAGACACATGCACACATATGTTTATTGTGGCACTATTCACAATAGCAAAGATTTGGAACCAACCCAAATGTTCATCAATGATAGACCGGAGTAAGCAAATGTGGCACATATACACCATGGAATACTATGCAGCCATAAAAAACGATGAGTTCATGTTCTTTGTAGTGACATGGATGAAGCTGGAAACCATCATTCTGAGCAAACTATCACAAGGACAGAAAATCAAACACTACATCATAGGTGGGAGTTGAACAACAAGAACACATGGACACACGGCAGGGAACATCACACACCTGGGCCTGTCATGCAGTGGGGGGATGGGGGAGGGATAGCAAACCAACATAGCACATGTATACCTATGTAACAAACCTGCATGTTGTGTATGTGTCCCCTAGAACTTAAAGTGTAATAAAAAATCAATTAAATGAAATAAACTCAGAAACGACACAAATGATGGAATTAGCAGACAAGGTTATTAAAACAATTATTATAACAGTCATAATGTCTGAGATGAGAAATTCACTAAATCAGATTAACAGCAAATTAAACACTGCGGAAGAAAAGATTTAGACATGGCAATAGAAACTATCCAAGAAGAAACATAAGAGAAGACTGAAAAACAAAAACAGAGCATCAGGGAGCTGTGGAAAAACTTTAAACAGTACAACATATATGTAATCAGAGCTCCTGAAGGAAGGAGTGGGTGGGTAACAGAAAAAAAAAAATTTAGGAAATAATGGCCAGGTGTGGTGGCTCATGCCTGTAATCCCAGCACTTTGGGAGGCCAAGGTGGGCAGATCACTTGAGGTCAGGAGTTCAAGACCAGCCCCACCAACATGATGAAACCCCATCTCTACTAAAAATACAAAAAATAGCTGGGTGTGGTGACCCACACCTGTAGTTCCAGCTACTTGGGATGCTGAGGCATGAGAACTGCTTGAACCATGGAGGCGGAGGTTTCAGGTTGCAGTTAGCCTAGGTTGGGCCACTGCACTCCAGCCTGTGTGACAGAGTAAGACTTTGTTTAAAAAAAAAAAAAAAAGGAAAAATAATGGCTGAAAATGTTCTAAATTTAATGAAAATGTTAAGTCTACAGATCCAACAAGTTCAGCAAATACCAAACCTAAGAAACATGAAGAACACTACACTACAGCACAAGTCACATCAATGTGAAATTAATTAAAACACATGATAAGGAGAAAATCTTAAAAGCAGCCAGGAAAAAAGATACATTACTGTACAGAAGAACAAAGATAATTACTGCCAGTTTCTTGTTGGAAACATTGTAAGCCAGAAGACAGTGGGGCAATATGTTTGAAATACCAAAAGGAAAAGAAAACCCTTTCAACTTAGAATTTTACATCCCTTAAAACTAACTTTCAAAAATGAAGGTGAAATTGACTTTTTCAGACATTCAAAAGCAGAAAGAATTTATCAACAGCAGACCTATTTATTCTTCAGGTAGAAGAAAAATGAGAAAAATGACAGAAATCAGGATCTACACAAGGGAATGAAAAGCACTGGAAATGGTAACTACATGGATCAATACAAAATATTTTTTAATTGTGTATCTTTAAAAGATAATTGATAATGCATATAAAAATAGTATCATGCCTGTAAGCCACTCTTTTCACCAAAGCATTAAGAATTGCATTGGTAACAAAAGAAATTCAAGACCAGACACAGTGGCTTACACCTGTAATCCCAGCATTTTGGGAGGCTAAGGCAGGAGGATCACTTGAGCCCAGGAGTCCAAGACCAGCCTAGGCAACATGGTGAGACCCCATCTCTAAAAAAATAAAAAAATTACCTGGGTATGGTGCATGCCTGTAGTCTCAGCTACTCAGACTGTTGAGGTGAGAGGATTGCTTGAGCTCAGATGTTCGAGGCTGCAGTGACCTATGATTACCATTGCACTCCAGCCTGGGTAACAGAGTGAAACCCCATCTCCAAAACAACAACAACAACAACAATAATAATAGGGGTGTTTATAGCATGTGTATATAAAAGGTATAGATACCAGACAAAAGTTTGAATCTACACAAACGATTAAGGAGACTGGAAATGGTAACTATGTGGATAAATATAAAAGATTTTTTCTTATTTTACAAACCTTTTAAAAAGTAACTAAGCAAAAATAATAATAATAACACATTGTAGAATTTCCAACACGTGTAGAGGAAAAACGTATGACAATAGTAACTCAAAGGCTAAGAGGAGAGAAATGCAAGTATACTGTAGTAAGGTTTATGTAGTAAGGTTTATGTGAAGTACTATAATATTATTTGAAGATAAACTGTGATAAGTTACAGATATATACTATAAACCTTAATCTCTAAAATAGTTAATAATACATATATTAACATATCATATACATGATACAGGTTGAACATCCATAATCCAAAAATCTGAAGTCTAAAATTCTCTTATAAGCATTTTTTTTTGAGTATCACGTTGACACTTAAAAAGTTGTAGATTTTGGAGCATTTTGGATTTTGGATTTTTAAATTAGGAATACTTAATCTGTATATATAAAAACTGTATTTATACACATTTAAATATAATATATGTGTAGGTGTATATCAGCTATTTTATTAGGCTCATGAACATGTAGAATTTTTATATCCTCTGTTGAACTGGCCATTTTATCATTATGAGATGAACTTCATAAGGAACTATAAAAATAATCTAAAAGGAGCATCACAGGAGGAAAAAATAAACAAACACAAGTGGAACAAATAGAAAACAAAAAGCAGGATGAAATATTCAAGCCTAACAATTAAATGTAAATGGTCTCCAGCACTCCAATTAAAAGGCAGAGATTTTAAGATTGGATTGAAAAAAATAGCAAGATCCAACTATATGCTGCCTACAGGAAACCCACTTCAAATTCAAAGACACAGCTAAGTTCAAAGTAAAAAGAATAGAAAAAGACATACCATGCTAACACTAAAGGAAAACCAAAGTAATACATTATTAACAGACTAAGTAGATTTCAGAATAAAGAATATTACCAGGGATAAAGAGGGTTTGCTCATAATGATAAAACAGGCCATTCATTAGAGGACATGACAATCCCCAATGTTCATGCATTTAATATAACATAGCATTGACACATAGGAAACAAAAACTGATAGAAAAATAGACAAATACACAATTATAGTTAGTGGTTTTAACATGCCTATTTCAATAACTGATAGAGCATATAGACAGAAAATCAATGAGAATACAGAAAACTTTAACGAAACACTAGCATCGTGACATATTGGCATTTATAGAGCCCTCAGCACATTACACATTATTTTTAAGGATGTACAGAACATTTACCAAGATAAGGTATATTCTAGGCCATAAAACAAGTCACAATACATTTAATTCAAATCCAAGTATGTTGTCTTTCCACAATAGAATTAAATTAGATATCAATAGCAAAAAGACACTAGGATAATTTCTAAATATTTGCAAACTAAATAACATACAAGTGAATAACTCATGAGTAAAAAAAGAGACTACAGAGGAAACTAGAAAATTATTTTAAACTAAATGAAAATTCAACATACCAAATTTTGTGAGATGCAGCTAAAGCAATAGATAAAGGGAAATTTATAGAACTAATACCTATGTTAGAAAAGATTAAATGATAAATAACAGAAATCACCTATTTTCAGCAGAAAGAGATTAAATACAGGGAGTGAGTGCTTATGAAAATCCTTGGAAGGGCTGAAGAAATGAATTTTAGGACAACACTACTAAACTTGCCAGTCAGAGAAGGAAGCTTCCTGCTTACCTTTTCAAGAAGCAGGAAAATTGCGAATCAAGAATCCACCACTATAAATGATGACTCTAGAAATACACCATTTTATTCACCATCCACACCACAGAAAGCCACCATTATGCAATAGCGAATTCCATAATCAAATGATGCTTCCTAAATCCAAACAGCAAAACATATATGCTCCCCTAATTCTGCCTTTTAACAACAATAAAGCTAAGGATTGGATAGTAGGAATCCTGCCAACTCTAACCAAAGAACAAAAAATCAAAACCAAAACCAAAACAAGAAAAACAAAGCACTTACACACATACACACCCCAAACTTCAACACAACCAAGACTAGCTAGGAGAATCAACAGAGATAACTAACAAAAGCATGGCCTCCACCTCAATTCTGCCTTCCAAATCTTACATAGGAGCATGGGATTGGTGAATCCTAAATTACATCCTGAGTCATAACTGCAAAGGTATCTGAGACATGTTTTTAATTTTCCAGACTCTGTTGTACAAGAAGAAGGGTAAAAGGGATAGCCATTTCTTATCGTGGCAGCCAGCATTTTAAAATATCCTTCCTGTATTTTTTCAGATCTCCTATATTTTAAGACTACTCTTCTAAGGTAGAAGTCAACTAAGTTTGCAGTCATGTGATCTAGGTTCTATCAATCAGATCCTTGCTGTTAGGACTTGAATTAAGAAGTGAGCTATGTGAGGAGGTGGCCAGATATGGGGGAACAAGTAACTGGTAGGCATTTTAGTGGAAGGTGGATGTTTCAGCAGAGGTGGCACTGGTAGTATCTCTGGCATCTGGCTCCAGGCATTACAGGTGCCAAACAGCATTTGTAGAGATATTTTTGGTGGAGAAGCTCTTGAGTGTGGTTGCTACTCAGCTTCAGAATATGTCTCTCTGGCTTTTCTGGAAATGTTGTGTACTATCTACCATACTTTAACAAATTCGTAACATTCCTTTTTTAAATAAACTAGTCACGGGGTGGATCCTGTTTGCAAACAGAAACCCTAACTGATACAACAAATCCTCGGGTATGCATTTTAAGCAGGTTCCTTAGTGGAACTCTAGTTTCTTTCACAATAAAAAGAAAAAACAAAAGAAGAGAAAGATCCTCAGAAAACAAATGTACAGTAGGAGTTAGGTAATAAGGAGTTTTCAGAGTACGTTTTGGGTTCAGTAGATACTTAATGTAAATTTTCAGGCCATCTACATAAATTGGGCTTACAGTGAAATCATTCAGTGTAATGCCACTGAAACTCTGTAAGATCCTCTACCATCAGAGAGATATGGGGTATAATTCTTTTGTCAGATGTATGCATCCTGGAAACATTTTCTTCTCATCTGTAGTTTGCTACAGCCTGTAGCAAATCTAGTTTGTAGATTTTCCAAATAGTATCTTTATTGGGTAGTAGTTTTAATTTTGATGAAGTCTAATTTATCAAATATTTCTTTTACAGTTATTGCTTTCTGAGTCTTGTTGATGAAATCTTTACCTACCACCTTTTGGTTACAAAGATATTCTTTATGTTTTCTCTTAAAGAAATTTCATGTTGGAAGAAAATAATAATAGGTACCATTTAGTAAGCACCAATCATATGCCAGATGTTTTATCTACATGATACTGAATGGCTACAGCAACGCCAGGAGGAATATTAATATTCCCATTTTACAGATGAGGAAGCATTCTCGGTTAAGTTAAATAGCTTGCTAAGATCAGCAATCCACCACTATCCACTACATTAGCGATATTGGGCAGTCAAGATTGAATTCAGATATGGCTAGCCAAAAAGTCTATGGTTTTTCCACTATGTTACATTTTCTCTCTTCCCTTTCCCCATCAAGATGAAGACGAAGAGATGCAAAAAGAATCTGGAGTCAGGAAAATTTCTAAAGAACACTTCAAGCCTGGAACTAAATGTAAACCTGAGTTAAATTTTCTGTTTTTGTTTTTTAGCTTGACTAGTATATATTTTTGTGTGAAGTGTTGAAAGAAAAAGTTCAGAGGTGCCACACCTCCCCAACAACCTCCATCTCCAAGAAGGGCCTTTTGCAAAGTTTGTCGGGGGGACCTGAGACCAGGAGACAAAAATGACATTCAGAGAGCTCTCCTGACCCTGACATTGGATTTAGCTCTCTTCGTGTGGCCACAGGAATGGGCACATATGTAGGAATCACTGTCCGTCACCCCCTGGAGTGTCCAAGCTCCTCACACAAGCAGGCAGGTGATACATTTTTCTGCATCTTCGGATGCCTAGAACCTTACACGATACCTGGCACTGAATTGAAAGACTGAATGAACAAATGATGATTTAACTTTACAGGCGTATTTCTGAAGCTGCAAATGCAGAAAGGACATGTGGCTTCTTTTAGGATCAATAGGTTATACTACTGAACCCATAACTTTTCAGCAGATTCCGTTGCTTCAGCAATAGGGAGGCTGCATAGTACAGTGGTTAAGAACACATGCTTTCTCATCAAATAGATCCAAGTTCAAATTACTGGTTCTTCCACTTGCTGAGTGAACTTGTACAAGGTTACATAAGCTCTCTAAATTGCTTAAGGATTAAATTAGAGAGTGCATACAAAGAACTTGAACAATGCCAGGCATAGAGTAAGTGTTCAATAAAGAGGTGCTATCATTACAGAAGCTCTTTCATAGTTCCTTGTTGTCTAAGCACAGGTTAAGTTCCTTTTGCCTGCCGCTTAATATTTGACATGCACTTATTTAAAAAAAACCTTTTTAATAAATAAACATTTTTAATTTTGAGAGAGTTGTAGATTTACATGCAGTTGTAAGAAATAATACAAAGAAATTCTGTGTAGTCTTTACCCAGTTTTCCCTAATGGTAACATTTTGCAAAATCACAATATCACAACCAGGATATTGACACTGATAGTCAGGATACAAAAAAATTTCCATCACTACAAGTATCCTTCATATATCCTTCAAGTATTCTTCTTTTATAGTCCCACCCACTTCCTTTCAGCCACCACCACCATCCTTAACCCCTGGCAATCACTTATTTGTTCTTTTCATTTCTATGATTTTGCCATTTTAAGGATGCTGTATAAATGGAATCATACAGTATATAAACTTTTGCAATTGGTGTTTTCTTTCAGCGTATTTCTCTGAGGATTCGTCCAGCATGTTGCATGGATCAATAATTTGTTCTTTTTTATCGCATGATTATTACATGATATGAGTGTGCTACAGTTTGCTTATCCATTTACCTGTTGAAGGACATATAGATTTTATAATTTGGGGTTATTACAAATAAAGCTGCTATAAACATTTGTTGGTGGTTTTTGTGTAAATATAAGTAAACATTTATTTGGAATAAATGCCCAGGAGTGCAATTACTGGGTCATGCGGTCGGTGCATGTTTAGTCTTTTAAGAAACTGGCAAACTGTTTTTCAGAGTGACTATTCCATTTTACATTCTCAGTAGTAATGTATGAATGATCCAGTTTCTCCACATTCTTGCTAGTATTTGGTGTTGTCATTATTTTTTATTTTAGCAGTCCTGGTAGGTATGTGGTAATATCACATTGTAATTTTATTTCCCTAAGGTTAATTATGTTAAACATCCTTTCGTGTGCTTGTTTGTCATCTAAATAACTTCTTCAGTGAATTATCTCTTAGCTATGTTCTAACTGGCTTGTTAGCTTTTTTACTATCGAGTATCTAGATACTAGTCCTTTGTCAGATGTGTGGTTTGCAATATTTTTTCACATTATGCTTTTCCATATTTTTAACAGGATCTTTTGTAGAGAAAAAGTTTTTAAATTTGATGAAGCCCAATCTATTTTATTCCTTTTATGGAACATGCTTTTGGTCTCAAGTCAAACTCTTTGCCTAGTTCTTTATCCCAAGATTTTTTCTTATATTTTTTTCTAAAGGTTTTATACTTTATGTTTTACATTTAAATTTGGATAAGGTGTAAGACCTAGGTCGAGGTTCATATTTTGGCCTATGGATTTCCAATTGCTCAGAATCATTTGTTGCTTGTTTTGAATTGCTTTTGCAAAAATTAGCTGAGCATATTTGTATGGGTTTATTTCTGGGTTCTCTATTCTTTCCCATTGATCTAAGTGCCTTTCCTTCTGCTAGTACCACAGTCTTGAGTTGTGTAGCTATATAGTAAGTCTTAAAATTGAGTACAGATGCTCCTCAACTTATGACGGGACTGTATCACAACAGACCCATCATAAGTAGAAAATACTGTAAGCCAAAAGCACATTGAGCACATTTAATGTACTGATGTATTTAATGTACATAAGTACATTAAATGTGCTCAATGTGTTTTTATAATAATAATATAATAATGTAATTTTATAATAATAATAATAATGAAACATCACTTAATGTAGCCTACTTTAAATGTGCTCAGGATGCTTACACTAGCCTGAAGTTGGGCAAAATCATCTAACATGAAGCCTATTTTATAATAACAAATAATAAGGCCTATTTTATAATAGAAAATTATTTATAATAATAAAGCCTATTTTATAACAAAATCATCTAACATAAAGCCAATTTTATAAAGCCTATTTTATGATAATAACTCACGTAATTTATTGAATACCATACTGAAAGTGAAAAACAGAATGGTGTATGGGTACTCACCATTAACATACACAGCTGAAAATGCCATTGTAAAGTTGAAAAATCATGAACCGTTGTAAGCTGGGGTCCATCTGTAGGCTGGTTCCTTCCACTTCGTTCTTTTTCCAAGTTGTTTTAGTTATCCTACTTCCTTTCCTTTCCACAGAAATTTTGGATAATCTTGTATTAATAAGTATCTGCCAAGAAAACCAAAAGCTTGCTGGGATTTTGATAGGAATAGTGTTAAACCTGTATATCAGTTTAGGAAGAATTTACATCTTTACTACGTTGAATCTTCCAATACATGAACATGAAATGTCTCTCCATTTTTTTAGATTTTCTTTTATTTCTTTCATCAGTGTTTAATGTTTAGCATATGTTTTATTAGACTGACATCTAAATATTTCATTTCTTGGGGTGATTAAAATGTTACTGTAGTTTTAATTTTGGTGTCCATTTTTAGTGTCATCACTAGTATACAGAAATACAACTGATTTGTCGGGCCAAGTATGGTGACTCATGTCTGTAATCCCAGCACTTTCGGAGGCCGAGGTGGGTAGATCGCTTGAATCCAAGAGTTCTGGACCAGCCTGGGCAGCACAGCAGAACCCCATCTCTACTAAAAATACAATAAAATTCACCGGGCGTGGTGGCGCGGGCCAGTAGGCTCAGCTACTCAGAGGGCAGAGGCAGGAGGATTGCTTGAGCCAGGAGGTAAAGGCTGCAGTGAGCCAAGATCTCACTACTGTACTCTAGCCTGTCCTGTCTCTCAAAAAAAAAAAAAAAAAAAAAAAAAAGAAAAGTAAAAGAAAAAGAAAGAAATGCAATTGATTTTTATATGCTTATCTTGTATTCTCTGGCCTTACTGAACACATAATACTTCTAGGAATGTTTTTGTGGATGCTTTGTGATTGTCTATGTAGAAAATTGTGTAATCTGCAAATAGGGACAGTTTTATTTCTTCCTTTCTGATATTTATTCCTGTTTTTATTTTTTTGCCTTATTGCCTGGCTAGAATATCCAGCACTATGTTGAATAGCAGTGATAAGGGCAAATATCCTTGCCTTGTTTTCAATCTTAGAAAGTATTTAGTTTTTTATTACTAAGTAAAATGTTGGTTGTAGGATTTTTGTAGATGCTCTTTATCAGGTTGAGGAAGTTCCTATTTGTGTTTTTCTGAGATGTTTTGTCACAAATGGTCAAATACTTTTCTGCATATAATCATATGTTTTTTCTTCTTTATTAAAATGGTAGATAATATTGATTAATTTTCTAATATTGAACTAGCCTTGTACCCCGGGGTAAATCCCACTTAGTTATGATGTATAATTTTTTATATATTTTTTTTTATTATTATACTTTAAGTTCTAGGATACATGTGCACAATGTGCAGGTTTGTTACATATGTATACATGTGCCATGTTGGTGTGCTGCACCCATTAACTCGTCATTTACATTAGGTATATCTCCTAATGCTATCCCTCCCCCCTACCCCCATGCCACAACAGGCCCCGATGTGTGATGTTCCCCTTCCTGTGTCCAAGTGTTCTCACTGTTCAATTCCCACCTATGTGTGAGAACATGTGGTGTTTGGTTTTTTTGTCCTTGCGATAGTTTGCTGACAATGATGGTTTCCAGCTTCATACATGTCCCTACAAAGGACATGAACTCATCATTTTTTATGGCTGTGTAGTATTCCATCATGTGTATGTGCCACCTTTTCTTAATCCAGTCTATCATTGTTGGACATTTGGCTTGGTTCCAAGTCTTTGCTATTGTGAGTAGTGCTGCAATAAATATACATGTGCATGTGTCTTTATAGCAGCATGATTTATAGTCCTTTGGGTATATACCCCATAATGGGATGGCTGGGTCAAATGGTATTTCTAGTTCTAGATCCCTGAGGAATCACACCGTCTTCCACAATGGTTGAACTAGTTTACAGTCCCACCAACAGTGTAAAAGTGTTCCTATTTCTCCAAATCCTCTCCAGCACCTGTTGTTTCCTGACTTTTTAATGACTGCCATTCTAACTAGTGTGAGATGATATTTCATTGTGGTTTTGATTTGCATTTCTCTGATGGCCAGTGATGATGAGCATTTTTTCATGTGTCTGTTGGCTGCATAAATGTCTTCTTTTGAGAAGTGTCTGTTCATATCCTTCACCCACTTGTTGATGGGGTTGTTTGTTTCTTGTAAATTTGAGTTCTTTGTAGATTCTGGATATTAGCCCTTTGTCAGATGAGTAGATTGCAAAAATTTTCTCCCATTCTGTAGGTTGCCTGTTCACCTGATGGTAATTTCTTTTGCTGTGCAGAAGCTCTTTAGTTTAATGAGATCCCATTTGTCAATTTTGGCTTTTGTTGCCATTGCTTTTGGTGGTTTAGACATGAAGTCCTTGTCCATGCCTATGTCCTGAATGGTATTGCCTAGGTTTTCTTCTAGGGTTTTTATGGTTTTAGGTCTTACATTTAAGTCTTTAATCCATCTTGAATTAATTTTTGTATAAGGTGTAAGGAAGGGATCCAGTTTCAGCTTTCTACATATGGCTAGCCAGTTTTCCCAGCACCATTTATTAAATAGAGAATCCTTTCCCCATTTCTTGTTTTTGTCAGGTTTGTCAAAGATCAGATAGTTGTAGATGTATGGTATTATTTCTGAGGGCTTTGTTCTGTTCCATTGATCTATATCTCTGTTTTGGTACCAGTACCATGCTGTCTTGGTTACTGTAGCCTTGTAGTATAGTTTGAAGTCAGGTAGCACAATGCCTCCAGCTTTGTTCTTTTGGCTTAGGATTGACTTGGCAATGCGGGCTCTTTTTTGGTTCCATATGAACTTTAAAGTCGTTTTTTCCAATTCTGTGAAGAAAGTCATTGGTAGCTTGATGGGGATGGCATTGAATCTATAAATTACCTTGGGCAGTATGGCCATTTTCACAATATTGATTCTTCCTATCCATGAGCATGGAATGTTTTGCTATTTGTTTGTGTCCTCTTTTATTTCGTTGAGCGGTGGTTTGTAGTTCTCCTTGAAGAGGTCCTTCACATCCCTTGTAAGTTGGATTCCTAGGTATTTTATTTTCTTTGAAGCAATTGTGAATGTGAGTTCACTCATAATTTGGCTCTCTGTTTGTCTGTTATTGGTGTATAAGAAGGCTTGTGATTTTTGCACATTGATTTTGTATCCTGAGACTTTGCTGAAGTTGTTTATCAGCTTAAGGAGATTTTGGGCTGAGACGATGGGGTTTTCTAGATATACAATCATGTCATCTGCAAACAGAGACAATTTGACTTCCTCTTTTCCTAATTGAATACCCTTTATTTCTTTCTCCTTCCTGATTGCCCTGGCCAGAACTTCCAACACTATGTTGAATAGGAGTGGTGAGAGAGGGCATCCCTGTCTTGTGCCAGTTTTCAAAGGGAATGCTTCCAGTTTTTGCCCATTCAGTATGATATTGGCTGTGGGTCTGTCATAAATAGCTCTTATTATTTTGAGATACGTCCCATCAATACCTAATTTATTGAGAGTTTTTAGCATGAAGGGCTGTTGAATTTTGTCAAAGGCCTTTTCTGCATCTATTGAGATAATCATGTGGTTTTTTGTCATTGGTTCTCTTTATATGCTGGATTACATTTATTGATTTGCATATGTTGAACCAGCCTTGCATCCCAGGGATGAAGCCCACTTGATCGTGGTGGATAAGCTTTTTGATGTGCTGCCGGATTCAGTTTGCCAGTATTTTATTGAGGATTTTCACAATGATGTTCATCAGGGATATTGGTCTAAAATTCTCTTTTTTTGTTGTGTCCCTACCAGGCTTTGGTATCAGGATGATGCTGGCCTCATAAAATGAGTTAGGGAGGATTCCCTTTTTTCTTATTGATTGGAATAGTTTCAGAAGGAATGGTACCAGCTCCTCCTTGTACCTCTGGTAGAATCGGCTGTGAATCCGTCTGCTCCTGGACTTTTTTTGGTTGGTAAGCTATTAATTATTGCCTTAATTTCAGAGCCTGTTATTGGTCTATTCAGAGATTCAACTTCTTCCTCATTTAGTCTTGGGAGGGTATATGTGTCCAGGAATTTATCCATTTCTTCTAGATTTTCTAGTTTATTCGCATAGAGGTGTTTATAGTATTCTCTGATGGTAGTTTGTCTTTCTGTGGGATCAGTGGTGATATCCCCTTTATCATTTTTTATTGCATCTTTCTCTCTTTTATTCTTTATTAGTCTTGCTAGCAGTCTATCAATTTTGTCAATCTTCAAAAAACCAGCTCCTGGATTCATTGACTTTTTGAAGGGTTTTTTGTGTCTCTATTTCCTTCAGTTCTGCTCTGATCTTAGTTATTTCTTGCCTTCTGCTAGCTTTTGAATGTGTTTGCTCTTGCTTCTCTAGTTCTTTTCATTGTGATGTTAGGGTGTCAATTTTAGATCTTTCCTGCATTATGATGTATAATTTTTTAATGTATTGTTGAGTTCTATTTGCTAATATTTTCTTTATTTATTTATGAGAGTGTCTCACTCTGTCACCCAGGCTTGTGTATAGTGGGATAATCATGGCTCACTGTAGCCTCAACTTCCTGGGCCCAAGTGATCCTCCTGCCTCAGCCTCCCAAGCAGCTGGGACTACAGATGTACACCATCAGAGCCAATTAATTTATATTTTTTCTAGAGATAGGATCCTGCTATGTTGCCGAGGCTGGTCTTGAACTCCTGAGCTCAAGAGATCCTCCTGCCTTGGCCTCACAAAGTGCTTGGATTACAGGCATGAGCCACCATGCCCAGCCTGCTAATATCTTATTAAGGACTTTTTGTGTCTATGTTCATAAGGAATTAGTCTTTAGTTTTCTTCTTTTGAGCAGTTTTGTCTGGTTTCTGTATCCAGGTAATACTAGCTTCATCAACTTGGAAAGTGTTCCCTCTTCTTCAAGTTTCTTGAAAAAAGTGGTAGAATTAGTATTACTTCTTCTTTGAACATGTGGTATACTTCTCCAGTGAAATCATTTGGGCCTGAAGACTTTTATTGGAGGGAGTATTTTAATTAAAAATTCAGTATCCTTATTATTTATAGTGATATTCAAATGGTCTTTTCCATGTTGGGTGAATTTTGGTAGTTTATGTTTTATATGGAATTGGTCCATTTCATCTAAGTTGTAAAATTTGTGTGTATAGAGTTATTTGTAGTATTCCTTTATTCCCTTTTTGATATCTGCAGGGTTGGATAGCATTCTTGACATTGGTCATTGGGATTACAGGCATGAGTCACCACACCCGGCCTGACAAATCAGTTGTATTTCTATATACTAGTGATGACACTAAAAATGGACACCAAAATTAAAACTACAATAACATGGTCTTTTCTTCCTTTATTTTTGTTAGTCTTACTGGTGGTTTGTCAATTTTCTTAATCTTTTACAAGAATCTTATTTATTTATCTCTGTTGTTTTCCTGTTTTCAATTTCATTAATTTCTGGTATTTATTATTTCCTTCCTTCTTCCTGTTCTGAATTTATTTTGCTCTTCATCGTCCAGGTCCTTAAGGTGAGATCTTACAATGTTAATTTGAGAGGTTTCCTCTTTTCTCATGTATGTATTTAGTGCTATAAAATTTCCTCTCAGTACTGCTTTAGCTATGTCCCATGAATTCTGATACGTTATATTTTCATTTTCATGCAATTTATTACATATGTTTTTTATTTCCCTTGAAACTTTCTTTTTGACCTGTGGATTATTTCAAAATGGGTTGTTTAGTTTCCAAGTATTTAGAGACTTTTCTGTTATCTTTCTATTATTGACTTCCACTTTGATTTCAATGTAGTCAGAGAATACACTTTGTAGGATTTTCTTTTACTTTTTTGATGTTTGTCTTATGGCTCAGGATATGGTCTGTTTTGGCACATATTCTGCTGTAGTTTGGTGGAACGTTGTACAATTGTTGATTAGATTCTGTCGATTGATGGTGATCTTGAATTCTTCAACATCCTTGTGGATTTTCTGTCTAGTTGTTCTACCAGTAGTTGAAAGATGGATGTCAATATCTCCACCTGAAATTGTGGCTGTGTCCATTTCTACTTTCAGTTCTATCACTTCTTTCACATATTTTGCAGCTCTGTAGTTTGGTGCTAGAATTTCTATGTCTTCCTGGATTGATGTTTTTTATCATTATATAATTTCCCTCTCTGTCTGGTAATTATTTGGCCCTGAAATCTACTTTATCTGATATTAATATAGTCACTCCTGCCTACCTGCAGTTAATGTTTGCCTGATATATCTTCTTCCATCCTTTTTCTTTCAACTTGCCTGTATCATTATATTTGAAGTGAGTTTCTTGTAGACAGTATATAATTGGATCATAGTTTTAATCCAGTCTGTCAGTCTTTGTCTTTAAATTGGTGTATTTAAAAATTTTACATTTAATGTATTTATTGATATGCTGGGGTATAACTTTGCATTTTCTTTTTCTTTTTCTTTTTTTGCATAGAGATCTTATTCTTTTTTTTTTACTTTAAGTTCTGGGATACATGTACTGAATGTGCAGGTTTGTTACGTAGGTATACGTGTGCCATGGTGGTTTGCTGCACCTATCAAACCATCTAGGTTTTAAGCCCTGCATGCATTAGGTATTTGTCCTAATGCTCTCCCTTCCGCTTTCCCACCATCCCCTGACAGGCCCGAGCGTGTGATATTCCCCTCCCTGTGTCCATGTATTCTCACAGTTCAGCTCCCACTTATGAGTAAGAACATGTGGTGCTTGGTTTTCTGTTCCTGTGTTAGTTTGCTGAGGATGATGGTTTCCAGCTTCATCCATGTCCTTGCAAAGGACATGACCTCATTCTTTTTTATGGCTGCATAGTGTTCCATGGTGTATATGTGCCAAGTTTTCTTTATCCAGTCTATCACTGATGGGCATTTGGTTGGTTCCAAGTCTTTGCTATTGTAAATAGTGCTGCAATAAACATACACATGTATCTTTATAGTAGAGTGATTTATAATCCTTTGGGTATACACCCAGTAGTGGGATATTACTGGGTCAAATGATATTTCTGGTTCTAGATCCTTGAGGAATCACCACACTGTCTTCCACAGTGGTTGAACTAATTTACACTCCCACCAACAGTGTAAAAGCGTTCCTATTTCTCCACATCCTTGCCAGCATCTGTTGTTTCCAGACTTTTTAATGATCGCCATTCTAACTGGCATGAGATGGTATCTCATTGTGGTTTTGATTTGCATTTCTCTGATGACCAGTGATGATGAGCTCTTTTTCATGTGTTTATTGGCCGCATAAATGTCTTCTTTTGAGAAGTGTCTGTTCGTATCCTTGGTCCACTTTTTGATGGAGGTGTTGGTTTTTTCTTGTAAACGTAGGTTCTTGTAGATTCTGGATATTAGACCTTTGTCAGATGGATAGATTGCAAAGATTTTCTCCCATTCTATAGGTTGCTGTTCATGCTGATGATAGTTTCTTCTGCTGAGGAGGAGCTCTTTAGTTTAATTAGATCCCATTTGCCAATTTTGGCTTTTGCTGCAATTGCTTTTGGTGTTTTAGTCATGAAATCTTCACCCATGCCTATGTCCTGAATGGTATTGCCTAGGTTTTCTTCTAGGGTTTTTATGGTTTTAGGTTTTACATTTAAGTCTTTAATCCATCTTGAATTAATTTTTGTATAAGGTGTAAGGTAGGGGTCCAGTTTCTGTTTTCTGCATACGGCTAGCCAGTTTTCCCAGCACCATTTATTAAATAGGGAATCCCTTCCCTATTGCTTGTTTTTGTCAGGTTTATCGAAGATCTGATGGTTGTAGATGTGTGGTGTTATTTCTGAAGCCTCTGTTCTGTTCCATTGGTCTATACACCTGTTTTGATATCAGTACCATGGTATTTTGGTTACTGTAGCCTTGTAGTATAGTTTGAAGTCAGGTAGTATGATGCCTCCAGCTTTGTTCTTTTTGCTTAGGATTGTCTTGGCTATACAGGCTCTTTTCTGGTTCCATATGAAATTTAAAGTAGTTTTTTCTAATTCTGTGAAGCAAGTCAGTGGTAGCTTGATGGGAATAGCACTGAATCTATAAATTACTTTGGGCAGTATGGCCATTTTCACAATATAGATTCTTCCTATCCATGAGCAGGGAATATTTTTCCATTTGTTTGTGTCCTCCCTTATTTCCTTGAGCAGTGGTTTGTAGTTCTCCTTGAAGAGATCCTTCACATCCATTGTATGTAAGTTGTATTCCTATGTATTTTATTTTCTTTGTAGCAATTGTGAGTGGGAATTCATTCATGATTTGGCTGTCTGCTTGTCTATTATTGGTGTATAGAAATGCTCATGATTTTTGCACACTGATTTTGTATCCTGAGGCTTTGGTGAAGTTGTTTATCAGCTTAAGGATTTTTTGGGTTAAAATGATGGGGTTTTCTAAATATACAATAATGTCATCTGCAAACAGACAATTTGACTTCCCCTCTTCCTATTTAACTGGGGTATTTGGCCCATTTACATTTAAGGTTAATATTTTTATGTGTGAATTTGATTCTGTCATTATGATGCTAGCTGGTTATTTTGCACATTAGTTGATGCAGTTTCTTCATTATGTCATTGGTCTTTATATTTTGGTGTATTTTTGCAGTGGCTGGTTCCAGGTTTTCCTTTCCTTATTTAGTGCTTCCTTCAGGAGCTCTTATAAGGCAGGCCTGGTGGTGACAAAATCCCTCAGCATTTGCTCTGTAAAGGATTTTATTTCTCCTTCACTTAGGAAGCTTAGTTTGGCTGGATATGAAATTCTGGGTTTCAAATTCTTCTCTTTAAAAATGTTGAATATTGGCCCTCACTCTCTTCTGGCTTGTAGGGTTTCTGCAGAGAGATCCACTGTTAGTCTGATGGGCTTCCCTTTGTAGGTAACCTGACCATTGTCTTTCGTTGCCCTTAACATTTTTTCCTTTGTTTCAACCTTGGAGAATCTAATGATTATGTGTCTTGGGGTTGCTCTTCTCGAGGACCATATCAGTGGTGTTCTCTGTATTTCCTAATTCAAATACTGGCTTGTCTTGCTAGGTTGGGGGAAGTTCTCCTGGATAATATCCTGAAGTGTGTTTTCCAGCTTGGTTCCATTCTCCCCTTCACTTTCAGGGACCCCAACCAATCGTAGGCTTGGTCTTTTCACATAGTCCCATATTTCTTGGAGGCTTTGTTTGTTCCTTTACAGTCTTTTTTCTTTAATCTTGTCTTCATGCCTTATTTCAGTAAGTTGATCTTCAATCTCTGATACCCTTTCTTCCACCCGGTGGATTCGGCTATTGATACTTGTGTATGCTTCATGATGTTCTTGTGCTGTGTTTTTCAGCTCCATCAGGTCATTTATGTTCTTGTCTAAACTGGGTATTCTAGTTAGCAATTCCTGTAACCTTTTGTCAAGGTTCTTAGCTTCCTTGCATTGGGTTAGAACATGCTCCTTTAGCTCGCAGGAGTTTGTTATTACCCACCTTCCAAAGCCTACTTCTGTCAATTCGTCAAACTCATTCTCTGTCCTCCAGTTTTGTGCTCTTGCTGGAGAGTTGTTCCAATAATTTGGAAGAGAAGAGGTTTTTGGAATTTTCAGCATTTTTGCGCTGGTTTTTCCTCATCTTCATGAATTTATCTACCTTTCATCTTTGAGGTGGATGACCTTTGGATGGGGTTTTTGCGTGGGCATCCTTTTTGTTGATGTTATTGCTTTCTGTTTGTTAGTTTTTCTCCTAACAGTCAGGCCTCTCTTCTGCAGGTCTGATGCAGTTTGCTGGAGGCTCACTCCAGAACCTATTTGCCTGGGTATCACCAGCAGAGGCTGCAGAACAGCAAAGATTGCTGCCTGCTCCTCCTCTGGAGGCTTCGTCCCAGAGGGGCACTGGTCTGATGCCAGCTGGAGCTCTCCTGTATGAGCTGTCTGTCAACCCCTGTTGGGAGGTTTCTCTCAGTCAGGAGGCATGGGGGTGAGGGACCCACTTGAGGAGGCAGTCTGTCCCTTAGCAGAGCTCAAGCGCTCTGCTCGGAGAACCCTCCTTGTCAGGATCCACTGCTCTCTTCAGAGCTGGCAGGCAGGAATGTTTTAAGTCTGCTGAAGCTGCACCCACAGCCACCCCTCCCTCCAGGTGTTCTGTCCCAGGGAGATGGGAGTTTTATCTATAAGCCCCTGCCTAGGGCTGCTGCCTTTCTTTCAGAGATGCCCTGCCCAGTGAAGAGGAATTTAGAAAGGCAGTCTGGCCATAGCTGCTTTGCCATGCTGTGCTGGATTCCACCCAGTCCGAACTTCAGGCCTCCATAGCACTGTGAGGGGAAAACCGCCTACTCAAGCCTCAGTAATAGCAGACGCCCCTCCCCCGACCAAGCTTGATCATTCCAGGTCGACTTCAGACTGCTGTGCTGGCAGTGAGAATTTCAAGCCAGTGATTCTTAGCTTGCTGGGCTCCATGGGAGTGGGACCGACTGAGCAAGACCACTTGGCTCCCTAGCTTTAGCCCCTTTTCCAGAGGAGTGAATGGTTCTGTCTTGCTGGAGTTCTACGCACCACTGTGGTACAAAAAACAACAACAACAACAACAAAAAACTCCTGCAGCTAGCTCAGTGTCTGCCCAAACAGCCGACCAGTTTTGGGCTTGAAATCCAGGACCCTGGTGGTGTAGGCACATGAGGGAATCCTCTGGTTTGTGGGCTGCAAAAACTGTGGGAAAAGCGTAGTATCTGAGCCAGATAGCACAGTCCCTCATAACTTCCCTTGGCTGGGGAAAGGATGTCCCTGCCCTTTGCACTTCCCAGGTGAGGTGATGCTCCACCTTGCTTCTGCTTGCCCTCCATGTGTTGGACCCACTGCCTAACTAGTCCCAATGAGATTAACTGGGTACCTCAGTTGGAAATGCAGAAATCATCCACCTTCTGTGTTGGTCTTGCTGAGAGCTGCAGACTGGAGCTGCTCCTGTTCAGCCATCTTACCAGATCCCCCTTTATTTTTCGTATTCTATTTGTTCTTTTACATTTGTTTTCTTTTTGTATTGCTCTATGTTACTTGAACATTTTTATATTTCATTTTGATTTATGCACATTGTTTTTAGTTGACCTCTTTTTACAGCTTTCTTAGTGGCTGCTCTAAGTATTACATTACATGCACAAAACGTAACACATTCTACTGGTGTTTTCATTTCATGAGCTTGAGTGAAGCATAGAAACTTTGCTTCTCTTTATGTCCCTTTGTCCCCCACCATTTATCCTATAGTTATTTTGAACATTTCCTCTACATCCATTTAGAACCACCTCAGATAGCATTATGATTTTGTACAAACTGTCAAGCATGATTTAGAAAACTAATGAGGAAAAGAAAACCTACTGTATTTACTCATACTTTTGCTTACCATGTTTTTTCTTTCCTGATATTCTAGGATCACTTTTTAAAATTCTTTCTTTTTATTTTAGAAAGCTTCCTTCAGTCATTCTTCTAGGGTATGTCTGCTGGCAACAAATGATCTTAATTTTCCATCATCTGAGAACGTCTTGATTTCCTCCTTATTTCTGAAAGATATTTTCATTGGGTATAGGATTCTCAGTTGCCAGCTTTTTCTCTTCAGCACTTGAAAGATGTCATGCTACTTCCTTATAGCCTCCATAGTTTCTGATGAGAAATTTGCTATAATTATTAATAGAATTGTTTTCCCTGTATAGGTAATATATCTTTTATTTCCCATTGAATTCAAGACATTTTCTTTTTCTTTAGTTCTCAGAAGTAATTATGATGTATCTTGGAATTTATTTCTTTGGGTTTGTCTTGTTTGGGGCTATGCTTTGCTTCTTCGCTGAATCTGCAGGTTTATATTTCTAAAAATTTGGGAAATTTTCACATCATTATTTCCTTGAGTACTTTTTCAGCCTCACTCTCTTTCTCCTCTCCTTCCAAAACTCAGGTAATAGGAAGTTGTTAGATCTTTGGTTATTATCCCACAGGTCCCTGAAGCTCTGTTCTTTTTCTCCCCCTAGGCTATTTTCTCTGTTAATCCATGTTGTTCAGATTGGTTAACTTCTACTGTTGTATCTTCCAATTCACTGGTTCTCTTCTTTACCCCTGCTATTCTGCTGTTGAGGAAGAGCATTCCACTATGCATTTTGATTATTTTTCAACTCTAAAATTTCCATTTGGTTCCTCTTTATATCTTCTATTTCTTTGCTGAGACTATTTCTCTGTAGAGGCTTCATATTTTTAATTTGTTTTAAGCATATTTGTAATTTCTTGAAGCATTTTAAAATCTTTTGATATATTTATTTTCTTTTTTTATTATACTTTAAGTTTTAGGGTACATTGACATATTTATTTTCTTCACAAACACTGATAGTACTTTTGCACAGTGGCTTTTAATGTTACAAAAAAATTTAACAGTAGTCTTCCATTCTAATATATATTAGTTTACAAATGATGTAGATTTTGAATATATCTATTTTTATACAGCATAAAAGCTAATATTTCTCATTATAACCTGCAGAATTATTTAGTTTCTTAGCTATTAAATAGGCTAGATTGGTTTAAATGTGAAATTTGTATTTTAATAATAATTATATATCAATTACAAATTCAAAACACTTTTGAGTCAGGTAATTACTTCTGAAGAAATAATTAACAATGACTCACTATTCCTTGTTGATAATCAATAGCTGAAACATTTTTATCATGGCTGCCTTATAAACTTTGTGAGATAATTCTAATATTTCTATTTTCTCAATCATCTATTATCCTGCTTTACAATCAGTTTGAGATATTTTTGGTTTTGAGCATGACAAATAATTTTCAGTTGAAATCTGGACTTTTTTGCATTATATTCTGTGACTCTGGCTCTCGTTTCAACCTTCCATTTTAGCTAGGTTTTTATGACATCACTTTGGAGGGGTGCTGCCATTTTGTCACCAGGTAGAGACAGAAATCCAGGTTTCCTACTTGGTCTCCATTGACACTTGAGGGTAGGGATACCTCTTTGAACCTCTTGATGTGAATGGGAGTTCCAGTTTCCAATGTGATTTTAACTGACACCATGGTGGGGGTTGCCTCATTACCACTAGTGGTGGTTAAAGTCCTGACTCTTTATTAGGCCCTCCTACATCTCGACTACATCCCAGTCAAGAGAGGGAGGAGATGCCTCACTACTGCCAGCTGGCAATGGAAGTCTGGCTCCTCACATGGTCTCCTGGTCTCCATGACTTCTTTTCAGCTGATGAGGGTGAAAGTCTCAGTTATCTACTTGGCCTTCCCTGATATCACCTTGGCAGGGGTTTGGGGACACTTCATGACAGAGTTGCAGATGTAGACATCTAGAATCCCCAATCTCCCTTTGCTGGTGTGGATGCAGGATGGTGCCTGTTTTTTTTTTTTTTTCGTTCGTTTCTTTGGTTGGTTGTGTGTGTGTGTGTGTGTGTGTCTGTCTGTCTGTCTGTCTGTGTTTTGGTTTGGTTAGAGTGTAGCAGTTATTGTCTAAAAGTTTCTTCTTATAGGCTTCCCCTTTCCTGGTCCTTTGGCCAGAAAGATCAGACTTTTGTTGGGGCTTCTTTTGGTCTGTACCCATTGGCATTTCCAGGTTGCTGGCTGTCTCAGCTCCATCTCTGGGATACATCAGGCAAAATAAAACAAGGAGCTAATTCCTCTGGCCCCCAAATCCCACTGGTTTGTCTTCTTTCCAACTTTTAGAGTTTTCTTCTGATTTTGTTTATATGTAATGCTTGGGGATTTTATTTGTACTTGGCAGAAGGAATAGGAAAATTGTATCTACTCCATGCTGCCAGGAGTATAAATCTCCATTTGCTTTTTAAAATTTTTATTTTTGATATGACAAACAATAATTGTATATATTTATGGGGTACGATGTGATGCTTTGGTATATGTATACACTGTAGAATAATTAAATAAAGCTAATTACTATATCCATCATCTCACATATTTTTATGGTGAGAACATTTAAAATCTATTCTCTTAGCAATTTTGAATCATATGTTATTATTGACTGTGTTCACCTTGCTGTGCAATAACTCTTGAAAATTTATTCCTTCTGCCTAATGAGAACTTTATACCCTTTGGTCAATGTCTCCTCATGCTCTTACCCCACCCCACCCTTAGCCTCTGGTAACCACCATTCTACTTTCTGCTTCTTTAAGTTTGACTTTTTTAGATTCCACATACAAGTGAAATCATGTAGTATTTTGTGGGGTTTTCTTGTGCCGGAGTTATTTCACTTAGTATAATGTCCTCCAGTTTCATCCACATTCTCACAAATAACAGGGTTTTCTTCTTTTTTATAGGCTGAGTAGTAGTCCATGCACTTATTTCTGTACTTTGTTTTTGTCATATGGTATAAGGAAAAGCCTGATTCACACAGATATAACAGTTGAAGAAGGCAAAAGCTTTAACAATATAACTTTCAGTCTCAAGTTATTTGTCTTGTGCTTTACTGATTTTTCCTCCCTTTAATTTAACCCCCTCCCTTCCTTCCAAGACAATCAGATATGTGTTTAATTGTTTTTAGAACATAAATCACTATTTTCATAAGCAGAAACAATGTGTTTCTGCCCTTCTGCCTTCTCTGACACCCTGAGCTCTTTCCATATCTCTTCCCCAATACATCCCAATCTCAACCTGAGTCTTCTTCTTGAGCCAGGTAGTTCTGTATATTTCAAAGGCAACATCAACAATAAATGGAAACATTTGCTTTGGTTTATCTTTAGCAGAAATCCACACAATCAAGTTGTAAATTTATTTATGTATTCTAATAACTTGATTACTATATGTTTTTTTGTCTAATCCCTTAATAACTTAGGTTTACAAAGATTTCTCATACACCCTATGTTCAATATATATCCATTTGATAAAAGAGATCACTTTGCCTTGCATTGGTAAAGATCATGTCAGTGACGCTGAATATGATTTAGCAAGCATCTATTGAGCACTTGTTATGTGCCAGGCATTGAGGTTACAAATACATACAAAAAGACATAAATTCAAGAAAGGCAGAGGATTTGGGGAAGGTGGCAGTGGTGGCCCCATAGTTTAAATATATCAAAATCATCAATTTAAACCTAATTAGAAAATGTTAGAAGTGAAATTATTGGAGAAAGGGAGATAAAAAAGACATTGAAAAAGAAGAATTTGATAACATAAAATCATTTCAAAAATACAGGCTAAACTACAAGGAACAAGAGCAAATAAACTCAACAAACAATTCATAAATGAGATTAAAAGGTTTTAAGAGGAAATGACAAATATAGAAGACAAGCAAAGAAGAGCCAACATACAGATAATAGAAGTCTCTGAAAAAGAAAACCAAAACAATGAAACAGAACAAATAATAAGATCATAATCTGCAAAAGCTTTCCTGAAATTAAAATATTTGAAACTACATACTGAAAGAGCACATTATGTACTTATGAAAACTGACCCAGAACAGTCGCCATTGAGGCTATTGGACTTCAAATTTTAAAAAAAGTTTTGAACAACTAGGTAACTTATTTACAAGAGTAAGAGGAACAGATTGTCATTAGACTTTTTGAAAGCAGCACTTTATGCAAGAAAAAAATGGAGTAACATATTTAACATACTCAAGGAAAGAAAATGTGAGCCAAAGATTTTATATCCAGCCAAAAAGACTTTCAAATGTAAGGGCTACAAACTTTTATGAATATGTAAGAACTCAGGAAAATATTATTCCTATGTGACCCTCCTGAGGAATTTACTAGAGAATGAGCTTTAGACAACCAAGTAACTGGAGGAACATTGACACAAGGCTAGTGCTCTGTGAGAAAAACAAAGCTTCAGGTTTCTGTTTTCTTCCCAGCAAGTGTCTCAAGGAAAAAAATTGTTGGAGAAAGTCTGATTCACACTAATGTATTGTCTTCTCTCAGAAATGTTGGCCCCTTGAATTATGTTTGACTTTGCTTTTCTCCAATGCCATAAAGCAGTTTTCTTCATTTCAAATTTAACTTTCACAGCTGGTTTTCATGAAATAGTTGCTCTGATATAAGATACTTCATCATAGCTGAACAAAGAAGTGTAGTCTGAATTTGGATTAGAAGTATGAATTTGAATTGTGATATATTTTATCTTAAAAATTATTTCCTATCACTCTTCACCAAAACGACCTGGAAACAATGACCAACTCAGTATTAATGGGCACCCTAGTGTCCAGGTTGTAATTTCTAAATACTATTTCCAACTAAAAGGAACCAGGGATCATTGAAAAAATGGCTTGTCCAAGTCTGCAGCGTTATATATACAAGATGAGCCTGGGATGTTTTGTCACACCAGAAAGCCAGAACGCTGACAAATACTAATTGTGTCAAAAGGACTCTAGAGCCACCATGGAGCTCCCACTAATCACAAGTGATACAATTTGACTGTAATGGATTAAAACATATCACATATGTTTCAATCCATGAGTTCATAATGAAACAAACAACTTTTATTTTCAAACAATTATTTGAAAAACCGGTAAATAAAGGTAAAGCATTAAACATTTATCTTGCCTTTCTTTCAGAATTGTGCCTCAAAAAGAGTCAACTAGAGGAAAATTCTCTTTGTAGAATTATGAGGACTAATAAATGAGGAGAGAAAACAGAATTAGAATGGAACTCTTATAGAAGTAGTGTACCTACACAGTAATCACAAAACATCACAAAAAATACCGACATTATGTATCTCATGAAGGAAGATTACATTTTCTACAAAATAGTCTGACAAAAAAATCAAACCTAAATTTGATCAAGCCTCTAAGATATAACCAGCAATTTACAAGAATTTCAGGGGAAAGAGAAACATGGTAAATAATACCATATGACTTCATTCTTTCATACAACAACAACAAATTGCAAGATAAAAAAGAAAGGAGTTAAGAGAGACTTAAAGAGCATATAAACCATATTTAGGTCTTGATTCAAGCAAACCAACTAAAAAAGCAAACCAACCAATAAACAAAAAACAACAACAAATTATAACGTGGACACTGATAGAACATTTGATGATAATTAAGGAATTATTTTGAACTTTTTGGTGTGATAATGTAGATGAAATATTTTATCTTAAGTTATTTCCTAGCACTCTTCACCAAAACGACCTGGAAACAATGACCAACTCAGTATTAATGGGCACCCTAGTGTCCAGGTTGTAATTTCTAAATACTATTTCCAACTAAAAGGAACCAGGGATCATTGAAAAAATGGCTTGTCCAAGTCTGCAGCATTATATATACACGATGAGCCTGGGATGTTTTGTCACACCAGAAAGCCAGATGAAATGTTGTGACAATTTGGGTTTTCTCCAAAATAATCCACTGGAAAGGTAGTGGGTGTGTAACAGATGAAGCAAGATTGCTCACAGGTTGATCATTGTTGAAGGCCAGTGATGAAAGCATGGGAGTTTATTATACGATCTGCTTGTGTATATGTTTGAACTGTCCTGTAGTAAGAAGATGAAAAAGGAATATAATTTTCTTCAGAGTTTATATTCTACACAGGGAGATAAAAGCATAAGTAAATTACTTTTTAATGCAGTTAAATATATTTTATAATAGAAATGTACATGGAGAATGCTTGGGGAACCCTGAGGAGGAGAAAAGAAAAGTGTGGGGATGGGAGGAATTAATAATTAATGAGTGCCATTCCATACCTGGTCCTTCCCATATGTTACATATGGCAGAAATACTGAAAGTGGAGAATATACAGTTAGTACTTTATAATAAGTAACTTTTAAAAATATGCTCATATTAGGTATTTTAGTTGCACTTTTATAGATGAAGTGCAACTAAAGATTGAAGCTCAGAGCAGATAAATAACTAAATAATAGTCATAAGAATGCGTGTCAGGCACTTCACATACATTATTACATTTAATTCTTATAATCCCGTAAGAAAAGAATTACTCTGCTCATTTTGAAGATTGGAAAGAAAGCTTATGGAGGGTAAGTAACTTGTGAAATATTTCACATAGCTGGTAGCTGGAAGAAGTGAGATTTGAACACAGGATTCTCTTATACTAATCCCCAACCCTTTCCATGAATTTTTACAGCAGGAGGGGAAAGAGGAGGCTGGGGTTCCTTCACACATAAATGCTCTGTAAGCTGGGCTTTGATATTTCAGTAAGGTTTAGTCCATTTGAGAGTAAGTAGGAGTCAGCTTGGGAGGCATTCCAAGAAAAAAAAAAAAAAAAAAAACAGGGTCAACAAAAGATTGAGACACAACAGAGTGTGTTTAGGGAATTGGAAACAGGGACCCAGTGGCTGGATTCTAGGATGCAAAGAAGGTGGTGTTGGCAGATACGGCCAGTAGCACCTGTTGGGATTGGATTGGGCAGGTCCTTGGAAAGCACAGTCTTTATCCCAGAGACAATGAGTAGCCATTGGTGGATTTCAAGCAGACCAGTGTGGAAGCTGTGTGGAGAGTGTATCGGAAGCAAAGGGGAGTGATACCGGGGAGAAAGCCAGGGGATTACTGTAATGAAGAATGTATGCCGAAGACAATGCTGGTTTACACTACTCTGACAGGATGTTTTTACATGGCCAGAGTGGATGTGGATGCTTCTGAGAAATGAAGTTAGGGCTTACCCACCCATCTTGAGAGTTCTTAACTTTGTGTGCCAATATGCATAGGAATCTCCCTTTACAGAAAAATCCTCCAGGAGAAGCAGCAAGAGGTTTGGGGAAAGAAGAGAGAACATTGAGAATGGTTGAATGGCCTGACAGCTGTCTGTGGACTAGTTTGGAGACTCTGTGGAGAAAGTAGCAGACGTAAAAGGTAAAGGAGGCATTTCCATGAGGACCTGTGTTAAACTCCAGGCACAAGCGGTGGCTGAGTATGGCACAGTGAGCAGAGGGACATTCTCCCCAGTTCTGCATAGGACTCAGCACCCTCAGGGCAAACCCTCTGGGCTCATGCCCTTACGGAAAGCATGAGCAACAGAGCTGGTGGGGAGAAGCGTGTCTTGATGAGGAGACTGCATTTGTTACCAGTTCACAGGACAGACCTGAAGAATCCTAGACACCAGGGGCAACTTTGGGAAGGGCTGGGTTTCCTTGTGTCAGGTGAGCATTCAGACCTGGAAAGAGTAAGGTGTCCCTTCATTTGTATTTACAGACTTGTAACGCCTCAGGACCATCCACTGAGGTGGGGCCAGTAAGGGATGAAAAGTTGGGAATGGAATCATGAAATACTTCCACGGCTTAGTGACCAACTGGATGTTCCTATTATCCAGATTTGGCCAAAGGTTTCAAAGCTTTCCATATGGTGCACAGTACACGAAGTATGGCCCATGGACAGTGGCCATGGATGTCCATGCCTTGGTCTTTTAGGCTGCCTAAATTGTTGCCTGTTACCTCTTTTGAATCTTGGACTGGCCTCATTTCCAGACCCAAGCCTCCCATGGGCTCTTGCTATAATTTATTGGATACACATCCCCAAAACCCATCTTCCCAAAGGACCATCAAACTGAAGTAAATCTTTTCTGCTCTAGACAACAAGAATAAGATAACAAAAAGACCAAGGTCTGTAAAAGAAAGGAAGAATTATAAACCCAACAGATGTTAACATGAAATACAGTACTCCCACCAGGTGTGGCGGCTCACGCCTGTAATCCCAGCACTTTGGGAGGCCGAGGCGGGAGGATCACGAGGTCAGGAGATTGAGACCATCCTGGCTAACACGCTGAAACCCCGTCTCTGCTAAAAATACAAAAAATTAGCCAGGCGTAGTGGCGGGTGCCTGTAGTCCCAGCTACTCAGGAGGCTGAGGCGGGAGAATGGCGTGAGCCCGGAATGCGGAGCTTGCAGTGAGCCGAGATCGCGCCACTGCACTCCAGCCTGGGTGACAGGGCAAGACTCCATCTCAAAAAGAAAGAAAAAAGAAATACAGTACTCCCTCCTTATCCTAAGGGAATGGGATCCAAGACCCCCAGTGGACAACTGAAACTGCAGATAGTACTGAGCTCAATTGCTGTCTATCACAATACGTTTCTGTTCATGTCTTCCGCAAATTTAACTGCTTTTCCATCTTAACTAGGCACTTGTCAAAAATTGTGGCTGTAAGTTTTACAGTTTGAGGTGTGACAGCAAAACTAGCCTGAATTGCTTTTCCCTTCTCTACAATTTCACAGATTGAAGATTCACCCTTACCGCAAATATCAGCAACCTCAGTGTATTATTTTTTTTCCTTTCCTTATTAGGATGAGAATGTTTACCTTTTCACTTAAAGGAGGCATTTTACAGTTTCTCTTTGATGGATCCAAATTGCCAGCATCACTACTCTTGTGCTTTGAGGCCATTATGAAATCAAATAAGAGTTACTCAAACACAAACACTGAGATCCCATGGCAGTTGATCTGATCACCAAGATGGCTACTAAGTGCCTGGTGAGCAGGCAGCATCTACAGCGGGAGACACTGGACAAAGGGAAGATTCACATCCTGGGTGGGATGGAGTGTGATGGCATGAGATTTCATCATGCTAGTCAGAACAGCATGCAATTTAAAACTTATGAATTGTTTATTTATGGAATTTTCCTTTCAATATTTGCTGACTGCAGGTGACCACAGGTAACTGAAACCACTGAAAGCAAAACCATAGACAACAGAAACTATAGTAGTCCCCTGCTTTTCTATTTGTTTATTTAAAAAAAAAAAAAGAATGAGGAGAGGGCACAGGATGAGCATTTGGCTATTTCATGCCACCCAGATGGTAAAGTAAGCTGGCTCAAACACCTGTCATGCTTAGCCCTATCTGGAGTGTAAGGGAAGGAGGGATCAGAGCTTCATGCCTGGCATGGCATGCGGTCATGTTCTTTTGTTCTGGTCGGACTCAAGCTCAGTTACATGAGATTGCATGTACCCAGCAGCAAGTCACCAGCCCTCACCAGCCTTTTTTCGGCATGTTCATGGTCTGACCTCACTTGGATGTCTCTGTGCTGTCTAAGGTCAGAGCAGTTGGCAAAGCTCCCTCAGCTGATACAACCTTACACAGCAGGCACCTAGGACACCAAAAACAACAATCTTAGCTCCTACCACTAGGATTTCTCCTACTAACCCAAACATACACCAAGCCTTGGTTTTGTCCTTGGTTCTAGAGTTATAAGAGCAATGGTTTCTACCCTGAAGACGCTTACCAGTGAGTTGGGAGTCGGTTATGGAGACAAGACAGGTTGACACAGACTTAAAGAATATTATAGTCAGAGGCAATTTGGAGGTCATCGGTCCAACTCCCTCACTAAAGATGAGGAATCCGAGTCCCAAAGAGGAGCAACTTGCCAGAGGCCATAGAGCCAATAAGAGGCAGAGTTCAGACTTGACCTGGGCCTGGACAGTAGAGAACTCTTTAATTATACCAGCTACCACTTACTGAAGAAGAAATACCAACTGCTAAATACTTTATAAGTGTATTACTTCATTTAATCCTCACAACAATCCCTTTAAGTCATTATTACAAATCCTATTTTATAGACGGAGAAATACAGTTTAGAGAGAGGTAATTGAACTTCCCAAAAACCTTCTGTCTTAGTCCATTTGGGCTGTTATAAGAGAATACCATAGACTGGTGGCTTATAAACAACAACCATTTATTTCTCACAGTTCTGAAGGCTGGGGAGTCCAAGGTCAAGGGTCCAGCAGGTTCAGAGTCTGAAGAGGACCTGCTTTCTGGTTTCTAGAGTGCTCCCTTGGCGGAAGGGGCCAGGGGCCTCTCTTGGGCCCCTTTTATAGGGCACTAATACCATTCATGAAGCCTCTACCCTCATGACCTAATCACCTCCCAAAGGCTCCTAATACCATTGCATTGGGAGTTAGGATTCCAACACAGAAATTTTAGGAGGACACAAACATTGAGATCATAGCACCAACCAATGAATAAATGACAGTACCCAGATTTGAACCCACTTAAACCATCTTTTAAAGTTCATGCTCTGAAACGCTCCTCTATGCTGCCTTTCATACACTGGCTGCCTCTTTCTGTTCTACCTGACAGTGAGAACTCACACATGATGGAGAATATAATACAAGCTGGGTAAGCTCCCTGTCCAGAGCCTTTCTCGCAGCTGGTTCTATCCGTACACCAGCCTGAATGTCACCATGTCAGAAGTTCTCAACCATGCCTGCCTGGAAAAGGGGAGTGATGTGACCTGGACAGTGACAGCCTCTGTTTAAATGTTCTAAAATACCCCAGGCTTTCAAAAAGACAGAGTCCACTGGGCTTGAGCACTGGCACTCAGGCCATGCATGAACACTGAGCATTGCGAGGAAGCAGTACAAGGCCTGAGAATGAACTCGAACTCTCCACTGGGGACTTGAAACTAAGTAAGTGATTCTAGAGTACTGTGTGGACCACAGAGAGCTTGATGTAGTAGAAAGAGGACAGAAGTTTGAATGAGTCCTGGCTTTGAATTTGTCTCTCACCCAAGCATGCACCTTCTTTTGTGTAGTCAACGATCTATGAAATGCCCCAGGAAGAGAAGAATCACATGCATGTCAGCTCTAGAGAAAGCCCAGTGAAGATACAATCCAAGCAGGAGTGGAAATAATCAGGAAAGCTTCCTGTATGGTGTAGTCTTATAAATGACTGAAAGTGCTAGCCCACTCTCCCCTGGGAAACACACAGAGGCCAGGGTTACCCCGGAGGCCACCAGCAAGTCCCCATCCATCTGGCACCCCTCACAGAGGCCACCATCCCATCTGGACTCAGCCTCCTTGGCTCCCACTGCAGGGCTTTGGAGAGAGGTTGACATTCACTAACAAAAGGATCCTTTGAGAAGCCCAGGAGCTCAGAAGGAAAAGCACAGGCTGAACGCTTGATCTGCCTGCTTGGCTGTTGTGCAAGAGCTGGAAGGGGGAGAGGAGAGGCAGGGCAGGGTGGCTTGAAGTGGCCACCATCCCTCCCTAGCTGCGGAGGAGCCAGCTCTGATGATGGGCTGGGCCCCTCCCACAGATTTTCCCAGGGACTAGACAAAAGAGGAATAGACAGCAGGACAAGGGTGGAGGCCTCAGATAAAAATTAATTAACACTATTTTTCTTTCTTTTTAAAAAGGTAATCTCTTAATCCTAAGCACTGGGATTCATGCGTGCCCTTTGGTCTATAACCACAAAGGAAACGATCAGGAAGAATCCAGGTTCATGGCCTTACCTTTAGATTTCCTCTTCTCAATGGTTCTTTGTGTGGCAATCTCCTGTGAAGTGAGATAGGCCTTCCAACCAAGCTGCAGCAACCATGGCCAAGGTCAGCCATCACCAGGAGGGTTTTGACGTGGAGAGACTGGGAACTGCAAGGACGCTGCAGGTCAGGGTTTGAGCTACCAAGGGGAAAGGAGGCTGGGGCCACAATTGTTTCCCAACGGCTGTCCAGATAACTTCTTATTCCATCTGTTGATTTTTCTCTAACACAATCCATCACCCCCCACCCTTCTCTCTACCTCCATCTAGTCACTATTTTAGGAACAGAGAAATCAAGAGCCTTGAAACTAGAAGATCCTTTTTGAAGTCTTTTTGTCTATACTCTTGCACAATAAAGACAGGAAAGGCTTTGCTGTCCTGGTCTCCATCCTCTGGAAGTTGGGGGAAGGGAGAAGAAATGGGATGATAGGAAAAGAATATAAGAGCAATTTGAAACCAATTAGAAATTGGGGAGTTATTAGAAGTTATTCTTTATTCTCTACCCAAGTTACAGCACTAACAGCAGTTGCTCAAGCCAGGCACTTGGGAGGACATCACCAATCTCTCTCCCTCCACTCATCTATGTTTACAGCCCGTGATCTAGGCCATCATGATCTCTTTCTAGGATATTGGAATGTTCTTAACTGATCTCCTGCTGTAATATATTATTGCTCTTCGATCCAAATCACAACTAGAATTTCCTTTCTAATGCACAACCTAATTATGTTTCTCCCCTGCTTCACTGGCTTATTATTGCTTTCAGAATAAATTCCAAACTCCTAAGTACAGCATTCACAGCTCTCCATGGGCAGTCCCCTGCCTCTGTCCCAGCTCTCAAAGCCTATACTGAACTGGTAGAAAATGTTCTAACTTGCCTCCTGGACATGGTACATTCTTCCTGGATCATTCTTTTCCCACTCTGGACAACTTTTGTCCATTCTTCGGTCCCAGGTAGTTTGTCTCTTGTTCTAACAGATGAAGAGCCCTCCTACATTCGGTCAGGTACCTCTTCAATGGGCTCCTATGACTTTTGTTCTTGCCTGGATTATGACAACCATCCCCACTGCCCATTAGCAATCTGTCTTCTGGATGAGGCTGTAAGCTCTTTGAAGGGGCTTGTGGCAGTAGAGTGGAAAGACCATCTTCCTGTTTTTAATTTGCATAAATTTAATTGTATGAACATATGAAAAAGAGAGAGAATTAGAGAGGGAGAGAGAGAAATTGCAATCTCTGTGATACAAGCAATATTGTGTAACATTCTACTTGCCATCCATTAGTCCACATGTGACCCTACATGGTATTCTGGTGAGATGAACTTGAGCCTGTTCTTTATGGTTTTGTTTGTTTGCCTTTGTTTTGGTTTGTATCATATGGCCACTAGACAGATCCATGGGCATCACCAGCTACGGAAGCAGTAGATTAGGAAGCGACAATATGTTTCAACACTGGAGGAGACATGAGCAGCTTCAGACTTGTTGACACACTGGGTTTTATTCTTCAATTTAGTGCATCCTTTAGGGGATTGTTAAAGGTAATACATGCTATATTTATTTTTTTCTATGACTTTAGAATAAGTAGCCCTGTAAAATACAACTCTACTTTATCAGCCAAGTTTTCCCTCTTTCTCCTGGTGACAGCATCCTCAGCCCAACTGCATGGCTATTACAAGAGCTGTCATGTTCTCACCTGACCCAAATGGGCCAACAAATATCTTATTCTCTAAGATTATTAAATTTGATATCCAGGTGATTGAAGCCATTTCCACTCTTGTGGGTGGAAGCTGTAAGCAGCAAAACTAAAGGGTCATATCTTCCAGGACATGGCAAGACCCAATCTGCTGAAAGGAATAGACAAGAGGGGACCTGAATGGGAAAAGCTGATCAAGAGGTGTGTGCTTCTGGCCACTAGGGTCCATAAGAAAGGGCTGGGTGGAGAGGACCAGGGGAGCCACTAGCTGGATGTCGGCTTCTGTGGCACTGACCTCAGAAATGTGAAGAGAGATGGCTGCACTGATGAGCTTTAAGCCTGTCCAACCCTGAGTTTGTGTGATTCAAAGGAGTGTGCAGGTAGATGGTGGTAAGTAATTGTCAAGAATGAGAGCTGCCTTGGGAGGGAGAGGAAGGCAGAGAGAAGTAAGAGTGAGTGAGGATGGGAGAGAATTGAGGTAGCTAGAATAGGAGAGTGAGTGAAGATTGAAATATTTAGCCTAAGAGCTGGCCTCAGCTGGAAAGTAGGAAAAGGAGGAAATTGAGCCTCAGAGTAGCTAATGACCCCTCAGCGAAGCAGCTGCAAATGTAGCAGAGCCCAGATTTGAATTGAGATCTATGTTATTCTAAAGTCTATGCCTGGTTTAATCCCTTCTTATAACAGATGAGGACAATGAAGCTTCGAGAGACAAAGTGACTTGCCCAAGGACATCAAGATACTTCCAGTAAAACCAATTCTAGAATCACCAAAACCCAGTCAAATATTCCATCCAGGACACTGGTTTCTTCCTACCATAATCAGAAAAAAAGAGGGAAATCACTGAATCTCTGTAAGGCTCTGGAAGAGTCTCCTCTCTTACCTGTGCCCCTGTCAACTCCTTGGTAAATTCGGGAGAATATTGACAAGGTGTCACAGGGAGTGTGATGCAGTCAGAAAATACAAATCCCTCTATTAGGGAAATCCAAGCAATTATTTACTTGTCAATTTAGGAGGGTAGGGCAGGATTAATTTGAGCTAAAGGGATTAGGGTGAAAATAAAGGTGTAATTACTTTTATAATAATGATAATCATTTACTAATCTGATGTAGATATTACTCCACCCTCGAGTAGCTTACCTGTTATGATAGGAAATAAGCCAGAGGTGAAGGTGGGGTTGGGAAGGAGAGAGGTAACTGGTACAGGGAGGGGCAGAAGGAAGAAAATTATACTGGAGAAAAAAACATGCTGTTTTGCTAGTGATGGAAGGGTGGAGATAATCTGCCAGGACAAACAATTTGAGTAAGTCAGGCACTATTTGTATTAGGGAATATTTTAAAACACAGTAGAGCCCACATTTCTAATTTTTCTTATTAGAAACTAAAGACAAGAAATGTTAAGTGAACTACTTGAGATCACACAGTTTGTTCCAGGCAGAACTTGGACTAGAACATGGGTCTTTTTACTCTTAGTTCTGTGCTGGTCAAATAACAACCCACATGAGTGTTGGAGAAAGCAGCAAATTGGGAGAAAGGAAAAAGACCAAAGGAAAGATATTGGGATCTAGATCAAAGGAGCCAGCCCAGCAGGACCAAATGCCACTCTCTACTCTCCACCCTCATCTCCTCACCTAATGCACTGGAAAAAACATAAGAGGACCCAAATGTGAGGAATAGCCTTTAGCCTCCACGTCTGGAGCTGATGTAAATCAAACTGGCTTGTGGGAATGGTGGAGAGATAGTAGTCCACATTATGTTGGCTCATTATAAGATAATGAGGTATTACCATTTGAGTTTTTAATTTTTCCAGAAGTGAGAATCCACATAAATAAAAAAGAAAGTAAAAGACACTATGAACAAATGCCTTCTAGTAGTTGTATACGTACAATATACTAATTTCACACAATTTCTAATTGAAATCTCACAACTCCACTCATTCCACAAACATTTATTTGTGACCTACAATGTATCAAGTACTGCGGTGGGCCCTGGGGTTTTACTGCTAAGCAAAATAGACATGATCCTTGCTCTTACAGAGCTTCTCACCAGCAAGTAACGTAAACACCAAATAAAAATTATGGAATGAATTAACTAATTGCAGTAAGAGGCTATTAAGGAGAAATACTTAAAATATAGTGAACATTCTTTTAAATGCATAGCTGAGCTTGCTTAAAAGAAGTAGAGAAATCTTCAGACTCTTGTGGCAAGGAAGAAAGTGAAAAACAAGATTGTAAAGTATAAACCCACTGCCTGGGGCGGGAGGTGGGAGTAGGGTACAGAAGTTGAAAGAACATAGGTTGCCATGTTGGTAACCATAGCTTAGACTGAAATGCCCATGCTGGTCAGGAAACAGAATTGTAGACATTTTTTCAAGGGTAAGGAATCAGAACTGAGACCTTCATATAACCCGGGACTCTCATAGGGCTACATTATCGGTGAAAGAGTCAACTTTAAAATATCTGCTGGCAGGTAAAGGGAAATGATGAGGGCATTTATTTATCTTAGCATGAGTTCTGGGAACACTTACTTGCATTAGGCAGGGTTCTGGTGGAGGGTAGTAAGTCTCCCTGAAAATTCATAACTATAGATCTTATGAGAATTCAGGGTTTAAGTAAATACTCATAATCTTCTTCCTTGGGGAAAATTAGCAAAAAAGTGGCCCCAGGCTGATATCCTTGGCAAAAACAAAAGCATAAATATCACAGGATCTTCCTTTCACATTTGCATAAATATAGACCTAATCCTGTCTTCCACAAATTTCCACAAATAAAGCCACAATAAAATCACTATCAAAGATGAGTTTACAATCCAAAATTGAAAAACAAAGAAGCAAGTTATCAGAGGCAACACACACACATACACACACAACCCCAAAAAACAGAAAAAAAAGAAAATTACACCTAACCAGCAACATAATTTGACCCTTAAAAACTTCAGTATGTGCTGAAAAAGCCTATAAGATAAATATATTTTAAATGATTGAAGACACAAAGTGAGGACCGAAAAACATGAGACAAAAAAGATGCTTTCCTAAAAAAGAGGTAAGTAGAATGTTTAGAAGTAAAAAAATACAGTCACTGAGAATAAACTGAACTAAGTAGATTAGAGGTTGCTGAAGACAGAATTAATAAACTGGAAGACAGAGCCAAGTAAATTGAAGGGAATGAGGTTCAGAAAGATTAAAAAAACAGAAAATTGGAAAGTGAGGCTAATAGATCTGGAGACTAGATTAAGAATGCCAAGTTATATCTGCTTTGGGTTTTAGAATGAAAGAATGGAGAAAATGGGGAAGAAGCGATGTTCAAAGATGATTTTCTAGAATGAATAAAGACATGAAATCTCAGATACAAGGAGCACAATGAGCACTTAGCCTGATTTTTAAAAAAATTAAAATGCACACCCAGACAGATTATACTAAAATTATAGAACACAAAAGATTAAAAATATTTTTTAAACAACCAGAGAGAAAGATAGGATACCTTCAGGGGAATGGCATGTAGGATTCTAGGTTTGTGATGATTTTCTCTTGTCACTTTGAAGATGGAATTTCCTTGCCAATGGTTTATGTTGTAAGTCAGTCTACATTGTAGGTAAATATGTTTTACACTGATTACATAAAACAAGAAATATTTAATGGTTAGTTATGCAGGATATAAAAACAGTGAAACTGAAGTATTGGGCAACAGTGACTTATATACTATGAGAAGGTGCTGATGGCAGCTAAAGTATTATATTCATATCAAACATTGATATCATTAGAGTATATAATTTATAAATCAGTAGAGTTATAGGAAGGGAATAAAGAAAACTGCATCAATTCAACAGATGGCAGAAAATGAGGAAACAAATCTAAAGAATGGATAGGAAGAGTCAGCTTGGGGTTTGAGAACACAGGAAAGAGAGATGAGATGAGGGTGAAGAGACAGGATGGGCCAGATCTTGTAAATCAGATTTTAAAATTGTGACTCTAAAATGTAGATGCTCTTTTCTTTAGAAAAAACAAAATGTAGACATGGAGTCTCAGAAAAGTTACTAATGTATTTTAGTTTATACAACTTCATCAGAGACAGAGCTGCATGGTATGTCCTTCCTCATTCCACCGTGCCAAGCTGTAATTGCTATGAAGACACTCCAAAACCAGAACATCTGGCTCAGCTCATTGACAGAACTAACAAAAACAGTAAAAATCAGCAACGTTTGCTAAGCACTTACTAGCTGCCACAGACCATAGTACATGCTTTCTGTCAATTAATCCTCACAATTATGAAAGAATCATTATTATTATCCCCATTTTACATATTTGAGAAGACTGAGGCTTAGATGGTTAAATGACTAGGCACGTGGCAAAGCCAGATGCGAACCCAGATTCATCTGCTTTTTTAACCTCCATATAATATGGCTGGAATTTCTGGCCCTTCCCCCAAATTTAGAAAGGATCTGTTCATCTTTTCCAGAAGGCATTTCTTAGAACTAAATATTTTTACAATAATAATGATGTGAATTTTAAAAGAAAATACTCAGCTTTCACCTACCCCACTGACATAGGAGTTTTTACTTTCCTCTATTCCTTCCTAAACTTTAAGCATATGTACACATTGTGTAGCTATAACCATATTGTATAACAATTCTGTGTTTCTACTTTCTGTGCATGCAAAATATTCCATTGAGGTGAAGCACATTACTTGCCTTATTTCTGTCTTATTGGACATTCAATTTCAATCATTCCCCCCTTTTTAATAACTTCAACTTCTCCCTATTTGTTAGCCCTTTCATCTTAGCATATAAACACACTCTATTCTCTTTTGTAGTACAATTATATCCAAACACTTCATCCAATCTACCTACTATTCTATCTCCTTCCTTCCCATTTCTGTCAAGTTTTCTAAATAAATATTCTTGGCTTAGAGACTCTACTTAATCACTTCTCATTTCTACCTCAATCTACTTCAATTTGGTTTCTTCCATCCTCTTGTCCACTTTCCTTAGGCAATCTCCTTTATGTGCATATTACAACTACATCTTTGCTGGTGACCCACACCCAGACTTCTGCAAAGAATAGTCCAGGGATCAGAGGGCTGGGCTGAGGCTGGGGACCATGAACTTGTGGTGACACAAGTCTAAATGACCTGATGACTTTCTCCAGCAGTGTGAAACAGCTGAGGAGAGGTGGAGAAGAAGGTATGGCTAGAACTAATATCACTTTGGGTTTTGATTAACATAAGGAAGGACAAAGCTGGAGGGGAATTGAGAGTGTTGAGGAGTATGGGGAAGAAAACCCAGAATACAAGGTCATGATCAGAGAAGGTGGTGCAATGTGGAGATACGCCATTCTCAGTAAGCTGGAAGTGAAGGAAGGGAGGCTAGTAATGGTTGATTGGGAGAAAATGAAGGGTTCACAAAGAGCCTTTCTGGCAGTGATGCCCTCATCACAAGAACATGCCTCTCACAAAGGATCTCCTTCATCCCTCTCCAGAAGACAAGAGGAAACACAAGAAGAAGTGCTTGGGGCAGATCCCTGGTTCCTGCTTCATGGATGTGAGATGTCCAGGATTCTCTACAGTCACAATGGCCTTTTCCTACGCATGAACAGTAGTTTCATGTGTTGGCTGCTCCACTGTCCTCTGCCCACCTACAGGAGGAAAAGCAAGGCATACAGAAGGATGTCCCTTTAGGAGGAAGTAGCGCTAAAAGCACCCTGAATCAAGATGAGTGGGAAATCATCCCAATAAACATATTTTTAATTTATTTTTGAAAAAAGGACAAGATTATGAGCAAGTGAGAAGGATAGAAGATTGTATTCAGAGAGGGGAGTATGATATTTGAGATCTGACATGGGGCTCACAAGGACAAAGTGGATCCATGGGGGCGAGTAGCTGAGCTGAAGTGGAGTTACGGAGATCAGTGATTGACATAGGGTGACAGCGTGACCTGAAGGAGAGAGAAAGACTGGGCCACAAGGAAAAATCCTCAACAAATATAGGGAGGGATCAAGAGGTGAGTCAGCTCAGCTGCAGTGAGTGATAAGGCAGGATAGTACTACGGCACAGACAGAAGAGTAAACTTCAGAGGCACAAGCTGTACACAAAGATGAAGAAATACTGGTTTGCATTCAGGAATGGGGAGGGAGGGAGAAGAATGGTGAACCTCCCTCTGAACTCTGGGGTCTCCTCTTAGTCCACACAGGGAACTCCTTCCAGCTTCTTGAACATTCCATGCTTGTTTATCCCTGGTATTTTCTAGCACTCCCCATCTCTGTAAGGATCACCATTCCTTATCCACTTTCACAAGGCAGAAACCCAGGAGTCATCCTGGACACTTTCCCTTGCTTCCCCATCCGATCCATCAGCTCAAAATCTGTTACGTCTCTCTGGAATCCATTGATTTTTCTCCATCTCCACTATCTCAATACCAGCCCAGGTCCCATCAGCTCTTGGCTGGACTGCTGCAATGATAGCCTCTGCCTGGCCTCTCTGCTGCTTCTCTTCCCTCCCTCAAATCAGGTCTCCACTCAGCTACCATGGTGTTTTAGTGTTTTCACATAGCTGATAAAGACATACCCAAGACTGGGAAGAAAAAGAGGTTTAATTGGACTTACAGTTCCACATGGCTGGTGAGGCCTCAGAACCATGGCAGGAGGTGAAAGGCACTTCTTACATGGTGGTGGTAACAGAAAATGATGAAGAAGCAAAAGCAGAAACCCCTGATAAACCCATCAGATCTTGTGAGGCTTATTCACTATCACGAGAATAGCACTGGAAAGACCAGCCCCCATGATTCAATTACCTCCCCCTTGGATCCCTCCCACAACATGTGGGAATTCCGGGAGATACAATCCAAGTTGAGATTTGGGTGGGGACACAGCCAAACCATATCATTCTACCCCTGACCCCTCCAAATCTCAGGTCCTCACATTTCAAAACCAATCATGCCTTCCCAGCAGTCCCCCAAAGTCTTAACTCATTTCAGCATTAACCCAAAAGTACCCAGTCCAAAGTCTCATCTGAAACAAGGCAAGTCCCTTCTGCCTATGAGCCTGTAAAATCAAAAGCAAGCTAGCTACTTCCTAGATACAATAGGGGTATAGGTATTGAGTAAATACAGCCATTCCAAATGGGAGAAATTGGCCAACACAAAGGGGTTACAGAGCCCATGCAAGTCTGAAATCCAGCAGGGCAGTGAAATTTTAAATCTCCAAAATGATCTCCTTTGAATCCAGATCTCACCTCCAGGTCATGCTGATGCAAGAGGTGGGCTCCCATGGTCTTGGGCAGCTCCACCCCTGTGGCTTTGCAGGGTGGAGCCTCCCTCCTGGCTGCTTTCACGGGCTGACTTTGAGTGTCTGTGGCTTTTCCAGGCACATGGTGCAGGCTGCCAGGGGATCTATCATTCTGGGGTCTGCAGAATGGTGGCGCTCTTCTCACAGCTTGACTAGGCAGTGCCCCAGTAGGGACTCCGTGTGGAGACTTTGACTCCACATTTCCCTTCCACACTTCTCTAGCAGAGGTTCTCCATGAGGGCCCCACCCCTGCAGCAAACTTTTGCCTGGGCATCCAGGCATTTCCAGACATCTTCTGAAAACTAGGTGGAAGTTCCCAAACCTCAATTCTTGACTTCTGTGCACCTGTAGGCTCAACACCATGTGGAAGCTGACAAGGCTTGAGACTTCCACTCTCTCTGAAGCCACAGCCCAAGCTCTACATTGGCCCCTTTTAGCCATGGCTGGAGTGGCTGGGACACAGGGTACCAAGTCCCTACACTGCACACAGCATGGGGACCCTGGGCCTGACCTACAAAACCATTTTTTCCTCCTGGGCCTCTGGGCCTGTGATGGGAGGGGCTGCTTTGAAGGTCTCTGACATGGCCTGGAGACATTTGCCTGTGGTCTTGGGGATTAACATTAGGCTCCTTGCTACTTATGCAAATTTCTGCAGCCAGCTTGAATTTCTCCTCAAAAAATGGGTTTTTCTTTTCTACTGCATTGTCAGGCTGCAAATTTTCAGAACTCTTATGCTCCATTTCCATTTTAAATTGGAATGTTTTTAACAGCACCCAAGTCACCTTTTGAATGCCTTGCTGCTTAGAAATTTCTTCCACCAGATACTCTAAATCATCTCTCTCAAGTTCAAAGTTCCACAAATCTCTAGGACAGGGGCAAAATGCTGCCAGTCTCTTTGCTAAAACATAACAAGAGTCACCTTTGCTCCCATTCCCAACAAGTTCCTCATCTCCATCTGAGACCACCTCAGCCTGGACCTTATTGTTCATATCACTATCAGCATTTTTGTCAAAGCCATTCAACAAGTCTCTAGGAAGTTCCAAACTTTCCCATATTTTCGTGTCTTCTTCTCAGCCCTCCAAACTGTTCCAACCTCTACCTGTTACCCAGTTCCAAAGTTGCATCCACATTTTCAGGTATCTTTTCAGCAATGCCCCACTCTACTGGTACCAATTTACTGTATTAGTTTGTTTTCACGCTGCTTTCACATGTTAATTGGACTTACAGCTCCACATGGCTAGGAAGGCCTCACAATCCATGGCGGGAGGCAAAAGGCACTTCTTACATGGCAGTGGCAAGAGAAAATGAGGAAGAAGCAATAGTGGAAGCCCCTGAAAAACCCATCAGATCTCATGAGATTTATTCACTATCACTAGAATAGCATGGAAAAGACCAGCCCCAGTGATTCAATTACCTACCTCTGGATCCCTCCCACAACACATGGGAATTCTGAGAGATACAATTCAAGTTGAGATTTGGGTGGGGACACAGCCAAACCATATCACATGGAAATATGCAACTCTCCTTCAAATGCAATTTTTAGTTTGGTCGCTCTCAACCCTTGACTTACCATATTTCCTTTCTTGAAACTCTTCAATCAAATTCTGTTGCTCTGGATGGGCATGGTGGCTCACGCCTGTAATCCCAGCACTTTGGGAGGCTGAGGTGGGCAGATCACTTGAGGCCAGGAGTTTGAGACCAGCCTGGCCAACATGGTGAAACCCCATCTCTACTAAAAGTACAAAAATTATCTGGGCGTGGTGACACTCACCTGTAATCTCAGCTACTTGGGAGGCTGAGGTGGGAGAATCGCTCAAATCCAAGAGGCAGAGGTTGCAACGAGCTGAAATCTTGTGCCACTGCACTCCAGCCTGGGTGATAGAGTGAGACTCTATCTTAAAAAGAAAAAAAAAAACTGTTGTTCTAAGGATAAAGGTCAAACCTCTACATGCCCCAAAGCCCCTCTTGGAATGGTCCCCACCTTCCCCAGTCTCATGCCACATCTTGCCACTCTTTGCTCTCTAACTCTAGCCTCACTGGCTTCCTTTCACTTTCCTGAATGCATGATGATTCACCCTTTGCACATGCTATTCCCTCTATCCTAAATACTGTTCTCTGCTCTCAGAGAAAGCACCAGCAGGTCTCCCCTTTACATATTCTTATGGTCACATGTACCTCTTCTTGGTAGCACTTATCACTGAAGTGAATTTATCTGTAGCTGTGGGGTTAATTAACAATTATCTCCTCCTGCTAGACTGCAAGGGTGGTGAGGACAGGGACTCTGTTTGACTTTAGTAACCACTTTGTTTTTTATTTCTAGCATGGAAATATGGGCCATATGTTGTAGTTAAGAAGACATAGCATCCAGATACTCTTTCAAGGAACCAATTGTTTCCCGTCTGCAGGGAACATGGTCATCAGACAGTCTTCAGCTGTCAGCAACTTTAGCAGCAGCCTCAGTTGCATAGAGCAGTATCTCTGAAGGTAACCCTTCTTGAGGCAGTCCACATTTGGTACAGTAAAGCAGAGTTCAGTGGGTTTAATGGTGGCCCCAGAAAGACAGATCCATGTCCCAACCCTAAAACCTGTGAACGTGACCTTTTTTAGAAAAAGGGTTTCTGGAAATGTAGTTAAGAATTTTCTTTTTTTCCAACTTTTAATTTAGGTTCAGGGGGTACCTCTGCAGGCTTGTTACATGAGTAAATCGCATGTCACTGGGATTTAGTGTACAGATAATTTTGTCACCCAGGTAATCAGCATAATACCCAATCGGTAGTTTTTTCAATCCTCACCCTCCTCCCACCCTCCACCCACAAGTAGGCCCCAGTGTCCATTGTTCCCTTCTTTGTGTCCACATGTACTCATTGTTTAGCTCCTGCTTATAAGTGAGAACATGCAGTATTTGGTTTTCTGTTCCTGTGTAAATTCACTTAGGGTAATACCCTCCAGTTCCATCCATGTTGCTGCAAAGGACATAATTTCATTATTTTGTATGGCTGTGTAGTATTCCATGGTATATATGTACTGCATTTTCTTTATCCAATCCACCAAGCTAATAATCTTGAGATATGATCATTTTGGATTCAGGATGAACCCTAAGTCCAGTGACAGATGCCCTTACAGGAAAAAGGCAGACGGATGTCAAATACACGTTATTATATATTTGTCTAAACCTAAGAATGTACAACACCCAAAAGTAAACCCTAATGTAAACGATGAGCTTTTGTGATGATGATGTGTCAATGCAGCTTTATCAATTGTACAAGTGTCCACTCTGGTGGGGGTGTTGATAATGGGGAGGCCGTGCCTGTGTGGGGGCAGAGGTACATGGGAAGTCTCAATATGTTTCTCTCAATTTTTCTGTGAGCCTAAAATTGCTCTAAAAAAACGAAGTCTTCTAGACACAAACTAAATAAAACAAATATGTAAAAGGCAGAGGGAGATTTGAGACAGCCCACAGAGAAGGCCAGGTGAAGACAGAGGCAGAGACTGTAGTGATGTGGCCACGAGCCAAAAAATGCCAGGAGCCACCCAGAGCTGGAAGAGGAAAGGAATGATTCTCCCCAGAGCCTTGGAGGGAGCACAGCCCTGCCAACACCTTGATTCCAGACTCTGGCCCCTAGAACTGTGGAAACACAAAGTTCTGTTGTTTTGAGCCACGTAGTCTGTGATAGTTTGTTATAGCTGCCCTAGGAAATGAACACACAGGGGCATAAAGACCTCATATTTGGGCCCCGGGGGATGACTCTGATGAGCAGTTCTGGCTCCAGAGCTCACTGCTGGGTTCCTGGGATTCCATCAGGCCTGCATCAGGGTTCAACTTCTGCTGCCCATTTCTGCTTTCTTCCTTCTTCCTTTCACAGGCTTTGACCCCCAGTAAACATCTCACACTCCATACTGACTGCTTCTAGTGAGCCCAGTGTGGCACACCATAATAAGATTTTTGTTAAATAAATAAAGTAGACAGTAAATTCCTGGAAAGCAAAATCCATGTCTTATTCATGTTTACAACCTTAGAGCTTAGCACAGTACTTCACACATAATAGATGTCCAACAGCAATTTGTTAAATGAAGGAAAGAATGCATGAACATATAAGTGGATTATGTTGAATCTGTAGATTGAAATGTATTTTAGTTAAATGTTTTCATATATCTCTTGTGAGCCTACACTGAGGGAGGGAGGGAAGGAGGGAGAGAGGGAGGGAGGGAGGGAGGGAGGGAGGAAGGAAGGGAGGAAGGGAGGAAGGAAGGAAGGAAGGGAGGAAGGAAGGAAGGAAGGGAGGAAGGAAGGAAGGGAGGGAGGCAGGGAGGGAGGGAGATTGTTTCAGGCTGTGTCTTAAGCTCGTCTAAGCTCTGTCATCAGCCTCCTACAAGGGTAGGGCTGGAGAGGATACAGTCTCTAGAAAGGACAGCTCTTCCCCTTGAGGGCAACATTTTTGCCCTTGCAGAGCTAAGACTCTTCCTATCAACATGCAGAAATAATTCTACCACCCTGCCCCCAGCCCTCCTCACATAAATCCTAAGGATAAACATTTTTAGTGTGAGGAGCAAAAATACAACAGAAGGAACATGCTGCAACAAGGCGGTGGATTCTGCATGAAGAAGTCGCCACTATTTTTAACAGTGGGAAAGACCCCGTGAAGGAGATGGGATTTCACACTGGCTTTACCTCACAGCATGTTTCAGGGACACAGGACCTTAGAGGGGTCCTATCGCAGTGCCTTCTTTTATAGATGAAGAAACTGAGGCTCAGAGAAAGAAGTGATTTGCTGAAGGTCTTACTACCAGGCTAGTAGCAAAGATGAGGCTGGAGGCTCAGAGTTCTTTACTATAAATCTTACCAGGGTACTAGGAAGGGAAGAATAAAAGGAGAGAAGGGGGAAGTGAGACAGAAGTGGCAAAATGAATAAGGTCTCAGTCTCTGTAGGGGGAAGGAGATAATCAGCCTCTGACTAGATACTTTAGACAGATTGTACTAATTATTCCCTGCAACGACTCTGTGAAACAAAATGTGCTGTCTTCATTTTATTATCTAGGATAGTGAAATAAGAAATGCTGGGTGAGTTGTCCAGGTAAACGGTGGAGTTAGGATTCAAACCCTGGTCTGTCTCACTCCAAAGACAGTACTTTATCCAGGAGAGCATGTTATAAGGGAGAAAGGTGGAATGAAAGTAGGAAGTGGAATGAAGGGATGGTGACGGGCAGGTTAACTGGGGAACACTGCCAAGGAAAACAGGAGTGGGGTTTGAGTAGCCCAGAATCCCCAGAAGAAGACCCTAAAGCTCAGAGTGGTAGAAGGGGACAGTGAAACAGTTCTCATCTCCAAATGCCTAAGAACAAGGGGGAGATGGCAGGAGTGTCTACATCTGGAGTTTGAGTCGTGGGTTTGTGTTAAAGGTGGAACCCTGGGCAGGTAGAAGGGCCATCACTATCCCTGCAGGAGGTAACTACCACCCAGATGCATGAAGGGCATGACTCTGGACATGGTGAGAAATAGAGAGATATGGAAGATGAATTAATGAAGGGGTGGGAACAGTTGGGATGGGCAGAGCAAGGGGCTGCATGGAGTTCTGAGTGATGACTGAGAAGCTCCCTCCTTGAGAAGCACTTCAGTGGGCATGCTGCTCAGGGCAACAAGAAAGCTGCACCTGGGAGGAGAATCCCAAGTGGCCAAGAGCAGCTCTGCTCTGCTCTCATTAAAGTGAACTCAAGGGACTTTGGCTTAGCGATGTCACCTCCATGTCTCATTGCTTTGGTCCAGGCCCTGGTCATCTTGCATGGCGACCTTGGAAGAATTTGTTAACTCGTCTCTTGCCTCTTCCAGTCTAGTCCCCTCCTCCAAACAACCCTCTCATTTTTTCCAAAATGGACCTTTGCAGGTCACAAGTCAGATTTGATCACTACCCAACCTTAAACGCTCAAAGATTAAAAACTCTTGTGCGCTGACCCAAGCTACTCATCTCCTACCTCTCCTCACCATTCCCCATACCAGAGCTGCTTTGAACTTAACACTATTCTATCAACAGGATGCAGTCTTTCACAGTGCCATGTTCTGCAGCTGCTTCTTCCTCTCTCTAGAATTCTGCAATCTCCATCCTTCACCGCCAGGTTTCTACCTGGCAAACACCTTCAGGATGATGCTTAAAGCCTTCCATTTAAATTATCCCTCTTACTTTCAAAAGAGAGCAGTGGTTCTCTGAATCTAAGTGTGAATCTGGGGAACTTAAAATATACTCATACATGAATCCCACCCAAGAATTTCTGTTTTAACTGGTCCAGGATATGGGATTGGCCTGGGCATTGGGATTTTATTTTGTTTTATATTGTTTATTTTATTTATTTTATTTTATTTTAATTTTATTTTAGAGATGGAGTCTCACTCTGTTGCCCAGGCTGGAGTGCAGTGGCACAATCTCGGCTCACCGTAACCTCCGCCTCCCAGATTCAAACGATTCTCCTGCCTCAGCCTCCTGAGTAGCTGGGACTACATGCACATGCCACCACGCCCAGCTAATTTTTGTATTTTTTAGTAGAAACAGGGTTTCACCATGTTGGCCAGGCTGGTCTCAAACTCCTGACCTCAGGTGATCCACCCGCCTCAGCCTCCCAAAGTGCTAGGATTACAGGCGTGAACCACCGCGCCTGGCTGGGATTTTTTTTCTAAAACCCTAGGGATTCAAATGTGCAGCAGACATTGAGAAACCATGGTGTAGAGTTTAAACGGCTTAACATTTTAAATGAGATCCTTCATCAGACCTGCTATGAGAAACATGATGCTATTTTCAATTAATGTAATCAGCGTGACAAGAAACCTGAAGAGAAGAGTCATAAATTATCATGACCACAGCTGTTAGTGACTACAGCTCTTACTTAAGGAATCAAGGGGAGTGGTTCTGACTTGTAAGTATTATAGGAATTTAGAGATGGAGAGTTTTTGTCTACATAAATAGGATAGTAATTAAACCGAACCTTGAAGAATGAGAAATTCAACTTTCCACTACTTTGAATGGATTAGTGGAAAAAGGGGTGAACATTTTCATTAGGGAAAGGGCAGAAGGTAAGAAGATATAGGCTGAAACAATGGTGAACACATTCAATCCTGGGTGCTTTCAAAATACTTTGCCTGTATGAACTTGTTTAATCTGCATAGTATCCCTAAAATATCCCCATTTTATACTAATACTAATATCTCCATTTTATAAATAAGAAAACTGAGGTACAGGGAGTTAGGTAATTTGCCAAAAATCACACAACCACCAAGAGAAAATCATAGTTTAAAGAATGAGTGAAGGATCTCACCCAACTGATGTAGTTTGGATGTTTGTTCCCTCCAAATCTCATGTTGATATGATCCCCAATGTCAGAGGTGGGGCCTAGTGGGAGGTATTGGATTATGGGGGCAGATGCCTCATGAATGGTTTAGGACAAACCCCTTGATAATTAGTAGATTCTCACTCAGCTCACACAAGATCTAGTTGTTTAAAAGAATCTGGAACCGGCCAGGCACAGTGGCTCACGCCTGTAATCCCAGCACTCTGGGAGGCTGAGGCAGGCAGATCATGAGGTCCAGAGATCGAGACCATCCTGGCCAACATGGTGAAACCCCGTCTCTACTAAAAATACAAAAATTAGCTGGGCATGGTGACGTGCACCTGTAGTCCCAGCTACTTGAGAGGCTGAGGCAGGAGAATTGCTTGAACCCAGGAGGCAGAGGTTGCAGTTAGCCGAGATTGTGCCACTGCACTCCAGCCTGGCAACAGTGAGACTCTGTCTCAAAAAAAAAAAAAGAAAGAATCTGGAACCTCCTTGCTCTTGTTCTTGTTCTCATTCTCACCATGTGATACACTGGCTTTCCCTTCACCTTCTGCCATGATTGGAAGCTTCCTGAAGCTCTCACCAGAAGCAGATGCTTGTATCATGCTGCCTGTACAGCCTGCAGAACTGTGAGCTAATTAAATCTCTTTTCTTTATAAATTACCCAGTCTCAGACATCTCTTTATAGCAATACAAGAACGAACTAACACAGAAAATTGGTACTGAGGAGCAGTGCATTGCTATAAAAATACCTGAAAATGTGAAAGCAGCCTTGGAACTGGGTAATGGGCAGAAGTTGGAAGGGTTTGGAGGACTCAGAAAATATGAAGACAAGGCAAAGTTTGGAATTTCTTACAGAATGGCTAAACGGTTGTGACCAAAATGCTAATAGAGATATGGACAGTGAAGTCCAGACCGACAAGGTCTCAGATGGAAATGAGGAAGTTATAGGAAACAGGAGTAAGGGTCACTCATATTTCACACTAGAAAAAAGCTTTGCTGCATTGTGTCAAAGTCCTAGGGATCTGTGGAAGGTTGAACTTAAAAGTGATGACTTACAGCATTTGGAAAAAGAAATTAATAAGCAGTAAAGCATTCAAGAGGTGGCATGGCTGTTTTTAACAACCTATGATCAGATGTTGAAGCAAATAAAAGTTGATACTTATATTTAAAAGAAAAGCAGAGCATAAAAGTTTGATAAATTTGCAGGATGGTCATGTGCTAGAAAAAGAAGCAGCATTTTGAGGGGAGGAATTCAAGAAGGCTGTGGAGTACTTGCTGAAGAGACTAGCATGACTGAAAGAGAACCAAGTGCTAATATTCAAGCCAAGGGGAAGAAGGCCTCAAATGCATTTTAAAAGTCTTTGGGTCAGCCCCTTCCAACAGAGGCCCAGAGGCTTAGTGATAGAGGCAGGAGGCAGACAAATGCCTAGGCAGATAGGGGCAGATCCCTGGTGAAACCCCACCTTCAAGCTGGAAACTGTCCCAGTTAAATCCTCAGACTGGATTGAAATACAAGCACAACAAGGTTTTAAGGCACTAGTCTGATCTTTAACAAAAATTTATAAAGGGTTATAAAAGGTTTATAAGAATCTCACCTCATGGTCAAACTGGTTAAGATCAGACAAATTATCTGTAAGGTTTCATTTAAAAATTGGGGTTGACATTAATAGTTGACTAATGCAAGGGTAAAGTTTGCCTTTCTCTCCCTTGAACAAGATTTTCATGTAATAGTAAAGGACAATGAAAGTTTTTTGCCTTTAAAAAAAATTCTTGAGTCATCATTTTGGCTAAATGACTTGTGGTAACCCAGAATTTTATTTCATATATCAAATGCTTTGAACCTCTAACATATTTAAGAGGCTTCCCAAAATTGAACTTCAGCTTCAAAAATTGTTTTTTCTGACCCCTAGCTTTTGGATGCTACGGAGGACCCCTGGAGCATCCAAAAGAGAGGTAAATAGGATTATTTGACATGTTTAGGTACATGAGATTGCCAAAGTGATGTTTAATCTTCTTTAGGTTATATTTTAGTGAATAATATGTGTTCCAAAATTGTATAGGATTTCTAAAATCTAATGTCTGAGTATATGCTATCAATCATAATTAAGGTTATTATGTTAAGTTATTATAAACCACAGAAATAACCACACTTATTTGTCAATCTTGTTTGACTGTAACTACCCTGGATATTTTGTCATTCACAGACAGTTGTTGTCTTGCTTTGATCCTTTTCAAAAGATGGTTTATAATCAGCTATAGGACTTTGGCAAGTGCTCTCAAATGCAGGTTTCTGATAACTTTGGACATTGTGACACTGGAATAAAGGAAAAATGTACAGGACTCATGAAGAGCTGAAATGTCCATGAATATCAAGCAGAACAAGAGTTAACAGAACGGACTGAACTAATAGAAAGCTGAAGTAATCTTTTTAACCTTTTGCTTAAAACATTGCTGATTCTTGTTTTGTTTTTCAGAATCAAGGAAACTTCTATTTTGAGCTATTTACAGTCTTTAATAATTGAGTAAGGTATACTCCTGTGAACAAAATTTGGAGCATATTTGTTTCTCTCTGCCTGGCTTCTCCAGAATTTGGAAACTATCTGTGAGTATTCTTAACCTATGGCAATATAGTTATTAGCCTCAGTGCAGTAGGAATCCATTTTCTTTTGCAACAGGACACAATTGGAGAAACTGATTGTTTTACCAAAGCTTTGACTGGAAGGATGTGCTTCCCTTTAAGGAATGTAGATTGACTTGCAGAGCCAATAAGAGCTCCTTGGGAAAACTGGCCTCATATCTCATCTATACAGTCACTGTACAGGGTTAATAACCTGTGGTGAGTAAAGAATGTCACTTTCTAACAGGCCCAGGAGCCCCATGTTCTTGGGACCTCAAGAAGAGAGTAATTTAACCAATTCATAGGTATTTGATAATACAAACCCATGGCTGGGCTCAGCTTTAAAAGGTCTTATCTGAGATTTCTCATGGAACAGAGTTCCATCAAAACCAATTTAAAAGCCTATGTGAAAAATAATTATTCTTGCTGCACTTTATGCAAATAATCAGGCCAAGTATAAGACTAAAGTCTATTTTGCAAACAACTCAGTCTTATCATGATTTGCTTTCGACAAAAATGAGGACTGGAGAAGAGAAAAGTTATGTTTCAAAACTTATCATACATTTGTCATTAAATTCTAATTTCATTAGTTGTTCTTAAGTTTTTGCCTACATTTTCAACTAAGCCTGCTTATCCCTCTGAACCAATCAGTGACCTCCAGCTGCAGCTCAGAAGAGACAAAAGGGAGGGGTAATATAAAAAATCTAGATCAATATTCTAGTTCTGGGTAATTATCCTGCAAATCCTGCCAGGTGATAGGAGTAAATAGGGTCCCCATAACCCAGGAGTTTCTTTGTTTGGAAAAATAAGACCAATGGAGCTAACCAAAGCCAAGCCCCATGCACCCAAATTTTAGCAGGCATAACTATAGCCACCACTTATCTGGGTGTGCTGGCAACCTCAGGATTTTTTAGCTGTCCTCACTAACCTTGTTTTGTTTTGATATGTATCTTCTAATAACCCAGTTTGTCTCCTCTTGCCTTCAGGCCATCAAACCCCAAATGGTCATGCAACCAGAACCTCAGACAATGGCTCCCTTTTACCAGAGACCCTTAGATAGGTCTCTGAGGGAGCTCTGACTGCTGTCTTCCCAACATAGTGCCCCCTGTCAGGAGGAAGCAGTTAAAATTGGTCTTCATCCCTATTCTAATGGCAGTAAGATGTACCTCTTCGGAGCAGGCAATGATAGAGGCAGGAGGCAGACAAATGTCTAGGTAGATAGGGACAGGTGCCTGGCCAAATCCCACCTTCAAGTCGGAAACTGTCCCTGGTAAATCCCAGGACCAGATTGGAAACCCACCTTCCCATTTGGTGCACTTTCCTCTGATTGATGCCCATCCTTCCCCTATTTTATGATTACCTACCCTTTCCTAATTTGTTTTCTACACTATTGTGCCCACCTTTGAGTATTGTCTTCACTTTAACCTTTTTTGCATACTCACAAACCAATCATCATGCACTCCCTATTCTGAGCCCATAAAAAGCCCTGGGCTCAGCCACATTGGGAACTCTCCTGCCTTTGGGTAGGAGGACCACCCTTGCATCCCTTTCCCATTAAAGGCTGTTTCATCACTCAATAAAACTTCCCACCTGACTCACTCTTCCAGTGTCTATGTGCATAATTCTTCCTGGTCATGAGACAAGAACTCAGACCTAGCTAAGCTACAGAGCAAAATCCTGCATCACTAGGAGGAAAGAATGGATTCAGCGGCCAGGCCCAGGGCCCTACTGCCCTGCCCAGACTCAAGACACTGCTCCCCATATCCTGGCTATTCTGGCTCCAGCCTTGGATCAAAAGGGATAAGGTACAGCTTAGGCCACCACTCTGAAGGGCACAAGCCATAAACCTTGGCAGCTTCCATTCAGTGTTAAGTCTGCAGGTATGCAGAGTGCAAAAGTGAGGGAGACTTGTCAGCTTCCCCTTAGATTTCAGAGATGTATCAGAAAGCCTGAATGCCCAGGAAGAAGCCTGCAACAGGAGTGGAGCCCTCACTGAGAGCACCTACTAGGGCAGTACAAAGGGAAAATGTGGGATTTGATCGCCCCAACACAGTCCCCACCAGAGCACTGCCTAGTGGAGCTGTAGGAAGGGGGCTCTTGTCCTCCAGACACAAGAATGGTAGAGCCACTAGTAGTCTGCAACCTCAGCATGGAAAAGCCACAGGGGCAGAGCTTCCCAAAGCCTTGGTACTGGTGCCGTTGAAAACAGCAAGTTTGGCCCAAAACACCAGTGTGCCCTGGATGTGGGACATGGAGCCAAAGGAGATTATTTTGGAGCTTTAAGATGGAATGTCTGCCCTGTTGTGTTTCAGACTTCTGTGGAGCCTGTTATCCCTTTCTTTTAGCCAATTTCTCACTTTGGGAATGGAAATGTCTACTCAATGCATGCACCACCATTATCTCTTGGGTGTAAACAACTTGTTTTGATTTTACAGGTTCATAGGTAGAAGCAATGTGCCTTGAGTCTCAGATGAGACTTTGGACTTTGATGAGTTAAGATGTTGGGGACTATTGGAAAGGGATGATTCTATTTTCCAATGTGAGAAAGACATGAGATTTGGGGAGCCACGAGTGAAATGATATAGTTTGGACGTTTGTGCCCTCCAAATCTCATGTTGAAATGTGATCCTCAGTGTTGGAGATGGGGCCTAGTGGGAGGTATTAGATTATGGGGGCAGATCTTTCATAAATGGCTTAGCACCATACCCTTGGTAATGAGTGAGTTTACTCAGTTATTTCGTGTGAGATCTGGTTGTTTAAAAGAGTCTGGAACTTCCCCTCTCTTGTTCTTTTTCCTGTTCTCACCATGGGATGCATCAGCTCTCCCTTTGCCTTCTGCCATGATTGGAAGCTTCCTGAGGCCCTCACCAGAAGCAGATGCCAGCAATATGCTTCCTGTACAGCCTGGAGAACTATGAGCCAATTAAAAATATTTTTGAGTACTGACTTTAAAGTTACTATTTTTGCTCTCCCTCTCCCTCTCTCCCTCTCCCTCTCCCTCTCTTTCTACGGTCTCCCTCTGACGCCGAGCCGAAGCTGGACGGTACTGCTGCCATCTCAGCTCACTGCAACCTCCCTGCCTCAGCCTGCTGAGTGCCTGCGATTGCAGGCGCGCGCCGCCACGCCTGACTAGTTTTTGTATTTTTTTGGTGGAGATGGGGTTTCGATGTGTTGGCCGGGCTGGTCTCCAGCTCCTAACCGCGAGTGATCTGCCAGCCTCGGCCTCCGGAGGTGCCGGGATTGCAGACGGAGTCTCATTCACTCAGTGCTCAATGGTACCCAGGCTGCAATGCAGTGGCGTGATCTCGGCTTGCTACAACCTCCACCTCCCAGCCGCTTGCCTTGGCCTCCCAAAGTGCCGAGATTGCAGCCTCTGCCCGGCCGCCACCCTGTCTGGGAAGTGAGGAGCGTCTCCGCCTGGCCGCCCATCGTCTGGGATGTGAGGAGCCCCTCTGCCGGGCTGCCCAGTCTGGAAAGTGAGGAGCGTCTCTGCCCGGCCGCCATCCCATCTAGGAAGCGAGGAGCGCCTCTTCCAGGCCGCCATCACATCTGGGAAGTGAGGAGCATCTCTGCCCGGCCACCCATTGTCTGAGATGTGGGGAGCACCTCTGCCCTGCTGCCCCGTCTGGGATGTGAGGAGCGTCTCTGCCCGGCCACCCCGTCTGAGAAGTGAGGAGCCCCTCCGCCCGGCAGCCGCCCCGTCTGAGAAGTGAGGAGCCCCTCCGCCCGGCAGCCGCCCCATCTGAGAAGTGAGGAGCCCCTCTGCCCAGCAGCCACCCCGTCTGGGAAGTGAGGAGCATCTCCGCCCGGCAGCCACATCGTCCGGGAGGGAGGTGGGGTGTCAGCCCCCCGCCTGGCCAGCCGCCCCGTCCGGGAGGTGAGGGGCGCCTCTGCCCGGCTGCCCCTACTGGGAAGTGAGGAGCCCCTCTGCCCGGCCAGCCGCCCCGTCCGGGAGGGAGGTGGGGGGGTCAGCCCCCCGCCCAGCCAGCCGCCCCATCCGGGAGGTGAGGGGCGCCTCTGCCCGGCCGCCCCTACTGGGAAGTGAGGAGCCCCTCTGCCCGGCCAGCCGCCCCGTCCAGGAGGGAGATGGGGGGGGTCAGCCCCCTGCCCGGCCAGCCGCCCTGTCCAGGAGGTGAGGGGCGCCTCTGCCCGGCCGCCCCTACTGGGAGGTGAGGAGCCCCTCTGCCCGGCCACCACCCCGTCTGGGAGGTGTACCCAACAGCTCATTGAGAACGGGCCATGATGACAATGGCGGTTTTGTGGAATAGAAAGGGGGGAAAGGTGGGGAAAAGATTGAGAAATCGGATGGTTGCCGTGTCTGTGTAGAAAGAGGTAGACATGGGAGACTTTTCATTTTGTTCTGTACTAAGAAAAAATTCTTCTGCCTTGGAAAAAAATATATATATATTTTTGAAATAAACCACCCAGTCTCAGATATTTCTTTACAGAAATGTGAGAACAGGCTAACACATCAACAGGTATGAAAGACTCATATTGGATATTTGTGGAAAACGAGTTTGAGTCATTAGAATGGTTCCAGGGGAGGAAGGGCCTGGAATGGGAGAATAGTGTGTTTAAACTCAGCATGTTGAGAAATAGAAAGACACTGACAGTCACAAAGCAGAAGACCAACTCAGTAAAGTAATGTTTCAGGAACTTCAAGAGCCAGCAGGTGGTGGGGATACTTTCATTTCCAGCCATGACGGAATAGGTGTGTTGTAGTAGGCCAACACACCTGCTGAGAACAAGTACAAAAGCCAGAGAGAACACATTTCTGCATGAAAGCACTAGAGATCTGTCAAACAACTAGGATTTGAAGGACCAGATCCTGTAGAGAGAGAACATTTATTGAGGTGAACCCAACTCTCCATACACTGCTTTTACCTATCGGCATTTGTTGCTTATCAGTATGTGGCAGGAGGCCAAGAAGTTGGGCAGAGGAAGCTGCTAAGAATCAGAAGAACTTCATGAGGCAGAAAGATACAAATGGAAGTATTTCCAAGGCAGCCAAGGTTTGAAGGCTAAAATCTCAAAGAGAAATGAGCCTAATAGTCAGCACTGATATTTGAGACCAGCTATGGTTTGAATATTTGTCCCCTCTAAAACTCACATTGAAATTTAATTGCCATTGTAACCGTATTAAGAGATGGAACTGTAATAGGTCACTTTCCCAATGCACAACCATTCAATATAAAGAGACATGGAGATCGTGGCAGAGAAAGGGTTTAATAATTGTAGGGCAGCCAAATAAGGAGATGGGGGTATATCTAACCCATCCTCCCAAGGAATTTGGGTCTAGGGATTTTAAAGGGGTTAGAGTAGGCTGAAGTGTGGGGATCACTGATTGATCAGAGTGCAGAGTGAAGTCACGGAATGGGGAAATGAAGAAACTACATTCTTACACTCATTTGGTTCCACTGTGGGGAGGGCAGGGGTCTTTAACCTGGTTGGCATCAGCCTTTCCACTGGAATTCAGGATATGAAGAACATCTTAAGCAACTCTTAAACAAAAAGTCTTATGATTCTAACATGACTGGTCTTACCTATAGCAACAATGGGGGTGCAAACCCCCAGGGCCAAAGTCACAGGATCTATTGCCATGTGACTTTGGGTTACAAGGAAATTGGCCAAACTGCAGCCTGAGTTATGCTTGATTATAACTATATTTTTGCCCAGAACCTAGCATGTAATTATTGTTAACCCTGTGAGGATGGTTTTGGACTTTCAAGAGGTAATTAGGCCATGACAGCTCCACCCTCACAGGAGGGATTGGTGCCACTGTAAAAGAGCAAGTTTGGCCCCCTCTCACCCTCTCTTGCCCTTCTGCCTCCTGCCATGGGATAACACAGCAAGGTCCTCACCAGATGCTGGCCCCTCAATCTTATACTTCCCAGGCCCCATAATGGAAAAAAATTTCTGTTTGTTATAAATTACCCAGTCTCAGATATTCTATGATAGCAGCACAAAACAGATTAACACAGAAAATTGGTACCACAGCAGTGCGGCTGTTCTTACAGCAAATACCTAAAAATGTGAAAGTGGCATTCAAACTGAGTAATGGGTAGAGGTTGCAAGAATTTGGAGGAGCAGGCTAGAAAAGACCTCAATTGCCATGAAAGTGGTGATAAGGGTGATTCTCGTGAAGGCTTATAAGAGGAGGAAAGCTGTAGGGAAAGTCTGAATCATCTTAGAGATTCCTTAAGCAGTCACGATCAGAATGCTCGTAGAAATATAGATGATTAAGGCCATTCTGCTGGCCTCAATTTCAGAAGGAAATTGAGGAAAACATTATTGGAAACTGGAGGGAAGATGGTCCTTGTTATAAAGTAATGAACAACTTATCTGAATTGAGTCCATATCCAAGGCCTTTGTGAAAGGCAGAATTTTAAGAGCAATGAACTAACATACCTGGCAGAAGAAATGTCTAAACAGCAAAGCTTAAGTGTGCTGTGTGACTTCTTTTAATTATGTATAGAAAAATACAAGAAGAAGTAAATGATTTAAAGATAAAATTTATAATTAAAAGGGAAACAGAAGTTAGGGATTCTTAGCCTGACCATGTGGTAAAGAATGAGCGATGATTTTCAGGAAAGAAATAAAAGGTATGGCCAAACATCTGTTTGATAAGATTAGTTTGGGTATAATGAAGCCAGAGGCTATTTATCAGGACAATGGGAGCATGTCCCTGAAGGGCACTTCAGAGATTACCTCTCATCACAGGCCCAGAACACCAAGGCCTGGGGTAAGAAACTACGGCAAAAGAGAGGCTTAGGGTCCCCAAGGAATCTTGGGGTCTTGCTCCCCACATTCCCCCATTAGTGCTCCTTGGTCACCCCAGACATGACTCAAGGGAGCCAAGGTGTGGCTGGGCCTCAGCTTTGGAAGGTACAAATAGCAAAGGTTGCCAACATCATCTTGGCAGAATCCATGGGGTGTTAAGTCTTCAGGCACTCAGAATGCCAAAGCTTTGGGGGCACAGCTTCCTCCACCTAGATTTCAAAGGATGTTGTGAACAGCCTAGGGTCTCAAGCAGAGACCTGTCACAGGGACAGAGCTACTGCAAAGAGCCCTCACTTGGGCAATGCCCAGTAGAACTGTGGGGTTGGAGCTGCTGCAGAGAGTCCTCACTAGGCCTAGTAGAGCCTTGGGAGTACAGTCACCTCTGAGCCCGCAGAACAGTAGAGCTACCAGCATGCAATGCATGCAATGCCAGCCTGGGAGAGCCACAGACATTAACTGCAACCCATGAGAGCAGCCATGTGGGCTGCAACCAGCAAAGCTATCAGGGTGGCAGGGTGGAGCTCCCCTGGGCCTTGGAAGCCCAACCCCCACACCAATATGTTCAGAAGTGGGGGCACTGGTTCAAGGAAGATTATTGGAGACTTAAGGTTAATGTTGTTCATCTTATTGGGTTTTGGAGTTACTTGAGAATAATTATCCCCTTTTTCTTGCCTATTTCTCCCTTTTGGAATAGGAAAGTCTATCCTATGTCGGTCCCACCTTTATATTTTGGAAATAGATAATGTGTTTGATTTCATAGGCCCACAGCTGGAGGGGAATGTACCTCAGGATGAAATGTGCCTTTAGCTTCCCCCAAATCTGGTTTAGATGAGATTCTGGACTTTCGACTTTTAAGTTGGTACTGTACCAAAATTAAAACTTTTGAGGCAATTGGGATGGAAAAAATGTATTTCATATGTAAGAAGGACATGGTTTTGAGGGTCCAGGAGCAGAATGCTATGGTTTGAGTATCTGTCCCCTCTAAACTTACATTGACATTTTATTACCACTGTAACAGTATTAAGAGGTGACTGGGCCGTGAAAGCTCTACCCTCATGGGTGGTATTGATGCCATTATAAAAGGGTGAGTTTGGCCCCCTCTCGCTCTCTCTTGACCTTTCACCTTCTGCCATGGGAGGATGTGACAAGAAGGCCCTCACCAGATGCCGGCCTCTCAATCTTAGACTTCCCAGCTTTCAGAATTGTGAGACAATAAATTTCTGTTCACTACAAATTATTCAGTCTCAGGTATTCTATTATGGCAGAACAAAACAAAGTAACACAGGCTTTTATTAATCAAGCTGTGCAAAGCAAGAGACTAACAAGCTAAACAGAAAGAGGCTGAAAAGAAGAGCAAAGCTTTCACGAGTGTCTCAGTATGGGACAAAAATTGGAGTTAAGTACCCCTTCAAGGATGGGGGCAGAGAGTTTCTAGAAAATACCTCAGGATCTCAGGACCTTTGAAGATCCACATACTAGGAGTGAGAGCAAACCAGCAATAAGTAGAGCCTTGCAAAGACTGCAAACGTGCTTCAACTGATTTCACATTGGATTGAGGTGATCAAATCCTCTTTACTTGCCAGAGGATAAAGTGAATCTTCTCTAGAGTGAGAAAGCTTCATTCAGAGCTTCTACAATATTATAGACACAATATTCAGCACCAATAAATAACTGCAAGACATACGAAGAAACAGAACTAAGAAAAAAAACAACTAATGAATACATATGCATAGGTGACACAGACAAGAATTATCTGACACAGACCATAAAACAACTATGATTATATTCAAGAAAACAGATAAGACCAAAAATTTCATGGTAGAAACAGAATCTTTAAAAGGTTAAATAGAATTATAGGACTGAAAAATGTAATAATTGAAATTACAAAATCAGTAGGTTCAAAGAGCAGATTGGACACCACTGAAGAGAAGATTAGTGAGCTGGAAATAAATCTAGCTAGAGACAGACAATAGACTAAAGTACAGATACTAAAAAGAATGGGAAAATATGGAAAAGAGCACAGTTGACATACGAAAGATAATGAAAGTTCTATATATACATAGTTGGATTTTATAAGGAAGACAGAATGGGGAGAAACAATATTTTAAGAGAAAATGGCCAAGAATAATTTTTTAAAACTGTCTACAAACATTAAAATATAGACGATAGATTAAAGAGGAAAAATGAGATTAGGGACAAGATGGCCAACTAGACGCAGCCAGAAAACACCTTTCCCACTGACAGAAACGAAAATATCAAGGAACCCATTGCACTTTGAATACACCTTTTGAGTGAAAACACTGAAAGTAGATAGAGGCAATGCAGACACAAAAGCTGGGATGCCTGCGCGGAGTCACTGAGTGCAGGGATCGGCTCTTGGTCCTGAATGGGCCTAAGGAAGCAGCGAGTGAAGGAACTCCCAGGCACCACACTCCCACAATGGGCCTCTGGGATTCTAGCTTTAAGAGACCTCACAACCCCTATAGACATTTGAATTGGCAGGAGGAAATTCCAAGAGAGCAGGCAGAGACAGAGCTGGAATCTACACAGATTACAAAATGTTTTTTGTGTGGGGCAGCTGCAGGGAAACACAACAGTAGGCACCCATGCCCCACAGTCCTCCATCTTGCCCTGAGCAACTCTAGCTGCTGCCAACTGCCAGGCTGGGGGAAACCAGGGCTGCCTTTCCCAGAGGACCAGGGTGCACCTGACCTGCAGGTCCCTTGTCCACTGGCCCCTCCCAGGGACCGTGGCTGGCTGTTCCCAAAGGAGAGTGCACAAGGCACAGCCTCCACTACCCCGCCTGAGTGTTCGGACAGTGGCCTGAGAGCAGGTTGGTACCCTTGGCACAGTGAGTAGGGGCCAGAGGACAAAGCCATGGGCCAAGTTCCCACTCCCTACAGTTTGAGCACACATTGAGCTGAGACCTGTGGCCTTAGCTTGAGCAGGGGAGGAGCCCCCATACTCAGAATGCTGAGAAGTGAGGTGCAGGTTCGTGTACTGGCATTGGAGCTGGGTGCCCCTCCCTCTATAAGAGCAGTCCAGGAAGGGTGTGGCCTGTTGGCCAGACACAGCTTCTATCAGAGGGGATGCCATGGCCCAGAACACCTGTAACAGTTCAGTGATCTGGATGCAGAAGGCTTGGGACAAAACTAGCCTGCTCCCATGGCAGATACTGAAGAGAGACCTGGTTGGGAAAGCGTGAGCCGGGTGGACCCCAAAGCCATCTACTGGGCAAAACACCCCAGGCTGCAGGCATTATACCAGCTGAATACTCGTGACACCACTCCCCCACCCAGGGATCCCCCGCTCTTGACCCACTGCATCACCAGACTGCTTATAGACCATGACCAGCTCTGACTCTGCCAAGCTCAGAGGACCAGCAGCTCCCTGGGGAATTGTGGGTGCCCTCGTGACCTAACCTTCAGCTAGGACTGCCCATAAGGGAGGGGGAAGTGCAGCCCACCAGGGCCCTGCTCATGGCTAAGGAAGCATCTGCATGGTGCTAGTGATTGGAGGGGACTCACCCAAGGCCTGAGAACAGACTTGGTGAGGTGGTCATCTCACTCCCTGCGTCTCCCTCTCCCCAGAGCTCTGCTGCAAATGCACTGAAATAGGAAAGAGGCATGTGGTTGAGTAAGAGTCTATCTGCAGGCCCCTACTCTTAAAAGGCATCATCTATTGGATTGCAGCCTGAATTATACCACCAAAAATAAATAAATAAACAAATAAATAAATTCACACATTACCTGTGAAACCCAGTACAGGAAACTAGCCACAAATAAGGAAGCAGTATAGAGCCTTGGCCCTCTGAAAGCACCCAAATACAAGGCCAAATGACTACACACAACATACACCACAGTTAAACCCTCAAGGGAAATAAAGACTGTAAAAACAAAAAGCCCCATCTAAACAACAGCAACTTCAAAAAGATAAAGAAACACCAGTCCTCTCAGATGAGAAGGAATCAGTTCAAGAATTCTGACAATTCGAAAAGTCCGAGTGTTTCCTTATCTCCAAACGTTTGTGCCAGCTCCACAGCAATGGATCCTAACTAGACTGAAATGGCTGAAATGGCAGATATAGAAGTCATAATCTCAAGGAAGCTCAATGATATTTAAAAGAACATTGAAAGCCAATCCAAGGAAGCCTGGCAAATTATCCAAGAGCTGAAAGACAACATAGTCATTTTAAGAAAGAACCCAACTGAACTACTGGAATTGAAAAATTTACTACAGGAATTTCAAAATACAATTGAAAGCCTTGACAATAGACAAGGCCAAGCTGAGGAAAAAAATTCAGAGCTTGAAACCCAGTCTTTCAAATCAACCCTGACAGAAAAAAAAAGAAAAAAAATAATTTTTAACAAATGAACAAAATCTCTGAAATATATGGGATTATGTAAATAGACCAAACCTACAACTCACTGGCATTCCTCAAAGAGTAGGAGAGAGAGTAAACAACTGGGGAAACATATGTGAGGATACAATCCATGAAAAAATTGCAATCTTGCTACAGAGGTCAACATGCAAATTCAAGAAATTCAGAGAACCGCTGCAAGATACTATACAAGATGACCATCCCCGAGACCCATAGTAATCAGACTTTCCAACATCAACATAAAAGAAAAACTCTTAAAGGTAGCTAGAGAAAAGGGTTAGATCACTTACAAAGAGAACCCCATTAGACAGAGTTGTCAGCAGAGACCTTACAAGCCAGAAGAGACTGGGGGCCTATTTTTAGCATCCTTAAAGAAACAAAATTCCAACCAAGAATTTCATATCCCACCAAGCTAAGTTTCATAAGTGAAGCAGAAATATATTTTTTTGAGATAAGCAAATTTTAAGGGAATTCATTACCACTAGACCAGCTTTACAGTATATCCTTAAGTGAACTCTAAACACAGAAATGAAAGAATACCTGCTCCCACAAAAACACACTTAAGTACACAGCCCACAGAGCCTATAAAGGAACTATACAATTGAGACTACAAAGCAACCAGGTAACTGCATCACAATAGTATGACAATTGCACACTAGCAATGTTAATCTGGAAATATAAGTGGCCTAAACACCCCACTTAAAAGGCACAGAATGATAAGTTGGATTAAAGACTAAGACCCAACTGCCTCCTGTCTTTAAAAGACCCATCTCACATGTAATGACATTCATAGGCTCACAGTAAAAAGATGGAGAAAGATCTATCACACCAACAGAAAGCAAAAAAATAGTTACCCCTGGGTCACTATTTTTGTATCAGAGAAATGTTAAACCAACAACATTAAAAAGGGACAAACAAGGGCATTACACAAAGATAAAAGGTTCAATTCAACAAGAAGACTTAACTCTCCCAAGTATGTATGCACCTAACATTGGTGCACTCAGATTCATAAAACAAGTACTTCCTGACCCACAAAAAGACTTAGCTACATAAGAATAATTGGAGACTTCAACACCCCACTGGCAGCATTAGATCATTAAGGCAGAAAAGTAACAAAGACATTCTGGACTTAAATTCAACACTCAACCAATTAGACCTAATAGATACTTCACACAACAACAACAGAATATATGTCTTTCTCATCTGCACATGGAACATGCTCCAAGACTGATCACATGTTTGGCCACAATGCAAGTCTCAATATGTTCGAAAAAACAAAATCATACCAAGTATACTCTCAGATCACAGTGGAATAAAAATTAATAGCAAGAAGATCTCTCAAAACCACAAAATTACACAGAAGTTAAACAACATGCTCCTCAATGACTTTCGGGTAAACAATGAAATTAACGCAGAAATAAAAAATTACTTTGAAATTAATGGAAACAGAGACAAAACATACCAACATCTCTGGGATACAGCAAAGCAGTATTAAGAAGCAAGTGTATAGCACTAAATGCCTAAAAATTGTACTGAGAAGAACTAGAAAAATAAGAACCCCTAAAGCTAGCAAAAGAAAATAAATAACCAAAATCAGAGCAGAAGTGAATAAAATTGAGACCCAAATATTCATACAAATGACCGAAGCTTGGTTCTTTGAAATGATTAACAAGATCGATAGAGTGCTGGCTAGAATAACAAAGAAAAAAAGAAAAGATCCAAATAAGCACATTAAAAAATGACAAAGGTGACACTGCAACCAATGCCACAGAAATATAAAAGACCCTCAGAGACTATTATGAATACCACTTTGCACACAAACTAGAAAATCTGGAGGAAATGGATAAACTGCTGGAAACACACAACTCTCAAGATTGACCAAGGAAGAAACTGAAATACTGAACAGACCAATAATGAGTTCCAAAAGTGAATTAGTAATAAAAACTACCAACCAAAAAAGCCCTGGACCAGATAGAATCACAGCCAAATTCTATCAGTTCTACAAAGAAGAGCTGGTACCAATCCTACTGAAACTATTCAAAACAATCAAGGACAAACTCCTATCTAACTCATTCTACAAAGGCAGCATCATCCTGATATCAAAATCTGGCAAAGACATAATGAAAAAAGAAAACTACAGGCCAATATCCCTGATGAACATAAATGTAAAAATCCTCAATAAAATACTAGCAAACCAAATCCAGCAGCACATAAAAAAATTAATTCACCATGGTCAAGTAGGGATTATTCCTGGGATGCAGGGTTGGTTCAACATACACAAATCTTTAAATGTGATTCTCCATATAAACAGAATTTACATATGATATGATCTCAATAGATACAGAAAAAGCTTTCAAAAAATCCAACATCCCTTCATGATAAACACTCTCTACAAACTAGGCATCAAAGGAGCATCTCAAATAGTAAGAGCCATGTATGACAAACCCACAGCCAACACCATGCTGAATGGGCAAAAGCTGGAAGCATTATCCTTGAGAACTGGAAGAAGACAAGGATACCCACTCTCACCACTCCTAGTCAACACAGTACTGGAAGCCCTAGCCAGAGCAATCAGGCAAGATAAAGAAATAAAAAGCATTCAAATAGGAAAAACAGAAGTCAAACTATCTTATTTCACTGACTATATGACTGTATACCTAGAAAATCCTAAAGATTCTGCCAACAAGCTCCTGGAACTGATAAGCAACGTCAGTAAAGTTTCAGCATACAAAAATCAATTGTATAAAAATCAGTAGTATTTCTATACACCAATAACATTCAAGCTGAGAGCCAAATCAAGAATGTAATCCTATTACAATCCCATTTAGCCACACAAAGAAACAAAATACCTAGGAGTACCTCTAACCAAGGAGATGAAAGACCTCTATAAGGAAAACAAAAGAACACTGCTCAAAGGTATCAGAGATGACACAAACGGAAAAACATTCCATGCTTATGGATTGGAAGAACCAACATCATTTAAATGGCCATACTGCCTGTAGCAATCGACATATTCAATACCATTCTTCTCAAATTACCAATGTCATTTTTCACAGAATTAGAAGAAACTATTCTAAAATTCATATGGAACCAAAAATGAGCCCAAATAGCCAAAGCAGCCCTAAGCAAAAAGGACAAAGTTGGAGGCATCACACTACTGGACTTCAAGCTATAAGGATACAGTAACCAAAACAGCAAGGTACTGATACAAAAACAGATACACAGACGAATGGAACAGAGTAGAGAACCAGAAATAAAGCCACACACCTACACTCACCTGATCTTCGACAAAGCTGACAAAAATAAACAATGGCGAAAGGACTCCCTATTCAATAAATGGTGCTGGGTAACTGACTAGCCATATGCAGAAGAATGACATTGGACCCTTAGCTCTCATCATATGCAAAAATTAACTCAAAATAGATTAAATGCTTAATACCCCAAACTATAAAATCTTAGAAGAAAACCTAGGTAATATTCTTCTCGACATCAGTGTTGGCAAAGAATTTATGGCTAAGTTCTCAAAAGCAGTTGCAACAAAAAACAAATATTGACAAATGGCACCTAATTAAACTAAAGAGTTTCTGCACAGCAAAAGAAAATGTCAGAAGAGTAAATGGACAACCTACAGAATAGGAGAAAATTTTTGCAAACTATGAATCCAAGAAAGGTCTAATATCCAGACTCTATAAGGAACTTGAACAAATCAATGAACAAAAAAAAAAGAAAAACATTTAAAAGTGGGCAAAGGACATTAACAGACACTTCTCAAAAGAAGTCATACCAACATCCAATAAATATACGGAAAAATGCTCATTATCGCTAATCATCAGAGAAACACAAATCAAAACCACAGTGAGATACCATCTCATGCCAGTCAGAATGGCTATTATTAAAAAGTAAAAATATAAGACATGCTGGTGGGGCTGTGAAGAAAAGGGAATGCTTATACATTGTTAGTGGGAATGTAAATTAGTTCAGCCACTGTGGAAAGCAATTTGGAGATTTCTCAAAGAACTATTAATAAAAGTAGAATTACCATCTGACCCAGCAATCCCATTACTTGGTATAAACCTATATTAGTCAGGGTTCTCTAGAGGGACAGAACTAATAGAATATATATTCTATAGAATATATATATTCTATTCTATATATATTCTATAGAATATATTCTATTCTATATATATATCCTATATATTCTATAGAATATATATCCTATAGAATATATATTCTATAGAATATATCCTATTCTATATTCTATAGAATATATCCTATTCTATATTCTATAGAATATATCCTATTCTATATTCTATAGAATATATCCTATTCTATATTCTATAGAATATATCCTATTCTATATTCTACAGTATATATCCTATTCTATATTCTACAGTATATATCCTATTCTATATTCTACAGAATGTATATATCCTATTCTATATTCTACAGAATGTATATATTCTATTCTATATTCTACAGAATGTATATATTCTATTCTATATTCTACAGAATGTATATATTCTATTCTATATTCTACAGAATGTATATATTCTATTCTATATTCTACAGAATGTATATATTCTATTCTATATTCTACAGAATGTATATATTCTATTCTATATTCTACAGAATGTATATATTCTATTCTATATTCTACAGAATGTATATATTCTATTCTATATTCTACAGAATGTATATATTCTATTCTATATTCTACAGAATGTATATATTCTATTCTATATTCTACAGAATGTATATATTCTATTCTATATTCTACAGAATGTATATATTCTATTCTATATTCTACAGAAAGTATATATTCTATTCTATATTCTACAGAGTATATATATTCTATTCTATATTCTACAGAGTATATATATTCTATTCTATATTCTACAGAGTATATATATTCTATTCTATATTCTACAGAGTATATATATTCTATTCTATATTCTATAGAGTATATATATTCTATTCTATATTCTATAGAGTATATATATTCTATTCTATATTCTATAGAGTATATATATTCTATTCTATATTCTATAGAGTATATATATTCTATTCTATATATATTCTATAGAGTATATATATTCTATTCTATATATATTCTATAGAGTATATATATTCTATTCTATATATATTCTGTAGAGTATATATATTCTATTCTATATATATTCTGTAGAGTATATATATTCTATTCTATATATATTCTGTAGAGTATATATATTCTATTCTATATATATTCTGTAGCGTATATATATTCTATTCTATATATATTCTGTAGCGTATATATATTCTATTCTATATATATTCTGTAGAGTATATATATTCTATTCTATATATATTCTGTAGAGTATATATATTCTATTCTATATATATTCTGTAGAATATATATATTCTATTCTATATATATTCTGTAGAATATATATATTCTATTCTATATATATTCTGTAGAATATATATATTCTATTCTATATATATTCTGTAGAATATATATATTCTATTCTATATATATTCTGTAGAATATATATATTCTATTCTATATATATTCTATAGAATATATATTCTATTCTATATATATTCTATAGAATATATATTCTATATATATTCTATAGAATATATATTCTATTCTATATATATTCTATAGAATATATATTCTATTCTCTATATATTCTATAGAATATATATTCTATTCTCTATATATTCTATAGAATATATATATTCTATTCTATATATTCTATAGAATATATATATTCTATTCTATATATTCTATAGAATATATATTCTATTCTATATATTCTATAGAATATATATTCTATTCTATATATTCTATAGAATATATATTCTATTCTATATATTCTATAGAATATATATATTCTATTCTATATATATTCTATAGAATATATATATTCTATATATATTCTATATATATTCTATAGAATATATATATTCTATTCTATATATATTCTATAGAATATATATATTCTATTCTATATATATTCTATAGAATATATATTCTATTCTATATATATTCTATAGAATATATATTCTATTCTATATATATTCTATAGAATATATATTCTATTCTATATATATTCTATAGAATATATATATTCTATTCTATATATATTCTATAGAATATATATATTCTATTCTATATATATTCTATTCTATATATATTCTATAGAATATATATATTCTATTCTATATATATTCTATTCTATTCTATAGAATATATATATTCTATTCTATTCTATATATATTATATATATATTCAAACATATATATTTGAGTTTATGAAGTATTAACTCTCACAATCACAAGGCCCCACAATAGGCCATCTGCAGGCTGAGGAGAAAGGAGAGCCAGTCCCAGTTCCAAAACTGAAGAACTTAGAGTCAGATGTTCAGGGGCAGGAAGCATTCAGCATGGAAGAAAGTTGTAGGCTGGGAGGCTAGGCCAGTCTCTCTTTTCCATTCTTCTGCCTGCTTATATTCTAGCCCCACTGGCAGCTGATTAGATGGTGCCCACCCAGATTAAGGGTGGGTCTGTCTTTCCCAGCCCACTGGCTCAGTTATTAATCCCCTTTGGCAACATCCTCACAGACACATCCAGGATCAATACTTTGTATCCTTCAATGTGATCAAGTTGAGACTCAGTATTAACCATCACAATACCCAAAGGAAAATAAATCATTCTGCCAAAAAGACACAGGCAACTGTGTGTTCATTGCATTATTGTTCACATGGCAAAGACATGGAATCAACCTAGATACTCATCAGCAGTGGCTTGGATAAAGAAATATGGGACATATACACCATAGAATACTACACAGCCATAAAAAATGAGATCATGTCCTCTGCAGCAACATAAATGCAGCTGGAGGCCATTATCCTAAAAGAACTATGGCAGAAACAGAAAACCAAATATAGCATGTTCTCACAAGCAGGAGCTAAACACTGGACACACATGAACATAAAGATGGAAACAATAGACACCAGGGACTCCTCCCAGGAGGAGGGGGCAGGGGTTAAAATTCCCTATTGGGTAGCATGCTCACTATCAGGGTGATGGGTTCTATCGCACCCAAACCTCAGCATCATGCGATCTACCCTTGTCACAAATCTGCCCATGTACCCCTTGAGTCTAAAATAAAAATTGAAGGGAAAAGATATACACGAAGAAAACCACACTTACACATCAAAGTAAAATCACTGAAAAGCAACAATGACAAGGAAAACAAAAGCATCTAGCAGAAAAAAGACAAGTTCCCTTCAAAAGAGCTACACAGACAGATGGCTGACTTCTCAATCCACACAGTAACGGTCCCCCCAGAATGCAAGTACTGCAAACACCTATAAAGCACTGAAAGAGAAAAAAAAATCTAGAAGTCTTCTTTAAAGTGCCAAAAGAAAAAAAACCTGTCAACCGGGAATTTTTTCACAGTTAAAAATAGTCTTCAAACATGAATTCTTCCACGTCTTTCATAACATAGAAAGATATAGCTTCTACATCAAAATAAAGACACTTACAAGCAAACAAAAAGGGAGAGAAGTTGTTCCCAGCAAGTCTTCACTAAAAGAAATTAAAGGAAAATGATGCCAGATGGAAAAAGAGAAATGAAGAACAATGTAAATAGTAAATATGTGAGTAAATTCAAATTAATATCAACTTTAAAGCAATAAGAATAATATCATCAATTTTAAAAAATGTAAAAGTCTGTAATCATAATTAATAACAGAAAAAGTAAAAGGAGGGTAAGTGGAGTTAAAGTATTCTAAGATCCTAACATCATCTGGGAAGAAATGAAAATCCTAATTTATTTTAGGTTCTAATATGTCCCAGATGCATGTTATAATCTCAAGGATAATCACTAGAGAATAAATAGTAACAAGATATTAGAGGGTTAAAATAGGAAAACAAGAACTGAATAATGTAAATGAGGCATGAACAGAGAAAAATGAATACAGTATAGGTGGGGCAAATAGGAAATACGTAGTAAGATGGTAAATTGAAATGATAATTATATTAAATGTAATGATCTACATACTGAAATAGAAGGTAAAGATTTTGAGGCTGGACTAGAAAAACAAAAAGCAATTATATTCTCTTTATAAGAGACACGTCTTAAATATAATGACACAGAGTTTAAAGTGGGAGACTAACATACTTCTATCAGTAATTGATACAACAAGCAGACAAAAAAATCAGTAAAAATAGAGATTTAAACTACATGATTAATAAACTTGACCTAATTGAGATATATAAAACTCTATACCCAATAATCTCAGGATATGCATTTTTTAAGGGCACAGGGAACATTTACCAAACAGATCATAAGCTGGGCCATAAAGAGATGTCAATGAATTTAAAAGGATTGAAATCATTCAGTAAACGTCCTCTGACCACAGTAGAATTGAGTTAAAAAGCTACAACAGAAAGATAATTGGGAAATCTGAAAATGTTTAGAAACTAAGCAAAGCATTTGTAAATAATTTATAGCTCAAGGGAGAAATTACAATGGAAATTAGAAAATATTTTTTAATGAATGGCAAAAATAGAACATATCAAAACTTACAGCACGAAGCTAGTAATGCTTACAGAAGAATTTTGGCTATAAGAACAAATAGTGGGAAGGGGAAAAAGGTGAAAATCAACCATCTAAAGAAGTAAAAGTGAACAAAATCCAAAGAAATAAGACAGGAAACAATAAAATTAAGAACAGAAATCAGTGTAACAGAAATAAATGTACAATTGAGAAAAATCAACAAAACCAAAAATGATTTCTTTGTTAAGATGAATACAATTGATAAGACTGATCAAGAACAAATCCACAATTGATGTACATGAACAATGAAAAGGAGACATATTACTACTTATTGATGCTACAACACTTTAAAAAATTGTTTAAATGATACTAAAGGCCAGCCACAGTGCTTCACACCTGTAATCCCACCTTGGCCTTCCAAAGTGTTGGGAGGATCACTTGATCCCAGGAGTTCAAGATCAGCCTGGGCAACATAGGGAAACCCTGTCTCTACAAAAAATTAGCCAGGCATGGCTGCTCGCACTTGTAGTCCCAGCTACTCAGGAAACTGGGGTGGGAGGATGGCTTAAGCCCAGAGGGTTGAGGGTGCAGTGAATACTGATCATGCCACTGCACTCTGGCAGAGACAGACCCTGTCACCAAAGGAAAAAAAAATTAGCCATTTTATCTTCAAGACTTTGGTGTGTGCAAAGACTATCAGGACTCAAAAAGGCAAATATAGATACATGGGACTACGTCAGTGTTTTCCAACCTCTTAAAATTATAACCCCTAAGAAGCCTTTTAAATTTTTTTATCCTAATCTCCATACCCCCTGCCTCATAAAATTTTAATACCATAGATATACTGTGTATCTGTTTACGTATTGTATTCCTTTGAAGGGTCACAAACCAATTCCAACAACTATGACTTTGTTATGCCCCCCAAGACCAATTTATACCCCATGAGGAAAATATAGCCCCGTTAAGAATCTGTGGACTACATTAATGTTAAGAATGCTGATTTATTAGAAGACACCATTGAACAAGTGATAGAGGAGAAGATATTGACAATACATAAGATAGTTATAAAGGATATATAAAGAAATCCTAGAAACAATAATTAAAAGATAGAAAATACCCACCCCAACCCCTAAATGGGCAAAAGAATTGAACAAGAAATTCACAAAAAAAAGGATTTATCAATTGCCATTAAAATATAGAAAGAGGCACAATCCCATTAGTCACCAGGAAAATACAAATTAAAATCACCATGAAGTCCTACCACATACCAACCAGAGTGGCTAAAATTTAAGACTGAAAATATCAAGCCCTGGCAGAGATATGGAGAAAGAGGAACTCACACACTGCTGGTCTAATTGAGGCAATAACTTTGGAGAACTGGCAGTATTTACTAAAACCGACCATGATCATACCATATAACCCAGCAATTCCACTCCTAACTTTTTATACCCAAAAGAAATGCTACATATGTTGAAATTATTGTGTAGTTTAGCTGGGTTGCTGGATACAGGAACAAAAAAAAAACATGCAGAAGAATGTTCACAGCAGCGCTATTTGTAATCAGCCAAAACTAGAAACACTCCAAAGATGTATCAGAAACTGAGTCGACAAATAAATTGTTGCATAGTCATACCACGGAAAACTCTACAACAATGAAAATGAGTGAACTATTGCTATTTGCACAATGTGAATCTTACATATGATGTTGAGTGCAAGAAACCAAACACACGTGCAAAAATACATATACCATTATTTAATTTATACAAATTCCAAACACAGGTAAAACCAAATAATGATGATAAAAGACAGTATTATGTTTGGGGAAGAGGTGGGTAATGACTGGGAGTTGGGCGTAGGGGGCTTCTGGGTTCTAGTACTGTTCTGTTCTTTGATCTGGGTGGTGGTTACATGGATGTGTGTGAAAATGCATTGAGCTGAACAATTGGGATTTGTGTACTTTTCTCTACCTATGTAATGCATACACAAAAAGTTCTCTTACAACAAGGCTGGATGGACTGGAGGAAGAAGGCTTGAGACAAGAGTTTCATGGGAGAAAATTTAAGAAAAATTTATGTGAAAAATGTATTAGTTTTGAAACTGTAGTGGAAAGAGTCCTGTTAAGAGTCAGGAAACCTGAGCTCTCATCTGTGTAGTGTTGAACCATCATCAACTCTCTCCGGCCTCAGTTTCCTTATCTGTAAAATGGCTGTGCAGGTTCCAGATTTGAAACATGATTTTATCACAAACTTGTGTGTGATAAGTAGGAAAGCTTTGGTCTCTCCTGCCATAATCCATGCCCATACATCATGTGTCATTATTTGTAACCTCACTTGCCAATGGCATTTACGTTCTAGGAAATTATTAACACCCTAGAATCCCATGTTGTATCCTTTTTTCTTCCTCCCCTCCAGAGGTATCCTGATGTCTACCACCCTCAATCAGCTTTGCTTGTTGGCAGGTATCTGTCTTTCCTCTTCCAATCAGCCTGCTTTCTCTCCGGGGTCCTTGTAAAACCTGGAGTGGAGTGTGTGGAAGCAGTCCACTCTCTCACTCACAGGGCTCCTGCAGGGCTCTTCCTTGTCTTTTTCCTTTCCTGAACAGTTCAATACTAACAGCATTAGGAGGGTTTGGGAGGTATCCGTGCAATGGTAGGGGTAGGGACAGGAAGTAGTGAGCTGCAGTGGCTCAGAGCAGAGTCAGAGCCTGAGCAGGGTAAGGAGGGTGCCCACATAGCGAGAGGTGACCCAGCACAGGACGGCAGAGTCTCAATGGGGTGGAAGGGCATTTGCATGGGAGAGGAGAAGGGGCCACAATTGGAGACTGGTTGCATACAGAGGGACTGACCAAATAAAACAGTACATTAAAGATAGTGGGAGACAGTGTTTTCACTGTTGGAGAAGGCAGCTATGAATATGGAAAGGAGAAAATGAGAATGAACTCTATGGTGTTGGACTGAAGATAGTGGTATTGGAGTGAATTCATGGTCACCAATACATAGACAGATGTAGAAATACAGATATAAGTGTGCGTGTCTGCACATGCACATGTATGCACGTCCTCTCCTCTGTCTGCTGAGAAGGCCTGAGGGCAGTGACACTCAAAGGCAATGAGCACACTTAGCACCCAGATCTTGGTGACTAAATACCACACATCAGTAAAAGAAACCAGGGCTTACTGGAGAAATGCATGATTCCTGGGGCCAGGAAAGTACAAGAAGAACCTGGAGCGTCTTGTGTCAGAAAGTCAGGAGGTACCCAGTGAAGAATGAGGATTCGTCTAAAGGACACAGGAACCATATTGAAAAGGTTCCCGCTAGCCAAATCTGGGACAATTTGTGCATAAAATAAATAGTAATAGTGGTTGGGCCCAGAAAACAATACCCCAAAGTGAAGGCCTCAGATTCCACCTCAGAAGGAAAGTTTCTCTTTGACCTTCTCCTGCCCATCTGTCTCTCACCCCTCATCCTCCCATGAAGCAAGCCATGGAAATCAGAATTCCTCTTCCTCAAGGTGGGTTATAGAAGCCAGAACCCCTTTCCCCTAAAGCCATCCATAAAGCCTGAAAATATTACTCTAACCTTTCCTACCTTTCTATGTAACAGCTGTTCATGAAGAAAGTAAAAGCCTCATTCCAGAAAAGTCCTACCCCATATCTAGGAGGAAGAAATGCTACAACAAAGAGGCCAACAAGAATCCAGACAGGCCCTGCTGGGTTCCCCCACTGTCTGTGACGATCAGCTCATACCTCACATTTCTACACAGCTGTCCTTGCTTCATCGAACCTAAGCATAAAATCACACAGCTTCTCTTGTACCTTTGCATCTTCATTCTTGTGTCCTTTGTCACATAAAACTATGGCCAAATACATTTGTTATGCTTTTCTTTTGTTAATCTGTTATAGGGGTGTCAGCAGTGATCCTTATAATGGGGAGGAAAGGGATCTTGCCCTTTCGACCCCTACAATAGTAATGATTTTAACTTGGGAGGAAAAATAGGAAACCTTGTATCCAAACGGATATAAATAGATAAAGGAATAAATGTAAAGTTTGATGAGGAATGGGATATCGATAGTCTCAAATCCCTTCTCCGCATTATTACCTACAATAGGGAAAAGAATTACTTCACACGGAAAAGGCTGGCAGATACCACCTTAATCAAATAATCAAAAGAAACATCATCAGAAATGAGACATATTTACATTTTTATCACTCTGACAGGGTTTAATAGGAAGGACCCAGCATCCCACCTTCACATTCCTGTCAAAGATGCATAACATGAACCCCAGCGAGAGGATCCATCAGGCAAACCCAAACTGAAGTGCATTCAACAGAAAAATTGGCTTGTAATCTTCAAAAGTGTTAGATCATGGAAGTCAAGAAAAAAACTAAGGAATTGTTTCAGAGTGAAGAAGAGGAAAGAGATAATGACAACTAAATGCAAGGTGGGATCCTAGACTGGATTCTTTCTTAAAGAAAGGACATTATTGGAACAATGATTGAAACTCAATTGGTGTATAAGGAGTAGACAACATCTGTTGTAATGCAGCAATGCTAATGTCCTGGTGTTGATTGTGTTATGGCTGTGGGGGGGGGGGGGGCGGGGAATATCCTTGCTTGTGGGAAACACTGAAGAACTTGGGGTGATGGGCCTCAGATGGTTCAGGGGAGAAGCTCTTTGTATTGTACGTGAAACTTTCCATAAGTTTGGGAAATTGTTTCAAAAGAGAGAGCATCACCGGGGTGCTTAATTTATCTCTACATGTATTCAGTGCAGTGTGGAGCACCTGCTACATGCTGGGTACCAGGGATGCAAGGACACATTCCTGGTTTAAAGAGCTCACGGTCTGAGCAGGAACTCATTTTCAACATGCATTCAACTAGTACTGGTTGAATACCTGCTCTGTGAGCCAAATAAACATCCCTGCTCTCAAGGAGCTTATAGTCTACCAGTAGGTTAAAATATTTGTTGGGTTAGACTCGATATATGCTCTAGAAGGATCCAGACTTGAAACCAGATGAACCAAATTGCTTTTCCAGCATTACTATACTCAATGGCTCTGGGGTCTTGAAGAGATGAGTGAACTGCCCCAAGGCCCAGTCAGCTTGTCTATGAGATAAAGTCTATAATTCCTTCTTCATGGGATTTGGTGTGAAGATGAAAAAAAGATGTAAAGATACTTCATACAACAACATGTAAATGCTTTTTGGTGGTGGCCTTCTGTTCTGAGTTATGTAAACTTTGGGGTCTAGCTGGGAAGAATCTCAGTGCACCCTCTTTCAACAATAGGCAGAGCACGTGCAGGAACCACCAGTGCTTCCCCAGCCAGGGTATTTTGGGGCCAGGAACTCCAGGTGTGTGGGGAGAGGGAAGGAGTGGAAGTGTCCTGCCCCTACACAACCTGGATACCCAGTTTGCTAGTCAGCACTGGGCTGGGGTCAGGGTGAATTGGCCTGTGCTTCTGGTAACAGCCCCCTACCCCTGCTGGACATGCAGGGGCTGCAATGCCCTTTAGTCTCTGAGGTTTTCACAGTCCACACAGGCCCTGGATTCCTCTTGGGCACAACTTCAGAAATAATTTTGGCTCCACGTCTTTTTTTTTTTTTTTAGATTCACAAAAACTACTTTATGTCTTAAATATATTTGTTCAGTTTTAATATCAATTATATTTGAATGAATAATACATTAATATGATTCATATTATTCAATGAAAGGTACATCTTCCATAGTCACCCATCTCTCCTCCCAGGAGTTAACCAGTATTATATTTTCTTATGTATGCTTTCAGAGACTTTTCTTTTGTTAGTATACTTTAAGTTCTAGGGAACATGTGCACAATGTGCAGATTTGATACATATGTATACATGTGCCATGTTGGTTTGCTGTACCCATTAACTCATCATTTACATTAGGTATTTCTCCTAATGCTATCCCTCCCCCCTCCCTCCACCCCTCAACAAGCCCCAGTGTGTGATGTTCCCCACCCTGCGTCCAAGTGTTCTCATTGTTCAATTCCCACCTATGAGTGAGAACATGTGGTGTTTGGTTTTCTGTCCTTATGATAGTTTGCTGAGAATGATGGTTTCCAGCTTCATCCATGTCCCTGCAAAGGACATGAACTCATCCTTTTTTATGGCTGCATAGTATTCCATGCTGTGTATGTTTGGCTCCACACCTTAACCAGTCATGGCTGTGGCAATAGTTCTAGACAGACTTGGATGAGTTTTGCCCCGGTCCAATCTGATAGGGCCTCGCCTTAGGCCTGCACCTGGAACTTACACTACCTACCCTGCACTCACATGTGGGCAACCTGGAGCAGGGGGCATTCAAGCTCATCGGTCAAAGCCTTGACCAATGGGAGACAGGAGCCAATGGAGAAACGCTTTGCATTTTGCCTCCTGGTGGACCCTTTTTTTTTTTTTTTTTTAGACTCGGCGGACTCCTTTTAGACATTTCATGAGGCTCCTCTGAAGGCCACAGAGGAATGCACTCCAGTTACCTTGAGCAGCCGCCAACCCCTAAGACACTCTTCCATCAGGGTTCACTTCTCCCGTTTTACTCCCCATCTGTCTCTCTTGCTCGCTGAAATCTCATTCCTAACTACTTGCATGCAAGCTTTGGTTTCAGGCTGTGTTTTGGAGGTGCCCAGGCTAAACTGGGATGAGCTCTGGTCACCCAGAGATCACGGCTGCAGCCTGGGAGAGGCCGGTAGGCTGGCTCTGGCTCGGTGGCGGAGCTACACTCACCTCATTGCAACACTGAGGGAACAGAGGTGTCCTCGGAGTCTTCTCCAGTCCCCTTCTCTCAAAGCCAAGCACTGTTGATGAATCCATCTGTCTCAGGACGGACCTCCGGGCAAACTGGCACCTTCAGCCCCGACCCCCGAGCATTTTGGCTAGAACAGGCGGAGGAAGCCAATCTTAGGTTATTTTAAACCAGCTGTGCGGGGGCATGAAGCTGCACCAGGAATGTCTAATTTAATTAAATGTAGATAAGATGTTTTGAACTGCCTTACTCTCTTGGAGACACCTGGGCTTGATGAGCCTCCCCAGCTGCAGCTCATCCTAGCCTCCACCTGATGATGCTTGTGGAGGGTGGAAATTTAATTCAGAAGTGCGTGTGCTAAGCATGTTCTATTACCTTATTTCCTTAAGTCAAACCCGATTTGGAGGGTGCATCCTGTTAGGTTGGTGGCGGTGCCGTCCCCGTCACTGTGGGCAGCAGGGTGTGCAGTGAGGGGTTCGCGCTCTTGCCTGGCCACTTGGTTTTGGGCTCCAGCTCTACCCCATGGCAGCTGTGTGGCTCTGGGCAAGTCATTTCACCTCCCCTTACTTCGGCTTCCTCACAGTGACTGGGGATAATAATAAGGTCTCTCCTCGGGCTGTGCTAAGGATCCCACGAGGAGACGCAAGGGCTTAGAGCATGGCCTGGGGTTTTAGCCACATTATCTTGGGTGAGGTAGGGTGAGGCCAGATGCAGATCAAGAGAGAAACTGGAATGAGTTTTACAGTTTTTTTATACTCACGGGTACCTGGGGGCAAACAGAGGACACCATGTAGGGCCACTCGGGTAAGCATGGGGTCAGTCACGAGGATCGGGGCAATCAAGCACCTCAACTGTGGCCACAGGAGGGAATGGTTAAGGTGAGGTGGGCGGGGCAGGCGGGTGTAGGATTGGGCTGTCCCTCGTTGTCAAGGGCCTGGCTCTGGGGCAGTTAAGGCGGGCACATAATGGCCAGGGCTGTGAGAGCCCAATAAGGGAAGTGTTGAGGTGTGGGAGGGGAGCTGACCAGCCTCCAGCCAGGGCCTCAACACCAGGTCAGAAGAGCACGTTAAACATCATATTACACCTGGCACCAGAAAGCTCTTAATAATTGTCAACTCATAGGCGATACGATTCAGAGTCAGCGGTCGGCAGGAAGGTTCTGGCACTCGCCCTGCAGTGCACGGAAATCATGAGGACTCACGTGATGCCAGAGAAAGGAAGAGCCTGTTTCCTGTTCCACCAATGTATGAGTTTCCTGTGGCTGCCGTAACAAATTAGCACGATGTAGTGATGTACTACAGCACACATAATCATCCTCCGGTTCTGGAGGTCAGAAGTCTAACATGGGTCTCACTAGTCTAAAATCAAGGTGTCCGCAGAGCTGCATCCTTTCCGGAGGCTCTCCAGGACGGTTCTTCTCTTTTCCAGCTCTCCATTCCCTGCCCATGGTCCTTCCTCCAGCTTCAAATACAGCAGCTGAGCATCTTTTTTTTTTTTTTTTTTTTTTTTTTTTGAGACAGAATCTCACTCTGTCGCCAGGCTGGAGTGCAGTGGCGCGATCTCTGCTCAATGCAACCTCCGCCTCCCGGGTTCAAGTGATTCTCCTGCCTCAGCCTCCTGAGTAGCTGGGATTACAGGCAAGCGCCACCACGCCCAGCTAATTTTTGTATTTTTAGTACAGACACGGTTTCACCATGTTGGCCAGGATGGTCTCGGTCTCTTGACCTCATGATCCGCCTGCCTCGGCCTCCCAAAGTGCTGGAATTATAGGCGTGAGCCACCGCACCCAGTCAGCAGCTGAGCATCTTTAACTGTCTTTGTGACTGTGATTCCCCTGCCTCAGACTCTCACTTATAAAGACCCTGTGATGATCTTGGGCCTGCCTGGATAATCCAGGAATATCTCCCTATCTCCACGTCCTTAACTGAATTGCATCTGCAAAGTCTCCTTTTGCCATGGAAGGTAGCATATTCACAGATTCCAGGGATTAGGACGTGAGTATCTTTGAGGAATAGGGGAGTGTTGTTCTGCCTACCCAACACTGTAACCCCTGGCATTTCCATCATGTAAGTCCCCATGGTCCCTTGGAGTCAGGTGGTCCTGCAGCTTCCACACCATGACTGGACCTGAGAATCTCCATGGAGGCTGGGAGCCCCATCCTCCCCAAGCACCCCAAAGCCATTGGCTGCTAAGGTGCTCCTGCCTCCCAGCTCACCTCCACTTGCAGTTCTCACAGAGCTCCATCAGCTTCCCAGCCTGGGGGTACCCCCACCCCATCTCACAGCTTTTGCCTCTCTCCCATCCTCCCCAGCTGAGTCGTCCAAGAAGTTCCCCTGGGCTTTGGAAAACAATAGACAGGGAAAGCATGCTGTGGTTCACTCAGCAACAGGAGCTTGCCCCAGAGTGAGGAGGAACCAAGCTGAAATAAAGATGCATTGAGTCCTCCCGCCAGACTCATCAGCCTTCGCTAGGGCACTCATTTCATGTCTGTCTTCCTCATTGGACTCAACTTCCGGACGTCAGGGAGTGACGTGCTACCTGAGTCCTAGCACAGAGCAGACACTCAAGGAAAACACCCCTGGATGCCTTCAACTCAAACAACAGGTTCTAATCTTCTATTCCATTCTTACTACTGTGTTTATTCTGGAAGGAAAAGTCACTCTAACTGCCCCATCATTTTGTCTCTCGGTACTCCTGTTCCCTATCTGAGATGACAGATTCTACACCAGGTCAGGAAACTGAACTGGGGATATTGGGAGAATTTTGTCCCCATCCTACAGTTATGGAAGCCAAGCCAAGGAAGCCACATGCTCTGTGCAAAGCTACTTGTGTGCAACTTAGAGGGAGGAGCACTAACAAAGGCCTCCATCCCTCTACCCATCCCTCCCCTCCATGCATCCAACATAATTAGTATCCTCTATGTGCAGAGGGGGGCAGAAGGAGAACTGGCATCTATAGAGTACCTACTATGTGCCAGATACTATGCTGTGCACTTTACGCATGTTATAACCAGAATTTTGTGGCAAAGCACCATTAATAGTAGCTTGCATTTGATTTGCTTGGTTTTTATACTGTTCAAAGTGCTTTCACATCTATTATCTTACTTGAGTTTCATGAGCCTACGTGAGGCAGGCATGACAGATACAAATCATCCACATTTAGGAGGGAACAGGACTGACACACAAATAAAGGGCTGTGCAGAGTCGTGTGACTAGTTGTGTTGAAGGCAGGAACCTGGCGTTCTGCTCCAGCACACCTTCCTCCTACCCTGTGCTCTTGGTGGGTTCACAGCCTGCACTTCATATGTCCCACACAGCCTTTCTTCTACATAGAAACCTTGATTCATTTCCAGGCACTGCACATACATGAGTTCCCACAAAATGTACACACCCACATATGCAAAGGTCAGCACTATTTGCACACATACACAGATACGCACAAATATCTGCACACACTCACACACATATGGGTGTTGAGGGGTGAGCATTCAAAACTCATCTTAAGCTGCCAGTTGCTCAGAGAAAGTGAGAGACAATGCCCCATCAACATTTTCACATGTTTGTATGTTCCAGGCTTTCTGAACAGAGTGCTGGTAACCTGGGTTAAAGAATGATTGAATGGTTAAACATGGCTTGGAAGTTAGAGGTAATGAATTGCTCTGGGGAAATTTAAGGGCTTTTTCCCCCTGAAGCCATTTGCTTACATTCTACTGATAATAGACCTACAGACCTGGCCCAGCGAGAATTCTCCAGAAAGAATTTGTTTATATTTCTGGCTGGGTGCAGTGGTTCACACCTGTAATCCCAGCACTTTGGGAGGCCGAGGCGAGCAGATCACCTGAGGTCAGAAGTTCGAGACCAGCCTGACCAACATGGCGAAACCCCATCTCTACTAAAAATACAAAATTAGCCAGGTTTGATGGCACATGCCTGTAATCCCAGCTATTCAAGAGGCTGAGGCAGGAGAATTGCTTGAACCTGGGAGGCGGAGGTTACAGTGAGTCGAGATCGTGCCATTGCAGTCCAGCCTGGGCAACAAGAGCAAAACTCCGTCACACACACACACAAAGAATTTGTTTATATTCCTGAGAAAAGATCTCTCCCTCTTCAACTCCCTGGCAGCTGCCTCATATAAGCTCTAAGTCTCCTAATGTTGGGAATCCTCTCTTATGGTGTAAGCTTCACTGCACAGGTAGGTAAACATCTGGCCCTCAGTCATTGTCTCATGAGGAATTGGGGTACAGGGAACAGGCATTACTAACACGCACTGTGCATAAGTAAAACTTCTCTTCTCTGGCCAGAGATCTTGTATCAGGATAGACAAATAAACACAGATATAAACACCTAAACAATTTATCTGCCCTAAACCACTATTGTCTGTCTTACAAGTTGTGTGCACCAATGAGTATAATAATATTATTATTGTTAATAGCCACATCTGTTGAGTGCCTACTCTGCTCCAGGCCCAGGACTAAAAACTGTAATTTCTCCAAGATTGCACAGCTGGCCAGAGGTGGAGCTGAGAGTGGGTGCCTTTGCCCAGGGTGGCTGCGTTTGGCCGGCTGCTCCACCATGGAGTAACGTAGCAATGGCTGTTTTGGACAAAGCGCAGGTGAACAGGCTTCTTAGTTGTAGGCAGGGGTGCTGAGTCACAGATGGAGGAAGACTGCAGAAGGGAGAGCTTTCTCTGCGGGGCATAATTTCCCCACTGGCAAAGCTGATGGCCTTTCTCATTTTCTTGCCATGGGGTTCCCTGTGATGAGACTAATTACTGTCTCAACCCTCCATTTGCCAGCATGATGAACCTGCCAAGCCTGCCAGCTGGTCTACTGTGCATTCCTGGATGCTCCAGACCATTCACAGGTTGAAGTCCCATTAGCAAGAGCCACACATGGAGCTGGCCCCCCAGCACTGAGGCCCAGTGTGGGACCTCAGCCTGGCCTTGGGGTGGGTGAGTGGAGTGTGACATAGAGAGGAGAGGGAATGAAGCGACCTCCCCTCCTTGCATTTCTCCACTCCTCCCTTTTCTCCTCCTCCCAATGCCAGCAGTGGAAATGCCTCCTGGAACTGAACTCAGCAAGTGTGCACTGAGCCCACTGCCCTGTGCTAGGCAGTCACTCTTCTCAGCACAGGTGGCACTCGGTCTGGCCTCTGCATTTGCCCTAGCTGCGCTCTCCAGGAATGACTTCTCCCTTCCTCTACTCTATCCCAAATTGTGCAGGTCCCTCTCAAGTCTTATCCCCTGGGTGAAGCTCTCCCTTCTCTGAATTCTCTAGCAATTGACCTCTGGCACAGAGTCCAATGAAGGTCGAACTTCACAATCTAGATTCCATTCAACTCTTCAATTTATACCGTATTAGTAAGTGCCCAGTCAGTGTTATGCTAGGTGTTGATGATAGGGCGGGAAGTAAAACTCAGTCCCTGCCTCCTGAAGTTTGCGATCTAGCAGGGAAGACAGATTAAACACAGAACTGGAAGTATGATCGATGAGTGTTAAGACAGGGAAAGTAAAGATTCCTTGGGTATTGCCGGGCGTGGTGGCTAACATGGTGAAACCCCGTCTCTACTAAAAAAAAAAATACAAAAAATTAGCCGGGTGTGGTGGCGGGCGCCTGTAGTCCCAGCTACTAGGGAGGCTGAGGCAGGAGAATGGCGTGAACCCAGAAGGCGGAGCTTGCAGTGAGCCGAGATGGCGCCACTGCACTCCAGCCTGGGAGACAAAGTAAGACTCCATCTCAAAAAAAAAAAAAAGAAAGATTCCTTGGATGCAGAGAACAAAGGAATTTCTAAATCAAGAGATCAAGGAAAGCCTGCCAGATTACAATTTTTCTTACTCTTCAGTCATTTTGTGAATGTAAATCTTGTCTTCTCTACAAACTGCATTTACTTTGAGTCCAAGAACCACACCTCATTTAGCCCTACTGTTCTTCCTAAGTGTGAGTCCATGAGAAATCATTAGAAAACCCTGGCTACATTGAACAACACCAACGTGAGCAGTGTCTGCAAGGGATCTGCCACCCTCTTCCTTGGCTAACACATTCATCCCCACATCCTTCTTGTGGATTGCACCAAAAGAAAATTTAGGAGAGAAAATACATGTTTCTTTAAATTTTGTGTCTCCAGTTTTTCTGCCCTGCTTCCTAACTCAGTATTCTCTCTTTGAGCTGCCCTGGGATAGGTCTGGTGGTGATCCTAACTCCAAATAAAAAGTGGGTATGGAGTCTACATGGGCCTGAGTGAAGGTCACCCAAGAGAAAAGGGCCAGGACCCTAAATCCACCAGCCTAGGTGGGAAGCAGAAATGCAACCTTTCTTCCTGAGGAATTCCATGATTAATTCATTTTCATAAAATAAATTTCCATCAACATTTATGAAAATCATACCGTGTGCTAGGAAGTGTACAGTCACCAGGGAGGCACACAGGTGCCTGAGATGTGGTGAGCCCCTCAAGGGGCTTACAGGGAAGTCAGGAAACTGATCTATTCAGAAAAAAATCATGCAGGTGGCAGTTCCTGGTGAGTGGTTGTCCTCCAGGTGCCAGGTGCTGGGGGCTCATGTCCCTTGGCTTCGTTCTACCACAGCCCTCCAGGTAAGGTATTAGGATTCCTGATTTTAGGACAAGGAGATTGAAACTCTGAGATTTTACCTTGTCCAAGGTTGCAGCAGGTGCTACGATCCGAGTATCTCTGTAAAATTTATATGTTGAAACCCAGCCCCTAAGGCAAAGGTACCAGGAGGTGGGAGGTGATTAGGTCCTGAGGGCAAAGTCCTCAAGAATGAGATTAGCCCCCTTATAAAAGAAGCCTGAGAGAGACCCCTCACCCCTTCCACCCACCATGTGAGGCGTGAGAAGACGCCCTCTATGAACCAGGAGGCAGGCTCTCCCCAGCCTCCAGAACTGTGAGAAATATGTTTCTGTTGTTTCTGGTGCACCCAGTCTACGGTGTTCTGTTACCGCACCCTGTGCAGAGTAGCACAACAGGCTAGTTTGGGGCTGGGGAAGGAGGCCAGGGTAGAAGGCCAGTGAGGGGCCGGGGAAGGAGGCCAGTGAGGGGCCGGGGAAGGAGGCCAGTGAGGGGCCGGGGAAGGAGGCCAGTGAGTGGCCGGGGAAGGAGGCCAGTGCGGGGCCGGGGTAGGAGGCCAGTGCGGGACCGGGGAAGGAGGCCAGTGCGGGGCCGGGGAAGGAGGCCAGTGAGGGGCCGGGGAAGGAGGCCAGTGGGGGGCCGGGGAAGGAGGCCAGTGCGGGGCCGGGGAAGGAGGCCAGTGAGGGGCCGGGGTAGGAGGCCAGTGCGGGGCCGGGGAAGGAGGCCAGTGGGGGGCCGGGGAAGGAGGCCAGTGCGGGGCCGGGGAAGGAGGCCAGTGCGGGGCCGGGGAAGGAGGCCAGTGCGGGGCCGGGGAAGGAGGCCAGTGAGGGGCCGGGGAAGGAGGCCAGTGGGGGGCCGGGGAAGGAGGCCAGTGCGGGGCCGGGGAAGGAGGCCAGTGAGGGGCCGGGGTAGGAGGCCAGTGCGGGGCCGGGGAAGGAGGCCAGTGGGGGGCCGGGGAAGGAGGCCAGTGAGTGGCCGGGGAAGGAGGCCAGTGAGGGGCCAGGGTACCAGCCCTGCTGCTTTGTTTAGTTCTGAGGCCTGTGTTTGTATTTTCTTTTCGTTAACTCATGCTGCACGCAAGTCAAAATGCATCTGTTTTGGTTTTGTTTTTTGGATTCAGAATGATCCTTAAAGATCAACTAGTCCAGCATTTCCTAGGTGTTATTCTGTGGTACAAGATATTCTGTTAAAATGTGTATGTGTGTATGTATGTATGTGTGTGTGTGTGTCTGTGTGGTGTGTCTGTGTGTGTGTGTATGTATGTGTGTGTGTGCGTGTGTGGTGTGTGTGTGTGTGTATGTGCATGGTTTTAAAAGCTAGGAAAGGTTGCAAATCATATCACCCTCTTGGTGGCTCACAGTTGCCATACTGAAGGCTCTGAGAAGTCCTGTGATTCACACCTGTAATCCCAGCACTTTGGGAGGCCGAGGCGGGCAGATCACGAGGTCAAGAGCTGGAGACCATTCTGGCCAATATGGTGAAACCCCGTCTCTACTAAAAATACAAAAATTAGCTGGGCATGGTGGCACGTGCCTGTAGTCCCAGCTACTCAGGAGGCTGAGGCAGGGGAATCGCTTGAACCCGGGAGGCAGAGCTTGCAGTGAGCTGAGATTGAACCACTGCACTCCAGCCTGGCAACAAAGCAAGACTCCATCTTAAAAAAAAGAAAGAAAGAAAGGAAAAGAAGTCCTGTGATAGGTAAGCCTGTTTAATCTAGTGATTCCAACATGTATTTAACCATGCTATGCTCTTTTGAAAACCCCTGCAGTGATGTCAAGGAAATTCTCCCTCGGAATAGGCTGATAGTCCAATCCCGTCATTTTACCAGGACAGAAGAGCAAGGCCAGAAAGGGTCTGAGATCTCAGAGAGACAGGAGTCAGAGCTGGGCTGGCACATGGCTCTTTCCGCCCCACAGACTGGGCAGTGCTGCGAAGGACATGCAGCTCTGGACAGCCACGGGGGCCTGTGTGAATAAGCGCATGGAGGCAGGGAAGCAGCCCTCCGGTTTGGAGAAAGGTGAATAGCCTGGCTTGACCTCTGTGTAAAGTCCTGAGGAAATAGGAAGATGATACAGCCCTACGGGGGTGGCATGGGGGCCGAAATGCAGGGCAGAGGCAAAAAGGGCACTGCGCATTAGATAGGCACCTCCCATTGCAGAGGTGAGGACATCCCCACTGCAGAGGTGAGGAGACTGAGGTGGAGAGCAGGAGGCACCCAGCCCATGTGACATCGCCCACCTCAGGAGGGCCTACAATTGTTACATTAATGACAATATGCTGATTTTAAGTTCTTATGATAATTTGCTACTTTTTATTTTTAACAATTTCTTTAATAAGTCACATACCTACAATTCACCCATTTAAAGTTACAATTCAGTGGCTTTTAGTATATTCACAGATATGTGCAAGAATCACCTCAACAAGAGGCCCTGCATCCTTCAGCTGTCACTTTCCTATCCCCCATATGCCCCAGCCCTAAACAACCACAAATCTGTCTTCCCTCTCTACAGATCTCCCTAGTCTGAATGTTTTCTACTAATGGGATCCTGCCACCTCTTGTCTTTTGTGACTGGTTTCTTTCACTTAGCATGATGTTCTCAACGTTTATCCATATTGGAGCATGGATCGGTGCTTCATTCCCTTTAACGGCTGAATAATATTCTACTGTACAATTATACTAAATACCTCTTGTTGATCCATTCATCACCTTTTGGTGCTTACCAATAATGCTGCTATAAATATTCATGTACAAGTTTTTTGTTTGTTTTTGAGACAAAGTCTCACTTGTCACCCAGGCCAGAGTACAATGGCACAATCTCGGTTCACTGAAACCTCTGCCTCTCAGGTTCAAGTGATTCTCTTGCCTCAGCCTCCCGAGTAGCTGGGATTATAGGTGTGTACCACCATGCTCAGCTAATTTTTATATTTTTAGTAGAGACGAGCTTTCACCATGTTGGCCAGGCTGGTCTCGAACTCCAGACCTCAGGTGATCCACCCCCCTCAGCCTCTCAAAGTGGTGGGATTACAGGCATGAGCCACCGCACCTGGCCATATTCATGTACACGTTTTTATGTGAACAGAAGTTTTCATTTATCTTGGGTATATATCTGGGGGTGGAATTGCAGTGCTGTGTGGTAACTGTATATTGAACATTCTGAGAAACTGTTTGAAGAATCAAGCTGTTTCCAAAGCAGCTGCACCCCTTTACATTCCCACCAGCAGTGTCTATGCGTTCCAACTTCTCTATATCCTCACCAACATGTGTTATCACCTGTCTTTTTTATTTTCCCCATCCTAGGTATCTCGTGGTGGTGTTGATTTGCATTTTCCTGGTGGCTAATGATGTTGAGCATCTCTTGATGTGCTTATTGGCTGTCGCCTTCACTTACTTCACGGGCTTTCAGTAAGGAAGCACTGTGGACAATCTGGGCTGGCCGGCCACCCCTGGCCTGAGGCATGGGCATGGTGAGCAATGCCCCCACCTCTCTTGCTGCCCAGAGAAGCTCCCTGCACCCACAGGGCAGCAAGCAGTGTACAAGGCAGGTACAAGAGTTTTGAAATAGGAAATGGTTCATTCTGAGCCTAGCTGTTTGCTCAGCCGATTCCAAAGGAATCTACCTATTTCTTTTAGTCTAAGACAGGTAATACACAGACCCCTCATTCTGGATCCTTGAAACCTTGATAAAGGCAATCAAGTGACAGAAAGGATAGCATCCTGGGAGATCCCGGCAGGAGCAGTCAGCCTATCTGATCTGCGCTTTGAAAAAGGAGAGGGAAGTTTCCCGGAACTGACGCTGCCTCCCAGTGTCGAGGAACCACCAGCAAGGAGGCGTCCAGGAGCCTGGGTGTTTGCTGGGGCTTCTGGGGGTCTCTGCTCATTGAGAGACCCAGCTGTCCTCTCAGAGCCTCACACTGTGGCTACGCAGAGAAAGTGTCCATCATGAAACCGCCTGGGTATCATCTGGCAGTGCTGCATCCCGACCAAAATCAGTCGTGAGAGGAGGTATGGAATGCAGGTCTAGCTGCTGCTTTCTCTGTGTGAGGATGTCATGAGCCCATAGGGAAGCTGTTGGCTTGAGTTGCCAGGGTTGATCAGAAGCTCAGTGCTCTTGATTTATATCCTCTTGGGCACATATTGGTGACAGAAAGTGGGTGTGCAAGGAGAGGGAGCAGCCTCACCTGACTCCACACTGGAGGGGGACTGGCTTCTAAATGGAGCACAGCTATGTGGGGAGAGACCAGGGGAGCAGACTTGTTATGCCATAGAGATCTTCAAAATCATACCTCATTTGGAGAAAAGGAGACACAGGAAGCTATAAGAACTGTTGGAAATTGCTTAAAGCAAGCTGTTAAATGGAAGAGGAACCAGATTTTGGGTGTATGTGACGTTAGAACTAGGGTCGATTCACAGAAGTTTCATTGACTTAGAACTTTAAAGGTAGGAATAATCAGAAAACAGAACTGACTGCTTTGTAAAGTGATGAGTTCCCTGACACTAGAGGTATTCATGCAGAGTGTGGATAACTGTTTATAGGGGATGATATAAAAGGCATTCAGATGTTTGGAGGAGGGCCTGATGCATTCTCAAAAAACCTCCAACTTTGAAATTCTCTTTCAGATTGCGCCATATGAAATTCTTCTCTGGCCAGTTACGTCTTTTTAATATGAGAATACTCCGGTCAATTCTTAATCATCTGCACTAAAGGAGGGTCATAAAATGCATAAAATCCAAACTACTGTAATAGCAATTTGCCAAACACACTGATCTTATAGTATGTTTGGTTTGGGAGCATTTCATGATGCTTTATTTAGACTGATGGTTTAGATATGTTTCTTACACTGTTGGATCTGTGCTGTGTACTGTATTACAAGAGACAGACAACTCGCTATTGGCAAGACCCTCTGGTGTTTCTGGCAACTAAACCGCGTGGCTTAGAATTGGAGATGGATCTGCAGGGGGCTGAAATATGAGCTAAAGGGAATGTCTCTGTTAGGGAAGGATATATGCCAAGGGACCTCTGAAAAAGACGAGGCAGATTATGCGAAAGGCCACCCTAGAAATACGTCTTGCCAGATTGGAACCTGTGAAATTCTTCAAACCCTATAGGAGGAGAAGGTGGAGCTTGAAATCCAAGGCCCACAAGCATCTCCTTCCCAGATGTTATCCTGGACTTGGGTCAGGGTCCCTTAGTGAACAGTAGTATTCCAGTTGCACAGCCTTCCAACGCAAAGGCCTGCTGCATGGAAGGGTAGAATAGAAAATAGAAAAGCAATGTACACACACAACTTTGCATCACTGGTGATTTTTGAAATGGAAATAAACTTGATGCATAAAAATAACAAAAAAAAATTCAGACTAAAAAAATAGCACATCAACATAAAAAGCAAGTTTTGACTGAAAAAGATACACTTCCTCCCTCATTAACCAGCATTGCTGCATCTTTGGCATGGCACAGGGAGGCTGAATCATGCAATAGTTAAGAGAGTTGGCTCTGGGGTCAGACTTCCTGAGCACAATCATGGCCCCGTCACTTACGAGCAGTGTGACCTATGGCAAGTTACTTTACCTCTTTTTTTTTTTTTTGAAATGGAGTCTCACTCTGTTGCCCAGGCTGGAGTGCACTGGCACAATCTTGGCTCACTGCAACCTCTGCCTCCCAGGATCAAGCGATTCTCCTGCCTCAGCCTCCCGAGTAGCTGGGATTACAGGCACCTGCCACTATGCCCAGCTATTTTTTGTTTTTTTTTTTAGTAGAGACAGGGTTTCACCAGGCTGGTCTCGAACTCCTGACCTCATGATTCGCCCGCCTCGGCCTCCCAAAGTGCTGGGATTACAGGCGTGAGCCACTGCACCCGGTCAGTTACTTTACTTCTCTGTGGCTAAGTTGTCACATCTATAAAAAAAAGATGAGCATGATAATAGTAGTATCAAACTCATGGGTATTGTGAGATTGTAAAGCATTTGGAATGATGCCTATCATATAGCAAATGCTCAATAAATGTTATTTCTTATGGTTACAGCCTTCATAACAGGTAATTTTCTCACAACAGAAAATCAAATCCCAGGCCAAGGAAAGGCAAAGTGGGATGGTGACGGTGGATTTTTTTGGCAATTTCAATGAGAAAGATGGAAAATCGAGCTATTTGATCAGAGCTCCAGCTTTCAACACATAGTGCTCACTAGAATCATATGATGAGCTTTTTAAACAAATAAAGACCAACTGTACCTAGACCAACTAAATAATATCTCAGGAGTAAAGCTCAGGCCCCTGTATTTTGCTAAAGCTCCCCAGGTGATTGAACCATGTGGTCAGTGCTGAGAATCACAAGACTAGATTCTTGCTGCTTGGTGTGGTTCAGGGATCAGCAGCATGGACACTACCTGGGAATATGTTGGATCTACGGAATCTCAGGTCCCTCCTTACCTGCCCAAGACTTGCTGAATCAGAATCTGCACTCCAGAAAGATTCCCCCAGGGACCCATGTGCACACTGATGTTTGAGAAGCACTGAGTTAGATGATTTCCAAGGTCACTTCTTGCTCTAAAGTAGGTGTAAAAGAAATGCTAATTGAGATAATGAGGACAGCAAATGTCCCAGAAGAGTCTCAGGCAGAGAGGCTTTCAGAACCTGGACCCACAGAGATACTGTTGGAGCCAAAGGCTGATGTTTCCCCAGGCAAGGAAATCTTGACAAGAACACACCTGTGCTCACAGGTCAAGGCAATTAATTAGCAGGGTGCCCCTGGCACTCAAGCCTTGGCGCAAATGGAAAGCAGTGATGGGAAGTGACACAGATTGATAGGAACCAGAGAGACGGAGAGTAGGGAGATAAGATAATGTTATTTTCCTGAGATATCAATGAACCTAGATATTGATGGAATTACAGTGCCGTGGATGACTCTTATGAGTCATTCACATTTGGAACTGGCAGCCTCCAACAGGGTGTGCCCCCCACTTACATAGGAACCTTAGTTCCCACTTACTGTCTCTCTGTCCACTGTCCTCTTTCCCTTTGAGCCACTAGAGCATGGCTTCACACTCCTACCAACCCCCATGATTTCCGTCCTCTTCTTCACCCTCCAAATTCACCTCCTCTTCACCCGAGTCCTATATCACCGAATCACTGCCTCCTTCTTGTGCTGTTGAGCAAGGCACTTTTCTGTGTGGCAACGGATGTCAAGAACCATGGATAACTACCGTACAAAAAAGTATTGAAAATTCAAAACCAAGCCCAGTGTCAATATCTCTTGACTCTACCTATTAACTGTGCAAATGGGAAGTCACCAGACCTGATGAAAAAGTACAATAAACAAAGGATTAGCCGGCTTCCAGAACTTAAACAACCTGGTTGAAGAAGCCCAGAAGACGAAACCAGTTTCTTTTGTACGGGGATTTAGTCCTCCATAGTTTTTATGGTGAAATATAAATTTCAATGTTTAAATATAACATAAAACTTATCATTTTAACCGTTTAAAAATGTATTAGTTCTGTGGCATTAAGTACATTCACGTTGTTGTACAATCATCACCATCACCATCTCCAAAACCTCTTTATCTTCCCAAAGGGAAACTGTAGCCAATAAAAGATGACTTCCCCAACCCCCTTTCTCCTGGCCCCATTCAATGAAAGTAGAAACCATTATTCTACTTTCTTTATGAATTGGAGTACTCTAGGTACCTCCTGGAAGTGGAATCATGTGATAGTTGTCCTTTTTTGTCTAGCTTATTTCAATTAGCATAAGGTCCTCAAGGTTCCTCCATGTTGAAGCATGTGCCAGAATTGCTTTCTGATTTCTACCCAACATCTTGCCACTCTGGCAGACAATGAAGTCATTTATGTAGTCAAGGGCATCTTACATTGTGAGGAGCGGACATAGGAAGGCATGCAAATTGTCTCTGCCTCATCAACAACAGCAATCAACACAAGAAAAGGAATCATCATGGAGGATGGTCTTTGGCTATGGATGGAATTGGAAAAGGTTGAGAAGGAGTGGAGTCCGTAAGTAGAGGGTGGGACCAAAGACCTAGAGGTGGACAGGAGGCTGAGGACTGTGTGTGTGTGTGTGTGTGTGTCAGCCTCCTGAAGCAAGCTTAGCTTTCTAAATTTCACCATTGTAGTTGAGCCCATAGGGCTGCCTCTGGTAGTCCCATTTGCTCTAGAGCCCTAGCTTGCAGAATGTGCTCCAGCACTGCAGGCTGTTCTTGGCCTTCCCACGGGCTGTTGTCAATGTGTCTGCAGCAGGGTCATCGCTGACCCCAGCAAACCAAAGCACAGCTCAGGACACAGCTACAGCCTCAGACTTCAGGGGGCTCACATCTCAGGAGGGAGCAAAAGCAGCGAGCATGACTCTTTCACTTAGCGTCTCAGAAGAGAATGGAAGGAACCTCGGTGGTGCTGTGCCCTCATTTTGATCTAAGGAAACTGAGCCCCAGAAGGATGCTATAACTAGCCCAAAGTCACACAATGGAGCTAAGACAAGAATTCAGGTATGTGCTGTTTCTCCAAGACTCTAAGTCCATGATCACTTCAACAACTGTGAATTCTCCTCCCCATCTTCCCACTCTCCAGGCTTTCAATACCCACTTCTCCAGGGGCTGATGGTTAGAGAACCCATTTCAAAATCATCCCCTGATGTCCCGAGTCATCACCCTCTAGGAGTCTCACTCTCTCCACGAAGGTCCAGGGTGTGCCTCCTCCCTCGCCCTTCAGGACACCTCTGCATTTCGTTCTGATTGTTTACTTTTTCAGCAAAACTGCCGTGAGGCCTTGGACAAGACTCTGTGGAGTGGAACCCCAACTAAAATGAGAAAGGATTAAGCAACGTGAACCTTACCATATAGGGCTTGAAATACCTTTGCCACCTGAGAAGCCAGCCTCAGCCCCCACCCTGCACCTCTCTTTATACACTTTTGTTTCCAGGGCCCCCCTCAACTGTTCTCTTATTTCCATAAAATGATTGAAATGCCCTGAAAGGGACAGTTTAAGATTTGAAATCACTACTATATTGATTCAGGCAAGTTCTTACCGTAGGAATTTTGGACGGATCTGGGCAAAAATGTTGGAAAGTTCCAACACACTGACTTTAATCTCATTAGTGCAAATTCAGCTGACAGGCACTGAGCCACCCTGGGGGGCAAGGGCCTGAGATGAGCAGACACTTACAAGGGGCAATTTCCTTCACACCTGGAGATGAGAAATCGCAGTTGTCAGCCCTTGCTTTGAAAGACAGGAAGATTGGTGATAAAGTCAGAGTTGCCCCCAAGAGGCTCTGTAGGAATAAGGACACATTCCATTCCCTCCCAGGGAGGGAGGAGCAGCGGATGGAAATAGCTAGGAGAGGAGAGGAGCACAGAGAAGAAGGAGCCACAGAGTGAGCCTCTCACAAGAGAGGACAGGGATTAAAGCCACCGAAATCCATCAGACTGCCTCTCTGCTTTGCATTTTAAAAGCACCCGTTGCAATCATTGGCCACATCTGCTATCCTCCTCAGCAGAAAGCAGAAATTATTTAGAAGCTCCTCACCTGTCCCCCTGAGTTAAATCAACGTTGCACTTGCTTGTTATTTCCATGTATTTCAATAGCTCCCAGAGGAGTAGTTCCAAGAATATGGACCTGGAATATTTCCTCTGACATAGAATTGCCAAATCTGTATTTTGTCAAGTAACGATGTTAAAAGAAAACAAAATGAAATGAGAAAACAAATAAACATCAAGCAACTGCTATTATCACCATGATTTTTTTAAGGGGGCATTTTCATACCAAATAAATAAATGAAGCTCTTTACACAGCTCTTCCTTTTCTGATTTTGGCATGGTCTTTAGCTGTGGGCCCAGGGGATAAGGACCTACTGCTATTGGATAAGGAGAAACTATGTTTCTGACTCCATTTCCTACCATTGTCCCTGATCTGCTTCCCTCCCCTGAAAGACACCCTTTAGCCCACCTCGATACACCAGGATGTACTGCATCTCCTCACCCTGTGCACACTGCACAGGGCCCACTCCTGCATCTACCTGGGAACGCTTGCTCCTCCTTGAGCTGGCAGAAGCCTTCACCTCCTCTCCACAAAGGGGACCACCCTCCCCCATGCCATGGGAATACAATTCATCATATTACTCTGCAATTGCTTACATTTACAAGTCTCCTTCTTTCCCTCCGCAAACTCCATGAGGGCAGAGGTGATATCTTACTCACCCTTATAGACCTAGGCAACCGGAAGAAAACCCCCTCCCCAGAGGTGCTCAGCCACCCAGGGAGGAGGGGGTGACCCACGCAGCGTCCCCTCAATTCACCAAGAATATGCCCAGGACTGTGCTGGCATCACTGAGGCAACACCAAAGTAGACAACGAGGTCCTTGCCCTTGGGGAGTTTACTTTTAGGGAATTTGTTTAAATCAACCAGAAGTCAGTGAGACAATACAAACCATTTGGAAGCAGTGTGAGTCAACCGCGGGCATAATAGCCAAGGGAATTTAAATGGAAGGGAAATCATCTCAGGGCGGGGTTCGCCAGAGGTGGTTTCATGGAAGAGTTGAGTTTTCATCTAGGCCTTGAAAGAAGTATAGAATTCAAATTGGCAGAAGAAAGCAAAGATAAGTCAAGGAAGGTAAGGAGTGGGAGTGAAGGCTTGAAAGAATTACACAGTGGCAAAAACAAGCAGGGCACCAGGGTTAGAACCATGCTGTAAGAACTAAGGAACTCAGCAGGGGAGCCCTGAAGGGAGGCAGGTTGGGAAGATAGACTTGAACTGAATGCCAAGCAGAGTAATATAATTTTATCGCTGGAAAGATTAGGCATCTCCAGTCCAATCCACCCATTTTACAGCTGAGAAAACTGAGGCACAGGGAGAGTGACTTCCCAGGAAAGTAGGAGCAGCAGCAGCAAACATAAAAGCAATGGCAGACATCTGCAGGACTCTTCCAACATGTTGAGCATTGCGCTAAGCACTTTATGTGCATATCTCCTCTAATTATTACAACAACCCTAGGAAGAAGGCACTAGATATAACCCCATTTTGCAGGTAAGAAAGCTGAGAAGGCAAGCAGCTGGCTCAGGGTCACAAGGTAACGTGGACAAGCAACAGAGTCAGCACTTTGGAATTGCTCTCACAGGGTGCCTGTGCTCCTGGAAAGAAGGTAGGACTTGAAATCAAAAGACATGCATTCAAATGCTGGCTCCACCTCCAGAGTCATATGACCTCGGGTGAGTTACCTAACCCTACTGACCCTCTGTTTCCTCATTGGTACAAAGGAGATAATAATTCCTACCCCACAGGATTTCTGTGGGGATTAAGAAAGCTTAGAAGTGTCAAGTTCTTGGCCCGTAGTATGAGCTCAGTAAACATTACGCCCATCCCCTCCCCTTCCCACCAACCCCTTCCTTCCATTAGCCTTGACGCTACCTCTACGGTCCTGCAGCTGCAACTCCCCACCCCTGTCCCACAGATGCAGGCCTCCTCTGTCCCTGAACACTGAACTTCAGGCTGAGGTGTCCTGCCTTGAAGGTAACTGCATGGTGGAGGGGAGAGGAAGGGAGGAGGAAGAATCTGGTTTTTCTCATAGCTCATTTGGGCCTAATGATGTTACTGGCATGGGAGGGAGAACAGATCTGCTGCCCTACTTGGAGTGAGGTGTGCAAAGCCCCACAGTGAACCAGTGGAAAGACACAAGTGGACCGTTGTCATGGAATGACCTCTGGCTCCCTGGTTTCTTGAGTTCCTTGTTCCCTTTCCACCCTCTTTACTAAAACTCTCCAACACAGTGAGCTGTCGTGCTGCTTAATTGTTCAATTCGAGGCCTCCAAAAACATGCGTAGAGAGACAGTTGGTAGGGACCCAACAACAATAACAAGAACATTGCTCAAACTTGGTTGTCCACGATGGAGAGAGATGCAGAATTTTCATGCCTAGCTAAGAGGTAGGACAGGATGAACATCCCTCCTTGTCAATTTTAAGTGTTTAGAAAATATAACAGCTTCTTGGCCTCTTAAATGGGGGTCTGCTTGGTTGCAAACCACCAGCCAACCCCTCAAGTGTTAGCAAGCTTGAGCACATCTGTGAAATTAGTGTTTGGGGGCTACTGAACTGAATTAACTGGGTTTTCAAGGCACTCTGGAGAAAAGGTCATTTTAGGTGAACCATGAGTTAATAAGGCTGCGTATTGTAGATGATTTCTATTGGAGTTAATGCAGGTGATGGATGACTCGGGACAGACATCGGGGTGGGATCTGACACTTTTAAAGTACCCAGTGTGTGCAAGGCACCATACCAGTGCTTCACGGGTGCCGTCCTGCTCAATCGTTCCAACAACCCTACGAAGTGATGAAACCAGCGCTTGCAGTTAGCCAGTTCTGCATTTCATTCAGAGCCCTGCTTTCTAGTTGTGTAACTGAGGACCATTATTTAACTTCTCTCAGCCCTGATTTCCACAGCTGAAAAGGACTCACCTCCTAGAGGAGCTCAGAAGGTTGAAAGAAATTGTATGTGAAAGAATACGCCAGCTCCTGGCTCAGGGCTGGTGGTCCTAAACAGTTGACTATGACTGAGAGCTGGGGAGGTTAGAGGGCTTCAGGAGGGTGTGGGCTCACCAAACTCCAAAGCTTGGGAAGGCTTTGATTTTGTCTTGTTACATCTAAATGCATTTTACTCTGTTGAAAATGAGGGTGAGTATATTGGTTGATTCTGGAGTGTTTTTGGAAAGTGTGAGAGAGCCCCGGCATAGAAGTCAGGAGTCTCATGCAAGTTTCAGGCCCTCAGTTTCCCACATCTGTAAAATGATACCACTGGACATGGTGATCTCCAAACTTCCTCCTGCTCTGTGAGTCTCCAGCACTCAGAACCTTCCGCTGCAAAACACAAACCCATTTGTATAACCTTAACAGCCTCAATCCGGCTTTTCACATGTGACAGGCAGCTTGGGAGGTACAAGAAAAATAACTCAAATAATTTCAAAACAAAACAAAGCAGGCTATACTCACTGCCTCTGGATTGGATACGCTTTCCATTTCTTGCCCTGTTCACCTGCACGAGGAACATAAACAAGATTATTATTTTTTTTAATAACACACACATTGTCTACCTGGCTTTTCATTTGGGCCCTGTGCCAGCCATGTGGATAAGATCTTTCAGGAACTTTTATAATGTCACATACTTATGCAAATTGGCCAAGTGTTTATAGCAACAGGCACCACAACAGGTTTCAATTAGCGAAAAGCAGCCAGGCAACCTAAGCAGCTTTGAGCACTGTGGATGCAGGAGCAAAGCTCTGGGCCTGGGAGGGTGGGGTAGATTTGTTGAAAGGACAGATTCTGGAGCACTTCAGGCTTCATGGCTGCTGCCTGGTTAAACCACGCTGGTCAAAACCACTCCAGCTCTTGAATCTGGGTTTCCTATTTTTTCCAGCAACAGGGTGTGACTGCCCCATTGCAATGGATTCCAGAGTGTGTGACTGTCCCATTTTACGGGTTGCTGAGGGCCATACACTAGGTTGGCTGCCCATCGATCCAATTCCACCCTCCATCATATAAACTCCTGAGGGGTGGCCATGCCGGAGCAGCCCCTCCAGTGTGAAGCCATGTGTGAACTCAGCCTACAAGCCACAGGCTCATGTGTGCGGTGATCAGGAGTGGGACTTTTAAAGTTAGACAGACCTGGGTACAAGACTTGGGTTCATGGCCCAACTCCACTACTCACTAGCTATAAGACTGGGCAAAATACTTACCTTCCTTGAATCTCATTTTCCTTATTTGTAAAACAGAAATAGCCAGACCTGGGTGTCAATCAGTCTCACTTTCTAGGTATGGGTAATGCCACCCATCTCACTGGGTTGCCTGAGAGTTAAATGTTATTAAGTGTTTATTTCTGATGTAGTAAGCGTTTGATCAATGGGCCTCATCATCATCATCATCATATCATCATCATCATTATCTAGGACATTTCCCAAGCTGTATTTTGGGGGAGGTATTAATAGGCGATATTTGAACAATGGCTTCTGCGGTCAAATTAATTATGAAAGTACTAACTAATTAAAGAACACAGGTAGACAAGCTTCCTTCCTGCAAGACTTCTCAGAGCCTAATGAGAGCTGTACTTTCTGAAAGGCGGTCATGGTGCTTGTTGTTTCTCAAACCAATTTGTTCTTAGAACCTCTTTTAGTTGTGGGCCATTTTGGGGACTAGGGATCCATGAAAATACCTTTGGGAAATCTTAACCAAGACCTAGAACCGGGGAAAAGGAATCTCGAAGAAGAAGTATGTGGTGAGAAGTGAAGAGCAGGACATTTGAAAGAGGAGTAAAAATAGGGCATGAAGAGAAGGGGGGTGGACATGGCCAATGAGTTCTGAGAAGCCACAAAACACCCCACAACGTCCGCTTCCAGCATTGCCCCACTTCTGAAGAGCTCTGCTTCACATCAATGTGTCTTGCATCTCTAGAGAAGCCGTCTGGGGACCCAGGGCAGGCCTTACTATCCCCATTTCTCAGATAACCGCAGTCAGGTGCTGACATGCCAGGACCACAGAATCAGGAGGTGGTGCCTCTGAAATGACAGAGCATTTTCCCAATGTCACATTCTAGAGTTTTCTGTGGGAGTGAGAGGAAGGTTGATCTAGATTCTAGATTACAGATCATTTGAACTCCACTTAGCCTGGGATAGTTAGGTAATTCTGATTAATTCTGGCTTATTTTTGGCTTTAGGTATTACCGACTTGTTTTCATTTGTAGCCTCTTTCCAACTTTTACATTTGGAACATTGTAAAAGTCTGCTCTGTCAAGAAGCATAATTGGAATTTTACCACACAAATGTTTAAATGAGGTAAGATTTAGAAGAATCAAATTTCCTCTTCCTGCCTCTTTTCTGCCTTAACCCCATCCCTATCTTTAAAGCTCAGTAGCCTTGGGTTTAATCTCCCAGGCTCAGGTGGCCCTCCTAGCGCCCTATGACTTCACCACAGAAATTGCTGAGGTCTGCGTGTTCCCTTCACAGTCCTTTGGGATAAGGAAAAATCCCAGGGGCTTGTAAATAGTGCAAGAAAGAGCACCCCACCCAGCGCTCTATTTAGCTTGGATGAAGAATGCACGCAGTGACACTGCAAAGTGCCCCAGGCAGTGACGGGACCCAGCGCGGCTCCCACACCTCATCACCTGCTGACTGATGACAAGGCTATAGATAGAGCCACATCTATAGCGTGGGTTAGATGTGGTGCTGCATGTGCTGTATGGGGGCTGTTGTTTTCCCCTTTCACACTTTCTGCTTTGCTGAACCAGGGACTCCTCCCTGCTGAGGAGTAGGCAGAAGCAGTAAACATTTTGACCAGATGGAGGTGATCAATTAATTAGGGACTGAGTGGGAGTGTGCCTGTCTCACTCAAGCTTCTCAAAGCCAGCTCTGGGCACCTGGGAATGCATGTGGGGGAAAGGCCTTTCTCTTCTCTCTGTTTTGATGTCTGGCCTTTTGTTTTTCTTTTTGTTTTTACTAAGAAATCAAATTCAAACAAAGCCAAAAGGCTTGTCTTAAGTCTAAGACCCTGAGAACAGGAACTCTTTCCCTAACTCAGCCTTCCAAGATCATTTATGAAGTCTTGGCTGTGTACCAGCGCTGTGTATGGAATTCCTGGAAGAAACTGGGGTAGGAGCTCCCAGGCCAGCTGAAGTGACAAGATTCTCAAACCTCACAGAGGGGAGATGACAAGAAGAGATAATGTCCTAGGAGGCTGTGTTAGACATCTGCCAGTTTTGTCAGCTCTCTGGGTGAGCCACCGTTCCACAAGGCAGAAGTCCTAGTGGGCTGAAACCCCCATGAGAAGTGTGAATGAGTGAATTAAGCCCTTTTGCTACTGAGGATTCTCATTCGCAGTAAGATTGCAGAGGGACAATGACGGTGTCCAATGGTAAGGTCTGTGACCTCTTGTTACTTAGATGTTTGGGGCCATCTTGGTCCTTCAGCTTCCCAAGGCTTGTTTTTTCAGTTGTCTCTCTTCAATTCTATGAGCTACTCAGTATCCAGTCCCCTTCCAGTGTATTCTCTTTTGCTTCAATTAGTCAAGGTCTACATTTATGGTTGAAAACAAAGAATGCAAAGAGCTATGACCTTGACACCAGAAGCCCTGGTTCTGGGTTACAATATCAGCTCTGCCACTTGCCTATGGTGTAATGCCCACCTTGGACAAGTCACTCTTTGAGGCTAATCCATGAGATGGGGACAATAATAGCCAAGTGTCTTCCTCTTCAAGATAATAGATATCAAAGTGCCTCATGTAAGTATGACATGTTATCATTGTTATTAGCAATGAATGTTTGTAAGACAGGTGCCAATGGAGAGTGGGTAGAGTGATCTTCAGGGAACCAAACTGATGAGAGAAGCGTCAGTAAGGCAGGGAGGAGCAAAAATGAGTTTGAAGTGCTGCAGCTGTACAGGGCATGGCAGGATTCCAGGGCTCACAGTGGAGGCCTTGCACACAGGAAGAATGTGCTGAGCACAATGGCCCTGTTGGTGATCTTCTGGGTAGAAAGGGGAGAGGAAAGCTTAAGAAGCAAGATCAACTTACAGAAATGTGAGGTACATGCACATTCTGATCCCTATTCTTCAGCCATATGCTTGAGACAACTCATAAGTGAAGCTCGAGGGTATGTTACTGTTGCAATGCATTGATTTGACACTGCCAACCATTCTAGATTCTGCTACTAGAGTCCAGAAGACCAAGAAAGGGGTTGTGGTAAGGAAGCCTAAGCTAGCTGGAGACAAAAAATGGAAGGGTAGGCATAAATCAATGGGAGACAATGGAAGAAATGGTGTCATTTGTTAACTTGCAGGTGAGGAGCAGTGTTAGGACAGAAAAAAGGGTAACACATTTGTTGACTACCTCCTCTGTGTCACCTTTTATGTAATCCTCTCAACTACCCTGTGAGATAAGCTTTATTATTCCCATCTTATCGATGAAGAAACTGAGGTTCAGAAAATGTTTAATTCCCCAAGGCTGCTATGTGAAAGAACTGAGCCTTAGGACCAGCTCTGTCTGGCTCTATGTTCTTTTTCACACCGTCACATTAACCTTCAAGAAATGAAGGAGGCAAGAAATAAAGTAGTGAGGCCCAGAGTTTACCATAGGAACCCCTCAGTGGATCTGCTGATGCCAAAAGATGAGCTGAAATATGTTATCATAAAACTTAGAAGGGGGCCGGGCACAGTGGCTCACACCTATAATTCCAGCACTTTGGGAGGCCAAGGCAGGCGGATCACTTGAGCTCAGGAGTTCGGGACCAGCCTGGCCAACATGGTGAAACCTCATCTCTACAAAATATACAAAAGATTAGCTGAGTGTGGTGGTGCACACCTGTAATCCCAGCTACTCGGGAGGCTGAGGCACGAGAATCACTTGAACTCGAGAGGCGGAGGTTACAGTGAGCTGAGATCACGCTGCTGCACTCCAGCCCAGGAGACAGAGTGAGACTCCATCTCAATTAAAAAAAAAAAACAAAAAAAAAACCTTAGAAGGAAAAGAAGTCTCTGAAGAGAGCTCCAACATAGCCCTTGGTTTCTGCTAAGGAGCCACAGTGGAGGTAGCAGCCGTGCCTTATTCTTCTGTGCTCCCAGGTGCCTTGCACTTGTTTATTGAACAGTCCATGCCATTGTTTCCCTGGAATAGCATAGTGATTAAGAGCACGGGCTTTCAAGTTGGACAGATACAGATTTAAATCCTGCCTTCACTGGAAAAGGTGGGTTTTTATTATACATGGAAATAACTGAAAATGGATCCCTATCTCATACTGTCAAAAATCAATTCCAAATGGATTAAGAATCCAAATGTCACAGCAAAATTTAAAACGTTCAGAAGATATACATATAAGCAAATATCTTTACGACCTGGGAAAGGGACCAAATTCTTCATCGAGACACAAAAGTTACTAGTTACAAAATAAAAGATATATAAATTTTATTGTAATAAAACTAAGAATTGAATGGATTTTTGGAGTGGGGCCAAGATGGCCAACTAGAAGCAGCCGTGATTGAAGGCTGCCATCAGGAAGAACCAAAGCAGCATACGCATCCAGCACTGGCAACCAAGGTATCCGGGTTCTCTCATCAGGACTGACTAGGCAGCTGGTGTGACCCACAGAGAGGAAGGAAGAGCGGTGCGGTACAGCGGGCCACCTAAGAAGCACATGGGGCTGGGGAGCCCTTGAGTGAGTGTGCTATGCAGCCTGGGAAACTGTGCTTTTTCCATGGAACTGTGCAACCCACAAATCGGAAGATCTCACTCGTGAGTCCACACCTCTGGGGCTTAGGGTCCTAACCATGGAGCCACACAGATTCTCAACATCCACTCAGCTAGAATCTGCTTAAGCCTGCTGAGTTCCCCAGTGGGGTGGGGCAGCTGCCTGCTGTCTAAGCCATCTGAGCTCCTTGGGGAGGGGCGGCAGCCAACACTGGGACCACTAGCTGCCTAATACACGAAGCTCCCAGGGCGGGAGAAAGGGTGGCAGCCATCTCTACAGCTCCCAGCCGGGCTTTTCCCTGCTGGAGCCAGGGAGACTGGATGACTTGGTCCCAAGAAGTATTCCCCACAGACCAACACACCAGCTGTGGCAGACTGAGGCCAGAGTGCGTCTTCAGGCCTGACCCTGACCCAGCCCTCCTCACTGGGCAGGGCCTCCCTGCAGGAACTCCAACAACTCCAGCCAGGGACTCAGGGACAAAACTCTGATCTCCCTGGGCCTGAGCCCCTAGGGGATAGGGTGGCCATAGTCTCCACAGACCAGCAAACTTAGTGATCCTTCCTGTTAGTTCTGATGAATACAGGCAGCCCAGATGAGTGGGTTTTCCCCCAGTGTGGGACACCCCCCTCCACCAAGGCACAGTCAAAGTGCTTCATTAAATGGGTCCTGCTCCCCATGCCACCCAACTGGGTGAGACCCCCCAACAGGAGTGTCAACACCCTGTACAGGAGTGTTCCTACTGGCATCAGGTTGGTGCCCCTTGAGGTCAGAGATCCCAGGGGAAGGAGCGGGCACCCATCTTTGCTGTTCTCCAGCCTCCTTGAGTGACATCTCCAGGCATGGGAGCAAATCAGATGAATAGGGCCCGAAGTAAACCCACAGCAACCCTACAGAAGAGGGACCTGACCATTGAAAGAAAAACAAACAAACAGAAAGCAACAACAACATCATCAACAAAAAAAGTCCCACAAAAACCTCATCCAAGGGTCAGCAGCCTCAAAGACTGAAACTAGACAAACTCATGAAGATGAGAAAGAATCAACAAAAAAACACTGAATTCCCAAAAGGTCAGAGTGCCTCTTCTCCAAATGATCACAACAGCTCTCCAGCAAGAGCACAAAACTGGATGGAGGATAAAATGGACAAACTGACAGGAGTAGGCTTCAGAAGGTGGGTAATAACAAACTCTGCTGAGCTAAAGGAGCATGTTCTAACCCAATGCAAAGAAGCTAAGAACCTTCATAAAAGGTTAGAGGAGCTGCTAACTAGAATAACCAGTTTAGAGAGGAACATAAATGACCTGGTGGAGATGAAAAACCCAGCATGAGAACTTTCTGAAGCATATACAAGTATCAGTAGCTGAATCAATCAAGCGGAAGAAAGAATATCAGAGTTTGAAGACCATCTTGCTGAAATAAGGCAGGACAACAAGATTAGAGAAAAAAGAATGAAAAAGAACAAACAAAACCTCAGAGAAATATGGGACTATATAAAAAGACTGAACCTATGATTGATTGGAGTACCTGAAAGAGATGGGGAGAATGGAACCAACTTGGAAAACACATTTCAGGATATTATCTAGGAGAACTTCCCCAATCTAAGAAGACAGGCCAACATTCAAATTCAGGAAATACAGAGAACACCACTAAGATACTCCACGAGAAGATCAACCCTGAGACACATAATCATCAAATTCTCCAAGGTCAAAATGAAGGAAAAAATGTTAAGGGCAACCAGATACAAAGGCCAGGTCACCTACAAAAGGAAGCCTATCAGACTAACAGCAGATCTCTCAGCAGAAACCCTATAAGCCAGAAGAGAGTGGGGACCAATATTTGACATTCTTAAAGAAAAGAATTTTCAACCCACAATTTCATATCTAGCCAAACTAAGCTTTATAAGTGAATGAGAAATAAAATCCTTCTCAGACAAGCAAATGCTGAGGGATTTCGTCACCACCAGGCCTGCCTTGCAAGAGCTCCTAAAGGAAGCACGAAATATGGAAAGGAAAAATCAGTACCAGCTACTGCAAAAACACACCAAAATATAAAGACCAAAGATACTATAAAAAAACTGCATCAACTAGTATGCAAAATAATGAGCTAGCATCATGATGACAGGATCAAATTCACACATAACAATATTAACCTTAAATGTAAATGGACTAAATGCCCCAATTAAAAGATACAGACTGGCAAATTGGATAAAGAGTCAAGACCCATCAGCGTGCTGTATTCAGGAGACCCATCACACATGTAAAGACACACATAGGCTCAAAACAAAGGAATGGAGGAAAATTTACCAAGCAAAGGGAAAGAAAAAAAAAAAGCAGGGGTTGCAATCCTAGTCTCTGACAAAACAGATTTTATATCAACAAAGATCAAAAAAGATAAACAAGGGCATTACATAATGGTAAAGGGCTCAATTCAACAAGAAGTGCTAACTATCCTAAATATATATGCACCCAATACAGGAGAACCCAGATTCATAAAACAAGTTTTTAGAGACCTACAAAGAGGCTTAGACTCACACATTTTAACACCCCACTGTCAATATTAGACAGATCAACGAGACAGAACATTACAAAGATATTCAGGACTTGAACTCAGCTCTGGATCAAGTGGACCCAACAGATATCTACAGAAATCTCCACCCCAAATCAACAGAATATACATTCTTCTCAGTTCCACATGGCACTTATTCTAAAATTGACCATGTTATTGGAAGTAAAACACTCCTCAGCAAATGCAAAAGAACTCAAATCATAATGAACAGTCTCTCAGACCACAGTGCAATCAAATTAGAACTCAGGATTAAGAAACTCACTCAAAACCACACAACTACAGGAAAATTGAACAACCTGCTTCTGTATGATTCCTGGGTAAATGATGAAATTAAAGCAGAAACCAAAAAGTTCTTTCAAACCAATGAGGATAAAGAGACAACATACCAGAATCTCTAGGACACAACTAAAGCAGTGTTAAGAGAGAAATTTATATCACTGAATGCCCACATCAGAAAGCTAGAAAGATCTCAAATTGACAGCATAACTAAAAGAGCTAGAGAAGCAAGAGCAAACAAATCCAGAAGCTAGCAGAGGTCAAGAAATAACTAAGATCAGAGCAGACCTGAAGGAGATAGACACAAGAAAAACTCTTTAAAAAATCAATGAATCCAGGAGCTGTTTTTTTGAAAAAAATTAACAAAATAGATAGACTGCTAGCCAGAGTAATAAAGAAGAAAAGAGAGAGGAATCAAATAGACACAATAAAAAATGATAAAGGGGATATCACCACTGACCCCACAGAAATAGAAACTACTATTAGAGAATACTATAAACACCTCTATGCAAATAAACTAGAAAATCTAGAAGAAATGGATAAATTCCTGGACACATACACCCTCCCAAGATTAAACCAGGAAGAAGTTGGACCCCGGAATAGGCCAAAAACTCTCAATAAACTAGATATTGATGAAATATATTTCAAAATAATAAGAGCTATTTATGACAAACCCTCAGCCAATATCATACTGAACATAGCTAGAGGCATCACGCTACCTGACTTCAAATTATACTACAAGGCTACAGTAATCAAAACAGCATAGTACTGGTACCAAAACAGACATATAGACCAACGGAACAGAACAGACACCTCAGAAATAATGCCACACATCTACAGCCATCCGATCTTCAACAAACCTAACAAAAACAAGCAATAGGGAAAAGACTCACTATTTCATAAATGGTGCTGGGAAAACTGGCTAGCCATATGCAGAAAACTGAAACTGGGCCCCTTATTTACAACTTATACAAAAATTAACTCAAGATGGATTAAAGACCTAAATGTAAAATCCAAAACTGTAAAAACCCTAGAAGAAAACCTAGGTAATACCATTCATGACATAGACATAGGCAAAAATTTCATGATGAAAACACCAAAAGCAATTGCAACAAAAGCTAAAATTAACAAATGGGATCTAATTAAGCTAAAGAGCTTCTGCACAACAAAAGAAACTATCATCAGAGTGAACAGGCAACCTACAGAATGGGGGAGAATTTTTGCGAACCAGGCATCCAACAAAGGTCTAATATCCAACATCTCTAAGAAACTTAAACAAATTTACAAGAAAATAACAACCCCATCAAAAAGTGGGCAAAGGATATGAACAGACACATCTCAAAGAAGACATTTATGTGACCAACAAACATATGAAAAAAAGCTCAACGTCACTGATCACAAATCAAAACCACAATGAGATACCATCTCAGGCCAGTCAGAATGGCAATTATTAACACGTCAAGAAACAATAGATGCTGGCGAGGCTGTGGAGAAATAGGAATGGTTTTACACTGTTGGTGGGAATGTAAATTAGTTCAACCACTGTGGAGGACAGTGTGGCAATCCCTCAAGGATCTAGGACCAGAAATACCATTTGACCCAGCCATCCCATTACTGAGTATATACCCAAAGGAATATAAATCATTCTACTATACAGACACATGCACATGTATGTTTATTGCAGCACTATTTACAATAGCAAAGACATGGAACCAACCCAAATGCCCATCAATGACAGACTGGATAAAGAATATTTGGCACATATACACCATGGAATACTATGCAGCCATTAAAGGGAATGAGATCATGTCCTTTGCAGGGACATGGATAAAGCTGTAAGCCATCATCCTCAGCAAACTAACACAGGAACAGAAAACCAAACACCGCATGTTCTCACTCATAAGTGGGAGTTGAGCAATGAGAACACATGGACACAGGGAGGGGAACAAAACACACCAGGGCCTGTCAGGGGGTGGGGGGCGAGGGGAAGGAGAGCATCAGGACACATAGCTAATGTATGCGGGGCTTAAAACCTAGATGATGGGTTGATAGCAAACCATCATGGCACACCTATACCTATGTAACAAACCTGCACATTCTGCACATGTATCCTGGAACTTAAAGTAAAATAAAAAAAAAAACTAAGAATTTCTGCACAAAAGTAAAACTACAAGCTACAAACTTGGAGAAAATATTTGAAACACATATAGCTAACAAAAGATTAGTTTTAAAAATATATAAAGCACTTCTAAAATAAGAAAAAACTCTATAGAAAAAATAGGCAAAAGCCACAAAGAAGCATTTCATAGAACAAGAAACACATACAACTAATAAATCTATAATTAGATGCTCACCTCACCAATAATCATGAAGAGGCATTTCATCACCATGAAATGCAAGTTTACACCCATGTGATTAACAAATCCAAGAGGTTTCACAATACCAAATGTTGGAAATCAACAGGGTCTCAAACACATTGCTGGGGGGAAACTGGAAAACAATTTGGCATTATCTATTAAAGCTGAATGCTGGCATACACACGAAATCTATTTGATGTATTCCCTATTTCTCTAGGTATACACCCAAGAGAAAATTTAGTACATGTATGCCAGGAGACACATATACAAAGAATAATCATAGTTGAACTTGCCAAAATAGCAAAAAGCTAAAACCAACCTAACTACCTTTTGAAAGGAGAATGCATAAATAAATAATAGTATAGTCATAAAATGGAATATTCCACAGCATAAAGACAAAAGAGATACAGCTGGACTCTTTCACATGGGTGAATCAAAGCAGCATCATGTTGAATGAAAAGAAGCAAATCACAGAAGACTGCATATACAACATGATACACTTTTTAAAAAATTTGAAAACTAAGCAAAATTACAACAAAACTAAGCAAAACTGAATAATATACAACTTAGGTACACACATTCCTGTTAAAAAAAACCTTTTAAAAGAGGCAAGGAAATGCTAAGCATAATATTCAAGAAATATTTATCTCTAGGGAGAAGATGGAAAGTAGAAAACACACAGGGAGCTATAAGTTATTGAATATTCTGTTCTTGGTTTGGACAGTGGGTTCTAAGTGTTTATTATGTTATTTAGTGTATACACATAAAGTAAAAGAAAAGATGGCTTTCAATGGATCAGTGGTGATAATGTGCCATGAATGGGTGTAAACGGGCGATAATGTGCCCTGAATAATTCATTTTGATTAATCTAATTCTGTGAACCAAAGAGCCAGTCAGTCAATAAATAAGAAATCCCGGATCCCTCACATGCTAATTTTATGAAATTTTCTTGACTATGGGGAAATAAAAACCATGGACTATTATGAGGATTAACTGAAAGAGAAATGGGAGCTGTTTTGTATCAGCTTTATTGGGATATAATTCACATCCCATACAATTCACCCATTTAAAGTGTATATAATTCAGTGGTTTTTCATATGGAGTTGTGCAACCATTACCACCATCAATTTTAGAACACTTTCATCACCCCACAAAGAAAGCCTGTATCCATCAGGAGTCATTTCCTATACTCCCCAACCCCCAACCACCAATCTATGTCTTAATAGATTTGCCTACTCTGCACACTTCATATAAATGGAATCATAGAATATGTGGTCTTTTGTGATGGGAGCTAATATTTTTATTATCTTTTCCTAGGGCAGAAGTTACTAGAGTATGGTGATGTGAATCTCTACTGGCCTACAAATATCTGCAGCTTAGCTGCCCATATAAATGTTAGCTGTAGTTGTAACCATCAAAATCATTTTGTAAACAATTAAGCACTGTCTATCATCTGGACACTGCAGTACACTGTCTCAGTTTTTTACACAAGTCTAACGACGCACTATCAAGCAGGCATAGAGAAGCCAGACAACTTGGTCAAGGTCACATGGGTACTTCAAAACAGGAGTTTATACCCAGGTATGTCTGGATTGAGAATCAAGGATCTTAATCACTACCTGATAATGTCTCTACATACGATGAAAAGCTATTCCCATTTTTTTTTTTTTGTGGATGGGGTGGTAATTAGCTAAATTTGTATATGTTTTTTATTGTTGTTTCTGTCAAAGTTAATTTGCAGTTTTCATTGCAATCAAGTAGGGTTAATGGCTTGAGTTATTCTTTGCCCAGCTAAAGTTATCTAATATTTAATCTTTTTTTTTTTCCTAGAAAAATTACCTGTGGGAAGAGTAGCAATTATCACTCAAGAGAAATGTGCCAATGAATGAGTAGCACATTGTTGACTTAAGGGTTAGTAAAACATAAAGAGCTCCCTAAGTCCTTAATTATTGGTGTTCAGTTAAGGATGCACCTGCCTGTTCTGAGGTTCCTGTGGGTATAAGGTCAGGGTAACAGGAGCTGTTATTTTATGGGCATTGGGACAGACTTTCTCTGAGTGTCTAGCAGTGGTCACTGCATGTGGGAAATAAATGACAGATGAAAAAGACATGAGGTTGGGGAAACAGTTAAATCTAATCTGATTTAGTTTAACACATGAAGATTTCAGAATTTCTATAAAGGAGGGCTCAGTGTTTTTCTTGGAAGAGGGCACTCAGGAGGGTAATTTTGTGCTAGTTTTACAAAGCAGAGAACTCTGTTTTGTTGATTATACATTTATCTGGAAAAAGGGTTGTTGCTTTTGGAACATATACATTCCCACAGAAAGACATAAAATTCATGGCCCCTTCTTCCCTATTTAGCCTCAAGGGAGCTTAACAGGACCTGATTAAGCAAGGAAAGTCATCAAACTTTCTTGGACAGCTCAGAAATCCCTGGGGTTGAGTTGAGTTTTAGGTGAAGGGTTCACAATGGTGTTAAACCAGTTTGCCCCATCTCATCACTGTCTACACTTGACAAGACTGCTGTTTGCACTACACTCACACTGACAGCCAGGACACAAGTATTCATGCTTGAGACCCAAAAGAGAAACACCTGGCTATGACTACCTGCAACTATATAGTTTCTTTTTTATTAAATACCTGCATGATCTATTTCCAGGGGAGCAGGAACTTCCAGTGGAGCCCAGGCTGTAAGGGCATACCTCTCTGCCCTCGTCTCCCGGCCTCCTTCCCACCATCTAACAGCAGGGTTCCAGGTTTTCCCTCTTTTCTGAGCACTTAGGATTCCTTCCTCCCCTCCCTGCCCCCATCCCTCCAATGCAAAAACGCAAAATAAAGCATAGAGTTTTGTGCCTACTTGGTACAAAGTGGTACAGTGATTCTCAGTCTGCCCCAAAAGCCAATTACAGGGAAGAGGGGCCTGAATTCTTACTTAATCAGGGAAATATTCCTTCCACTCTGAGAAAAAATGAAATCACCTTAGTAGGGGAGAAAAATCTTTATAAGTTGGCTAGTCCCTGACAATAAGACAAAATCACTAGTGGCTGGTATGTATCTATGTCTGTAGAAGGCCTAAATTGCCTCAGTTTATCCTTACCCAGCACAGGATGGGCTGGTGATTGGATGGTAACTTAAAGTCATAAAGATGAGGGACATGAAAGAGCTATGTTAAATCTAGGATGACCCAGATTCTTCCCGAAACTCACTAGAACATAAGCTCTGTCAGATCAGGGGTTTCTGTTGCTTGGAACTTCCAAGGCTTTCAATAAATTATTAAATGAATGTGTGAAAGCCAAAGTGGATGGATGATGTGGGTCACTGACAAGCCTGTCTCCATCTGTGGATAGAATTTCTAGCAAAGGGAAGAGCGGAGAGGTCAGCCCCTCACCCTACCCCTAGGAATGTTGCTATGACCATCACACCAGCACCAAGCCCCTTCATTCCCTAGCAGTATTGCTAACAATACTAATTATTCTATGCCAGGTGATTGACACTCATATTTAAGCTAAACTTCCCAATAACACTGTGAGGTAGGTGTCAGCATTCTCATTTTATAGATAAGGAAACTGAAGTTCACAGAGGTTAAGTAACTCGCTCCTCATCTCAGTTAAACAGCCAAGTAGGAATTTTAATATCGACCTGACTGACCTCAAAGCTCACTGTAGATTATCAGGATGTGAAGGGATGGGTGATATCTACTTGTGTGTTATAATGCAGAGGTTCTAAAAGGACACCATGTGCCTCCTATGAGGAAAAGCCATCCCCAATCAACTCCAACACAAGTCAACCATTTCCATCTTAATGTTATTATTTAGAGGATTGACGTTATTGGTTACTATTGTGTCCTATCGGAATTCAACTAAAGTTTGTAATACATTTGGATGGGTTCTCACTGATTTATATATAGTGCGAGGCATAGATACCCCATCTTCCGCAAGAATGAAAGCCATGTCTTTCAAGAGATGCAGGCTCTATTATACTTGGAAAAACATTAGCCATCATTTGAATATTCATAGAAAGACCAAGAACCTGGCACTAATCTCCAGACACTTAAACACTATTTAAATAGTTCCTTGATGCAACATTCTTACTGGTTAAGTATTATAAACAATTGTGAACCGTATTGTGCCTACCATAGAAGTGATGTCACTTCACCATAAAAATCACAAGATTACATTATTACACACAAATCAGACATTCTCAATGATTTATGTAGCCAAATGCCAGACTTCTAGAAAAGAGCTGATGTGGCACTGTAGATAGGCATCTAGTATGATATGGTTAGGAGTCTCCTTGGTCTGCTAAAGTCTGCAGAAGATATCGAAGTAAAAATGACCACATCTGTCACCATTAAGTAAAGAACAGAAGGCAGAACTTGGAAGGGGGCTCACGGACAAGGGCTAATGGAAAGAAAATGAAAACCACCTTTTCTCAATCTCCTCTCCTGGCCTTGGACTAAGCTCTCAAAATATGTGGCAATGGCCTCCATAGTTTCTTAAGTAACCAATTAACAAGTCAAGTCAATTTTTAAACAACTGACTTGCACATTTTCCTCTATCTCTCTGATCACCTTTCTGACAAAATTCCTCAAAAGAGTTGTTGATATGGACTATCTCTCATTTCTCTTCTCCAGTTCTGTCTAGAACCTTTCAAACTGCCCTTGACAAGGCCACCAGTGACCTCTGTGCTGCCAGATTCTGTGGTTGGTTCTCCAATCCTTGACCTTTCAGCCACATTTGACAGTCAATCACACTGTCCTTGGATGGAAGGCTAGAGTTTGGGGCTATTTTGTTCACTATTGTATCCCAACCTCTGGAACAGTGCCTAGTACATATAGGTGCTTCATAAATACTTATTGAATAAATTGTTCACTTCCTGGAGGAGGTGAATCATAAAGAATAGGTAAGAACTAACCAGGCAGGTGAGGATGGAAGAGAACAGAAGAAATACAAGTTCAAAGCTACAGAGGCCTGAGAGGACTTGGCAGATTCAGTAACATCCAAGTAGTTCTGAATGGTTCTGAAGGATGCTCTCCATTAATTCCCATCTCCATTCAGGGATCTCTTGCAAAGTGGGGCCCCTTCATCCCTAGGGCGATTAGGCCATTTCCTGGCTTGTTTCAGAGAGAAGCTCTTGGAGCCTGAGACTCATTGCCCCCCCCTTTTCCAGCTCAGGTGCTCTCACCTGAGGGGCAACAGCTGCAGGTGAGGGCAACGGGAAAGGAGAGAGTGAAGAGAGAAGAGAAGGGACAAGCTCTCAGATTAATCCTGTGAGTTCATCACACCGGAAAGGTGGATCCAGAAAAGCCACGTTTGGCAGGTAACGGGCTCTGCCTGTGTGACTCAGCAGCCTCTAGCGTGGCATCCAAGCTGAGCTGGTTGAAGTAAGCCTCGTTCCCCAAGGCCTGATGAGTGAGCTTGTAAAGGGCTCGCTGAAATGCCTTGCAAAACCACTCACTGTTCCAGCAAGATGCTTTAAAACCAGGTTCAGAACTAATCCAAAAAGAAGGAGTCTTGATCCAAGTTCACAATGCATGTGAATAAGTCACCCAGCATCTGCCAGCAGGGTTTAGTTCCACGTAAACTGGGAAATCAACAACGTTCTGTTGGGTGTGCAGCCCATTAGTAAAAGGCCACTAGTTCTCAAAGACTCTGGGATTGAGATCCTCAGCCTCCACAACAGGGCCGCTTCATGCGCCTCTTGCTTTTCTCACCAAAGCGTCTCAGAGTGTTTTCCCAGGACGGACGATTTATCCCATTCGGTAGATAAGGCCCAGAGAAGCTAAGTTCTGCCTGCAACCACCCAAGTCAGTTCCTGAGGTCAGAATTGAGACCTAGACCTGCGAGCCCTGTTGTGGCCATTGGATGGCATCCTCTGAGGGACTCTAGAGGACAGCAGAGGCTACGGGGCAAGCCTTGCATGGAAACTGGTGGGCAAAGGGGATGGGCAGGTGTGGGGGTGGAGCACTGAGAACCTCTCAGCACAGCAGAAAGAACAACTCAAGCACATGTCCTACCTGAGGTGTGCCAATGGTATTTTCTTTGTAAATAAAGGACATCAGTGCTGAGAGTAGTTGTATAATCATAAAAGGTTGAACTGGAAAGGGCCCTGGGAGAGCATCGATCCAACTTCTTTTGTTTCTTGGTGAGGAAATGGAGATCCAGAAGGTCTGTTTCAGTTGCTCAAGGTTGCACAGTTGATTTATGCTGGTGCCAGCTTTGGAAGGCTTGTGTCTTCAGCACAGATCCTGTGCTCTTTGCAAATGCCAGTCGTTCTCACACTAATTCTGTTTTTTGACATCGCCTTGAAACCAGGTGAATCTCCCCCTCTAAAACTTTAGGTAGCTCCTCCTCTCTGCTCTTCTGACCTCTGAACTGAAACCACAGAAAGACATCACAGTTAAAGTGTGGGTGGGCCCTGCTCGGCATTGGAATTGAAGATTTAAAACCTCTCGAATCTTCTACTTATTTGGTCTTGGAGCCAAAACTAACACAGCCTGAAAAGAAATGCTGGGAAACCTCCGAGACACTCTTGGAGAGGCAGCTTCTGGGAGCTGGTGAGCCTGGTTTCACTGACAAGGTCAGGCCCACTCTGGGGCATGTATGTGAGGGAAACGTGTTTGGAGCCGTGCTCTCAGCCTACTTGCCTGGGCCTTCCATTCCACTGAGTGACGATCATGGCTCTCGGCAGGTCGGCAGCTGCCAGTGGGAGGCTCTCCCATCACTCACTCACCCACCAGGTGTTCTTCCCAGCCACCACAGCAGCTTGGCAGGGAGTGCCACCGCCAGGGTGCTGATGGGCAAGGCGGTGCAGTGCTTGCTCCTCTGCCGTCCAGGTGTCAACAGATGGGATATGGATCTGCCCTCCCTTAACAAATAAATAGAACTTTTACAGGCTGAGTAATCCCACATGGGATAAGCCAGACTGCCAGTTACCCCAGGTTTTCCAGCCAGGATCAAGCCTCTTTAGTCCTGGATCCCAGAGCCCATCAGAATTCTTGTACGGAATGGTATTTCCAGAACGCTGGTTATCCACCGGGTAGCCGTGAGGCTGCATGTCCCTCACACTGGAGTTGCAGGGAGCCAAGTATTCCTGGAGTTCCCTTTGGCAAACCTCAGTTCCTACCTCAGTTCCCACAATCTATGTTCATGGTTCTGTGCAGATGCAATCAATTCCTCCCAGTCAGCCCCAGGAAAGAGTGAAACTGCTGATGAGACAACTTAAGGAAGGGGCACTCTCTCTTGCAGGGAAAGACATCCACCCCAAACTTTTTCATTCTTCTCCTAGCTGCTTTCTGACCTCAGTGAAATGGGCAGGGAGAAAAACTCTTTTCATCTTTCTGCTGATTGGCTTCCAATGCCAGGCCTCTAGTGAAGCAGGTAGTCTGGCTGGGTCCTCACAAGTGAAAAGGGGATGCTGGCAAGGTGGACAGAGACCAGGCTGGAAGTTGAGTCCTGGAGTTCCACAGCCACCTAGGATAAAGCTCACAGTGTTAATGTAGTAAGAGCACCAGGCTAGGAACCAAAAGTCCCGGGGTTTGAGATGCTTGCTTACGTGTTGCTTAACTTTCTTGAACCTCAGTTTCTTCGGCCGTAAAATGGGGATAGTAATACCTTCCCTGCTCACTCCACCTAATTATGAGTTAGAATAAATAAAAGCTTTTGGAAAGCCAGTGAGTACTCCCCAGAAATAGGTTTTCACTTTGCCCTTGTTCCTTGGTTTTTGTTTTTGTTTTTTGTTATTGTTGTTTGTTTTGGAGACAGAATCTCGCTCTGTCACCCAGGCTGACTGCAACCTCCGCTTCCGGGTTCAAGCAATTCTCATGCCTCAGCCTCCCGAGTAGCTGGGACTCCAAGCACGCACCACCATGCCCAGCTAATTTTTTGTATTTTAGTAGAGACGGGGTTTCACCATGTGCCCAGGCTGGCTGGTCTTGAACTCCCTTAGCTCAGGCAATCTGCCCACCTCAGCCTCCCAAAGTGCTAGACTTACAGGTGTGAGCCACTGCACCTGGCCCACTTTGCCCTCGTGAGCAGTCACGATGTTCCCGCCTACTGGCTGGTTTAGCCACCTTGGACCATTGCTCAGTGAGGGGTGGGCTCCCCTATGAAAGAGGGCAATGTAGGTCAGCCCCTGGGGTTATCATTTGTTCCCCTCCTTTCTGTAAATTGTCTACAGGCACTGCTCAAAGAAGAAAGGGACACCATCCCTAGTTTCAAGGCGCGACTTGTCCTGCCCCTGATGGCTGTGGCTGATCCACGAGGAAGTAAACTTGGACTGGGAAAACACAAACTGTCTCGGCCTGCAACATACATCCCATTGATAAACGTATTGATAAACCCTAACATCGATAAGACATCTGTCTGGACCTTTCAGGTCTGAACAGACAGGGCAGCTGCTGAGAACCTGGGGAAACTGACAATCCGATTCCTCTCTGTGTCTGAACCTTCCCTCTTCTCACTGCACCACCAGTGCAGGCCTCTTTGACTCACACAAGACCGTTTTTTAGCACAAGGTCACCTCGAGGTCAACCGTCAACCCCAATGCTACAAAAACTCACCTCTGACTGCGAACCTCCAGGTTTTTTTTTAATCTACCAAGCAATGAATTGGCACTTTTCACTGAGGAATGACTACTGGGCCCTTTAGAGCTGTTTTAAGCTCCGTGACTTAATGAGTCTCCTGTTTAATGGAAGCAAAAGCCGTTTAAGTGGTCACAGCTGCCAGGAACTTTGCTAAAAGAATGAAACTTTCTGAGCAGGTTGGGCAGTAGCAGCGCTAATCTCTGAGCCTGCCACCCCTCGCCCGCCCTTATCTCAGGCTTGTTTTGACAGCACCCGGAGCTGGTCCCACGAGAAGAGCAGCAACCTCGCTCCTTTCCCTTTTCACGTCTTCTGCTGCAGCCCTTGGTTTGCTGCAGGGGGGAAACAAGAAACAATGAAGCATTGTCTTATTGAGGACCGGTGTGTCAGGGCCTCATGGAATAAATATTATTTGCCTGGGAGGGGAACTGGCTGGAAGACAGCTCACAGTGTCAGGTGTGGGCTGGGGCGGAGGGGCGGGAGGGCGGTGATGTTTGGGTTTGGTTTTATTATTAGTTTAATCTTTTTCTCTCTACTGCTGTGGATTTTTCCCCCCCCGACAGGCCATTAAGCACGAAGCCTGTGTCTTACCCGGCCTCTGCCAGGAAGAAACAAAAGAGATTTTCCAAAGGACATGCCCTTGTGTTACTGGGGCTCCTCAGTCACTCCCTGTCCAGCTGTGCACGGCAAAGGGTGCACACTGCAGGACCTCACAGGGTGAAAGCTCCTCTGGGGGCCCTCCGTCTGCATCTGCAGCCCTGGCAGCCCCAGATGTCTTACCTGATGGGTTCGCGGCTCTGTCATTTTGTCCCTCAGGCAAATACTGAAAGGACAGCAGGCTCCTTTGTAGGTCTGGGGAAACTGGGCACCCCCCACCCTGGTATCCCAGTCAGTCAGCACTTATTGAGTTCTTTTTTTAACTTTTTGTTTATTTTTATTATATTTTAAGTTCTAGGGTACATGTGCACAATGTTACTGTATGCAGGTCACTAATAGCTCTAGCCTGCACAGTTCCTTCACCTCTTTTGCCTCAGGAAAGCCACACATCTCTCCAGAATAAAGAACTAAAGACCAGTGACTAAGAGACAGACACTTGAAGGATTGCTCCATAAAGGCTGAGCCCTCCTTATCTCAGAAGAATGAGAACATTTTCTTGTAAGGAAAACAAGAGCCCTGTAGCCTTTCCACAGCCACAGAGCAGTGGAGTAGGGAAAGGGCGCCTCCACTGTGCAATCAAGGGTCTTCTTTCTGGCCAGGCACGGTCTCTCACACCTGTAATCCCAACATTTTGGGAAGCCAAAGCAGGAGGATCACTTGAACCCAGGAGTTCGAGACCAGCCTGGGCAACATGGTGAGGCCCTGACTCTACAGAAAAATTAAAAAATTACTCAGGGATGGTAGCATGCACCTGTGGTCCCAGCTACTCAGGAGGCTGAGGTGGGAGGATTGCTTGAGCCCAGGAGGTAGAGGCTGCAGGTGAACCATGTTCTCTCCACTGTATTCCAGCCTGGGCAACAGAATGAGACTCTACCCCCCATCCCCTAAAAAAGTGTTTAACCATAAACCTTTCCCTCATCCCTAAATCCATTTTGGGTATAAGCCATCTACCCAATGGCTGTAATAATAGTTGTTGATGATTGAGAATGTACAGTGTATGTTGGGCACTTGCTAAGTGCTTTCCATATATTATCTCACCATGTGGCAAGCCTGGAGAAAGCTTGGAGAGAGTGAGGAACTGCCCAAAGTCACACAGGTCATCAGGCTTCCTGAGAATGGCACCACGGCCTTGGCTTTACAGGCATGGCACTTGAGTTCACCTTCACGTGCTGGGGATCCTGTGTTCCCAGAAGGCAGAGACCCTATCTGTGTCCTTCTGTTAATTATTTTTGTGTACAAAATAATTCAGTCCTGTGCTCAGTGCCATGAACTATTAGGGATTTAATACATGCTTTTTGAGGGTGATAATGATCTCACCATCCCAGTTAGTGAAATAAACATTCCCTCCCTTCTCTCAAAGAGAAACAAAGGGCCACAGCAGGCCAAGCCACCCCGGGGACACTGCAGGGTGTGTGGAGATGGCACCAGCAGGTGAGTCCCACAGACCTGGCTTTGGATCCCGGCCTGGTCACCCATGGCCTGGCCCCTGGGGTGCACCAGCTAACCTCTCCAAGGCCAAGTTTCCCCCAACACGGGAGAAAGTCACAGCACCTACCTCATAGGGTCATTGTGAAAATGAAGTGAAAAAATGCCCACCGTGTTCCCAGCAGCCCTGCCTGGTGAAGGCAGGTGTGCCATGTCAGTTTCCTTACTCAGCACCCAGGCATCTTCTTCCTCTCGTGGAGCTCTCAGCACTCAAGAGCCCCTTCGGTAAGACCTGGAATGCAGTTTGTTGACCAAAGGAGTGCTGGCAGGGAGGGAGGATCTCCACTTGGGTGACCATATCTCCTACCTCTGCTCTTGGTCCCCCTTTGCCTTGGGGACATTCCCACCAACACACGCCACTGGCAGCACACCCTGCTGACCAGCATGCACTGCTGTTCTTACTTACCCCAAAAGCCCAGACTTGAATATCCTGTTGTCCTCAGTGGCGCGGCTGAGACCAGGCTGGAGCTTTTAAACAAGATGTAACTCAAGTGGGGAATAACATGCAAGTAACTCTTAAGGTGACTGCCGCACCCTGTGGCCCACACAGAGAGGCTCTCTGCCCAGCCCCACTTGTCTGCAAAGGATATCCTCCAGCCTGTCTAGAGTCCACAAGGTCCAGGCTGGAGAGAAAGAGGCCAAGGAGCCAGATGTCTCTCTCCCACCCACGAACAACTTTCTGAGATCTTACTTCCATACTGAAGACAGGCCTCCTTCCCAGGGGATACCAGGAGTCAGAGTTCCTTTCAGTGGGTCTTGCCTTATTATATTCAGTAATGTGGCCCAGCAAATAAATGTGTCAATTCAACAATAAACCCTGTGTCTATACATGCAACGCTCCCTGGAACAGCAGGGAAAGGGAAGAGGAGAGGAATTTGATTACAAGTGCTTTATATTTACGCTCTCATGAGATGCTTCCAACAGCCCTATCAGATATTTTAGAACCATCATTCCTAATTTGCAGATAACAAAATTTTGGCTTGGAGAGGTTAAGGGAATGACCAAGCTAAGCCCAGTTCTCCTGTCTCCCTCCCTTGAGTTCAGGATACCAACCCAATCACTGAATCTTCCCCAGGAACGAGCCTGGGGCCAGGGTGAGAAAGGGGCTTCCTGGAAGTGCTGAGTTAAATCGGCACTGGATGCAGCCACGGGCAAGGGGACATGGTGGTTGTCCCTCTCTCTGCCAAGTTGTAGGTCAGGAGACCTGGTTCAAGCCCAGGCTTTGCCACTTGGAAGATTGTATGGTCTGAAATCATTATTCTCAGTGCCTCAGTTTCTGCATCTGTAAAATGGTAAGGAACAAGCCAATTAATACACATAAAGCCCTTAGTGCCCTTGATGCCTAGAACATGTAAGTATTTAATAAATATCAACATTTTTATTAACATTGTTATTGTTACTGTTATTCCCTTCCAAAGTCTGGCAAGAAGTAAATGGGATGACAGATGTGAAAACATGTTATAAGCTGTAGAGGTAAGAAATGACCACTCATGTATGCTGAGAAGGTAACAGGAAAAAGGGCTTGGCCTTAGATAATGTCATTGAACAGCCTCAAACTTTCAACAGAAAGCACAGAAATATTCCAAAAAGAGTACTCCAATAATTTGAAACCAGGCCACCAAGTCCAAGTTCTTGCCACAGTTCCAGGGCCGAGGCTGTTTCCCAAGAGCCCTGTAATTGCTTTCAACCTGTGCCTCACCCAAACACCACGGCTGGCGCAGGTGGACACCTTCCGTCTCTTCTTCTTCCAGGCTGGGCCCCAGAAAGAAATACTCCAATAATTCACCTTGTGGTTTTCAACTTTAGACTAGATTGTTTGTTATGTATATAACTGTTTGCATTTCACTTACTTATCCTCAATCGTCACATACCTGGGAGGGAAGGAGGCTGCACAGAGCCCCCGGAGCCCCAGCCCCACGTGGTTACACCTGCCCATGCTTCTGGTCTAAGTAGTCCTTGGGTGCCTTAGTATGAACGGAGCATACAATTAAGCTCTGTCTCTCTTTCTCAGCTAACTCAGGTGCAATCCTTCTTGACAGTCTGGAGGAACCAGGCAGGCTGGCCACCAAGTGAGGGGAAGTTGCTGCTAGCCGATTAATGGTTGAAAGCCCAATAGTACCACCCCTCACTGTCTTGTAGCAAAGACCCTTGGCTCATGTTTAGAATGTTAGCCAAATAAGAGTCACCGAGCGCAACTTTATGGCAGCACTCAGCTGGAAACAGTGGGGCATCTAGGGGAAGTGTCCGTGCTCGGTCCCTGCCCTTACACAGATCAGTCTGGCTGATGGAATGAGACGAATGAAATGGAAACAATGAGCAAATCATAAAAGGCAGTACTGTCATGAAGAGTTTGATTTTATGGCACAGAATGCAATTGTTAGAGTTAGAGTAGGGAGAGATGGCCAAGAGCTAGAGTGGGCAGGGAAGGTTCCTGTGGGAAGAGGTTTGTTAGCTGGGCCTTTCAGGTATGCAGGAGTTGAACTGGTGGGAAGGAGAGTGGTATTCCAAGTTGGGGAAGCTATGTGAGAGAATCTAGGAGACAGAAAAGAACAAGGGCTGTTTATAGAGCAGAGGCCAAACTGGCATGACTAGAGTAGAAGGAGGGCATCCTAATTCCCAGCCTTATCCACCGCTTTGCAAGAACCAGGAAAATGAATTCCCGTTGGCCATAAAACTAGTTGCAGGTGATGTAACCCATCCTATTCGGCCTCCCATATTTACAGCTATACAGGAACTACTCTCTGAAACTCAGTCTCCTCACCTGTAAAATGGGATGGTAATACGTGCCCCTGGGAGCCAGTGAGAATTAAAAGGGATAAGATGCACTGGCTCCCAGGGGCAAGCACTAGCAGACAAGGAATAGGGCAGTCCTCCCTTCACACTCCGCGGAGAAGAAATGTCCTCCAACTCTCCCAGGAGGCAGAGCCCAGCTCTCCTTCCAAACAGCCTTGGAGTTGCTTGGCCTCTCCACTTCTTCAACGAAGTTGTGGGCCGAAGACAAATGCAGAGTTCTCTTGTACCTGCCAAGGAGAGAGAAGCAGACCCTGTGTGAGTCTCTTGCTGTTGACGTTGATCCACAGGGGGTGCAGGATGGGACTGAGGCAGGCCCACCTGCCCGGAAAGCCTGCCTGTACCCTGACCCCATGGGGCCCTAACACACACCCTCCCAGCCACAGGGGCTCTGCAGAGCTAAGCCAGCTGTCCTATGGAGGTGGGGACCCTCCTCCTGCTCTGCCACTCTCTCTTTCTCCTGGAGAGGACAGGCAGGTGGGCATGGCCACAGAAGAACCTCTCGAAGGTGCTAACTGGCCCAGGGAAACCAAGATGGCCTGGTAGGGAGTTGTCTACCAGAGACTGAGAGAGCATGGGAGAAGTTGAGAGGGAGGAGGAAAGTGCACGCCGTCCTGCGCGCAGCCTCGCGTTAGGGAAAGCATGTGTGACAAGTGGTGGTAGGCGGTTGCTAGCCTTGGAAACAAACAAACAGCCAACGAAAAGGCTTCGGAAGGAAGGAGTGTCTAATTAATCAGCCCCGAGGGACAGGTCCGCACTGCCTGACCGTGCTCCTCAGCCTGGTTTCAGGCCACCGAGTCCAAGTTTCTGCCACAGTTCCAGGGCCGAGGCTGTTTCCAAAGAGCCCTGTAATTGTTTTCCACCTGTGTCTCACCCAAACACCAAGGCTGGCGCAGGTGGACACCTTCCCACTTTTCTCTCTCCAGGCTGGGCCCCAGAAATCAGTAGAGGAGGCAGCAATCAGTCAGCGTGGCCGTGCCTGGGAGGAGAAGCCCGTGTGGGTCTGTAGGGCTAAGAGGCAAAGGCGGGTGGCGGATGTGGGCCCGCGGGAGCCTGGAGGGGTTGACACCGCCTGCTCCACCGCAAGCCCCTGGAGGAAGAGCCCCGCTGTGCCCCGAGAGCGAGCGCGGGCAGGTGTAACTAGGCGGGGCTGGGGCTCCGGGGGCTCCGCGAAGCCTCCTTCCTTCCCAGGGACACCGCCCAGCTGCGCCCCGCCGACTGCGCGGGCCTTGAGACGCTGGTGGCTGCCTCGGGGTTGGCCTGCTCCTCGCGCACATGTTCAGGGCCATCCGCGCTGCGCCTCTGCTTCAGGTGCTTGGCTAGAGAAAGGGTGGCAAGACGGGGCAGTGCGTGTGCGCGCGCGGGTAAGTGCATGTGAGTGCACACATATGTGAGCGCATGTGTGTCTGCGCTTGTGCGTGTCCAGGGGAACCAGAGGGAGCACCCTCATTCTAAGCCGCCAGAGGACTGCCTGAAGCCGCTAGATAGAAACTCCCCTAGAATGTAAGCTCCCCGGGGGAGGGAGCTTTGTTTGATGGCTGCTGTATTCCCAGTGCCCACTGAAGTACTGGGGACGCAGTAGATGCTTAATAAACACAGCTGTTGAGTTAATCAATGGACTCTAGGAATGGAGGCAGACCGGCCCTTCTGGAACTGGAGAAAGGACAAGGCCACATTTCACCGTCTCCTCTGTTCTTGGTACCAGCCCTGGCGTCCCCGGCAACGCCAGTCCTTCTCACATCCAGCTTGTGCCAAGTTTTCCTCCCTGCTCGTGTTTACACCTTCTCCCCTTTGTCTGTTTCCTGCTGGCCCCTGTGTGTAAGCGCCCCAGCAGTCAGAGTGGGAGACAGGAAGACGAAAGAAGCAGAATTCTGGAAATAGAGAGCTACCAGGGTGGCCTCTTCCTTCTGGAAGGACACGGAATGATGGGGTGAGACTGAAGCTCTTCTTCAGCTCCTCCCTTTGGGAATTGGGACTTTGAGCTTCAGTTTCCTCACTTTGAAACAGCAGCTATTCCACTTGCCTCGTAGGATTGTTGCAAGAAGTCAGGCAGGAGGCTGAAAAGTTCTGGAGCACATGATAGGTGCTACAGAAACGTTCGTTTCGTCTCCTGACTAGCATCCAACAGTCTGGGAGTGCCCCAGGTGTGGCTGAGGGTGGTTATGGTTTGATAATCACCACCAGAACACCCCTCCTTTTTTCACAAAATGCCTTGAGGAGAATTTAATGGCTGCCGAAAATTAAGGCAAGCTTCATTTCTAAAACATTCAGGAGTCAATATGTTGTGAGTCATGTATTCCGTCGGGGCCCCCACTCACTCCGGAGGGAGCTTTTCCAAGTAATTAAACAACGATGTTGTGATCAAGCTGAAGTCCACCAGCCCCAGCCTTTCCATTCGGGACCTTCTCCTGCACATGCTGCAGCTGCCTCCAAGACTACTGCGATGGAGATGAGCAGATTCTTCCTTCAGTTGTAGAGGGAGACACTGCGAAAACCTAATGCTGTCAATAACGCTTTTCATCTCGAAAGGAAGGATCCGATTTCACTCTTTTCAGCCTGATTTAAGGATCCACCAGAAAAAAACAAACTTCATGGGGTAATTAGGAAATTATCCTCTTACAAATTGGTAGATGTCGTCTTTCTTTTCCTTGGGACAAGACAGAAAGGACATTGTTTGTCTTTTACCATGGTGAAGCTGCTGCGATTAACCATGCCACCTGGGGAATGGTTCACTTGTGGGTAAGCTGATAGCTTGCTGTTCCAGGGTGCGCCTGCCAAGGTACTCCAGAATAACATGTTACATCCTCTGTGCACCCCTTCCTGATGAAAGGAAAACTTCAATCACATTTAGTTAAAGGAGCCCTTTAAACCTGACCTGTCAATATCCTGGAGGTGGAGAATTACACCAAGGTTAAGAAAAGGTTTCCCAGAACTGGCTAGACATGTATTTGTTTAAAGGGATTAGGTGCATTCAGTCTGGGTCTGATCAATACTGCCTGTTTTGGGGTTTGTGGAAAACAGTGCAAATATCCAGAGAGAACCTAGGAAGTCCCTAAAGACCCAAGGAAGGATTTTTTTTTTCTGTTTGATAACAAGGAGAAATCCCTACTGTAAGATTTCCAAATCCTGACCTGTTTTAACTTAGGAATCTTGTGAAAAGTTATTGTAAATATGGACCAAAAGGCCAATGCTAAAATTGGAATTAACATCAACCTCCGCCTTTCACTCTGACATATTCTGTCTCACTCCTTTCTTACCTCTCCTGCTCTCTGTCTTACTGTGTCTCTGTGTGTCTCTCTGTGTGTCTCTCTCATACACACACAAAGCAACAACCCAACAGGCTTGACAAACCTTAGATTCATTAAGAGTCTTCTGAAGTTTTCAATATGCTAAAAGATGTACCATAAGAATATATGTGTGTATGCACATATATGTTAGCATTTCTGTTTAGCACTTTGTATATTCCAAAAGCTCTTACACACATTTTCTCACTGTGGCAGGTGTTATTATCCACAATTTTACCAAAGAGTAGACTGAGATTGAGACTCGGGGAGGTGAAGTGACTTGGGTAACAGTGTGCCATCAGGGTACAGTACAGCCAGGAGTGAATCTGCCCTCCCAGCACATTAGAAATGACCATCGTCTCATGTAGCTCTGCATGGAAAGACTCCCATAATTAAATTACCACTTTATAGTAAAGCCCTGATTGCAGTTTCATCTGCGGCCCCTTCCAGAAGTATTTGCAATTCATAATCCAAATGAGAAAAGCTGTTAGTAAAAATTTCAGGTACCAGTAACAGGCTAAATAAAGGAAACAAACATTAGGGTTTAAGATGAGTCAGGGACTCTTGAGTTGCGAAAGTTGGCAGGAGTTTTGTTTCTAGGAGCCTCTACAAGCCTCCTGGATGCCACTCTGCCTTCAGCCTGTCCCCTTCCAATCTGCTCTATGCGGTGCGGACTACTTGCCTCAACAGACCCAGACATACAAGCATCAGAAGGGAGGACTCCCTAGCGCAGTGGCTCCCTGAGTGTGGTCCCAGGACTGGCAGAAGCAGCATCACCTGGGAGCTTAATAGAGATGCCAATCCTCAGGCCCTGCCCCAGTGCTGCTAAATCAGAAACTATGGGAGAGGGGCCCAGCAATCTGTGTTTTAACAAGCCCTCCCGGTAATGCTGGTACACACTGAAGTGTGAGTACCACTGACTATTGCCTACAAGAGAGTGCCCAGACACCTCCCAGACCTCCCTAACTGAACCTAACAGGTTCCTCTCCTCTAACCACACCCACCTAACACTCACTGTTCTCTGAACATTTCTTTTTCATGTATCTTTGATGCCCTGTTCCTGTCATTTTGAATGGCATTTCCTTCTTCCCTGCCTGACAAACTCGTATTTATCATTTAAAGCCCAATTCAAAGATCTCTCCCTCTTGAGACTTCACGTGTTTTCTCTCTGCTGAGTTTTAGTTACTCCTTCCGTACCTCCCCTGATGGCACCCGTGCATACCTCAATAGCATCACCACATCGTGTTCTTTGGCATGAGCCTCATGGTGGACTGGAATCTCAAGGTAGCCCCCGTACGTAGTGTTGTGCCAGGAATGTAGTAGGTATTTAACAAATCCAGACTGATTAAATGAATAAGTGAATGCATGAGCTCAAGTACAGTCATTCTTTGGTGTCCCTAGAGGATTCATCTTAGCACCTTCCCAGGATACCAAAATCCACAGATGCCCAAGTCCCTGATATAAAATGGCACAGTATTTGCATATAACCTATGCACTTCCTCCATATACTTTACATCATCTCTAGGTTACTTATAATACCCAATACAGTGTAATGCTATATAAATCATTATACTGTATTGTTGAGGGAAAAATGGCAAGAAAAAAGAGTCTGTACACGTTCAGTACAGATGCAACTTTTTCAACATTTTCCATCTGAGGTGGGTTGAATTCATGGATGTGGACCCCACGGAGAGCTGTATTCTATCTGGCCTCATTGAGTACTCAAAATAGGCAACTGGCCTGTGAGCACATGGCTGGTTACTTCAGAGCCTGATCTGACCTCCAGGCATCCTGACTCCTAGCCAGGGTAGTCTGTGAAGTTTTGTTTGTTTCACCTGGGCGCCATGTCGTTAGGTTATGTAATTGTTAGACAGGAGTCATTTTTGGCTACTTTGTGACAGATAAATATATCAAATGCTCAAAACAGGTACAGTTCTTCCCTTGCGGCTGTGGAGCTGTGACTGTTGAGGCCACAGCCTGTATTGGTTATCTTCGCATCTCTCTGTGTTTGTAGTTGTAAATGGCAGCGACCTATCGCAGTGGTATCTAGACCAACTATTAAACCATTTATAATGCCCAGAAACCAATTTGTGGCATCCAGCAATTAGTTCCATTCATGTTTTTAATTTTTTTTGCCTTTGAAGTTTAATAGACGGTTATTATGATGTAGTCTTCACTGCCTCCAAGTCTGCAGGCTGTGTGCAGCCTCAGTCAGCAGCCAGAGAAAATTAGACTCTACAGAGAAACGATGTAACGTAAAGCGATGCTTTGGATTCCATTTCTGAGCCTGTTGCCCTGCCCAGGTCTTTGTCCATGAAGAGAGTTAGGACGAAAGGGGATTTGGAATACATACATTTAGCGAGCCTTACTATGTGCTGGGCGCTGGGGCCACACAGAGAGCAAGACTTGGTACCTCCCTTCACAGAGCTTCTAGACTGGTGGGGGAAGAAAGGTTGAGAAGAGGAATTTGCAGTCTAGTGGGATGTGTGCAATGACAGAGGAAGCTCAGGGCAGCGAGCTCAAGGGTGAGGAGCAGTTAGCCAGCTAGACATGCGGAGGAAGACTGCTGTGGGCAGGGAAGCTGGGAGGTGAGAGAGAGGTGGTGCTTCTGAAGAACTCAAAGTCGTGCACATGGCTGGGCTTAGCACGGCAGACTCTGGAGCTTCTGGAGCTACATCTGGGGTGTGATGCCTTGAAGTCCTCATGCATTTACCCGAAGAAAATAATGCTGGTTTCACTTTAAAATGCCAGGTCATAAGCCAGGTCATGAAAGGCTGAGATAAATGACAGTCTGGTGCTAGGACAGAAGGGGACAGGAGGGGCATAATTTCTCAGTAGTGCTGTCCTTGTGGATGACCAGCACAGGCAAAAGTTTGCCCAAAGTGCACTTTGTGTCAAGGAGAATGTCTCTTGAAGCCATCTGTAGCTTTAGGGACTAAGGAGATTGAGGAGGCAGGGCGCTGTGAATAATAGGATTATAATTTACCATTAATTGTCAACCTTTCTCTTTCTACTTGTTCCTTCCCCAGTGCTTATAAAACATACTTAAAAGTCTCTCATTCTTAAAAAAAAAAATCAGCCTAACTAAATATAAGCCATCCTTCACCTCGTTATGCTTGCAAGATCTCTCTTTATCTCTTCCCTTCCTTTGATAACAAAGTTCCTAAAAAAAAAAAAAAAATGTACACTCACCTCTCCTTTCCTGTATTTTTTTTCATAGACGGTGCCAGGCTTGTGTCTACACTCCACAAAGCCACTATGACAACAGTCACCAGTGCCCTCCATGGCAAGTTCCAATGAGCTCATTTGTTCATTCAACAAGAATTACATGTAACTACTGTGAAGCAGGCAGTGTTCCAGGCATGGGGATGTACTGGTGTAAAGGCTTCTTGGTGCTTATGTTTTCAGGAACTCCTTTTAGTTCTTAGGTATCTATAGCATTTGCCATGACTGGGCTTCACCTTCTGGAAACACTCTCATATCCCATGACAAAATGTCCTGTGGTTGTCCTTCTGTCTTTCTTATTGTTCCTTCTCAGTCTCCTTTGCAGATTCCTCTTCCTCTACCTATTCATTAAAGCTTGGTAGTAAGTAGGTTGTAGGCTCAAGACTAACCCTCCAAGATTTTATCTTTCCTTGACTTTTCCTTGATTTTAGTTCTCAAACATGTATCTCAGGATCCATATAAACAGCTGCCTGTGGACATATACTCCATGAACAGCACCTCAATATCAACCAAACCAAAGCTGAGCCACCATCTGCTTCTTCTCCTGAGTTTCCCATCATTGTGAATACTCTGTGCATCCAGGGAAGCTGGGAGACATCTTGGACTCGTCGTTTTTCCTATCCCCATGCTCCCTATGCCCACAGCCTTGGTCCTATAGTTTAGGGCCCTCATCACCTCTCCTGGAACATTGCCATAGTCTCCTGCCCACAGATTGATCCCATTCAACTCATCAGCCACACTGTTGGCAGAATGATCTTCCTAAATTGCAAATTTGGCCATGTCCTTCCCTGATAGTCTCCATCTTATCTAACAACAGTTCTCAAAGTATAATGTGGAACCCCAAGACACTTTCAGAGGGTACCTGAGGTCAAAACTATTTTCATAATAATAATAAGAGATTATTTAGCCTTTTCACTGTGTTGATATTTCCATGATGGTGGAAAAGCAATAGTGGGCAAATCAGTAGATGCCTCAGCACAATTTAAGGCATAGAACAAAACTATACTATAACCTAGTGTTTGTATCTTTACCTCATGCATTTGCAGAAGAAAAAAAGCTAGTTTCACTTAAAAATGCCACTATGAAGCAGTAAAAATATTAACTTCTTAAAATCTCAGCCTTTCAATGAGCATCTTTTAAATATTCTGCGTGTCAAAATGCAAAGTACTGATAAACGATTCTGCTACATACTGAAGTACAGTGGTTGTCTCGGAAAAGCATTTGTGTGATCATTTGAGTTGCAAGCTAAACTACCTTTCTTTTCTTCTACCTAACATCATTTTTACTTGAAAGCATGACTGACAGACAGACTGTGGTTATTCAGACTTGGGTATTTGGCAGTTATAATCTCAAAAATTAATAAAGTGAGCTTGTCACTTCAAGGAAAACAACTAGCAGTGTTTGTTGCCAATGATAAAATGTGATCTTTCAAGCAAAAATGAGAATTTTGGAAAACATGCATCTGTCACCATAAGCATGACAGCTTCCCACACTTAATGACTTTTCTGATGAGATTGGTGGTGATACTAAGAAACATGTGGAGTTTGTTTTGGGTCTTGTAAAATGAGATGCATTAACATTTGGAAGATTTACATAACTCAGCCAATATTTTCCAAATAACTAATAGTGGATATTACAAAATCATGCACACATTTAAAAAAAAAAGTCTATTCAGGTACACGATGGACCAGTGGATTTTAATGTAACAGATTTTGAAACATTTGTTAATATGGCTTCAGATTCCACATTGCAACTAACTTTTGAGAAACTACCAGTTATCCAGTTTTAGTATGGTATCAAAGAATATCCATAATGATCTAAAAAGTCTTCTCCCTTTTCCAGCTCTCTATATGAGGCAAGCTTTTCTTCATACACTTCAAACAAAACAACATATTGTAAAAAATTGGAATCCAGCTATCTTCTAGCAAACCAGACATCTCTTACATTTTTTTTTTATCTTGGACAATACAAATATGTTATCTATATTAACATGTCATGGCCTTATTACTATTACTTTTAAATAAGTAACAAAATACTTAATATCCCTGGTTTTAATTTTGAGTATAATAAATATCTATATAACACACATGAACACAAAATCCTTTGGGTCTCCAATAATTTTTAAAAGCATAAAGGCATCATAAAGCCCAAAAGTTAGGAAATTACTGGCCTGCAGGATTGAGGTCTCAACTTCACTACACAACATTCATTCTTTGGCCTCTGCACCTTTCCCGCCCCAGTCCTCCATCTTACCCCGTCACCCCTATAGCGTCACGACCCCTCCTGCTTCTGCCTCAGCAGTACTGCCAGCCTCCCCAGGTGCCAAGCTGGCTCCAGGCTTTACACCTTTGCTCACCCTCTGCTAGGCTGACATTTCCATATTTGTTTTGTCTCGTCTTTTTTACCGTCATTCAGATGCCCATTCATTCTTCAAACACACTCCCTCCTTGTGTGCCTTTGACAGTTCTCTCCAAGCACCTGCAGCACGTCAGTGCTGGTTCTCCTGTTTGACCTCCAGGCTTGCCATGGGTAAAATTGTGGACATTTCCCTAAGACAGGTGAGGGTTGTTTCTCATGTTTTACTGTTACTAACAAAGCCACCTTAGACATGCTCGTACATGTCTTTCTGGGCACTTGTGCAAGAGGTTCTGAAGGAGATCCCTGGAGGGGGAATTACTGGGTCAGAAGGTTTGTGCAGCTTCACCATTACCAAGCATTGCTAAGCTGTCTCCAAATTGATTATACTGATATATACTACAATCAGCAAGAAATCAAACCTGATTTCTCCATGTTCTTGCCGACACTTAATGTAATCAGACTATTTTTTTTTCTAAACTGACAGCTATAAAATTTCAATGATCTTTTAGGTAATTACTAACACAGAGAAAATCATTCTATAATCCACTTGGGTTTCCTGTTCTGTGAATTGTTCAGAAATATCCTTTGTTTGTTTTTCTTTTGGGTTGTCCTTTTCTTACTGACTTGCAATTCTTTATGTATTCCGGATATTAATCTTTTCCCTGCCCTCTGCACCTCAAATCTCTCCTCTGTGTGTGTGGCTGGTCTTTTAACGTGGCCTATGGAGTTTTCTATTGTATACGAGTTTTACAATTTAATACAACCAAATTTAGCAGTCTTTTCCTTAATAGTTTAAACTTTTTATGTATTGTCTAATGGATTCTTCCCCATCCCAAGTTCATAAGCTATTGCATATATTTTTGTGTAAAACATTGAGAGTTTTACTTTTTACATTCAGGTCTTTATTCCTGAATTTATTTTTTGGTAAGGTGTAAAGAAGAAATCTACTTTTATACTTTCCCACATTATAATCAAATTGCATAAATATTCACTTTGTGGATTTGGCTCAAATCCTTTAGCTCTCATCGTGCCTATGTGTCACAGGTTTGATTGCTACTGTTTTCACTGTTACTATTATAAATACTTTCTAACACCCATTATGATTTCTTTTTTGAACTAGGGATTTTCTAGAAGTGTGCTTATACTGTCCAAATGTAAGACGGTAGAATGGTTTGTCTATTTTTTATTGTTAATCCATACCTATGAAATTAATTGTGTATTGTGCTTGAACAATCTTGTCTAATTATATGCACTGGGATTTTTTTGGTATTTTTTGAAACTTGCTTTGTGGTTAGTACATGGTAAAATTTTATAAATATGCCAGAATGCTTGAAAGAATGTATGTTCTCTAATAGCTGGAAGCCAAGTTCTGTATTCTTTCACTTAGACCAAACTTATTACCTATACTATTCTATCTTTTCCTATATCATTGTGGATTTCTCCTCATAGTGCTGTACATTTTTGGTCTCTCCATATGCATATTTAAGACTAGGTGATTGCATACCACTGGGCTTTCTGAGGAGGTCTCCCACAGATAACACCCTCTTTCCTGCCTGGGTCTGAACAAATTGAGAAATAAAACAAAAAGTAAAGATACAGCTTAAAATATCACCTTTACTTTTAACTTGATTGTTGAAAACCTCCTCCACAGTGAATGCTCTCTGGTGTTCACCCTATAGGTAACTGTCCTTAGGTCAACACAAGCATACCCCAGAATTATTGCAGGTTTATTTCCAGACCACCACAATCAAATGAATATCACAATAAAGTGAGTCACTTGAATTTTTTGGTTTCCCAGTACATGTAAAATTATGTTTACATGATACTGTAGTTTATTAAGTGTGCAACAGCATTAGGTCTAAAAAATAATGTACACAGTTTAATTTTAAAATAATGTATTGCTAAAAGAATGCTAATCATCATCTGAGCTTTCAGAGAGTCACAACCTTATTGCTGGTGGAGGGTCTTGTCTCAGTGTTGACAGTGGATGACTGATCAGGGTGGTGGTTGCTGAAGGTTGGGGTGGCTGCGGCAATTTCTTAAAATAAGGCAATGAGGTTTGCCACATTGATTGATTCTTCCTTACGTGAAAGATTTCTCCGTAGCATGCAGTGCTGTTTGATAGCATTTTACCCACAACAGAACTTCTTTCAAAACTGGAGTGAATCCTCTCAAATCCTGCCACTGCTTTATCAACTAAGTTCATGGGATATTCTGAATCCCTTGTTGTCATTTCAACAATATTCACAGCATCTTCACCAGGAGTAGATTCCATCTCAAGAAACCACTTTCTTTGCTCATCCATAAGAAGCAACTGCTCATCTGTTAGTTTTATCATGAGATTGCAGCAATTCAGCCACATCTTCAGCCTCCACTTCCAATCCTAGTTCTTACTATTTCCACCACATCTGCAGTTATTTCCTCCACTGAACTCCTGAAGCCCTCAAAGTCATCGAGGAGGCTTGGAATCAACTTCTTCCAAATTCCTGTGAATGTGGATATTTTTGCCTTCTGTCATGAATCACACATGTTCTTAATGGCATCTAGAATGGTGAATCCTGTCCAGAAAGTTTTCACTTTACTTTTCTCAGATCCATCAGAGGAATCACTATTTATGGCAGCTATAGCCTTACAAAATGTATTTCTTAAATAATAATATTTAAAATTCAAAATTACTCCTTTATTCATGGGGTGCAAAATCAATGTTATGTTAGCAGGCATGAAAACATTAATCTCCTTGTACATCTCCATCAGAGCTCTTGGATGTCCAGGTGCATTTTCAATGAGCAGTAATATTTTGAAAGGGATCTTTTTTCAGAGAAGCAGGTCTCAACAGTGGGCTTAAAATATTCATCAAGCCATGCAGTAAACAGATGCACTGTCATCCAGGCTTTGTTTTTCCATGTATATAGCACAGACAGAATTGATTTAGCATAATTCTTAAGGGCCCTAGCATCTTCAGAATGGCCAATGAGCATTGTCTTCAACTTCAAGATACCAGCTGCATTTGACCCTAACTAAAGAGTCAGTCTATGCTTTGAAGCTTTGAAGCCAGACATTGACTTATCCTCTGTTTCTATGAAAGTCCTAAATGGCACCTTCTTCCACTAGCAGGTTGCTTCATCTGCATTGAAGATCTGTTGTTTAGTGTAGCCACCTTCATCAATTATCTTAGCTAGATCTTCTGGATAATTTGCTGACGCTTCTACATCAGCACTTGCTGCTTCACTTTGCACTTTTATATTGTGGAGATGGCTTCTTTCTTTAAACCTCATGAACCAACCTCTGCTAGCTTCCAACTTTTCTTCTAAGCTTCCTCACTTCTCTGTTTTCATAGAATTGAAGAGAGTTACAACCTCGCTCTGGATTAGGCTTTGCCTTAAGGGAACGCTGTGATCAGCTTGATCTTCTATCCAGACCACTCAAACTTTCTGCACATCAGCAATAAGGCTGTTTCACTTTATTATCATTCATGTGTTCACAAGAGTAACATTTTTAATTTCCTTCAAGAACTTTTCCTTTGCATTCACAACTTAGCTAACTGGTGCAAGATACCTAGCTTTTGGCCTGTCTTGGCTTTCAACATGCCTTCCTCACTAAGCCTAATCATTTCTAGCTTTTGCTTTAAAGAGAGAGACATGTGACTCTTCCTTTCACTTGAACATTTAGAAACCATTGCAGGGTTATTAACTAGTCTAATTTCAATATTGCTGTGTCTCAGGGAGTAGAGAGACCTGAGCAGAGGAAGAGAGATGGGGGAATGGCTGGTCAGTGGGGCAGTCAGAACACACACATTTATTAAGTTCTTACATGGTGTAGTTTGTGCCTCCCAAAAACAATTACAATGGTAACATCAAAGATCACTGATCATCATTACAGAATAATAATAATGAAAAAGTTTGAAATATTGCAAGAATTATCAAAATATGACAGGGAAATATAAAGTGAGAACATGCTGTTGGAAAAATGGTGCCAATAGACTTCAATCTGTTAAAAACAGAATACCTGTGAAGCACAGTTAACTGAAGCACAACAGCACAAGGTAGGCCTGTATAGATTCATACCTCAAGCCATCTTTCCTTCCATACAAAGGGGAAACCAGATATATTCCAGATGTTCTGCCCACTGGGGTGACTTCCCTTTATCACAGTTCTTAAGGGCATTCCTGGGTAGAATTGCATTGCCACGCAGGTGTTATCCACTTCCAGCCAGCCAGCACCAACATACTATGCACATCCATTTTACCACTGGGCCTGTGATTATTCCTTCTCTATTAATTGGTCATTAAAAATGTTCTATAAGGGGCCAGGCATGGTGGCTGACACATGTAATCCCAGCACTTTGGGAGGCCAAGACAGGCAGATCACCTGAGGTCAGGAGTTCGAGACCAGCCTGGCCAACATGGCGAAATCCCCATCTCTACTAAAAATACAAAAAATTAGCCAGGCATGGTGGTATGCTCCTGTAGTCCCAGCTACTCGGGAGGCTGAGGCAGCAGAATCACTTGACCCTGGGAGACAGAGGTTGCAATGAGCTGAAATCCCACTGCTGCACTCCAGCCTGGGTGACAGAGTGGGACTACATCTCAAAAAAAAAAAAAAAAAAAAAAAAAAGTTCCATAAGGTTGTAGATATGGGTTGAGGGTGTGGTGGCAAAGGAGTAGTAACTGATACCATGGGAGTCTAAGCCACCTGCTCATGGAATTTATTTGTGCATTCTGGATCTGCCATATCCATTTAACATACTGCCCATGTCCAATTTTATTATTTAGTGGATCAGAGAATATCCAGTTCATGATGGGTGTTTCAGATCACAGTTACTGGATATCTTTTGGTCAGGCATTCAGTTTCTGCAGAGCATGTTAGCAATCCAAGAACTGATTTTCATAGTTATTAGCAAAGATGGACAGGCTTACTCCAAATCCCTAGGGGTCTGTGCTGTAATTCTCTCATTGGGTCCTAGTAGAGTTTCTATAAAGCATCCCTGTCTGTCAGAAACATTTTAGTTGCCATTGGAACTGATAGGTCATAAGGCACAAGTGTCAGGGTAGCTTACACAGTGGTCTGGGTCTGTTTTATAGTTTCTTGCTCCAGGACTTATTCAAAACTGACAGCTTTATAAATTACCTGGTAAATATATTAATGTGGTAGATATTTGCCTGCAGTATCTAAAGCAATGCATCAAGTACTATGCTTCTTTCTTCATGGCGGGCAGTTCAACATACAGAGTCTTGTCTCTCACTTATAGGAGGATATCCTGACGTAATCTAGGCCCATGGCCTTTTTTACTGATTTTTCTGTCTTCTGAAGTTTTATGGGGCTTATCTCTCATCTTCTGGCATGCATATGTCTTATTAAGACATTTGAGGTATGTGATACTTCCTGTCCACCAGATCTAATTAGCATAATAACCAGAATAATGTTCTGTAGAATATCAAGATGCTCAAGATCCCACAATATTATATTATGACAGAGAGCAGGAGATTGACATGACTCTGAGGAAAGACCGTGAAAGTGCACTGCTGACCCTTCCAACTGAAAGCAAACCTTCTGATTTGTTTCTGATTATCTTTACTGATGTATATACAAAAAATTTAAAAAACTCTAAAACAACAATGTGAATGTAAATTGTGCATTTTAAAATCATTAAAATGGTAAATTTCATGTTTAAAAAAAAAGAATAGAAAATATCTGCTAGGTCAATGGCTGTATACCAGGTGCCAGAAGTTCTGTTGACTTTCACCAGTAAATATTCCACATTAAGAACAGCAGCTTGAATTGGAGTTACCACATGATTAAGTCTGAAATAATCCACAGTCATCCTCAAAGACCCACATAGCTTTTTCACCAGCAAAACATGTTCATTAAAGGGTGATGCCATAGGAATCACTACCTCCTGCCTTTTAAAAGTTCTTAGTGGAGGAAATATATCTGAAATTCCCCTATAGAAAGTCAGTTTCAAGGACCCCTTTTTGGTGCTTCTTAACCTAATAGCTCTCACTCCACAGATCAGAGAACCAATATGGAGATTCTGCTGGTTACTACGCATTTCTAAGTTACACTATACAGTCTGGCGTAGGAATGACAGTAGGTTAGGTTCCTTAATTTATTGAGATGAGTTTGAGTCAGGAGTCCATCTATCACCTAACATTCATAAGTCTTCACTCTTGCCAATGAACTCCAAGGCATTTATGGAACTCTAGAGATTAGAATCAGCTCAAAGTCACTGTCCAAGAATACCCAAATGTTCTGCTTATTTCTCTGTCATCAGTGCAGTCACTCTAGTAAATGGATGCTGGTTTCTTGGGGAAAGACATGAAGAAATATTTACAATATATACATGTGATAACACTCAAGCACCCTTTCCCAAAGGGGCTCAACTTTCTCCTCAATCGGGAGACTCCAAGTCTTTTTTAACAGACTTACGTCTGATAATTGGGTAAGAGACTATGAAACCCTATTACAATGTCTTGATTTCTATTTTTGTCTACTAGACTTAGAATACTTCCACTTTTACATTTCAATTAGCACTTTGGCAGACTGCCTAGCCATTCTATTCCTTTGCGTCCTTGATCTATTTGCCATCATTTAGATCCATGTGAGTAAAAATATAGATCGCCCCATCTTAGTCCATTTAAGCTGCTGTAACAAAATTATACAGACTTGGTGTCTTATAAAAAACAGATATTTATTTTTCATAGTTTTAGGGGCTGGGAAGTCCAAGGTCAAGGTGCCAGGAGATTCAGTGTCTGGTGAGGGCCAGGCTTCATAAACAGCTCCTTCTTGCTGTGTCCTCACATGGCAGAAGAAGCCAGAGGTCCTCTCTCAGTCCTGTTTTATAAGGGCACAATCCCATTCATGAGGACTCCTCCCTCATGACCTACTCACCTTCCAAAGGCCCTACTCCTAGTACCATTACCTTGGGGGCTAGGGTTTTAACATTTAAATTTTGAGCAGACACAAACATTCAGACTATGGCAGGCTTTATTCCAGCAGCATATAATGATAATTTTGTATAAACATGTTTTTGATGGCTAAGCATCACCACCAGGGCTCTACCATACCACCACCCATTATTTCCACTGAAATCAGGGAACTCAACTTCATTGCAACATCTGCCCACCATGATCTCTGACCTATGGCAGATAGCCACAACACTTTCAGTAATTCCGATGCTCTCCTGAGCAATGCAGTTTTATATCTTAATGAAGGGGATGTCCTCTAGGACTTCCTGGGGAGATGGTTAAGCAGTGGCTGAGCAAGCTGCTCATGTTAAGTCCATTCCAACAGTCCCGTCTCCGGAGCCTTTAGACTCTTTTCTCTACGTTATTGATTTTAGGGTTTTGCTACTTGAATATGATCCATGAATTAGACCTTGTTTGAAATACACAACCCCAGGCTCACCGTAGTCCTCGAGAATCAGAATCTGCATTTCAACAAGATCATCAAGTGATTCTTCTGCATGTTAAATTTTGAGAAACCCTGTTGTAGGTCATTGTTGAATCCAGGCTTCAGTTAAGTATCACTTCATAGTCGTCTGAGTCAATATATTAAATCTAGAATCCCAGGTGACTGCTCCAATATTAATTAATTCTGCCTGATCTAATCTTTTATTCCATCTTCCTGGGTCCCACTCCTTCAGAATCTACTCCCATACATTCTTCCTAAAGGGAAACAAACACATTAAAATATGACCTGGCTGGGAGAAAGCTAGGGGCAGAGTCACCCATAGGGTTTGCAAGGTACTGGGCAAACATATTTTGTCTACATAAACAATTCTGTTTAAAAATATATTGTGAAATTCATGGGCACATGTGAGTTGAAATAATTTCTAATATATGCATAACTCCTTGGAACCTGTTTCTATTGAAACAACATAGATTTCCCTGCCTCTGCAGTTCCCTAAAACCATTTATCAGTTAACACAGGTTGCATCATTACTCATGGCATTGCATCATTTATCATACTGCCCATGAATACTGGCTTCCAATGACTCTCAAAGTTGCAACTGTGGGCTGGGCACAGCGGCTCACACCTGTAATCCCAGCACTTTGGGAGACCAAGATGGGTAGATCACGAGATCAGGAGATCAAGACCAAAGACCATACTGGCTAACACAGTGAAATCCCATCTCTACTAAAAAAAAAAAAAAATTAGCCAGGCATGGTAGCAGGCGCCTGTAGTCCCAGCTACTCGGGAGGCTGAGGTAGGAGAATGGCGTGAACCCGGGAGGCGGAGCTTGCAGTGAGCCGAGATCGTGCCACTGCACTCCAGCCTGGGCGACAGAGAAAGACTGTCTCAAAAAAAAAAAAAAAAAAGTTGCAATTGTGTATCATTTGTGATGACCAAAAATGCAAGCTCATCCAGCGTATGCAAGATGTGAATGATAACTTGTTTTCTGGTCATGTTAAGCTTACCATTCAGAATTTAATAGCATAAACATAGAACAGGGCTTCTTCCAATCATGTCTTGAACTCTTTAGGGCACAATCACTGCAGCCTGAATGTGGTCTCATTCAATGTTGAGCGCACCTCTGCCCTCAACACAGCATCACTGGGAGGGAGAACAGGTTCAAAAGACCTATGGGAAGAGTGAGAAGGGGGGCTCTCTTTGTGCATGAAATATCTGTTCCTCCATTAGCATTTCTTAATACTGAGCTGAAGAGCACAATGACACATTTTCCTAGATGGTTATAGAAACCTCAGCTTAATTCCTGATCTGAAACTGCATCATCCCTGCAGACTCCCTCCCCACAAGCCCTGCCCTGGCCCACAAGCTGCACTTCAACTTCAGTGCTTACGGCTCTAGCTGTCAGGGTCTTTGCTTATCTGTGCTACCTAAAGCCTTCTTTGTTGTTTTCTTCTGAATTCAACTTGTTTTTAAAGTTTTTACTGTATGTTATCTAGAATTCCCAGGCAATTGTCATGGGAGAGGTGTATTGTCTCAATCTACCAGGTTTCCAAAACCAGAAGTCCTCACTATCTTTCTATTTCAAATAAATTCAATTTAATTCATCTCAATTTATCATGCATATATTGAGAACCTAAAATGCGTCAATTCATTGCTAGACGTTGGAGATCAAGAGCTAAGACTCAGTTCCCGCTTTTAAGAAATGTGCAGTCTCGTGGAAAAGGCAAGCATATTTTAAAATTATAACACGATTTGGTAAGTTCATGTCCATTTTACAGAATAAGCAGTGGGAGGGTTAGACTGAAAGGAGACATGGCAAGAGGCCAGAGACCAGTATTATATAGTGATTATTTGACTAAGACATTACAGGGTCTGTAATAGTGTTTCCATGAGGGAATTCTTTCCTGACATTTCTCAAGAAATTTATATGTTTTTCTAAGTCCCAAATTTTAGAAAAATCAGTCAAGAAATCAGAAACTTGAAAGTATTATAATTCTCCTGTGAGAATTAGAGCTTAACAATTAACAAAGAAACATTACTGGCTCAAAGGAACCCAATGACATCAAGCCAAAAGTAAGAACAGGAACCCTGAGACACAGAGACGAGTATTAAGGTTGACATATCTGGAAACCGGGCAGAGGCATGTAAGACAGAAGCAGCCACAGCCTAATCAGTCTTTCTTAGGGCTGTGGCCATGGAGTCAGTGTGTGTTGGTAGCCCTGTCTGCTGGTAATCAGTTACTCTTGCAAATAAAATAAATATTAATAAGATTATACATTCAGTAACTGTTATATAAGTCCTATAAGCAGTGTGTCGACAAATACAAGTTTCGGAAGCAAAATAAATCCCTAAATGGACAATTTTGTCATGCAAATCCATAGGGGTGATGGTAACCTTGTTAGAAGATATGAATGTCGTGTTATTTGAGTATTGCCCGAATTGTTGGCATTTTCTAGTGTTTAAATATCTGCTATTCACTGAAGTTCTTTTCAAGTATGTTGACCCCCCAACAAAACTACGAGGAGAATAAATTAATGTTGTTATATAATGTTCTAGTAAGCAATCCGAAACTGACCTAAAATCTGAATTAACAAAAATAGTATTTTTTTCAATGGACAAATGAAAACCAGAATAAGCAGATAAAATATTTTCATTGCTAAAAAAGGAAATGAACTTATTTGAAGCAACATGTTCCCTGACTCCCAATTTGAAGATGCTTTTGAACACATCTTTAATCAATCAATTCAATTAATGTAACACAAGATGAAAGATATTTTTCTACATTTGCAATATTTGTCCTAATATTGTCCAAAACTATTTGACAGTGAAATTCATGCCTATGTGTCTTACAATTTTATTTTAAGGATAATTTTAAAAATATTTAATATTTGTTGTATTATCACTCAATGTGCTAATAATCTTTACTTGGCATTGATTTTGTGTTTATTTTCTCTTCTAATGTTTTCTATTATCAAATGTGTATATTAGGTAGAGGCCATTTTTACATATTATTGAAATATATAATTGTGTCACAGTGTTTCAGTTCATAGTAATAGTAGCAAAGCATTTATTATTATCTATTTTTCTTTCTTTACAGAAAGCCTCTCAAATTTTTAGTATAACCCTCTTACAGAAAAACTTCATTATTTATGATTATGACCAATTTTTATTATTTTAAAAGCATGTAAGTAATAAGTCACACTAAATATAGAATAATTTATGAGTTTGCAAATTACTGGGCATTCCATTTTCTTGTTTCTGCATCACAAAAATTAATATCCGTCAGGAATTTGGAAGCAGTGGCCAGTACTAAGACAACCACAGTGGAAATGAAGAGGGAAGAAAAAACTAAAGAGGTATTTAAGAGATAGGATCGCCAGGATTTAGTGGCTGATGAGATGTGAGGAATAGGAGAGAAAGAGGAATCTAGACTAGCTCCTAAGCATCTGGTTTTGTTGACTTGGTTGGTACAGGTTTCAGGAAAAAAGGCCGGGGTGGTAGTAATAGTAGTAGTAGTAGTAATGTTGCTCTTTTGAAATCCATTCTTGATCCTACAGCCAGAGGGATGGTAGCGAGGGGCCTTAGCTCAGCTGAGATTGTCACAGCACATAAAGTTTAAGGAGCCCGGGTTACTTGGCCGGGGATGTCCTCGGGTGTTTGGAGCTCAGCACAGGGGTTTGTTCAGGAGTGGGAGGCTTGATATTCATCCACAAATAGATGGGAGTTACAATCACGGACATGTCAGTATTTGTTTCCAACTATTTCAGACTTGTTTAACAGATCTCAAGCGTAACAGAAAAGGTGGGTGTTTAGGAGCAATATGGGATAATTATTTTACAGCTTTCTCAGCCTTACCCATTATCTTAGTCATTTTGGCAAACAAAACGTGACAGCTGGTTGTGGCTTTTACCCTCTAGAACTTCCACAGCTACAGATACACATACTGTAAAAAGTAAAGGAGAAATGCCTTCTGTTTTTACTTTAGCTTGAAACCAAAATTTTAGTGAGAAAGAGAAATCATCTTCTTTCCCCACTCCATTTCCCTTTAGTTACAACAACATTTACACACACACACACAGGGAAAAATTATGAAAATAAGTTAAATCAAGTAGAAAAAATACAGTACAGATATGACAAGAGATGAAGAGAGCCCAGCAGAACCACTCTGTCACATTAATACAAAAGACTGTCAACTTGTGTGACACAAGGACCTCATCCTAATGATTTTTTAAAACTTGAGGCTTCGTGGCCTGTTCTGGTCCATACACTACAGAGCTTAGAGGTAAAGGTGAAGGCTCTAGAGTTGACCGAATTGAGGTTTGAATCCCAACTTCACTGTTCCGGGCTATGTGACCTTAGGTGAGCTATGCAATCCCTCTAAGCTTCAGTTTCTGTATATGTGAAATGAGTCATCCTTGACTTCTCCCATTCTCTAACCTCTCTGTCAGTCATCAACTAAACATTTCTTGTATCTGCTAACTTCTCTCCATCCCCACTGCCATGTCCAAGTTATGGACATCTCGTATGTGGACTGTTACAACACGCTCTAGTTGTTCTCCCCACATCCACGTTGCTCACTCAAATCCATTCTTGAACCTACAGCCAGAGGCATCATTTGAAATCATAAACCTGATCATATCATTCTGCTACTTAAAACCCTGTGATATCTCCCCATTGCCTTTGGAGTTTACCACCACTACCACCTGACAATGGGGTGCCTACCAAAACAGTCTCTGAGCTCCCTCTTCAGCCTCCATCTCCTCTACCCCATGCACCTTGACCATTAACCTCCTTTCATCCTTCAAGTCTCAGCTTAGAAGCCACTTTCTCAGAAGTCTTTTTTCCTCCCCACCCCACACCCTACTTCCTGCCTCTAGGTGTTCCTACAACGTGATGTACTTCTCTCATCATGACACGCATCACACTCAATGACAGTTGGCTATTCACTTGTACATATTCCCAAGTAGACCATAAGCACCTCAAGAGCAGTTACCCGTTTATCTTGTTCTTGTTGCATCCTCCACCATTTAGCACAGTACTTGAGGTAGAAAGTGCTCAAAAATATTTGTTGCATGAATAAATAAGTGAATCAAACTTCTAATTTCCTGTTTCTAGCTGAGATGTGTTCTTTCATCCTGGCCTTACTTCCTGCTTGCTGTGCTCACTTCATGCTTGGTACTAATCGTGTGATACCAAATCTAGATTCCTAGTTGTTATATATATATCATATATATTTACAGATTAAATATAATATGTACATAATAGATAAATTATAATTACATAAACAATATTTAATATATTTAATTGATTGTTCTATAATTGATTGATTATTTGAATGACTTTGATTTATTCATTCTTCCATTTGATCAGCCTTTTACCATCTTATTTTTATAGTAACCATAGCCCACTGGCAGTTTATTTTAATCTATGATTTATGCATTCTGCCTTTTCTAATTTTTTATTAATTTTTAAATAATTACTTCTTGTATCAGCCACGTTTTTATCAGGAAAATAGAAGCCACTCTGTGTCTTCCAAATATTAATAGTTTTAGACAAGAAAGTGAAGCTTCTGCAACTGTTAGGGAAGCAAAGGTCAAGGAGGCCATTGTTAACACTCTGCTTGGAGCACTGAAGCACATGATTCCCAGGAGCTCACCTGGAAAACTGCAAAACTTATGAGCCTAGAGATGCTCTAGACATCTATCCCCTCTCGTAGCACAAAAGGCAATTCTCCAAACGTTCATCTGAAAGCTGCTTTGAACCTTACATCTCTCCATGCGTGTGCCTACAACTGCCACTGGAGAATACTGGCCTTGCCTTCCTCCTTCCTCATAGGAGTGCCTCTTCCTGGATGGTCTCTCCTGAACCTCACAGAGAAGAGAATCCTGCAAATTACAACTACAGTCCTGATTTCTCTTCCATGGAGCAGGGAGACATTAGAAGGGGTGGCAGGGATGTTCAGTTGACAACAAATAGCTCCACACACTTGTTCTATGCTCACTGAAAACAGTTATGTTAATGACACTGATGACAATAAGCTTCATAAATATTTTGTTTGTTCACTGGGTACCAATGCCCACTTTCCTGTAAAATAACAAAAACTAAATGGTAATGCACATTCAGTATGGTGCATACAATGAACGTTATGACTGACGCTGAGCTGTCTGCATTACTGTTTTATGACTCTTAAGTGGATAGATGAGTCACATCCTTGTGTCCTACACACAACCCATTAAAAGCAACAGGCCTCTGCAGACCTGGGGAAAAACAAGGCAGTCTTGCACTCTTAGATTTCATTCCTGGCAAAGGTGCTATAAGTCAAAATGATGTAAGCTGAATCAGATTTTCCAGTAGAAACTAAGCCATATTCATTACTAACAGCTTAAAGACCAACCTCTTTATAGAAAATGACCACAGACGTCACAATTAGCTAAATGCAAATGGTATATCTGTACACAAGTCAATGTAAGCCTTTACAAAACGTATAGATACCGAACAGGGCAATACGGAAGTCAACCACTGGATTATAATCGCTATTTAAAATGCTGATATCTTCTAATGATTTTTGTTATATTTACCACAATGAATAGCATTTGTTCAGGGACTCTTTGGGCACATTCTGAGAGTAATCTTTAAAAAGATCTGTGAGGAAAATTAGGAATGTGCGATATGTTTTGAGAAATAAATCCAGGGATGTGTGCTTCTTAGTGTCCGTCTGCTTATAGTCCCCAAATGTACAAAGCAAAGAATAATTGGCCATTGGGTTTTGCTTTCTGAACTGCTGGCACATAAGTACTAGCTACTTACTACCTTATACCTAAAAATTGCTTTTAAAATGCACAACTTAACCTCCATTTTCACTGAAATTTCTGACATTTTATCCCCTATTACACTATTACAAAGTGTCAGGAGCTCTCAGTTCCTGACCTAGAACTGAAGCCAGGTCCACTAATATATATCAGTGGGTCTGGCTGATTAGACTGATTATAAAGGTTGGTTTGATTCTGAATCCAGAAATAATTCTTTTGCAGCAGTAGTAGAATTGAATCCTCTAATGGAAAAATGTTACTTTCCAATTAAAAAAAAAAAGACTCCGAAAGAGTGACTATTCAGAATACTTGTAAGTTAAAAGCAGTTTCTTTTCCCCCATAAGTGTACTGGAATGTAGAGATCCAAATTCATAGTCTTCTCTGAAAGTCATTATTTTGCTCTAAACCTTTCTGGGATTTCTGTTTGTGAACTGCCTTTTAAGTCATCATAATCCAGGTGATCTATGTCAATCACTTTATATTCACAGGACAGTTTTCATTTGTCCACGGCCTTTTGTTTCTTCCTCGGTCCCTCTCTTCTCTCCTCCACTTAATCTGCCGGAAATCCAGATCTTCCTTCTCTGTTACCTTCATGCTGGAGCCAGACAGGAGACATTCTTAAGTGCTGGGAGTGGGTACTGGAGCAGGGATAGTGGAGCCCAACCGAAGCTACCTGGGCAGGAAGGAGCACATCATCAGGAAGCAAACTCCAGCCCACGTATACAAAGCATCGCACTCAGAGGATGTCTGTATTCCCAAAGCCATGGACCAGGCAAGTTTTACGAAGTCTTTGGGAACATCGGCGTTCCCATCTGTGAAATGAGTGAGTGGGAGGAGTTAACCTTTCTTCCTTCTCTAACATTGCCTGGCTGTATGGTGTGTATTGTTTGCCTGCTGAAAGAATACAGTAGATATAACTTACTAAACCACTAAAATGGGAATAGTTGCCAGAGGCCAGTGCAAATTTAGATAGAGCAAATTTAACATGTTCGTTTAAATTCTAATACCATATGCAAAGGTGAAGAGACTGGGTGTAATCAGATGCATCCTAGGAAGTGGAATTTCCAGAGACATCTGAATAATGAGAGAAAGAGAGTGAACTTGGCAGTGCCTTAATTCAAGTGGCCAAGTACTGTACGGTTCTGGAAAATGCTGGTCCTCGTTATGTGAGCTCTTCCCATTTGCCTTTGACCTCCCCCTGCACCACCTGCCTCCTCCCAAATGCCCTGCTACTCCCTGTTGACCTCCTGGGATTCTCTCCAGCATGGAACCTTTCCTAACCGACTGGCTACACATCGTGACTTCTCCTGCTGAGAGCACTGGTCAGGTTCTAAACTCACAACCCTTGACCCACCCCAAGTACACTAAAAGCCACTAACCTGAGGCCAAGATGTAATCTCAATATTTGATTCAACTCTCTTGAAAGCTACCCACAATTTCCCATTATCAATGTATGCTGTTTAATTTAGATTATAGGCTCTTAGAGGGAAGGGACCACATTTGTGTATTTCGTCTGATTTGGCTCTGAATTTCTGCATTCAGCAGGTAATCTTTGGATTAACTCTCAAGGGAAAAGATGGCCTCGGGCTTATAAAAGTTGATCCCAGCTCATATCATGTTCCAAAATTACAGTTGACAGATGATCACCACAGACGTTCCTGCTGTCATACTCTGTAAATGTAAGGAGGACCAAGGTCACCTGTGGATGGGTGGGTGGAGCTGCCTGCCCAGGGTTGTAGTCCAGGCTCCTCTGTTGGAGCTGTTCTTCATGGTTTTCCTCAGAAGAAATAGGGCGTCCGCCTGTATTCGTATGGGTCTTCCTTCCCAGCTTTGGCTGTGCTTTGGAGATTCTTCAGAAAGGGATGAACCCAATCACCTCTCCTGTCTGAGAAGCTGAGGGATGTACTAACCTGCTGGGGATGGATGAGTGGGTAGATAGATGGAGCTAGCAGGAGACCTCTGTCATTTAGGCCAACCCCTTCATTTTATAGGAAACTGGAATCCAGAGACAAGTAGTGACATGCTCTCTTATGCTACTGAGAGTCTCACTGTTTGAATTCCATGTGATCTTTTGTGCTTCTGCTAGAAATACAGTTCGGTTAATTCTTAAACAACAACTTTCCTTCCAGAATCCTAGAGAGTCAAGGAACTGTAGGACCACTGTTACTAACCCCAGAGCCACTAGTACCAATCCCACATCCAAAGTCCCAAGAAATTAAGTAAGCAAATAAACACACAAGTACATTTCAGCTAAACAGATAATCACAAGGTATATCTTTTAAATTCCCAGGCTGACGAGGTTGTTAAATAATCTAGAAGGAAGAAACTAAGCCAAAACAAATACTATAAAATACAACTGGAATAAATGACTAAGAAAGATAAAAGAATCCCAGATTTCATATCCATAAAACCCAGATGAGTATCTCATTGCTGTAAACAAAGTATATGTGTGTGTGTGTGTGTGTGTGTGTAGATAGATAGATAGATAGATCCTCTTCTATAGGTGTTTTGAATCAACACTAGAAAGAATACATGTGGCCACTTTGGGAGGCCGAGGCGGGAGGATCATGAGGTCAGGAGATCGAGACCATCCTGGCTAACACAGTGAAATCCCATCTCTATTAAAAATACAAAAAATTAGCCAGGTGTGGTGGCGGGTGCCTGTAGTCCCAGCTACTCGGGAGGCTGAGGCAGGAGAATGGTGTGAACCCGGGAGGCAGAGCTTGCAGTGAGCCGAGATCGCACCACTGCCCTCCAGCCTGGGCAACAGAGCAAGACTCCGTCTCAAAAAAAAAAAGAATACACGTGGCACTCCAATACCCTAGGGAAGTGGGCTATGGTTACATTCACGGGGCGGACTGTCTGAGAAAATATTGTAGTAACTGAGGTGCCTGTGCTGTTGGGGCTAGGCTGTAAAAATTAGACTCTCCTCCTTCATACCATTAAACATCATAATGCCTAGTACTGACAGAAACCCCCTAAAGCTGGGTGACAGACAGCAGGAGCTATTATGAAACTCCCCCCAGTGATATCAAGACTTCTTCCTGGAAGAAGACAGTGACTGATGTGACTCTTCATCTGAGTCATCTCATGGTGTATGTACAGAAGCTGTTTCTCTCTGTCCTGCCTCTTAGGAGGGCATGCTGCCCATTGGAAACTGACTCCAGGCAGTGTGAGGAGTAAGGCCAGCTCATATTGTTTATAGGCACTTTAGAACCTCGGTCATCTCCTAGTGATCTACAGTGTTTGGTTTCTTCCTGGGACAGAGGAGTGCTCTGTAAATCAAGCCCTTCTTGGTTCGTCAGCCCTCTGTCAATGTTTGCTGAGTCCTCAAGTCAAAGGCAAGTCGGAACAGTGTGGAGACTTTGGCAAAGGGCTTGTTCCCCAGTGTTCAACCTCTCCATTTTGATGAAACAATTCTAGGGTGAGGTTGGCCCTAGGAATTATTTCTCTGACTCATATTCCCTTTCCTCTTTTCACACACTCAGAATGCACCACGCTGAGCACCTCATAGCCCTGAGCAGAGAGAGGCCAGGGTTGGGGCAAAGCCCTACTGGGGCCCACTCCCAAGACTGAGAAGACAAACAGGGAGGCGTCTCTCCCAAGCCAATTTCTTTCATCACCCAAAGCTATTTAGGGACACCGTTGCCACACACTTCATGAAGAAACCCCAAACTGGTTCTAGCTCTCAGAGGTGGGAATAGACCTACTTAAGATCTATGAGCAAAGAATAGAGAATTAAGCCAAGCAAAGACATAGGCAGTAGGTTTGATATCTGCCCTTCCTGTCAGGAAGAGGAGCAAGGGGCCGCTGCATCTTTAGAGACTTGTGCTAACGACAGACACAGATCCTGGCCCCAAAAAGCAGTTGGACTGTTTGTGGGCATCGTGTTCCATGCTTCATCTTTCATCATCTGATTTAGCAGACATTAACTCTGTTGGCTCTTAGAGTGCAAATGATGAAGACACAACACCAACCTTCAAGCAACCCAAAATTTAGAAGGGAAGGCAGACACCCAGTTTCCATATAATCGGTAGGTATTAAGGCAGACTTATGCATAGAGTGCTATTTTTCTTTTCCCAAGGACACAGGTGGTAACACACACACACACACACACACACACACACACATACTCTAGAACATAAGCTCAGTATTGTTATATGTCTCCACTCATGATCGGAGTCGCAGGAATATTTCAGGTGGAGCAAGAGAAGCTCTACCAGCACTGAGAATTGAAAGTCTGCACAAGGGCCTCCTGTGTTCTACAACTTTCTTGAAGGTGCTCCCACTCTCAACATTTCACAAGCACTAGCTCACTCCATCTGAAACAAAAAGAGTGAGTATACAAAAGCCTGTAAAATACATAACACGCTGCCTCCTTATGGGAGGCGTCCTGTGTCTCACACTCTTTGGAGAACAGAGAAGATGTGGTCGTCAGCTATCCACAGATCTGACCTTGGCTGACCTTCTGTAACTCTGAACAAGGCTATGCTTTTCTATACTGGGAATCCTTTGAATAGAATAAGATGTTTGAATAAATATGAGGTTTTATTGGAAAGTGAAGTTGGAGAGTATTAAAATGATGATGAAAAGTGTCATTTATTCACTAATTTATGCATTCATTATGTCTGTTCTTCACAATTATATTTGGATGTCTGTTGTGTGTTAATATGTTGGTGAAAAGTCACATATGTGTAGGAGGTAAAGACGAATAAAATGTGCCTGACCTCAAAAAGTTACCCTCAGTGTGAGAAACTTGAGTTCATCAATTAACAAAAATTCAAAGAGGAATGACACAAGTGCTCTAATAGAAATGTATCAGGGTTCCAGCTTTTGGTTCTGTACCTAAGAAGCTTAAAAGTTGTCATTCTGCAGCAACAAGTACAAATTTGAACAAACTAAAAAACCAACAACCCTTCTTAGATCTATAAGAGAAATGAGATCACAGGGCAAACTGCTGCTCTCAAAATTGGAGAGCTAGACAGGCAGATACAGACAGTCACAACTAACCGGAGCAGAAACCCATGAGCAAACCTCTGTGAGATCCAGCACCTGGAGAGGAAACCATGAATTGCTGGAGGCTGAGTATGGATAAGTTTAGGAGTTAAAAACACCAGAGAAACCCAGTAACAGGGGTCAGGGTTGGGGGCACACTTCTGTGAGTTTTACCTCCAAGAGCTTGACCGGTTTCTCATGGTGAATACTGGGGGGAAAATCTCCTTGTGCTCCTGGCAGAAGGAAAGAGAGGAATCATTTTGAAATATGCCAGAGCACTCTGTTCTTTTTAACAAGATATGCCCTCAGGAGATACTATTTAACTAGCACCTAAACTGCAGGGGTTTTATCAGAGTCTTACTGACCTAGGGGAAGGAAAACACCCAACTACAGCTAGCCCTAGCCTTCCCCGTGGGAGAAGGAAAATACCCAACTCAAGCACACCCTAGTCATTCCTTCCCACCTAAGGGGAGTCCAGAGGAGACTGAGAAATATTTGTGAAGTTCGCAGTCCAAAGGCGTAGGTTCCCTAAAAGACTAAGACCTAATCATAGACTATAGAATGCTTCCTCTACCCACGTACCTTACCATAACATTACTAAAGAATTATTTACAGCAATTTCTTTAACCCAGTATATCATGTCCAGCTATCAAGAAAAAATTACAAGGCAAAAGACATGGTTTGAAGAAACAGAGCTCCTGCCTCAGCTTCCTGAGTAGCTGGGACTACAGGCAAGTATCACCGTGCCCAGCTGAGGCAGGAGGACTGCTTGAGCCCAGGAGGTTGAGGCTGCAGTCAGCCATGTTCTGACACCACTGCACTCCAGCCTGGACGACAGAGTGAGGCCTTGTATCAAAAAGAAGAAAAGAAAGAAGATGAGGAAGAAGAAAGAAGAAGAGAGAAGAGAGAAAAGAAAAGACAGAAGAGAAAGAAGAAGAGGAAGAAGAAGAGGAAGAGAAAGAGGAGGTGGAGGAGGAAGAAGAAGAAGAGAAGAAGAAGGAGGAGGAGAGGAGGAGGAGGAAGGAAGGAAGGTGAAGGAAGAAAGGAGGAGGAGGAGGAGGAGGTGGGGGGATGAGGAGGAAGAGGAAGGAAGCAGAGGAGAAGAAGAAGAGGAAGAGGAAGGAGGAGGAGGAGGAAGAGGAGGAGGAGAGGGAGGAGGGAAGGAAGGAAGGAAAAGAAGGAAGGAAGGAAGAAAGGAGAAAAGGAACAAGATAAATATTTGAGCAATAGTTACTGATAATTTTCCCAAAATTGATATCAGATACCAAACCACAGATCCATGAAGCTCATGAAACACTAAACAGAATAAATGCAAAAAAAAAAACTATACCTAAGCATACCATATTCAAACTACAAAAAAAAAATCAAAGAAAAGAGAAAATTCCTGAAAGAAGCCAGAGGGAAAAAACAACTTATCTATGGAGTAACAGAGGTAAGAATTATATTTGACTTCTCCTCAGAAATAATTCAAGTAGGAAGAGAGTGGAATGAAAGTTATTTAAAGTGGAGAGAGAGAGAAACCCCACCAACCTAGAATTCTGTGAAGGAGAAATAAAGACTTTCTCAGACAAATTTGAGAGAATTTGTTGCCAGTAGACCTGCCTTACAAGAAACGTTAAAAAGTTCTTTAGAGAGAAAGAAAATTATGTAGATCAGAAATTCAGATCTACATAAAGAAAGGCAAAGCATGAAAGAAGGAATAAATGAAGGTAAAATAAACCCTTTTATTTTTCTTCCTCAATTGATTAAACAAATAAGTTTGTTCAAAATCACAATAGCCACAAAGTATTTGACTATGCATGTTTGTGTGTGTGTGCACGTGCACACGTGCTTATGTACACTTATATATAAGTGAAATGAGTGACAGCAATGATGCAAGGAACAGGGGAGAGTAATTAGAATTATGATTTTGTTATTATAAGGTACATTATCCATTAAAAAACAGATTGTTAGAGTAGAAACAAGACCCAACTATATGTTGTCTATAAGAAACCCACTTTAAATAAAAGACACATATAGATTAAAAGTAAATGGATGCCAACAGATGTACCATGCTAATCCTAATCAAAAGGAAGTAGGAGTAGCTATGTTAATTTCAGACAGAACAGACTTCAAAGCAAGCAAAATTATCAGAGATAAGAGGGGCATTACACAATTACAAAGGGGATAATTCTGCAAGAAGATATTACAATCCTTAACTTGTAGAGCACCAAAACAAGAGAGCATCAAAATATGTGAGGCAAAAATTGATAGAACTACAAGAAGAAATAGATCAATCCACTATTATAGTTGAAGACTTCAACACCCCTCTATTAGAAATGGACAGATCATGTAAGCATGAAATCAGTAAGGACAGAGTTGAATTCAGTGACACCATCCATCAACTGGATACAATGGAAATCTATAGACTGCTTCACTGAACAACAGCAGAAGACAAATTTTTCTGAAGCTTACATGGAACGTTCATCAAGATAGATCACCTTCTGGGCCATAAAACAGACCTTAACAAATTTAAAACCATAGAAATCATCAACTATGTGCTCTCAGATCACAGTGGAATTAAATAAGAAATCCATAACAGATACTTGGAAAATCTCCAAATACATAAGGATTAAATAACACACTTCTAAATAACACATAGATCAAAGAAGAAATATCGTGAGAAAGTTAAATACATTTTCAATTTGTGTTTCAATGAAAATGAAAACACAACTTATCAAAATTCATGAGATTCAGTGAAAGCAATTCTTAGTGAGAAATTTATAATACTAAATGCATATATTAGAAAAGCATAAAAATCTAAAATCTAAGCATCTATCTTCATAAACTAGAAAAATAAGAGCAAATTAAATCCAAAGTAAGCAGAAGACAAGACATAATAAATTAGAGCAGAAATCAATGAAACTGAAAACAGGAAACCAATAGAGAAAATCAATGAAACCAAAAGTTTATGTTTTTTCAAAGATCATAAAATTGATAAGCCCTTAACCAAGCTAACTCAGGAAAAAGAGGACATAAATTACTAATAGTAGAAATGAAAGAGAGTAGAATACAGGAATATTACAAATAACTGTGCCCACGGACTAAATAACCTAGGTAAAACAGACTGATTCCTTGAAAGGCACCATCAGCCAAAACAAACATGAGAAGAAATAGACAATCTGAATAGGTCTTCTCTATTTAAAAAATTGAATCAATAATTAATACCCTTTCAAAAAGGAAAGCACAAGGCCAGATGGGTTAACCTGTCAATTCTACCAAACATTTAAGAAATTATCCCAATTTTCCACAATCTCTTTCAGAGGACAGAAGCAGACTTATTTATGACTTATTTTATGAGGCCAGAATCGCACTAATACAAAACCAGACAAAGACATTATAAGAAAAGAAAACTACAGGCCAGGAACATGAATATAGATGCAAAATTCCTCAAAAAATATTAGCAAACTGAATTCAAGATGTATAAAAAGTATACACCATGACAAAATGAGATTTATCCCAGGTATGCAAGGCTGGCTTAACATTTAAAAATCTATTTATGTAATTCATCAAAGCAATTCACTGCAGAAAAAAATCAGAAGATCATAACAATAGACACAGAAAAAATATTTGACAAAATTTAATGCCAATTCATGATTTTAAAAAACTCTCAATCAACCAGAAATAGAGAGGAATCTCTTAATTTAACAAAGAATATCCACAAAATACCTATTGCTAAGGTACATACTGGTGAGAAACTTGAGACTCTGTCAAGAGAATGAAAAGCAAGCTGTAGACTGGGAAAAAATATTTACAAAAGACACATCTGATAAAAAGACTTTTATCCAAAATTTACAAAGAACTCTTAAAACTCAACAATAAAAAAACAAGCAATCCAATTTTAAAATGGGCTAGAGACCTCAGCAGACACCTCATAAAATAAAATATACAGATGGCAAATAAGCATATGAAAAGATGCTCCACATGTTATCAGGGAAATGCAAATTAAAACAACGAGATACTACTACACACCCATCAGAATGGCCAAAATCCAGAACACTGACAACACCAAATGCTGGTGAGGACACGGAACAAAAAGAACTCTCATTCATTGCTGGTGAGAATATAAAATGGTACAGACGCTTTGGAAGACAGTTTGGAGGTTTCTTACAAAACTAAACATACTCTTACTGTACAACTCAGCAGTCACACTCCTTGGTATTTACCCAAAGGACTTGAAAATATGTCATAGTAGTTTTATTCCCAGTTCTCAAAACCTCGAAGCAACCAAGATGTCCTTCAGTAGGTAAATAGATAAACTGTGGTACACACAACAATGAATGTTATTCAGCACTAAAAAGAAGTGAGCTATCAAGCCATGAAAAGACGTGAAGGAAACATAATGTATGCTACGAAGTGAAAGAAGCCAGCCTAGAAAGCCTACATAATGTATGATTCCAAGTATGACATTCTGGAAAAGGCAAAACTACAGAGACGGTAAAAAGATCAGTGGTTGCCAAGGATTAGGGTGGGAGGGAGTGACAAGTGGGTGGAGCACAGAGAATTTTTAGGGAAGAGAAAATATTCTGTATGATATTATAATAGTGGATGTATGGCATAATACAATGGTCCAAATTCAGAATGTGCTACATCAAGAGTGAACCCTAACGTAAACCATGGACTTTGGGTGATAATGATGTGTCAGTGTACGTTCATCAAAAGAAATGTGCCACTTTGGTAGGGGATGTTAGTAACAGAGGAGGCTGTGTATGGATGGGGACAGTGGGTATATAGGACATCTCTGGGACTTCCTCTCAATTTTGCTGTTAATATAAAACTACTTTTTAAAAAACCAAAATAAAGACATTTTAAAATATGCAGAGAATTTCTTTTTTTTTTATTATACTTTAAGTTCTAGGGTACATGTGCACAACGTGCAGGTTTGTTACATATGTATACATGTGCCATGTTGGTGTGCTGCACCCATTAACTCAACATTTATATTAGGTATATCTCCTAATGCTATCCCTCCCCCCTCCCCCCACCTCATGACAGGCCCCGGTGTATAATGTTCCCCTTCCTGTGTCCAAGTGTTCTCACTGTTCAATTCCCACCTATGAGTGAGAACATGCCGTGTTTGGTTTTCTATCCTTGCAATAGTTTGCTTAGAATGATGGTTTTACAGCTTCATCCATGTCCCTACACAGGACATGAACTCATCCTTTTTTATGGCTGCATAGTATTCCATGGTGTATATGTGCCACATTTTCTTAATCCAGTCCATTGATGGACAGTTGCATTGGTTCCAAGTCTTTGCTATTGTGAATAGTGCTGCAATGAACATATGTGTGCATGTGTCTTTATAGCAGCATGATTTACAATCCTTTGGGTATATACCCAGTAATGGGATGGCTGGGTCAAATGGTATTTCTAGTTCTAGATCCTTGAGGAATTGCCACACTGTCTTCCACAATGGTTGAACTAATTTACAGTCCCACCAACAGTGTAAAAGTGTTCCTATTTCTCCACATCCTCTCCAGCACCTGTTGTTTCCTGACTTTTTAATGATCACCATTCTAACTGGTGTGAGATGGTATCTCATTGAGGTTTTGATTTGCATTTCTCTGATGGCCAGTGATGATGAGCATTTTTTCATGTGTCTGTTGGCTGATAAATGTCTTCTTTTGAGAAGTGTCCCTTCATATCCTTAGCCCACTTTTTGATGGGGTTGTTTGATTTTTTTCTTGTAAATTCATTTAAGTTCATTGTAGATTCTGGATATTAGCCCTTTGTCAGATGGGTAGATTGTAAAAATTTTCTCCCATTCTGTAGGTTGCCTGTTCACTCTGGTGGTAGTTTCTTTTGCTATGCAGAAGCTCTTTAGTTTAATGAGATCCCATTTGTCAATTTTGGCTTTTGTTGCCATTGCTTTAGTCACAAAGTCTTTGCCCATGCCTATGTTCTGAATGGTATTGCCTAGGTTTTCTTCTAGGGTTTTTATGGTTTTAGGTCTTACATTTAAGTCTTTAATCCATCTTGAATTAATTTTTGTATAAGGTGTAAGGAAGGGATCCAGTTTCAGCTTTCTACATATGGCTAGCCAGTTTTCCCAGCACCATTTATTAAATAGAGAATCCTTTCCTCATTTCTTGTTTTGGTCAGGTTTGTCAAAGATCAAATGGTTTTAGATGTGTGGTATTATTTCTGAGGGCTCTGTTCTGTTCCATTGGTCTATATCTCTGTTTTGGTATCAGTACCATGCTGTTTTGGTTACTGTAGCCTTGTAGTATAGTTTGAAGTCCGGTACGTGATGCCTAAAAATATGGAGAAAATTTCTAGCAACACAGCTGCCTATGCTGACTTGGGCTTTCCTCTTATTTCATCTACACACAGAAATCCTAACTAAACAAAAGAACAAAGAAAAAAACTCAAATTGAGAGATGGTGGAAAATGGGAGGTAATACATTGGCCCAAGAGTTTTTTCAGCCAGCAAATAAGCCCCAGAGACTGTGGACTGTTTTTTATGTTTACACTGGCATAGGATAACTGGTCTTGGACATGCATAAGTTTGAAAACTAATTAAATCCTCTTTATAAATCTCGGAGACACAATCAATGTGCTTCTTCCCAGTTCCTGGAAAGGGAACTTTGAAAACTCCATCCATCAGGCTGGGCACAGTGGTTCACACCTGTAATCCCACCGGCACTTTGGGAGGCCAAGGCAGGTGGATCATGAGGTCAGGAGATTGAGACCATACTGGCTAACATGATGAAACCCTGTCTTTACTAAAAATACAAAAAAATAGCTGGGCATGGTGGTGGGCACCTGTAGTCCCAGCTACTCGGGAGGCTGAGGCAGGAGAATGGCGTGAACCCAGGAGGCGGAGCTTGCAGTGAGCCGAGATCACGCCACTGCACTCCAGCCTGGGCGACATCCTGTGGAAGTAGCAAGGAAGCTGATGGAGTTAAAACAAAACAAACCCAAAAAAGTCATTTATGAGAAGTTAAAACTCCAGGCCTGTACCATGTGAAGGTGTAGAATCTAGAAGAATGCTGTACGAAGATACAGGAACCCCAAATCAAGGCAGCTGCATAAACATACATCCTAAAACCACTGAAATTCTGTGCTCCAATAAAAGCAACTGAAAAGTTACTTTGTAGAGGCACTTAAGTCAGAAAACACAGAATTCCCTCAGGGGAAAAAAAGTCAGGCTTAAAACAAGCTCACAACCAAAATTATAAATCACATAAAGAAACAAACAACCATGGAGTGAGGGAGTATGTATGAGTGTTAAGAAGATACAACAAACAGACTTGGCACCTCAAGCACTGAAGATAATTACACAATTTGAGAAGACTTATAATATATGGACATGTAAGCTGATTAAACAGATAAATGGAAGAATAGAAGCCACAATATCAATAGAAGAAAGTTTGGAAAAGTAAAAAGCAAATTTGATTTTAAAAACTACATAGGTCGGGTATGGTGGCTCATGCCTGTAATCCCAGCACTTTGGGAAGCAGAGAAGGGCAGATTGTCTGAGGTCAGGAGTTCAAGGCCAGCCTGGCCAATGTGGCAAAACCCCATCTCTACTAAAAATACAAAAAAAAAAAAAATTAGCTGGGTGTGGTGGTGGGCACCTGTAGTCCCAGCTACTTGGGAGGCTGAGGCAGGAGAATCGCTTGAACCCGGGAGGCAGAGGTTGCAGTGAGCCTAGATCACACCACTACACTCCAGCCTAGGTGACAGAGCAAGGCTCCATCTAAAAAAAAAAACAACAACAACTACATAATGCTTTTACAAGTGAAAAGCATTGTCATTGAAAATTTAAACCTCAACTAACAGGTTAAATAGCAGATCCAACCACCTAGAAAAAGAATGCATTACTATTTTGAAAAGTTGAGCATTCACATATTCTATGTCTCAGCAATTCCATTTCTTGGAACATAACCAAGATAAACCCAAGAAACATGAATAATAATGTTTGTAGTAGTGCTGTTCACAATAGCAAAAACCTGGAAACCACTCAAATGCTCACTGACAGAAGAGTGGATAAATAAACTGTGATACAGTCATGCAATTGCAAAATGAAACATTCTAATACAGTCAAAACAAATGAATTACTGCTACATGTAGCAATTGGGATGAACCTTGATAACATTATTGTGAATTAAAAAAAAAAAGACAAGTTTCACCACTTTTAAAAGGTTACAAATTTTTTAACTTTTTTTAACTATAAAATGTGCTTTTTTGTAATACATATATTCTTAAAATATGAGATAAAGGTTTTTTTTTGCAGTTAAGGAATAATAAGCACAAGGTTCACGGAGTGTTACCTTGGATGAGAGGAAGTATTTGAACAAGGTGGGGAGGAAGCACATGGGTAGATATACATTATTGTGAGCCCTCTAGTCCCTAATTTTTCTATGCTATTAGTAAATAGATACATACATGAACACATAAGAGGGTCATGCATGAACAAACAGCAAAAGTATATAATGAACTAAAGATTAACTTCAGTCTAATTCTGCACACCTGAGATTTTAAAATATCTGTAGTCGATCAGACATAGCTAAAGATGCTACCAGTGAACTACAGGATAATTGAATTTGAAATTTCACATACAGAGATAAAGAGATTAAATAGAGATAAAGAGAAAAATAAAAGGATGGGAATACAAAAAAGCAGCTGATATATGGAGAATAGAATGAACAGGAGCAACATTGGACTGGGGCCTACCTAACATTCTGGAGAGGCATACCAGAACATAAAACACAGAGAAAGAAATAATTGAGGAGACTATGGCTGAGAATTTTTAAGAATTGAAGAAAGAATTGATTTATGAAAAAAGACTATAAGAATAGAAATAAGGATCAGGCAAGATGACCAATGAGATGCAGCCAGGTGGAACACACCTGCCACCAAGGGGCTGAGATGATTGGCACACTCCCAGCAGATTTTCAGAAGAAAGGCACTGAGAGTGGACAGAGGGAAGACACAGAAGCTGAGCTGAAGGAGGAAGAAGCTGGGAACTCTGCATGGGGCTACCATGCACCAGGACTCATTCCTAGCCCCCACAACTTCAGGGGAACAAGTGAGTTGAACTGACAAAGAGCAACCCACTCTCACTACAGGCCTCTGAAATCCTGACAGGGGGAGACCCCTCAATCACCACAAACACTTGAGTTGGCAGGGAGAGCTGCTTAGAGAAGTGGCAGGGGCAGCCCAGAGGGTTTGGTGCAGGAGCATCTGTAGTGGAGCATGGCCAGGGATGGCCATCCCCTTAGGCTCAACTGGCTCCCATAGGAGACTTTAGCCCTAGGGAAACTGTTGAACCTGAACTCTGCAGGGCAGTCTTGCCCATCAGATGGGGCCAGTCCGACCTGATCACCCCTTGGTCTGCTGGCCCAGGGCCCCAGCCTAGCAGTACCTGCTTGTAGGTCAGCCTTGGGTTCCCTGGGGGCTTCATCATAGTTTCTGTGCTGATGGACCATGCCTGACTAGTGAAGAGCTCCAGTAGGGTGGCCCCCATGGCCATACACCAGCCCACCTGCTCCCTCTCCACACTGCAGCTTCCCCCTGGCTCACTGCAACCTCTCACATTGCTTTGCAGGCATGTGTGCGCATGGGCAAGTTTTGCTTTCCTTTCCCTACCAGCACTCATGTGTGCACGCATCCTGCCCTGCCACTGCTGCTACAGGAGTGCAGTCTTCCCCCAGCCCTGCCAACCACCACCATTGCAGTCTGGGAGCTTTGAAAGGCACACAGCCAGCCAATCCTGCCGCCACCAGTGCACTATCCTTGGGCCAACACTGCCAAGGGAAATAAAGTAGGCATGGAGAACAGGAGACCCTCCCTTGCCCTGAGTGACCACCTCTGCATGTGAGGCACATATAATGCACAAAGACCTGCACCTGCCAGTGCCCTCAACACCACTACCAGTGTGACTCCACAAACAGACACCATCAGAGTCCCCCAGAAGACTTCCCAGCAGAAAGTCTACAAGCCAGAAGAAATTAGGAGCCAATATTCAACATTCTTAAAGAAAAAAAAATTTGAACCCAGAATTTTGTATCCAGCCAAACTAGGCTTCATAAGTGAAGAAGAAATCCTTTTCAGACAAGGAAATGCTAAAGGAATTTATTATGACTAGACCTGCCTTACAATACCTTCTGAAGAAAGCACTAAATATGGAAAGGAAAAACCATTACCAGCCACTAGAAAAACACACTTTACACAGAACAGTGACACTATAAAGCAACCACAGAAACAAGCCAACATAATAACCAGCTAACATCATGATGAGATGATCAAATCTACACATATCAATACCAACTCTGAATGTAAATGGGCTAAGTGACCCAATTAAAAGGTACAGAGTGGCAAGCTGGATAAAGAACAAAGACCCATTGGTATGCTGTCTTCAAGAGACCCATCTCACATGCAGTGACACCCATAGGTTCAAAATAAAGAGATGGAGGAAAATCTACCAAGCAAATGGAAAACAGAAGAAAGCAAAAGTTGCGATCCTAATTTCAGAAAAACAGACTTTAAACCAACAAAGATAAAAAAAAAAAGACAAAGAAGGGCATTACATAATGGTAAAGGGTTCAATTCAAAAAGAGCTAACTATCCAAATTATATATGCACCCAACACAGTCACACATAGATTCATAAAGCAAGTTCTTAGAGACCTTTGAAGAGACTTAGACCTCCACACAATAATACTTTAACTTTAGACTTTAGACACAATAAGACTTTAACACACCACTGACAGTATTACACAGATCATCAAGGCAGAAAATTAACAAAGATATTCAGGACCTAAACTCAGCACTGGATCAAATGAACCTGATAGACATCTACAGAACTCTTCACCCCAAAACAACAGAATATATGTTCTTCTCATCACTACATGGCACACACTCTAAAATCCATCACGTGATCACACATAAAACACTCCTCAGCAAATGCAAAAAAGACTGAAGTAATAACAACCAATGTCTCAGACCACAGCATAATCAAATTAGAAATGAAGACTAAGAAAATCACTCAAAACCATACAATTACATGGAAATTGAATAACCTGCTCCTGAATGACTTTTGAGTAAACCATGAAATTAAGGCAGAAATCAAGAATTTCTTTGAAACTAATGAGAACAAAGATATAATATACCAGAACCTCTGGGAAACAGCTAAGGCAATGTTAAGAGGGAAACTATAGCACTAAATGCTCACATCGAAAAGCTAGAAAGAGCCCAAGTTAACAACCTAACGTCACAATTAAAAGAACTAAAGAACCGAGAGAAAACCAACCCCAAAGCAGAGGATAACAAATAACCGAAATCAGAGCTGTACTGAAGGAACTTGAGACATGAAAAACCATTGAAAATATCAACAAATCCAGGAATTGGTTTTTGGAAAATAATAATACAATAGACTTTTAGCTAGAAGAATAAAGGAGAAAAGAGAGAAGACACAAATAAACACAATTATGAATGACAAAGAGGATATTACCACTGACCCCACAGAAATACAAATAACCATCAGAGAATACTATTAACCTCTCTATGCACACAAACTAGAAATCTAGAAGAAATGGATAAATTCCTGGACATATACATTCTCCCAAGACTGATCCAGGAAGAAACTGAATCCCTGAACAGACCAATAATGAGCTTTGAAATTGAATCAGTAATAAAAAGCCTACCAATCAAAAAAAGCCCAGAAACAGACAAAGTCACAGCAGTAACAGCAGAATTCTGCCAGATGTACAAAGAATAACTGGCACCATTCCTGCTGAAACTATTCCCAAAAAGTGAGGAAGAAGGACTCCTCTCTAACTCATTCTATGAGGTCATCATCCTGATACCATAACCTGGAGGAGACACAATAGAAACAACAAAAAACTTCTGACCAATATCCCTGATGAACATCAATGCAAAAATCCTCAACAAAACACTGGCAACCCAAATCCAATAGCACATCAAAAAACTTATTTACCACAATCAACTAGGCCTTATCCCTGGGATGCAAAGTTGGTTTAATATACACAAATCAATAAACATGATTTATCACATAAGCGGAACTAAAGACAAAAACTGTATGATTATCTCAATGGATGCAAAAAAGGCTTTTGGTAAAATTCAACACCCTTCATGTTAAAAACTCTCAATAAACCAAGTATTGAAGGAACACACCTCAAAATCATAAGAGCCATTTATAACAAACCCACAGCCAACATCATACTGAATGGGCAAAAGCTGGAAGCATTCCCCTTGAAAACCAGTATAAGACAAAGATGCCCTCTCTCACCACTCCTATTCAACGTATTATTGGAAGTCCTGGCCAGAAAGGTCAGGCAAGAGAAAAAAATAAAGGCATCCAAATAGAAAGAGAGGAAGTCAAACTATACCTATTTGCAGATGGTATGACCTGTATCTAGAAAATCCCATAGTCTCAGCCCAAAAGCTCTTTAAGCTCATAAACAACTTCAGCAAAGTCTCAGGATACAAAATCAATTTACAAAAATCACTAGCATTCCTATACACCAAGAGCAGTCAATCCAAGAGCCAAATCAGGAACACAGTCACATTCATAATTGCCACAAAAAGAATAAAATACAGCCAAGACGGCCAAATAGAAACAGCTCAGGTCTGCAGCTCCCAGAGAGATGAATGCAAAAGGCAAGTGAATTCTGCATTTCCAATTGAGGTACCAAGTTCATCTCATTTGGACTGACTAGGTGATTGGCACAACCCACAGAGAGCAAGGAAAAGCAGGATGAGGCGTTGCATCACCCAGGAGCTGTGCAGGGCAAAGGGATTTCCTTCCCACAGCCAAGAGAACTGCTGAGGGGTTGTGCTACCCACCAGGAGTACCAAGCTTTTCCTACAGATTTTTGCAATCCATGGATCAGGGGATTCCTTCATAAGCCTGCAACATCAGGGCCTTAGGTCTCAAACACAAAACTAAACAGACAAATGACAGCTGCTCCCGTCAGTGGCTGTTCAGGCAGGCACTGAGCTGCAGGAATTTTTACATACTTCAGTGGTGCCTGGAACTCCAATGAAGCTGGAGAACTGTCCATCCTATGGAAAGGGAGCTGAAGACAAGGAGCCAAATGGTCTTGCTCATTGGGTCCCACTCCTACAGAACCCCACAAGCGAAGACCCACTGGCTTGAAATCCCCACTGCCAGCACAGCCATCTGGAGTCCGCCTAAGACAACCAAGTTCCTGGGGGGAGGAGTGACCACCATTATTTTGGCTCTAGTTGGCGGTTTTCCCCTCCCAGTGTTAAGGATACTGGGAGGTTTGAACTGAGCACTATTCCCCACAGTGCAGCAAAGCAGCTGTGGCAGATCGTGGCCAGATCGCTTCCTTAGGTGGGAGCTGGATCCATCCCTCCTCACTGGACAGGGCCTCCCTGCAGCAATTTCAGCAGCTCCGATCAGGGGCTTACAGACAGAACTCTCATGTCCCTGGGACAGAGCACCTGGGGGAGGAGCGGCAGCAGTCTCAGGTTCAGCAGAGTTAATCTTTCCGGCTTGCTGGCTCTGAAGAGACCCACTGATCCAGACGAGGGGGATCCCCCCCAGCACAAAACACCAGCTCCACTAAGGGAGAGTCAGACTGCTTCCTTAAGTGGTTCCCTGATCCCATGTCTCCTAACTAGGTGAGACCTCCCAACAGGGGTCGCCAGACACCTCATACAGGAGATTTCTGGCTAGCATCAGGTTGGTGCTCCTCTGGGACGAAGCTTCTGGAGGAAGGAGCAGGCAGCAATCTTTGCTGTTCTGCAGCCTCCACTGGTGATACTCAGGCAAACAGGGTCTGGAGTGGACCTCCAGCAAACTGCAGCAGATCTGAAAAGAGAGGCCTGTTAGAAGAAAAACAAATGGAAAGCAACAACAACAACGTCAACAAAAAAGACCCCACAAAAACCTCATCCAAAGGTTGACAGCCTCATATATTAAAGGTAGATAAATTTCATGAAGTTTAGGAAAAACCAACGCAAAAACACTGAAAATATCAAAAGCCAGAATGTGTCTTCTCCTCCAAATGACTGCACCACTTCTCCAGCAAGGGCACAGAATGGGGCTGAAGCTGAGATGGATGAACTGACAGAAGTACTTCAGAAGTAGGCTTCAGAAAGTGGGTAATAACTAATTTCGCTGAGCTAAGGGAGCATGTTCTAACCCAATGCAAAGATGGTAAGAACCATGATAAAAGATTACAGGAGCTATTAACTAGAATAACCAGTTTAGAGAGGAACATAAATGACACGATGGACAAAAATCAAGAAGGCCTTTAAAACCAATGAGAAATCTCTGGGATGCAGCTAAAGCAGTGTTAACAGAGAAATTATAGCACTAAATGCCCACATCAAAAAGCTAGAAAGATCTCAAATCAACATCCTAACACCACAACTAGAAGAACTAGAGAGCCAAGAGCAAACAAACCCCAGAGCTAATAGAAGACAAGACAAAACAAGCTCAGAGCAGAACTAAACGAGATAGAGACACAAAAAGCCCTTCAAAAAAAAAATCAATGAATCCAGGAGCTGTTTTTTTGAAAAAAATCAACAAAATAGATAGACCACCAGCAAGACTAACAAAGAAGAAAAAAGAAGATTCAAATAAACACAATAAGAAATGATAAGGGGGATACCCCACCGATCCCACACAAATACAAACAACCATTAGAGAATACTATAAACACCTCTATGCAAATAAACTGGAAAATCTAGAAGGAATGGATAAATTCCTAGATAAATACACCCTTCCAAGACTGAATCAGGAAGAAGTTGAATCCCTGAATACAGCAATAACAAGTTCTAAAAGTGAAGCAGTAATAAATATCCTACCAATCAAAAAAAGTCCAAGTCCAGATGGATTTACAGCTGAATTTTACTAGAGGTACAAAGAGGAGCTGTTTCCATTTATTCCAAAACTATTTCAAACAACTGAAAAGGAGGAACTTCTCCCTAACTCATGCTATGGGGCCATCATCATCCCGATACCAAAACCTGGCATAGATACTACAAGAAAAGAAAACTTCAGGACAATATCCCTAATGAACATCGATGCAAAAATCCTCAACAAAATACCGGCAACCCACATCCAATAGCACATCAAAAGATTTATCCGCCACAATCAAGTAAGCTTTATCACTGAGATGCAAGGTTGGTTTAACATACACAAATCAATAAATGTGATTCATCACATAAACAGAATTAAAGACAAAAACTACATGATTATCTCAATGGATGCAAAAAATTAAGGCTTTCAGTAAAATTCAACACCCCTTCATGTTAAAAACTCTTAATACGCTAGGTATTGAAGGAACCCATCTCAAAATCATAAGAGCCATCTATGACAGACCCACAGCCAATATCACACTGAATGAGCAAAAGCTAGAAGAATTCCCCTTGGAAACTGGCACAAGACAAGGTTGCCCTCTCTCACCACTCTTATTCAACATAGTGTTGGAAGTTCTGGCCAGGACAATCAGGCAAGAGAAAGAAATAAAGTGTATTCAAATAAAAAGAAAGGAAGTCAAACTATCCCTGTTTGCAGATGACATGATCCTGTATCTAGAAAACCCATCGACTCAGCCCAAAAGCTTCTTAAGCTGAGAAGCAACTTCAGCAAAGTCTCAGGATACAAAATCGATGTGCAGAAATCACAAGCATTCCTATACACCAACAACAGACAAGCAAAGAGCCAAATCATGAATGAACTCCCATTCACAATTGCCACACAGAGAATAAAATACCCAGGAATACAGCTAAAAAGGGACACAAAGGACCTCTTCCAGGAGAATTACAAACCACTGCTCAAGGAAATAAGAGAGGACACAAACAAATGGAAAAAACTTCCATGCTCATGGATAGGAAGAATCAGTATCATGAAAATGGCCACATTGCCCAAAGCAATTTATAGATTCAATGCTATTGCCATTACCATACCATTGGCATTCCTCACAGAATTAGAAAAAAAACTATTTTAAAATACATATGGAACCAAAAAAGAATTCATTTAGCCTGGACAATCCCAAGCAAAAAGAGCAAAGCTAGAGGCATCGTGCTACCCAACTTCAAACTATACTACAAGGCTATGGTAACCAAAACAGCATGGTACTGGTACAAAAAAAGACATGTAGGCCAATGGGACAGAATAGAGAACCCAGAAATAAGGCCACACAACTACAATTATCTGATCTCTGACAAACTTGACAAAAACAAGCAATGAAGAAAGGATTCCCTATTCAATAAGTGGTGCTGGGAGAACTGGCTAGCCATGTTGCGGAAAATTGAAACTGGATCCCTTCCTTACACCTTATATCAAAATTAACTCAAGATGGATTAAAGACTTAAATGTAAAGCCAAAACTATGAAAATCCTAGAAGAAAACCTAGGCAATACCATTCAGGACATAGGCACGGGCAAAAATTTCATGTCGAAAACATCAAAAGCAATTTCGACAAAAGCAAAAATTGACAAATGGGATCTAGTTAAACTGAAGAGCTTTTGCACAGCAAAAGAAACTATCAACAGAGTGAACAGACAACCTACAGAATGGGAGAAAATTTTTGCAATCTACCCAAAGGTCTGATATCCAGAATCTACAAGGAACTTAAGCAAATTTACAAGAGAAAAACAAACGATCCCTTAAAACGTGGGCAAAGGATATGAACAGACACTTCTCAAAAAAAGACATAATGTGGCCCACAAACATATGGAAAAAAGCTCAACATCACTGATCATTAAAGAAATGCAAATCAAAACCACAGTGAGATACCCTCTCACGCCAGTCACAATGGTAATTATTAAAAAGTCAAGAAACAACAGATGCTGGTGAGGTTGCAGAGAAATAGGGATGCTTTTACACTGTTGATGGGAATGTAAATAGTTCGACCATTGTGGAAGACAGTGTAGCGATTCCTCAAATATTTAGAACCAGAAATACCATTTGACCCAGCAATCCTATTACTGGGTATATACTCAAAGGAATATAAATCATTCTGTTATAAAGATACATGCATGCATATGTTCACTGCAGCACTATTCACAATAGCATAGACATTGAATTAACCCAAATGCCCATCAGTGATAGAATGCATAAAGAAAATGTGCTACATATACACCACGGAATACTGTGCAGTCATTAAAAGAAATGAGATCATGTCTTTTGCAGGGACATGGATGAAGCTGAAAGCCATTATCTTCAGCAAACTAACACGGGAACAGAAAACCAAATACTGCATGTTCTCACTTATAAGTGGGAGGTGAACAATAAGAATACATGGACACAGGGAGGAGAACAATACTCACTGGGGCCTGTTGGGGGAGGACGGTGAAGGAGAGCATTAGGGAAAAGAGCTAACACATGCTGGGCTTAATCTAGGTGATGGGGTGATAGCTGCTGCAAACCACCATGGCACACGTTTACCTATGTAACAAACCTGCACATCCTGCACATGTACCCGAGAACTTAAAAAAATTAAAAAAAAATACCTAGGAACACAGCTAAACAAAGAGGTGAAAGATCTCTATAAGCAGAACTACAAAACACTGCTCAAAGAAATCAGAAATGACACAAACAAATGGAAAAACATTCCATGCTCATAGATAGGAAGAATCAATATCATTAAAATGGCCGTACTGCCAAAAGCAATTTATAGATTCAACGTTATTCCTATTTAATTACTATTGACATTCTTCAAGAGTTAGAAAAACTATTTTAAAATTCATATGGAGCCAGAAAAGAGACCGAATAGCCAAGGCAATCCTAACCAAAAAGAGCAAAGCTACCCAACTTCAAACTACACTACAGAACTACTGTAACTGAAACAGCATGGTACTGGTACAAAAACAGACAAATAGACCAAAGGAACAGAATAGAGAACCCAGAAATAAGACCTCACACCTACAATTATCTGATCTTCGATAAACCTGAAAAAACAAGCAATGGGGAAACAATTTTCTGCTCAATAAATGATGCTGGGATAACTGGATGGCCATATGCAGAAGATTGAAACTGGAAGGCTTCCTTATACTGTACACAAAAATTAGCTCAAGATGGATTAAAGACTTAAATGTAAAACCCAAAACTATAAAAACCCTGGAAGAAAACCTAGGTAATATCATTCTGGATATAGAAATGGGCAAAGATTTCATGTTGAAGATGCCAAAAGCAATTTCATCAAAAGCAAAAATTGGCACATGGGATCTAATTAAACTAAACAGCTTCTGAACAGCAGAAGAAACTATCGACAGAGTGAACAGACTACCTACAGAATGGGAGAAAATGTTTGCAAACTAGGCACCTGACGAAGGTCTAATATTCCAGCATCTATAAGGAACTTAAACAAATTTACAAGAAAAAAACAACCCCATTAAAAAGTGGGCAAAGGACATGAGCAGACAATTTTCAAAAGAAGATATACATGTGGCCAACAATCATATGAAAAAAATGCACAACATAACTTATCATTAGAGAAATGCAAATCAAAGCCACAATGAGCTACTATCTCACACCAGTCAGAATGGCTACCATTTAAAAGTCAAAAAATAACAGATGCTGGCAAGGTTGTGGAGAAAAAGGAAGGCTTATACACTGTTGGTGGGAGTGTAAATTAGTTTCAAACATTGTGGAAGACAATGTGGCAATTCCTCAAAGACCTAAAGACGGAAATACCACTTGACTCAGCAATTCCATTACTGGGTATACACCTAAAGGAATATGAATCGTTCTATCATAAAGACACATGCACACATATGTTCACTGAAGCACTATTCACAATAGCAAAGACATAGAATCAACCTAAATCCCCATCAACTGTAGACTGGATAAAGAAAATGTGGTACGTATATACTACGGAATACTATGCAACCATAAGAAAACCAAGATCATGTCCTTTACAGGGATGTATATGCAGCTGGAGGCCATTATCCTTAGCAAACTATGCAGGAACAGATGACCAGATACCACATGTTCTCACTTATAAGTGGGAGCTGAACACTGAGAATGCATGGACATATAGAGGGGAACAACACACACTGGGGCCTACTGGAGGGTGGAGGGTGGGAGGAGGGAGAGGGTCACAAGAAAAATAACTAATGGGTACTAGCACAATAGTTGGGTGATGAAATAATGTGCACAACAAAGCGCCATGACACACCTTTACCTATGTAACGAACCTGCACATGTACCCCTCAATTTAAAATAAAAGTTCTAAAAAAAGAGAGAGAGAGAGATAGGGGAGTCCGGACCAGAGGCCAAGCTAACCAAATCATAAGGTTTAAGACCTAAATGAAATTACCTAGCTCTAGTTCAACCTTTTTAGTTTACAGGTAAAGAAAATGAGGCCCAGAGGACAAATAAGTATTTACTACTTTTTATAATATAATAATATTATAATATTCATTATTTAATAAGTATTATCCTTTTCATATATTTCTGGATTTCATGTGGTAATATGTGTTAAGAGTTTCGGGGTTTATATTCATGAGGAATATTGCTCTCATTTTCCTGTAATGTCTTTGTCTAGTTTTGGTCAGGGGATTCTGGTCTCATAAAGTGAGTTGGAAACTGTTCCCTCTTTTTCCATTTTCTGAAAAAGTTGTCCTAAATTTGTATTATTTTCCCCTTAATCATTTGTTAGAATTCATATGTGAAGTTATTTGGGCCTGGAGCTTTTTATGGGAAGTTTTGAATTACAGTTTTAATTTACTTAGCAGTTAATGACCGTTCAGATTTTCTATTTCTTTTGTCTGTTTGGCAATTTGTGTTTTTTAAGGAATTCATCCATTTTATGTAGGTAATCAAATTTATTTGGATAAAGTATTTTTAATATGTCTTATCCTTTTACTATCTCTAAGATCTTTCTTTCACAATATTGGTCATTTGTGTCTTTTCCTTATCAGTCCAGCAAGAAGCTTATTAATATTAATCTTTTCAAAGAAATCTTTTTTAATTTCATTGATTGTTCTCTTTTTCCTATTTCATTAGTTTTCTTTTTTTTAAGTTCAGGGGTACAAGTGCAGGTTTGTCACATAGGTAAATTTATGTCTTGGGGATTTGTTATACATACTATTTCATCACCCAGATATTAAGCCTAGTGCCCTTTTTCCTGACTCTCTCCCTCCTCCCACCCTCCATCCTCTAACAGGCCCCAGTGTGTGTTGCTCCTCTCTGTGTGTCCATGTGTTCTCATCATTTAACTCCCACTTACAAGTGAGAACATGTAGTGTTTGGTCATCTGTTCCTGCATTGGTTTGCTGAGGATAATGGCCTCCAGCTCCATCCACGTCCCTGCAAAGGACATGATCTTGTTCTTTTTTACGACTGCATGGAATTCCATGGTGTATGTGTACCACATTTTCGTTATCCGGTCTACAGTTGATGGGCATTTAGGTTGATTCCATGTCTTTGCTATTGTGAATAATGCTTCAATATTTCATTAATTTTCACATTTTACTATTTCCTTTCTTCCACTCACTTTTGGTTTACACCTTTTCCCCTTTAGCAAGCATTTAAAGCTAGTTTTCTTGTAAGTACAGCTTTAGTGACATCCCACAAACTTTTATATGCCATGTTTTTATTTTTATTTAGTTAAAAAATGTTTCTAGTTTCCTTTATGATTTTTTTGACTTACGGGTATTTAGAAGTCTGTTATTTAATTTTCACATATTTGGGAAATTTTCCAAATATATTTTTAGCATTGAATTATAATTTTAATTATACAAAAATCAGAGAACCCAACTTTAGTTCTTTTAAATATATTAAGAATTGTTGCCAGGTGCGGTGGCTCACACCTGTAATCCCAGCACTTTGGGAGGCCAAGGCAGGCGGATCACATGAGGTCAGGAGTTTGAGACCAGCCTGGCCAACATGGTGAAACCCCGTCTCTACTAAGAATACAAAAATTAGCCGGGCGTGGTGGTGCACCCCTGTAATCCCAGCTACTCAGGAGGCTGAGGCATGAGAATCGCTTGAACTCAGGAGGCAGAGGTTGCAGTGAGCTGAGATCGCACAACTGCACTCCAGCCTGGGCAACAGAGCAAGACTCTGTCTCAAAAAAGAGAAAAAAAAAAGAATTGTTTTATTGTTCAGCAATATGATCTACCTTAATGAATATTCCTCATGTGTGTATTCTACCATTGTTGGATATATTGTTTGAAAAATGTCTAACAGGTTAAAGTAACTGATAACATTTTCAGGGCTTCTATATTTTTAGTGACTTTCTATTTACTTGTACTATCAATTACTGAGAGAACAGTTTTACAACCTCCAACCATAATTGCGGATTTATCTATTCCTCTTTTCAGCCTCTCAGATTTTGCTTGATGCTTTTTTGAAACTCTGTCATTAGGTGCATAGACACTTAGAATTATGTCTTGTTTTATTAATTTACCCCATTTAGTATTATAAAACATTTCTCTTTTTCCCTGGTAATATTTCTGTTCTGAAATCTACCTTTTCTGTTATTAATATAGCCACCCTAGCACCCTTATGATTAGTGTTTGCATGGTATATATCTTTCCATCTTTTTACTTTTAATTTCTTTTCATTATACTTGAAGTACATTCTTTGTAGGTAACATATGGCTGGGTCTTGAAATTTTAACAAGTATTACAACCTGTCTTTTATTTGAACAGTTCAGACCTTTGGTCTGTGGGGCCACAGGGAAGGAAGGGTGCAACTGTCTGTCGATCCTGCACTGGCTCATCTTCCCCAGTCTACACATGAACATTTCTAGCACTTGCTTTTTATCCTGAGAATTTCTCAACATGTATAATATCCAGCTGCATAATCCAATCTGCCCTAATGACTGATTTTTCTTTTTCTGGATACACTGGGCCTTAGAGGCCCCAGGAAACATTAGCTATGGATTGTCAGCTGAGCACATTCTTGTATCTATCTGGTGCAGAGAAAGAGACAACAGCCTGGGATTCTCAAGGCTAAGAGGGGTTCTGCTTCTGGCCAGCTATGGGCCCCCTGGCAAGTTTTTTGACATTCTAGGTCTCACTGTCCTCAACTATAAAAGGAGGAGGTTGCACCAAAGAACCCCTAAAGCCCCTCCCACCTCTAATCTCCTACGGGACTGTCCATTCTTCTTAAGGATCATTATAGACACACAGCAGGGAACATAAACTAGACAAATTCTGAGAAACAGCTAAGAAAAGTACTACAGACCCACCAGAATGGGAGTATAAATTGGGCTTCATCTGCCCCATTGCAACCTAGGCTTCCTTTGCCTTATGATTTGGCTCAATGGCATCTGTGACAAGGTAGCTTGAAGTTGACACCAGTGCATCTCTGGAGATTGGATGGGCCGGGCTCAGAATCCCATACATCCTTTTTTTTTCTCACCCTATCCGTACCCTCACCCTACTAGAATTATGCACGCACTTGTTGAAAACAGCCCTAGCAAAGTAAATCTAGGCTCCTTAGGCCATGATTAAGGCCCCTTGAAGAAGTCAAATTACCTAAGAAACTCTAGACATGCACCCTCCAATATGCAAGCCACTAGTTCGTGTCTACTGAGCTCCTGAATTGTGGCTAGTGCTAATGGAGATGTGCTGTAAGCATGAAATGCACACCAGATGTACAAGACTTAGTATGAAAAAATATATTAAAACCTCATTAATATGAGATTATTTTTATATTAAAATAATAGTTGTTAATATTGGGTTAAATAAAATATAGCATTAAAATTCATTTCTCCTGTTTTTACCTTTTTAATGAGTATACTAGAAATTTTAAGTTTATGACTATGGCACACTTTACCTCTACTGGACAGCACTGCTATTTAGAGTATCAAAATTTGGTATCTTTTGTGATAATAATAAATCATTTATCAAGGAGAAATACCCTAGAATTGGACACTCATCACCCATTATGTAACTTCAGCTAGCCTCTTGGTTTGTCCTCCTCTCTCTCACAGAATTAATAAAGCAATCTATCAGGACAAAATGAATAAATATTATCTTTTCTTTTTCATTTTTTCAAATCATTGGAGGTCTTTGGGGGAAAAGGTGACAGCAGGACACTAGGTGTGTTATGAAAGCATGAGCCTATGGGCAAGTTTGGATATGCTTGTCATCCATGACAGGAAATTTTGGCCACAAGTCAGTTACTCACCTAGAAAATTAATTGTTAATGTACCTGTGTACTCTTACAGCTTCCACAACTGCACTTTGCTGAAATTACACACACACACACACACACACACAGACACACACGTTTGATTGTCACGTATCAATGTTAGGCAGTTTTCCTCCTGGGTGTCTTTCTTTATCATTATTATCATCATTGGTATTGTTTCTCCTTCACTTCTGTCTCTTGCAAACCAGATATTTGTTTCCCTCACACAGCACCTGCTTTAGAAATAAAATAAATTACAGAGAAGGAATTAGTAAACTAGATTTGCTCCTTGAAGTGTATAAAAGTTAAGTGTATAGAGGATGGGAAGGTGAGGGAGTTTGCAATGGTTTGGATGTGGTTTGTCACCACCAAAATTCATGTCGACATTTAAATGCCAGTGTGGCAGTGTTGGGGGTGGGGTCTAGTGGGAGGTGTTGGATCATGGGGACAGATCTCTCATGGATAGATTAATGCCGCCTCTCGGGAGTGAGTTTCACTCTTACAGACTTGGTTAGTTACCATGACAACAAGTTTTTCCTTCTCATGTTTCATCTCTTTGGACATTCCCACTCCCCCATCCATTTTCTGCCATGAGTTGAAGCAGCACAAGACCCTCAGAGATGGGCTGCTCAGTTTGGGACTTCCTGGCCTCCAGAATTGTGAGCCAAATAAAATATATTTTCTTTATGAATTACACAGTCTCAGGTCTTCTGATATAGCAACATAAAACAGACTAAGACAGGGTTCTCTAGGGTATGAGAGTATGAAGAAAAATTTCTAGTTTTCTGGTTAAAGAAGTATTTTGGGCAAGAATAACATGTATCCAGAAAGAACTCTTGCAATGAGAAGTGTTGGCTGTCTTTCCTTTTGTTCAGGGGCACTGTCTTTGGGGACATATTTGATTCCCAGTAGAAGGAAATGGCAATAATGTATAGTTGGATGACACCATCTTCTGCTCCTTCATGCCCCCTTAAGATGTTGTTCACTCTTCCATTGCAAACATCCAGAACAAGGCAAGCATGGACTTCCTAGGTCTAGGAGGAGAGAGAAAGGTACTGGTTGCTACCTAATACCATTGAATATCTCAGAGCTGGGAGAATTTCCACTGAGTCTATGTCTGGAGACAGAAATGACTGCTCCATGGTGGGAAGCCAATCTTAGCTCAGGTTCTCGCCATATTTCTGGGGGACTACTGCAAGAGCCCCCATCTGGTCTCTCTACCTTCAGATTAGCCCGATCTGAACCACCCTTTACAGTGCACTCAGAGGGAACTTTTAAATGTGAATCTGATGACATCCGCTTGAAACCCTTCAACTAACCTTCTATACTTTTTAGGATAAGATTTGAGACCCTTAACATGCCAAACAATGCCTTCCATGTGTGATTTTTTTGTTATTTCTCTAGCATCATTTTTCACCGTACACTTGCTGCCCCCAGTGAGACACCTATATCTCTTATTTCGGCACTTTAACTGACATTACTTCCCGCTATTTGTTAAGTTCAATCCTACAGACATTTATTGAGCATTTATTATGTGTCAGGCATTGTTATGAGGCTACCAAGATGAAGAAGACAAAGTCCCTGACCTCAAGAAACTTATAACATCTGGAATGTTCTTTCCTACCCCATTTTCTGGATGAACAAACTGGCCATCTTTGAAGGCTCAGCCTAAGTGTTGCAGCAGCCTTAAAGGCCTTTCTGGCCTTGCCAAGACAGAACTGCACCCTGTGCCTATTTCTATAACATCTAGAACACTGCTGCACAAAGCCAGTATGAGATAAAGGAGCCCGTTCCAGAATTTAAACCAATGCACTGCTTTTTTTAATAAAGAAAGACTTGGTTCAAAAAATAATGCCAGCTAGACTAAACAATGTGCTTAACGGTGCTTGCTTGTAACAAATACTTTCAGACCAACAGTTGGCCTCTGGACAGCTGAAGGAGAGAATAAATAGAAGGGTAAGATGTAGAATTTTCAATATATAGTTGCTGAGAGTTGAGAAATTTAATAATACAAAAGAAATTTATAGCTAGTAAGCCAACAAAGAAAAGAAAATGGGGGCATAAAAGAAATACATATAGGCCAGAAAAGAAAAGAAGGAAACAAAGAGCAGATGGATAAATAGAAAACAGATAGCAATGTAACAGACTTAAACCCAAACAGATCAATAAATACATTAAGAGTAAGTTACCTAAACAATCCAATTAGAAGACAGATACTGTCAGATTGCACGAAAAGGGAAGATTCAACTATATGCTGCCCACAGGAAACACTTTTTATTTTTTAAATTTTAGATTCAAGTGCTACGTGTCCAGGTTTGTTACATGGATATATTACATGATACTGAGGTTTGGGCTTTCAACTGAACCCATCACCCAAATAGTGAATTCAGAGCCCAGAAGATTATTTTTTAATCCTGGCTCCCCTTCCTCCCTCCCCCGTTTTGGACTCTACACTGTCCATTGTTCCCACCTTTATGTTCATGTGTACCCAGTGGGGAAAGCTACTTTAAACATAAAGACATAAATAAGTCAAATTAAATAATAACAAAAGATATACCATACCAACATTGATCAAAATAAGGCTGAAGTAACTATATTACTATCAGACAAAATAGATTTTCCAAAGCAAAATATATATATTACATTATATATTTATACAATGTAATATATTATATATAATATATATTTAATATATAATATTAAATTAAATACTAAATAATATAATATTACTTTATATATTATTAAATTAAATATTTAATTTTAATTATATATTATATTTTATATTTCATTAAATTTAATTTAATTTATAATTAAATTATATATTATATATAAATTAATATAATTTATATATAAATTATAAATATAAATTATATGTATTATATATAATTAATAATATATAATATATAATATAATAAATAATATATAATATAATTATATATAATATATACAATAATTATATATTATATATAAATTAATATAATTTAATTATATATTATTAAATATTAAATAATATAATATTACATTATATATATAATACATTACATTAAATATTACATTATATATTTATATAATATATTAATTATATATTTTACATATTATATATGTTACATATTATATATAATACATATTTTATATATTATATATTATACATATTTTATATACATTTTATATATTATACATATTTTATGTATAATATATAATACATATTTTATGTATATTATATATTTTATATATTATATATTATATATATTTTATATATTATATATTTTTATATATTATATTTTTTATATATTATATAATATATAAAATATATAATATATATATTTTATATCTATGATATATATTTTTATATATTATATATTATATATATTTTATATATTATATATTTTTATATTTTTATATATTATATATATTTTTATATATTTTATATATAATATATTTTTTATATATTTTATATGTATTATATATAATATATATTTTATGTTATATATATATATATATATAAAAAACCAGGGATAATAAGGATCACTTCACAGTGATAAAGGGGTTAATTCATAAAGATAAGATAAAATCCAAACTGCTTATTCCCCTAATAACAGAGCCTCAACATACACGAAGAAAATAACTGAATTGCAAGAGAAATAAACAAATCTACCATTATACTTGAACATTTCAATACTCCTCTTTCAATAATTGATATAACAAATAATTGATATAATAATTGATAGAAAGTCAGTAAGAGTACACTCAATTTGAGCAATGCTATCAACTAATTTGATCTAAATTGCATTTACAGAATACAGCTTCCAACAAGAGCAAAACACATTCTTTTCAAAAACATTTACAATGTTATACCATATTATTAGCCATCAATACATTTAAAAGGATTCAAGTCATAAAAAGTATATTTTATGACCACAATGAAATTAAATTAGAATTAACAACAGAAAGTTCTGTGGAAAAATCCCTTAAATATTTGGGATTTGACTAATGGATTTCTAATAGCTCATGGGTTAAAATAATGGGAAGGTAGAAAGTATTTTAAATAAAACAAAGATGAAGAAACAACATAACTAAAGAATAAAATGCAGCCAAAACACTACTTAGAGGGAAATATATTAGAAAAGAGAAAGGCTGCTAATCAATGATCTTATTTGCTACTTTAAGAAACAAAAAATAAGAGCAAAGGAAAACCAAAGTAACCAAAAGAAAGAAATTATACATATCAGAGCAGAAATTCTTGAAATAAAAACAGAAAACAATAGAGAAAATTAGTGAAATTAAAAGTTGGTACTATGGGAAGATCAGTAAGATTGACAAACCTCTAGCTAGACTGGTTAGGGGGAAAAACTCATCGCAAATTACCAGTATCAGGAATAAGAGAGGTACCTTCACCACAGATTCTTTAGATTTCAAAAATATAACAAGGGAATGTTAAGAATAACTTTTTGCCAATCAATTTACAATTTTAAATAATTAGGCAAATTTTTTGAAATAAAAGAATTACTAAAACTCAAGAAGAAATGAAAAACATAAATATCCGTATATAAATAAGATTTTTTTTTTTTTGTAGAGAGGGTCTTGCTGTGTTGCCCAAGCTGGTCTCAAGCTTCTGGCCTCAAGTGATCCTCCTGCCTTGGCCTCCCAAGGCATTGGGCTTACAGGCACGAGCCATCACATCATGCTGAGAAATTAAATTTTTAATAAAAAAACTTTATCTCAAAGAAAACTGCAAATTCATTGGAGTAAAGAGTACATCACAATCACAACTTCTTTGTGATGAAGATAACACTGATGCCAAAACTAAAGATACTTCAGGGATAGAAAACTAAAAGGCAATATCCTCCATAACCAGAGATGCAAAAATTCTTAACAAAAATTTAAAAAATAAAATCTAACAATATGTAAAATGGATAATGGTTGAGTTTAACCCAGGAATGCAAAATTAGGTTAACATTCAAACATCAGTCAATGTAATTTACCGTATTGACAAGTATTTTTTAAAAAAACAACCATACAATTAACACACACAGAAAAAAAATTATGAAATCTGACATCTATTCCTGATGGGTATGAGTCTATCTTGTGTGTTGATGGAATGTGGAACAAACGAGGAGAGAGTAGCAGGAGATAAAATCAGAGAGATCGCAGGGGGCCATATCATATAGAATCTTGTAAAGACTTCCTTTTTTTCTCTTAGTGACATGAATGACATTGGAGGGATATGAGGAGAGGAGTGACATTGATTTAATTTAGATGTTAACCAAATTGCACTTTTCGATGTATTGAGAATAGACTTGAGAGGTCAAGGACAGGAGCAGACACTCCATTTGGGAGGCAATTGCAATGACGCATGCCATTTGACAGATGGTAGTGGTTTGGACAAGGAGTCACACTGGAAATGACAAGAAGTGGTAGGATTCGGGATTATATTTTTTTCAATTTTGAAGAATTGAGTTGAATGTGACGCCTATGAGAAAAACAAGCCAAATATTTTTCCACTGTTTTTGTCCTGAGCAAATGAAAGGATGGTATTACCATTAACTCTGATGGTGAAGACTACAAGAGGAGCAGGTTCAGGGGAGGAGAGGTACTAGAGATTGATATTGAACATATTAAGTTTGAGATATCTATTAGACAGTTACATATAAATATTTTGGTCTTTCTCCCCAGTTCCTGGCATGGAGTGCCTAAAACCCTTGAATCTCCTGAGCTCAGGACTCTTCCTTATCTCCCCCACGTACCTCTTCATGGGGCTATCTGTATTTTAGCATAATCTTTATTAAATAATAAACCAGTAAATATAAGTAAGCATTTCCTTGAGTTCCGTGAGCCATCCAGCAAATTATCGAACCTGAGGAGGGGATCCTGGGAAACCCAATTTTATAGCTAGTCGGTCAGAAATATAGGTGACAACCTGGGACTTGTGATTGGTGTCTAAAGTAGAGGAACAGTCTTGTGGGATTTTGCCCTAACCTGTGGGATCTGCACTAACACTAGTTAGTGTCAGAATTGAACTGAATTGTAGGGCACCCAATTGGTACTATTGGCAAATTGCTTGGGAAACACCCACACATTTTGGTCACGGCAGTGTTCTGTGTTGTGTTAAGTGTGAGAGTAGAAAAAAGTTTTTTTCCTATATATTATGGATGTCTATTAGACACTCAAGCAGCAATATTGAATAGGCAGTTAGAAATACAAGTCATTATATGTGCATGATGCTAACACAACAATAGGGAATGAGATCCCATGGGAGTTAGTGTGGATACAGGAGAGGTCTGAGGATGGAGTCTGTGGGCACTCAACACTTACAAGTTGGGGAAGAAGCTAACAACATACTGACAGGATCAAATCAGTATATATTAACCTTGAAAATAAACAGGCTAAGCACCCCACTTAAAAGGCACAGAGTGGCAAGCTGGACAAAGCAGCAAGATACAACTGTATGCTGTCTTTAAGAGACCCATCTCACATTCAATGACACCCATAGGCTCAAAGTAAAGGGACAGACACAAATCTACAAAGCAAACAGAAAACACAAAAAGAGCAGGGGTTGCTATTCTAACTTCAAATAAAACAGACTTTAAATCAGAAATCATCCAAAAAGACAAAGAAGGGCATTACATAATGATAAAGAGTTCAATTCAAAAAGAAGACTTAACTATCCTAAATACATATGCCCAACACCGGAACACCAAGATTCATAAAACAAGTTCTTAGAGACCTACAAAGAGACTTAGATAACCACACAATCATAGTGGGAGACTTCAATACGCCACTGTCAGTACTAGGCAGATCATCAAGGCAGAACACTGACAAAAATATTCAAGACCAGGCTGAGCATGGTGGCTCACGCCCGTAACCCTAGCACTTTGGGAGGCTGAGGTAGGCAGATTGCTTGAGCTCAGGAGTTCAGGACCAGCCTGAGCAATGTGGAGAAACTACGTCTTTCTAAAAAATACAAAAATTAGCTGGGTGTGGTTGGTCACGCCTGTAGTCTCAGCTACTTGGGGAGCTGAGGTGAAAGGATCACTTGAACTTGGGAGATTGAGGCTGCAGTGAGCTGAGATCAGACCACTGCACTCCAGCCTAGGTGACAAAGTGAGAACTTGAAAAAAGATAAGAAAGAAAGGAAGGAAGGAAGGAGAAAGAAAGGAAAGAAAAGAAAAAGAAAGAAGGAAGGAAGGAAGGAAGGAAGGAAAGAAAGAAAAAGAAAGAAAGAAAGAAAGGAAGAAAGAAAGAAAAGGGAAAAATATTCAAGACCTGAACTCAACTCTAGACTCAATGCACCTAACAGGCATATACAGAACACTCCACCCATCAAGAGCAGAATATACATTCTTCTCATCTGCATATGGCACACACTCTAAAAATCCACCACATGATCAGCCATAAAACAATTCTCAACAAATTTAAAAAAAAATCATACCAACCAGACTCTGGGACCACAGTGCAATAAACAGAAATCAATACTAAGATGTCTCAAAAATCATATAATTACATGGAAATTAAACAACCTGCTCCTAAATGACTTTGGGGTAAACAATGAAATTAAAGCCAAAATCAAGAAATTATTTGAAACTAATGAAAATAAAGATGTGACATACCTGAATCTCGGGGACACAACTAAAGCAGTGTTAAAAGGAAAGTTTAGAGTGCTAAATGCCCATATCAAAAAGTTAGAAAGATCTCAACAACCTAATATCACACTTAGAGTTACTAGAAAAATAAGAGAAAACCAACCCCAAAGCTACCAGAAGAAAATAAATAACCAAAATCAGAGCTGAACTGAATGAAATTAGGACACAAAACACCATACAAAAGATCAGTAAAACCAAAAGATGGTTCTTTGGAAGAATAAATAAGATTGATAGACCACTAGCTAGACTAATAAAGAAAAAAATAACAGACTATCCAAATAAACAAAATTAGAAATGACAAAGGGGACATTACCACTGACCCTACAGATATACAAAACCCTCAGAGACTATTATGAACACCTTTATGCACCCAAGCTGGAAAACCTAGAAGAAATGGGATAAATTCCTGGACAAAGACAACCTCCCAAGATTGAATGAGGAAGAAACTGAAACCATGAGCAGATCAATAACAAGTTCCAAAATTGAATTAGTAATAAAAAGCCTAACAATTAGAAAAAGCTCTGGTCTGGCCAGGCACAGTGGCTCACGCATGTAATCCCAGCACTTTGGGAGGCCGAGGCAGGTGGATCACAAGGTCAGGAGATTGAGACCATCCTGGCTAACACAGTGAAACCCTGTCTCTACTAAAAATTCAAAAAATTAGCCGGGTGTGGTGGTGGGCACCTGTAGTCCCAGCTACTCAGGAGGCTGAGGCAGGAGAATGGTGTGAATCTGGAGGCAGAGCTTGCAGTGAGCCAAGACTGTGCCACTGCACTCCAGCCTGGGCAACAAAGCGAGACTCTGTCTCAAAAAAAAAAAAAAAAAAAAAAACAACTCTGGTCTAGACAGATTCACAGACAAATTCTACAAGGTATATAAAGAAGAGCTGGTATCAATCCTACATAAACCATTCCAAAACATTGAGGAAGAAGGACTCTTACCTAACCCATTCTATGAGGACGGCATCATTCTGATACCAAAACCTGGCAGAGACACAACAAAAAAAGAAAACTTCAGGCCAATATCCTTGACGAACATAGATGCAAAAATCCTCAAGAAAATACTATCAAATTGAATCCAGCAGAACATCAAAAAGCTAATCCACTATGATCAAGTAGGCTTTATCCCCGGGATGGCAGGTTGGTTCAACATATGTAAATCAATAAATGTGATTTATCACAGAAACAGAACTAAAAACAAAAACCACATGACCATGTCAAAAGACACAGAAAAGGTTTTCAATAAAATTCAACACAGGCTGGGTGTGGTGGCTCACGTCTGTAATCCCAGCACTTTGGGAGGCCAAGGTGGGCAGATCACTTGAGGTCAAGGGTTCAAGACCAGCCTGGCCAACATGGTGAAACCTTATCTCTACTAAAATACAAAAATTAGCCGGGTGTGATGGCAGGTGCCTGTGATCCCAGCTATTTGGGAGGCTGAGGCAGAAGAATTGCTTGAACCCAGGAGGTGGAGGTTGCAGTGAGCCGAAATTACACCACAGCACTCCAGCCTGGCCGACAGAGTTAGACTACATCTCAAAAAAAAAAAAAAAAAAAAAACCAACATTCCTTCATGTTAAAAACCCTCCCCAAATTAGGTATTGAAGAAACATACCTCAAAATAATAACAACCATCTGCGACAAACCCACAGCCAACATCATACTGAATGGGCAAAAGCTGGACACATTACCCTTGAACTGGAACAAGACAAGGATACTTACTCTCACCACTGCTATTCAACATAGTACTGGAAGTCCTAGCCAGAGGAATTAGGAAAGAGAAAGAAATAAAAGGCATTCAAATAGGAAGAGAGGCAGTCAAACTATCTCTCTTCACAGATGGTATGATTTTATACCTAGAAGGCCCCTTAGTTTCTGCCCAAAAGCTCTGAGATCTGATAAAGAACTTTAGCAAAGCTTCAGGATCAAAATTGGTGTATAGAAATTAGTAGCATTTCTATATACCAATAACATGCAAGCTGAGATCCAAATCAAGAATGCAATCCCTTTCTCAATAGCCATAAAAAATAAAAAAATACCTAGTAATACAGCTAACCAGAGAGGTGAAAGATCTCAACAATAAGAATTACAAAACACTGCTGAAATAAATGAGAGATGACACAAACAAATTGAAAAACATTTCATGCTCATCAACAGGAAGAATCAATATTGTTTAAATGGCCATAATATCCAAAGCAATTTACAGATTCAATGTCATGCCTATCAAATGACCAATGACATTTTTCACAGAATTAGGGGAAAAAAACATTCTAAAATTCACGTGAAACCAAAAAAGAGCTCAAGTAGCCAAAGCAATCCTAAGTGAAGATAACAAAAGCAGAGGCACCACACTACTCAACTTCACATTATACTACAAGGCTACAGTAACCAAAACAGCATGGTACTGGTACAAACACAGACACCTAGACCAAAAGAACAGGTTAGCCAACTCAGAAATACAGCTGCACACCTACAACCATCTGATTTTCGACAAAGTTGACAAAAACAAGCAATGGGCAAAGGACTCTCTATTCAATAAATGGTGCTGGGACACGTGGCTAGCCATATGCAGAAGCTTGAAACTGGATTCCTTCCTTTCACCACATATAAAAATCAACTCAAGATGGATTAAGGACTTCAATGTAGTATCTCAGACTATAAAAACCCTAGAAGAAACCCTAGGAAATATCATATGGACATTGGCCCTAGCAAAGATTTCATGACGAAGACACCAAAAGTAACCACGACAAAAACAAAACTTGACATATGGGACCTAATTAAACTAAAGAGCTTCTGCACAGCAAAAGAAACTATCAACAGAGTAAACAGCCTACAGAATGGAAGAAAATATTTGCAAACTGTGCATCTGACAAAGGTCTAATATTCAGCATCTATGAGGAATTTAAACAAATTAACAAGTGAAAAACAAACACCCCATTAAAAAACGGACAAAGGACATGAACACACTTCTCAAAAAATGACATACATATGACCAACAAGCATATGAACAAAATGCTCAACATCACTAAGCATCAGACAAATGAAAATTAAAGCCGCAATGAGATACCGTCTCACACCAGTCAAAATGGCGATTACTTAAAGGTTAAAAAATAACAGATGCTGGCAAGGTTGCCGAGAAAAGGGAACACTCATCCACTGCTGGTGGCTGTGTAAATTAGCCCAGCCATGGTGAAACGCAGTTTGGCAATTTCTCAAAGAATTTAAAACAGAACTACCATTCAACCCACCAATCCCACTGTTGGGCATATGCCTAAAGGGATATAAATTGTTCTACTGTAAAGACAGATGCACTTGTATGTTCACTGCAGCACTATTCACGATAGCAAAGACATAGAATCACCCTAAATTCCCATCAAGAGTGGACTGGATAAAGAAATTATGGTACATATACACCATGGAATTCTATGCAGCCATAAAAAAGAACAAGATCATGTCCTTTGCAGCAACATGGATGGAGCTAGAGGCCATTATCCTAACTGAATTAACATAGGAACAGAAAACCAAATACTGGATTTTCTCACTTATAAGTGGGAGCTAAACATTGAGTACACATGGACATAAAGAAGGGAACAATAGGCACCAGGGCCTACTTGAGGGTGGAGAGTGGGAGGAGGGTGAGAATTGAAAAGCTACCTGTCAGGTACTATGTTTATTACATGGGTGATGAAATAATCTGTACACCAAACCCCCATGACAAACAATTTACTCATATAATAAACCTGAACATGTACCCCCCGAACCTAAAATAAAAGCTGGGGGGAAAAAAGAAATTGGAGAGAAGAGAGCCTCCCTTCCTGAGGATAATAGCCTTTGTGTATGCCAGACACTGTTACAAGCATTTTACACATTATGGCTCACATTATGGCTGAACCTGTATATAGGATGTAGGTTGACAAAACTGAGGCACAGAAAGCATAAGTAACTTGCTAAGGGTAAGAAAGATTGTAAGAATAGAAGCAAACACTACTGAAGGGAAGACAACAGGACTCAGACACATTGAGAGGAGAACCAAGTAAAACTGATTTACACCATATACAGGCAAATGGGATGCGCTGATAGAGCTCCTTTTATTAAAAATTCTGCAGGAATAAAAGAAAATTCATGGCAACTATGCAGAGAGGTTAACACAAAAAAGAAGAGGAAATATAGTATAAATGGGAAAGTGAAAAATCCATCCTGAAATCTAATATAAGCCTAAGAAATAGGGAAAAAATCTAAGACAAGTTATTTTGTATCTAGAAACAAACAAGGAAAACATGAATTCATTGAAACAAAAATAAATAAATACTTAGATGAGACAATAAAATAAGATGGAAAAATGGTAGTTACAGAGCTAAGGAAAAATTGCAGATCAAAACAGCAATTACAGAGTTAAGAAGTAAATCTGAAAGACCAAGAAACAAAATTAACATAGGCAAATATTAAATTCATCACATTCAAAAAAGCTTGAGATAATCATAGAAGTGGTGTAGGGAAAAGATAATAAAGTCGAAATTGTTAGGATGAAGATTAAGCTACGAGGGATAGATAATGATCTACCTCTGGTCCTTGTTTCCCCAAAAGAAAGACTACAATGCGTGAAATACAAAAAATATCCACCAGTATAAAAGAAAAGAAAGAAAGAGCTGGCTAGGAAATTGAAAGGGCTCCCTGGATTCTGGGAAGAAGTGATAGTGCTGGCTCAACTCTGAGACATACTTGAATTTACTACACTTCAAAGTAAAAGAAAATGGTCTCATGTATTCAAGAACAAAAAGCAATTACAATTACAATGGTGGGGTAGGGCCAGGAGAGGACCCTGAGAATCAGGCAGCATTTGATGAAAGAAAATGGTAAAACAGTGTCCACAAAGTTCTGAGGAAAAGAAAGTGGAACATGACAATTTCCTACCATACAAGTTCTTGTTAAATCAGATGCAGCAGTCAAACATATAAACACTGAGAGAACATAAAACCCGCAAGCGCTTCTTGTAAATGAAAATGAAACCAATTGACCCAAGAGATGAATCGAAGTAGATTTCAGAAATGCATTGGTGTTGGCATCAGAATTCTTCTCATAGAGGGAATTTTCCTTAGAAAAAAGAAGCTTTGATAAGCTTCTGGGGGTAGTACAGAGTTCCATACTTTCAGACTTTTCCATATCTGTATATTATTCCTACTGTTATTTAGTTAATATGTTTCTTTAAACTAACTCACTTTTTAATTTAGATTCATATGTTTACAAAGGAATCTTGCAATCACAAGCCTAAAAGAAAAATTGGCATCACTTACGGTAAATAGAAGGTAGCCAAGCATAAAAATAAATTCAGCGAAACCAAAACAATGTTATTAATATAACCAGATATCATCGCCAGCTTTAAGAAAGCCAAAGCTGAAGCTTGCTTTCTCTTTCATAAAAAGAGAGTTTGGTATGTGCTAGATGTTATATGCTTATTCTCACCAAACAGACTGTCTTTGACTAATTCATCTTACTACTAAATAGAGTGTATTGTGCGATTCAATGAAATTTAAAGCGGTGTTCTTCGCATCACCTTAAATCTCACTTTGGGTGCTGTGAGTGGAATTTTCGTGTGTCTTTTCCCTCCTTCAAATTCATCTGTTAAAACCGTAACCGCTAATGTGATGGTGTTAGGATGTAGGCTGTTTGGGAGGTGATTAGGGAGCAAGAGTGGAGCCCTCACGAGTGGGAGTCATGCCCTCATGAAGGGATTTTGGAGGCTCCCTCACCCATCTGCCATGTGAGGACGCAGGAGAGGATGCCATCTGTGAGCCAGGAAGCAGCCCTCACCAGACACCGAATCTGCCAGTGCTTTCATCTTGGCCTGCCAGCCTCCAGAGCTGTGAGAAATACATTTCTGACGTTTAAGAGCCACCCTGTCTATGGTAGTTTGTTATAGCAGCCCAAATGGACCATGACGGGGGAAACACAAATAGAGGGTAAGACCCTACAAACACAGAAAATGGAAAACCACCCTGCATGGGACAGCTTTGCTCCTCCTAAGGAAAAGATGGGAAGCTAGAAAGGGGAAAAGGGAAGGGGTGCATCTGTTTCCTGGGCTTGCTGCAACAAATTACCACAAACCTGCTGACTTTAAATGACAGAAATTGATTTTCTCACAGTTCTGGAGGCCAGAAATCTAAACTCTGGGTTTCAGTAGGGTGTGCTCCCTCCAAAGGCTCTGAGGGAGAACCTTCCCCTGCCTCTTCCTGCTTCTGGTGGCTCCAGGCGTTCCTTGGCTTGCGGCTGCTTCACTCCAGTATGCTGGTATTCACGAGGTCTCTCCTGCTTCTCCTTATGTGTCTCTTCTCTGTGTGTCTCTTATAAAAACACTTCTCACTAAATTAGGACCCAAAGGTCCTTTCTCCAAATAAGGTCATATTCACAGTTTCAGCAGGGGTTAAACGTACACATATCTTTTGGCAGGGGTAGCGCATGATTCAACTCACTAACAATGGGCAAGAGGATAAAAGAGCTTTTAAGATGGACATTTATTTGGACGAAATTCCCTAATGGATAGTCACCATAATGATCATTTGAATATGAGGATGCCATTTGAAATTATTTAAACTTCTGGAATATAAAACCTTCCTCTGTGTTCCCCTAAATCTTATGTCAGGCTGTTATAAACACATCTACACACACTCACACACGGGACTTTTCAACGCTCCTGCTTATACACACACGTGCACATACTTAGGTAAGTATGTCTATTTTCACCTCAAGCGCACTCTTTTAAGTAGATGGTTTCTTCCTTTCATGAACTGCTATCATTTTTGCTCCATGCAAAATCCCATTTTGTCTTATTCTGTACCTTTTTTCACTAAACATTATATTTTTTAGACCTCTCCACATTATTCTCAAGTTTATGTATCACAAATGTACTGCTTCCAAATGGTAGACTATATTCCATTATATGGATATGTGATGTAGATATCACATACATACATATACATATAACACATTTTACTTTACTATTAGTAGGTTCCTCTAGGTAGACCCCTAAGAAACTTCTGTCTCTTTGCTACTACAGCGAGTGCTGTGATAAGAATGCTCATGCCTGTAATCCCAGCACTTTGGGTGGCCAAGGTGGGCAGACCGCCTGAGTTCAGGAGTTCGAGACCAGCCTGACCAACATGGAGAAACCCCTGTCTCTACTAAAAAATACAAAATTAGCCAGGTGTGGTGGCGCATGCCTGTAATTCCAGCTACGTGGGAGGCTGAGGCTGGAGAATTGCTTGAACCCAGGAGGCGGAGGTTGCGGTGAGCCGAGATTGTGCTATTGCACTCCAGCCTGGGCAACAAGAGTGAAACTCCATCTCAAAAAAAAAAAAAGAATACTCTTGATGTCTCCTTCTGCACTCATATGGTAGTTTTCTATTGTAGAATTGCCTGGTTGTGGGGTATGTGCACACTTTAGATACAATAAAGCTAGGTCTCCAAAGTGGCTATACCAATTTACACTTCTACCAGCAGTGCAAGGGGGCTCCCATTTTTTCCCATCCTTGCCAGCACTTAACATCATGTGACTTCCTAATTTTTGTCATTGAGATGAGTGTAAAATATCATTTTTTTAAGTTTTCAATTTTCTGGTTATTGGTAATAGTAAGCATCTTTCCATGTATCTATTAACTTGTCATTATTTCTTTTTTGTGCATTGCCTATTCATATCTTTTTCCCAGATTAATCCTCGTTACTAAGAGTCATTGTAAATATCTTCTAGTTTATCAGCCTTCTGTTCATGTCTCGTGGCATTCTTTCTTGAACAGAGATATTTCATTTTAATATGTTCATGTAAATCAATTTCCCCCTTTATATATTGTTTTGATGGTCCTTCTCTAGCCACAATGTCAAAAAGATATTCTTCCACTCAATTTCCTCTCATCATCTTTGGAGTTTGAGCTGTTTATCCCATACAGACTATTGATTTTCCTATATGATGTCAAGTAAGGTTCAAATTAATCTTTTGCCATATAGAAAGCCAATCTTCCCAATACTGTTAACCAACTGACATGTTATAATTTTTTTGTTTTTGTTTTTTGTATTTTTTGAGACGGAGTCTCGCTCTGTCACCCAGGCTGGAGTGCAGTGGCACGATCTCGGCTCACTGCAACCTCCGCTTCCCGGGTTCAAGCAATTCTCCTGCCTCAGCCTCCCAAGGACCTGGGACTATAGGTGCCTGCCACCACACCCAGCTAATTTTTTGTATTTTTAGTAGAGACGGGGTTTCACTGTGTTAGCCAGGATGGTCTCGATCTCCTGACCTCGTGATCCGCTCACCATGGCCTCCCAAAGTGCTGGGATTACAGCATGAGCCACCATGCCCGGCCATTATAATGTTTTAAATGTTTGTTTTTTCAGAGAGACTATGGCGTTTTTAGAAAACAGTTTTTACTCATAAACGACTAAGGAAAGAGAGAAAGGGATGCCCTCAAGCTTGGCAAAGACACGAATTAACAACAACAACAACAAAGAAATCCCAAAGACTAAAGAATATACCAAATTCACTAGTAAAAAAATAACAAAATTAAAACAACAATAAAACGTCACTCATTTCTCAAATTGGCAAAGATTTAAAGAATGCTTGGTGTTGGTGAGCAGATGAGAATGAATATTCATAATCTATTGGTGGAAGACTAAATTGGTAAAAATATGTTAGAGGGTAATTTGGCAATATTTAATACCCTTGACTTGTGATTACATTCTTGACGTATGAATTCCTCTTGTATGAGTGTGACCTATGGAAATAATCATGGCAATGTCCATGCCATCATGACACAGTTCCTGCACTCAGGGATTGGTGAAGAGAGAGGATGCTGAACTTTGACATTTAAGGAAATCTCTATCAGGATGCAGGCTAACTGCAGAGATAATAGAACAAAAACTTCAGTGACTACACACAAGTGAAAGACACCTTGCAAAAATGGTTTGGAAAAGTCACTGTACAAATAGATGACTGCAGCCTCAAAAGCAGTCCTAGAGGAGAGGGAATCTCATTTCCAGAGTTATCACATTATAATGCTCAGAACATTCAGTCTCAACAAAAAATGTTACAAAGCATACCAAAAAAAAAAAAAAGAAAAGAAAAAGAAAAAGAAAAATATGGGCCAGCACAGTGGCTCACACCTGCAATCCCAGTACTTTGGGAGGCCGAGGCAGACAGATCACTTGAGGTCAGCAGTTCGAGACCAGCCTGGTCAAAATGGTGAAACCCCACGCCTACTAAAAATACTAAAATTAGGCGGGCATGGTAGCACATGACTGTAATCCCAGCTACCCGGGAGGCTGACGCAGGAGAATTGTTTGAACCCAGGAGCTGGAGGTTGCAGTGAGCCTAGGTTGCACCACTGCACTCCAGCCTGCTAGGCGACAGAGTAAGATTCTGTCTCAAAAAATATATGTTAAAAAAATTGTTAATATGGCTCATTCACTGGAAAAAAAAGAATTTGACAGAAAACTATTCCTAAGAAAGCCCAGACATTGGAATTACTAGTCAAAGATGTTAAATCAACTCTCTTAAATATCCTCAGTAAGTGAAAGGAAACCATAGACAAAAACTAAGTAAATAAAATCGGGAAAACAATGTATGAACAAATAGGGAATGTCAAAGGATGTAAATTATCAAAAGAAACCACACAGAAATTCTGGAGCTGAAGAGTATAACTGAAATTTTAAAATTCACTAGAGAGATTCAATGGCAGGTTTTGAGCAGGCAGGGAAAGAACTGTCAAACTTGAAATTAAGACAACTGAAATTATCCAGTTTGAGGAAGTGAAAGAAAAAAATAAAGAAAATAAACAGAACCTGAGGGATCTGTGGGACACCATCAAACACACACACACACACACAGACACACATACACACATACACACATAGATATATAAACATATAGGTTAGATATAAATATAGATATATCATAAGCACTCCAGAAGAAGAGGGAAAGGGGCAGAGACATTATTTGTAAACTAATGGCCTGGAATTCCCCAAATATGATAAAAAGACATGAAAATATACATGTTCGAAAAGTTTAATGAACTTCAAGCAGGATAAACTCAAGGAGATCTACACCAAGACACATGAGACTCTAATTGTTGAAAGACAAAGACAAAAAGAATATTGAAATCGGTGAGAGAAAAGTGGCTCATCACCTACAAGTGATTCTCTATGGAATTAACAGCTGATTTCTTCTCAGAAACCATGGAAGCCAGAAGGCAGTGAGATGATGTATTTAAAGGACTGGAAAACATAAACTGTCAACCATGAACTCCATATCTGCCAAAATGATCTTTCAAGAATGAAGGCGAAACTAAGATATTTCCAAATAAACAAAAGCTGACGTAATTTGTTACTAGTAGACCTATTAAAGGACATACCTCAGGCTGAAATTAAAGGACATTAGTCAATAGCTCAAAGCCATATGTAGAAAAACAGAATGCTGTAAAGGTAACTACATGGGTAATTATAAAAGCCAGTACTACTGTACTTTTGTAACTCCCTTTTATTTCTATATGATTTAAAAGTTAGGGTCACAAAACAATAATTATAAATCTATGTTAATAGGCACACATGTACAATGATATAACCTGTGACAATAACAATACAGAGGAGGAGGAATCGATGTATAAGAGCAGAATGTTTTTATACCATTGGTATTATTCACTAGGGTATGATAAGTGTAAGAAGTTAATTGCAATATAACCACTGAGAAAATAACTAAAACATATACCAAAAAAGAGACTCAAAATGATACACTACCAAAAAATTCAACTAAATACAAAAATGGCAATAATGTAGGAATGGGGAAAAGACAGTCTTTTCAAAAACTAGTGCTGGGAACTTTGGGAGATGGAAGCAGGCAGATCACTTGAAGTCAGGAGTTCAAGGCCAGCCTGGCCAACATGGTGAAACCCTGTCACTACTTAAAATATAAAAAATTAGCAGGGTGCAGTGGCACACGCCTGTGATCCCAGCTATTGGGGAAGCTGAAGCAGGAGAATACCTTGAACCTGGGAGGTGGAAGTTGCAGTGAGCCAAGATTGTGCCACTGCACTCCAGCCTGGGCAGCAGAGGGAGACTCTGTCTCAAAAAAAAAAAAAAAAAAATAGAGGGAACCTGCAGTGACCATTCCAGGTAGTTTGCCTGGGACCAAACTGTTGCTTCTTACCTAACTTCTCCTGACCACCCAGCCCTTATAAGGAGTAGCCCTAGGGAATATGTGACCTCATCTCCCTGTCCATAGTTGATTAGATCAGAGGTTGATGCCAGACTCATAGCCTGGTTCTTAAGTAACTAAGCTGGACCAGGGAGAGCTCCAAAGAATCTCATCGAAAATGCAGAAATTTTAGACAAATGATGGGTGGCATTTGGATGAGGGTCATGGAGAATTTGGTCAGGACCACCGCAAGTAAAGCTGTAGGCAAATTCAAATGATGTGTGCTCAGCAACCATGAGGGCATGTGGATATTCAGAGAGGAAAATGCAGTGGGGGTGCAGAATGAGCGTGCTGGTTGCTTTGTTTTCTGTTGTGCTGTATCTCCTGGCCAGCTCATCTTAGCTTTACCTTGGACATGAACATAACAATGTGACAAGGCCATTAGGATACAAGAAGGAGTACTGAATTTCTCAATGGGAAAGTCTCCATTGAGAGAACTGCCCCCCCGTCCCCTTAATGGTTCTGGCTCCAGATTCACGAGACCTTTTGGTACTAGCACCTCTGAGTTATTGATTAGGTATCTTAATGCCATATTCCAAAATTTCAAAAGAACTTCATTGGCTTATTTCATCTTTCAAACCAAGCTACATTACAGAGTTGCTGGATGGCAAGGGTCCTATCAGCTATGCCCATAGGTGACCCTATCAGCCATGACCGTAGGTGAGGCATGGTCCCTCCTCCCAGTGCTGGAACAGTGAATGTCAGGCATGTCTGGTATACAAACTCCTGCATGAATTTATACTTATTTATGTATTCACTGGAACATTCACTTATGTAATAAACATTTACTGAGCACCTCAAAAAAACAAAAAAACTAGTGCTGGGAAAACTGAGTATCCACGATGAAAAGAATCAAGTTGGATCTTTGTCTAACACCACATACAAAAAATCAACTCAAAATAGATCAAAGATCTGAAATATAAGAGCTAAAACTATAAAAGTCTTAGATGACAATATAGAAAAAAAACTCTGTGACACAGAATTTTGCAATAATTTCTTGGATATAACACCAAAAGCACAGGCAACAAAAGAAAAAATAGTAAAAGAGATTTCATCAAAATTAAAAACTTTTGTGCATCAAAGGACACTAGTAAGAGAGTGAAAGGACAACCCACAGAAAATATTTGCAAATCATATCTGTGATAAGAGCTTAATATCCAGAATATACAAAAACTTCTATAACTCAATAACAAAAAAACCCCACAAAATAGCTTTCAAAACTGGGCAGAGAACTTAAATAGACAATTCTCTAAAGAAAGTATATAAATGGCAAAAAAAAAAAAGCACATGAGAAAAAAAGATGTTCAACATCATTAGTCAACAGGATGCATTAGGATGCAATCAAAACCATAATGAGTTACCGCTGCACACCTACTAGGAGTGCTATAATTTTTTTAAAAAGTAAAATAACAAGCGTTGTCAAGGGCGGGTAGGAATTGGAACGCTTGTGCATTGCTGGTAGGAATAAAGATGCAGCTGCCATGGAAAACACTATGGCAGTTCCCTAAAAAGTTAAACATAGGATTATCATATGACCTGGCCATTCCATTTTTAGAAGTATACTCAAAATAATTAAAAAACAGGGGCTGAAACAGATACTTGTATGCAATGTTCACAGCAGCATTATTCACAACAGCCAAAAGTTGACAACAACCTAACTGTCCAACAGATGACTAGATAAACAAAAACTGTTGTACATGAACTGCAGAATATCATTCAGACATAAAAAGGAAGGAAGCTCTGGTACATGCTACAACCTGGATGAACAACGGAAACATTATGCTAAGTGAAAGAAGCCAGACACAGCAGGACAAATACTGCAGATTTCACTGACATGAAGTATCTAGAATAGGGAAATTCACAGAGACAGAAAGCAGATTAGAGGTGCCCAGGGACTATGGGAAGATTATTCCCTTAGGCTTGGTGCACCCTGTGAGAAGGTGGGGAGCTTAATGCTTATGAGTACAGAGTTTCTGTTTGGGGTGATGAAAAATTGTGGAAGTAGGTAGTGGTGATGGTTATACAACATTGTGATTGTAATTAGTGTCACTGAATTGTATACTTAAAAATTGTTAAAAGGACAAATTTTATGTTTTATGTATAATCCCTCTACATCCATGGGGAATTGGTTCCAGGACCTCCAGTGGATACCGAAATCCACTGTGCTCACGTCCCTTCTATAAAATGCCATAGTATTTGCATATAACCTATGCACATCCTCCCATATACTTTAAATCAGCTCTAGATTACTCATAATACCTAATGCAACATAAATGCTATGTAAATAGTTGTTGTACTGTGTTGTTTAGGGAATAATGACAAGGGAAAAGAGTCTGTACATGTTCAATACGGACACAACGTTTTCCAGAGATTTTTGATTCGTGGTTGGTTGAATCAATGGATACAGAACCCATGAATATGGAGGACTGGCTATATTTTGCCACAATAAAATATTTAAAATAAAATAAGTAAAGTGATGGACCTCCACAGCAATGAAAAGGGAATTACTGATACACATAATGACTAAGGTGAATCTCAAAAACATAGTGTTAACTGAAAGAAGACAGATAGAGGACAGTTAGAGAAAAGGGAGAAAATGATCCAGTAAAAATACTCTTACCAGGCCCTGGGGGCTGAGAGAGAATTAAATGCAAAGGAACACAAGGAAACCATTTGGGGTGCAGCCTGCAATGTTCTTTATTTTATTTATTTATTTTTTTAATTAATTAATTTTTTTTTGAGATGGAGTCTTGCTCTGTTGCCCAGGCTGGAGTGCACTGGCGCAATCTCAGCTCGCTGCAACCTCCGCCTCCTGGGTTCAAGTGATTCTCCTGCCTCAGCCTCCTGAGTAGCTGGGATTACAGGCGTGCGCCACCACACCCAGCTAATTTTTGTATTTTTAGTAGAGACGGGGTTTCACCATGTTTGCCAGGCTGATCTCAAACTCCTGACCTTGTGATCTGCCCACCTCAGCCCCGCAAAGTGCTGGGATTACAGGCATGAACCACCGCGCCCAGCTAGTGCTAGCAATGTTGTAAATTTTGTCTGTGCAATGGCTACGTGACTATCTACATTTGTCAAAACTCATCGAGCTCTACACCTACAAAAGATGAATTTTACTCCATGTAAGTTACACGTACATGAACTTCATGTTTATAAAATGCTCCTTGCAGAAATGTTGGCGTATGTTGCTGGAAATCCACAAACCCAGAGCACAGTTCAGTCTCAGCAGTTAACCTGTTTCTGCAGCTTGATGCTCTCCTCTGCAGCCTCAGCAGCCATGACCGTGGAGAGCTGTGAGTTGGAAAGCCTTGGCTGGCTGCCGTTTGTTACATTTCCAACAATCTCTAGCATTGGGTCATCTGCAGCTCTGGAAACCTGGCTAGTAGGGACCTGCGAGCCGGCAGGAGGGGATGGAGGAGGAGTGGTGGTGATGGTTCCTTGGAGGGTAGAGGTGCACCAAACCCGAGGCATGGATGGCCCGCTAGAGCTACGAGGCAGAACTGGGCAGGGGGCCGGGTGGGAAATGGGGAGCGCCCCCCATTTTCCCTTTCATACTCCTCTACCCCGGCCAAGAAAAAGGAAGTCCTCCTGTCTCCTTTTTTCATTTTTTAAGTTATTTTTCAATGACAATTAATAATTGTGTATATATGGGGTACAATGTGATGTTTTGATTTATGATATTGTAGAAAGATCCCATCAAGCTAATTAACATATTCATCACCTCATCAACTTATCATTTGTTTGTGGTGAGGACCTTAAAGATCTATTCTTCTAGCAATTTGCAAATATACAGTACATTGTTATCCACTGTGGTCTCCATGCAGTGCACCAGATCCTCCTTTCTGACCAGGCTGCATTGAGAGAGCGTTTGGCAGCTGCTGCAGCATCAGGCATGGGAACGGCCGGGCCACCGGCTGCAAGCTTGTCTCCCACGACCCCAGAGTAAAACGGGTGCAGTTCTGGTAACAGGCAGGCCCTCCCCCAGCCTCCTGCTCAGGGCTGCCACTGACACTGCACCCGAATCCTGCCTGCTGCCCAGCAAAGGACATGCCTGCCACATCTAGCTCTCCTTCCAGAGGCACCTGTCACTTGCTGCCCTCTCCTTATCCCAGTCCCACCAGCCCAGCAGGGTAGAGGCCAGGGCTCGCCTCGCCACGGGAAACTGCTCCACTGCTGATCCCAGCCAGGGAAAAACTGCCTTGGGAAGAGTGTGCTCAGCTCCCTGTGGGGGGGCAGGGAATTCCACCATCTCCCCCACAGCCACTTCCAGATGTACCTGGAGACCTGGGTTTGCCTCTGGGGCGAACTGGAAAATTGACAGCAAAGGAAATGAAAATTCTCCAGGGAGCCGGAGACTTTTGGGGGTAGATGGAGAAATGGATGAGTTTGCGTGCCTTGCACTGCATGTGACACCCAGAGTTGAGAATGGGCCTTTGAATTAGCCAAGCCAGCCAGCTGGTCTGACCTCCAAGGCAAGCACGGCCCTGAGAGGCTACCTGATTGTACCAAATGTCAAGGCCAGTGCTGAGCAGAGCCAGCACTGGAATGAGTTCTCCTGAGACCCAGTTCCCTCAAAACCCACTAGTTGTTCCCCTTCCCCACCCCTGAGACCCAAAGCTGAAGAGTACTTATGGTGACCTCCAAGGCCCCATGTGATCTGCCTCCCCACCCCCAGAACCTATCTGATCTCCCCTTTTCCTTCTCCCCTCACTCTCTGCACCCCAGCACACAGCTGGTCCCTGAGCACCCCAGCCATGCTACGTGTTGGCCCTGACATCAGCATCACTAGTCCCCTCACCTGCTTCAAGTCTTGGCCAAGTGTCACCTCACCAGGGTGGAGTCTCTGACCATCCTATTACTACCTCTGTGGCCTGCCCTGCCTCTTCAGCAGGCCAATCTCCCCTCCAGCTCCACTTTTCTTCTCTCTCAGGACTCCCACCTCCTAACATGTCCTTTATCTCTTTATTCATTATGCCTCCTGCTGATGGTCTGCCTCTACCACAAGAATGTCAGCTACACAAAGGGAGAGACCCCATCTGTTTCGTTCACTGCTGTAACCTCCATATTAAGAGGGGGCCCTAACTCAACCAATATTCACTGAATGAATGATGAGATGAGCTTCTTTAAAGGGTACTTGTGCTATATGTTTACTAGTCTTTCCAGATCACCCCCAGAGGCTTAATATCAAATGCACCAAATGATATACCTGCTTTTTAAATGTACTCCCACAAAAAACGGAAGCCTAAAATCTAAGCCCCTCTCTCACGCCTTGCAGTCCCCATCCGGGACCTCAGGTGAATGATGAGGCACTGCATTTGGGGTTAGAAAGGGCCAAGACTAAAGTCTTGGCATTGTGGGAATGGGAGTAATGCCTTTTTAGAGAATTAAGATACCCTGGTGCCATGTGCTGGTGAGGCCCAGTGGCCCTGCCACAGAACGGGCAGTACCTCCTCACCCACTCCTTCTGGAGATGGCATTGGTGGCTCAGTTGCATATTCAAGCAACTATTGTCAGGCCAGGATTTGTGATGTATCCCAGGATCCAATTAAAATTGTTGTTGTTGCTGTTGTTGTTTTGGTCTTTGCACGGACAATATAGCAAGTCTGGTAAGTTTCTCTGATTGGCAGCAAGCAGCCTGGGGGAGAGAGCTACAATTATTGAGCACCGCGCCTTGGTTTTTACGTACATCACCCCTCACCCTGCTCCCAGCAGTCCTGCAGTGAAGATGTTGTACCCGTTTTGAATTTTAGGAAACTGACGCGCAGATAATGCAAGGGACTTGCCTGGAGTCACACGGCCAGAGGGGATAAGGCCAAAGATTCAACTCCATGCTCTTTCCAACACACCAGGCTCCCAATAAGCACTTATTACAAGAATGAATGATCCAAGGCACAAGGACTGAAGCAGAGAATGCGTATGTTTGAAGGGAGAAGAGGGATAAAAGAAAGGTCACAGCCAGGTGCAGTGGCTCACGCCTGTCATCCCAGCACTTTGGGAGGCCGAGGCAGGTAGATCATAAGGTCAGGTGATCGAGACCATCCTGGCCAACATGGTGAAACCCCGTCTCTACTAAAAGTACAAAATAAAAATTAGCTGGGCATGGGGGCGCATGCCTGTAGCCCCAGCTACTCAGGAGGCCGAGGCAGGAGAATCTTTTGAACCCAGGAGGCAGAGGTTGCAGTGAGCCGAGATCACGCCACTGCACTATACAGCCTGGCAACAGAGAGAGACTCCGTTGAAAGAAAGAGAGAAAGAAAGAAAGAGAAAGAAAGAGGGAAGGGAAGGGGAAGAGGGAAGGGAAGGGGGAGGGGAAAGGGAAGAGAAGGGGAAGGAAAGGGGAAGAGGAAGAGGAAGGGGAAGGGGAAGAGGAAGGGGAAGGGGAAGAGGAAGGGGAAGGGGAAGGGAAGAGAAAGAAAGTTCACAGTGTAAGGCCAGGCGTGGTGGCTCACGCCTGTAATCCCAGCACTTTCGGAGGCCAAGGCAGGTGGATCACGAGGTCAGGAGATCGAGACCATCCTGGCTAACACGGTGAAACCCTGTCTCTACTAAAAATATAAAAAAATTAGCCGGGTGTGGTGGGGGGCGCCTGTAGTCCCAGCTTCTCGGGAGGCTGAGGCAGGAGAATGGCGTGAACCCGGGAGGCGGAGCTTGCAGTAAGCCGAGGTCGCGCCACTGCACTCCAGCCTGGGCGACAGAGTGAGACTCCGTCTCCAAAAAAAAAGTTCACAGCATGGAGAGCAGGCCCACTTGGGACACAGAATGGGCATGTGTCAAGGGCCCTGGGAGGAGGTGCTGGAAAGGGACAGTGGAGAAAAGGAGGGGACAGCCGATCAGTCCCCTGGGCCATTCTGCTTGCCTCCTCACTAAGAATAGTAGCATCTCCCCTCGCTCCCACTGCTTTCTGTGGCTCTCAAAATGCTTTCGCGTGCATTTTCTCACTACAGCCTCAGAACAATCTTTAGGAGTGGTGTTATCTTCCCCATTTCACAGATGAGAAAGCTGAGACTCAGGGAGGCCATATAACTCGCCCAAGAACACATAGCCAATTAGGGGCAGGTATGGGGCTCCATTTAAGTATATGACCCCGCTCTGGCTCAGTATTCTTATCCCCACCCCAAATAAAGAGAATCACACGACCTTATTGTGATAATAAATAGCAACTGTAGTCAGAGGGAGAGAGGCCCAGGGAGGAACAATAATCTAACTAAGACGCTTGACATTGGAAACTCCTGGAGGGCAGGGCAGGGATCATGCGGGAGATTTAACAGCACCCAGCACAGCTGCCCACGCGGAGGTGCATCTATGCTGAGCTGCCACAGCAAGGCTGCAGTGCCTGGCCCGGAGCTTGGTCACGCTGACCTCCACGGCAGGAACTGAGAGCAGCATCTACTCCCAATCCTGCATAAGAGGTCATAGAAATACCCTACAGCCCAGGGGGGAGCCAGTCCCTGCCAGGAGCTGGCGTCACAGTTCAGAGAGGTGCCAAGTGAGCAGAAAACAGCTCCTGGTCTCTGTAGCTGAGAGAGACAGAGCTGGACATCCTGGCCCGACGGAGCTCTGGGTGTTGTTCCCACAACAGCAACAGCACAGAGCGCTGAACACACACCCCACGGTTCACCGTCCGTGGCCAGGAGGCCATTCAAAACGTGATTGCTGGTTGTCAACTCCAAGAACTAACAGGAGTGAAAACACACACACACCCAAGAACGCAGGCTCTGCCTGGCACGCAGGGAAGTCTGCCCTCGTGCCTGGGGTTCCTTCCTCTGTGGGCATCCCATCTTCAGAGCCTTGGCTCTCCCTTCCCCTGAGGGATTACTCGCCACTTCCCTAACACTGCTGGGCTGCCCTGCTTTGCTGCCATGGAGTCCAGTCATCAGGCAGATTCATTCACATCTACGCGCCTGAGTGGTACTGGCCACCACGTAACGCAGTGGACATCAAACAGAAAAGTGGGCAACCTGGAATTGGGTGCCAGTCCTCGAGTCCCTCATCAGCCAAAAGAAAATTATCTCATGAATGCCTACCCTCCAGAAGTGTCACGGGGAGACCATCAGGTGTGTACCAGAAGCACTTCCTACGCTGCAAAGCAGCAAAGAAAGGCAGCCTCTATAGTGGTTTGTAAAGAGTGCCTTGCAGAAAGGACACAGCCTGGCTGATGAGTTTCCAGCAGTAGAGCTTTAGGTATGATTGAATCTTGGACAGGAAGAGACTTTGGTTCTGTTGAACCTGCTCCATGTTTCTCAAAGCACACACCACCCACTCTGCCAACAGGTAACGCTTCGGATGGAACCTGCTGTGTTCTGTCCTCTCCCAGCTGAGCCAGGCCCTGTGAGCCCCCTCCAGGAGCTCCGGGCAGGCAGCCCCTCATGGCCCAGGGTCCAGGAGCTCCGGGCAGGCAGCCCCTCATGGCCCATGGTGGAACTGCACCCTCAGCACCGGAGAGGGCGGTCGCAGGAGCCTGCGAGGAAGGTGGGGCCTCAGTGCTTTCGCACAGGGCGAGTGGAGCTGGAAATGCAGCCCCCAAATAGTTTCAGTTATTCCATGTATGGCTTTTCTCTCTCACCTTGCACCTTCAGACCCTAATTTCCTGTGAGCAATGTGCTGGGAAAACTGGCAGCGGCTCTCTGGCAACCCTGGCGGAAAGAAGCAAAGTGGGGTAGAAGCGGAAGCCAGGGGCAGGGGCTGGGTCGGTCCAGCCAGCCCTCTAGGGCTCCCACGTAGCAGAGGTTCCACTGAGAGGAAGCCGGGGCTGGCCCGGCCGGGAGACTCCCTCCATGCCCCGTGTGTGGAGTGCCCGGGCACCCTATACCCTCAAGGTGGCCTTGACCTCTGGAGACAGGTGTTGGCTCCTTGAGTCACCAACAGCAGGGACCAGACTGGGAGGTGTTTCTGGGCGGGAAGGGCTGGGCCAGGCCAGGCTCCAGCAGGCCCCCTTGTGGTCAGAGGGGTTGCCTGCAGGATGATGGGCTTGGGAACCAAGGCAGCCACTCCCCACATGGGAGTTGGACCCAGGCTTGAAGGACACACCGTCACAGCGATGTCACTCTCTTGGGAGGCCTCCTTGTCACACAAGATGTCCTGGCCCCGGTGTTCTTCGTCACCATATTTCTCCCAACTGTAATTGTGTAGTTCCTGGGGCGCTTATCTCTCAACGTCCATCTCTGTGAAAAAAGCCGTGACCCTCCAGGATAAGGTCTGTGCGTGAGACCCCCTGTGTGGAAAGGACGTATGAAAGTCTCAGGACTCTACCTAAGAGCCAGGATCCGGCTCAGGTCCCAGCTCCACTGCACCGATGCCCCTCGGCCCCAGGAGAGACTGAGATCTCTGTAAACAGCAGAGATCAGCAATACAGGCCTTGCCCTGCTGAAACTTCCCTCTGAAAGGAAGGATGATGCTTTCAGCCAAGTGCCTGCCCAGAGCTCTGCAGGTGTGTGGCATGGAGGGCCTGGTGCCCCAGGAGGAGCTCAGCCTCCTGCCCCACCAGAATGGCCCGGGGCTCCCCAGGCTCCCTGCGATCCTGGCTCTCGTCACACCACTCTCCAATCCCCCATTTGGTCCTCTGTCATGTCCATGAGGTTGTGGGTGCACCCTGTCATTGTTTGTATCCCCTGGCGATTAACACAGTCCAGGCAGAGAATCAAGTCAACAAGAATGAAGGAGAAAGTGGATCAATGAATGTTGGGCCCTATTTAGGGGCTGAGGACACAGAGATAAATAAAATTCTATCTCTGCCCATGCAGGGTTCAAAGTCAAATTGGGGGACACAAAGTAATAATCACGGTACAGGGAAATTCATGTGTAGAGTGAAAGTCATGTTTAAGGAAGCTTTATTAGGGCACGTGACAAAATATCCATGACTATGTTTTAGCTGGTCAGGGAAGGCTCCTTGGAGGAGGTGACTTGGAACAGTCTTAGAGGAAAGTAAAAATTCCAGGCAGGGATGAACAGGGCTCCCAGGCAGGGCACCTCATGTGAAGAGGTACAAGAAGCCAGAGTGGAAATGTGCAGACCTTACTGTGGGCACCTAAGGGTGGCATCCACACGGTGGAAGCCAGTGCAGGAACTGGCCTGGGGTGCCAGAAGGGATGGAAGAAAGGTTCCCAAGGGGGTTGGAATATCAAGCAAGGGATAAGTTGTGGGGTGGCGAAAGGATTGTAAGCAGAATGCTTGACTCCCCAGGGGTTTTTTTCCAACAGGATTCTCTGACGGCATTATAGAGAGAGGAGAGGAGGGGAAGAGCCTCAATCAGGAGGCTCTGTGGGATGCCGTTGCCTTGGTCCAAGCAAGAGACAAGGCAGGCCCTGAGCAGGATGTGGCAGGGGGCTGGAGTGGGAGGACGGATTTCAGAGATATTTAGGAGAAAGAACTTGGGGAGCAAAGGAGAGGTGGGGAGAAAAGGGGGTGAAAGAGAAATAAGGTAAAGGGGAACAGAAGCCAAGCATCAGCTTCTCCTGCCTCTTCTTCTGCAATCCTCACTCCCCAAGCATGGACCAGCCAAGGACAAAGACCCAGCTCACTGGTCAGCCTACACATGTCTCAGCTATTCTTCTCATGAAAGAGGATGTTTTAGAAACCCTGACCTGAGCTGGGTGGTCTTATTTGTAACAATATTGTAGATGACACATAGAGGCACTTGGATAAATACTGAATGAGGCCGGGTGCAATGGCTTACGCCTATAATCCCAGCACTTTGGGAGGCTGAGGAGAGCAGATCACTTGAAGCCAGGAGTTCGAGACCAGACTGGCCAACATGGAGAAACCCCATCTCTACCAAAAACACAAAAAATTAGCCAGGCATGGTGGTGCATGCTTGTAATCCCAGCTACTTGGGAGGCTGAGGCAGGAGAATCACTTGAACCCAGGAGGCGGAGGTTGCAGTGAGCCGAGATTGTGCCACTGTACTCCAGCCTGGAAGACAAGAGTGAAACTCCATCTCAAAAAGAAATAAATACTGAATGCATGATTTAGCAAGTGAATGAGTGAGTGCATGAATGAATAAATGAATTCTTCACAACTTATCCCAGGACAGACTGACTAGCAGGTTTATCCTTGCTCAAAAGAGGAACCCCCAGGTTCCTCCCTGCTGCTGCTTTGAGTCCACGTGCCCAGGGCTTGCTGGCTGCCCAGGCTCAGCTGAGACTCACAGTTGTTTGTCTAAATCTTCCTCTTTTGGAGGTCAGAACTGCAGACCTGGGAAGGGGGTTGAACTCCAGAGCCTGCTTTTTCTGTGCAGGGGCTAGGAAGATTGAAAGATACAAAGATGGAAACCTCTGGATTTCTCACCAGTTGGTTGACTACCCTGAAAGAGACTGTCAAAGTTATGCCTCCTTTCTAAATGATCTCACCCACTGCCTGGAGATGATCTGCGTGACCTCCAAGCAAAGGCAGATAGCAACCAAGAGCTGAAATTAAATTAGTGGAAAGATTAATTTCCCCATACAGGACACTTCCCCACCCCCCTAACCCTGCTTTTTGTTTTTTGTTTTTTTTTAGCACAGGCAGCAATTCAATAAATAATTAATGCTTGCTAATCTTTTAGCTATTTCTCCTGTTGTAAAAAATTAATTGGTCTTCAATCATCTATTGCATTGTAATATGGAGGTATTTGGCCCTAGTCCACCACCCTGCTGAAACACGCCCCTCCTGATGTTCCTTGGCATATGTCAGTGACACTGGGCAGTCATGCCCAGCCTCCAGGTTCAGGACATGAATGGGAGTGCACAGCCATGTGGCAGACAACTCCAGGGAGCTTCACACAAGCACTGCCTCTTTCTTCCAGCATGCTTGAGGAGTTTGCAAACGCTCATTCTCACAACACCTCCTCCCTAGTTGCTGAGACTCCTATTTTGCAAAAGAAGTTGAACAAGATTAATGATGGGGTGGAGAAGCAGCACCATCTCCCTCCAGGCCTCTGACTAGGGACATCACATGTCCTGGGATCTCTTTCTGGCTTTTGCCACTGAACTTGTGCCTCAGTTTGCCTAAGCAGGACTATCAGAGCCACAGGAAGCAAAATGGGGAGGGGCGGTGGGGGAGGGAAGATTTCCAGATGTCTTGGTTCCTGCAGCCTCAACTACGACATTTTACCTCTTTGAAATCACAACTCAATCATACCACCTCCTCCAGGAAGCTCTCCTAGATTAAACCAGCCTGGCTATCCCCGCCCCAGTACCTGACTTGCCCTCCCTATTCAGTGCCCTTTAGAGATTATTCTAATGACAAAGTTCAGTGGATGACTAGTTTGCCTACTATTGTTTTCTCATATTAAAATTTAAGCCGTGTAGGGTGGTAATCATGTTTGCTCTTTAGTAAATATTCCAAGAACTTGTGTGGCTGCAAAAAGTCTTATAGAAGGGAGGAGAGGGGGTTGTCGGCAAGAGCAGCCCAGGAGACGCTCATGAGAACACGCAAGGGTCTGCACCAGTCAGCACTTGGAATTGTCCCTCCTGGGAGAGCCATGTAGCTAGCCAGTAGGTTCAGAGGACAAGCACCATCAGGAGCTCATGTTTGAGTCCCGCCCTGCTCCTTCTGCCACTTCTGAGTGGCATCACTTAATCTCTTCCAGCCTCAGGATCTCATCTGAAAAAATGTCTCCCTCATAAGGTTGTTGTAGGGATTACGTGAGATGGTGAATGTAGACAACGATTGCAAACTGGGGAGCACGAGGTCGATATGAGCACTGATTGTTGCCCCGCTACATGGTCCTCTTGCTCTGCAACCATCTTCAGAGGCACCATCCTGTGCCTACCTTGGAAGCAGCCTGAATTCCAGTTCCCTGACTCGCACCCCTCCCTCTGGCCTCTTAAGGTAGTTTGAGGATAGCATTCTACAATGTCAGAGCTAGGACAGATCCTTAATGGTCACTTTGCAGGTAGAAAAACAGGTCCAAAGACCAGTGCAACTGACGTGGGCTTGCACAACTGCATTGGGCAGCTCAGTCCCAACCCCACGACGCCTGACTGCCCACAAGGGCGCTCCTTAGTAATACAGTTTTGATTGGGTACTTCCTTGAGCCAGGTTCTCTGCTGAGCACCTAACATGGGTTACCTAATTTAATCCTCACACAACTCTGTGGGGTCAATACAGTGGTCATCTTCATTGTTTAGACAACATAACTGAAGCACTGAGAAGGTCACACAACTAAAATGGTCAAAGCCAGATTCTAAGTCATTGAGAGCCTGTGTGCAAATATACTACACTCGCTACCTCGCTGCACGATTCCTCTCATAGACTGACTCTCTAGGAAAAGAATTAAGTAAGAAATACCCTCCTAGTCACAAGATTCACTGAAGAGTAAAAGCGGAATCCTTGCCTTCAACATTTTATGGTGCGTCTCTTCCTCTGCTTCTTCCTTTCCCTTCTTTTCCTTTCTTCTTCCTGAACAAGTCAGTCCTAAATCCCTGAGCGGGGCTGAGCAAGCTGGGCTTCCGTGCAGGAAGGCGCAGGTGCAATGGCCCAGAATGGGTTGTCAGAGCTCCAGCAAGGTGAGAGCACCTGTGCAGGGGGCTGTCTGGGTGGAGGGCATCCCCAGGGGACAGCCCAGATGAGATGTCAGAGCCCAAGCTGTGTAAGGAGAGCATCACCCAGGGGCAGACCAGCAGAGGATCTTGAACCCCAGACAGAGAGAGGAGGGATTTGGCAGGGAGGGACAAACCAGCACAGGATATCAGAGACTGAGGGGGGTGCAGTGGGGTGTGGAGGGCATATGTGTGTGGGAGGGGGTGGCACTGCTAGGAGATAGGTTAATACGGAACACTGATCAAATCAGCGAATATAGTAAAGAGCATGGGAGTCTTTTTCTCTCAGTAAAAGAAGTTAAAAATGTGAAAACCAGCCAATGATTGCAAACTGGGGGGCACGAGGTAAATATGAGGACTGAAAAATCCTCAGATCAAATAATTAATTATACTTAACTTTGACAGATCCTCATATCTAAAAGGTAAATAAGAGGCTGGGCGCAGTGGCTCATGCCTGTAATCCGAACACTTTAGGAGGCCGTGGCTGGCGTATCAATTGAGGTCAGGAGTTCGAGACCAGACTGGCCAACATAGCGAAACTCCATCTCTACTAAAAATACAAAAATTAGCTGGGCTTGATGGCGCATGTCCCAGTTACTCGGGAGGCTGAGGCAGGAGAATCACTTGAACCTGGGAGGTGGAGGTTGCAGTGAGCCCAGATTGCACCACTGTACTCCAGCCTGGGCGACAGAGCAAGACTGTCTCAAAAAAAAAAAAAAAATGTGAAAAGGGAGAAAAATACAGTAAACCTTGTGGTGTTGGGCTGGAGTTGGAGGTGCCAGTATGCAGTCTTGCTCAGTAGACAGTGGCTGTGTGGGATACTGCTTCCTTTGGGGAATCTCTTTCGTCCCAGGGGTATCAGAAGTCTAGGTTCGGGGAGAACTTCACCTATGTATCCTAAAAGATGCTAGACAAATGCGTCCCGTGGTTCCTTCCTGCTCATCAGGGACGGTGCAGAGCAGACAGAGGGAGCAACACTAACACCTTCTCTCAGCTCAGCACTGTCCTCCCAAGGTCACTGGCACCCCTTCATGGGTGTGGCTGCGTGCTAGTTCCTGAGAGCTGCCTGCCCTCTAACCCATAGGCCTGTGGTTCCCCAGCCTGGGTGAGCATTTGAATCACCTGTCCTGGGTGCCTCCCCAGAGCCACCAAATCAGAATCTCCAGGGTAGGGCTTGGGAATCTGGATGCATAACAATCTCCCAGGTAATTCTTGTCCAGTCAGCCCATCGGTTGTGGATCAGGCCTGGGAGTCACTCACTAGATAATGGTGTAGACACTTCATAGCAATTGCGATGCTAAAGAAAAAGCCTTCATTCTCAATTAAGAGGAAAGGAAGAGGAAAAGGAGGAGAAGAAAACAGCAAATTGACATTAATTATGGCATCTCCCTTTAAACGCCACTGATAATATGCTGTCTGAATTCCCTTCCCATCAACCTCTGGATCTCACTATGGTTTGGGCATCCCCTAAATGGCAGGATGGCTCCAGGCTACAGCACAGAGCCCTGTGTTTCAGATGTAGGGAAAGTAAAGTGAACAATAGAAAAATTCCACATGGCCTTTGCAGGCCTCATACCGCCATTCCACACCACCAGCAGAAGTTAGCTCTGCCACCTAAAACCTTTGCCCATCCCTGAGAAAGTCCTCAGCATCCTAAGGCTACAAAAGTCTAATTGGTTGTATAAAAGCGGACAGAACCTTTTCCAGCAAACCCCACCCAAACCTGCACCCACAGCTATCTGTTGTCCATCCACTATTTGTAGAGAAGTGCATTAAGAGTTTCAGGATATTATGGGATTTTTAGATGTCCCCTTCTGGCTTGCAGATCACTATCATTACACTCAAGATGAAGAGGAGGGGGACGGCAAGGAAGGCAAAGTGCAGTGCTCAAACAGAAGCATGGAGTTGGAACGAGAAGCTGAGTTCATGAGACAGCAAATAAGGAGTCCACGTTGGCCAAAGAACAGGGCAACACACAGGACTTTGCCAGGCATCTTTGAGAGAGAATGGAATGGGAGGAATCAAGACACTGAGGGCTAGAGACATGACTGTACCCCTGGGAGACGCTGCCACCCAGCACGGCACGGAAGTCATGGAGACATTCTTCAAGGCTGCCATGGGCCAAAGACTCACGAAATTCATCATCTCTTCTACCTCCACGTTGCTTTAATTAGGGCTTTGCTGAAGACAACGACTTAACCTAAAGATCGAGTCCACGGTGGGAGTACTGGGCTACAAGTCAGGGCAGTGAAGGCGCAAGGTAGTAGACTAACACCCCTCCACCTGCGCTGGCACATCCTCCATGCATTTGGCAGTCTCACCAAACACAGGGTCAAGGCAGCTGTGTTCCAGCCCTGGCTCTGCCACTTGTTTGCTGTGTAGCTTTAGACACACCACTCACCTTCTGTGAACCTTGAGTTCCTCATGTGTGAATCAAGATCACGGCATCTCCCCTGCCTACCTCACAGGGCTCCTGTGGATGAGGCAACGTACAAAGTGCTTTGTCAACTACAAAGCATTGATGAAACATCAGGAACTGTTGTCATCGTTCCAGGTAGGCACAGACGTCCTCTATTTCTGCCTCCTGCCCTTTGCAGCTGACCACATCCCCTTCTTTCCATGGGACACTCTGAGGGTCTCTCTCCTCTGCAGTGTCTGCTCACTGCCCTGTCTGTCTGAGTCAACCACAGCGAGGCATCTAAGACTTATCTGGGGCCCCTGTCCCAGAATACGGACCTCCCACACCCCTTGGGTCAGCGCACACGACAGGGGAGACACCTTGGTCATATTTTTACATATTTTCCTCTTGCTCAAAACCACAGAGCCAAGCAAACTGCAATAGGAATAAAGTCCTGCTCGGTGAATTTCATTTGTTGCCACTCGTTTATTAGTGGTAGGTGCTGTGGCCACTGCTGAACTATTGTTTATCCAGCCTATTAAGATTCTGTTTTCCAAAACACATTTTTCTTGTACTCCAGCCAGAACTGACTTGCCCAGAGCCCAGCACTGCTAAGAACAGCTGGGCTAAGCCAAAGATGAGGAGATTAAAGGAGAATCAATACCTCGTTGCTGAGTGAGAACAGAAAGTCAGTTCTCATCCATCTCCCCTCTCAGGCCCCATGACCGAGTTTCTCTCTTTCTCCCAAAGAGGAGATCATGGATTGTGAAATACCTTAATGGAAAAAACAGCCACAGGGCACTGGCTTGGCGGGATTGTATCCAAAATCATTATGTCATAAAAAGTTTCTTCCCCCAAGTACACACAGGCTGTTTTCCAGCAATTATCCCAAATAATTTTTTACGGGGAGATGGGGCTGCGGAGGAGGGGCGAAAAGGGTTCAGAGCCAGGGAGATGCACAATCCCCCGATTCATCTCTTCTGGCTCCCAATCACCTCACATGAATAAGGGGTGATTCCCTAGCCCCAAGGCTCTGTGCTCTCCTCTCGTCTGCCCCCTTGCCATCATCCCATTTTACTCATTAGGAGGGATTTTTGACATGCTACTTGCTAAGTTGGCATTTCTCATATTTCACAAAGCCCTACCTGGAGTATGCCCTCTAAAGCTGGGAATGAAAATAATTGTATCTGTGTTTAGGATAAACAATAGGCCAGAGTGCCCCACGATGGGGTAATTCCACCAGGAGAGAACAGTGTGACGTAGTGGGATGAACGCCACTCTGCGAGTTCTAGTCCCAGCTCCATCATGAAGTAACAGGCCACTTACAGGATCTACACGAAGCACCAAAATGATCTCCCAAGTCCCAACCCATAAAAAAAATCCAGTGAGTCTCTGGAAGGATGGCGCCATGCTGCTGCCAGTCTAACCAGGCTGAAAGAGTGCACTTTAGGCATGGTGGAACATGCAACATTGTTGAGGTGACAGAATTTCATTAGTCTTCATAGAGGAGTGGTAAGGAATGTGACTGGAGGGCAGCATGGGGGAGGAGTAGGTGTAGGTGCAAGGAGAGGCAGGTGCAGAGGATGGGAGGGGGTCATTTTCTGCAGATGATTTGGGAGACAGCCAGCCCAGGGATTGGTCATCCAGTTTAGGGGCCAGTTTAAATGGCCTGGAGCTAACTTATCAGAAACTCAGGAAAGGGGAGGAATCTGAAGAATGAGGCCACCACTCACTCACCTGTGGTAGGGAGGCTCAGTGGAGGGGAGGGGCTCCGAGAGGTCTGTGGGGGACAAGGCCAGCCTAGGTACAGAGCAACATCCCTGAAAAAGCCGTCTTTGAAAAGCTGGCAAAGAAGCCTCCTTTGACTGCCTCGCCAAAGTGAAGATTGTCAGGTTTCAGCAAATGCCAGTGTATTGTGTTTGATGCTCGGTTCGTTTTTTAATATTGTGAAGGAATTTATAAATACAAAACAAATATCGCTTGATGGTGCACACCTTTGAGAGGCAAGGATCTGACCGATGAGTACTTGCCTGTGCAGACCACAGCCTTAATAATCTTCTAACCCATGGCGAAATCCTTCTGGGATGTCTATGGCGGTGGGGAATTCCCATGACTGACTCAACCCAGCCTCCTCATAAGATAATGATATTAATGCCTATGTTGATATGATACGGATATCATTATTAAGTTTCCTGATTTCAACATTCCAGCGAGGATAGGGAAAGTCCCAGGCACAAAGCAAAGTTCAACTGCTTCCTCCCACTCTCATGTTGTTCTTCCAATATTCCTTGGCATCGCCACCTTGAGAACCCAGGCTTCCTCCCAGGGACCCGCAGAGGTCAGAGGACCTTCCACACGGAACGGAAGGTCTGGGCCTCCTGAAGGCGGCCAGAGTTCCTGCAGGACCCGAACCAGGAGGGAACTGAGTCAAACAGTTAAAAGAGCGCTAACATTTTAACATATAATTTCTACAAACAAAGACATTCTATGACATAGTAACGACACGATATAAAAATCTGGGAATTAATCCTTATATATTACTAGCATCTAATCCCTACGCCATTCCAGTTTGGCTAATTGTCCCGATAACACCTGTTGCATTTAGCCGTCATGTCTCATTCGTCTCCTTTAATCTGGAACATTCGCTCCATCTGTCCTTGACCTTGATGGTGAGTGTGGCACCTCTGAAGGTCTGTGATTGAGAGTTCCTTTGTAGGCTGTTCCTCCATTCGGGTTTGCCAGGTGTTTCCTTGCAATTGGATTCAGATGATAAGTTTTTGGCAGGAACGCCACAGAACTAGTGTGGGGCTCTTGCTGCGTTCTGTTTGATAGTACGTGATTCCTGTTTGCCTAATGTCACCTGATGTGAACTTGGATCACTTGACTAAGGTGGTGTCTGCCAAGTCTCCCCACTCTAAAGTCGCTCCTTTTCTCCTTGTAGGTATGAGACTGTTTGAGACTAAGAAAATACACCAGTCCTCATCAAACTTCCCCCACTGGACTTCACAGTCCTTGATGTTTCTTGGCTGAACTAACTATCATGATGGTTGCCCAACGGTGATTTTCTAACAATTTCATCATTCCTCCTCAGTATATTAGTTGGCATTCTGCTGTAAGGAAACGCTTTCTTTTCATTTATTTATTCACTTACACATTTATATCGGTACAGACTCATGGATTCTAATGTATGCAATGGGATAGAATTCGTTACCAACATTATTCATTTTTATGTCTAGGTTACACCAGATTTGACCACCGGGAGCCCCTTCAAGCCAGTTCCTGTGTCTTGTTGACATGTCTTCATCATTCTTGGAGCACTTCCTGACTTTCCATACGACAAAATGTTCCCGGCTCTTCTTGTACCTTCCCTGCCACACCCATGGAATCAGCTGTTTCTCCAAAGAGTCCTGGCTCGAAGCACTAAGTCTGCACATTGCTATTGAGTGTCCCTGCTCCCAGGTGCTCTCCGTGGAGAGGACACACGAACGCGTGTGTGCATACACACACACACACACACAAACACACATACACACACTTAATCTACAGTGACAGAAAGCAGATCAGTGGTTGCCTGGGGATAAGGGTGGTAAGAAAAGGTGGAAGACAGGAATTACAAAGGCAAGGGCTACAAGGAAACTTTTGGGGAGATGAAGATATGTGTATATCAAGATTTGTCAAAATATACCTTTTTTTTTTTTTTTGAGACAGAGTCTCACTCTGTTGCCCACACTGGAGTGCAGTGGCAGGATCTCAGTTCACTGCAACCTCCACCTCCCAGGTTCAAGCAATTCTCCTGCCTCAGCTTCCCGAGTAGCTGGCATTACAGGCATGCACCACCATGCCAGCTAATTTTTGTATTTTTAGTAGAGACAGTGGTTTCACCATGTTGGCCAGGCTGGTCACGAACTCCTGACCTCAAGTGATCTGCCCGCCTCGGCCTCCCAAAGTGCTAGGATTACAGGCATGAGCCACCGCGCCCAGCCAAAATTTACATTTTAAATATATGCAGTTCATCATATGTAAATTACACCTCAACAAAGCTGTTAAAATTTTTGACATCCCTGGAATCATCACCATGCAAGGAAAGCAATACTCTGTGACTGTCTAACACCCTGGCTTCTGAAGTATTGGTTAAAGAAAAGTAATAGTAGAATTTTACGATCAAGAAATTCCTCTTAGGTTCAATAAATATAAGGAGGAATGATTTTTAAAACCCTCTAAATATTTTTATTAAATTAAGATACAGAGTATAGGTTCTGGGTTTCTTTGGAACGTTATAAGCTTGTCCAACCTGCCTTATTGTGTTGTTTTCTGCTTTGTTTTGTTCTGTTTTGTTTTGTTTTAGGCTTTTAGCAGCCTGAAACCATGGTTTTTAGTTTCTGTCTCTAGTGATAAGCGGAAAAGTGGGATGAGGAAGGGGCTTTACTGGCCTAATCAGAAACAGAAACTAAGAACCCATGACTGAATTCTCTCTCCTGGACACCCATTTATAAGGTATGCTTAATAGATGCGACTGTGGCCAGGAGCAGTGGCTTACGCCTGTAATCCCAGCACCTTGGGAGGCCGAGGCTGGCGGATCATGAGGTCAAGGAGTTCGAGACCAGTCTGGCCAATATGGTGAAACCCCATCTCTACTAAAAATACAAAAATTAGCCTGTCATGGTGGCACGCACCTGTAGTCCCAGCTATGCGGGAGCCTGAGGCACGAGAATTGATTGAACCCAGGAGGCAGAGGTTGCAGTGAACTGAGATCGCACCACTGCACTCTAGCCTGGGCAACAGAGTGAGGCTCTGTCTCAAAAACAAAAACAAAACAAAAAAAAAAAGATGCAACTGTGTTCTGAATACAGGTGTTTATTCTAAACATAAGGCAATTCTCTAAAACAATGATAATGAGTGAAATCAATAATAAGCACTCATTTTCATGCATGAGAATCATTTACCAATTTTTTTGTAAACTTTTTGATGAAAACATATTTTTTAAGGTTTCTTTTGAAAACTTTTTGATAAAAGAAAACCCTTCGACCCAGTAATTCTATGCCTAGTAATTTATCCTAGGAAAAAAATCAGGACACACCAAAAGTTGTATGGATAACTATGCTCATTACATTGTTATTTATAACATGAAAAATTGTAATCAACCTAAATGTTTGACAAATTAAGGAATAACAATACAATAAAACTCAAAACAGACATTAGGCTATAGTGGAATATTTAATGAGATAGATAAACGTTCATTTTATACATATAAGTGAAAACGTGAATTTAATCCTGTTTCTCTGGAGGGGGAATAAGCAAAAATAATATACATGTGTTTGTATATTTTACATATATAAATATATACAAGATCTTTGATATATGGTACAAATGGTACATATACCAAAATGTTTGTGGTTACTTCTGAATGGTAGGATTATGCATATTTTTCTTGGTGGTTTTCTGTATTTTCCAACTTTCATCCAATTATATGTATGTATATGTATCTGTACAGGCCTATATTCCTTATCTATAATTCAGAAATCCAAAAAAAGCTTTCACAATGGACATTTTCCATGAAGTTAGTAAAACTCATTTAGCAACAAAAACTTGGTCTGAACTGGCATGAGCCTTTACATAGTGTATAATTATGAGTCTTTCTATAGTCTGCATTTGTCCCATGTCTTGTGGACACAGTTCTATTTCACTGCAGATGTACTCTGCCCCAGAATTCCTGGAGGTTATATAACATTCAGTCTATGTGCTATTCTAATACGAAAAATCTTCTGGATTCTAAAGCATCTACCTTCTATGGTTTCAAATAAGGAATTGTGGATAATATTTTAGGTTGTTTTGTATTGATTTGTTGATACATGGTCTCACTCTGTCACATAGGCTGGAGGACAGTGGGGCGATCAGAGCTCACTGCAGCCTCAACCTCCCAGACTCAAGCAATCCTTCTGCGTTAGCCCCTGAGTAGCTGGGACCACAGGTGCCTGCCATCATGCCCAGCTCATTTTATTTATTTATTTATTTATTTATTTATTTATTTATTTATTTATTATTTATTATTTAGAGATAGGGGTCTCACTACGTTGCCCAGGTTGGTCTCAAACTCCTGACCTCAAGCAATCCTCCCGCCTTGGCCTCCCAAAATGCTGGATTACAGGCATGAGCCACTGCACCTGGCCAGATAATATTCTGTCATGAGGGGGAAATGAGAAGGAAGGGAGGGAGGGGAAGAAGGAAGGGAGGGAAAGAAGGAAACAGTTATTGTCTTGGCAGAATAAAAATGGTGCAGAGAGGGCAAAACTACATGTAACACATGGTTAGAATGTAACTTTTGCTTTTGTTTCTGTCGGTGTTCTCCAGCCAAGGCCCGCCAGGAACACACAAGTTGGGCTTCTTACTTGCTGCAGGACCACGAGGGAACCACACGCCTCACTAAGGAGGTGTTAGAAGCACTTACGTCAAGAATTATTAGGCTCTTATTTGTGATGCTGGGGAGAGTCTAACGAAGTGGGGCTTCCCTCTACATTCGGTGCTATCAAAAAGTGGAGGCAATTCCATGTTGGCATCTAAGTCATATCAGCAGGGAGCAGACACTGCAGCCAAGACACAGCCCTAATCGGCAACGAAGTGGCAGAGTCGTTTCTCAGCCAAGTCAGCTGTGCGGCACGGCAACCTTGTTTTCGTCTGTGTTGAGACACAATTACGAAGTGGCTTCACTTGCTTTCAGTTTTCATGCTCTCGGGAGTATTCTGAGGCTGAGGCTGGTGTTCTGCCCGGCTGTTCACACCCGTACAAGAGTGGCACGACCCAGCTGTGGGTGCCAGGCCAGCTTCTGAATGTTGGGGCTGCCTTTTTCTGATCTCCTCTCTGTGTCAGCTGTGGCCTAGAGCTATGGGGGAAAGGGTGTCAGCAGCCCCGCGCTCTAATGAGGAGTGACAGCACATCCATGCAGAACTTGGTCAGCGTGACCCAACTACCAACCTGGTGACCCTGAGCCCATCACCTGCTGGAGGCTTGGTGCACACAGACCGGAGAGTGGATTTCTTCAGAGAGCAGACTGTCACGGCATCGTGCTATATTGCTCATGGATGAAGGAGGTGCCTTCACCTTCGCCACAGACCGTGAACACATCCAGGCAAGAGGTTGGCCAGCTCCCTGGCTGCAGCTAAGGGAGGGAAGGAGAGACTGGACTTGCCCTAAGTGCACCCTGAGCAAGGGGGTTCCACCTTCAGGACATCTTGCGCTGTGCTCAGATCACAGGGAGCCCTGGGCTGTGGTGGTCAAAGTGGTTAAACACAGAGAGACCAACCTGGACCCAGGAACCCAGGAAAGCTCTGCCTTCCAGACAGCCAGAAATGGGACAGCGGCCCTCCCAGAGGCCACCGAAGCCAGGCTGCACCTGTACCCTTGCCTCTCCCACTTCCCCTCCTCCAATTCCACAGGAGCCAAAAGCAGAATCCTGAGTAGAGAAGGAAGAGGGGAAGGGCAGGAAGTGACACAGAGGGGAATCCTCCCATTTCCCTCCTTCCTTATTGCTGGCCTCACCACCAGAGGCAAGCCAAGGCTGACGGAGGGGGACAGCACTGAATCAGGTCAGAGACTGAGGCTTAAATAATTAAATAAACTTGATTGACTTTTAACACCTCCAGGCAAGATTTCTTTAATACCTAAGAGGGACGAGGAAAGTTACAGGATCTACCAAGGGTATCAATAAGGAGAGGAGAGACCCGGACAAAGCAATGATATGAAAGGATAAAGTTGCTTTCTGCTTCCACCCAAGAGGTACCACTGGTTCAATAAGGCATGACATGTAAAGAGACGTGCTGGTACATTTTTAAAATTTATAAACTTTATTTTTAGAGCAATTTAAAGTTTACAGAAAAAATTGAGCAGAAAATACACAGAGTTCCCATATACTCCCTCTCTTACCAGCCCCACAGTTTTCCCTATTATTAACATCTTGCATTAATGTGATGCTGATAAGCCAATACTGATACATTATTATTGACTAAAATCCATAGTTGACTTAGGGTTCACTCTTTCTGTTGTACAGCTCTTTGGGTTTTGAAAATGCATAGTGTCATGTATCCACCATTACAGTATCTTACAGAATTATTTCGCTACCCTAAAAATCCCTGTGCTTTACCTACCCATCCAATTCACTATTACCCACCAGGCCCTGGAAACCACTAATACTTTCCCAGAGCTTAGGGTTTTTTTCAGCATGTCTTATATTCGGTATCGCACAGTACGTAGCCTTTTCAGACTGGCTTCTTTCACTTAGCAATATGCCTTTCAAGTTCCTCCATGTCTTTTTGTGGCTTGATAGCTCACTTCTTCCTGTCATTGAATAATATTCCACTGTATGGCTATACCACCATTTGTTTATCCACTCACTTACTGAAGGACATTTTAGTTGCTTCCAATTTTTGGCAATTATGAATAAAGCTTCCATAAACATTCACATGCAGGTTTTTGTGTGGACATGTTTTCAATCCTTTGAGTAAATGCCAAAGAGCACAATTGCTGTAGCATATGGTAAGAGTATGTTTAGTAGTGTAAGAAACCTCCAAACTGCCTTCCAAAGTGGCTGTACCATTTTGCATTTCCACCAGCAATACGTGAGAGTCTCTGTTACTCCACATCCTTGCCAACATTTGGTGTTGCCCATGTTGGATTTTAGCCATTCTCATGGACGTGCAGTGGTATCTCATTGTTGTTTTGCCGACAAATGCTTTAATCTGACTCTCCGGCAAAGGAAAAGCCCCAATTTGTTTGCCAATTTTCATGGCATAAATACCTCCACCATGTGAATATAAATTGATACAGCTATTATGCAAAACAGTGTGAAGGTTCCTCAAAAAGTTAAACATAGAACTACCATATGATCCAGCAATTTCACTTCACGGTATATATCCAAAGGAAATCAAATCACTGTCTCGAAGAGATATCTGCATTCCCATGTTCGTTGCAGCATGTTTACAATAGCCAAGATATGAAAACTACCTAAGTGTCCTTTGATGGATGAATGGATAAAGAAAATGTGGTATCTACACACAATGGAATATTGTTCAGTCTTTAAAAAGAAGGAAATCCTCCCACTGAAAAAAAAGCATGAATGAACCTGGAGGACGTTATGCTAAGTTAAATAAGCCAGACACAGAAAGACACATACTGAATGATGTCACTTACATGTGGAATCTTTAAAAAGCCAAACTCGGGGGGGGGGAGGGGGGTGGAGCCAAGATGACCGAATAGGAATAGCTCCAGTCTACAGCTCCCAGCGTGAGCGACGCAGAAGACGGGTGATTTCTGCATTTCCAACTGAGGTACCAGGTTCATCTCCTGGGGAGTGTCGGAAAGTGGGTGCAGGACAGTGGGTGCAGCGCACCAAGCATGAGCCAAAGCAGGGCGAAGCATCACTTCACCCGGGAAGCTCAAGGGGTCAGGGAATTCCCTTTTCCAGTCAAAGAAAGGGGTGACAGACGGCACCTGGAAAATCAGGTCACTCCCACCCTAATACTGCGCTTTTCCAATGGTCTTAGCAAATGGCACACCAGGAGATTATATCCCACGCATGGCTCAGAGGATCTTACGCCCATGGAGCCTCGCTCATTGCTAGCACAGCAGTCTGAGATCAAACTGCAAGGCGGCAGCGAGGCTGGGGGAGGAGCGCCCACCATTGCCGAGGCTTGAGTAGGTAAACAAAGTGGCCGGGAACCTCGAACTGGGTGGAGCCCACCGCAGCTCAAGGAGGCCTGCCTGGCTTTGTAGACTCCACCTCTGGGGGCAGGGCATAGCAAAACAAAAGGTAGTAGATTCCTCTGCAGACTTAAATGTCCCTGTCTGACAGCTTTGAAGAGAGTAGTGGTTCTCTCAGCACGCAGCTGGAGATCTGAGAATGGACAGACTGCCTCAAGTGGGTCCCTGACCCCCAAGTAGCCTAACTAGGAGGCACCCCCCAGTAGGGGCAGACTGACACCTCACAAGGCCGGGTACTCCTCTGAGACAAAACTTCCAGAGGAACAATCAGGCAGCAACATTTGCTGTTCACCAATATCCGCTGTTCTGCAGCTTCCACTGCTGATACCCGGGCAAACAGGGTCTGGAATGGACCTCCAGCAAACTCCAACAGACCTGCAGCTGAGGGTCCTGACTGTTAGAAGGAAAACTAACAAACAGAAAGGACATCCACACCAAAACCCCATTTTTACATCACCATCATCAAAGACCAAAGGTAGATAAAACCACAAAGATGGGGGAAAAAAAGAGCAGAGAAACCGGAAACTCTAAAAATCAGAGCGCCTCTCCTCCTCCAAAGGAATGCAGCTCCTCACCAGCAACGGAACAAAGCTGGACAGAAAATGACTTTGACAAGTTGAGAGAAGAAGGCTTCAGATGATCAAACTACTCCAAGCTAAAGGAGGAAGTTCGAATCCATGGCAAAGAAGTTAAAAACCTTGAAAAAAAATTAGACGAATGGCTAACTAGAATAACCAATGCAGAGAAGTCCTTAAAGGACCTGACGGAGCTGAAAACCACGGCACGAGAACTACGTGACAAATGCACAAGCCTCAGTAGCCGATGCGATCAACTGGAAGAAAGGGTATCAGTGATGGAAGATCAAATGAATGAAATAAAGTGAGAAGAGAAGTTTAGAGAAAAAAGAATAAAAAGAAATGAACAAAGCCTCCAAGAAATGTGGGGCTATGTGAAAAGACCAAATCTACATCTGATTGGTGACAGGGAGAATGGAACCAAGTTGGAAAACACTCTGTAGGATATTATCCAGGAGAACTTCCCCAAACTAGCAAGGCAGGCCAACATTCCAATTCAGGAAATACAGAGAACACCACAAAGATACTCCTTGAGAAGAGCAACTCCAAGACACATAATTGTCAGATTCGCCAAAGTTGAAATGAAGGAAAAAATGTTAAGGGCAGCCAGAGAGAAAGGTCAGGTTACCCACAAAGGGAAGCCCATCAGACTAACAGCTGATCTCTTGGCAGAAACTCTACAAGCCAGAAGAGAGTGGGGGCCAATATTCAACATTCTTAAAGAAAAGAATTTTCAACCCAGAATTTCATATCCAGCCAAACTAAGCTTCATAAGTGAAGGAGAAATAAAATACTTTACAGACAAGCAAATGCTGAGAGATTTTGTCACCACCAGGCCTGCCCTAAAAGAGCTCATGAAGGAAGCACTAAACACGGAAAGGAACAACTGGTACCAGCCACTGCAAAAACATGCCAAATTGTAAAGACCATTGAGGCTAGGAATAAACTGCATCAACTAACGAGCAAAATAACCAGCTAACATCATAATGACAGGATCAAATTCACACATAACAATACTAACCTTAAATGTAAATGGGCTAAATGCTCCAATTAAAAGACACAGACTGGCAAATTGGATAAAGAGTCAAGACCCACCAGTGTGCTGTATTCAGGAAACCCATCTCATGTGCAGAGACACACGTGGGCTCAAAATAAAGGGATGGAGGAAGATCTACCAAGCAAATGGAAAACAAAAAAAAGGCAGGGGTTGCAATCCTAGTCTCAGATAAAACAGACTTTAAACCAACAAAGATCAAAAGAGACAAAGAAGGCCATTACATAATGGTAAAGGGATCAATTCAACAAGAAGAGCTAACTATCCTAAATATATATGCACCCAATACAGGAGCACCCAGATTCATAAAGCAAGTCCTTAGAGACCTACAAAGAGACTTAGACTCCCACACAATAATAACCGGAGACTTTAACACCCCACTGTCAACATTAGACAGATCAACGAGACAGAAAGTTAAAAAGGATATCCAGGAATTGAATTCAGCCCTGCACCAAGCAGACCTAATAGACATCTGCAGAACTCTCCACCCCAAATCAACAGAATATACATTCTTTTCAGTACTGCACCACACCTATTCCAAAACTGACCACATAGTTGGAAGTAAAGCACTCCTCGGCAAATGTAAAAGACCAGAAATTATAACAAACTGTCTCTCAGACCACAGTGCAATCAAACTAGAACTCAGGATTAAGAAACTCACTCAAAACCGCTCAACTACATGGAAACTGAACAACCTGCTCCTGAATGACTACTAGGTACATAACGAAATGAAGGCAGAAATAAAGATATTCTTTGAAACCAATGAGATCAAACACACAACATACCAGAATCTCTGGGAGATATTCTTTGAAACCAATGAGATCAAAAACACAACATACCAGAATCTCTGGGACACATTCAAAGCAGTGTGTAGAGGGAAATTTATAGCACTAAATGCCCTCAAAAGAAAGCAGGAAAGATCTAAAATTGACACCCTAACATCACAATTAAAAGAACTAGAGAAGCAAGAGCAAACACATTCAAAAGCTAGCAGAAGGCAAGAAATAATAAGATCAGAGCAGAACTGAAGGAAATAGAGACACAAAAAACCCTTCAAAAAATCAATGAATCGAGGAGCTGGTTTTTTGAAAAGATCAACAAAATTGATAGACCACTAGCAAGACTAATACAGAAGAAAAGAGAGAAGAATCAAATAGATGCTATAAAAAATGATAAACGGGATATCACCACCAATCCCACAGAAATACTAACTACCATCAGAGAATACTATAAACACCTCTACACAAATAAACTAGAAAATCCAGAAGAAATGGATAAATTCCTCGACACATACACCCTCCCAAGACTAAACCAGGAAGAAGTTGAATCTCTGAATAGACCAATAACAGGCTCTGAAATTAAGGCAATAATTAATAGCTTACCAACCAAAAAAAGTCCAGGACCAGATAGATTCACAGCCAAATTCTACCAGAGGTACAAGGAGGAGCTGGTACCATTCCTTCTGAAATTATTGCAATCAATAGAAAAAGAGGGAATCCTCCCTAACTCATTTTATGAAGCCAGCATCATCCTGATACCAAAGCCTGGCAGACACACAACAAAAAAAGAGAATTTTAGACCAATATCCCTGATGAACATCGATGTGAAAATCCTCAATAAAATACTGGCAAACAGAATCCAGCAGCACATCAAAAAGCTTATCCCCCATGATCAAGTGGGCTTCATCCCTGGGATGCAAGGATGGTTCAACATATGCAAATCAATAAATGTAATCCAGCATATAAACACAACCAACAGCAAAAATCATATGATTATCTCAATAGATACAGAAAAGGCCTTTGACAAAATTCAACAGCCCTTCATGCTAAAAACTCTCAATAAATTAGGTATTGATGGGATGTATCTCAAAATAATAAGAGCTATCTATGACAAACCCACAGCCAATATCATACTGAATGGGCAAAAACTGGAAGCATTCCCTTTGAAAACGGGCACAAGACAGGGATGCCCTCTCTCACCACTCCTATTCAACATAGTGTTGGAAGTTCTGGCCAGGGCAATCAGGCAGGAGAAAGAAATAAAGGGTATTCAATTAGGAAAAGAGGAAGTCAAATTGTCCCTGTTTGCAGATGACATGACTGTATATCTAGAAAACCCCATCGTCTCAGCCCAAAATCTCCTTAAGCTGATAGGCAACTTCAGCAAAGTATCAGGATACAAAATCAATGTGCAAAAATCACAAGCATTCTTATACACCAATAACAGACAAACAGCCAAATCATGAGTGAACTCCCATTCACAATTGCTTCAAAGAGAATAAAATACCTAGGAATCCAACTGACAAGGGATGTGAAGGACCTCTTCAAGGAGAACTACAAACCACTGCTCAAGGAAATAAAAGAGGATACAAACAAATGGAAGAACATTCCATGCTCATGGGTAGGAAGAATCAATATCGTGAAAATGGCCATACTGCCCAAGGTGATTTATAGATTCAATGCCATCCCCATAAAGCTACCAATGACTTTCTTCACAAAATTGGAAAAAACTACTTTAAAGTTCATATGCAACCAAAAAAGAGCCCACATTGCCAAGTCAATCCTAAGCCAAAAGAACAAACCTGGAGGCATCATGCTACCTGACTTCAAACTATACTACAAGGCTACAGTAACCAAAACAGCATGGTACTGGTACCAAAATAGAGATATAGACCAATGGAACAGAACAGAGCCCTCAGAAATAATGCCGCATATCTACAACCATCTGATCTTTGACAAACCTGACAAAAACAAGAAATGGGGAAAGGATTCCCTATTTAATAAATGCTGCTGGGAAAACTGGCTAGCCATATGTAGAAAGCTGAAACTGGATCCCTTCCTTACACTTTATATAAAAATTAATTCAAGAGGATTAAAGACTTAAATGTTAGACCTAAAACCGTAAAAACCCTAGAAGAAAACCTAGGCAATACCATTCAGGACATAGGCATGGACAAGGACTTCATGTCTAAAACACTAAAAACAATGGCAACAAAAGCCAAAATTGACAAATGGGATCTAATTAAACTAAAGAGCTTCTGCACAGCAAAAGAAACTATCATCAGAGTGAACAGGCAACCTACAGAATGGGAGAAAATTTCTGCAATCTACTTATCTGACGAAGGGCTAATATCCAGAATCTACAATGAACTCAAACAAATTTACAAGAAAAAAACAACCCCATCAACAAGTGGGCGAAGGATATGAACAGACACTTCTCGAAAGAAGACATTTATGCAGCCAAAAGACACATGAAAAAATGCTCATCGTCACTGGCCATCAGAGAAATGCAAATCAAAACCACAATGAGATAGCATCTCACACCAGTTAGAATGACAGTCATTAAAAAGTCAGGAAACAACAGGTGCTGGAGAGGATGTGGAGAAATACGAACACTTTTACACTGTTGGTGGGACTGTAAACTAGTTCAACCATTGTGGAAGTCAGTGTGGCGATTCCTCAGGGATCTAGAACTAGAAATACTATTTGACCCAGCAATCCCATTACTGGGTATATACCCAAAGGATTATAAATCATGCTGCTATAAAGACACATGCACACGTATGTTTATTGTGGCACTATTCACAACAGCAAAGACTTGGAACCAAGCCAAATGTCCAACAATGATAGACTGAATTAAGAAAATGTGGCACATATATACCATGGAATACTATGCAGCCATAAAAAAGGATGAGTTCATGTCCTTTGTAGGGACATGGATGAAGCTGGAAACCATCATTCTCAGCAAACTATCGCGAGGACAAAAAACCAAACACCACATGTTCTCACTCATAGGTGGGAATTGAACAATGAGAACACATGGACACAGGAAGGGGAACATCACACACCGGAGCCTGTTGTGGGGTTGGGGGACAGGGGAGGGATAGCATTAGGAGATATACCTACCGTTAAATGACGAGTTAATGGGTGCAGCACACCAACATGGCACATGTATACATATGTAACAAACCTGCACGTTGTGCACATGTACCCTAAAACTTAAAGTATAATAAATTTAAAAAAAAAAGCCAAACTCATAGGCACAGACAAGAGAACAGGGAAAGGGCTGGGGCTTGGGGAAACTGGGAAGATGTTGGTCAAAGTGTACACACTTGCAGTTATAAAATGAATAAGTTCTGGAGTCACCATCCTGACAGCATGGTGACTATCCTATAGTCAATAATAATGTATTGTATACTTGAAATTCACTAAAAGAGTAGATCTTAAGTATTGTATTTCCATTACAAAGATAAATAGTTGCTATAATGGTGATGGATGGGTTAATTAGCTTGATTGTGGTAATCATTTTACAATGTATACTTATATCAAATCATTACATTACACACCTTAAATATATACAATTTTTATTTGTATATATATGTCAATTATATATGTAGATGTCAATTATATATGTATATATTACATACATATATATGTATTGTCAATTATACCTCAATAAAGCTGGAAAAATATACATAAATTTTTAAAACTCCCACCATGGCCAATTTCAAGCAAACACAGTGAGGTCACTGATGCAGAGTTCGGTAGAGATGTTCCCAGTTGGCTCTCATGAGTGGGTGTGAGCCACCCCAGCTCACCACTGCCTATGCAAATGCTCAGCACAGAGAGTGGCCTGTCATTCTCCACAAACCCTCCTGGAATCTTCTTAATGTAGTGAATTGAAGAACTTTTCTAGGTATCTTTAGACAGGATGACCAGTACTTGATGAAGGGTGGATGTCCTCAGACCCAGAGTAGGGAAACCATGTAAGCAGCTTCCCACACAGAACCCAGGTTGAACTGGGCTAATTTCTGTCTTAATGACAAGGATGCCAACAGTGGCTGGTGGGTATTTGGCAATCACTCAGCCACCCCTATCAATGCACTGGTGCTACAATAGATCTCCCAAGCTCTGAAACAGTACATCAGAAAGACCCTGCCACCCTATCCTTTCCCCCTCTGTCGTTCACCTCCTTTCAAAGAGAGCTGTTTGGGGGAATCTCCTAGTTCCCTTTTCTTCCTCACCTTTCCTCATTTCTCTTGTCTTAGGTGAAGAATTGAGCTGGTGACCATTTGACAGTGTAACTGAGATAGAGAAATACTGATCTAGAAGGTATGGAAAGATCCCAGCCCTGCTGTCCTACAACCTTCCTGGGGCCAGCCTCTTTGTCTGCATAGCCAACAGGGTTTCCACAGCTTCCAAGAGGACATCTGACACAGGTATTAAGCTTTCTGAAATAAAAAAAAAAGATGTACACACACAGGATTAGCTTTTAAACCCTCCATGAGCGTTCAATGATGTAACCAATCACTCTCTTCCTAGACCTTCCTTCCTAGTCATCAATAATCAGAGCTGGTAATGATCCTTCGAAGATTTCATGTTCAGTAGTTATTTGATTAAAGCTAAATTTGGCCTTTTTGTGTGAGACTGTGCTTTCAAGGGTGACCAAATGAAACGGGCTCCACAAGAATAAAGCAGGTGCAGCCAGGGCATCAAAGCAGGGGGTGCAGGGAGCACTCCCGGGACCTGTGCCCAGTCCTGTCACCTCAGCCCTCAATCCCCTGGCAGAGAGGAAGCCTTAGGACAATTAGCAGACAGGATTAGGAGGGGTGATCATCCCCATACGTGAAGCAATTTGTCCAAAAGGAAAACAGCTCCCCTCAGCCCTGCAGGCCCAGCCAGTGGCCTCCTCCTGCGGGCATCCCCTGCCTGTCCTCAGCATCCTGCATTAAGCCCAGGTCTAGCCTTGGGCAGATTGTGCAACTCCTAAGAGATTAGTTTCCTCACTTGTTACCTGAGACTGCACGTCCTTTATGATGGACAGGTGGTCTGGCTCAGAGGGAACAGCCACAGGCTGGAGACAGGCAACGGGGAATTTAAAACCAGTCTTGTCACCACTGGTGCCATGTGACCTTGACTGAGCAAAGCACTGCACTTGAACCTGCTTCTCTCTCCCCACTAAACAGGGATGAGGAAGAAGATGATGATGACAATGGCGATGATAGCCTAGAAGGTTACAAGATGTCCATTGTAACTTCCTAGTCCACAAACGCCCAGATAAACCTGATCTGATCTCTGCTTCCGTCCTGTTATGAATGTCCCCTTTGGTCTGGCCCTGCACTGCATCTCTACGTCCTCACTTGGACTGAGCCCCAATTTCTTGCCCCATGAGCATCCAAAGTCCTCCTCACAACATCTGTGAATTCTGCTGCTTACCCACTTATGACTCTCCCACCTCTGGGTAGTTCATTTGTGCATCCACCTCCATGCTGCCCCACATTGATCCAAATGTCACCCCAACCCCCGATGACTATGAAAAACTCACATGCAAGCACCTTGTGAATTCAGAGAAACTGAATATGGGGAGGTGGCCATGGGCTGGGGTCACTTCACGCACCTCACGCCCTTTCCCTCTCATTTTTCCTCTCCCCGAAACCCGCAGAATTGAGCACAAGCCCCTCCCCTTGCCATGTCGGGCAATTCCGCCCACATCCAGGCCCTCCTAAACTTTCCACTTATGTTCCAAAGCACAGAGCAAAGTATTTCCCCAACAAATCAGCTTTCTCTAAGGGAAATACTGCTACATTAACTCTTCTCCACTTTGTCACAGTTAGAATGACAAATATGAATGCACTTTGTTTATAGGGTACTTCAGAAGCCATCTCATCCAATCCTCACAGCCACCCTGAGAGCTGAAATTCTATAGCGGGAGATACTGAGGCTCAGAGATATTACGTGACCAACAGTGAACACCCAAGAAAGGGTGGAGTCCGAGTTCAGAGCCGATCTGACTCCAAAGCCCACGCCTTTCCTTCTCCCACCTGCCCCTTTGTTTCCACTGTTGAGGATCCCCTGGGGACTGCCTGGACGAACACCTGCTCCCTGGAAGACATCAGGAAGCCACCCTCTCCCTGCCACGAGGGCAGAAAACTCTTCTCCTACACCACCCTTCCCCCTCCGCTCAGATTCTTCAGCTATAGGGGGAAAGCCTTGTTCTCTGACCACCAAAGGAGCACAGCCTTCCAGAGGGTCTTTCTCAAGATCAGCAGGAGACAGGCAGCTGAGCGTGGAATTCTGGATGGGAGGGTTACAGGGAGAGTTGCGCTGTTTGGCTTTTCTCCCTCCCCATACTACCCCGCTGGTTCCTGAGCACAAGCGTCATAGCTAAGCCCTGGCCTATGTGTGCAACAGAGAGAGAGCGAGAGACGGAAAAGGGACAGCAGAGAGAAAGGCGTGGAGTCAAGTCCGAGTGAGGACATAAAGATGCAGTGCAGGGCCAGACCAAAGGGGACGTTCATAACAGGACAGAAGCAGAGAACCTGTGAGTGCCTATTCGATGTAAAACTGCTGTCGACTGGGCACAGTGGCTCACGCCTGTAATCCCAGTACTTTGGGAGGCCGAGGCAGGTGGATCACCTGAGGCCAGGAGTTCGAGACCAGCCTGGCCAACATGGTGAAACCCAGTCTCTACTAAAAATACAAAAAATTAGCCGGGCATGGTGGTGCATGCCCGTAATCCCAGCTACTCAGGAGGCCGAGACAAGACAATCGCTTAAACCCAGGAGGCACAGGTTGCAGTGAGCTGAGATTGCGCCATTGCACTCAAGCCTGTGCAACAATAGGGAAACTCTGTCTCAAAAAATTTAAAAAAAAATAAATAATTAAAAAAAAAACACTGCCAAGATTTTCCACCTGATTCTCAGGCACCAAGGCTGAGGAGGAGAGGAGTGGGAGTCCATTTTACCAGCAGATAACTGCACACTCTGACCCAGGAATTCAGTGTGTCTCTTACAGGACCTCCACTCTGCAACAGTTAGGCTTGAGCTGGTCACAAAAAGCTGTGCTAACCTCAGGAGCACACTCTCCACCAGCTGACAGGAGAGAGATGGCAGTGAACGTGCAGGGCGGTCCAGGAAAATCAGCCTTGGATTACAGATTGGCTATGGATAATATACAACATGAGGACCAGCAAAAAGCTGAGAATTGTCCATGCTACCTAAAACCAGGCAAGTGTGAAGGCTGAGGGCGGAGACTGCAAGACGCTGCACAAACAGGAAGTTTATGTTCAGATCATCAGGCAAGGGAAGGTGCAATTCTTGTAACAGCTTATGGGCATACAGCGCTTTATAGCGTAGCAGCACTTTCATGGACACCATTTTGTTTAGAGCACTGAATAGGGCAGACTTTAGGGTTAAACAGTCAGTTTCAATGCCAGGACCACTGCATGCTCCTCTGTGCATTCACAGCCATGATCCTCCTCCTACAGCCCATGCTCCCATCTCTACCTTGGATCATCTCAGCAAGGACTCAGTGGGATACCCACTCATTCATTGCTCTACCAGTGATTTTGAGCTTCTCCGACGAGCCAGGCACTGCTCTAAACATGGTGAACAAATGATGCCAAAAGCTTTCTCTTCATGAAACTTTTTTTCTAGAGGGGGAGATGGGTAATCAAGATAATAAATAAGCATGCTGGGTTGTATGTTGCATAGTGATGAAAACCATGGACAAAACCAAACAGGTACATGGGGCCCCAGTGCTTGGGACCTCAGAGGCACTCAATCCACATTCCCCGGCGCTGCTCCCATCTCACAGTGGCCCTGCGAGGCAGACAGGCTGATAGCCAGCATCTTACAAGTGTGCAGTGTGAGGCTTAGAGAGGTTCATGACCTGCCCAGGCCCACACAGGTGGCAAGGGCCAGGCGAGGACGCAGCTCCCTCCCCAGTGCCCTCTCCCAGCTTCTTCTGCAGCTCTGTGTGGTGGGAGAGGAGACCAGCTGTCGCAGAGGAGAGGTGAAGCATAAAGGGGACTCACCCATGGAGAAGCCACTGTCCCTGCAGCCCCAACACCTCCCTCCCCACCCAGGGAGCTGCCAGCACTTGCCAGGCAGGACACTGTAGAGCAGCTCCAGCCGGGGCTGGCCTGGTGGGGGAGCACCGGTGAGGAGGGCCTGCTCCTAAAGGAATCTCTGGAGCTCACCCCTGTCCCATCTCCTTCCCATCCCATGACAAGGCTTCCCACAGTGCAGAGGCAGTCAGAATGCCAGGGGGAGAAATGCCAGATTGTTATGTTGACTTTCCACTCAGTTGTCTCCTGCAGGTTCGTGCTTAGGAGCCATGAACAGAGGGCAGCAGACTGGCAGCCTTGGCAGCCCACAGAGGCCAGGCTGCCCCGCCACATGGACGCATGTGATGTCCACCTCCTGGAGCCGGCAGGCAGCGCTTCAATGGCCAGGCCTTGCCCAGCAGCGTCTGCAAACAGCAAGGGGCCAAACCTCACGCACACACAGCTCAGAAGGGGTCCATCTGGACTAGGGTTCTTGCAGGCTTAAAGAGGAAGGCGCCGGGAGCCAGTTTCCATTCCAGGCTGCAGCCTCCTGCCCAGAATCTCCAGCCTTCCTTCTCTGCAGCTGGGGCCATCTGGCTGTCACTCCTAGGCGCCTAGACACCTCTGGAGTGCACTCGTACACACTGGCCGCAAACACCATTACCCTCGATACCAGTCGCTGTTGAGATCAGCCTGCCGGGGTCCCACCACCTGCTGTGTGCTTGTGCTGCTGGCGACTGGCTCTGTATATGTCTCCATACCTCAACAACCTGTGGATGCCTCTAGGGAATCCTGATTTCTCATGCACTGGCATCTTGTCTTGCTCTTTCTTTCTAGATTCCTCTCTCATTCTTTCTGTAAACATGTATAAGCACCAGTACCTGCATCAACTTTGTCACTGTGACATCTTGACAAGCGTCCAGATGGCTCCACGACATCTTGACAAGCTTCCAGTTGCTGCCTGCCTGCTTTCCCAGGTCTTGGAATAACACAGCCCCTGCTGATAGACCGATCCCCTGAATCCCACATTGGTTCATCCCAGTGTGGCTGCCATAGAGGTCTGCCCACCTGATATCAGACTCTTTCTTGAGAGATGGGAGTTTCCCCCAGGACCTACACAACCTGTACTGTCCTCACATGATTTTCCCCACTCCAGGGAGAAGAACCAGGTCCAGATGTCAGCCTGCAGCACACCACTGCACTCAACTGATCCTTGCCTGACCATGTTCTGAGATGTGTGTGAAAGTCTGCACTTGCCAGCAAGATAGAGTTAGTTACATATTCTGTTTGCTAAATATCTCTTTTAGGATTTTTTATTACAAAAGTTCAAATAATAAACCATGTACAAAGTAAAAATTATAGCTCCCCTATGTCCTCCTACTTAATCTCACTTCTGAGATGCATCCTAAGTTAGGTATGTATCCATCCACTCTTTTTTACACACAGACTCCACAGAGAATTCTTTTGCACAAACGGAAACATACACATTGTTCTGCATCTTGTTTTTTAATGTCGCAAGTACATTTTTTTTCCTCAGGAAATTTAAAGCCAACCTATTGTTTTAATGCCTACTATAGTATTCATTACATAGATGACTCATAATACATTTTTTTGAGACGGATACTGCTGTTGCCCAGGCCGAAATGCAGTGACATGACCACAGCTCACAGCAACCTCTAACTTTTGTATTTTTTGTAGAGACAGGGCTTTGCTATGCTGCCCAGGCTGGTCTCAAACTCCTGCCTTCAAACAATCTGCCTGCCTCAGCCTCCCAAAGTGCTGGGATTACAGGCATTAGGCACTGCTCCCAGCCCCATAATATATTTAATCATTCACTTATTCATGTATATTTGTTGCCAGTTATTCCCTACTACAAACAACATTGCAATAAATGTCCTCATGTGTACATCTTTTTGTACTTCTTTTTTTCCATAGGTTAGTTTCCTGGAATTCTTGTTGTCTCATTTGAATTTGCATTTTTGTTATTAAATGAGGTTAGGTGTATTTTCATCTGTTCTTGGCCCTTTGTGTTTCTTCTATGAATTTCTTGGCTCAATACCCTGATGTTTGTATGTCGGAAGTGAGATTAAGGAGGAGGTAGAGAGCTTTTAAGGAGGTAAGGGGCTGAATTATCCAGCCTTCCACTTCTATAATCCCTTTTATCTCAACCACCACTAACTCAAACCTTCCATTGGATTAGCCCATAGCAGAATCTACATTTCTCATGACTAGTTTGGCTCTAGTTGGCTATGGTAAAAGCACATCTCCCTTGCAAAACTACCAACCAGAGGATGCAATACCCACCATCCTCCTGCCCACCCATTGCTCCCCTCTGAGCCTTACAGAGCTTAGGTAGAAGAGGACTCCACTGTCATCCAACTGACGATGGAGGTGACAGGCTCTAGAGGATTCAAGGAGGCACCTTATCACATGGGGATCGGTGTCTCAAGTGAAAAATGATGGTCTTAGGAAGGGACTGTGGAGCCACATGACAAGGGACTGGAGAGATGTCAGGAATGAGAGCAGTGAAGAGATTTTTTCATGGGACCCTTTGCAAAACCCTGAGTGCTAAGGTCTTGTCGCATCCCTTCTTCCTCTACCCACCACTGAGTGGCAAAAGGTGAGGCATGAGCTAAACAGTATCACCTGTCATGGTTCCCTGATGATGTGCTGCTTTTCAATGCTCCCGGGACCCTTATAAAAAGATGTGCTTGATCTAGGGAAGACAGGTATAGTGGTTTTGGGGACAAAGAGGTAATACCCCACCTTAGCAAATATCAGCCCCTCCCCTGTGGCAGAGATGGTGATGATGATGATGATGATGATGATGATGACGATGATGATGATGGTGGTGATGATGATGATGATTACAAGCCTGAGATATCTCCTTTAGCTTGTGAGCTGTAAGGCTCTTTCCACTTCCTCCTCCCTGCTTCCCACCAGAAGCTGGTAAAGAGTGAGCTCCTGTAAAACAGAGGGCCCTGCTTTGCAGGTTATATTATTATACTATCACTGAGTATACAAACAGAAGGAAAGAGAAACCCACAGTTCTACCATGCCAACCTCATCTGGCGGCATTTTTAAAACTTCCATCCAGTCCTGCATCATCTTCCTCCTCAAAACTTTTTCAGAGGCCATGAGACGGGCTCTTGCTTTGAATGGCCAACTCTCCTGGGGCCATGGCCAAGGCAGACGCTTGTATAGTGACCTTGGCATTGTTTTTGGGTCAGTGTGAGCAACTTTAGGATTGTGTGTCCTCGTGACTGACTCTCCATCACCTCTTCAGAGTAAACATGTGAACTTCATGCATTAAAAAGTCCCTTTAGATCAAGAAAATATCTAAGGAAAAACATTTGACACACATAGCTGAGCTCCCATGCACCATCCTTCGAACAACCTCATGTGTGAGGTATCATCACCATCTCCCTGACCAATAAGGAAGACTGAACTTCAAAGACATTAGATCACATGGCTGGTAAGTGGTAAAGTGTGGACTCCAGCCCAGGTCCCCTACTTCCATGTCCAGAACACTTGCATCACACGAAGCTGATGACATAATCTATTGTCCATATTCCAGAGTTGTAAGTAAGGACCAAAACTAACCAGTTTTACTTTCCCTACCTCTCTGTTCCAATAAGTAAGCATCCTAAGTGGGCAATGGAGAAGGAATCGGAGGAAGGATGGGAAGTGGCCTGCACAGGAGGGTTTCCACTAGTGGAAGAGGGGAATGCCGGCTCACACGGGGATGGAGGGCAGGGGAAGGCACTTCCTCCCCACAGTCCAGCACCTTTTTGAGTGTTCCCTTCACCATCAGTAACACCCTAGAAAGCTGAGGGAGTAGGAAAAGAACAACCAACTCAAACTCAAGTTCAAAAGCAAACAAGTTCAAAAGAGACAAGTTCAAAACCAGCCATGCTGAGACGGGGAGAAATTACAGGCCTCAGTTAGAAAGGAATTCGCCACCTCAGCGCTAAGGCTAAAACAGAAGTCCCTCACTATCCGGGCTTTAGGCTGCTAACCTGCTAACTTCACAAAGGAGTGGCAGGCAGTGGTGTGCTGGGAAAGGCTTAACAAACAGCTCTCCAGGAAAAATGAAAGCCTTACCTTAGCATTTCCTTGACTTCCGTGGTATGAATAATACCCCACAGCAGCTTTGGAAATCCTACAAAGGGGGGACCTCAGACTAGGAAAGGGGGTGGGACGGACACCACCCAGAGGGGGAACTAACACCTCGTACATCCCTTTTGGGGTCACATTCTCCTCTTCTGTCCTTCTTCGCTGTATGTCCAAGGCCACACACATCCATAGGTGACAAGGCATGTAAATAACAGAAGTAAGGAGGAAGGGGGCAAAGATTGCACGTTGCGAACATTCTCCGTTGTTTGAAAGTACTTTGCAAAGAGTGGCCCTATTTCTTCTATTGTCTTTCTTGTCCCCCTCCCCAAGCCAAAATCTGAGCCCAGCTAAGCTCTAGCAGATGGTAGACCACCTCTAGTGATGGTCCCAGCAATCCACTAGAATCTTTTCATAGAAAAATCTAATTATGTCACTCTCCTGATTCAAATCTTTCCACCCTTCTCGTCTCAACTCACTTAATGCTAGTTTTTCCCACCAAACCCTAAACCCCTTGAGGGCACGGGCCTGGTCTGTCTTGCTCATTGCTGTGTTCTACTACCTAGGATGGAGTTTGGCACACACTAGCCCTCCATAAATACTTGATAGATGAATCCCAAATTGCTCCTTAATAATTCATTCATCAAATTATTTTTAAGTACCTTAACATGCTCACAATGGAACAGGCCCTGGAGATTCAGGAATCAACAGTCATTGCGAATACTGCAGAATGCTGCCCATTTCTCCCTGTAAACCCACGAAGCAAAAACCAGGGCTGGGGGTGAATGCTCCACCATTCTCATGGAGAAGCAGCCAGGTGAGAAAGGGAAGCAAGACGAAAACCATGGATTCCAGCTATAAATTATACAAATGCATGGCATTAAAAAATTATTTTAACACATCAAATATTAAGTCATTCGTATGCTCTGCAATTACTTTATCTGTCATCAGCACACTCAAGCTATTTGAAGTGGTGACAGATGGGAAGGAGTCCGTGCCAATTTTTCCCGCAGGTGTGCATCTGGGCTAGAGGGGAGGGGTCAGTACGTGCAGCAAGGGAGGGAAGGGGAAGGGTGACTGGGGTTATGAAACTGGAGCTGATGTAGGAGGCTTGGCAAAAAGTAAAAATTACCAATTTGCATCCTGGAAAGCTGCAGGGCATTGCACTCCCTGGGAACTCAGTAATCATTAACTGGGCAGCTCAAGGGAGGTGAAACAGCAAGCTGCCCACGTCGCAGAAGGAAGTAAGCAAGGCCCAGCCAAGCCAGCAGCCGGACCCAGGAGTCCTGGCTCCTCCTACTTTGTTCGGATCCCCAATCAGTCCTCTGAGGGCAGCAAGCTGGAGAAAGTCAGGCAAATGGGGAAAGTGAGAGAAGGGGGTACAAGATCCTTTAGAGACTAGGACTCCTCAGAGGACACTGGTGGGGATGGAGGGAAGATCACGGAAGGGCCAGACACATAATATCTAACCTGGGCTAAAGAATTTTCTAGAAAATGAACAGCATGGGATATAAGATCCACTCTGGAAGAACCCAAATCATACCTCCAAACCCAGCCTGATGCAGAACTTCTCTGGCTGAATGAGGACCTCCTGCCAGGTGGGAAGACAGATCCACTCATATCCACTGGTCCCTAGCTCCTCCCCTAGATTCTCAGAACCTGGAGTTCTGCTTCAGACACAGCCTTCTCAGCTGCCTTCTGACAAGTGAGACTCGCTGTGGCCTCCTCTGGGAGGGCACGGCTCACCGCTGAGGAACTCATGAATCCCACACTCAGTTATACCACCTCCCATCTCCTTCTCCCACAGTCTGTACTTCCTCCAATCATGCAGATTTCAAATCACACGCTCTTAACTCCCTTAATTAATGTTGACATCAGAGCTCTCCCTTCCTTCCTTCCAAACCCTCCCTCCCAAACCTGGACCATTTAAAATGACCCCCAGGCAGACCGAACCCCGTCCTAGACCCCAGCCCAAACATACACACACACTCAGTTGTGATGTGGCCAACCATAAAAGCAAATTCATTCTGCAGGTTTCATTCACAGAAGAAACAACCTACTGGGCACAAGATGAGGCAGGTTTTCTTCCATCTTCTCAGTCAGAACAGGAGGGAAATGACTTAAAGCATGGCCTGGAAGAATTGAGTTCATTATAAGAAATAACTTTCAGCTGGTGGAGTCGTATAGTCTAGGCTTACAGAAGTTTGAAGGCGCCTTTTCCGTGTGACTGTGGGACAGGGTCTTCAGGTCTGGGAAAGCAGAGCAGGGCCTGGCTTAGAAGATGGACTCAGTACCTTCCCCAGACCAGGCGCTCTCACTCTGTGATGGGGCAGTGGGCCGCCTTGCAGAAAGCTGATTCCCAAATGGCCAAAACCCATCTGACTTTTAGCAAATTGACTAAGCAGGCGCCCCACACAGCAGGGGCCTATGATGCAGGATGGGAGACCGCAGTCCCTACCGAGTACAGTGTGTGTAGACTGAATTAGCATATTCAAACCTCATTGCTTTGATTTGGTTTAATAACAATATTTTATTTATTTTGAAATTTCAATTGCATTAGAGAAAAAGATGTTATGCTTCTTGGAAGAAGATGTAGGCTTTTAAAAATTCACAAACTTTGTTCTTGGATAACGTACATCTCCATTGGAACAAATGATTGACTGAGATTCTTGCTTTATTCGTTCCTTCATTTGTTCATATTTTTTAGGAGGTATCCACTCGTTTCCTACTTCAGGCAAATCTCTCTGTGAGGCCTGGAATTCTAAGGATAAATAAGGTCCAGACTCTGGCTCCAGGAAGAGTATAATCAAACAGTGAGGGCCAGCAGGACAGCAAACGACAGTTATCACAAGGGGCTGGATCTGGGACGCAAGGTACCGTGGGATGAGGGTGCAGGAATTGGGCCTGGCATGAGACAGGAAGGCTTCCCAGAGGCAGAAGGTTTTGAGCAAGTTCATGAGGAGCTCAAGAAGAAGGTGAGTTTGGAAACTGATAATCCAGAGAGCTAACAAAATGTGCAAAAGTGTGGAGGCTGAAATGCATCCTGTATTCCAACCATTCCCCAAATAGCCCTGTTACTGAGTAGCCACAGGAGAGTGGTGGGAGCTGACCTGGAGCAGGGAGGCACAGGGACAAGATAGGGCAGAACCTGTGTGCCAAGTCAAGGCTCCAGGTGTGTTATGTAAGTGACAGGTGTCCACTGAAGAGCTTTAAGGAGGCAAGCGACACAGTCAGATTGAGATCTGGAAAATCACCCTGGAAGATGGACTGGAGAGGAGCCAAGTTGTGCATGGGTCGGGGAACGGCAATGAGGGGGCGACGGCAATAATGCGGGTGACAGGTCCGCATGTTGGAATCTCTTCCGCATGGAGATCCAGCAATGCCTCACACAGTTTCATTGCCCAGCACACTGGTCTTTGGGTCAGCAGCCTTCAGCTTCAGAGGATTTCCAGTAGAAAGTGAGAATAAACTTGCAACAAGAATGCAGAAGCTCCAGGAAAGAAATATGCACTGACAACCAGAGAGAATGACTTGGAAGGATAAAAAGCAGCTTTAGGAAAGCACTCAAGGAAAAAACGCCAAGAAAAAGCCAAGCAGAAATATCCCTCGCGTCCCACGAAGAACTCTGTGCTGTATTCCCCAAGGACACTTCAGGACCCTCCGGGTACCTGAGTTCCAGAGGCTTCTGGCAGAAGGACCTCCAGTCTCAAGGTCACTTAACACGTTGCCTCAGAAGCCACTCTCCTGTGCGACCCCTAGCCCGCCAGGCTTTTCTCTATTGGCTGGCTCCGTTCGCTCTCCACACAGGTCATGAACAGAACTGACCTCCCTGACTCAGCAGCTCTGACAACATCTCTGCTCCAGGAGGTCAGGTTCCCTGGCAAGCACCAGCACCCTGGCCACGCCTGATGTCAAGAGAGAATGATGCATCCTCCTGAATGGTTTGGGCTGAATTGGGAGACCAAGCCCTTGTCAGTCAAATGCCAACAGGGCAGTTCTGAACCTGCCGGGCTGGGTGAGTCATCAACTTCATAAAACAAAATACCCCAATAATTAATACAGAACAAATTAATTAAAGGAAGTGAGACCATTGCAGCACCCACTGTGAACGGATGATAATTATTTGCAAACACAGGGAGAGGCTCAGTAAGCATCCAGACTCCTGCTTCACTGGCAATGAACTAAGCCCTGAAATCCCATGCATTAAAGGTCAGGAGGAAACGCAGAGCAGAGCCCACCCAGCCAACTGTGAGACTGAAGCAGGTGAGGCCACAGCCCAGGCTTAGCCCTTTGCCTGATCATTTCACCGGCATAAAAATTTCCAGCACCTCTGTCCCTCAGTCATTTACAATTCCAATCCCTCAGAGGAATAACCACAAGCTTCTCCCTACATTTTTAACAGGAGAAGTGAACGTAAAGGGACACTAATCTTACAGAAGCCACGCATCACTTCAGCTGAGGCCTCCCCACCTTTCCAAGCAGTGTCCTAGCCCTGGGTGACTACCCTCGTTCTCAGACATAGATCCACCAGTGTCTGGACCAGATTCGAATGGCCTTGAATGAAATGCCCTGTTTACAGATGATTGGAAACAGGAACTATGTCTAACGTGTACTTAATCTGCTCTGTTTTTCCCCTTTTACCATATCCTTCACCTTCTCACATATTACATACATCACTGCACATATTCATTGGCTCTGCTCTCTCTCTACCCACGTCATAAGAACAGACCCCCCTGCAACAGCAGGTTAGATTTCTTGACAAGCACTGGCTCCCTGGCCACACCTGGCATCAAGAGAGAGGGATGCGTCCTCCCGAATGGATTGGGCTAAATTTTGGGGTGAAGTCCTTCAAAAGAGTCAAAATATTACATTTATTGTTTGTCAGCTCTCACTATAATGAAACCTCCGCAAGAGAAGCGCTCTTTATTTTATTAACAGATTTATTCCATGAACCCATTACAGTGCCTGGCACCTAGTAGACACTCAGTACATATTTCATCCAATAAGTCAATGAATAAGGTTATGGCAATCATTTTTCCAGAGTACACCCTATACGTTCTATAGAATTTTAAGGGTGCAGCAGCAACATCAACAGCACCTCCATTTCCTGTCTGTATCACTGCTACACCTATTGCAGTGGGAACTATTGGGAAGGGGAGGAGAGGGGAGAAGGCTCCAGCAACAGTACCAGAGCAGCCAGTGTACAGTCTAAGTCTGGGAGATTGCTTGGTGTCCTTGTGAACTTGCTAGAGCCTGGGAAAGGTAAGAACAGACAGTCGGTCAGATCTGAGTGTATGACTGCACCAAGCTCTGGGCAGTTCTAGAGTTACAGGACATGAACTCACACCTCCCCGGAGAATCCTAAGACCACATCTCCAGCAAACTCAGGCCCCAGGCACTCTGAGCATAGACCAGCTAATCTTGCACTCCAGCAATGCAGTAAGAAGCATGTCCAGCACCTGGTGGAAAAACGCTTTGTTAGAATCCTGGTCACTGGCCCTCTGACACAACACCCCTCCTGGTCTCCAGTTCTCTGAGTGCCTCTGGGCCACCTCTGAGGCCAGAAGCAACAAAACCAGTTCTCCTGCTGGGAGAAGAACACTCACCTCCTCCCAATTCAAGAATCTGAGTGGCAAACTTGCTCTGCCACTATTTTGAGTGGAAACAGCCGGGCTGCCAAAAAATCAACAGATCACAGAAGAAAGTGTATCTTAAATGGATTTAGAGACTTTCACCACCATTCCCTGGTAATAGACACCATCACATTACTCCAGGTCCCTGGTTACAGCCAACTGGATTTCATCTTTCTTCAATGAGGCTGAAAGTGCCAGAGGATTTTAGTCGTGAAGCACACAGGACTCCTGAGGTGGGGCGGTCAGTCTGTAGGTTACCTATCCACACAGGTACAGCAGTCGGATTTGGTGGAGGAGGAAGTTCCAGTGGAAACAAGTATCTCTCCACATTATCTGTATTGCTTGAGGGGAACACGTTACTCACTTTGCTCATTTCTCAGTGAAGTCATAGGTTTGCAAACCCAGTCTGACTGACACCCAATGATCTCGCAGTTCCCTCCGACCGTCTCCACACCATTTCAGTCCACATCATCTCGCACCTGGAAGATTACGACCACCCCTAACAGCTGTCCCAGCCTACAGTCACGTTCCCTCGCAATCCATTCACCACTTCAGCTGAAAGAGCTCCTCCAGGTCCCTCCCCTAAAGCCTTTCAGGGGTTTCTATGGAGACTGAATTTCCATGAGGAGTTCCATCTCCTTAAGACGATCCAACCCCTCCCAACCACTTTCGCCTTGTTTCTTACCCAGTCCTCCATCTCTCACTCAAAAAAAGAGCCAGACTCAACTTCTCCCCATCTCCCACGATGCCACGCCTCCATCCCCTCCAGGTCTCCCAGCACAGTGACACCCCACTCATGCCTCCTCGTCTTTCCCTCCCTGCTGCCTTCAACTCTCTTCACTAACCTCTACACACCCTTCTAGGCGGCTGCCTTCAGAGGGCATCTCCGGCCCCTAGACTACAAATACTCATCCGTCTGAAAGTAGCTGGACATGCCCCTCATCCCACCCTGTGGCAACGTCCTTGGCCATGGCTGGCTTTGCGTGTGGCTGAGAACCCACCCCGGTCTGTCTTCTTTGTTTCACCAACTCCCAACACATTCCCAGATCAATAAATGTTTGCTGAACGAAAACATAAACTCATTTTTGGGACAGCTATGAATCTCCACCATCCCACCATCTCCCCAAAACTCTTCCCTAAGATTAGCCTTAGAACTAAAGACTACGTGAGCCTAGAACCAAGGGTCGTACCTGGCACCCTCCTTTTGTTCAATGTCACTAGACTAGTTTAGCTATTCTACTCTTTCCCCTGTGGAATGTCTGCTGTGACCACTTTTCCTGATCTCTGTATTAGCTCCACCACAGATTGGTTCCCTAGACAGAAAATTCCATTCCACCTAGGAACTCAGATTCCCAGAAACATTGGAAATGCTGAAGAATTGGCTATGTAACTTTTCAGGACTGCGGGGAGGCCTCGCACACCCCCTAAACGTGGCATTTAATACCTTCATAAAATTATCTGGGCCTCTTCCTGGTGCCAGCCCTCAATCGCCAGACTTCCTGGCATTCAGTGCCAGTGCATCTGGAAGAAGTGTTAGGCATCCCCTAGCCCAGCGGCCTGCATTTACAGACGAAAAGCTGAGACCTAAAGATGTCATGTGACCTGACAATGGTTGCATGGAGCAAGTCTGAACTCAATTCGACACTCTAGTTCTGCTGGGTAACATGAATGGCCTTTCAAAATCCCATGGGCTTTCCATAAAATACCAACATCTCCCTCATGCTTTCTGACGGAGGACCCATAGTCAGAACAGGTCTAGGGCCCTCCAATGTCCGTAAGATCCTGAAGAGAAGAGGTGGTGGGAATACTGGTCTGTTGTGCCCTGTCCTTCCCAGCCACCCCTGGTGTTCTAAATCCACTCCACCATAAATTCAAAGAGGGTTGGCCAGGTCACACCTCTGGGGCGTGGACCCAGATCTGCTGTCTTTCTTCTCTAACAGAGGTGAAGAATTCTGATTGTCATCAATGAGTTTGTTTTACAGCCAATGAAACAGAGGCCTAAGGTGATCTCTGTTTCATGGCAACACTCAGGAACTCTACTCCTGAATCTCTTTCGCAGAATTGTGCAAGATGAGGTAGTGTTGCAAAACGTTGTTTTTACCAGGCCTTAATCACCTATATAATAAAACACCCAGTACATTCTGCTTACATTTAGTAATCATATGAAATGAAAAGTAGTTATAGACATTTTTGTGGCATTGTACATAATAAAATGGGTGATATATTGAGTATTTTTCAGAAATCAAACACAGCTCTACCCCACTTCTGCTGAGTCTGAAATGAGATGAACCTATTTCATCATCAATAACATGGAGAAATATTAGGGCTTGAGAAAGATAAAGGGAAACTGTGAATTTAATATATATTAATGTGTAGCAAAATCGTTATTCATACCATGAGAAGTGTGGAGATGATTATTCATGGGCAAGAGACTTTCCCACCTGCCAAATTTATAAGACTGTTTTCTCTAAAACAATCCAACTGTTTAGTCAAGACTTAATATTTATGGATTTTGAGCACTCAGTAATCTAAGTCAGTGTTTCTCAAAGTGGGATCCACAGACCACTAAGGAATCTCTAAAATTCTTTCAGGGATCTGCAAGGTCAACTCTATTTTCAAAATAACACTAAGACATTATTTGTCTTTTTCACTGTGTTCGTGTTCATACTGATGAGGCAAAAGCAGTGATGAGTAAAACTGTTGGCGCCTAACACAAATCAAGGCTGTAGCAGCAAACTTGATGATAGTTTGGATACTTGTCCCACTCCAATCTCATGTTGAATTATCTTGCTGGAGGTGGGGACTGGTGGGAAGTGTTTTGATCATGGAGACAGATCTCTCATGGTTTGGTGCTGTCTTCATGATAGTGAGTTTTTGCAAGATCTGGTCATTTAAAAGTGTGGGGCACCTCCCCCCACACTCTCTCTCACTTGCTCCTGCTTCTGCCATGAGACATGCCTGCTCCCACTTCATGAGTATAAGCTTCCTGAGGCCTCCCCAGAAGCAGATGCCAGCACTAAGTTTCCCATACGGCCTGCAGAACCAATTAAACCTCTTTTCCTATAAATTACCCAGTCTCAGATATTTCTTTATAGCAATGCAAGAACGGCCTAGTACACTTTACTAGTAGTCATCGTGTTCTTCCTTTACATGCACTCATAACTAAAATACAAAAGTATCAGTTTCACTTAAGAATGTTCTTCATGAAACAGTAAAAAAAATTCTATTAAATCTCAGTCCTTGAGTACATACTTTCTAAAAATGTTACACACCGCATGCAAAACACTTTGCTGTGTACTGAAGTACAACAGCTGTCTAGAGGATAAAATGATTGTGTGATTATTTGAATTGCCAGCTAAACTAGACACTTTTTCATGGAATGCTATTATTACTTGAGGGACTGACATGCAAACTGTTTACTTAGATATGGATATTTAGAGACATTTTCACAAAAACAAATAAAATGAGCCTGCCACTTCAATGAAAACAACTGGCAATATTTGTCACCAATGGTAAAATTTGATCTTTCAAGCAAAAATTATAATCTTGGAAAACTTGTTTCCATCACTGAAAACTTGACAGCTCCCCAACCCTTAAAGACTTTCCAGTGAGATCAGTGCTGTTACTAACAAATGTGATTATTTTTCTCTTGTATAATGATATTTGTCAGCATTTGGAGGATCTGCGTAATTTAGTGGGTCATTATTTTCCAAATGACCAATGCATGATGTTATAAGATCATACATGAGTAAAAGATCCATTCAAATGCAAGATTGGTCAATGGATTTTAATGTAAGTAAGTATGGAGTGCATTGATGTGGTTTCAGAATCCATATTGAAATTCACCTTTAAGAAACTACTTGTCAATTTTTCATGTAGAAAAATATCCACATTTATGTACTAAGCACCTCTCCCCTTTACAATTACATCTCTGTATGAAGCCAGATTTTCTTCATATATTTTAGCTAAAATAACATATCACATTTTATTCAGAAGCAAACATGAGAATTCAACTATCTTCTTTTAAGCCAAACATTAGCAAGAGTTGCAAAAAGGTAAACCGATGCTACTTTTCTCACTAAAATTTCTTTGCTTTGGAAAATAGTTTTCATAAAATATAGTGTTCTTTATGTTAACATATAATAGGTTTATCGATGTTATTTTTAATTAATTAACAATTTCTTAAATTTCTCTCTAATTTTTAATATATAAATGAAAGTATACTTATTTCTCTGCAGCCATGGTCATATAAATCAAGCTATATTGCTCTCCTGCTTAAAAATTCTTCAGCGAATTCCCATTGCAATTAGAATAAAATCTCAATCATTTTCTGCAGCCACCAGGGCACTAACCATGGCCACTGCCCCTCTGCACCGTCCTGTGCTCCCAGCAAACTCCAAGGCAGTCCATGGCTGTCTATGCCTGAGCACACCCAGCCTGCCTTATTTCCGGCCTTTGCATTGCCTGCAATTCCCAGTGTGCAGAATGACTGAAGGCAAGTAATAGGATCTCAGTAAATACTTTTGAATAACTCCTTCCTGTGCTAGCAGAGACTGTGGAAAGGGAGGAAGAATGAAAAATTGAGTGAAAGGAGTTCAGACTGACACTTCGGGCAATGATCAAAAGTCAGTCGGTAACGGTGATGGAAGCGCCTCATAAATTGTTCTGCCTTCAGTAAACAAACATCTTGAAGGGGAACTCGAGGGAAATCTCCTATGACACACGAGCATGCACTCTCCCTTTATCATGCACAAACTCACATGCCCTCCATTCCACAAATGTGCACATACACACATGCACACATGCACATTCGTAAACAGTGTCCTTTTTAAAATTCTTCCGTCTTCCTTTTTTTGAAACCTGTCATCCCTTCTTCCTGCTCCTTCCAGATTTACGAGTTTAAAAAAAAATTTTTTTTAATTAAGGATTTTTAAAAATCCCTTAGCTATTCCAGGTGTCAGGTTCATGACCGAATGAACTCTCAAGGTCTCAGGCAATTTTTCACTTCTCTTCTGTCAGCATTCCAGTGAAGCAACCTCGTGTCCACAAAAAGATGTCTTCTCTCCAAGAATAATAATTGGCCTGATTCTATAAAGCATTTTACATACCAATGCAACCTGTCACTGAATACCTTTCAAAGTCAACAAAAGGTGGAAAATTAAGGTGAAAAATAACTGAAATACCAACCTGTATTCTCTGTTTCTGCCATCCTTGTATAGGAAAGGCCCCCACAATAAATTGCTGAAGTGTGTGATCATTCATTGATACTGAGGCTGGGATTCAGGAAGTCACCAAAAACTAAAGGCATTTGTCCAAAATAGGTTGCAATTCTTTACCCAAAACCTTTAAAGTAATTTGCTTCTGTTCTGCGTATAACTGTAGACAAAGAGTCAGGAAGGTCACATAAACAAGAAAATCAGCACAGGGATCAGGCCAGAGACATACCTTGTATGAGTCGGGGGTCTCTACTGAGTTGGAGACCCCTCAGAGACAGCCACCACTTGGGGTCAACTGATTATTCTATGATAGAATGCCAGCTGTGTGTGGCTAGACCTGACTATTTTTCAAGAGAAGCTAGATAACCAGATTTGTATGCAAAATTCCCAATTAGTTCATTCTTTAAAAGCACTGTGTTTAAAAATATGTCTGCAGGTCACACTCAACCTGACGGTCACCAGTTTGTGACTTTTGTTCTAGACATTTAGAGAACAAAGAAAGAGTACAAAAACCATGGGCAATGGTGGAAGAACAACATTTTTTAAAAAGAAATTATTAAACTTTCAGCAAAGGTTTGAAATTTCAGGAGTGCAGAGCTGCCCTGGGCTCAGGAGCCATGTGCTGTCCCTGACTTAATTCCAATCTGATCAAGCCCAACTGGGTCTTTTCCAGGCCGCATGGTGAAAAAGAGACATGAAGAACTTGAGGCTAGAAAATGCGGCTTATGTGGACTCATAGGAACTTGAATTGGTCAGTCCTAAAGGGCAGGGGAGAAAAAAGCTGAACAATAACTTAATGATGAATTTCCCAAAGCTGGAATATAGAAAGAATAGCCATGGAATGTTGTAGAACATGGAAGGAGACACCTTGATTCCCAAGACTTTGTGGATGGTGAGGAGCAGGAGGGGGCTTGTCCAGACCATTAGAAAGCCGACTTTCCACTGTGGCTCTCACACAGCATTATCTCTGACTCTTCAGGGCAAGGTGGAGGCCAGCCATCTTTTGGCAACAACACATGCACACTGGAGCTGCTTAGAAGGCAGGGAGGCCCCTGGGATGGAATTGAGCCTCAGCAGCCTCACCGTTCCATCACACGAGGCTGGCTAAGAAGGTCATCCCAGCCCTATCACCTGTGGCAACTGGAGACTGAATGGCAGCTAAAAATGACTAGGGTTTGGGTGGTGAGTATAGTCTCCACTATAATTTTTTTCCTTCTTGTTTTCTTCCCCAGAGCAGACTTTCCTTCCTCAGTGATCTGACAACTTTTCTATCCTTCTTGGATTTTTTTCTAGGAAAAATGAATAAGGAGTTGGGGGAGGTGACAACTTCAAGAGCGAACACTCGGGAAGGTGAGAGCACCTGCTCCTTGCTTCTATTAAACAGTCAGCATACTGCCCAAAAGAATTGAAGACAGGTGTTCAACGAGAGTCTGGGCACAAATGTTCACAGTGGCACTATCTTGCCAAATGGTGGTCAAAATCCAAGTGTGCAGCTGGATGAGTAGGTACACAAAATGTAGCAAATCCACACAATGGAATATAATCCAGCTGTTTAAAAAAAAAAAAGTGAGGTATTGACTCATGCTACAACACAGAGGAACCCCAAAAACATCGTGCTGGGTGAAAGAAGCCAGATCCAAAAGGTCACATATTGTGTGATTCCATTTGTATGAAATTTCCAGAAGAGGCAAATCTATAGCATCAGTGAGTATAGTAGACATTGCCAGGGGCTGGGGAAGAGAGAATGAGGAATGACTGCTAATGGGTACAGGATTTCCCTTGGTGATGATGAAAATGTTTTGGAACTTGATAGAAGTAATGGTTGCGCAACATCTGAATGTACTAAATGCTACTGAATTGTACATTTTAAAACAAACAATTTCATGTTATGTGAATATTGCCTCAATTTTTTTAAAAGCCAGCATAGTGTTTTGGTGAAATATTGACGGCCTAGTTTTGAATCCTGACCTGCCATATGCCAGCTGTGTGACATTTAGCAAGTTGCTTAACCTCTCTGTGCCTCAGTTTCGCATTTTAAATTGATGATACCGAAACTAGTTTCCTCACACATTGTTATGAGGAGAAGTAAGTGAGTTAATATTTGCAAAGCACTAAGCCAGTACTTCCATATGCTAAATGCCATATAAATGTTTTCTAAATAGATCAATCAGCCCCATAGCCCACTCCAAGCAGGCTGCTCTGACCCTGGGCTATTTTTTCAGATTTAGGTTCTTGGTCTGAAAGAATGGCCTCCGTGGGAGCCAGGACAGAATGGGGGCTGAAAGCTCAGCCGTGGTCATGCTCCTGTCTTTGGAGCTACCTGCAGATAAAGTCCTTTTACATATTCCCACGCAATGGAAATATGCAACCACTTCCAACTGGGTCCCAAATTCTCAAATGTCCCGACTACAGGACTCTGGGGACACAGCCTCCTCCTTAAGGATTTGCAAGATGCCTGTAAAGAAAAGGAAAATTCATGAACCTGCTCAGAAGAAACCACACAAGAATACTTAGAGGCAAAAAATTACTCAGGCTGACATTTGAGAGGCTCTGGTTCACTGGTTCAGGCCCCCTTCCCAGGCTGACCGGGGTGAGAGGCTCTGGGAGGACAGAGTCCACAGGAGCTGTGCTCTTCTGCGAATTCCGTCCAGCCATATTCCTCCACACCTGCGAAGTGGTGGAGAATGTTCTCTGCTTCACTCCACCCACACTTGGGCATTGGAACAATGACTTCCTCATTGGGTTTTGGTAGTTTTTCCATTATGTTTTAATTTTGCCCTTTACATGAAGTGCTTTATTTTGTTTTAGAATAGGCATTACATTGGCTCAAAAATCAATTCACACAGAAAAGTATACAGTGAAGTCTTACTTCCACCCCAGTTACAATCTCCTCCACATATGTGCACAGCTAATTCATTTTACTGGTATATAGGGTACCCTTTCCCAGAGTTTCTTTAAGATACTGCAAACAAACATAGACATTTTCTTTTTTTCTTTTCTCATCACAAGAAGGATAGCATATTGTATACACTCTACTGCACCTTGACTTTTTTTCATATAATATACCTTGAAAATCAGTTCCTAGAAACTTTCCTCATTCTTTTTTACAGCCGTATAGTATTCCACCACAGGAAAGTACCATAATTTATGAAATCATTTCCCACTTGATGAATAAGTGAGTGGGATTCCAATCTTTTGCTATTAAAAAACCAGTGGTAACTAATAAATTGTGCACATGTCATCATTCAGGTATGCAATATTTTATAAGGTAAATCCCCAAAGGTGTCATTGCTGGGTCAAAGGTTACATGCCTTTGTAATTTTGACAGATAATGCCAAATTGCTGTCCATTTTACCTGCCAACAACATCAGAAAGTTCCGTTTCCTCACAGATACATCAACACAGTCTGTTGTCAAACTAGGATTCTTTCCAATCTGACAGGTGAAAAATGGTATCTTGGAGTAGCTTTAATTTGCATTGCTCTTATCATGAGTGACGCTGAACATCACTTTTACATATTTAGTGGACGTTTCTTTTTTTTTTTTTTTGAGAGAAGTCTCGCTCTTATCCCCCAGGTTTGAGTGCCATGGCTCAATCTCGGCTCACTGCAACTGCCGCCTCCCATGTTCAAATGATTCCCCTGCCTCTGCCTCCCAAGTAGCTGGGATTAAGTCGCCTGCCAGCACGCCCGGCTAATTTTTGTATATTTTAGTAGAGACGGGGTTTCACCATGAAAAACCAGGCTGGTTTCGAACTCCTGACCTCAAGTGATCTGCCTTAGCGGGCATTTCTATTTTCTATCCTATGAGCTGTCTGTTTATATCCTTTATCCATTTTTATTTTAGGTTTTGGTCTTTTGCTGATTGGCATCTCTGAGTTCCTCATAAGGAATGTAGCCATTTTCTTTTTCCTTTTTTCTTTTCTTTCTTTCTTTTTTTTTTTTTTTTTTTGAGATGGAGTGTTGCTCTGTCACCCAGGCTGGAATGCAGTGGTGCGATCTCAGCTCACTGCAACCTCTGCCTCCCGGGTTCAAGCGATTCTTCTGCCTCAGTCTCTCAAATAGCTGGGACTACAGGCATGCGCCACCACGCCCAGCTTTTTTTGTTTGTTTTGTTTTTTTGTTGTTGTTTTTAGTAGAGATGGGGTTTCACCATATTGGCCAGGCTGATCTTGAACTCCTGACCTCATGATCCACCTGCCTCAACCTCCCAAAGTGCTGGGATTACAGGCATGAGCCACCACGCCCAGCCAGAATTTAGCCGTTTTCTATAATAAGAGTTGCAAGCACTCTACCCAGTTTATGACATTTGCAAATGGTGTTTTTGCCATGGAGAATATTAATTTACCAGTCTTCTCCAGCTTTTGTAATTTCTGAATTTTGAATAATAGTGAAAAACACATCACCCATCCCGAGGCTATAAAGGTTTTAATGTGGAAATTCTTGTAAGTTTTCATCTAGTACTCACACAGATTTTTTTTTTTAATATTTAATCCTTTCATTCATTTGGAGCTTTTTTTTCCTCTTTTTTCAACTTTTTCTCACACAGGGAAGGGAATTCCTCATGTCCTCTCTCTTTATCCAGCCACCCTCTCACCTCCCCTTTTATCCTAACCTGAACTCGGATCTGGCCCTTCACTTAGACATTACAACAGCTGCCAGCAATGTAGACTTGAGGAAAAGGCAGCAACCCTCAGGCTCCTCCCAGGGCGATCGGAATCTCTGCATGAATCTGAGCTGTCTGGGATGAAGCGAGGTTTGGAGGAATTGAAGGAGGCAACTGAAAGGAACCCAATGGCAGCGACCCCAAAGACGTTGCTTCAGCCACTTAAAATTCTTGCCAGCGCTGCACCGAGTCGCTTGGAAAGGGAGAGAAACGAACTTAAAAAGCAATTCCAGGGCTCCAACATGTGTTCTTCGTTGGTAGGATTCAGGATGAGGATTTGGAGGACCCTATGGGAGTATTCTTTCACTACTCTCCCCTAATCCTCTCCAAATCGCCTGGGCTCTACAGCTGTTGGTTAGCCAGATAAACTATTTGTTCAATTACTCCTGGCCTGGATGGGGCGGCTGGCCTCAAAGGCTTCAGGCTTCATAATTCGGGCTACTTCAATCAGCCAAGGCCCTCCCAGGGCTGCCTCCAGGAGACGGGGCCTGTTTGAAGACAGCAGCGCCCTAGCAAGTCCTGCCTTTCCACTCGCTTTTCATCTCCACCCAGACGGGGCTGCGGCGGCCGACACCTCCCCACGGACCCCGTGTCGGGGAGCAGAGTTAGCTGCGGGAACGATGCCAAGGCAGAGAAGCAAGGCGATAAAATAATTACAAATGAAAGGGAGATTAGCAGGCGCTGTCGGGACAAATGCTTCCAGAATGGTTCCTGAAATCTCGGGCGGTGCGGTCTCAAAGGAGACGTCTCCGCAGCTGGGGTCTCCATGGCAATGGGGCAACAGACACCCGGCTGGGGGCACACTCTGCAAATGTCAGCGCCAACAAAACACCAGCCACCGCGAGGAGATGACAGACCGGGTCACCTTCGCTTCATGGAAATGGACTGGTCATTAACACAATTTTATTTTCCCCATTTGTCTGCTCTCCTTCCCCATTCCCTTGGCTTCAGTGGAGTCTTACTAATAAATGGTCGACAGCTGTTGAGAGATGGGTCCAGGCTACCAGTTGCTCTGAGAAATGCGCTGTTTGGGGTTGGATGTCCTAGGCTGTCGGGAAGCCCTGAGCAGCCTTGCCGTGTTCTCTCTTCAGCTGTGTTCTCATCCCGGCTCCTCTGCCCCTGCCACTTCCACTGGTTGCCTTTTCCCCAAAATTTTACTTCAGTTTCTCATGAGATCCTGAGACAACTCTAAGAAGTGGCTTGATGCCGGGCGTGGTGACTCACGCCTGTAATCCCAGCACTTTGGGAGGCCGGGGTGGGCGGATCACCTGAGGTCAGGAGTTCAAGACCAGCCTGGCCAACATGGTGAAACCCCGTCTCTACTAATACAAAAACTATCCGGGCACATTGGCTCACGCCTGTAATCCCACACTTTGGGAGGCCAGGGTGGGCAGATCACCTGAGGTCAGGAGTTCAAGACCAGCCTGGCCAACATGGTGAAACCCCGTCTCTACTAATAATACAAAAACTAGCTGGGCGTGGTGGCACACGCCTGTAATCCCAGCTACTAAGGAGGCTGAGGCAGGAGAATCGCTTGAACCCAGGAGGCAGAGGTTGCAGTGAGCCGAGATCGTGCCACTGCACTCCAGCCTGGGCGACAGAGGGAGACTCCGTCTCAAAAAAAAAAAAAAAAAAAGAAATGGCTTGAGATAACTGTACCCAATTTCTACCCCATAGTCTCCATCATGTCCCTAAGACCACAGCAAATCAACAAAATCTAAGTAATCGTGGTGGGTTGCTGTGCAAGAGTGCATTCAACCTCAGTCTCAAGCTTCGTCCTTCTAATGAAAGTGCCACTCTTGAGCAGCTGCCGTGTAAGAATTCCAGAACCACTGCTAACTAGCGTCTCTACCTAAGGATGATAAGATCAGCGGCCCTGTCTTCACATTTCATACCAAGTGGGAGCATATTCTGTGGGGTGGTTTTCCCAGAGGCAGTGGCTTCCTAAATATGCAGCACATGACCCACCTTGGAAGAATTAACTCATCATCTAGTTACTGACTTGGAGTCAAATAAGCCAGACTCAAATCTCAGCTCCTCCATTCAAAACAAAACACCTACTATGTGCAAGATTAAACTGTAAGTTCCCTGAGAGTAGAAACTGCATCATTTTTTTAATCTCCAACACCTAGCAAAATGCTCAGCATGAGTGTCAAAAAAAATTCTGCAACAGCAGAGTACTCCAAGCTTTCTGAATCATGTTATCCTTATCAGTAAGTTTTTAACATGGCACCTTCAGAATATGTATGTTTATTTAAATGATATGAGCTATTCGGCCAGGCACGGTGGCTCACGCCTGTAATCCCAGCACTTTGGGAGGCCAAGGCAGGCAGATCACGTGGTCATGAGATCGAGACCATCCTGGCCAACGTGGTGAAACGCTGACTCTACTAAAAATACAAAAATTAGCTGGGCGTGCTGGTGCATGCCTGTAATCCCAGCTACTTGGGAGGCTGAGGCAGAAGAATCACTTGAACCAGGAGGCAGAAGTTGCAGTGAGCCGAGATAGGACCACAGCACTCCAGCCTGGCAACAGAGACTCTGTCTCAAAATAATAATAAGACGAAGAAGGAGGAGGAGGAGGAGGAGAAGATGAAGGACTATTCTAATACAAGCAGCATTATAGAAATATAGAAAAATAGAAACTGAAAAGGGATAATATTAAAAATAAGTAGAAGTTCTACAACTTCCTTCTTATGCTGCAACGGATCATCTTGTCCTTCCCGTTTTAGACTGCCATTGTAAAGGACACAGTTTCTACACTCAAGAGGCTTGCAGTCTAGTTGAAAGACTTGAAGCAAAGAATAACCGTGGTACCGCTATAAAATAAATAGATAACAGTTGAGAAGGGGGTGTGATCACCAAGGGTACAGATGGGCTTCACAGAGCCCATAACCCCCACCAAAATTGAATGCCAATGTGTATAGGTGTGTGCCTAGGTGCATTCTCCTCAGGAAAGGTCCAAAGCTTTCATAGGATTCTCAAATGGATCTAGATCACAGAAAAATTAGAGGAGAACTGGCTAAAAGGGAGAAAAGAACACGAAGAGCAAAAGGGCCTATGCACAGGCATTCTGTCCAAAGTCGTCCTGCTCTTGCAGATAAAACGATCTAGACCTAATAGAACACCGCTCCGCCAGTCACCCAGGGAGATTAAGGTATTTCCAAAGACTTAATCTCTAGGTTAATGATTTCTTTTTAACTTCTTTTAGCAGTGGCCAGTTTTCAAATGACATCCTACACGGAACCCATGTATATAAAAATAGATCAAAGTGAAGGTGTTCAGGGTGAAGCAGGGTTGGTCCCAGGTCATCACCCGTCGTGGTCCCCAGCCTCAGCTTCCCTGTGTTGGTGACTCCAAGGCTGAGTTCTTCTTTGAATGGGGCTGTAAATCCCTGCTCTGGGCCTTCTTGAGGCTATGATGTAATTAATGATTTGCCTTAATTTGTATCCTCGTCATTCAGTTCATAAACCATTCAAAATCACTCCCCCTGCTTCAGCTTCCACCTTTTTTCCTTCCTTTGCCTCCTTTGACAAAGTCGCCAATAGCTCCAGCTAACTGTTCTCTACCACGTCTGGTCCAAGATCACCCTCGCCAGAATCCCCTGGCTTGTGTGTTAAAGACACAGATCCCTGGGCATCATCGCAGACCGATGGACTCAGAACCGCTGAGCATGGATCCCACCATCTGCAACTTCCACAGGCTCCTCAGATGATTCTCATGAGCCGTTAATTGTTAACTACACAAGGCTCTGCCCAAAGCCCCACTCAGCCAGCCAACTTCCCACGTGTGGGGTCTTAACCCACTGAGTGTCATCAAAATGGCCTCCACTTTCTTGAGCCCACCCAAAAGCTAAAGATAGAGCCAGGAGGGGATGAACATTCCGGGCCTGTGTGTCCATGGCTTCAAGGTGAACAATGACTATGTGTCCTCGGAGGTGAAAATCCTCTTTCTCCGGTCTGGATGCTCAGAGGCAGGCATTTTTCTTTTAGGCTGGAGTTAAATATAGTGCTTAATGCTTTGCAGACTTCTGGAGGGAAACAGGAGCAGCTCAGAGGAGTGGAATGTACTGGGTTGGAAGTCAGTCATCTACAGCCACAGTGCAGGCAAACATCGAAGCCTGGGGGAAGCTCAACCCCAGAGTCGGGCCACTTGCTTTAGGGGTATTTATTCAGAGGAATGGGACAGCCCTTGAACGTTTTGCATTTTTCCTACAGTTTCAAAGGCAGCAGTGGCCTAAGCCTGTGTATAACCTGCCAGGTAAACTGGCATCATGAGAATTTCCCTGAGCTGAGCGGTGACAATTGTTTTTGCCATCTTGATTTAGAAGCCAGAACAATTCAGAGAGTTGTAGATAGTGGGGCGGAAAGTCATAAAATCCGTTCTCCATATTCTGCCCCCTTTCGGGCCCAAATCAAGTTTGGCTTCTTTCATGAAGCCACTCACATCCCCCTGTCTCCTTCTTTTGAACTCCTATGTCACTTATATATTAGTGGCATATATTTTAACAAAGTTGCTCTTTTTTTTTTTTATCTTTGAGACAGAGTCTTGCTCTGCCACCCAGGCTGGAGTGCAGTGGTGTGATCTTGGCTGACTGCAACCTTTGCCTCCCTGGTTCAAGTGATTCTTGTGCCTCAGCCTCCTGAGTAGCTGGGATTAGAGGCGTGAGCTATCACACCTAAGTTTTGTATTTTTAGTAGAGACAGGGTTTCACCATGTTGGCCAGGCTGGTCTTGAACTCCTGGCCTCAAGTGATCTACCCACCCCTGCCTCCCAAAGTGCTAGGATTAGAGGTGGGAGCAACCGCACCCAGCCTCTATTTTTATTTTAGGTTCAAGAGGTACATGTGTGGGTTTGTTCCATGAGTATCTTCATGATACTGAGGTTTGGGTTTCTAACGATCCTTTCACCCAAGTAGCAAACACAGTACCCAATAGGAAGTTTTTCAATCCTTTCTCCACTCCCTCCCCCGTTTTTTATTTTTATTACTTTGCTTTTGTCTCCATGTCCCCATAACATAAGCCTCTTGAGAATGGAAACCACATCTAAGCTTCCTTGTATCCCCCTCAGTGCCTGTCATGGTGTTGGGTACAGGGGCACCAATGAGTACCTGTTGAGATGAACAGGGACCACCTTGAAGGGAGAGGGCTGGGGAAAGGAGAAGGCAGGCGCAGTAAGAGCTGATGTCCTCTGCATACTGGTTATGTGCTGGTGCTATTGTCGGCATTTAACATGTGCTAATCTGCTTAATTTTCACAGCTGCCTTATGAGGTGAACCCACCTTACAGAACAGGTGATTTAGGTACAGAGATGTTACCTGAATGGCCCAAAGTCACACAGCTACTAAGAGGCAAAGCCAGGATCTGAACCCAGAGAGTCCAGCTCCAGAGTCCATGATCTTCCATGTCTCCCACTACTGCAGAAGGACAGCTATCCCCTGGGGGCATGTGGGCAGTAATCAGGCCAGAGAAACGGAGGAAGTATATACTTTTCAGAAAAAAATAAACCAGACCTAGAATCCTTAACCCAACTCAACTTGCAATGACCGCTAAAAAAGGGTCTCTTCAGCATAAGGACAAGGTGTCTGTCCCCAGGGCCTCAGCTCTGCTTCTAGCTATCAACATGTCCAGAGGACACTGACTGTGGCCTCTGCTCTCTCCCACCTCCCAGAGCTCCTTCCTGCCTCTTCATAGATGAGGGGAGAGATGATGGGAGACAGAGGGTGGCATTTGCCAGTGGAGAGTAGCCCCAGGTCAGAGAGCCTGGGCTGGCACTTAGGAGTTCCCTGCTGGGAGCGACCCCCAGCCCAGCTGCATGCACCAAACTCCACCCAGCAAGAGAATTCTCACTGCCCTAGAAAAGCAACTCCCCAAATTTAAACAATCCTGACCCCACCTTCTGCCTCCTGCACATACTTTCTTTGAAATCTTCCAATGCTGAGTAAAGGAAAGATTATTTGATGTCTCTGAGTCTCATCTCTACAACACCAATCCTGGATGGCCACGTCCAAAGCTACCAGAGGTAACCCCAGTTCTGCTCCAGGGGAGGGGATAAGACAGCATCGACTGCCTTGCAAGGAAGGACCTTGCAACACGCAGCCCGAGAAGAACCTTTCAAGGAGGACAGGGGAAGACTTTATTTTAAAAGCAGTGACTGTTTCAAGGAGCTACCTTATGAAGTAAAAGTGAACTTCTTGCTCCAGTAAGTAATTTAAAAGACAAACACGTTCACAGACATACATAGCAACAATGAAGAAACCATAAACCATCACACCAGTTGTCCAAAGCATAAACTGTCAGTGTGGTTCCAAGAGACATTGGCTTGGTTTGGTTTTGATGGAAATCTCTGCATTATCTATTTCTTTCCTAAATGCAAAGTGAAGAGTGTTTTTATTCCTTCCTTCATTCACTCAATGAACACCTACTAAGTGCGAGCTCCAGTCCTCAGGCTGCATGCTGGAGATTCGAAGGTGAATATGAACTCAATGAGATGACAGCCCAGAAGACAGAGACGGATAAGTAAATAAAGTGCAGTGAAAATTTTGGATTTCTGGGATAGGCGCTATTGATTCTATAAAGGGGATAAACCATGAAGGAGTTAAGGAAGGAAGAGTTAGACCAACCCAAAGGCCATCACGGAGGAGGCAGTGCTTCTGCAAAATTTCGAGGAACTGCAAGTAGTATAAAAAAGCAAAAGCAGGCGTCGGGGAAAATAGTGAGAATGAACACTGGACATGGATGTGGTGGCACACCTGTGGTCCCAGCCACTCAGGAGGCTGAGGTGGGAGGATTGCTTGAGCGCAGGAGGTCAAGGCTACAGTGTGCAGTGATTGTGCCACTGCACTCCAGCCTGGGCGACAGAGAGAGACTCTGACTCTAAAAAAAAGTTAAAATAAAATAAAATATTAAAGACGTAGACGGGAGTCAGATCACAGAGTAAAAGAATTATTCCATTAATTCAGCTCTTGTAAGCACTTCCATCTGACGTAGCCGAGGACTTGATTCAATATCCTTTCTTTGACCTGAATTGCCTAGAATTCTCCGAGAGAAAACAAGCTTTGCAGACTCTCAAAGGGAATGTCTGGCCATGGTGGAACGCGGGCCCTTGGAGGACTGGCCGGGGCTATGACTCCGGAAGCAGCAAGGGAGACACGTGCCCAAGCCTCACCGAGAAGGGAAGACCAGGCTGCTCTCATCTCTCGGCCGGGCTCTTCACACACCGGAGTGGGCCTAAAGTTCAAGGAGCTTCTTTCTCCACTTCTCCCCGCAGTGCTTAAAGTCTCAGGCCACGGGCTGCCAGCACTCACCTTCTGCCGAGGCCGCCCTGCAGCCTCCCTGTTCTGAGGCCCCTGCCCCTCCCTGATGAAACTTCCTCGGTGCTAACTTGGCAAGAACAGGCAAACGCTGCTGTGCTTCCCTTTGCCCTTGGAAAGAATGAGGTTTAGGGGAGGCTCTGCACAGTCCTGTGCTGCCCGGGAGAGCTGAGCAGAAGCTGTTGAAGCCGGCCTCCTGGACTGAGCTCGGTCCAGCAGCCTATCCACGTGAGAGCCCTGGCTGTCTGGAGGCACAGGGAGCGGCTGGGCCTGCAGCGTCCCACCTGGAGGGAAAGGACGCACCGCGACGGAGGCGTGGGCCCTGCAGCCGGTGCTGGGCAGGCGGCGGCCGTGCGCCCGGGAGCCACGCTTCTCCGGCGGAACGCGGCGCCCCCTGGCGGCAGAACGCTGGTGGCCGCCGTTACACTCGTGTGGAAACAGCGCCATCTGCCGAACGTTCTGTCACATTGCTGACTGGCCCACACAGATTTTGTAAGGATTTTTCCTTCTGCTTGCTTAAATCAGGCCGTACTGAGCCTATTCAAAGTGTACTTCTGAAATGAAAAAAGAAACTGACTGTACAAGATGTTTTGCTCGCTGGAAAAACGAGGATGAAAGGAAAATGGGTAGCGATTATCTGAATAATATGTGCTTCCTGTCTGTAGTGAGGTGGGAACATGGTGCACGTTGCAGAGGAAAACGCATGCATTTTGGAGTCAGGCAACTGCAATCAAATTCTCACTAGCTCTGTGAGCTAGGAAAGTTACTTAGCATTTCTGAGCCTCATTTGTCCTTATCTGTAAAGTAGAAGTACATTTACCTTGCAGCATTGTAGCAAAAGTTAAATAAAATAATGTGCATAAAATGAAAATTAAATGTGTATGAAGTAAATCAGATAATACGTATAACATGTAGGCTTTAAAGTATAACATAAAAATATCACATAGACATTTTTTCTAATTGTTAGAATCGTGAAATATTCCTGAAATGGATTTATCAAATGAGAAGATGGAATCTCTCTGAGGTATTTTTAAATTTTCTCTACAATGGTTGATTCTGACCTTTCTGTAAAAGACGATCTATTTCTGGGCACAGATCCTAGAAGCAGAATTCTGCCAAAGTGAGACTCCACTAACATTTATTGAATGTCTGCCACATGCTAGACACTTTCAAAGATGCTCTTTCATTATCGCCAGTAAAATCTGAAGCTTCAGGATCTATTTCCTCTTCCCAGCAGAAAGTTTTGCCAGGAATATTAGAACCTCTTTTTTACAGCCTCTCAAGTACTTTCAAGATTACTCAGAAAATCCCAAAACTTTGAACAACCCAAATGCCAATTAACAGGAGAATCAATGATAGTACATCCATACAATGAAATATTACTGGGCAATGAAAAAGACAAACAACCAGATAAACACCATAGGAGGGACTCTCAAATCTGAGGCAAAAATAGAAAGTCAGGCCAAAAATATACTGTATTTGCATGAAGTTCTAGAATATGAAAATCTAAATGATGGAGATAGAAATCAGAATCGTTGTCCACACAGGATAGGGGTGGGGATTGACTGCAGACGGGCACTAGGCAACTTATGGGGTGATGGGCATGTCCTGAATGTTGATCTAGGTGCTGGTTGCACAGTTATGTACAGGCAGTGGTGTGCTGAAGCCTGCTGGCACCATCAAGAGAGTGGACTGTTAATTTTTCAGGATGTTTGCAAGCCAGTCAACATCACATTGATAGCCTGGAATCCACCGTGGTGGAAATATTTATACTCCAGAAATTGGCAAACACTACAAAGCAGGGCTTTTTTATCCCACCAGAGAGCCAGTTGTAAAACATGTATGAACACACAACTGTATATATTTGCCAAAGCTCATTGAATTATATATTTCAGATCTATGCGTTATACTGTATGGAAATTATATTTCAAAAATGGGGGGTGAATGAAAGCTCTCCGCTGTCAGAGTGTGCAGAGCACAGCTGGAGGCCCATGCTGATCAGCTGGGGAGAAAGGTTGGAATCAGTCATTTCTGGAATGGAAAAGCAAAATTTAAGAAGTCTTTTCAGTCATAATGGGTCTAAAGCAAGAAAGCAGATCAAAATACATAAGCCTCAGAATAGAGGTGCAACACTGGGTCAGCATTTTGATAATGGCTGCACAGATTACAAATCATCAGCCTCACTTTAGCAAGGAGGAACTGGAGGCCCATATCAGAATCCAATGTTCATCATCTATAATTTTATTAATTTTATTCTTTAAATCATCAGACAGGCCAGGCACAGTGGCTCACGCACTTTGGAGGCTGAGACAGGTGGATCGCTTGAGCCCACGAGTTTGAGACCAGCTTAGGCAACATGGCGAAACCCCATCTCTACAAAATACAAAAAATTAGCCAGGCACGGTGGCACGTGCCTGTAGTCCCAGTTATTCAGGAGGCTGAGGGTGGGAGAATCACCTGAGCCCAGGAGTTCGAAGCTACAGGGAGCCACGATTGTGCCACTGCAGTCCAGCTTGGATAACAGAATGAGACCCTATCTAAAAAAAAAATATATATATATATATACACACACACACACACACACAAAGTTTTTTTTTGGTGTACAGTTCTATAATTTTAACATATGTATAGATTCACATAAGCACTGCCACAATCAGGATTCAAAATAGTGCCATCACACCCCTAAAAACTCCCTCGTGTTTTCCCTTTATAATCACAGCCTCTCCCATTCGTAACTCCTGGCAACCACAGATCTATCCTCCATCAGTATTTTATCTTCTCAAAAATGAGAAATACAGCACATAAACTTCTGAGACTACTTCCTTCCCCACCCCCCAGCATCATGCCTTGGAAAGCGCTCAGCTGCTGCATGTGTAAACAGTTCATTCCTTTCTACTGCTGAGGAGTATTTCACTGTATGGATATACCACAACTTCTTTATGCATTAACCTGTTCATTCACCTGTTGAAGGACATTTGCTTGGAGCAATTATGAATAGAACATCAGATAATCACAGAATTATCAACAGAACATTTATATACAGGTTTTTATGTAAGCATAAGTTTTCATTTCTCTAGGAAGTGGGGTTTCTGGGTTATAACACAAACACATGTTAACTTTATAAGAAATTGCCAAACTTTTCCAGACTGGCTATACCATTTTTTATTCCCACCCACAATGTATAAGATTTGAAATAGAGCTTTGGGAGGCCGAGGCGGGCAGATCACGAGATCAGGAGATCGAGACCATCCTGGCTAACACGATGAAACCCTGTCTCTACTAAAAATACAAAAAATTAGCCAGGCACGGTGGTGGGCACCTGTAGTCCCAACTACTCAGGAGGCTGAGGCAGGAGAATGGCATGAACCTGGGAGGCGGAGCTTGCAGTGAGCCGAGATCACGCCACTGCACTCCAGCCTGGGGGACAGAGCGAGACTCAGTCTCAAAAAGAAAAAAAAGAAGAACTGCAATAGAGAGAAGAATCAAATAGATGCAATAAAAAATGATATAGGGGATATCACCACTGATCCCACAGAAATACAAACTACCAACAGAGACTACTATAAACACTTCTATGCAAATAAACTCAGAAATCTAGAAGAAATGGATAAATTCCTGGACACATACACCCTCCCAAGTCTAAACCAGGAAGAAGCTGAATCCATGAATAAACCAATAACAAGTTCTGAAATTGAGGCAGTAATAGCTTACCAACCAAAAAAAGTCCAGGACCACACGGATTCACAGCTGAATTCTACCAGAGGTACAAAGAGGAGCTGGTACCATTCTTTCTGAAACTTTTCCAAACAATAGAAAAAGAGAGAATCCTCCCTAACTCATTTTATGAGGCCAGCATCATCCCAATGCCAAAACCTGGCAGAGACACAACAAAAAAAGAAAATTTCAGGCCAATATCCCTGAGGAACATCCATGAGAAAATCCTCAATAAAATACTGGCAAACTGAAACCAGCAGCATCAAAAACCTTATCACCACAATCAAGTCGGCTTCATCCCTGGGATGCAAGGCTGGTTCAACATATGAAAATCAATAAACGTAATCCAGCATATAAACAGAACCAATGACAAAACCACATGATTATCTCAATAGATGCAGAAAAGGCCTTTGACAAAATTCAACACCCCTTCATGCTAAAAACTCTCAACAAGCTAGGTATCGATGGAATGTATCTCAAAATAATAAGAGCTATTTATGACAAACCCATAGCCAATACTGGCAAAAACTGGAAGCATTCCCTTTGAAAACCAGCACAAGACATGGATGCCCTCTCTCACCACTCCTATTCAACATAGTGTTGGAAGTTCTGGCCAGGGCAATCATGCAAGAGAAAGAAATAAAGGGTATTCAAATAAGAACAGAGGAAATCAAATCGTCTGTATTTGCAGATGACATGATTTTATATTTAGAAAACCCCTTCATCTCAGCCCAAAATCTCCTTAATCTGATAAGCAACTTCAGCAAAGTATCAGGATACAAAATCAATGTGCGAAAATCACAAGCATTCCTATACACCAATAATAGATACACAGACAGCCAAATCATGAGTGAACTCCCATTCACAATTACTACAAATAAAATAAAATACCTGGAATACGACTTACAAGGGATGTGAAGGACCTTTTCAAGGAGAACTACAAACCACTGCTCAAGGAAATAATAGAGGACACAAGCAAATGGAAAAATATTCCATGCTCATGGATAGGAAGAATCAATATTGTGAAAGTGGCCATACTGCCCAAAGTAATTTATAGATTCAATCTATCCCCATCAAGCTACCACTGACTTTCTTCACAGAATTGGAAAAAACTACTTTAAACTTCATATGGAACCAAAAGACAGCCTGCATAGCCAAGACAATCCTGGGCAAGAAGAACAAAGCTGGAGGCATCACGCTACTGGACTTCAGACTATACTACAAGGCTACAGTAACCAAAACAACATGGTACTGGTACCAAAACAGATATATGGACCAATGGAACAGAACTGAGGCCTCGGAAATAACACCACACATCTACAACCATCTGATCTTTGACAAACCTGACACAAACAAGCAATGGGGAAAAGATTCCCTATTTAACAAATGGTGTTGGGAAAACTGGGTAGCCATATGCAGAAAACTGAAACTGGACCCCTTCCTTATACAAAAAACAACTCAAGATGGATCAAAGACTTAAACATAAGACCTACAACCATAAAAGTCCTAGAAGAAAACCTGGGCAATACCATTCAGGACATAGGCATGGGCAAAGACTTCATGACTAAAACACCAAAAGCAATGGCAACAAAAGCCAAAATTGACAAATCGGATCTAATTAAACTAAAGAGCTTCTGCACAGCAAAAGAAACTATCATCAGAGTGAACAGGCAACCTATAGAACGGGAGAAAATTTTTGTAATCTGTCCATCTGACAAAGGAGTAATATCCAGAATCTACAAAGAACTTAAACAAATTTACAAGAAATAAACAACCTCATCAAAAAGTGGGCAAAGGATATGAACAGGCACTTCTCAAAAGAAGACATTTATGCAGCCCACAGACATGAAAAAATGCTCATCATCACTGGTCATTAGAGAGATGCAAATCAAAACCACAATGAGACACCATCTCATGCCAGTTAGAAGGGCAATCATTAAAAAGTCAGGAAACAACAAATGCTAGAGAGGATGTGGAGAAATAGGAATGCTTTTACACTGTTGGTGGGAGTGTAAATTAGTTCAACCATTGTGGAAGACAGTGTGGCGATTCCTCAAGGATCTAGAACTAGAATTACCATTTGACCCAGCAATCCCATTTCTGGGTATATACCCAAAGGATTAAACATCATTCTACTATAAAGACACATGTACACGTATGTTTACTGTGGCACTATTCACAAGAGCAAAGACTTGGAACCAACTCAAATGTCCATCAATAATAGACTGGATAAAGAAAATGTAGTACATATACCCCCATGGAATACTATGCAGCCATAAAAAAGGATGAGTTCACGTCCTTTGCAGGGACATGGATGAAGATGGAAACCGTCATTCTCAGCAAACTATCACAAGGACAGAAAACCAAACACCGCATGTTCTCACTCATAAGTGGGTGTTGAACAATGAGAACACATGGACATAGGAAGGGGTACATCACACACCAGGGCCTGTCAGGGGGTGGGGGGCTAGGAGAGGGATAACATTAGGATAAATACCTAATGTAGGTGACAGGTTGATTGGTGCAGTAAACCACCATGGCACATGTATCCCTATGTAACAAAACTGCACGTTCTGCACTTGTACCCCAGAACTTAAAGTATAATAATAAAAAAAAAAAAAAGAATTGCAATTGCTCTCAACAGCTCTTGGTATTACCAAAGGTTTTCCTTTTTTCAGCAATTCTAATAGGTGTGTTTGGTTTTAGTTTACAAGTCTCTAATGCTTAATGATATTGAACATCTTTTTGTGTTTTATTTGCCATTTATATATTCTGCAAAGTCTTGTGACAGATGCGACTTGCAAATTTTTTCTCCCCGGCTATAGTGTTTTCATTCTCTTAATAGCATCTTAAGTCTTTTAATTTCGATAAAGACCAATTTATCAACTTTTTCTTTTACGCATCATGCTTATGGTACCATGTCTAAGAACTCTCTTCCTTAATCCCAGGAAGAGATTTTCTACTATGTTCTTTTCTGAACTTTTTAGAGCTTCACTTTTACATTTACATCTCTTATCAATATTGAGTTCATCTGTATACAAGCTGTAAGGTTTCAGTCTTCTTTTGTCTGTTGTTTGTTTATATGAATGTTCAGTTGTTCTAACATCATTTGTTGAAAATATGATCCTTTATTGAATTACCTTTGCACCCTTGTCAAAAATCACATGGCCATATTTAAGCAGTTATCTTTCTGGACTCAATTCTGTTTCATTGATCTCTATGTTCCCATGCAATACCATACTGTCCTGATTACTGTAACTTGGTAATATGTCTTAAAACTGGGTAGCATGTTTCCTACACCATTATTCTTATTTTTCAAAGTTGTTTTAGCTATTCTAGTCTTGGCCTTTCCATGTAAACATTAGAATCAGCTTGTCTGTAACAACAAAATGTCCTGGTGATACTTTGACTGGAATTGTTTTAAATCTCTACATCAGTTTTGGCAGAATTGGCAACTTTTTAAAGTTAAGTATTCCAATCTTCAAATAGGGTGTTTCTTGTTATTTGTTTATATCTTCTTTGAGTATTTTCACTGGTATTTTGTAGCTTTCAGTAAGATGGTCATCTATTTCATTTTTTGGTATTCTATGTGGTACTGGTTTTCAATTTTCCTATCCAATTACACATTTCTGGTTGTGATGGTTGAATTTTTTTTTTTTTTTTGAGACAGAGTCTCGCTCTATTGCCCAGGCTGGAGTGCAGTGGCGTGATCTCACTCACTGCAAGCTCTGCCTCACGGGTTCACACCATTCTCCTACCTCAGCCTCCTGAGTAGCTGGGACTACAGGCGCCCGCCACCACTCCTGGCTAGTTTTTTGTATTTTTAGTAGAGATGGGGTTTCACCATGTTAGCCAGGATGGTCTCAATCTCCTGACCTTGTGACCCACCCGCCTCAGCCTCCCAAAGTGCTGGGATTACAGGCGTGAGCCACCGCGCCCGGCCTTGATGGTTAATTTTATGTGTCAACTTGGCCAAGCCATGGTAGACAGTTTGGGCTCAAACACCAGTCTAGATGATGCTGTGAAGAAATGTTTTAGATGTGATTAACACTTAAATCACTTTGAGTAAAGCAGATGACCCTCCATAATGTAAGTGGGCCTCATCCAATCAGTTGTAGGCCTTGAGAAAAGAGACTGAGGTTCCTTGGGAAAGAGGGAATTCTACCAGCAGACGGCCTCCAGACGCGAGCTGCAACATCAGCTCTTCCCTGGGTCTCCAGCCTGACAGCCTGCTCTGTAGAATTCAAATTTGCCAGCCCCTACAATCACACAAGCAAATTCCTTAAAATTTACCAATCTCTCTGTCTCGCTCTCCCTCTTTTTAAACACACAAACACACACACATGGGTGTGTATCTCTCACATATATACATATGTATATGTGTGTGTATCTCTCACATATATACATATGTATATGTGTGTGTATCTCTCACATATATACATATGTATATGTGTGTGTATCTCTCACATATATACATATGTATATGTGTGTGTATCTCTCACATATATACATATGTATATGTGTGTGTATCCTATTGGTTCTGTTTCCCTAGAGAACCCTAATATGCTGATGTATAGAAATACAATTGATTTGTGTGTGTGTGTTAACTGTATATCCTGCAAACTTGTTAAACTCACTTATTAGTTCTAAGAGGTCTTTGCAAACTCATTGGGTCTTTGACATAAACAATCGCGTACACTATGAACAACAACTGTCCTCTCCAGGGTGGGGTGGGCACCAGGTTAAGAGTTGGGCATCTCCTTGAGATGTCCTTATTTGCTTAGGTCCTGCATGAAAGCACACAGTGCCCTGGCTCTTTTGAAAAGCAGGAAAATCCTGAAAGCAAGAAACACAGAGCTTTCTCCATTGTGAGGTGTTGAGGAGGGGATTAGGACACTAGATGAGAAAGGACAGGCCTAGACAATGAAGCAAGGGGCCAGTGGGCAGACGGGTAAAACCACCTGCTCCTCAAAATGGCCAGGCTCTGAGATGAAGCAGGAATCTGCACTTAAACCGAGGCTGGATCCATCCCAGGGATTCAAGTGAGTCTGGCATATTGACAGGAATCCCAGTGGAAGTCTTTTTGTGGAGTGAAGGACGGGGGTGAGTTGCAAAATTTTCTGGACCAGAACTTATTGTAGGAAAAGAATTGAAGCTTGGCATGGGCTCCTGCTTATGGTCCCAGCTACTCAGGAGGCTGAAGCAGGGGGATTGCTTGAGCCCAGGAGGCTGCGGTGTGCTATGATCACACCTGTGAATAGCTGCTACGCTCCAGCCTGGGCGAGAGAGCAAGACCCCATGTCTAAGAAAAGAAAGGAAAGAATTCAGGCACTGTGAGGTGACCTAGGAACAAAGCTTCAAAACATTCTGAGTACAACAGAAAAAAAGAAGTTTTACTTAAAGTCCATAAAATCCTGGGACATTAGCATCCTTTTTTGGAAACCCCTCTCTTAAACTGTAACTCCAGGGAGACAGAAGCTCCCGTAGACCAACAGAGCACATGGTCCCAGTGCCCAGCAGAGCGACGTGGAGCTGCAGAGTCCTGTGGGGGCTAATTTGTACACAAGCACATGAAACACCCCCACAGGAGCCTAGACTTTTCCTGTGTCTTGCTGCAGACTTTGAAAGAGCTAGAGACCCTGTCAAATCATGGGGGTGCAAAAACCCATGCAATTGAGGGGTTTTCACTCATGGTATGCTGTTTCTGCAGGCCTGTGATGTCAAGAGAAAACAGAAAAAGAGAAGGGAATTCCACCTTTGCCCACTGAGAACAAATCTACCCAACTCCTCTGTCACAACCCCTGTGAGAAGGTTCTGCCATCTCCCAGCCCTGAAGACTGTGAGGTCATCTGACCACCTATTACATTGCTAAATATGGCAAGATGTCACCTGACTCGACATTAGGCTGCCCGTCAATCATCACACTCCCTTTCTCCCACTTACTTTTCTATCACCCCGTAGAAGGTTCCCAACAGCTGTCCTTAAGTCCTCCAGGCTATAGAAACCACTCTTGAAACAATATGTCAGCGTACCATTAGTGTCCTTCAACTCACACCCTCACTTCCCAGCCCCTCCTCTGTGAACAAAGTCTCTCCTTACCTCTTCCACCAGCACTAATCAACCTAATGTTCCTTCACTCTTTTCTCCCCTCCCAGCTTCCCTCCAACCTGCACCCGACACCCCCCCACCATCCTTTCTCCTCTTTCTTTCCAATTCTCCACACTACGACTGAACACTTGTCAGAAATGATGCTCCCCCTGGGCCCCTCCACACCTCCTGAAGCCCAATCCCCATCACTTCTTACCACCCCCAGCTCTCTGATGGCCCTGGGCCTCCCTCCCGACAGCTGAGGCCCTTCCTGGATCTCTACACATCACCAAGCTAAGCCAGTGTTCCAAAATAGTCTCCTGAACAATGATGACAACTGCACGGTTATTTTGGAAGGTGAGTGTGGCCAGAGTCCCAGAACAATGCAGGAAAGACAATGGGATGGCGGGCAGCAGGTAGCCTGGCCAGCTCTGTTTGTGCAGATGAATTCAGGAGCCTGGCATTTCTCTGAAGGATGACCAGAGAATGGATGAGCTCTCAGGATCACACTGAGATCAGGTCCCTAATGCTCCTAATCCCTTAGGACACAAGGACCTGAAAGACATAGAAACTGCTTCTCTGAAAATTGGCTTGATTATTCTCCCAAAGTTGACCAGGATCCAGAGCTTAGACTGCAGGAGGTCAGGGCATATGCTGAGGCCTAGCTGTCTTCAAGCTGCAGTTTCCAAGATAGCCCTGAAGAGAGTCCAATCAATATATGGCAATATATTTCTCCTTTGTTTACTGTAAGTTTTACAAAAACACACATACAGAAATGTACGTAAGTCGTAAGTTTACAGCTCAGTGGATTTTCACGAAGTGAACACACCCTCAAAACCAGCACCCAGATACAGAGAATACAACAAAAGCAGCAGAGAGCCTACTCACCCCTACCTCCAGCCAATACTCCATCCCCTACCCCAGGATAAATGCAATCCCAGCTTCTAATATTGTGCATTGGCTTTGTCTGTTCTTTGAACTTTCTGTAGCAGAGTTATAGAATATGTACACTTCTGTGATTGGCTCATTTCAGCCAACATAATGTCTGTGAGATTCATCCTTCTTGGATATAGTTCCAGTTAATTCATTATCATTATTGTATTGTATTGTATTCAATAAATATTACTACAATTCATTCATCCATTCTACTCTCCGGCATTTGGGTAGTTTCCAGTTTGAGGGCATAAGTAGTAGAAGTATTGTGAATATTCTAGGGCATGTTTTCGTTAAACATACATGCAACTCTGTTGGGTACAGTATAGGCCTTGGAGTGGAATTACAGTTCTCAGAAACAAAAGAAAATAAATTCAAGTTTGATATAGACTTGACTGCTGCAAGACACAGATTCCCTGACTGCAGTGAACCCGAGGTGGCCGTGAGCAGTGGAAGGAGTGTGCTTGTTAAAAGGGCAAATGTGATGCTGGGAGACATGTACAAATCTCAAGAGATTATTCAGGGAAGCACCAGATTTATTTTAAATGATGGGAAGAGGTGTCAAATGAAGGTTATAAAAACATTCCAGTAAATAAGGCCAACGTTGGGTTGATAATATCTTCAGAGAAGATGTTTAGGATCACACGGTTCTTCTTCACTCTTCTCTGCAGAACTTCCTGGCAGTGATGGCAGTGGAACATTGGACACGGAGATGAACAGGAGGTGGGAAGAGGAGGCTAAGTGCATGTGGGCCTAAAAGTCCCTGCTTTGGGAGTTTTTTAACAGTCCTGGATGGAGGTAAGGAGGCAGGCGTGATTCTAAGATCTCAAGGAAAGGAGATTCTATGTCACTCTTCTCTTCCCTTGGCCCTTAGACTGTTTACGAATGAAAGAATTTCATCAATTATTTCATTATTTCAATATAGCAGATGCCCTCACTGAGACTTCCAAAGATTTTTATCAACAATTTTATGTCACTCCCACTAACTCTTTGAGGGTAAATGACAGAATTAATTTTCCCGTTTAAAAAACAGAAACACAAAGACCCAGCGGAGTCTGCATTTTCTAGGTTTAGTCAGCTATTCTGGAAGCTGCGTCCTGGTAACCACAGTGTCCCAGCTGTGAACTCCGGGCAAGTGTACAGCATCATCTTCCATTCACCACATGGTTACTGCACTTCTCATACAAACTACCTGCATCACTCAATTATCCACTATCAAGGACTATGCCACACTCCCTAGAGCAGATGCAGGGCACTTAGAGATTAATAAAACAGGCTGGGCACAGTGGCTCAAGCCTGTAACCCCAGCACTTTGGGAGGCTGAGATGGAAGAACTACTTGAGCCCAGGAGTTCAAGACCAGCCTCGGCAACCTAGTGAGACCCCCATCTCTACTAAAAAATAAAAAATTAGCCTGGCATGGTGGCACCTTCCTGTGGTCCCAGCTACTTGGGAGGCTGAGATGGGAGGATCCCTTGAGCTCAGGAGGTTGAGGCTGCAGTGAGTTGTGATTGCACCACTGCACAGCAGCCTGGGCAACAGAGCAAGACCCTGTCTCAAAAAAATTAATTAATTAAATAAAAATAAAAATAAAACCCTTTTAGAGTTCAAGTCTTAATCGCCATGTGGCTTTGAGCAACTTATTTTATCTCACTGTGCCTCCATTTCCTAGACCTGGAAACGAAAATAAGAGAGAATGAAATTTAAACAGCTTCTCAGAAGAGTATGTAAGTTAAGCCACATAAAGCATATAAATATCTGTCACTTAGTAGCCACTCGGCACATGGTAATTACAAAGCATGGTGCCATAAGAAGTTGCTGGGGAGGCAGACATGTAAATGAATGCAGAAAATATATGAGGAACACTAAAATAGAAATTAAAGTGTCCTGTGGCTTTTTCATCCACATAGACGAGTGTCAAAGCTAGTATCTCTCTGGGAGGACCATGGCAGACAGCAGGCAGGCCTAGATTGCAGCTCCCACTCAGATGGACAGAGCAGCATGTGGAGTATTGCATCATGAACTTTTGCTCCAGAATGACTGCAGGAAGAAATCAGGAAAGCCAAGAGAACTCACAGACCCTCTGAAGGAAGTGAATTGCTCCTGCATGACCTGGGAGACACCCCAAATACCGTGAGTGCCGAAACTATGGAAGTGGGAAAGGGGCATCATTCAGTCCCAAACACACAACCTCACTGGGGAACCTCAAGATCTAGATCACCGGAGAAGATTCTAACATTACCTGGAGCTGAGTCAATTTAGAGAGCCAAGTGAAATGCAGGGGTAAAGGAAGCAGTGGGAAAATCCCTCTGGGCTCTCTGGGTGCCCTAGCAAGCCATTTCTGCCTTGCGTCCCAGGTGTCATCGGGGAGGGCTACCAGAGGCACTGGGAAAAGCCCACAGGGAGAAGGAAGCCTCCAGCTGAACTTCGTAACAATTCCAGCTGAACAAGAAGTCTCCTGGCCAGAACTACAGGGAGGGCGTGAATCCTGTGTGCAGACCACAGGTGGGGAAGCACGAAGGATTCACAGCTTTCACAGCTGGGAGGCTGGTAGCCTGGGGCAAGCTCTCAGCCCTGCTTGCCCACTGCCTGGACACAGACTTGGTGCTGTTGAGCAGGGAATGGTGAGAGTGAGGCTGGCCCTTTGGGTTGTGTGGGAGCTGGGTGAGGCCTGTGATTGCCAGCTTTCCCTCACTTCCCTGACAACCTGCATGACACAGCAGAGGCGCATAATCCTCCTAGGAATACAACCCCATTGACCTGGGAACCACACCTCTATCCCCCACAAGCAAGACCCGCTCAAGGAGAGTCTGAAGTCAGACATGCCTAGCCCTGCCCCCACTTAATGGGCCTTCCCTACCCACCCTGGTAGCTGAAGACAAACAGCATATACTCCTGGGAGTTCTAGGGCCCCACCCACCGCCTGATCCCTCCCATACTACCACAGCTGATGCTCTCTGCAAAGTGCCACCTCCCAGCAGGAAGCCAACCAGCTCAAAAATAGTGCATTAAACCACCAAAACTAAGGAACCTCACAGAGTGCATTTCACCCCCCACCACCTCCACCAGAGCAGGCATTGGTATCCACAGCTGAGAGACCCACAGATGGTTCATATCACAAGACTCTGTACAGACAACTCCCAGTGCCAGCCCAGAGCCTGGTAGACCTGTTGGGTGACTAAATTCAGAAGAGAGATAATAATCACTACAGCTCAGATCTCAGGAAGCCACATCCCTAGGAAAAGGGGGAGGGTACTACATCAAGGGAATACCCTGTGGGACAAAAGAATCCGAACAACAGCCTTGAGCCCTAGACCTTCCCTCCGACAGAGCCTACCCAAATGAGAAGAACTAGGAAACCAACTCTGGTAATATGACAAAACAAGGCTCTTTAATACCCTCCAAAAAAATCACACTAGCTCACCAGCAATGGATCCAACCAAAAAAAATCCCTGATTTACCTGAAAAAGAATTCATAAGGTCAGTTATTAAGCTAATCAAAGAGGTGCCAGAAAAAGGCAAAGCCCAATTTAAGGAAATAAAAAAAAATACAAAAAGTAAGGGGAGAAATTTTCAATGAAATAGGTAGCATATAATAAAAAGCAATCAAAACTTCAGGAACCAACGGATGCAGTTATAGAAATTCAAAATGCTCTGGAAAGTCTCAGCAATAGAAGTGAATGAGCAGGAGAAAGAACCTCAGAGCTCAAAGACAAGGTTTTCAAAATAATCCAACAAAGACAAAGAAAAAAGAATAAGAAAATATGAACAAAGCCTCCAAGAAGTCTGGGATTATGTTAAATGACCAAACCAAAGAATAATCGGCATTCCTAAGAAGAAGAGAAATCTAAAAGTTTGGAAAACATATTAGGGTATCCACTACTGGGTATCTACCCAGAGAAAAAGAAGTCAATATACGAAAAGGATGCTTGCACACATATGTTTATAGCAGCACAATTCTCAGTTGTAAAAATGTGGAACCAACCCACATGCCCATCAATCAGTGAGTGGATAAAGAAACTGCGGTATACATATACAATGGAATACTACTCAGCCATAAACAGGAATGAATTAATGGCATTCACAGCAACCTGGATGAGATTGGAGACTATTATTCTAAGTGAAGTAACTCAGGAATGGAAAACCAAACATTGTATGTTCTCGATCATATGTGGGAGCTAAGCTATGAGGATACAGAGACATAAGAATGACACAGTGGACTTTGGGGACTCAGGGAGAAAGGGTGGGAAGGGAGTGATGGATAAAAGACTACAATTTGGGTGCAGTGTATACTGCTCAGGCGATGGGTCCACCAAAATCTCACAAATCACCACTAAAGATCTTACTTATGTGGCCAGGTGCAGTGGCTCATGCCTGTAATCCCAACACTTTGGGAGGCCGAGGCAGGTGGATCACGAGGTCAGGAGATCGAGACCATCCTGGCTAACATGGTGAAACCCCATCTCTACAAGAAATACAAAAAATTAGCTGGGCGTGGTGGCGGGCCCCTGTAGTCCCAGCTACTCAGGAGGCTGAGGCAGGAGAGTTGGCGTGAACCCAAGAGGTGGAGCTGGCAGTGAGCCGAGATCGCGCCACTGCACTCTAGCCTGGGCAACAGAGCAAGACTCCGTCTCAAAAAAAAAAAAAAAAAAAGATCTTACTCATGTAACCACACACCACCTGCTCCCCAATAATCTATGGAAATAAAATAATTTTTTTAAAAAAAGAAACTAGGCTGGGCACCATGGCTCACATCTGTAATCCCAGCACTTTGGGAGGCCGAGAGGGGTGGATTACCTGAGGTCAGGAGTTTGAGACCAGCCTGGCGAACATGGTGAAACCCTGTCTCTACGAAAAATACAAAAATTAGCTGGGCATGGTGGCACACACCTGTAAGCCCAGCTACTCGGGAGGCTGAGGCAGAAGAATTGCTTGAGTCCGGGAGGTGGAGGTTGCAATGAGCCAAGATCGTGCCACTGCACTCCAGCCTGGCCGAAAGAGTGAGACTCTGTGTCAAAAAAAAAAAAAAAAAAAAAAAAAAGGCCAGGCGCAGTGGCTCATGCCTGTAAGCCCAGCACTTTGGGAGGCCAAGGCAGGCGGATCACGAGGTCAGGAGATCGAGACCATCTTGGCTAACACGGTGAAACCCCATCTGTACCAAAAATACAAAAAATTAGCCGGACGCGGTGGCGGGCGCCTGTAATCCCAGCTACTCAGGAGGCTGAAGCAGGAGAGTGGCATGAACCCAGGAGACGGAGCTTGCAGTGAGTCGAGATAGCGCCACTGCACTCCAGCCTGGGCGAAAAAGCGAGACTCCGTCTCCAAAAAAAAAAAAAAAAGAAAGAAAAGAGAAAGAAACTAATAGGGGAAAAAAAGCTAGTATCGCTCTTACATGAGATCTTTAGGCATTATACAGTAAGACTGTCTCAATCTCAGTAAGAACTAAGTAAATAAATAAAATGACAATAAGGGACTTTTGTGCATCCAAAACTTTCAGGCAAAGATTGTAAGTTCTCTAACATCATTACATGCCCAAGTTATATTTCTCAAGCCTTACTTGTTCCTTCCCACACATTAACATTTCAGAATTATATTTCATTTATAACAGGTATTCTCTAGGCTCACCAATCTGACAGGGTTAATATCAAAAAAACAAAAACAAAAAATAATTTAAATAAAAATAGCCTCGGGCTTGAGCCCATCCTAGCAACCACAGTGAAATTCCAGCTTCCCCCCAATCCTCTCAGAGTTCTTGGATGGCCTAAGAATGATCCCCACAGCCTCTAGACGCTACCTGCAAAGTTATTTGCAAGGAGCTCCCCTCCTCCTTTCAATTGGTTCCACCTCTGTCTGCAAAGGCTGCTTTCCTTTCTCTCTTATGGCTCACTTTACTGATACTGAACTCCTCCCTTCCCAATATTGAGATCTGCTGTGTCCTGGGGCTGGGGCTATACCTCTCCTGTATCACTCCCCTGCTTTTGTCACCATCACTGCCTCTGTCCTGAGCTACAAGCCCTCAGCTAAGCCACAGCATGCAAGTGCGAGTTTCAGTCCACAGGCAGAGTTGGAGGCCGCTTGCTCCAGAAGAGAACATCCACTTTACTTTCTCACCTTGCTGCATCCACAAGAGGGAGCCTCGTGCCGCTTCTCCAGCCAGAATGGTGGCCCCCAAGGCTCTTCCTCTTCCTCCACCTTTAGGTGCAGCATCCAACAAGGTCAAAATCACAATGTCTTCCATCTAATAAAAAATTACCAGGCATGCAAAAAAAAAAAAAAAAAAAACAGGAAAATATGACCCTTAATATAGAGAAAACATGAAAAACAACCCAGAAATGACACAGACTACAGAATTAGTGGAAATAGTTATTATAATTGTATCCTATATGCTCAAAAATTTAGAAGACTGAACGTGTTGGTAGATATATAGAAGATTTTTTTTAAATAGCCGAATTGAACTTCTGAAGTTAAAACTACAATGTCTAACATGAAAATACACTGGATGAGATTAACAGCAGATTAGACACTAAGAAGAAAAGATTTGTGAACTTGAAAACAGCAATAAAAGCCATCCAAATTGAAATACAAAGAGAAAGAAACCAATGAAAAGAAACAAGAAGAGCGTCAGGGCATCGTGGGACAACTTCAATCAGTCTAAAAAATGAAAAGATGCTTCTAAATGTAAAAAAGAATGCTTTAAATTGTCAAACAGCCCATCAGAATTTTTAATAGCTCTATTAGAAAAAAAGTTCATTTTGCTGCTTAAGTTCCAGCAGGCCAATCTTTGTGATGAATCCCTTGGGATGTTGCCAATCCAGACAGGCAGCTCTTAAGGTGACACACCAGTCATCCAGGGACTTACCATCACGTCAGTCATTTTGTTACTGTTTTTAATAATGTAAAATACTTGACCAATGAGGATTCCTTCCAGAAATGCAAAAGTTATTCAACAATAGGAATCCTATCTACCTAAATCATTACATTTATAAATTAAGAAAACCCGCATGATTTTATGAACGTAAAAAGGTATTTCTCTAATATTTAACAGCACTCTAATAAAAACATTAACTAACATAGGAATAGAGAGAAGCTACCTAAACAAGATGAAAACTGTTTACCTAAACAGAATTCTATTTTTTTTTTATTATTTTTATTTTTTATTGATCATTCTTGGGTGTTTCTCGCAGAGGGGGATTTGGCAGGGTCATAGGACAATAGTGGAGGGAAGGTCAGCAGATAAACAAGTGAACAAAGGTCTCTGGTTTTCCTAGGCAAAGGACCCTGCGGCCTTCCGCAGTGTTTGTGTCCCTGGATACTTGAGATTAGGGAGTGGTGATGACTCTTAAGGAGCATGCTGCCTTCAAGCATCTGTTTAACAAAGCACATCTTGCACCGCCCTTAATCCATTCAACCCTGAGTGGATACAGCACATGTTTCAGAGAGCACAGGGTTGGGGGTAAGGTCACAGATCAACAGGATCCCAAGGCAGAAGAATTTTTCTTAGTACAGAACAAAATGAAAAGTCTCCCACGTCTACCTCTTTCTACACAGACACGGCAACCATCCGATTTCTCAATCTTTTCCCCACCTTTCCCCCCTTTCTATTCCACAAAACCGCCATTGTCATCATGGCCCGTTCTCAATGAGCTGTTGGGTACACCTCCCAGACGGGGTGGTGGCCGGGCAGAGGGGCTCCTCACTTCCCAGTAGGGGCGGCCGGGCAGAGGCGCCCCTCACCTCCCAGACAGGGCGGCTGGCCGGGCGGGGGGCTGACCCCCCCCATCTCCCTCCTGGAGGGGGTGGCTGGCCGGGCAGAGGGGCTCCTCACTTCCCAGTAGGGGCGGCCGGGCAGATGCGCCCCTCACCTCCCGGATGGGGCGGCTGGCCAGGCGGGGGGCTAACCCCCCCACCTCCCTCCCGGACGGGGCGGCTGGCCGGGCGGGGGGCTGACCCCCCCACCTCCCTCCCAGACGAGGTGGCTGCCGGGCGGAGACGCTCCTCACTTCCCAGATGGGGGTGGCTGCTAGGCGGAGGGGCTCCTCACTTCTCAGACGGGGCGGTTGCCAGGCAGAGGGTCTCCTCACTTCTCAGACGGGTTGGAGGGGCAGAGACGCTCCTCACATCCCGGACGGGGCGGCAGGGCAGAGGTGCTCCCCTCATCTCAGACTATGGGCGGCCGGGTACAGACGCTCCTCACTTCCCAGATGTGATGGCGGCCGGGAAGAGGCGCTCCTCACTTCCTATATGGGATGGTGGCCGGGCAGAGACGCCCCTCACTTTCCAGACTGGGCAGCCAGGCAGAGGGGCTCCTCACATCCCAGACGATGGGTGGCCAGGCGGAGACGCTCCTCACTTCCCAGACGGGGTGGCGGCCAGGCAGAGGCTGCAATCTCGGCACTTTGGGAGGCCAAGGCAGGCGGCTGGGAGGTGGTTGTAGCGAGCCGAGATCACTCCACTGCACTCCAGCATGGGCGCCATTGAGCACTGAGTTAACGAGACTCCGTCTGCAATCCCGGCACCTCGGGAGGCCGAGGCTGGCAGATCACTCGCGGTTAGGAGCTGGAGACCAGCCCGGCCGACACAGCGAAACCCCGTCTCCACCAAAAAATACGAAAACCAGTCTCAGCAGGCCGAGGCAGGAGAATCAGGCAGGGAGGTTGCAGTGAGCTGAGATGGCAGCAGTACCGTCCAGCTTTGGCTCGGCATCAGAGGGAGACCGTGGAAAGAGAGGGAGAGGGAGACCGTGGGGAGAGGGAGAGGGAGAGGAGAGCCAGAATTCTATTTTTAATCATGATGGAATAATAGAGACTAGATGTTCCTTCCCTCCTTACATAACTAAAAGCTGGACAAAATATATGAAGCGAAAGTTTTCAGACATTGGACAACAGGCAGTGCAAGACAGTGATCCCTGAGAGAAAGACAAGTGAGATCAGCCCTGCAAGTACCCCCAGCTCACTGCCTGGAGAATTTCCAGGCTGACCACAGAAAAAAGAAACCAAAACAGAGTCCAACAGTCTCACTGATTAAGGAGACAAAGTTCAGAGTTCCAGCAGGGCAAAATGAGAAAAATTTGTGAGGCAAAGTATCAAAGAAAAAGAACTGCAGAGAGTGAGGGTTCCAGAGATCTGCAGAGCAGTCCCTCAAGACTGGCTGAGTACTGCTATGCGCTTGTGTAAGGAGACTACTGAGGCTGGAGAAAGAACAGCAGAGAGGAGTAGGCAGAACAATTTCAGGAGTTCACACAGGACCAGAAATAGTGTTTTCCCTAGCCAGTTTGGGAAGATCTCCTAATACGGTGGGGCATCGGGTACAGTTCTCAAAAGCATATTGCCTCAGTGGGGCCAAATTAGCCCTCAGTGTAAAAGTAAAGTATCTAAAGGAATGTTTAGAAATCCGGCACCCAATAACATAACGTGTACAATGTCTGGTATTCAATAAAATATTACCTAGTATGCAAATAAGCGGGAACATAAGACCCAGTACCGGAAAAAAACACCATTCTATAGACACAGACCTATATATGACTCAGATGTTAGAATTTGTAGGCAAGGACATCAAAACAAGAATTACAAATTCACTCCATATATTCAAGAAGTGCAAGAAAGCATGAGTATGGTCAGGAGAAAAATGAAATGCCTAACCAAACTTCTAGAAATGAAAAATACAGTAACTAAACTGAAAAATACATTGGCAGGATTAACAGCAGATTAAATGCTATAGGAGAAAAGATTTGTGAATTTGAAGATATAGCAATAGGAACTATCCAAATTAAACACTGACAGAAAATATAAGCCAGAAGAAAACTAAACAAAGCATCAATAAGTTGTGAGACAATATCAAGCCGCCTAACATATACATAACTGGAGTATCCAGAAGAGGGGAGGAAAATAATACTTGAAAGAAATGGCCATTTTTTTTCCAAATTTAATGAAATTAACCCACATGTATTAGAGTTCTACAAAGAAACAGAAGGAATAGGATATATATATATAGTATTTATTAGTATTATACTATATATATTTTATATATATAAAATATATTGCAGGTATGATCCACCATACCTAGTATATGCATTATTTATATATGTAAATATGTAGCATTTTACCAATATAAATATATTGGCAACATATAACTATATTTACATATATAAATATATTAGAGGGAGAGAGATTTATATGAAGAATTGGCTCACACAGTTATGAAGGCTAAGAAGTGCCATGATCTGCCATCTGCAAGTCAGAGACCCAGGAAGGCCAGTGCTGTAATTCAGCCAGTGGTTGAGTCCATCCAGAAGCACTCTCATGGACACACCAAAAATTATGTTTAACCTGCGCACCCCATAACCCAGTCATGTTGACACATAAAATTTATTATCACAAGTCTACCCTTTGTCAACTTGGCACCTATACACATCTCCTCAAACCAAACTTATTCTCCAAATAAAAATAATAGGTCATAATTCCACCTACCTTAATACTACCCTGGATACAATAAAAAACACACAGTAACTTATTTCCCAGATGAGGAGGTAAAATCCTTGAAAGATGTTTACTCTGATATCCTACAACACTTGCCTGGGTGCAGTGGCTCACACCTGCAATCCCAGCACTTTGGGAGGCCAAGGCAGGCATCAGATCGCTTGAGCTCAGGAGTTCAAGACCAGCCCGGGCAACATGGTGAAACACCAACTCTACAAAAAAATACAAAAATTAGCCAGGCACGGTGGTGTATGCCTGTAGTCCCAGCTATTTGGAATGCTGAGGTGGGAGGATGGCTTGAACCCAGGAGGCGGAGGTTGCAGTGGGCCAAGATCGTGCCACTGTACTACACAGCCTGGGTAACAGAGCCAGACCCTGTCTCATAAAAAAAAAATTAAATTAAAAATACTTAAATAGTATGATATAAAATATTATAAATACATCTTATGTTACATGATAAGGGAATAAGAACAGAAGGATAACAAAGATACACACACAAATGTGTTTATGGCAAAATAAGGAGAAAATAGACACGGCAATTACCATCTTTGTTTCTGTAATTGGCCACATGGCCATGGCTGGTATTTACAACTACCTTTTCCCACTACCCATTCTGTATTCCCGTTGCCTTCAGCAAGCACCTCAGCTTTATCTGGTAGGGTGACTTCAACTTTTATTCCTGAAGGGTTTGAGCCATTTGTAGCCCTGCCTGGTCGGGCTGTAGTTTTCTATTGACAAAACACAGGGCATGGTAATACTAAAAGATACCCTAAGGAATCTCCTGTATTCTGGATATACTTACTCTTCCTTAACTCCATTGTGGAATAGTAGTCCAATTTCCCCCTTGGTAGTCAGGACCAATCATCCCAGCCAATACTGTAACTCCCTTCTTTACCTATTAATTGAGAAATATAAGGACCCCAAAGTGGCCAGGTGGAAGTATTTAACTTCCAGTTCTTGGGATCATTATTGTGTCTCCTGGTGGAAATACTCCTTCCTCTAGAACTAAGACCTCTAGGTCAGCAAAGCATAAAGTCAGGAACAGGAAGCAAAAATTTTGCCAGTGGGTCACTCGGGGTAATAGTGAGTGGTGCCACTCCCACTTTTGTCCTTTGATCTCTTGACCTGTGAGTGCTACTTGCTGTAGGAGAAACAAGATCTTATATTGGACACTGATTCATAGCATATACAGCCTTCTGGGGAACTTCACTCCACCCCTGCAAGAAATTGCCACCTAGCTGGTGTCGTAACTGAGACTTCAAAATGCTATTCCACTGTTTTATCAAGCCAATTGCTTCAGGATGATGGGGAACATAATCAGACCAGCAAATTCTACCAGCATGGGTCCGTTGCTCCATTTCTTTTGCTGTAAAGTGAGTTCCTTGATCAGAAACAATGCAATGTGGACTACTACAATGATGAATAAAGCATTCTATAAGCCCATGGATGGTAGTTTTGGCAGAAGCATTGTGTGCAGGGAAGACAAACAATATCCAGAGTGTCTATTAAGAACAAACACTGTCCCTTCTATGATGAAAATGTCCCCACATAATCAACCTACCACCAGGTGGCTGCATGATCACCCTAGGGACTTGATGTTGGTCTCTGCTCAATGTTGGCCATATCAGGGACTCAGTGTTGCTCTCTGCTGTTGGCAGATTGGACTTTCAGCAGTGGCTGTAAGCCAGATTGGCCTTGTTGAGTGGAAGTCCACGTTACTTCACCAAGCATAACCTCCATCACTGCCATCATGGTCACTTTGTTCATGAGACCATTAGGCAATGACAGAGGTAGCTGGGAAAAAAGGGTGATCAGTATCTGCAGAATGGGTCATCTTGTCCACTTGATTATTAAAATTCCCTTTGGTGAGTATTCACATGGGACACAAATATCACCATGTGTTTTGTGCACTCAGAAAAACCTGTCAATATACCTCTTCCTTAAATTTGTCACCAATTTTCCAATCATGTTCCTCTCAATTCCCTGAACATCCAGCCAAACCACTGGCCACAGTCTGAACTGATATATAATCACAGGTCTGGCCATTTCTCCTTCCAAGAAAAGTGCACAATCAGATGCACTGCTCAAAGTTCTGACCCATAAGAGGATTTCCCTTCACAGCTGTCTTTCAGGGATATCCCAGTAAGAGGTTCTAGTACTACAGCTGTCCACTTTTGGGTGGTGTCTGCATATTGTGCAGAACCATCTGCAAACCAGGCTTGAGTCTTCTCCTATCGATTGATCATAGGGAACTCTCAGTAACACCATAGGTGCATGCAGTGGGAGAGAAGGCAGTGTTGGAAGAGTAGATACCATGAGCATTTGGGTCACTTTTTCATGTAACTTACATGTGCCTTCAGGGCCTATTCCAACCAGATCATGTATGTACTGCTTCCATTTGATGACGGAGTGCTGTGTATGCCAAATTTTATGACTTGGTGGATCAGGTAACAGCCAGTTCATGATGGGCAGCTCAGTTGCGTGGTAACTTGGCAGCCCATGGTCAAACATTCAGTCTCCACTAAGGCCCAGTAGCAGACCAAGAATTGTCTTCCAAAAGAAAAGTAGTCATCTTTGGAAGATGTCAGGGCTTTTTTCCAAAATTCTAAATGCTTGCACTGTGATTCTTCCATTCATCCCTACCTGCCACTGACACCTCAAGCACCATGGACCCACTGGATCATCTGACTCAAGCAGCAGGGCAGCTTGCACAGCAGCCTGGTCCTGTTGCGGAGCCTTCTCTTGTTGTGGGCCCCACTCAAATCCAGCAACTTTTTGGGTCACTGGGTAAATGGGCCAGAGTAACACTCCCAAATGAGGAATGTTGACTCTAAAATCTTCAGAGGCCCACTTTCTTGGTTGTAGGAGGGGCCAGACACAATAATATACCCTTCACTTTAAAAGGGTTGTCTAGCCATGCCCCACACCACTTGACGAATGGAAATTTTGCTGAGGTACAAGCAAAATTTGCCTGAATTTTAGGCAAGTCACACAAATGTCTTACCAATAAGTCTAGAGTAGTTGTTATTTCTTACTCACCAGGTCTAATCAGCATTTAAAATGCTGGGGGGAAAAATCTAAAAAAAGCATCACTAAGATTAGGACAACATCAAGTTGCCTTACACACGTATAATTGAAGTTCCCAGGAAAAAGGAGGAAAAAAAAATACTTGAAAAAAGTGGCCATTTTTTCCAAATTTAATGAAAATTATTAATCTAAATATTCAAAAATAGGCTGGGCATGGTGGCTCATGCCTGTAATCCCAGCACTTTGGGAGGCCAAGTCGGGCAGATTACCTGAGGTCGGGAGTTCAAGACCAGACTGGCCAACATAATGAAACCCTGCCTCTACTAAAAATACAAAAATTAGCCTGGCATGGTGGTGTGTGCCTGAAATCCCAGCTACTCAGGAGGCTGAGGCAGGAGAATCACTTGAACCTGGGAGGCAGAGGTTGCAGTGAGCTGAGATTGCACCATTGCACTCCAGGCTGGGCAACAAGAGTGAAACTCTGTCTCCAGCAAACAAAAAGAAAAAGAAAAGACATACCAAAAGGCAAAAAACAACCTGAAAAAATGGAGCAAACATCAGAACGAGACTCAGACATGTCAGGGATGTTGGAATTATCAGACCAGTAATTTAAAACAAACATGATACATGTGTGAAGGGCTCTAGTAAACAGCATGCAAAAACTAATGGACAGGCGGGGCGCGGAGGCTCACGACTGTAATCCCAGCACTTTGGGAAGCCACAGCAGGTGGATCTTCTGAGGTCAGCAGCTTGAGACCAGCCTGACTAACCTGTCTCTACTAAAAATACAAAAATTAGCCAGGCAGAGTGGCGGGCACATGTAATCCCAGCTACTCCGAGGCTGAGGCAGGAGAATCGCTTGAACCCGGGAGGCGGAGGTTGCGGTGAGCCAAAATCACGCCATTGCACTCCAGCCTGGGCGACAGAGTGAGACTCCGTCTCACAAAAAAAAAAAGGGCCAGGCACGCTGGCTCACGCCTGTAATCCCAGCACTTTGGGAGGCTGAGGCAGGCAGATCATGAGATCAAGAGATGGAGACCATCCTGGCTAACACAGTGAAACCCTGTCTCTACTAAAAGTACAAAAATTAGCTGGGCGTGGTGGCCTGCGCCTGTAATCCCAGCTACTCAGGAGGCTGAGGCAGGAGAATCACTTGAACCCAGGAGGCACAGGTTGCAGTGAGCTGAGGTCATCGTGCCATTGCACTCCAGCCTGGCGACAGAGCAAGGCTCCGTCTCAAAAAAAAAAAAAAAAAAACAACCGTTGGACGACATAAGCAGAGAGATGGAAATCCTAGGAAAGAACCAGAAAGAAATGCTAGAGGTCAAAAACGCGGTAATGGAACTAAAAGATGGCTCTGATAGGCTGATTGGTAGACTGGACATGGCTTAGGAAAGAATCTGAGCCTGAGAATATCTCAATAAAAATCTCTATAACTGAATGACAAACAGAAAAAAATGGGGGAAAGAAGGATAAAATATCCAAGAACTGTAGGACAACTACAGAAGGCATACATATTTGTGCTAGAAATACCAGGGGAAAAAAAAGGAGAGAAAGGAACAGAAAATATATTTGAAATAATTATGACAGAGACTCCAAATTAATGTCAGACATCAACCCATAGATTCAGGAATCTAAGACAACACCAAGCAGGATAAATGCCCCCAGAAACAATACCAAGGCATATAATTTGTAAACTAAAGAAGTCAAAGATAAAGAAAAAAATCCTTACATATTTTGGATATTAATCCCTTAAAGATACATGGTTTGAAAATATTTTCTCCCATTCCACAGGATTGCCTTTTCACTCTGTTGATGGTTTCCTTGGCCATGCCAAAGCATTTTAGTTTAATGCAATCCCAATTTTCTATTTTTGCTTTTTTGCTTGCGTTTTTGGTGTCATAGTCAAAAAATAATTGCCCAGACGACTGTCAAGATTTTCCTGGTTTCTTTTTTTTTTTTTTTTTCCAGATGGAGTCTTGCTCTATCACGCAAGGCTGGAGTGGAGTGGCATGATCTCGGCTTACTGCAATCTCCGCCTCCCGGGTTCAAGTGATCTCCTGCCTCAGTCTCACAAGTAGCTGGGATTACAGGCGCACATCACCATACCCAGCTAATTTTTGTATTTTTAGTAGAGACAGGGTTTCTCCATGTTGGCCAGGCCAATCTTGAACTCCTGACCTCAGGTGATCCACCTGCCTTGGCCTCCCACGTGCTAAGATTACAGTCATAAGCCACCACACCCAGTCGTCTGTTTTCTTCTAGTAGTGTTATGGCTTAAGGTCTTCAAGTTAAGTCTTTTGAATTTAATCCATTTTGAATTGCTTCTTGTATACAGTATGAGAGTCTAATTTCATTCTTCTGCATGTGAATATCCAGTTTTTTCATCACTATTTACAGAAGAGATTATCAGTAATTAAATAGTAAGGGGAGCCTCCCAAAACAAAAAGCACCAGGCCAGATTGGTTCACTGGTGAATTCTACCAAACATTTAAGAAATAAATTATACTCATTTCAGAAGATAGACACAGAAGGAACAATTACTAACTCATCCTACAAGGCCCGCATCATCCTAACACCAAAATCAGACAAAGACTTTACAAGAAAACTGTCTACCAATATCTCTGATGAACATAGATGCAAAAATCTCCCCCAAAATATTAGCAAATCAAACTCAACAATGTATAAAAACAATTATCCACCAAAACAACATATTTATCCTCACTATGCAAGCCTGGTTCAACATACAAAATCAATTAGGTAATCATCACATGGGAGGGCTGAGGAACAAATAGCACGTGATCATTTCAATAGGTGCAGAAAAAGCATGTGACAAAATCCTACATCCATTCATGATTTTAAAAAAACTCTCAGTAAACTAGGAATAGAGGGGATCTTCCTCTACTTGACAAAGAATATCTATGAAAAACCTACAGCTAACATCATACTTAATGGTGAGAATCATGAAGTTTTCCCACTAAGATCAGGAACAAGGCAAAGATGTTCTCTCTCATCACTGTCTTTCAACATCGTAATGGGAATCCTAGCTAATAAAATAAAAAAATAAAATAAAATATATACAGACTGAGAAGGGAAAAAATAAAACCGTGTTTGTTTGCAGATGTCATGATTACCTATGCAGACAATATAAAATAACCAAGAAAAAAACTTCTGGAATAAGTGATTATAGCAAGGGTGCAGAATGCAAGTTTAATACACAAAAGTCAGTCACTTTTCTTTTTTTTTTTTTTTTTTTTTTTTTTTAAGATGGAGTCTCACTCTGTCACCCAGGCTGGAGTGCAGTGGTGCGATCTCAGCTCACTGCAACCTCCACCTCCCAGGTTCAAGCGATTCTTCTGCCTCGGCCTCCTGAGTAGCTGGGACTACAGGTGCACCACCACACCCGGCTAATTTTTGTATTTTTAGTAGAGACTGGGTTTCACCATATTGGCCAGGCTGGTCTCAAATTCCTGACCTTGTGATCTGCCTGCCTCGGCCTCCCAAAGTGCTGGGATTACAGGCATGAGCCACCGCGCCCAGCCAATCACTTTTCTTTATATCAACGATGAACAAGTGAAAACTGAAAAACATAATACCATTTATGTGCTCACTTTGGCAGCACGTATTCTAAAACACATAATACCATTTAAATTAGCACCCTGTAAAATGAAATACTTAGTTATAAATTTAACAAAATATGCACAAGATCTATGTAAGGCAAACTATAAAACCCTGATGAAAGAAATCAAAGAAAAACTAAATAAACGGATAGACAATTGATGTTCATTAATAGAAGGACTCAATATTTTTAGGATGTCTGTTCTTCCCAACTTGATCTATAGATTCCAATGCAATCCCTGTCAAAATCCCAGCAAGTTTATTTCACAGATATCAACAGAGTATTCTGAATTTTATATGCAGAGCCAAAGCACACTTAATAGCCAATTCAATATTGAAAGAGAAGAACAAAGTTGAAGGACTGACACACCTGACTCGAAGACTTACTCTAAATCTACGATAATTAAGACAATGTGGTATTTGCAAAAGAATAAATCAATAGATCAATGGAACAGAATAGAGTCCAGAAATTTACCCACATAAATATAGTCAACTGATCTTTGTCAAAGAACAAAGGCAATACATTGAAGAAAAATAGAATGTTGTTATAATAGACATCCACATTTAAAAAAAAAAGAATCCAGACACAGACCTTACACCCTTCACAAAAATTAACTCAAAATGAATTGCAGACCTAAATATAAAACACAGACCTATAACGCTCCTAGAAGGTAATAGGACAAAATCTAGGTGAGCTTGGGTTTAGCAATAACTTTTTAGTTGTGACACCAAAGTCATGATCTATGAAAGAAAGAACTGATAAGTTGGACTTCATTAAAAGTAACAACTTCTGCTCTGCAAAGGACACCGTCAAGAGAATGAAAAGACAAGCCTTTGGGAGAAAATATTTGCAAAAGACATAATTGATAAAGGACTGTTATCCCCAATATACAAAGAATTCTTTAAAACTCAAAAATAAGATAACAAGAAACCCAATTTTTCAAATGGGCCAGCGAGCTTAACAGAACCTCACCAAAGAAGATAAACAAATAGCAAACAAACATATGAAAAGATATTCTACATCCTGTGTTACCATGGAAATACAAATTAAAATGATGATGAGATACTACTAACACCAATTAGAATGCCCAAAATTCAGAATACTGACAACACCAAACACTGGTGAGGATCTGTAGCAACAAGAACTCTCATTGCTGGTGGAAATGCAGAATGGTACAGCTACTTTGGAAGATACTTTGGAGGCTTCTTACAAAACTAAACATACCCTTACCATACAATCCAACCAGCACACTCCTTGGTATTTACCCAAAGGACTTGAAAACTTATGTCCACACAATTACCTACACATGGATACTTATAGAACCTAACTTTATTCCTAACTGGGAAATATTAGAAGAAACCAAGATGACCTCTAGCAGTTAAATGCATAAATAAACCATGATACATCCAGACAAAAGGGTATCATTCAGCACTAAAATGAAATTATCAAGCCATGAAGCGACACGAAAGAAACTTAAATGCAAATTACTAAGTGAAAGAAATCAGTCTGAAAAGGCTACATACTGTATGATTCCAACTACATGACATTCCGTAAAGGCAAAACTATTAAGACAGGGAAAAGATCAATGGTTGCCAATGATTGGAGTGGAGGGAAGGGTGAAGGTGGGACACAGGATTTTTAGAGCAGTGAAACTACTCTGTATGTCACTGAAATAGTGGATGCATGTCATTATACATGTGTTCAACCCCATAGAATGTACAGCACCAACGGTGAACCCTAATGACAACTACGTCAATGTAGGTTCATCAGTTGCAACAAATAGGCCATTTTGGTAGGGGCTGCTGGTCGTGGGGAGGCCATGCATGTGTGGGTGCAGGGGAATATGGGAAATCACTGTGCCTTCTGCTAAATTTTGTTTAGAAGAGAACAGAACCCGACCTAGTATGTTCCAGTAGTAACAGTTATTCTCATGGGGGCTGAAAACATTAAAAACAGGTGGGTGGGATCAGAAGCTTACCTGAGAGAAAATGGAAAGGAGATGAAAACAAAAAGGACCAAGGAACAAATGCAATGAATAGAAAACAAATATCAAGACGACGCATTGTAACCAAAGCATATTGGTAATCTTGATATTAGTTATAAATGTACTAAACAATTATAGGCTATATACAAGAAACCCATTTTTGCTCATATTTAGTTTTTATTTTGATTTTTTTAATGCTGCACAAGACAATATCTATTTTTTCTTTTATTTGTATGCTGCTATTTACTGAAAGTGAGAGGGACCTTATGTGGCCTTTTTCTTTTTCTGTAGGCCACCTAGAGCTTTCTAAATTTGGAATACTTGATCAAGCTGAAAGAAAAAGGGAGTTTCACAAAATCAATGGGGGTGGGGAGGGGAAGGCTGCTTCATTAATTATGCCCTGTGGTGGTTGATTAACTGCTTGTACAATTATGTTTCACTTTTAATAAATTACGCTTACAGTGCTCCTGCTGATGAAGGCACCTGAGCTGAATACAATTACATCCAGGGTACCAGTGAAGGGACAGTGGCATTAGTAGCAGTTATGTCCACTAGCAGGGCCAATTCTCAGAAAAGTCGCAGCCATGTGGGCCCTCTGGGGCTTGGGAGTAGCATCCTCAGGAGTAGGTGATGAGCAAATTCTGGAAAGTGGTCCCAGAAGTCAGGCCTCGGCAGCAGAGCAGGTCTCAGGTGCTTGGCATGCAGTCGGCCTGCTGGCTGACACGATCTTGCCTGGGAAGCATGGGACACAGTTCATGGGCTGCTACTGGTGGGAGCCAGGGTAATGGGGTGCACATCCACCCTCCTGAAACAGGTCAGGGTCACTGTTCTCTTTGTCTAAGGTATTATCTGAGCTTGTGGTCTCTCACAACCAAGAAAATTAAAGAGCATGGACACAAAGGGTGAGGTTGGAGCAAAAATTTAATAAGCAAAAGAAGAAAGCTCTCCACAGAGGAGAGGGGTCCCGGATGGCGGCCGGGTTACAGTTGAATTCAAAAGCTTTTATAAGAAACTGCTCTCATCTCCGTAACCGTTTGAGTAACTTATCTATAAAACTGTCTGCATAACTCCCCTTATCTATACAGTTGTGGATATGTCTCTAGGTAAGCACAAACTACAGCTTTTTGTTTGTATAAGTGTGGGTTTAAGTAAGCCCCCTTCCTCCCTGGGCAAGTTCCCTTGGAGCCCACCATGTACATGTCTGAAAAGGGGAGAAACTTTTTCCTGGGAGCTCGCTAATCATACAAAGAACAAAAACAGCCTCTGTGCTGGACTTTGCCTGCCTTTACCTGTTTATCTGCGGCTTATCTGTACACCTGCAGTCTGAATTTTTTCCAGGCTGCTCTATTTTTGCCTGTAGCTGTGATTTTTCAGACAGGCAGCATCACAATTTTTCAGACAGGCAGCTTCTCCAAGGACTAGTCTGTTAGTTGTTTACCCAACTAATTTTTCCATTCCTTCTCCCTCATCCCCACCTTGAGGAGTGGAACCCTTAACTGCTGCTAGGGAGACCGGGTGTTGATTTTTCTAGTTACTTCCCACTGGAGAGGGGCATTGTGTGGGTAACAGCAGCTAGGATTTTCCCAGGGCTGGTTTAAGGGTCCACAGAAGAAAGATGCATTTATGCATGGTTCCATTTGCATTACCATTTGGAGCTTGATAGCCTCTAGGCAAAAAGAAACAATTTGGGTTATCAGAGGACATAAAGGTGGGTAAGGACAGCTTTAAAAAACCCCGAGGCTGCTGACATGCTCTGATAACTGGTGGCTACAGTTAATGCCTGTTAAGATTTGGGTGCTTGAGCTTGGCTTTGGTTACCTTTCTTGGTCGCACTTTCCCAAAAAGGAAACCTCTGGGTTACAGGTACTCTATTTATTCTTATTACCTGGCAGGTTTGTAGTATAATTGCCCAGAACTGGAATATTGTTCCAGATTTTTACATCGCCCATCCCTTTCTGTCTCCTCTGAGCTGCAGCTGGAGATCGCTCATTGGTTTACAGGAATAAGCAAGGTTAGTTTAAAATGTAGGCAAGAACTTAAAAACAACTAATGAGACCAGAAATTAATGACAGCTGTGTGATAAGTTTTGGAACAATTTCTGTCTCTTCAGTCCTTATTTTTATTAAAAACAGATTGTGATAGGACTGAGTTGTCTGCAAAATAAACTTTAGTCTTATACCTGGTCTGATTTTTTGCATAAAGTACAGCAAGAATAATTATTTTTACTTAGGCCTTTCAGATTGGCTCTGAATGTGTGTTAATATTATTCCTAAAATATAACTTGAAGAAGATTAGACTTCGTTTTGGCAATTCCATGTACCTAAACATGTCAAATAATGTTCTTTACCTCTCTTCTGGGTGCTCCAGGGGCCCTCTGTAGCACCAAAAAGCTAGGGGTCAGGAAAGAAAACCTTGAGACTGAAGTTTGATTTGGGGAAGCCTGTTAAATATGTTAGAGTTTCAAAGCACTTAATATTATGAAACAGAATTTTAGATTATCATAAGTTATTTGTTTTGCCAAAATGATGGGTCAAAATTTTGAAAAAGCAAAAAACATTCATTAGCTTTTACTATTACATGAAAATCCTGTTCAAGAGAGAAAGTTCAATTTTACCCTTGCATTAGTCTACTATTGATGTTAACTCCAATTTTTATTTTTATTTTTTTGAGACGGAGTCTTGCTCTGTTGCCCAGGTTGGAGTGCAATGGCACAATCTTGTCTCACTGCAACCGCCACCTCCTGGGCTCAAGCAATTATCTTGCCTCAGTCTCCCAAGTAGCTGGGATTACAGGCACAAGGCATCACGCCCGGCTAACTTTTGTATTTTTAGTAGAGACGGGATTTCATCATGTTGGCGAGGCTGGTCTCGAACTCCTGACCGCAGATGAGCTACCCGCCTTGGCCTCCCAAAGTGAGCCACCGTGCCTGGCCTAACCCCAATTTTTAATGAAACCTTATAGATGATTCTATCCAACCTTAACCAGTTTGACCACGAGGTGACATTTTCACAAACCTTTTATAACCATTTACAAATTTTGCTAAAGAACAGATTAGTATCTTAAAAAACCTTGTTGTACTTTTACTTCAGTGCTTAATTTACAGAAAAATCGTTTTTACAATTTTTCCCCAATTTGCTTAAACCTTCAGCTTTATTTTATTTAATTTAAGACAGTTCTTTATCCCTAGGTAAAATGTACACTTCCATGCCTTCTTATAATCTTTTACTAAAAACACATTTTACTGTTTTTACACACCGTACATGTAAATATATTCTCAGTAGTTTCAATTACATGTCACAATGGTAATGCTTAGCAATTTTTAACCTGAATGTAAAACCTGGTAAGTTGTTTCAATTATGTGCTAGGTGCAGATTGTTTGACTCCTTCCAACATAGTCAGGGGCATAGTTACTTCCATATGTTCCCAGGCCTTACAAATTGTGAAGCAGGCAAGTTGACAGTTTTTAAAGGCCACAGAAACAGTTCACAACCTTAAAACATTTAGCAAACCTAGCATTTGACCTACATAATCTAGACTACGTCTTTACACCTTGAAGACATTTGTATTTTACCAATAATCCCTAAGTCTGTTCTTTTTTTTAAAGATTAAAGTTATGTAAAATGAGTCATTACAGCTCTTACTTTTCCTTTAAAAATATTTTATCCAAGTGCTTATCCTTTTTTAATTAGAGCTCTTTTTATAGACATCATACACATCACACATATGACTACGCAGACAGACAGAAAAAGATCCAGCAGCTCAGGGTGGAGCCCTTTAAGAATAGGGCCAGCAATCAGAGAAATGCAAATCAAAACCACAATGAGATACCATCTCACACCAGTTAGAATGGTGATCATTAAAAAGTCAGGAAACAACAGGTGCTGGAGAGGATGTAGAGAAATAGGAACACTTTTACACTGTTGGTGGGACTGTAAACTAGTTCAACCATTGTGGAAGACAGTGTGGTGATTCCTCAACGATCTAGAACTAGAAATGCCATTTGACCCAGCGATCACATTACTGGGTATATACCCAAAGGATTATAAATCATGCTGCTATAAAGACACATGCACATGTTATGTTTACTGTGACACTATTCACAACAGCAAAGACTTGGAACCAACCCAAATGTCCATCAATGATAGACTGGATTAAGAAAATGTGGCACATATACACCATGGAATACTATGCAGCCATAAAAAATGATGAGTTCATGTCCTTTGCAGGGACATGGATGAAGCTGCAAAGCATCATTCTGAGCAAACTATCGCAAAGACAGAAAACCAAACACCACATGTTCTCACTCATAGGTGGGAACTGAGCAATGAGAACACTTGGACACAGGAAGGGGAACATCACACACCAGGGCCTGTCGTGGGGTGGAGGGAGGGGGGAGGGATAGCATTAGGAGATATACCTAATGTAAATGACGAGTTAATGGGTGCAGCACACCAACATGGCACATGTATACATATGTAACAAACCTGCACGTTGTGCACATGTACCCTAGAACTTAAAGTATAATAATAATAAAAAAGAAAATGTAAAAAAAAAAAAAAAAAAAAAAAAAAGAATAGGGCCAGGAAAGCATGTAGTTTCTGGAAGCTAACAGACAGGCATGACTGTAAGACAAAAACAGATTTTGAGAGGGATTTATTCACCTTTAATTCCAGGGGTTCCATGATGAAAACAGAGATTTCTCCCAAAATGGGATCTGTGGTGCCTTTTCTGTTTTCCCAAGGAGTTCTATGCCACCAGAACTCATCTTAGGGCCTTTCATGCATGTGCCAAGAGTGTTGAAACAGAGTAAAGTAATGCAGTCAACTGAGAAAAAACCTTTTCCAGAAAAAACAAGATATGAGGGGGAAAAAAGGCTTTTAATATACCTATAACTTGGATATCCACTTTTAATTAAGCTGAGCACTCTTTAAGAAAATGCTTTTTATTAATGAAAACTTTACAGAGAATATAAGCAGTGATCCTTATTATTCCTTTTACCAGTTTGCAGCACTACCCATTCACAATCATGTTCAGGTTCTCCAGTTTCTTCTGGGAGAAAGTGGCTGGGTTCAGGCAAGTAAAGGTTCTTAACTGTAGATCCCTCTAGCAGCAAAGCTTGATATTTGAGGGGCGATTGTCTGTGAGCCAGAGACTCCCTTAGAGGACAGCAGTTCTGCTATACTGTGTGGGGTGCAAACAGTTAAGTTATTCCCCATGGTTAACCTGGTGGCCTCTGGCACCAGCAAAGCCACTGCTGCAACTGCTCAAAGGCAAGCTGGCCATCCTTTAGCCACCAAGTTAAGTTCCTCACTTAAGTAACCCACCAGCTGTTTAGCTGACCTTGAGCCTTAGTTAAAACTCCCAGGACCGTTTCATTCCTTTCTAACACATAGACACTGAATGCTTTCCCTATGGGAAGATTGAGGGCAGATGCCTGAAGCAAGGCTTGTGGCTGAAATCAAGGCTGGTTAAAGGCTTTTGAGTTTTGGGTTCCCAAGTTAGGGAGCAAGTTTCAGTGCTTGTGTTTATGAGGTGGTATAAAGAGCGAGCTATTTCACTGTACCCAGGTACCCACAGTCTGCAAAACCCTGCAATGCCTAAAAATTCCCTCAACTGTTAAAGGAAATGGGCTTAATCCTTTCCTCACCTGGTGCTTTGGTCCCTTTTGATAAGACTAAGCCTAGATACTTTCCTGAAGTCTCACAGAACTGAGTTTTAGATTTTGAAACCCTATATCCCCTTTTTAGCTAAGAAATTGAGGAGAGCCTCAGTGCCTTCCTGAGACTTCCTCAGTTGGGACACAGAGGAGAGTGTCATTTACATACTGTGAAGTTTCAACTTGAGGGTGAGAAAAAATTAGAAAGATCTTGGACAGGGCCTGTTTCAGCAACTTCCTTTCAATATCAGGAGCTGCCTGAGTAATAAACCTGTTCTTTATTGAAATAAAAAGATTGAGGCCAGGCGCGGTGGCTCATGTCTGTAATCCCAACACTTTGGGAGGCTGAGGCAGATGGATCACTTGAGGTCAGGAGCTCGAGACCATCCTGGCCAGCATGGTGAAACCCCACCTCTACTAAAAATACAAAAATTAGCCAGGCATGGTGTCAAGTGCCTGTAATCTCAGCTACTTGGAAGGCTGAGGCAGGATAATCACTTGAACTCAGGAGGCAGAAGTTGCAGTGAGCCAAGATCACACCATTGCACTCCAGCCTGGGTGACAGAGGAAGACTCCATCTCAAAAGAAAAAAAAAAATGGTTGAGGGATTTTCATCTAGTTTTTGATCTATCATGGAAAGCTTGGAATAGTTAATAGGTATGGCTTTAGCCCTTTCAAGCCCTCCAATATACACATTTGAAAGGGTTTCCTTCTCCATTTTCAGATGCTATCATCATAGTCCTATTTAGGGTCCTCCAAGGGCACTGCTACTTTCCTCATTGGATTCTCTTTCCCTGGTACATTCTTCCAGGACAGTTTAAATACTTCGGTTAAATCCTGGAAGGCTTCTGTGAGTGAACTTGAGGCTTGCCCAGAGCAAACTTCAGGGCCTGAGGGTTAAAGGAGATCCAGGTTACACTCGAGGGGAGCGCAGGCTTGAAGATGGGATGTTACCCATCTAGAAAATAGGGAAGAGGCGACCCAGCGTGGAGGGAAAGGCCAAAAGGGCATCCCCCTTCACCCATTTTCTCCCATCATCTGGGTCCCAGTGACCATCATAGCCAATGCCCCATGGATGCAAGCATGACCTTCATCCATGGATATAGAGGAGCTAGTCAGCAGGATTAGTCATGGTGACCTGCATGAGGCCCCAACCCTTTGCCCTGCTGGTTTCCTAGAACCACTTGGCCCATAAGGCTCCCAGGGTACCCTAGGTGTCCAGGAGAGGTTGTATTTGGGTGAGACCCTTTAAAGGAGGAAGTGTTTCAATACTATCTCTGGCTTCCCTTGCTATGCCCCTAGCAAAACATTGAAATCCCAGAGAATGGGACCAATTGACTTACAAACATAAAATCCCCTTTTTGTTTAAATGCCAATGGAGTTGGATGTAGAACAGATGTCTTAAAAGAACATAAGAATTGAACAGCTGTCCTCTCAACTGTTAAAGGTGGAGCTTTGCTGTTTACAGATGGGGCATGGAGCCTGGTCCCTAATAGACATAGGAGGCAGATGAATTGGGGAACTAGAGGTTTTGGATGAAGGGCCGGTAGGGCCCCCGTGGAGAAAAAAAAAAAAAAATCCCATCCCAATAGGTGGCACTGTAGGATATGAAATATTAGGTAACGCCTCTGACTCCAAATTTTTCCCAGGCAGAAATTAGAAAAAGAGGTTTGAGGCTTAATAGGCTGTCCCCATAGTATGCCTTCCAGCAGAAGAAAATTAACTTGTCTCAGAAAGGAACTGTTTAAATATGTTGGGCAGTGCTGAGCTTTTACATGGAGGGAAGAAACAACCCAAATGGAGAGGGAAGACACTCACTTGGTGTATTAATCTGTTCTCATGCTGCTAATAAAGACATACCTGAGAATTTCTAAAGGAAAGAGGCTTAATGGACTCACAGTTCCACATAGCTGGGGAGGCCTCATAATCGTGGTGGAAAGGAGAGCAGGCACAGGGGAACTCCCCCCCTTTCTAAAACCATCAGATCTTGTGAGACTTATTCACTATCATAAGAACATCATAGGGAAAAACCCGCCCTCATGGTTCAATTAACTCCCACTGGGTCCCTCCCATAACACGTGGGAAGTATGGGAGCTACAATTCAAAATGAGATTTGGCTGGGGACACAGCCAAATCATATCATTCTGTCCCTGGCCCCTCCCAAATATAATGCTCTCACATTTCAAAACCAATCACGCTTTCCCAACAGTCCCCCAAAGTCTTTACAAAATCATTTCAGCATTAACTTGAAAGTCCACAGTCCAAAATCTCATCTGAAATAAGGCAAGTCCCTTCCACCGATAAACCTGTAAAATCAAAAGCAAGTTAGTTACTTCCTAAATACAATAGGGGTACAGGCATTGGGTAAATACATCCATTCCAAATGGGAGAAATTGGTCAAAACGAAGGGGCTACAGGCCCCATGCAAGTCCGAAATCCAGCAAGGCAGTCAAATCTTCAAGCTCCAAAATGATCACCTTCGGCTCCATGTTTCACATCCAGGGCGTGCTGATACAAGAGGTGGGCTCCCAGTGCCTTGGGCAGCTCCACCCGTGTGGCTTTGCAGGGTACAGCTTCCCTCCTGGCTGCTTTCACAGGCTGTGATAAACATGTAAGTGCATTTCTGTATTTGTTTTTTGACATCAGTGTATTGTTTAACACACACACACCAAGGATTGATTGAAATTGCATCAGCTCTATAGATCAATTTGGAAAGGATTAACATTATTACTATAGTGAGTCTTTCAAGACATGAACATAATATATGCCTTCTTTACGTAGGTCTTCTTTAAGTTCTCTCAATATTTTTTTTACAGATTTCAGTGTAGACGTCTTGCAAATCTTTTGTTAGATTTAATAATCATTGCCTGTATCAATAGTTTTATTAGGAATTGCCAAATGATTTTCTAATTCTATCATTTACTATACATTCATTAGCTAGAATTATCCTATAAATAAAAACTCTCCCTCGTTCTCTAAGACTATTTAATTTTCCTGATACACCATTCATACCAAAAAGGTAAGATAAATGCTTATTTCCTTTTAATAATTTTTTAACAAATAATTTGGTGCCTTGGCAATCTCCAAAACTGTCTAGTTTTATCTTTCTCTTTTGAACTATAATGATTTTTATACATTCAATGTTTTTATATATATTCAATGTTTTTATAAGTTGTTGGCATTATGTTGGGTTTTCAAATTATCCCATCGTTAGACAGAATGTCCCTTCAAGCTAGCTCCTCTTTTCTCTTGACAAACTCCTTTTTTTTTTTTAACCTAGGTTTCCCCAAGTTAGAGCCCAAGTAAAGGACTTCTGTGTAAGCAGTACATTTTGGAAAGTGATTCCAGAGAAGGAGTGAATGCCATGGGGAATGCTAGGAAGGGGGGACATGTTTGCCACTGGGAGCCTTTTTCTTTTTTTCTAACTAGTATTTTTTGAGAAGCATTTTAAAACATGTCTCAGAATTATCCACCTAATGGCAAAGAGGTAAAGCATTTATACACTGGCTACTACTCCTCACTGATCAAGAGTAGCCTCCTGGGTATTTATTCCATCCAAATTCCCAGTTGCACATGCATGACCATTAGGTGGGTTCCTACCAAGTTTCTATACCTTTCAAAGAGTCAGATATGCCCCAGGGTGGAAAACAAGTGATCAGTAGCACAACCAGACAGGAAGCATTATCTGTTTATCCCTGTACAAAACCTGTCAAAGCTTGCATGAACAACTGACCACAGCTATGACCGAAATAAGAGGTGCGGCTGGGAGGACACTGACTGTTGCACAAGAGGTGTCCGGTGACTCTGAGCTATTCATGCATCTCATAAGTCTAGTCTATCACAGAACCTCCTTCAACAGTGATCAGCCACAATTTCTGCAAGGATTCCATGTAAGTGGATAAGTTGAACAAATTACAGTTCCCACTGCTCAGCAGGTCCAAAGGCCATGATTGGGATAGTCATCACATGCCACCTTCATCCTCACTTCAGCCTGCAGCATACTTCTGAAAAGGAGTTAATCTCTTCTGAGGGTTTGGTCTTTTTTTTTTTTTTTTTTTTTTTTTTTTTTTTTACCTTTAGTATACATGTGATTGCTATATTGTAAATGCAGGTTCCTGAAAGACTGTTTTCTGTAAGCAGAATGACCCCACACAAAGTGAAAAGGTTTTCCTCTTATTCCAGCAGTGTCTTGTCTTCAAAGAGGAGTCCATTACATCTTGCCTTGATTTTTATGGTTGTGTTCTTGGATGGAAAGCTGAACTGGGTAGTAATTTCCAAATGTTCTTTATAATATCCACCCTGTATATTATAAGCAAAATTGTTTCATATTTTGTTGTATCTTTTTCTGTTTAGCACTTATGCTTTTTAGTCTACTGCATTTGAGAATGTAGTTTAGAAATTCTTTCACTGTTAAAGCCATGTGAAAACTAATAGAGGATAATGAAAGTGAGTGTACATTATTTTGTGTTTAACTTACTGGTTTGTGGTGTGTGTAAACAAAACATTAGAAATATATTGTCTTTTTATAATAATACTCTTTGACTTCATTTAAAGTGATCTGCCATGAGGTCTCAATGATCAAGCTTATGTTTACTCTAGTGTGTTTTATTCTAATACCTAAGGAATTCAGCCAACTTTGTTTCTATCATCGGATAGTCTCAGAAAATAATGTGCTTTATCTATATTACTGCCTCTTTTCAATATTTAAGAGAATAATTGTCTTCTGGTTTCTACTGAGCCTAGTAATAATCACTAAAGATCTAAAAAAAAAAAGTGAGTAATTTTTTCCTTCCATTAGAGTATTTGAATAGCCCATTCAAGATAATGATGGTGTGAAAATAAATCATCCAAGCTTTTCTGCCATATCTAAATTTTTATTTAATTAATTAAATAATTAATACCCACTTCCAAAAAGTTCAAATGTTGTCTTAAAGCAGTCACTACTATTTGAGTTTATCCTATATATTCAGTGGATGCGAAGTCATAACTTGGTATTGTATCAGAAGTAGTGTTAGTCACTGGTCTTGCTCTTTGAACATTATTTTCATTTGTAAAATGAGGGAATTGGTTTGTTATGATGGGAAATAAGTTAATTTTAAGGGTCCTGAGAAAGTTGCTTCATTCATGGCAGTGTTTGGGATAACTTAACTTTTTTTTCAGGTATTTGGTGTCATGTTTTTGGAGTTAATGTTTAGTGCTTACATAATTTTTAATTATTACATAATTTTTATTGGTACATGTTTACAGGTACTCTCACCAAACCAGTGGAATGATAGTCTCTCTTAATATGTTATTGCCTGCAATGGCCAAGTAGATATGCCTGAAAGTCATATGAAAGGTTTTACATGTCTATTAAAATGTGTGTGTACTTTTAAATCTGTAAATGTTATCTGGAATTTTTATTGTGTTAATTTCAGAAGTATATGGGCATTATGACTTTTTCATTGTACAAAAAACATTATTATATTCATAAACATTGGAATACAGAAGTTTCTTGACTGACAATAGGGCTATGTTCCAATAGACCCACTGTAAACTGAAAATACCATAAGTTGAAAATGCATTTAATACACCAAACTTACTGAACATCCTAGCTTAGCCTAGCCTATCTTAAATGTGCTCAGAACACTTAATGTTGGCCTATAGCTGGGCAAAATCATCTAATACAAAACCTTTTTTATAATAAAATGTTTAATATCTCAGAAAAAAAAAGAGAAGTTAATCTCTTCCCCTGCCTTGTTCCTGTCCAGTGATGTTCCTAGTAAAACTAAGGGGCTGGGCATAGTTGTTCACACCTGTTAATCCCAGCACTTTGGGGGGCTGTGGCGGGTGGATCACTTGAGGCCAGGAGTTCCACATCAGCCTGGCCAACATGGTAAAACCCCTTCTCTAAAAATACAAAAATTAGCCAGACGTGGTGGTGCACACCTGTCATCCCAGCTACTTGGGAGGCTGAGGCGTAAGAACTGCATGAACCCAGGAGGTGGAGGTTGCAGTGAGCCGAGATCATGGCTACTGCACTCCAGCCTGGGTGACAAAGTGAGACTCTGTCTTTAAAAAATAATAATAAAATAAGTAACCAAGGTAGCTTTCCTTACCTTCCTGTTATGCTCATACATGTAACACACACATAAACATTTTTTTAAACAACAATGTATGTGTGTAATATAATCTCATTAATGTGAATCAAATGAACAAAAAGAAAAAAAACTACCAACTCGATCTAACATATCCAGAACACTCTATCCAACAACAACAGAACACATATGCTTCTCAAGTGCACATGGAACATTCTTCAGGAAGACCATATGTTAAGCCACAAATGAAATCTCAGTAGATGTTAAGAGATAAAAATCATACAAAGTATCTTCTCTAACCATAGAAACATGAAGTTAGAAACCACTAACAGAAGGAAAACTTGAAACATTACAAATTTGTGGATATTAAGCAACACATTCTTAAGAAAACAACAGGTCAAAGAAGAAATCACACAGGAAATCAGAAAATACTTAGAGATGAATAAAATGAGAACACAACATACCAAAACTTGTGGAATATAACAAAAGCAGTGCTGGGGGAGAAAATTATAGCTGAAAATGCTTATATTTTAAAAAGAGTGATGATCTCAAATCAACAACTTAACAACTCAAGGAACTAGAAAAATGAGAACAAACAAAACCAAAATCTAGCCAAGGGAAGGGAATAATAATGATTAGAGCAGAAATACATAAAATAAAGAGCAGAAAAACAATAGAGGAAATTAACAAAACTCAAAATTGGTTCTTTGAAAAAAATTAATGAAACTGACAAACCTTTAGCTAGACTGACTAAGAGAAAAAGAGAGAAGTCTCAAATTACTAAAACCAGAAATGAAAGTGAGGATATTACTACTAATTCTACAGAAATAAAAAAGATTTTAAGAGTATTATGGACAGTTGGACTCCACAAATTGGATAACTGGTATAGTTTGAATGTTTCTGTTCCCTCTAAAATTCATGCTGAAATGTAATCCAAATGCAACAGTATTAAGAGGTGTGACTCTTGGGAAGCAGAGCCCTCAAGAATGGAATTAGGGGCCCAAGGGGTTTAACTGAGGGAGTTCACCCCTTTTCCCCTTCCATGCCTTCCACCAAGTAAGGACATAGAGCTCCTCTTCTCCAAAGGATGCAGCAACAAGGTTTTATCTTGGAAGAAGCAGCTGGCCTCTCACCAGATCCTGCTGGCACCTTGACTGTGAACTCCCCAGCCTCCAGAACTGTGAGAAATAAATTTCTGGTCCTTATAAATTACTCAGTATTAGATATTTTGTTATAGCAGCACAAACAGACTAAGACAATAATGAAGATAATTCATAGAACCCACACAACCCATTAAAACTGAGTCATGGCAAGCCAAATCCAACAGCACATCAAAAAGATAATTCACAATAGCCAAAATATGAAAACAATCCGAATATCCATCAAATGATGAACAAAATATATATGTACACACACACAATGGAATATTATTCTGCCTTCAAAAGGAATGAAATTCTGATACACGACACAACACGGATGAACTTGAAGGCATTACGCTAAGTAAAATAAGTCAGACACAAAAAGACAAATATTGTATGATTCCATTTATATGAGGTACCTACAGTAGTCAAATTCATAGGGACAGAAAGAACAGTGGTTACACCAAGGCTAGGGGGAGGGAGGAATGTGGAGTTACTGTTTAATGGGTACAGAGTTTCAGTGTGAGGTGATGAAGAAGTTCTGGAAATGGATAGTGATGACAGTTGCACAACCTGTGTAAATATACTTAATGTCACTGAACTGTGCAATTAAAAATAGATAAAATGGTAAAGTTTATATTTATTTTAACACATTTTAGAAAGAAAGAAAGGCACTCTATAGTTCAGTGTGGACCCTGCTAAGCCACCCTCAACTTGTCCTTGTTACCTGCCTGGCTCTGTATTGAATTTTTTTTCTTTTCTTTTTTTTTTTTTTTGAGACAGGGTCTCACTCTGTCTCCTAGACTGGAGTGCAGTGGAGAGCATCATAGCTCACTGCAGCCTCCAACGATCCTCCTGCCTCAGCCCCTCAAGTAGTTAGGATTACAAGTGTGTGCCACAATGCCTCGCTACTTCTTAAAATTTTTATAGAGATGGGGTCTTGCCGTGTTGTTCAGGCTGGTCTCAAACTCCTGGCCTCAAGCAATCCTCCCACCTTGACCTCCCAAAATGCTAGAATTACAGGTGTGAGCCACTGTATGGCCTGTATCTTGAATTTTCACCTCCTACATGCTTGCCTCTGTATCTTCAATTTTCAGTCATTTCTGGATAGTCTCAGGTTCTGATGAAGGATAAACCACCAGCCCCACAATGATAACTGCCATGTACTGCTGAGACCCTAGAAGCTGAGACTCAAAAGAGATTAACTGACTTCTCCCAGGTCACATAATCAAGCAGAAACAGGACCAAACACCTGCACCTGCCAGGACCCCCAAACCCTGTGTGCACCCCCAAACCCTGATGCAACCATCAGAACTTCATCACAGCAATCCCTTTGTAACAACCTGCCAAGCTCCTGCTGCTGGAGGCACTGGACTCTGAAACCACATAGAAAGAGACATTGGGCTTAAAGTGTCATCCTTACAGGACAAGGCTAGTACTTTCCCATCATTTCATCAAGATTGGGCAAAGGGCCTGGTCTCTTTGAAACTGGGACTCAGGGTGTGATGATAGACCTTCTGCCTCTAGAAGAATGGACTTAGTAGAAGATGGGCTTTCCCAATAGACTTAGAGTTTTGGAGGACTGTTATGGAATAGAAAGAAGGGAGGAACTGTTCTAGATCAGCAAGATTTACCAAACAAACCGTGGCACGAGGAACAGCCTAGGAGAAAAGTAATCTGGTGTGACAGGAAAGGTGAGAATGGAAGGAGAGAGGCAGAGATGGCTCAGATTCAGTTTGATGAGTGAGAACAGGATCCAGTGAGAAGAGCAGAGAGAAAGTCAAGGAGGATATGGGCTCGGGGAGGAGACTTGCATTTAGGAAAGAGTGGAGGGCATGAAGGTAGGAGGGGACCCAGTGAAAGGTAGGAGTCTCAGAGCAAGTAGGGAGGAGGCTCTGAAAGAGGAGTCAGGGAGGCCCCATAAATGACCTAGTTACCATTTATTCAGATGGGCCCAAATACCATCTAGCTTCTGCAGTGCTCCAGGCCCTCTCATCCTCGGATCTCCCAGTCATGACCCCTCCCCAGGCAGGTTCTTCTAACTACAGGTTTGTGGGCAATGCAAGCACAAAGGTAGCAAGGCCAGCCAGCTGCAACTTTTTAACTTTACCAATGCATCATAACTATTTTCCTGGTCAATAAATATAAATCTAATTCATCATTTTTCAATGTAACACATCACAGAAATACAATAAAAGGCATGCTATATTTAACTACTCCCATGTTGACAGACATTTGCTATCTTGCACAATGCTGCAATAAGGATCTTTAAGATTATTCGTATCTACTAATTCTGTACAGTGGAGTTCCTAAACTGATTATTGGGCAAATTGAATGGTATATTGAGATTTTTCTTTAACCCATCTTTAATGTTTGTTTATTTATCATGTAAAGCAGAAGGGGAGATATTCTGCTTTGGTTAGGATATGGAATTAGCTATATATAACAAAAACCTCAAGTAACTGTGACTTACATAATTTTATTTATCTTTCACCTAACAGTCTGGAGGTGGTCATTCCAGGGCACTAGTGGACACTAGTTTAGTGGTCTACGCTAGTAGGAAACCACTGTGTGAAACTATCCAAGAATCTAGCTTCCTCTTGCCCTAACATTGGTCTAAGATGACCCATTACCATCTTCCAGGCAGCAGGAGAGGGGAAAGGGAGAAGATGGGCACACGCTCTTCTTTTCAGGACACCCCCCCGGAAGTTGCCTGTATCATTTCCACTCACAGCCCATTGGCCTGAACTTAGTCATATAATTCTGTCTACCTAAAAGGAAGGCTGGTGTGTTAGTCCATTCTCAAACTGCTATAAAGAACTACCTGAGACTGGGTAATATATAAAGAAAAGAGGTTTAATCAACTCACAGTTCCACAGACTATATGGGAGGCATGACTGGAGAGGCCTCATGAAACTTACAATAATGGAAGAAGGGCAAGAGGGAAGCAGCAAAATCTTCACATGATGGCAGGAGAGAGAGAGCAAAGGGGGAAGTGCCACACACTTTTATTAACAACCAGGCCTCATGAGAGCTCATTCACTGTCACAAGAACAGCAAGGGAGAAATTTGCCACCATGATCCAATCACACCCCACCAGCCCCCTCCTGCAACACTAGGGATTACAATTCAGCATGAGATTTGGGTGGGAACACAAAGCCAAACCATATTTTTCCACCCCAACCCCTCCCAAATCTCATGTCCTTGTCACATTTCAAAATCAATCATGCCTTCCCATCAGTCCCCACAAGTCCAAAGTCTTATCTGAGACAAGGCAAGTCCCTTCCACCTATGAGCCTGTAAAATAAAAAATGAGTTAGTTACTTCCAAGATACAATGGGGATACAGTCATTGGGTAAGTGCTCCTGCTCCAAAAGATAGAAATTGGCCAAAACAAAGGAGCTACAGGTCCCATGCAAGTCCAAAACCCAGCAGAGAAGTCATTAAATCTTAGAGCTCCAAAATAATCTCCTTTGACTCCATGTCTCACATCCAGGGCACACTAATGCAAGGGGTGGGCTCCCAAGGCCTTAGGCAGCTATGCTCATGTAACTCTGCAGGGCTCAGCTCCCACAGCTGCTCTCAAGAGCTGGCATTGAGTAGGCCTGTGGCTTTTCCAGGCACACAGTGCAAGCTGTTGGTGGATCTACCATTCTGGGATCTGGAGGACGGTGGCCATCTTCTCACAGCTCCACTAGGCAGTGCCCCAGTGGGGAAACAGTGTGGGAGCTCCAACTCCACATTTTCCTTCTGCACTGCCCTAGTAGAGGTTCTCCATGAAGACGCTGCCCCTGCAGCAGACTTCTGTCTGGACATCCAGGCATTTCTATACATCCTCTGAAATCTAGGCAGAGGCTCTCAAATCTCAACTCTTGCCTTCTGTGCACCTGGAAGCCCAATGCCACATGGAAGCCACCAAGGCTTGGGGCTTGCACCCTCTAAAGCAGTGGCCCATGCTATACTTTGGACCCTTTAGCCAAGGCTGGAGCTGGAGTGGCTGGGACACAGGGCGTCATGTCCCAAGGCTGCACAGAGCAGTGGGGCCCTGGACCTGGTGCACAAAACCATTTTTCCCTCCTAGGCCTCCAGGCCTGTGATAGGAGGGGCTGCCATGAAGGTCTCTGAAGTGCCCTGGAGGCACTTTCCCCGTTGTCTTGGCTATTAACATTTGGCTTCTCTTTACTTATGCACATTTCTGCAGCAGGCTTGAATTTCTCCTAAGAAAATGGGGTTTTCTTTCCTACAACATGGTCAGGCTGAAAATTTTCCAAACTTTTATGCTCTGCTTCTCTTTTAAATATGCTCTGCTTCTCTTCTCATTTGCTTATGCAAATGAACATAGGCTTTTAGAAGCAGCCAGACCACCTCTTGAATGCTTTGATGCTTATTAATTTCTTTCACCAGATACCCTAAATCATCTCAAGTTCACAGTTCCACAGATCCTTAGAGCAAGGGCACAGTGCTGCCAGTCTCTTTCAAAGGATAGCAACAGTGACCTTTGCTTCACTTCCCAGTAAGTCCCTCATCTCCATCAGAGACCATCTCAGCCTGGACTTCGTTGTCCATATAACTATCAGCATTTTGGTCAAAACCAATCAACAAGTCTCTAAGAAGTTCCAAACTTTCCCTCATCTTCCTGTCTTCTTCTGAGCCCTCCAAAGTGTTCCAATCTCTGTCTGTTACCCAGTTTCAAAGTTGCTTCCACATTTTCAGATATCTTTATAACAATGCCCCATTTCTCCTGGTATGAGTTTTCTGTGTTGGTCAGTTCTCACACAGCTATAAAGAACTACCTCAGACTAGGTAATTTATAAAGAAAAGAGTTTTAATAGACTCACAGTTCCACAGGCTATACAGGAGTCATGGTTCGGGAGGCCTCAGGAAGCTTACAATCATGGCAGAAGGGCGGAGGGTAAATGAGCATGTCTTCGCATGGTGGCAGGAGAGAGAGAGCAAAGGGAGAAGTGCTGCACACTTTTAAACAACCAGATTTCGTGGCAACTCACTCATGATCATGGGAACAGCAGTGGGAAATCTGCCTCATGAGCCAATCACCTCCCACCAGGTCCCTCCCCCAAGACTGAGGATTACAGTTCAACATGAGATTTGGCTGGGGACACAGAGCCAAACCATATTAGCTGGAAAAAATAATAATACTTATTCTGTATGGCTAGCACCAGGATGGCCAAGGAGAGATTAGATAATGAGAAAGTCTATGATAAGATCTTCCAAAATAATAGTCAATTATACTAGCAACACATAAACCACTTCCCATTGAATTAAAATGCCATCCTTGCCTTTGCTAAGTTCCACATATAATTACATTCATTAAAGAACACTAATTTTTCTTGCAATATTGGTCACTGCAAGGAAAATTTGTGTGTTTTTGCTTTGTAAGATTTGTGTGTTTTTGCTTTGCAAGCCCAGCACTAGGTTTTGGGAGATGACTGTATTGTGAAAGGAAATCAGAATTCTTTCTGAGCCTCTTTCATTGTCCCTAATATAATGACTTCCAGAAAATCTCTCTGGAATCAAAGAGATTTAACAGCAAGACTCCAGGTTTTTAAAATATAATCATTTTTTAAATGCTCATGTTTAAAAATGTTCAAGTTCTTTGGATTAAACGTTCAGTTCTTTGGATGAAAGGTGCTATATTCCCTCGGTGTAAATGAATAAAAAGATTATAAAAAGAAACCCACTAATCTGTCCCACTATTATACTAAAACAGCTTGGTAATAATTAACTGGTATTATTGTATTATTCTATAATTGATTATTAGTAATTTACCTTTTAACTACTTGATTGAAGTTGTTTGATTAACTTGACCTGTAAAACGAACCTGAACAGTCAGACTTACTTTTTCAAAACTGGTTTGTCACCCAGGTGCAGTGGCTGACACCTATAATGCCAGCACTTAGGGAGGCCAAAGCAGAAGGATCAATTCAGTTCAGGAGTTTGAGACCATCTTGGGCAACATAGGGAGACCTCATCTCTATTTAAAAAAAAAATTAAAATCAGGGAAAATGGAAGCTAGGAGACAGAGCTAATGTGCAGCTCCCACATGGATGGACAGAACAGCATGTGGAGACTCACACCATGATCTTTTGCTCTAAGAACCATGGCAGGAACATATCAGGAAAAGTGAAAAAATTCACAGAGCCTTTGAAAGAAGCAGCACGCCAATGCAAATTTCATGAAACAGGCAAAAAAACTGTGAGTTCCCAAAGTGTGAGAAAGGGAAAACTTACCTCTGAATACACATCCCCACTGGGGAATCTGAAAATCCAGATCACAGGAGAAGAATTTAACCTTACCTAGAGATTAAATGGATTTAGGGATTCACACAAAGTAGAAAAGTAGAAGTAGCATTGGGAAGTGCCTTGGATGCACTCCAAGTCTCCAGCTCAACCCCAGGGAAGCCATCCCTGAGTATATCTTACAGAGGCCCTCAAGGAAGGCAGCCAGTGGAATTGGGGAAGGGCCACAGGGTGAAGAAACCTCCCAACTGAAATTGGTAGTGGTTTCAACTGGGCACAAATTTTCTTGAGCGGAGTCCAGGTGATGAGTGGGAGCTGTTGTGGATATAAGCTGCTGCCAATGAAGTAGGCAGATGGAGAGAGGCGAGGTCTGAAAGCCGTGCTTGCTTTCTCAGTGGGGTAAGCTCACAGCCTGGGGCAAGGTCTGAATGGTCCACTGCAGAAGAGAGGCTGGCCTGACCAATGATGTGGGAGCTGGGTCAGGCCTCTTGCTACCAGCTATCTCCTACTACCCTGGCAAACTATATGATACAGCAGAGGTAGCCAAAATCCTCTCGGGAACATAACCCCATTGGCCTGAGAACTATCCTCCATCACTCACAGTGGCTGCAGCAAGCCCCACCCAAGGAGAATCTGAGCCTAGACCCTCTGAACTCTGCCCCAACCTGATGGTATTTTCCTACTTGCCCTGGTAGTTGAACACAAAACTCAGAAACTCTTGGGAGCTTTATGGCCCTGCCGATCACCTGAGTATCCAAAATACTTACCCTGACCATCTTAGGGCAAGCTTAGAGCCCCCTACAACTACTGCATCTGGTGCTCTCTTGAAAGCACCATCTCCTGGCTAGAGGCCAACCAACTCAGGCCACCACAGTAACTCATGACAGAATAACCCTGATCCCAGGAAGGAAAAGACAACACCTAATTCTGCTTCCTGAAACATCCTGGCTAACCAAAGGTCCTGTGTGTGTTCATGTGACAACTTTACTGCTAGTGTAACCAGCATTACAGAAGGCCAGCACACTAAACATATCTACAACCAAGGACTTTCAAAGAGTCTACCTCACTCCCCTGCCACCTCCACCAGAGAAGGTGCTGGGATCCAAGGATGGGAGACCTGAAGAAAGATCACATCACAGAACTCTTTGCAGACATTCCCCAGCACCAGCACATAGCCTGGTAGCTCCACTGGGTGGCTAGGCCTAGAAGAGCAGTAAAAATCACTACAGTCCAGCTCTTAGGAAGCCCCAGTCCTAAGGGAAAGGGAAGAGCACCACATCTAAGGATCACATCATGGGATAAGAGAATCTGAACAGCAGGCCTTGAGTTTCAGATTTCTTCACTGAAATAGTCTACCCAAATGAGAAAAAAACAGAAAAGCAATTCTGGTAATATGGCAAAACAGGGCTCTATAATACCCCCAATGATCACACCAGCTCCCCAGCAATGGATGCAAGCCAAGAAGAAATCTCTGAATTGCCAGATAAAGAACTCAGAAGGGTGATTATTAAGCTACTCAAGGAAATGCCAGAGAAAGGTGAAAACCAACTTAAAGAAATTTAAAAAGCAATACAGGATATGAATGAAAAATTCTCCAGAGAAATGATGTCACAATGAAAAAAACCACTTCTGGAAATGAAAGATACACTTAAAGAAACACAAAATGCATTGGAAAGGTCAACAATAGACTAGAGCAAGTAGAAGAAAGAACTTCAGACCTCAAAGACAAGGCTTCTGAATTAACCCAATCAGACGAAGACAAAGAAAAAAAGAATTTAAAAATGAACAAACCCTCCAAACAGCTAAACCTAAGAATAACTGATGTTCCTGAGGAAGAAGTGAAATCTAAAAATCTGGAAAACTTATTTGAGGGAATAATTGAGAAAACTTCCCTGGTCTTGCTAGAGATCTAGGCATCCAAATACAAGAAGCTCAAGGAACACCTGGGAAATTCATCACAAAAAGATCATCACCTAAGCACATAATCATCAGGTTGTCTAAAGTCAAGAATCTTAAGGAAAGGATCTTAAGAGCTGTGAGGCAAAAGTATTAGGTAGCCTGTGTAAGAAAACTTTTCAGACTTCTCAGCAGAAACCTGATAAGCCACAAGGTATTGGGGACCCATCTTTAGCCTCCTGAAACAAAATAATTTTCAGCCAAGAATTTTGTATTCAACAAAACTAAGCTTCATAAATGAAGGAAAGATAAAGTCTTTTTTCAGACAAATGCTGACAGAATTTGTCACCACTAAACCAGCACTACAAGAAATGCTTAAATGAGCTCTAAATCTTAAAACAAAAGCTCAAAATACACCAAAATATTAATACAACCTCCTTAAATCATAAACCTCACAGGGCCTATAAAACAATAATACAGTGGGGAAAAAAACAAGGTATTAAGGCAACAACTAATATGATGAATAGAACATCAGTACCTCACATCTCAATACTAACATTGAATGTAAATGGCCCAAATGCTCCACTTAAAAGATACAGAATGGCAGAATGGATAAAAATACACCAACCAACTATCTGCTGCCTTCAAGAGACTCACCTAACACATAAGAACTCACATAAACTTAAGGTAAAGGGATGGAAAAAGACGTTTTACATCAATGGAACCCAAAAGGGAACAGGAGTAGCTATTCTTGTATCAGACAAAACAGACTTTAAAGTAACAACAGTTTAAAAAGACAAAGAAGGACATTACATAATGATAAAAGGCCTTTTCCAACAGGAAAATACCACAATCCTAACTATATATGCATCTAACACTGGAGCTCCCAAATTTATAAAACAATTACTACTAGACCTAAAAAACAAGACAGACAGCAACACAATAATAGTGGGGGACTTCAGTACTCCACTGACAACACTAGACAGGTCATCAAGACCAAAAGTCAACAAAGAAGCAATGGACTTAAGTCCATTTGTACCAACGTATAGTTTAACAGATATTTACAGAACATTCTATCCAACAACTGCAGAATATACATTCTTTTCTTCAGCACATGGAACATTCTCCAAGATAGACCATATAATAGGTCACAAAACAAGTCTCAGTAAATTTTTAAAAATCAAAATTATATCAAGTATCCTCTCAGACCACAGTGCAATAAAACTGAAAACTCCAAAAAGAACCCTCAAAAGTATAAAAAATACATGGAAATTAAATAATCTGCTCTTGAATTATCTTTGGGTCAACAGTAAAATCAAGATGGAAATTTAAAAATTATTTGAGCTGAAGAATAGTGACACAACTTTTCAAAACCTCTGGGATACAGCAAGTGTTGCTAAGAGAAAAGTTCAGAGCATTAAACACCTACATCAAAAAGGATGAAAGAATGTAAATAGACAATCTAAGGTCACACTTCAAAGAACTAGAGAAACAAGAACAAACAAAAAAAACTCAGCAGAAGAAAAGAAATAACAAAGATCAGAGAACTAAATGAAATTTAAACTAAAAAAAATAAATGGAACAAAAAGCTGGTTCTTTGAAAAGAGAAACCAAACTGCTAGAACATGAGCAAGATTAACCAAGAAAAGAAGAGAGAAAATCCAAACAAGCTCAATTAGAAATAAAATGAGAGATATTACAACTGATACCACAGAAATATGAAAGACCATTTAAGGCTACTATGAACACCTTTACACACACAAACTAGAAAATCTAGTGGAGATGGATAAACTCCTGGAAATATACCACCCTCCTAGGTTAAATCAGGAAGAAATAGAACTCTGAACAGGCCAATTACAAGTAGCAAGATTGAAACACTAATTTTAAAATTGCCAGCCAGGCATGGTGGCTCACAACTGTAATCTCAGCACTTTGGAGGCCGAGGCAGGTGGATCACCTGAGGTCAGGAGTTCGAGACCAGCCTGACCAAAATGGTGAAACCCCATCTCTACTAAAAACACAAAAAATTAGCCTGGTATGGTGGCAAGCACCTGTAATCCCAGTTACTCAGTAGGCTGCGGCAGGAGAATCCCTTGAACCCAGGAGGCGGACATTGCAGTGAGCCAAGGTCACACCATCGCACTCCAGCCTAGGCAACAAGAGCGAAACTCCGTCTCAAAAAAAAAAAAAAATTGCCAACAAAGTCAGGTGTGGTGGCTCACAGTAATCCCAACACTCTGGGAGGCTGAGGTGGGTGGATCACTAGGTCAAGAGTTCAAGACCAGCCTGGCCAACATGGTGAAACACCATCTCTACTAAAAATACAAAAAAATTAGCTGGGTGTGGTGGCACGCACCTATAATCCCAAGTACTTGGGAGGCCGAGGCAGAATTGCTTGAACCCAGGAGGCAGATGTCGCAGTGAGCCAAGATCGTGCCACATTGTGTCCAGAATTGGTTCTTTCTGGTGGGTTCTTGGTCTCACTGACTTCAAGAATGAAGGCGCGGACCCTCATGGTGAGTGTTACAGTTCTTAAAGATGGTGTGTCCGGAGTTTGTTCCTTCAGATGTTCAGATGTGTCTGGAGTTTCTTCCTTCCAGTGGGTTTGTGTTCTTGCCAACTTCAGGAGTGAAGCCACAGACCTTTGTGATGAGTGTTACAGCTCTTAAAGGTGGTGTGTCTGGAGTTTTTTGTTCCTCCTGGTGGGTTCATGGTCTCGCTGACTTCAGGAGTGAAGCTGCAGACCTTCATAGTGAGTGTTACAGCTCATAAAGGTGGTGCATCCAGAGTTTTTTGTTCCTCCTGGTGGGTTCATGGTCTCGCTGACTTCAGGAGTGAAGCGCAGACCTTCGCAGTGAGTGTTACAGCTCGTAAAGGTCGTGTGGCCCCAAAGAGTGAGCAGCAGCAAGATTTATTGTGAAGAGCAAAAGAACAAAGCTTCCACAGCATAGAAGGGGACCTGAGCGGGTTGCCACTGCTGGCTTGGGTGGCCAGCTTTTATTCCCTTATTTGGCCCCACTCACGTCCTGCTGATTGGTCCATTTTACAGAGCGCTGATTGGTCCATTTTACAGAGCGCTGATCAGTCTGTTTTTACAGAGCGCTGATTGGTGCGTTTACAAACATTTAGCTAGACACAGAGCGCTGATTGGTGCATTTACAAACCTTTAGCTAGACAGAAAAGTTCTCCAAGGCCCCACCTGACCCAGAAGCCCAGACAGCTTCACCTCTCAACAGCACTCCAGCCTGGGTGACAGAGCAAGACTCCATCTCGAAAAGAAAAAAAAAAATAGCCAATGAAAAAAGTCCAGGATCAGATGGATTCACAGTTGAATTCTATCAGACATTCAAAGCAGAATTGGTATCAATCTTACTGAAAATATTCCAAAAGATAGAGAAAGAGGGAATACTCCCTAAATCATTCTATGAAGTCAGTATCACCCTAATTCCCAAACCAGTTAAGGATATAACAAACAAACAAAAAAGAAAGAAAAGAAAACTACAGACCAATATCCCTGAGGAACATAGATGCAAAAATCCTCAACAAAATAGTAGCTAACCGAATCCAACAGCATATCAAAAAGACAGCTCCCGCTCCCGCTCCCTCTCCCTCTCCCCACGGTCTCCCTCTCCCTCTCTTTCCACGGTCTCCCTCTGATGCCGAGCCGAAGCTGGACTGTACTGCTGCCATCTCGGCTCACTGCAACCTCCCTGCCTGATTCTCCTGCCTCAGCCTGCCGAGTGCCTTCGATTGCAGGCGCGCGCCGCCACGCCTCACTGGTTTTCGTGTTTTTTTGGTGGAGACGGGGTTTCGCTGTGTTGGCCGGGCTGGTCTCCAGCTCCTAACCACGAGTGATCTGCCAGCCTCGGCCTCCCGAGGTGCCGGGATTGCAGACGGAGTCTGGTTCACTCGGTGCTCAATGGTGCCCAGGCTGGAGTGCGGTGGCATGATCTCGGCTCGCCACAACCTCCACCTCCCAGCCGCCTGCCTTGGCCTCCCAAAGTGCCGAGATTGCAGCCTCTGCCCGGCCACCACCCCGTCTGGGAAGTGAGGAGCGTCTCTGCCTGGCCGCCCATCGTCTGGGACGTGAGGAGCCCCTCTGCCTGGCTGCCCATCGTCTGGGACGTGAGGAGCCCCTCTGCCTGCCTGCCCAGTCTGGAAAGTGAGGAACGTCTCTGCCCGGCCGCCATCCCATCTAGGAAGTGAGGAGCGCCTCTTCCCGGCTGCCATCCCATCTAGGAAGTGAGGAGCATCTCTGTCCGGCCGCCCATCATCTGAGATGTGGGGAGCGCCTCTGCCCCGCCGCCCCGTCTGGGATGTGAGGAGCGCCTCTACCCGGCCGCGACCCCGTCTGGAAGGTGAGGAGCGTCTCTGCCCGGCCGCCCTGTCTGAGAAGTGAGGAGACCCTCTGCCTGGCAACCGCCCCATCTGAGAAGTGAGGAGCCCCTCCGCCCAGCAGCCACCCCGTCTGGGAAGTGAGGAGCGTCTCCGCCCGGCAGCCACCCCGTCCGGGAGGGAGGTGGGGGTCAGCCCCCGCCAGGCCAGCCGCCCCGTCCGGGAGAGAGGTGGGGGGGTCAGCCCCCCGCCTGGCCAGCCGCCCTGTCCGGGAGGGAGGTGGGGGGGTCAGCCCCCTCCCCACCAGCTGCCTCATCCGGGAGGGAGGTGGGGGGGTCAGCCCCCCGCCCGGCCAGCCACCCCGTCCGGGAGGTGAGGGGCGCCTCTGCCCGGCCGCCCCTACTGGGAAGTGAGGAGCCCCTCTGCCCGGCCACCACCCTGTCTGGGAGGTGTACCCAACAGCTCATTGAGAACGGGCCATGATGACAATGGCGGTTTTGTGGAATAGAAAGGGGGGAAAGGTGGGGAAAAGATTGAGAAATCGGATGGTTGCCGTGTCTGTGTAGAAAGAGGTAGACATGGGAGACTTTTCATTTTGTTCTGTACTAAGAAAAATTCTTCTGCCTTGGGATCCTGTTGATCTGTGACCTTACCCCCAACCCTGTGCTCTCTGAAACATGTGCTGTGTCCACTCAGGGTTAAATGGATTAAGGGCGGTGCAAGATGTACTTTGTTAAACAGATGCTTGAAGGCAGCATGCTTGTTAAGAGTCATCACCACTCCCTAATCTCAAGTACCCAGGGACACAAACACTGCGGAAGGCCACAGGGTCCTCTGCCTAGGAAAACCAGAGACCTTTGTTCACTTGTTTATCTGCTGACCTTCCCTCCACTATTGTCCTATGACCCTGCCAAATCCCCCTCTGCGAGAAACACCCAAGAATGATCAATAAAAAAAAATAATAATAATAATAATACAGGGGGATTTTGGGATCATGGCGGATGGGGGGCAGGACTAGATTGCAGCTCCAAACAAGGCAGCATGCAGAAGCTTGCATTGTGAATTTTAGCCCAGATTGACTGCAAGAAAAAAACAGCAATCCTTAGAAGACCCAAAGACCCTCTGAAGGAAGCAGACTGCTCCTGCAGGACCCAGGAGACACCCTAAATACTGTGAGTGCCCCAACTGCATAAGTGGAAAGGGAGATTCTCCTTTCCCAAACACACACCCCCCACTAGAGAAGATGAAGGTCTGTTTGCAAGAGAAGTTTCCAACTTTACCTGGAGCTGAGTCAAGTTAGAGAGCTGAGCGAAATACAGGGGTACAGGAAGCACCAGAAAGGCGCTGGGAGCTCACTGGGTCCCCAAGCAGCCCATTCCTGCCTGACACCACAGGGATCCATCGGGAGGGTGGCCAGAGGAGCAGGCGGTAAAACTCCACAGGGAGAAGGAAATCTCTAGCTGAACTTTGTAACAATTTGAAAGGGGTGAGAAGCCTCCTAGCCAGAACCTGGGGGAGGGCATGAATCTGGTGCACAGACTTCACAGGCAAGGGGAAGAACTAAAGCCATTTTCTTTCACAGCTGGGAGGCACAAAGCCTCCAGTAAGTTTTCAAGTCCATCCCGCCCTCTGCCTGTAAACAGACTCAGGGCTGTTGTGGGAGGCACAGTAGGAATAAGAGTGGCCCTTCGCTTTATATGAGAGCTGGATGAGACCTGTGACTGCTGGCTTTCCCCCACTTCCCTGACAACCTGCATGACTCAGCAGAGGCAGCCATAATCCTCCTAGGTACACAGCTCCAATGACCTGGGAATCTCACTCCCATCCCCCACAGCAGCCACAGCAAGACCCGCCCAAGGAGAGTCTCAGCTCATCACACCAAGCCTCGCCTCCACCTGATAGTCCTTCCCAATCCACCCTAGTAGCAGAAGACAAAGGGAATTTAATCTTGGGACTTCTAGGGTCCCACCCACCACCAGTCCCTCTCCACACTACTACAGCTGATGCTTTCCGGAAAATGCCACCTCCTGGCAGAAGGCCAACCAGCACAAAAATAGAGCATTAAACCATCAAAACTAAGGACCCTAACGGAGTCCACTGCATCCTCCACCACCTCCACCGCAACAGGCGCTGGTATCTGCAGCTGAGAGACCTATAGACAGTTCACATCACAGGACTGTGTGCAGACAACACCCAATACCAGCCTGGAACTGGGCAGACTCGCTGGGTGGCTAGACTCAGAAGAGAAACAACAATCACCGCAGTTTGGCTCACAGGAAGCCGCATCCACAGGAAAAGGGGGTGAGCACTACATCAAGAGAACACCCCATGGGACAAAAAAATCTGAACAACAGCCTTCAGCCCTAGACCTTCCCTCTGACAGAGCCTACCCAAATGAGAAGGAACCAGAAAACCAACCCTGGTAATATGACAAAACAAGGTGCTTTGACACCCCCCAAATATCACACTAGTTCACCAGTAATGGATCCAAACCAAGAAGAAATCCCTGATTTACCTGAAAAAGAACTCAGGAAGTTAGCTATTAAGCTAATCAGAGAGGGACCAGAGAAAGGCAAATCCCAGTACAAGGATATCCAAAATATGATACAAGAAGTGAAGGGAGAAATATTCAAGGAAATAAAGAAAAAAACAGTCAAAAATTCAGGAAATTTTGGACACACTTTTAGAAATGTGAAATGCTCTGGAAAGTCTCAGCAATAGAATTGAACAAGTAGAAGAAAGAAATTCAGAGCTCAAAGACAAGGTCTTTGAATTAACCCAATCCATCAAAGTCAAAGAAAAAAAGAGTAAGAAAACATGAACAAAGCCTCCAAGAAGTATGAGATTATGTTAAACAACCAAACCTAAGAATAACCGGTGCTCCTGAGGAAGAAGACAATTCTAAAAGCTTGGAAAGCTTATTTATGGGAATAATCAAGGAAAGCTTCCCCAGCCCTGCTAAAGACCTAGACGTGCAAATACAAGAAGCACAAAAAACACCAGGGAAATTCATCGCAAAAAACATCTTTATCTAGGCATATTTTCATCAGGTTATCCAAAGTTAAGACAAAGGAAAGAATCTTAAGAGCTGTGAGACAGATGCACCAGGTTACCTATTAAGGAAAACCTATCAGATTAACAGCAGATTTCTCAGAAGAAACCCTACAAGCTAGAAGGGATTGGGACTCTATCTTCGGCCTCCTCAAACAAAATGATTGCCAAGAATTTTGTAGCCAGCAAAACTAATCATCATATACGAAGAAAAGATACAGTCATTTTCAGACAAATGCTGAGAGAATTCGCCATTACCAAACCACCACTATATGAACTGCTAAAAGAAGCTCTAAATCTCGAAACAAATCCTGGAAACACATCAAAACAGAACCTCTTTAAAGCATAAATCACGCAGGACCTAAAAAACAAAAATACAAGCTAAAAAGCAAAAACAAACAAAGTACTGAAGCAACAAAGAGCATGATGAATGCAATGGTACCTCACATTTCAATACTAACACTGAATGTAAATGGCCTATGTACTCCACTTAAAAAATACAGAACCACAGAATGGATAGGAACTCACCAATCTTCTGCTGCCTTCAGGAGACTCACCTAAAGGTTAAACATAAGGACTCACATAAACAAAGTAAAGGGGTGGGAAAAGGCATTTCATGCAAAGTAAATGGACACCAAAAACAAGCAAAACAAACTTTAAAGCAACAGCACTTAAGAAGGACATTATATAATGGTAAAAGGTCTTGTCCAACAGAAAAATATCACAAAGTTAAACATATATGCACCTAACACTGGAGCTCCCAAATTTATAAAACAATTACTACTAGACCTAAGAAATGAGATAGAAAGCAACACAGTAATAGTGGGGGACTTCAGTACTCCACTGACAGTACTAAACAGGTCATCAAGACAGAAAATCAGCAAAGGAACAATGGATTTAAACTATACCTTGGAACAAATGGACTTAACAGATATATACAGAACATTTCATCCAACAACCGCAGAATACACATTCTGTTCAACACATGGAACTTTCTCCAAAACAAACCATGTGATAGGCCATAAAACAAGCCTCAATAAATTTAAGAAACTGAAATTATATCAAGCACTCTCTCAGACCACAGTGGAATAAAACTGGAAATCAACTCCAAAAGGAACATTCAAAACCAAGCAAATACATGGAAATTACATAACCTGCTCCTGAATGAGAACTGGGTCAAAAACAAAATCAAGATGGAAACTAAAAAATTCTTTGAACTGAATGACAATAATGACACAACCTATCAAAACCTCTAGGATACAGCTAAGGTGGTGCTAAGAGGAAAGTTCATAGCCCTAAATGCCTACATCAAAAAGTCTGAAAGAGCACAGACAGACAATCTAAGGTCACACCTCAAGGAACTAGTGAAACAAGAACAAACCAAACTGAAACCCAGCAGAAAAAAGAAATAACCAAGATCACAGCAGCACTAAATGAAATTTCAACAAAAAAATACAAAAGATAAATGAAACAAGTAGCTGGTTTGTTGAAAAGATAAATAAAATTGATAGACTATTAGCAAGATTAACCAAGAAAAGAAGAAAGAAAATCCAAATAACCTCACTAAGAAACAAAACAGGATATACTACAACTGAAATACAACAACCACTGAAATACCAAAGATCATTCAAGGCTACTGTCAACACCTCTACACACAAACTAGAAAACCTAGAAGAAATGGATAAATTCCTGGAAAAATACAACTCTCCTAGCTTAAATCAGGAAGAATTAGATACCCTGAACAGAACAAAACACGCAGTGAGATTAAAATGGTAATTTTAAAATTATCAAGAAAAAAAGTCCAGGACCAGGCGGATTCACAGCAGAATTCTACCAGATATTCAAATAATTGGTACCAATCCTTCTGACACAGTTCCACAAGATAGAGAAAAAAGGAACCCTCCCTAATTCATTCTATGAAGCCAGCCTTACCCTAATGCCAAAACCAGGAAATGACACAACCAAAAAAGAAAAGTACAGATAGATATCCTTGATGAACATAGATGCTAAACTCCTTAAAAAAATACTAGCTAACTGAATCCAACAACATATCAAAAAGATAATCCATAATAATCAAGTGAGTTTCATACCAGGGATGCAGGGACCATTTAACATATACACATCAATAAATGTGATACACCACATAAACAGAATTAAAAACAAAAATCACACAATCATCTCAATAGATGCAGAAAAAAATGATTCAACAAAATCTAGCATCCCTTTGTGTCTAAAACTCTCAGCAACATCAGCATACAAAGAACATACCTCAAAGTAATAAAAGCCATCTATGACAAACCCACAGCCAATATAATACTGAAAAGGGAAAAGTTGAAAGCATTCGCTCTGAGAACAGGAATAAGACAAGGATGCCCACTCTCACCACTCCTCTTCAACATAGTACTGGAAGTCTAGCCAGAGCAATCAGACGAGAGAATGAAATAAAGGGTATCCAAATCAGTAAAGAGGAAGTCAAACTGTCACTGTTTGCTGACATTATGACTGTTTGCCTTGAAAACCCTAAAGACTTCTCCAGAAAGCTCCTAGAACTGACAAAAGAATTCAGCAAAAGAATCTTGTTTTTGGATACAAGATTAATGTACATAAATCAGTAGCTCTTCTATACACCAACAGTGACCAAGCAGAGAATCAAATCAAGAACTCAACCCCTTTTCTAACTGCAAAAAAAAAAAAAAAAAAAAAAAAAACCTTAGGAATATACCTAACAAAGGAGTCAAAAAATCTCTACAAGGAAAACTACAAAACACTGCTGAAAAAAATCATAGATGACACCAACAAATGGAAACACATCCCATGCTCATGAATGGGTAGGATCAATATTGTGAAAATGACCATACTACCAAAAGTAATTACAAATTCAGTGTAATCCCCATCAAAATACCACCATCATTCTTCACAGAACTAGAAAAAAATTCTAAAATTCATATGGAACCAAGAGAGCCCACATAACCAAAGCAAGACTAAGCAAAAAGAACAAATCTGGAGGCATCACACTACCTGATTTCAAACTATAGTATAAGGCCATAGTCCCCAACACAGCATGGTACTGGCATAAAAAATAGGCACTAGACCAAATGAACAGAATAGAAAACCCAGGAATGAACCAAAATACTTAGGGCCAACTGATCTTTGACAAAGCAAGCAAAAACACAAAGTAGGAAAAGGATACTCTATTCAACAAATGATGCTGGGGTAATTGGCAAGCCACATATAGGAGAATTAAACTGGATCCTCATCTCTCACCTTAAAAAAAATCACTCAAGATGGATCATGGACTTTAAGACTTGAAACTACAAAAATTATAGAAGATAACATTGGAAAAACCCTTACAAACATTGGCTTAGGCAAGGATTTCATGACCAAGAACCCGAAAGCAAATGCAATAAAAACAAAGATAAATAGCTGGGAGCTAATTAAACTAAAGAGCTTTTGCACAGCAAAAGGAACAGTCAGCAGAGTAAGAAAACCCACAGAGTGGTAGAAAATCTTCACAACCTATACATCTGACAAAGGGCTAATATCCAGAATCTACAACAAACTCAAATCAGTAAGAAAAAAACAGCCGGGTGTGGTGGCTCGCACCTGTAATCCCAACACTTTGGGAGGCTGAGGTGGGCAGATCACCTGAGGTCAGGAGTTCGAGACTAGCCTGACCAACATGGTGAAACCCTGTATCTACTAAAAACACAAAATTAGCCAGGCATGGTGGCAGGTGCCTGTAATCCCAGCTACTTGGGAGGCTGAGGCAGGAGAATCGCTTAAACCTAGGAGGCAGAGGTTGCAGTGAGCTGAGATCTCACCATTGCACTCCAGCCTGGGCAACAAGAGCGAGAGACTGTCTCAAAAAACAAACAAACAAACAATCCCATCAAAAAGTGGACTAAGGACATGGACAATTCTCAAAAGAAGATATACACATGTCCAACAAACATATTAAAAATGCTCACCACCACTAATGATTAGGGAAACGTAAATCAAAACCACAATGAGATACCACCTCAATCCTGCAAGAATGGCCATAATCAAAAAAACAGTAGACATTGGTGTGGATGCAGTGAACCAGTAACACTGCCACACTGCTGGTGGGAATGTATACTAGTACAACCACTATGGAAAACAGTGTGGAAATTCCTTAAAGAACTAAAATAATTATCATTTGATCTCGCAATCCCAGTACTAGGTATCTACCCAGAGGAAAAGAAGTCATTATTTGAAAAAGATACTTGCACATGCATGTTTATAGCAGCACAATTTACAATTGCAAAATTGTGGAACCAACTCAAATGCTATCAACGAGTGGATTAAAAAAACTGTGGTGTATATATATATATATATACACACACACACACACACATATATACACGTATACATATATATACATATATACGTGTATATATACGTATGTGTGTGTGTGTGAGAGATGGAATACTACACAGCCATGAAAACGAATGAATTAACAGCATTTGCAGTGACCTGGATGAGACTGGAGATTATAAGTCTAAGTGAAGTAACTCAGGAATGGAAAACCAAACATCTTATGTTCTCACTGATATGTGGGAGTTAGCTATGAGGATGCGAAGGCACAGAATGATACAATGGACTTTGGGGGCTTGGGGAGAAAAACAGGAGGGGGTCAAGGGATAAAAGAATACAAATATGGTGCTGTGTATACTGCTCAGGTGATGAGTGCACCAAAATCTCACAAATCACCACTAAATAACTTACTCATGTAACCAAATACCACCAGTACCCCAATAACTTATGAAAAAAAAATTTTTAAAGATAATACAGCAATAGCCAAGTGGGTTTCATACCAGGAATGCAGGGATATACAAGTCAATAAATATAATATATCCAGTAAACAATTAAAAACAAAACTCATATTATCCCAATCAATGCAGAAAAAGCATTTGACAAAATTCAGCATTGCTTTATGATTAAAACCCTCAGAAAAATTGGCATGGAAGGGACATACCTCAAGGTAATAAAAGCTATCTGTGACCAACCAACAGCCAACATTATACTGAACAGGGAAAAGTTGAAAGCATTCCCCCTGAGAACTGGAACAAGCCAAGGATGCTCACTTTCACCACTTCTATTCAACATAGTACTGGAAGTCCTAGCCAGAGCAATCAGACATGAGAAAGAAATAAAGGGCATCCAAATCAGTAAACAGGAAGTCAAACTATTGCAGTTCACTGATTATAAGATTGTATACCTAGAAAACTCTGAAGACTCATCCAAAAGGCTCCTAGATTGGATAAATGAATTCAGTAAAGTTTCAGGATATAAAAATCAATGTTCACAAGTCAGTAACACCACTATATATACTAACAGTGACCAAGATGAGACACAAATCAAGAACTCGATCCCTTTTACAACAGCTGCTATATGTATTATATATATTATATGTTATAATATATAATATATATTTTATTTTATAATATATAATAATATGTTATTTCAGCATTATGATTAAAATGATTAAAACCCTCAGAAAAATTGGCATGGAAGGGACATACCTCAAGGTAATAAAAACTATCTATGGATACACACACATATATATACATAAAACCAAGGAGGTGAAAGACCTCTACAAGGAAAACTACAAAACACTGCTGAAAGAAATCACTGATGACACAAACAAATGGAAACACATCCCATGCTCATGGATGGGTAGAATCAATATTGTGAAAGCTGTCAAAAGCAATCTACATATTCAGTGCAACTCCTATCAAAGTACCATCATCATTCTTCACAGAACTAGAAAAAAAATTCTAAAATTCATATGGAACCAAAAAGGACCCCTCATAACCAAAGCAAGACTAAGCAAAAAAAAAAAAAAAAAAAATCTGGAAGCATCGCATTAACTGACTTCAAACTATCCTACAAGATTTATACTAGTACCAAAACAGCATGGTACCAATATAAAAATAGGCACATAGACCAATGGAACAGAATACAGAACCCAGAAATAAAGCCAAATACTTACAACCAACTCATCTTCAACAAAGAAAGCAAAAACACAAACAGGGAAGGGGCACCCTATTCAACAAATGGTGCTGGGATAACTGGCTAGCCACATATAGAAGGATGAAACTGGATCCTCATCTCTCACCTTATACAGACATCAACTCAAGATGGATCAAACACTTAAATGTAAGACCTGAAACCATAAAAACTTTAGAAAATAACGCTGGAAAAACTCTTCTAGACATAGGCTTAGGCAAAGATTTTAAGACCAAAAACCCAAAAGCAAATCTAACAAAAACAAAAATAAATAGATATTACCTAATGAAAACACTTCGGCACAGCAAAATAATCAGCAGTGTAAACAGACACCTCACCGAATGGGAGAAAATATTCACAAACTATGCGTCCTACAAAGGACTAATATCCAGAATCTACAAGGAACTCAAATCAGTAAGAAAAAAAGAAATAATCCCATCAAAAAGTGGGCAAAGAACATGAATAGACAGTTCTCAAAAGAAGATACACAAATAACTAACACATGAAAAAGAATGCTCAACATCACTAATTATCAGGGAAATGCAGATTAAAACCACAATGAAATACCACCTTACTTCTGCAAGACTGGCCATAATTTAAAAAGTTAAAAAAATAGTAGATGTTTGCATGGATGTGATGAAAAGGGCACTTTTACACTGATGGTGGGAATATAAACTAGTACATCCGCTGTGGAAAACTTTATGGAGATTCCTTAAAGAACTGAAAGTAAAACTACCATTTGATCCAGCAGTCCCACTATTGAGTATATGCCCAGAAGAAAAAAAGTCATTATATGAAAAAGCCACTTGCATCTGCATGTTTATAGGAGCAAAATACACAATTGCAAAAATATGGAGCCAGCCTAAATGCCCCTCGACTGACAAGTGGATAAAGAAAATGTGATATATTTACACCATGGAATACTACTCAGCCATAAAAAGGAATGAAGTAATGGCATTTGCAGCAATTTGTACGGGAGTTGGAGACCACTATTCCAAGTGAAGTAACTCAGGAATGGGAAACCAAATATCGTGTATGTTCTCACTTATAAGGGTTTGCTAAGCTATGAGGATGCAAAGGCTTAAGAATGATATAATGGGCCGGGTGCAGTGGCTCACAACTGTAATCCCAGCACTTCAGGAAGCCAAGGCAGGCGGATCATGAAGTCAGGAGATTGAGACCATCCTGGCTAACATGGTGAAACCCTGTCTTTACTAAAAATACAAAAAATTAGTCGTTGTGGCACGCGCCTGTAGTCCCAGCTACTCAGAGGTCTGAGGCAGGAGAATCGCTTGAACCTGGGAGGCAGAGGTTGCAGTGAGCCGAGATTGCGCCACTGCACTCTAGCCAGGGCGACAGAGCAAGACTGTCTCAAAAAAAAAAAAAAAAAAATATATATATATATATATATATATGTATATAATGGACTTTGGGGACTCAAGGGGAAGTGGGAGGAGGGTGAGGGATAAAAGACTATACATTGGGTACAGTGTACACTGCTCAGGTGATGAGTACACAAAAATCTCAGAAATCACCATTAAATAACTTATCCATGCAACAAAAAAATGACCTGTTCCCCAAAAACTATTGAAATTTTTAAAAATGTAAACATTAGCCATGCGTGTTGATGCACACCTGTAGTCCCAGCTACTTAGGAAGCTGTGGCAAGAGTATCTCTTGAGCGTTGGAGGTCGAGGCTACAGTGAGCTATGATTGCACCACTGAACTTCATCCTGGGCAACAAAGTGAGCCCGTCTCAAACACACACACACACACACACACACACACCAAAAAATTGGTTTTGTCCTCGTACCTGGTTATTATAATTTGAAGCAGAAATTATTTTGTTTTTTTTAATATTAAGAAGCATCTGCGCCGGGCGAGGTGGCTCACACCTCTAATACCAGCACTTTAGGAGGCCGAGGTGGGCAGATCACCTGAGGTCGGGAGTTCAAGACCAGTCTGACAAACATGGAGAAACCCCGACTCTACTAAAAACACAAAATTAGCCGGGCATGGCGGCGCATGCCTGTGATCCCAGCTACTCAGGAGAGTGAGACAGGAGAGTCACTTGAACCCAGGAGGCCAAGGTTGTGGTGAGCCGAGATCGCACCATTGCACTCCAGCCTGGGCAACAAGAGCAAAACTGTCTCAAAAATAAAAAATCAAAATAAAATAATAATAAATTATTTTATTATTTATTGCAGTATTTATTATTTATTGCACTGTCTCAAAAATAAAAGCATCTCTACTCACCATTAACTATACAATTAAGAGGTCACACCTTTGTTTCATCATCGTAGGCAACGTAAATATTACTGAAGAAAATGCCTGTCCATAAAAGGGATCTGGTGACAGAGGACAGCCTCTCCCAGGGTAACAGGCATCCAGGACTCCACTCTATCAACGATTTCTAAAACAATGGGTGTGAGCAAGGGCTAGGATGAGACGTGTGATTAAGTTCCTGAGCTGACGGCAAATTTAAAAGATGCCCTCTCAGCTCCTGGCTGCGGCCCATCCTCCCTGTAAGGTGCACGACTCCACGATGCTTTTCACTGACGGCACTACCTCTTGGCCATTACCACCTCCCACCAGATCCCATTCGCTCTGTTTTACCAGGGAAAGATCTGCTCCAGTTAATGCTTTATCCTTCACAGTGATTTTCTTTGACTTTATAAAAACGGAGAGCCATTTGGTCAACAGGCTGCCCGTCGGATCCCGTGTCCTTCTGCACTGCTAATACCTAGCTGTGGCCCTGCTTTAAAACCCAAATACAAACATCTCTTCCATGAAGCCCTTCCTGATTGCCAGTGCCTTTAACAATGGAATTAGCTGCCAGGCATCTTGGAGATCTAGACCCGTGGTTCCCAACCCCCACTTCCCCAGGCCTCCTGAGAAGCTTTTAATAGGTGCATCAGCCCTGGATTCTTACCGGCAGGTCTGAGAGGGAGCCTTAACTCTTGGGTTCTTTTAATATTGTGCACAGGGTTGACGGGAAACACACACACACACAGAGTGCAGAACCATTCCACGAAGCTGTGTGTCCGGAATTGGTTCCCTCTGATGGGTTCCTGGTCCCGCCGCGGACCTTCACGGAATTATAGTTCTTAAACATGGTGTGTGCGGAGTTTGTTCCTTCAAATGTTCAGATGTGTCCGAAGTTTCTTCCTTCTAGAGAGTTCGTGGTCTATGCACGACTTCATGAGTGAGGCCGCACACCTTCGCAGGGAGTGTTACAGCTCTTAAAGGTGGCGCATGCGAGTTGTTCCTTCCTCCCAGCGGGTTCGTAGTCTCGCCGACCTCAGGAGTGAAGCCACAGACCTTCGCAGGGAGTGTTACAGCTCTTAAAAGTGGTGCGTCTGGAGTTGTTTGCTCCTCCCTGTGGGTTCGTGGTCTCGCTGACTTCAAGAGTGAAGCCGCAGACCTTCACAGTGAGTGTTACGGCTCTTAAAGGTGGCGGCTCCAGAGTTGTTTCTTGTGGTGACTTCCTGGTCTCGCTGGTTGACAAGAGTGAACCTGCAGACCTCCACTGTGAGTGTTACAGCTCATAAAGGTAGTGTGGACCTAAAAGGTGAGCAACAGCAAAATTTATTGCAAAGAGCTAAACAACAAAACTCCAACACTGTGGAAGGGAACCCAAACGCACCTGCTTCTGGCTCGGATGGCCAGCTTTTATTCCCTCATTGGCCCCGCCCACATCCTCCTGATTGGTCCATTTTACAGAATGCTGATTGGTCCACTTTACAGAGTGCTGATTGGTCCGTTTTTACAGAGTGCTGATTGGTGTGTTTACAAACCTTTAGCTAGACACAGAGCATTGATTGGTGCATTTACAATCCTTTGGCTAGACAGAAAAGTTCTCCAAGTCCCCACCAATTAGCTGGACACAGAGCACTGATTGGTGCATTTTTACAGAGTGCTGATTGGTGTGTTTACAAACCTTTAGCTAGACACAGAGCGCTGATTGATGCTTTTACAATCCTTTAGCTAGACAGAAAGGTTCTCCAAGTCCCCATCGGACCCAGAAGCCCGGCGGGTTTCACCTCTCAGTAGCTTACAGAAGAGGACCCTGCTGCCACAGCACAATACCACAAAGAAAGTCATGCCCTCCTCAGCAGGTAGCCCCCTTCTCCAGGACAGGAACTTTGTTTCCTTCTTAGCTCCATCGCCAGCACCTAGAACAGTGCCCACCTGTCAGATCTGTTATCAGATGGGAACATGGCAGATTTGTTGAATGAATGAAGGAATGAATGAACTACGTGACACTCAAACTTAGCCACCAAACTTAAACTAGAAAAACTGGGTTGTGGTCCCTGATGGACCGTTGGCACCTTCTTCCTTTGCTGGACGGTGATCCGTGGCTGTTTCTGCGGTGTGTTTGCAGTGGTTGCCTGGCTTGGTAACAAACACTCTTCGGAGCCACAGCCTGTGCTCAGGGTCCTCGCCGCCTCCCAGGCCCTGCGATCTCTTTGCATCTCAGGAGGTCCAGGTTGGTTGCAGTCCTCTTGGGTGACTCAGGAACCAGCCTCTCCTGAAGCACACAGCTTAGGGAGTTCCCGAGGCCAGAGACATCTCCACGGGAAAGTGAAGGGCCTGGAGGAAGTACGGACCTGACGACAGATGCCCCGCACGCTGGCCGGGACCGGGAAGGGCAGTCAAGGGTGGAAAGGGGCTGGCGGCTGCCAGGCCTGGCGGAGTGGAGCGGGGCGGGGCGCAGTGGGGCGGGGCGGGCCCGGAGCTGCACCTGCTTCTGGGCGGACGCACTTGGCGCGCGGCGCGGGCTGCAGACGGCTGCGAGGCGCTGGGCACAGGTCAGACGTCCGTACCCTCAGGGGGCTCGAACCTGGAGGAGGGCTCGAAGGGAGAGGGGCCCCGCCAAGGAGCGGGGCTGTGATGGAGAGGAGGTTCCGACTCGCAGGGGACCTGCGGGGGAGGGGACGCGGACAGGGAGGGGCTCTGGGACAGGGGTGAAGGCTGCGCTAGGGGAGGGCGGGAGGGGATGGAGGGCCCTGGTGTCGCGGAAGCCCAGCTGGGGCCCCCTCCGGGCTGCGGAACCGGTGCGCACACTACTCCCACCGCCCCCGAGTGCCTCTGTCCGGCTGGCCGCGGCCCTGGAACGAATATTGCTCAGTCCCCCGCGAGTCAGGTCTGCCGCGTTGCCGGGTGAGGGGAAGGTGTGAAGCCCCGGGCCTCCGTCTGCCCGGTGAGTCCGGGTACGCGCGCCCCCGGGGATGCCATCTGGCTCCTGGGCTGTGACCAGTCACAGCTCACATAGCTCTGGGCACTGGTACCCCGACTGCCTTTCCTTGTTAGCTGCGATACACAAATACACGAGCCAGGAAGCCTGGAATCTAATAACACTGGGCGGTGGATAAAGTCCCCCGAGCCAGTGCTTAGCTTCCGTTAATGGAGCCATGGATGGAAGCGGATGTCAGGCGCAGTGGGGGAGAAATTTGCGGGGGTGGCCCTGTCTAGGGCCAGAGAAACAACCTCTGAAGCTTTGATCCAGCCCTAGAGGGAAGAAAGATGTTTCAGCCAGGGAAACCTAGCACTTTAAGAAATAGAAACCCCTTCAAAATTTGAGGGCAGGTAGCTCTCCTAAAAGTTGCAGAAATGGCCACTTCTTTTTTTTTTTTTTTTTTTTTTTATTTATTTATTTTTTTTTTTTGAGACGGAGTCTCGCTCTGTCGCCCAGGCTGGAGTGCAGTGGCGCAATCTCGGCTCACTGCAAGCTCCACCTCCCGGGTTCACACCATTCTCCTGCCTCAGCCTCCCGAGTAGCTAGGACTACTGGCGCCCTCCACCGCGCCCGGCTAATTTTTTGTTTTTTTTTTGTTTTTTTTTTGTTTTTTTTTTTTTTGGTAGAGACGGGGTTTCACCGTGTTAGCCAGGATGGTCTCGATTTCCTGACCTCGTGATCCACCCGCCTCGGCCTCCCAAAGTGCTGGGATTACAGGCGTGAGCCACCGCGCCCAGCTAGAAATGGCCACTTCTTTCACGTTCTCTTCGACCGCTTTCTGCGGTGTCTGCCCTTTTCCTCCTCCTGCACCTTTTTGTCTCCTAGGGTCGTATAGCCTTCCAAACAGGCCTGCCTACAGCATTTCACCTGCAATTTTACACTCATTTTAATAGAAAGGATGGCTTATTGTTCATGAGAAGCGTGTACTGTTTTTAACCAGATGTGTAATATCTTCAGTGTAACCTGGATGTTGTGCAGTGGGAAGTTATGGAAAGAATCAGGACACATGGTTAGGTAGGGGCCCAGGGGCGTCAGACTTAGCTCTTCGTGACTGCGAGCTTCTTGGTTTAATAAGGATATTGGCTCCCTCTGTTCCTGGGGTTTCTGGGAAAAGATATGGAACTGATATGAAGGTTTTATTGAATATGGCCCACTGATTTTACAAGCGGAGGTGCCTGAGATAAGCAGAAGGTGAGGCATGACCTCTGGCTGTGCATTATTTGTTCTGATATTACAGGAGCCAAGCATTCCATTTCCTTCTTTTTAAAGAGCTTTGATTTCCTCTCACATCTTCATGAAGATGGAAACAGTGCCCCCACTTACTTATCCTCAGGCCACACCTGTTCCCATTTATTCCATGAGTTCCTCCCACACCCTTCTGGTTGATGTTGGTTGTGATGGTCGAGGTAATTGAATCTCACATTTGGCACCAGTTATTTCTGTTTCTCATCTCCCCCCTACCGTCAGTTAAACATCAGCTGCTATACTTAACTGTTCAAAGTACAGATGTTACCTGTGTTGGGTGTAATCAAAAGATTATCTCTTTTCCTCAAATGAAAAATGGGTGAGGACAGTTTCACCACACAGAGTCACTCCCCTAGCCAAAGTCCTTGCTATTGCAAAACTTTTTATTGTAAGAGAATTAAAGTCACTAGTGTGTCATCAACTAATGGTACTTATAGACACATTCCATATTTGTTTCTATAGAAAGATCATAAGACAAACACTAGATTATTCCCAGTATGAGACCATACTGAATATGAACAATTAGAGGCCACAGGTGAGTGCTGTCCTCCTCACACTTTCTTTGAACCCTTAAGCTTCTACCCTTTTAACCAGCTACCCCTCTCCCCAAAACCTTCACTGAGGCTAGAAACAAACACAAATAGACTATTTGAATTTTAGCAAATTTTCTCTCTCTTTTCTATTCTCTTGTGTAAAACTTAAATGGCCACAAGCTACACCACTGGAGGAAAAAGGAAAGCTAAAAGGTCTATCAGCCTTCTGTATGTGATGCAGAGTTCAACTGAATATAGCAAGGTACACACCTGCATTCTCCTTGCCAGGACTTAGATATCATAAGCCATTATCTTGCTGGTTGTTGAAATCATAATGGGGCTTTATAGAGCACAAGGCGATGTTTGTAAACAGCACTGTTCAGGTCAGATTAGAATCCGTATTTCAAAAATGAGGAGATGGAAACAGAGATATTATGTATGTGGTCCAGGGTTAGCCAGTAATTAAATGGCAGAGCCAGAACTCAAACCAGCATTCCTTCCAGAATACCACAGCTGCCTCTGGAGTGGTTTTTGTTGTTCTTGTTGAATTTTGTGATGGAAGATTATGATTTGTTTTTCCCGAACACTTAATGTTTTCTGACTTGAACTGTCAGAATCTAAATTTAGAAACTCTCTCGTTTGGTATATTTCATGCCCATCTTTGTTCCATATAATTACAAAAATATCTTAGAGCTGAGTATAACCTTAAAGATTGTCAAGTCCAATCTTGTGGTTTTTCAAGGAAGAAAACCGGATTCAAGAAAAATAAAGCAAGTACCTCATGTTGCTTCCCCAAATCTACTTCATTGGAGAATTACAGCTAAAAACAATGTTCAGATTATTGCTCCGTCATGTGGTCCCTTGAGAATTTGCCAAATGTATAAATCCAGTGACTTATTTTGATGTACTCTTTTGGTTTGAGGTCTGTGACAGCAAACATAACCTCCTTGAATCCCAGCCTCAAATGCCTATGGACCTTCTGTTCTAACTGTAGCTGTTATTATAGTGGCTAAAGTTCTAACTTCTGTTCTAACTGTGCTCCTGGTTCCATGACAAACAGAGCTTTACTTGTCTTATTCCTAGCACAGTGCCCATAGCAGGCATACATAAAATGTGGTATGTCAGATAAACATCTGAAAAAGTGTGAGATGTCATTAGACATTCATTCAGCTATAAGAACAGAAAACCCTACTACAGCGGCTTAAACAAGTAAGGAGTTTGTTTTTCTCAGAGGACGAGAAGTCTGGAGGTGAGAAGGCTGGGGCTGGGAAAGGGGTTCCGATACGAACATCATCTGAGACAGGCTCCTTGTGTCTTCCCGCACCACCCTCCTTAGCATGGAGCTCTCATCCTCACTTCCGCAAGTTGCAGCAGAAAGACGGGCAGAGGCATGCTCCAGAAGAGTCTTGTCTTTTTTTTTCTTTTCTTTTCTTTTCTTTCTTTTCTTTTCTCTCTCTCTCTCTGTCTCATCTCTTTCTTTCTTTTGAGACACAGTCTCTCTCAGTGGCACAATCTCGGCTCACTGCAACCTCCACTTCCTGGGTTCAAGTGATTCTCCTGCCTCAGCCTCCAAGTAGCTGGGATTACAGACGTGCACCACCACGCCCAGCTAATTTTTGTATTTTTAGTAGAGACGGGGTTTCACCATGTTGGTCAGGCTGGTCTTGAACTCCTGACCCTGTGATCTGCCCCCCTCGGCCTCCCAAAGTGCTGGGATTACAGATGTCAGCCACCGCGCCTGGCCTGTCCTTCTTTATAATAAATAATAATAATAACAGCTTTTCTGGTAGCCCACCCCAAAAGACTTCTTACATGTCATTGGCCAGAACCATATCACATACACACTGTTAACGGTGATGGAACCAGAGAGAATCTAGTGTTTTAGACGGACACGTTGCCAATACATCAAAATAAGAATTTTGGGCCAGACACAGTGGCTCACGCCTGTAATTCCAGCACTTTGGGAGGTCAAGGCGGGTGGATCACCTGAGGTCAGGAGTTCAAGACCAGCCTGGCCAACATGGTGAAACCCCATCTCTACTAAAAACACAAAAAATCAGCCGGGCCTGCTAGCAGGCACCTATAGTCCCAGCTACTCAGGAGGCTGAGGCAGGAGAATCACTTGAACCCAGGAGGCAGAGGTTGCAGTGAGCCGAGATCATGCCACTTGCACTCCAGCCTGGACAACAAGAGCGAAACTCCATCTCAAAAAAATAATAATAACAACAAAATAGGAATTTTGTTAATAAGGCAGGGGGGAGAATGAACATTGGGTAGGCAGCTAGCAGCATCTGCCATAGTGTGTTTTATGAGTCATAGATCCTGTCTCTAAATAGGTTGTTATTTGTTTTGGTTTTTTGTTTGTTTTACTAAAAAGGAATGGGTAATGCAGTGGGTCCAAGGGAACTTTTTTAAATGGTAGAGTGCAAGGACCACTCTGAGAACTGCTGATTATGTAGGTCTGGGCTGGGTCTATAAGTCTCCATTATGGACTGGCACGCCAGGTCATCTGAGGGCAGGTGGTTGCGGGAATACGTTTTGAGAAACACCGAATGTCAGGTAGTTTAGCAGAAGCGCCTTTATTTTATTTCTGTTAGCTTTTTGCCTCACTCCTCTTGAGGGTATTACTTTATTTTTTAATTTTCTGCTTTGGTCAACATAAATCAATGTATAGTCTTAGAAGTCGTTCGTTGTAGAAGGTTTTCATTGAGTTTATACTGAGTATAGAACCCTAGCGGCAATTACTTTCGATGCTTTGGGTTGTGTTTTTCTGATATTACCATATTCTAAATAGCATGCAAATACGGGCCATTTCTTCTTCTCTTTTCCAGTTCTGGGTGACATCTATTGACATCCTACCAAGAAGGATGAGGGTTTCGCTCCTTTACACCCTCACCCTCCCTCTCACCTTCACATCCCTTTAAGTTCCCAATACGGTTATATCCTAAATTTCTGATATGTCAATGTTTGGTGTGTATATTATTCCCAACTAAGGCACATGATACACCATGATCTTTACATTTCCCTTCTTGACCAGTCTTTCCCCCCACCCCCTGGAATGGGGTGTAGGAGTTGCTACATTTTCTTTAGTTGTTTGAGAACTCATCACCAAGAAGTCATTTCCTGGAGCCGAGGAAACTCATGGGGGCCCTCTGAGTGCTGCTAATTGCATGGAGCTGTTGAGTGGGGAGGAAACGCCAGGCCGCCATCAAGAAGCATTTGGGGTAAATTTTCCAAGCACATCTGAAAAGACAAGAGTCTAGAACCTCCACGGTCCCTGTCTGTTGTGATTTATTTTCTCATTCTAAATACACACGCACTTTTTTTTTTCTGTCTAGGCCATCTCTTGTGGAATACATATGCACTTTCATACCCAATTATGTACAGTTTTTGTAATTTTACGCCTTTTTCTTAAAGAAGGCTCCCAAAAGTGTCTAAGATTCAGGCCCCATAAGACGCGGTTGCTTTTTGAGCTTGTGCCCATTTAAGATGTCACTTTTCTTCCTTCACACTTGATTGCTGGTTTGGCTGGGTATAGGATATTAATCAGAAATCATTTCCCGTACGAATTTTGAAAACATTGCTCTATTTTATTCTATTTTCTCACTGTGCTGTTGAGAAGCTGATGCCATTCTAATTCCTGATCCCTTGTATTTTGTTTTAATCTCTGGGCATTTGTAGGGTTTTCTTTATTGTTCATATTCTGATATTTCATGATGTTGTTATTTAATGTTGGGGTGGGGTTTTTTGGCGGTGGGCGGGGGGGGAATACAAGGAGGTATCCGTCACTGTCCTAAGTATTTTCTAGGCCTTTTCAATCCAAAAATTACATTCTTCAGTTCTGAGTGGTTTTCTTCTGTTATATAATTTCCTTGTTCTTTCTTTCTGTAACTTAAATTACTTAGACTGAATCTGAAAATGGGATCTCTTGGATCTGTCCTGTAATTTTATCTTTTTTATTTTAAAAAATATCCCATTTTTTTTAATTCTAATAAATCTTCCAACAATGCTATTAAATGTTTACATTCTACCATTATATTTTTAATTCTCAGGAGCTTTTATTGGCGAGAGGTGTGGTCTTCTCAACGGTTTTACAGTATCCTGCTCTCATTTCATGAACGCAGCATCTTCTCTTCTTTCTCTGAGAATATTAACTCAGTACTTTTTCTACATTTTAAAAGTTTTCTTCAGCTACCTACAATGTCTGTGTCTATTTTCAAAGTGACTTTCAATGTTGCTTTTGGCCTGCCTTTCACGTTGGAAGCTTTATACATGTTTAGGGATGGTGTGCGTCGTCTGTGAGCGTGGCTTGTAGGTTGGCTGGCTTCATTGCAGGGTGGTTAGGCAGAGAAGGCCTTTTTGATGGCTTATCATCATCTGTCTCTAGTGCTTTCTAGTACATATAATGGGTTTCTCTGTAGAAAGGTCTCATTTCTAGCCATTTATTCCTGTTTGAGAAAAGTCACATAATAACTTAGATGTATGTATTATGTCATCTGCTTAACAGCAGAGGTTCTTGTCGTAAGGTGGACAGGTGGAGGTCTAGGATTCAAAATGGGAAATGTGTCCTTGACTCTGCTGCACTTTGAAGTTGCTGATGTTCTCCACGTTTTATTTTCTATTGAAAAAGCTCTGAGATACTAGGGAATGAAAACTCCTCGACTACATGTACAACTAATTTACTTTTTGATAACCATTTGCAAAATATGGATTATATTGGGAAAACATTTTTCTTTTTTTTTTTTTTTTTTTGAGACAGAGTCTCACTCTGTGGCCCAGGCTGGAGTGCAGTGGCACGATCTCAGCTCACTGCAAGCTCCGCCTCCCAAGTTCAAGCCATTCTCCTACCTCCGCCTCCTGAGTAGCTGGGATTACAGGCGCCCACCACCATGCCCAGCTAATTTTTGTATTTTTAGTAGAGACAGGGTTTCACCATGTTGGTCAGGCTGGTCTCGAACCCCTGACCTTGTGATCCACCCACCTCGGCCTCCCAAAGTGCTGGGATTACAGGCATGAGCCACCACGCCCAGCCTGGGAAAATATTTTTCTATTATCTCTAGAATTTGGGACAGAATTTCTGTCCTTGGAGGTCACCCTCTAAATCCATGCAATTTTTCCCTTCTGCAGCCCCACAGTGATCATCAAAACTTGGAGCAGATTCATGTTTTTTATTTTTTTCCTGGGAAAGTTTTAGATCACGTGAAGGGAACAGATACTACATTTGATAGGAATCGTTCCTGCTTTAGCTTCCTAAGGCCTCTCACTTGGAAAGCCTGCCCATTAGATCCTGATTTTTTGCTGTTAGCTTTTCCTTCTTAGGCGACTTCAAAAAAGACTGCAAACTCCCTGACAGCACGGGCCCAGGCTTGTCACCCCTGCAACTCCATCTCCCAGAACAGTGCCTTATGCATAATAGGCACTTGATAAATGTTAGTTGACTTAAATTGACCCTATTATCTGTTTTAAACTAGCCCTTCCTACCTGTCCCTTTGCTATTTCCTCTGTTTCTCTTAACTCTTTTTATGTCACCACCTCTTGGATGATGCTACCTCATTCTCAAATCTGATGGTATGGAATAGCTATAAGAAAACAAACTTGAAAGATCTCTAACTACTAGGACTCTAAGTAGAATTTCCTGGATTGAAAACTCCCCATATCACCCTAATAAATATCTAATTATTTCTTAGGTTATCACCAACCACCCTGCATCGAGTCCCTCCTGAGCCACAGTTCAGTTTGGATTATTTTTTTCCTCATGTTCCATCCCTTGACTGTAGTGCCCTTCCCTTCCTTCCAGTGTCTTTGATCGGCCTGCACTTTGATCCAGAGCTTCTCTTTGATCTGTTCTAATGGTCATTTTTCTGCCTCCTCCCCTACATTGATCTACAATCTGGCATATTTTATACATTATACAAAGCTCATTGTTGTGCTCATTTCAGAATACCTACCTGTCAATCACACAGACATCTTTTCAAACCTAACTCAGACCCATGATGAAAGTCTCTCTCTTCTGGCCATTACTGAGATAGCTCCTGCTTTGGTCTCACTGGGGCTGTTTATTTCTCTATGGGAGGCTCTAGAACGGTAACTAAACTACAGTGCACAACAGTGATCTACAGATTACTGTTTCTCAATCGTCAGCACTAACAATAGAGTCTAAACTCCCAGGGACCTGGAGACTCGTCTGAGAACAGCCTGGCATAAGTGCAGTCTCTCTTAATACTAAAAAATATATGCTACCCCAAAATATGTCTGTATCTGTTTTCAAATGAAAATCATTTTTCCAGAATCTTTAGGTGAAATTGATACTCCAGGATTATGTTCATCTTGTGATTTCAGATACCATCTGGGGGGAGAGGATTCGCACATATGCCAGTCTGTGAGACACAGTAGTAGAAATCAGGGGACTTACCTAGCTCTAAGAATTGTATGAAAATAGTGACGGTACCAACAATTTTACCAATGGCTAGATTTAGGAGATGGTGTTCTCTTGATTCAAGATTAAGGCTAAGCTGCATCAGTTCAGTTCAGTTTAAGAACTATTATTATGTATCAAGCTTGTGCTAGTTTTGATGGAGATAATAAGGTCTCCACTCTTGAAGATTCTGTAGACTAACGGGCAAGACATATGTCACTATATAATTTTAATATAACACGGTAAGTGATAAAAAATCATGGTATGTATGAGGTCCTTTGAAAACACAGAGGTGGGGCACTTAGCCCAGCCTGGAGACTCACAGAGGCTTCCTGGAGGAAATAAGGCCTAAATATGGAAACCAAGTAAGAGGAATGAAAAGGACGTGCAATTTAGAGGGGATAACATGAGCAAAGGGGACACTGTCAGGCTCACGGTGGGGAGAATTGGGAGGTGACGCTGGAGAGGAGCCACATTCAGGTATACCCAATGCAAGGGGACGTGGACCCCTCCACAGGCTGCTGGTTAGCCAATGGAACATTTTCCATCCTCCAGTAGTGTAGTCAGATGTACACAGAAGGTGGATGACTGGCTGCGGGGTGGAAGAAGAATTCATGGACAGCAGGACTAGAGACCTCGCAGTGTTTAGGAAAAAGACAATGAGAGACCAAATGAGATCATTGCTGCAGGCGCAGAAGGGAAAGAGAAAATACCAGGATACTTGGGGAAGCGAATTTAGCAGCATTTTGATGTCTTTGGGGGCAATGGTGAGGGGAGAAGAGAGTCCAGAATGACTCCCAAGATTCTGGCTTTCTGGGTGACTGGACGTTAAGCCATTATCTAAGTTTGGGATATGAGAAGAGAAGCCGATTTGGTGGGGAAAGAAGATGGTGAGTTCAGTCTTGGAAATACTGACTTGAGGTGTCTAAGAAACATCTATATGCTTATGTGCATGTCTGTCTATTCAGCAGGTTGTTGGATCTATGAGTCTGAGACTTAGAGACAAGGTCAGAGCTGGAGATGAAGTTGTGGGAGTCACCATTGTGCAAGTGGTGATTAATCCATGGGTGTGCGTGAGAGTTCTTGCAAGGGGAAGAGGAAATGGAAGTAAGGGCTTATGCAAGGAGAACTGTTGAGTAAAGTGAAAGGCCCAGCCTCTGCCTGTTCACTAATGTCAGTGCTGAACAAGCTCACTGGCAGTGGATGCTGAGGGAAGGAAGGAAGGAGTCTGTCTGTAAGCTTGAGCACTTTTTCTAAGAGGTGGAGAAGGCAGAGAGCCCAAGCCTTGAAGAAATGTTCCTTAGTGGCCTGGCATCTCGGAAATTTGACTCCATGACTTTGGAGAGATCTTTCCATTATTATTTTCCTTGAGCACCCAGAAAGAGAATTCCGAACTAAATGTATTCTTTCCCATGGCGGAGTTAAGGATAGTGTTAATTACTGAAATATATGTAAGGTGCTTTTTTTTTTTTTTTTTGGTTGTTTGAAAACTAAGCCCACCTTTGAAGTCCAGAGATGTCCTTTCACTCTAATGTATGCTGAGGTGGTAACTGGTAACTGCTTCTTTGTAGGTAATAGCCATAAGCCTTAGTTTCATCCTCCCTTCTCCATGACTAAAACTTGCTCCAACTTCTGCATTTCGTTTTTGTGATGTATTAATGAGGAGCAAAGACATAAAGGAATTTCAGAATTCAGAAGAGCCATGGAGAATCCCTCTTCCAAACTCCCTATTTAACAAATAAAGAGGCCGGGTGCAGTGGCTCACGCCTGTAATCCCAGCACTTTGGGAGGCTGAGGCGGGTGGATCACGAGGTCAGGAGATCGAGACCATCCTGACTAACACGGTGAAACCGTGTACCTACTAAAAATACAAAAAATGAGCCGGGCGTGGTGGCGGCTGCCTGTAGTCCCAGCTAATCGGGAGGCTGAGGCAGGAGAATGGTGTGAACCCGGGAGGCAGAGCTTGCAGTGAGCCGAGATCGCGCCACTGCACTCCAGCCTGGGGGACACAGCAAGACTCTGTCACAAAAAATAAAATAAAATAAAATAAATAGGACCCTGAGAGGCTATGTGTCTTGCTCAAGGTCACAGAGTGAATTCGTAGCAGCATCCAGGCTAGGACCCAGGTATTCTGACTCAGTGGCCAGTGTTCTTGTTAGACAGTGAGAAAATAGAATTTGGTCCAATTTGTTTTTCTTTTTGTTTTTGAGACGGAGTCTCGATCTGTCACCCAGGCTGGAGTGCGGTGGCGCGATCTCGGCTCACTGCAAGCTCCGCCTCCTGGGTTCACGCCATTCTCCTGCCTCAGCCTCCCGAGTAGCTGGGACTACAAGCAGCCGCCACCACGCCCGGCTAATTTTTTGTATTTTTAGTAGAGACGGGGTTTCACCGTGGTCTCAATTTCCTGACCTTGTGATCTGCTCGCCTCGACCTCCCAAAGTGCTGGGATTACAGGCGTGAGCCACCGCGCCCGGCTTCCAATTTGTTTTTCATTCTCGAATTCAGGATCCAGCAAAACTGCCTAATTTTCATGACAGTTTGAAGAAAGGCCCAGATCAAATGCCTCCCGCTCTGTGAGGCCTGCCCAGTTTCTCAGGTGAGAGTTACCCACTTTGTGTGCTATGTGCTAGGACTGCTACCAGTACGTCCCAGGACAATCAGTCTTTCACAAGTATTGTCATGTGGCGCTTAACGACAGGGACACGTTCTGAGAAATGTGTCGTTAGGCGATTTTGTTGTGCGGACATCCTAGAGTGTACTTACACAAACCCAGATGGCATAGCCTACTACACATCTAGGCTATGCGGTGTATACTGTCAGTGCTGAGCATACGCACTGTTAGCAGATGCTGAAGGGAGTCTGTAGGCGTGAGCACTTTTTCCAAGAATTGACTTCAAACCTGTACAGCACATTACCGTACCACACACTGTAGGCAGTTATAGCACAGTGGTAAGTATGTGTGTATCTAAACACGGAAAACATGCATTAAACATACGGTATTATGGCCAGGCGCGGTGGCTCACACCTATAATCCCAGCACTTTGGGAGGCGGAGGCAAGCAGATCACGTGAGGTCGGGAGTTTGAGACCAGCCTGACCAACATGGAGAAACCACGCCTCTACTAAAAACACAAAATTAGCCAGGCGTGGTGGTGCGCGCCTGTAATCCCAGCTACTCGGGAGGCTGAGACAGGAGAATAGCTTGAACCGGGAGGCGGAGGTTGCCATGAGCTGAGACTGCGCCATTGCACTCTAGCCTGGGCAACAAGAGCGAAACTCTGCCTCAAAAATAAAATAAAATAATTAGCCGAGCATGGTGGTGCACACCTGTGGTCCCAGCTACTCAGGAAGCTGAGGCAGGAGGATCACTTGAACCCTGGGGGCGGAGGTTGCAGTGAGTTGAGATCGTGCCACTGCCCTCCAGCCTGGGCAATAGAATGAGACCTTGTCTCAAAAAAAAGAAAAAAAAAGTATTATAATCTTATGGGGCCACCATCATACATGCCGTCTGTCATTAACCAAAATGTCATTATGCGGCACCTGACTGTATACAGCTGTCTACTAGATTATAAACTCCTTGCAGATAAAACTATTCATTTCATCATTATCCATTGTATTATTTCCTTAGCACCCAGAAGAATCCTGTATTTAATTGGCTCATATGGAAAATTTTAGAAAGAGAGAGACAGCAGGGCTGAGACTATCTTCTGCTCAGGAACCAAAACGAGCTGGGAGGCAACAGAATTCTTTTTCATAGTAATTGTATTCCATATCATGGTGAAATCGTGCCAGAACAAGCTTCAGACTATTTCTGGTCTTACTCCTTCTGACCGTGCTGTTCCCAAGAACCTCCCACACAGGAAATAACAATGATGGCAGTAGCTGTCAAATTCTAAAGACGGGGATAGACTCTGGACCTCCTCAGGCCCCTGAGCCCACTGTAGAGCAGGGACGTGACTTAGTTGAAGTTCAGGACTGCGGCCACAGTCACACCACCTGTAAGCAATGGAGGACTTTCAACACAGAACTCTCTGCTTCCCCTGCATTCTGTTACTAAGCAGCTCATAGAACGCGAAGAGGTATTAACCTTGTTATTTGCAGAGTTACAAAAAGCTGAGTCAGGTAGGTTTGGCTGTATTCCAAAGCAAACCCAGACCAGAAGCCACCTGAGAGTTCCTGCCGGCAAGGACAAAATCAGAACGTAGAAAAACGATGAAAATAAATATTCTATGATCACCCTATAACCTACTTCCTTACTGACCAAACACACGTCTCATTCCCATTAACAAGTTATGCTCAGCCACTGCCCTCTCTAAGATTATGTGATGTTAAACAGTAATTCTGCCCATTTAGGGTCAGCTACTCAAAAGCAAAGAACAGCAACTTTAGGTCAAAATATGTTCTTCTAGGAGAGAAGCCCAAGTCTCTCCCCTATTATTGCACGAATAGTGTACGAGCACCAGACTAGAGAGGAAGCTAACACTTATTAAACATGTATTCTAGTCACCTGCTAGACATTTTCAGGTAAGCCTCACAGGATCCCTCCAAGGTGGTATTCATGTCCCTGTTTTAGAAGGAGGAGTACTGAGATTCAGAGACATTAGAGAACTTGTCCAAGGTCTTACCAGTAAAAGTGGCAAAACCAGGACTGAACTTAGGTCTGACACTACATAGTTCATATTCTATTATGTGACTATATTCCTCCTTAAAGGAAAATTTAGGAATTCGGTTTCCTTTAGGAAGATGTAGGAAATAGAACGTACTAAAACTAAGATAACAGTTGACTTAAGTCTTTTCTAACTCAGCCTTCCTCAGGCCCATGTGTGAGTTGGTTTCTATCCTTTCCCTGAAACTCTTGGGCACATAGGACCATAATGTCTGTTTGATTTTACTTTTAAGTATATTCTTTTGGTCAGTCCCAATCTGACAAAATTTTAAGATTTAATGCGTTCTATCCATGCAAGAGAATTACATGTGGTTTTGCTTGTAAAGAAGGTGGAAATGATATAGGGTAAAGAGAGTAAGTGACATTATCTAGTTCACTCCCACCATATGGACGATTGGCTGCAACTGCCTCTCAGCCTTTGCATGTGTTATTTGCTCTGACTAGAACTCTGCCCACACTACCTGACTAATGCCTGTGTGTTTTTCCAGGAAGCTTTCATGACACCACCCTCTATAATCTTTCTCCTGTTTCCTCCAGGCTGAATAGGAATCCTCCCTTTGTTTTCATTGTTATGAGTGTTCTCTGTATACTCTAGTAAAGTATTTTTATATGAATCATAATAGTTTAATTAATCAGTCTTCTGATTCACAGTTTAAGCTGGTTAAAGGCAAGGTCTTTCTGTAAAGAGTTGATGAAATCTACTTTTAAGAGTAGAAGGATAGACAAGACGCCAAGACAATTCAATAGGGAAAAAGAATAGTCTTATTAACAAATGGCTGGGACACTTGGATATTCACATGTGAAAGAATAAAGTTGGATCCCTACCTCACACCATATACAAAAGTTAAGTCAAAATAGATCAGAGGTCAGGTGCAGTGGTTCACACCTGTAATCCCAGCACTTTGGGAAGCCAAGGCTGAATCACCTGAAGTTAGCAGTTCTAGACCAGCCTGGCCAACATGGTGAAACCTTGTCTCTATTAAAAATACAAAATTAGCCAGGTGTGGTGGCACATGCCTGTAATCCCAGCTACTCAGGAGGCTGAGGCAGGAGAACTGCTTGAACCTGGGCGGTGAAGGTTGCAGTGAGCCGAGATTGTGCCATTGCACTCCAGCCTGGGAGACAAGAGCAAAATTCAGTCTCAAAAAATAAATAAATAAATAGATCAGACACATAAATATAAGAGCTAGAACTATACAATTCTTAGAAGAAAACATAGAAGTGAGCATTCTGACCTTTGGTTAAGCAGTGGTTTCTTGGATATAACATCAAAAGCACAAACAAAAGAAAAAAACAGATAAATTGGACTTCATCAAAATTACAAGCTTCTGTACTTCAAGGACAGCATCAAGAAAAGACAACTCACAGAATGGGAGAAAATATTTGCAAATAATATATCTGATAAGAAACCTATATCTAGAATAAAGAACTATCACAACTCAATCATAGACAAGTAATCCAATTAAAATGGGCAATGTATTTGAGTAGGCATTTCTCCACGTGCCCAATAAGCACATGAAAAGATTCTCAACATCACTAATCATTACGGAAACAAAACAACAAAATACCACTTCATACCCACTAGAATGGCTAAATGAAAAAAGACATAACAAGTGTTGGCAAAGATGTGAAGAAACTGGAACTCTAATACATTGCTGGTGGGATTGTGAAAGGGTCTAGCCACTTTTGAAAAGTCTGACAGTTTCTCAAAATGTTAAACATAGAGTTACCATCTGACCAAGTATTCCACTCCTAGGTATACAGTCATCACCCTTTTATCTGCAGGGGATATGTTCCAAGACCCCCAGTGGATGTTAAAACCATGGATAGTTAGTTCCAAACCTTATATACACTATGTTTTTTCCTAGATGTATATACCTATGATAAAGCTTATATAAATTAGGTATAGTAAGAGATTAACAATAATAGTAGGACTATATTAGAACTATATGTGTACTAGAACAATTACAACAATATACTGCTCACAATTTCATGGATGAAGATTCATTTTTACTGTAGATCTTAGCAATCTCAGCGTACTAATTTTTTCTTTCATTATTAAGAACTTTCATGTTTCCACTTAAACAAAACACTTGACAACTTCTCTTTGGCATAATCGAACTGCCAGCATCACTACTTTTTCATTTTGGAGCCATTAGGTAAAATAAGGGTTACATGAACACAAGCACTATGATACCATGACAGTCAACCTGATAATCCAGACAGCTTACTAAGTGACTAATGGTTATGCTGGAGAAAGCGATGATTCATATCCAGGGTGGGATGGCATGAAATTTCCTTATGCTACTCAGAATGGTGTGCCATTTAAAATTTCTAAATTATTTGTTTCTTGAAGTTTCAATGTAATGGTTTTGGACCACAGTTGACTGCAGGTAACTGAAACTGCAGAAAGCAAATCCATGGATAAGGGGAGACTACTGCATATCCAAGAGAAATGAAAACATCTGTACACACAAAAACATGCAATTCTTCACAGCATCATTATTCATAACAATTCAAACGTCCATCTACTAACAAGTGAATAAACAAAATGTGACACATCCATACAATGGAATATTATTTGGCCATAAAAAGGAATGAAGTGGCCAGGCATGGTGGCCCACGCCTGTAATCCCAGCACTTTGGGAGGCCGAGGCAGGCAGATCACGAGGTCACCAGTTCGAGAGCAGCCTGGCCAATATGGTGAAACCCCGTCTCTATTATAAATGTAAAAATTAGCCAGGCATACTGGCAGGTGCCTATAATCCCAGCTACTCAGGAGGCTGAGGCAGGAGAATCGCTTAAACCCGGGAGGTAGAGGTTGCAGTGAGCCAAGACCACGCCATTGCACTCCAGCCTGGGCAACAGAGCGAGATCCCGTCTCAAAAAAAAAACAAACAAAAAAAGGATCTGGGCACAGTGGCTCACACCTGTAATCCCAGCACTTTGGGAGGCCGAGGCAGGTGGATCATGAGGTCAGGATATCAAGACCATCCTAGCTAACACGGTGAAACCCTGTTTCTACTAAAAATACAGAAAATTAGCCGGGCATGGTGGCAGGCTCCTGGAGTCCCAGCTACTCAGGAGGCTGAGGCAGGAGAATGATGTGAACCCGGGAGGCAGAGCTTGCAGTGAGCCGAGATCGCACCACTGCACTCCAGCCTGGGCGACAGACCGAAACTGTGTCTCAAATAAATAAATAAATAAAGGAATGAAGTGCTGATACATGCTATACCATGGATGAATCTTGAAAACATTATGCTGAGGGAAAGAGGCTGCATCTTGTATGATTTAATTTATATAAACTGTCTAAATTAGGCAAATCCACAGAGACGGAAAGCATATTAGTGATTGCCAGGGGTTGGGGGGGCTGGCGGGAAACAGGAATGACCATCAATTTGTATGGGATTTCGTGGGGGGTTGGTAAAAGCATTTTAAAATTGAATAGCTGTAATTTTATATAAAATTAGATAGCAATAATGGTTGCACAGCTGTTAGTAAACCAAAAAGTACCAAATTAAACACCTTAAAAGGGTAAATTTTATGGTACGTAAATTATATGTCAATAGGAGTGGGTTTCTTTTTAAGTAGAAGAGTAATGGCAAGAAAGTACAGAGAACCATCTTAGGGTGACTTTCAGAGCCATCAGGAAAAACTGTCACAGAAATAAAAAGTAAAAAAAACTTAGTAAGGTTGAAATCTTTGTAGCTTGTTATACACCTGAGAGTTATTTTTCGTATTGATTTAGTAATTAAATCTATGAAAGGAAATGTAAGTGTTAATTGGCCGGGCCTGGTGGCTCACACCTGTAATCCCAGCACTATGGGAGGCCGAGGCAGGCGGATCACCTGAGGTCAGGAGTTCGAGACCAGCCTGGCCAACATGGTGAAACCCCATCTCTACTAAAAATACAAAAATTACCCGGTTGTGGTGGCGCACCTGTAGTCCCAGCTACTTGGGAGGCTGAGGCTGGAGAGTTGCTTGAACCTGAGAGGCGCAGGCTGCAGTGAGTTGAGGTTGTGCCACTGCACCCCAGCCTGGGCGACAGAGGGAGACTCTGTCTCAAAAAATAAACAGAAAAATTAAAAAAAAAAAGGAAATGTAAGTGTGAATTGATGAATGGATAAATAACATATGGCGTTATGGGCAGAATTTTGTCCCCACCACCTCCAAGTGTATATGTTGAAGTCCTCACCTCCAGTGCCTCAGAATATGCCTGTGTTTGGAGACAGAATCTTTAAAGAAGTAATCAAGTTAAAATGAGGTCATTAGGACAGTAATCCAATATGACTGGTATCCTTATAAGAAGAACTTTAGGGCCAGGCGCAGTGACTCACACCCGTAATCCCAGCACTTTGGGAGGCTGAGGTGGGTGGATCACCTGAGCTCAGGAGTTCCAGACCAGCCTGGCCAACATGGTGAAACCTCATCTCTACTAAAAATACAAAAAAGTAGCCGGGCATGGTGGCGGACACCTGTAATCCCAGCTACTCAGGAGGCTGAGGCAGAAGAATCACTTGAACCCAGAAGGCGGAGGTTGCAGTGAGCCGAGATTGTGCCACTGCACTCCAGCCTGGGCAACAAGAGCAAACCTCTGTCTGAAATAAAAAAGGAACTTTAGACACAGACACACACCGAAAGACCACCATTTGAAGACACAGGGCAAAGGCGGTCATCTGCAAGCCCAGGAGAGAGGCCCCAGAAGAAACCCATTCTGCCAGTGCATTGGTCTCAGACTTCTAGCTTCCAGAACTGTTAGAAGATAAATGGCCGTGGTTTAAGTCCCCCAGTCTGTGGGACTTTGTTACAGCAGCCCTGGCAACCAGTACAGATTTGGGTACCAAGAAATAGCGTGCTGTTGAGCAGACATGGCTTTGGAACTAAACAGTGAGTAAGGGCTGGAAGAGTTTGGAGGTGCATGTTGGAAAAGGCCTAAATTGCCTTAAAGAGACTGTTGATAGAAATGTGGACATTAGCCGGGCGCGGTGGCTCACGCCTGTAATCCCAGCACTTTGGGAGGCTGAGGCAGGCGGATCACTTGAGGTCAGGAGTTCGAGACCAGCCTGGCCAACATGGTGAAACCCCGTCTCTACTAAAAATACAAAAATTATCCAGGCATGGTGGCGTGCGCCTGTAATCCCAGATACTCAGGAGGCTGAGGCAGAAGAATTGCTTGAACCTGAGAGGCAGAAGTTATAGTGAGCTGAGATCACGCCACCGCACTCCAGCCTCGGCAATAGAGCGAGACTCAGTCTCAAAGGAAAAAAAAAAAAAACAGCAACAGAAATGTGGACATTGAAGGTGATTCCAGTGAGGACTGAGAAAGAAAAGAACAGAGCTGTAGAGAAAGCATCTATCAGCTGGGCACCGTGGCTCACGCCTGTAATCCCAGCACTTTGGGAGGCCAAGACATGTAGATCACCTGAGGTCAGGAGTTTGAGACCAGCCTGGCCAACATGGTGAAACCCCATCTCTACTAAAAATGCAAAAATTAACCAGGTGTGGTGGCGTGCACCTGTAGTCCCGGCTACTCGGGGAGCTGAGGCAGGATAATTGCTTGAGCCCGGGAAGCAGAGGTTGCAGTGAGCCAAGATCATGCCACTGCACTCCAGCCTGGGTGACAGAGAGAGACTCCATCTCCACAAAAAAAAAAAAAAAAAAAAAAGAGAGAGAGAAACATCTGTCATCTTAGAGAATACATGTATCATCAGGAACATCATGTTGGCTGAAATATGAATGTTAAACGTACTTCTGGTGAGATCTTGGACAGAAATGAGGAACATGATATTAGAAACTAGAAGAAAGATAGACCTTGTTATAAAGTGGCAAAGAAATTTGTTGAATTGGATTCTCATGTTTCATGGAAAGCAGAACTTATAAATGATGAACTTGGATATTTAGCTGAGATTTCTAAGCAAAGTACTGAAGGTGGCCTGATTTCTTCTTGCTGCTCATAGTAAAATATGAGAGGAGAGAGACAAACTAAAAAAGGAATTTTTAGAAAACAAGGAACCAAAACTTGAAGATTTGGAAAATTCTCCATCTATCCATTCTACAAAAAGTGTGAAAGCACATTCTGGAGAAAAGACCAAGGGTGTGGCTGAACCCCTGTCTGAAAAGATGGCCAATGTGATGCATGGATACAGTCAACCAACTCAGCAAGTCGGGAACAGAGATGTGGTTTTCCCAGGAACATCTGTGGAGGGCCCTCTTGTCAAATGGCCTCGCCCCCTGTGGATTGCATAGGAGGCCAACAAGGTTTTTGAGAATTTATACCAGCAGACATTACCAGTTTGGACCAAAGGAGACAGAAATAGGAAGAAATGAAGGAAGATTGTCAGACTTCTGGAATTCTGCAGGACCAGCCAGTACAGCGATATGGCTGTGATCATGAGTTATCCTTAAAGGAAAGGGAAGAATGACTCTGAAGCCAGTTCAGAGATCTGCCAGGCTGCTACTGCCACCTTGGGCCCAGGCACACAGATTCAGGGGCAGGTCTGGTGCCACTTCCTTGGTTTCAGCAGGCCAGGATGCCCCAGCCCAGGACCAAGGGCTGGCATTTAGGGTAGAGGAATCAGGGTGATGGCCCTGGAAGGCAGGGCCACCCTGTGGACCCAGACAACAGAACACTGAGCCAAAGAGGATTATTCTCAAGCCTTGGCATTGGGCTGGGCGCAGTGGCTGACGCCTGTAATCCCAACACTTTGGGAAGCTGAGGCAGGTGGATGACCTGAGATCAGGAGTTGGAGACCAGCCTGGGCAACATGGTGAAATCCCGTCTCTACTAAAAATACAAAAAATAGCCTTGCATGGTGGCCTATGCCTGTAATCCTAGCTACTTGGGAGACTGAGGCAGGAGAATCACTTGAACCCAGGAGGCAGAGGGTGGAGTGAGCCAAAATCGCGCCATTGCACTCCAGCCTGGGCGACAAGAGTGAAACTCCATCTCAAATTAAAAAAAAAAAAAAATTGAACAGAATTTGCCCTACCAGGTTCCAGCACAGGAGATCCATGACCACTTTCTTCTTTCCAATGTCCCACTTTTAAACTAGAAATGTCTATGCTCTGCCTGTCCTGTTTGGGAAGCAGATAATTTCTTGTCTGGTCGTAAAGGTTCACAGCTGGAGAATTCTGCCTCAGGATGAACCACACCTCAAATCTCACCCATACCTGGTTTAGACGATACTTATATGAGATTTGGGACTTACAGTTGATGCTGATCTGGGTTAAGACTTTTGGCACTGTAGGGATGGGGATGAGTGTATTTTGCATATAAGAAGGATATGGATTTTCAGGGAGCAGAGGACAGGGTGTTATGGCCTGAGTGTGCGCTCTCCAAATTCAAATGTTGAAGTCTTATCTCCCAGTACCTCAGGATGTGACTCTTTTGAGATAAGATCTTTAAAGAAGTAATTAAATTAAAATGAGATCATTAGGGTGGGGCCCAAATGCAGTATGAGTAATGTCCTTATAAGAACACAGACACACACAAGAGGACGACCATGTGAGGACACTGAGAGAAGATGGCCATCTCCAAGCCAAGGAGAGAGGCCTCCAGAACTGAGAATATAAATGGTTGTTTAATCTGCCCAGTGTGTGGTACTGTGTTACCAGCCCTCGCAACCAGTGTGTGTGGTCTACCCACACAATGAAATACCATTCAGCCATCAAAAGGACGGTGATTCATGCTTACAACATGGAGAAACCTGGGAAACATCGTGCCAACAGAAAGGGCCAGTCACAAAAGGCCACATACTATATAATTCAATTTATGAATTGAAAGGCAAACCTGTAGAAATATAAAATCGACTGGTGGCTGCCTGCTGGACACCCCGCAATGTGCAGGACAGCCCCACAACCAAGAACCCTGTGGCCCAGAGTCTCAGCAATGCCGAGGCTCTGAGATCCTGCTCTCGCCCAGGCCTGCTTCCCAAAGCCCTTTAGTCCTGAAGGGAGAAGAGAACAGGCTGCCTTGTTTCTTTGTTATTGAAATCCCACTTACTCCCTCTTACAGCATGCTCTTCTCCCTTTAAGATCAGCCCGGGCTGGTCTCTACCTAACGTGTAGATAGGGCTGGGGAAGGAGAAAACTGGTGAGAGTGAAGGGTTTCTTTTTTTTCTTTTTTTTTGTTTTGAGACGGAGTCTTGCTCTGTCTCTCAGGCTGAAGTGCAGTGGCGCGATCTCAGCTCACTGCAACCTCTGCCTCCCGGGTTCAAGAGATTCTCCTGCCTCAGCCTCCTGAGTAGCTGGGATTACAGGTGCCCACCACCATGCCCAGCTAATTTTTGTATTTTTAGTAAGAGAGGGTTTCACTATGTTGGCCAGGCTGGTCTTGAACTCTTGACCTCAGGCAATCTGCCCGCCTCGGCCTCCCAAAGTGCCGGGATTACAGGCATGAGCCACTGCACTGGGCTTTTTTTTTTTTTTTTTTTTGAGACAGGGTCTCCTCTGTTGCCCAGGCTGGAGTGCAGTGACATAATCATGGCTCACTGCAGCCTCAACCTCCCAAGTAGCTGGGACTACAGGCACGCACCACCACACCCAGCTAATTTTTTTTTTTCTTTTCTTTTTGGTAGAAATGGAGTTTCACCATGTTACCCAGGCTAGTTTCTTTTTTTTTTTTTTTTTTGAGACTAAGTCTTGCTTTATCGCCCAGGCTGGAGTGCAGTGGCTCAATCTCAGCTCACTGTAACCTCTGCCTCCTGGGTTCAAGTTATTCTCATGCCTCAGCCTCCCGATTAGCTGGGACTACAGGTGTCCGCCACCATGCCCAGCTAATTTTTGCATTTTTAATATAGATGGGATTTCACCATGTTGGCCAGCCTCGTCTCAAATTCCTGATCTCAGGTGATCCACCCACCTCAGCCTCCCAAAGTGCTGGGATTACAGGCGTGAGCCACCGCGTGCAGCCCCGAGGCTAGTCTTAAAGGGAGAAGAACATGCTCCAAGAGGGAGTTAAGTGGGATTTAAATAACAGAAAGAAGGCAGCCTGCTGTCTTCTCCCTTCAGGACTTAAAGGACTTTGGGAAGCAGGCCTGGGTGAGAGCAGGATCTCACAGCCTCGACACTGCTGATACTCCGGGCCACAAGAGGCTTGGTTGTGGGGCCATCCTGTGCTTTGGAGGATGTTCAGCAGTGTCCCTGGTCTCCACCCAGAGAAGCCAGGACGCCACCACCAGTCCCCGTTGTGAGCCATTGGACTCGAGAATGACCTAATGGCTTAACCTTGTACTATGACAGAGCCCAAGTTGCCTGAATTTTAATGAGACAAAGAATTTTAATTATGCTAATTTTATCTTAATTTTTTTGTGAGATGGAGTTTCGCTCTTGTCGCTCTTCTTGCTTGTCTCAGCCAACATCTCATGAAAAACCTTCTAGGACAGCTGGCATACCTCCAATTCATTCTTTTTAATGGTTATATAATATCTCATAGTAAAGATAAAATATAATTTATTCAGTCAAACACGTGGTTGGAACTGAGTAGAGGCCCAAGCTCTCTGGGATATTTGGGGATCTATTATTTTGTGTCTGCCACCACACACTGGGAGACATTTGCTTTAACTCTCCACCTATGGGAGCAACGTAATGTTAGAGAGTGCTGGTTGCCAAGCCTAGGCACTTGAGGAGAAAAACAAAATTCACTTTCCCCCTTTTTCTGATTCTTCCATTCATGTGGACATCTCTTCCTTCACCATTCCTGCTTTCCCCCTCTAAAATAAGGGAAAATTCCTGCTTTATTTTTTTAAAGCACCATATCAAGTTTTACTTTTAACTACAGCCAAATGGCATCAACCATAATTTCTCCTTTCCTTGGCACCATTTCCTCTCTCTTCTGTGACTCTGCTTCCCTCTGGTTTCCTTGCTCCTCATTCTCCCTTACTCTTGCCTCCATTTTCTCTTTCTGATTCCTTCTACCTTATCTTCTATTTCACTTATCTCAAGTGAGAGAGAGAGAGAAGGAAGGAGAGAGGGAGGGAGGGAAGGATCCAATGATCTCCCTAGATATGAAATAAAAAGGAACAGTTGCCCAAACCTCCAGTCTTCTTGGTTGCCAGCTTGGTTGCTATTTTTAATACTAGGCCATAGGAGCAGATAGCCGGGGATTTAATAGGGAGATTCTGGAAATGAGAGTCATGGAAGTGTTGAGATGAGGTCTTCACACATCCCTGGCCGACTGGAAAAGCTATGCATCTGTGGGGAAGACCTGAGACAGCCCAGCAGAAAGTGAAAGGCAAAGTTACTACCTGTCCAAAACATTCAATCCTCCCCTCACACTCCCATCCTATCTCATGTGAAATTTTAAAAGAAGGAAATATATTGAAATAAGAAAGTTGGGGAATTTGCCTTTGTGAAAGCACTTATTTTTTTCCTTTGGAGACAGGGTCTCACTCTGTCACCCAGCGGTGGAGTGACACGGAGTGTCAGCGGTGCAATCACGGCTCACTGCAGCCTCAACCTCACAGGCTCAAGCAATCCTCCCATCTCGGCCTCCCGAGTAGCTTGGACTACAGGCGTGCCCTTCCATGCCCAGCTAATTTATTTTTAGTAGAGACAGGGGTCTCACTCTGTTGCCCAGGCTGATCTTGAACACCTGGGCGCAAGCAATCTTCCCGCCTCAGCCTTCCAAAGTGCTGGGATTACAGGTGTGAGCCACTGCACCTGACCTAAAAGCACTATCTGATATTTGTTTTCCTATTTGTAAGTTTGTCCTTAGGTTGAAAGGTTTTGTTGTATATTGCCCACACCAGTTGTGTATATTAGGAAACACATTCCTTAAGTACTTTTTTATTTAACATTTATTTTATTTAAATGTTTTTAATGCTAAACCACAGCAGGGGCTTAGCCTATATTTGGAAAATGGGTTATCCAAATTATTTAGAAGTCCAAATTTTTATTGTTCTACTTGAAGTTATTTATTACCTTATTCCTCCTGTAACTAAAACTGACTCATCCTCCATCTCCTCCACGTGTTCCATAATGGAGCTAATCTAATGAACGAATCCATCAATTTGTTATTGTAAGAAATATAGCCCATCCCCATCAAATCAAAGTACTCAGTCTTCTATGAATCATATATAAGTTTAAATAAATTTCTACAGACATGCTGCAGGCCCTGCTGTCCACTGGTGTGAATTTTAGACGAGGTAAAAGGGAAGGGTGGGTCTTGACAAGCTGGTATCAAGTACATAGAGGCAGACAAGGACTCTGCCTTTATTTCAGGTACTGCTTTTGAGAAAAATGAGGAAGGGCAGGGAGGAGGGAAGCCGGTTAGTCACTGTGCAGTTTTGACCTACATTTGCAAAGCTGGTTTTTCTGCATCTTTGCTAGGAAAATGAAGTATAACAAGCTTGATATTGAAAGGGACCTGTGTTAAACATTAAACAAAAATGTAAATTTTTTATGTTCAAAGGAGGGTTTAAAAAGAAAGCGGGCTGGGCACAGTGGCTCACGCCTGTAATCCCAGCATTTTGGGAGGCTGAGGCAGGTGGATCACTTGAGGTCAGGAGTTCTAGATCAGCCTGACCAACATGGTGAAACCCTGTCTCTACTAAAAATACAAAAAAATTAGCTGGGCGTGGTGGTGCACGCCTGTAATCCCAGCTACTTGGGAGACTGAGGCAGGAGAATCACTTGGAGGCAGAGGTTGCAGTGAGCCAAGATTGCACCATTGCACTCCAGCCTGGGCAACAAGAGCGAAACTCCATCTCAAAAAATAATAACGAGGAGAAGGCCTTCCAGTTATGGCAGCACAAAGAGGCAGGCAATTTCTTTCTGTTAAAAAAAAAAAAAAAAAAAGCAACAAACAACCAAAAAATATATAAAACTAGACAAAACTGTTTATCAAAACCAACCATTTCAGGGAACTGGAAATTGACAAAATGCAGGCAAAAAATTGAGCAGCATTTATTCTTAAAAAACTACTAGATCTTCAGGCAAGTAGGAGATGGTGGCTTTTTTTGCCTGTGGCTGCTCCCATCACCCCCCAGCTCAGCCAATGACTTTTAAGTAAGATGGGGCTGGCCATGAAAACTGCCACACAAACAGATTCAATTCAGAGCAGTGGCTGGGGGGTTGAAAATCCTTGGCTTTGCTGGCTTAACATGGGAATGAACACTTGGAAATGAGCAGGACAAATCCACAGCTTCGCTAGCTTGAGGTTGCAGCCCCACTTGGGGCAAGCAGCAGGCCAACCAGGAATTTAACAGGGGGATTCTGGAAATGAGAATCAGAGAAGTATTGAAGTGAGCTCTTCACACATCCCTGGCTGACTGAAAAAACTATGCATATATGGAGAAGACCTGAGAGAGCCCAGCAAGGGAGATAAGGGAGACCTGAAAACTGGCCTTCTCCAACCCCCACACAGATGGACTGACAGGGGTTGGAAGTGTAATGGGCTTGAAGTTTTCTTTTGTTTTTTTGTTTGTTTGTTTGTTTGTTTTGGGGACAGAGTCTCACTCTGTCGCCCAGGCTGGAGTGCAGTGACGCGATCTCAGCTCACTGCAACTTCTGCCTCCTGGGTTCAAGTGATTCTCCTGCCTCAGCCTCCCAAGTTGCTGAGATTACAGGCGCCCACTACCACGCCCGGCTAATTTTTTGTTTTTTTAGTAGAGATGGGGTTTCACCATGTTTGCCAGGCTAGTCTTGAACTCCTGACCTCAAGTGATCCACCCGCCTCGGCCTCCCAAAGTGCTGGGATTACAGGCATGAGCCACTGCGCCCGGCCTCAGAGAATTAAAGAAAACTGTTCAAGGAATTAAAAGAAAATATGATTTAAATGACTCGACAAATAGGGAATCTAAATAGAGAAATACAAACTGTAAAAAGAATTAAATGGAAATTCTGGAGTTGGAAGGCACAATTTCGAATTCACTAGATGGGCTCAAAAGCAGATTTTGAGATAGTGGAAGAACCAGTGAACATGAAAATAGACCAATAGAAATGATCCAATTCGAGAAACAGAGAGAAAAATGAAGACAAATGAACAGACCTTCAGACACACATGGGATGATACTAAATGTCCCCACATACATGTAATGGAAGCCCCAAAAAGGGAGAGAGAAAAAAATAAAGAAGTAATAGCTGAAAGCTTCCCAGGTTTGATGAAAAATATTGAATTGCAGATTTTTTTTAAAACTCAACCAACACTGAATTTTAAAAAACACAAAGAGAACCACACAGGAAGCACAAAGCCAGAAGCATCACACTTCCTGTGTTCAAATTATATTATAAAGCTATAGCAATCAAAACAATATAGTACTGGCATAAAAACACACATAGAGCAATGGAACAGAATTGAAAGCACAGAAATAAACCCACTCATATAAGGTTAACTAATCTTCTACAAAGGTGTCAAGAACAAGAATGAGGAAAGAATAGTATCTTCAATAAATGGTGCTGGAAAAACTGGATATCCACATGCAAAAAAAAATAAGGAAATTGGATATTTATCTTCCACTATATACAAAAATCAACTAAAAGTGGATGAAAGATTCAAATGTAAGACCTAAAATGGTAAAACTCCTAGAAGAAAACATGCAGGGAAAGGTACATGACATTGGTGCTAGCGTTGATTTCTTTTTTGATATGACAACAAAAGCACAGGCAACAAAAGCAAAAGTAAAGGAGTAGGATTGCATCAAACTAAAAAGCTTTTGCATAGCAAAGAAAACCATGAAGAGAGTAAAGATACCCATAGAATGGGAGAAAATATTTGCAAACCATATATGCAATAAGGAGCTAAATCCAAAACATACAAGAAACTCTTGCTACTCAATAGTAAAAAACAAATAACCCTATTAAAAAGTAGGCAACAGGCTGAGTGCAGTGGCGCAATCTCAGCTCACTGTAACCTCCGCCTCTCAGGTTCAAGCGATTCTTCTGCCTCAGCCTCCTGAGTGGCTGGGACTACAGGCATGCGCCACCACGGCTGGCTAATTTTTTGTATTTTTGGTAGAGACGGAGTTTTGCCATGTTGGCCAGGCTGGTCTTGAATTCCTCACCTCAGGTGATCCGCCTGCCTCAGCCTCCCAAAGTGCTGGGATTACAGGCATGAGCCACTGTGCCCAGCCCATTTTAGACTTTTGGATTGCCCTATGATCTCAGTTCTCAAATGAGTTTAGGAAAAGTTATGATTTTGTAGTTTATCTGCTATCGTTGCTGTTAGGGTGTGAGTAATACTCATCCCAGCTTTCCACATCCTGGATTCTTTGTGTTTTAATAATTTTTTACTATAATCTATTTCATATGTTCTAATGTATACAACGCCAACTGATGTTTGCTTTTATTTGCAGTTTTGATTTCTTCTTTGACCCAAAGTTATTTAGTGACTTAAAAAATTTTTAAGGTGATTGAGATTTTTGTAAAAGAAAATATTTCTGTTGTTATAGCATTGTAGTCAAAGAATGTAGGCAATAAATTTTCTGCTTTGAGAAAAAAAAAAAAAAAACAGGACAAAGGCAAAGGACCTGCATAGACATTTCTCTAAAGAAGACATACAATGGCCAACTAGTTTATGAAAAGATGCTCAACATCACTAATCATCAGGAAAATGTAAATCAAAGTCACAATAAGATATTACCTTATACCTGTTGGGATGGCTGTTGCCAAAAAATCAAAACAAAAAACAAAACAAGATTGGTGTGGATGTGGAAAAAGGGAACCTTTACATACTGTTGGTGGGAATGTGAATTGGTACATCTATTATGGAAAACAGTGTGGAGGTTTCTCAAAAAATTAAAAATAGAGCTACCCTATGATCCAGCAATTTCACTTCTGTGTATATATCGAAAGGAAATAAACTCCCTATCTTGACAAGATATCTGCCCTCCCATGGTCATTGCAGCTTTGTTTGCAATAGCCAAGATATGGAAACAATCTAAGTGTTCACTGATTGATGAATGGACAAAAAAAAATGTGGTGTATATATATATAGAATGGGATATTATTCAGCCTTAAAAAAGAAGGAAATCCTGCTATTTGCAACAACATGGATGAACCGTGAAGACCTTATACTAAGGGAAATAAGCCAGACACAGAAAGACAAATGCTGTGTGATCTCACTTATATGTGGAATCTAAAATAATCAAACTGGATATAAACAGAATACCTGTTACCAGGGTTCTGGAGCAGTGGGGGAAATGGGGAGATGTTGGTCAAAGGGTACAAACTTGCCGTTATGAGTAAATTTTGGAGACCTAATGTACAGGAGGGTGACTATCATTAATAATAATATACTGGCCAGGCACAGTGGCTTATGTCTGTAATCGCAGCACCTTGGGAGTTTGAGGCAAGAGAATAGCCTGAGCCCAAAAATTCAAGACCAGCCTGGGCAACATAGCGAGACGTTGTCTCTACAAAAAATTTTTTAAATTGGCCAGGCGTGGTGGCCTGCACCTGTAGTCCTAACTACTTATGAGGCTGAGGCGGAGGATCACTTGAGCCCAAGAAGTTCAGGGCTGCAGTGAACTATGATTATGCCACTGCACTCCACCCTCGGTGATAGGGCGAGACCCTGTCTCTAAAAATAATAGTAATAATAATAAACCCTATATTTGACATTTGCTAAGAGAGTAGATCTTAAGGATTCTCATTACAAAGGAAAGGAAAGGGTACCAGGTAAGGTGATAACTCTGTTAATTAGCTTGATCATACCAATCATTTCACAATGTATACATATATCAAATCATCATGTTATATACCCTGAGTATATACAATTTTTATTTGTCAATTATACCACAATAAAGCTGAAAAAATATTAAAGGACATCCTTCAGGTTGAAAGAAAATGAGGTTTTAGAGTTATTAAAATGGACAGAAAGAAATGAAGAACACTGGAAATGGTAAATATGTGATTAAATATCAAAGAAGATATATATATATTCATGCTTTGAAAAATGTAAAATTGCTTCAAGAAATAATTGCCACACCATTAGTTTATAACCTAGACTTTATATATTCTTAAATCTTAAAAACTTTATAACAAGCCCAAACATAAATATGGTATGTACATATATGTGTACACACACACACACACACACACATCTCTGCCTGTTTATTGGAGTGGCTTATTTAGTCCATTCATATATATTAATGGCTTATTTTGTGTGTGTGTGTGTGTGTGTGTGTGTGTGTATGCATGAAGGAAGGGGTAGGAAATAGAGCTATTATATATTGGAACAAAGTCACTATATTTTATCAGAATTAAGTTACTATTAAAATAGACCATGGTAACTTAAAGATGCATACTATAATCCCTAGACTAGAGCATGCAGTAGGAAAAAATATATATAGCTTAAAATATGAAAAAAGTAATTAAAATGGTATACTAAAATTACTTGTTAGACATAAATGACAGCAGGAAATGAGGCATGGAGGAACAAAAAAATGCATGAGTGACACAAAATAAATAGCAAAATGACAACTATAAATATAACCACACCAATAATTACATTAATATGAATGGAGTAAATAAACCGTCCCAATAAAAAGGCAGAGACTGTCAACTATGCGAATTCTCAAGGAATTTCCCTTTTATGCATAGTTTTGGGAATGCTAGACTTATATTAATGGAAATAAGCCAAGAAAGAAAAATAAATGGCATCCAAGAAACAGGGGATCCAAAACAAGGAAAAGCCTCTTCTGGAAGCTGCAGCAAAAGGCAGCGTGGGTGGAAAACAAGAAAAAGGCAAACGGAATTTGTAAGATGGTGCAGAATGCCCCAGGAGGACAGACAGCCAGTTCAATTTTAAAGAGAATATTCTCAAAACAGGTCTCTAGGAATAAAACAGAAATAAGTTATCTGAGGTTAAAATGTCTAGAATTTAATTTGGTCAACATTTGACAGATCTTTTAGCCCTTTGGAGGAAAAACATAGTGATCGGTATTTGGGAAGATAAACAAGTAAAAAAACAATGCAATTATTAACCCCAGAATAAAACAAAAGTGTTAGGCCAGGTGCGGTGGCTCACGCCTGTAATCCCAGCATGTTGGGAGGTCGAGGCAGGTGGATCACCTGAGGTCAAGAATTCAAGACCCGCCTGGTCAACATGGTGAAACCCTGTCTCTACTAAAAATACAAAAATTAGCCAGGCATGGTGGCACCATCCTTCATTCCAGCTACTCAGGAGGCTGAGGCAGGAGAATTGCTTGAACACATAGGTGGAAGTTGCAGTGAGCAGAGATCATGCCACTGCACTCCAGCCTGGGCGACAGAGCAAGACTGTCTCAAAAAAAAAAAAGTGTTAAAGAGAAAACATAACCCATAATACACTACTTGGATCCGCATTCATTCATTCCACAATTATTTACTGAGTGCTCACTCTGTGTCTGGCCCTGCGGTAAGCTGTGGACTAACCACAATAAGCAAATAGATCGAATCTCTGCTTTCCAGAGGCCCACATTTTAGTGGATGATGACAGATGCTTAAAAAAAATCAGTCTGCAATATCAGATGGTGATTCATACTTTACAGAAAAGTTACAAGTCTATATAGATTGAAAAGTGGGGCAGGCCTCTATTGTACATGCAGTAGTCACGGAATAAAGTGGCATTTGAACAGAGACCTGAGTAAAGTGAAGGAGACAACTGTTGGCTCCCTGTAGGAACACTGCTCTAGAAGCCACAGACAGTGCAATGTCCTGAAGCAGGAATGGAGTGTTCTCAGCTGTTTAAGGGAATGGAAGGGATCCAGTGTGGCAGGGGATGAGTGCTGGGAGAAATCAAAGAGATGGCCCAGGATCATATATGGCCTTATTGGCCCTGGTAAGGACTTTGGATTTACAGAGCCATGATAATGAAACTAATGATTTCAACAAACGAGTATAACGCAACTGCTATGAAAATAGCAGGGTGGGGAAGAGGGAGAGGCTGTGAGAGAGCTCCAGGAAGTTGGTAGGTGATGCCTGACAACGATGAATTAACAAATGGCCACATGCACAAAGCATTAGGTTGGTGCAAAAGTAATTGTGGTTTTTGCCATTACGTTTGCACCCACCCATTAACTACACTGGTGGAGGTAAATACCGGAAGAAACAGCTGAAAGGGTTGAAAGTGGCTTTGCTGGGAGTGAGGAGGGATAGAACATGAGGCTGTTGCTTTTCACTATAAGTCTTTCATACGAGTTGATTTTCTGAAAACTGTAAGCATTTTTTTAAAAGCTTATGAAGTTCTTGATGATGGGTGGGACCCTCATCTGTCCATGTGTAAGATGTGAAACAGCCCTGACAATGTAGCTGGTGCTACAGGGATGGGCCTGTGTCCAGGGTTGGAATACGCTGTGCAGACCAGGAATGCTTTACAGTCCGGGGTGGTCTTTTCTAGATCACTGTCTTAGTCTGCTTATGCTGCTATAACAAAATACCACAGACTGGGTAATTTATAAAGAACAAATTTATTTCTCACAGTTCTGAAGGTTTGGAGGTCCAATATCAAGGCACTGGCATGTGGTGTCTGTTGAAGGCTGTAGCCTCACATGGCAGAAAGGGCAAAAAAGGGAAGCAACTCCCTCCATTCAGCCCTTTATAAGGGTGCTTAATCCCATCCACAAGGGAGGAACCTTCATGGCTTAATCATCTCTTAAAGGCCCCACATCTAATACTATCACACCGGCAACACCTGGATTTTGGAGGGGACCCATTCACACCATAGCATTCCAATCCTGGCCCCCCAAAATTCACGTACTTCTCACAAACAAAATACATTCATTCCACTACAATTGCCCTCAAAAGCCTTAAATCATTCCAACATGAACTTTAAAATCTAAGTCCAGAATCTTATCTAAGTCAGGCATGAGAGAGACTCATTCACTTGGAGATAAATTTCATCCTGAGGCAAATTTCTCTCCAGCTGTGAGCCTGTGAATTCAAATGAGTTGCGTACTTTGATTCAAATACAATGGCACAGGCACAGGACAGGCACAGGACAGATGTTTCTAGTCCAAAAGGGAGAAACAGGAAGGAAGAAAGGAGTAACAACAGGTCTCAAGTGAGTCCAAAACTCAACATTAGATCTTAGGCTTGAGAATAATATTATCTGACTCCACGTCTCACCTTCTGAACATACCGGGGTGGGTGTTGGGCCCCCAAGGCTCCAGGTGATGCCACCTCCAAGGCTTCCCTAAGTATTGGCCTACTGGGGGCTCTCTGCAGTGGCTCCACCCCGGTGACAAATCTCTGCTAGGGCCCTGAGGTCAAAGAAATCCTTTCCATCGAGGTGGAGGCGGCCGTGCTCCCACAGCTCATACAGTATGCATACCTACAGAGTCAGCACCACCTGGATGCCACCAAGGTTTATAACTTGCGCCCTCTGGAGCAGTGGCCCAACCTGCACCTGGTCCTGCTTGAGCCACAGCTAGGGTGACGGAGGAATGCTCTGCTGGAAATGTGGGGAGCAGAGACCTGAGGTGGCCCTAGGCAGTGATCTCTAAGACCCCACAGGCGCCTGGGCCCTTCCCCTGAAACTGTTCTGCCCCAAGGCTCTAACCCTCTGGGCCTATAATGAGCAAGGCAGCCCCAAATGCCTTTGGGGTCATTCTCCGAAATGCCTTTGGAGTCATTTTCCCGTTGTCTTGATAACTAGCACCTGGCTTCCTTCTACACATACTAATCTCCTTAACAGTCATGTGGCCATACCCGTGGTTTTCTCTCCTATACACACGTTTTTATCTTTTTCATGGCTAAGCTGAGAATTTTTCAGATATTGACCTTTAGCTTTCCTTTTGATGATAAATTCTGCCTTCAAATAATTTCTCTTTTCTCACGTTTTTCTTTCTTTTTTTTTTTTGAGATGGAGTTTTTGCTTTTGTCACCCAGGCTGGAGTGCAATGGCGCGATCTCAGCTCACTGCAACCTCCCTCTCCCGGGTTCAAGCGATTCTCCTGCCTCAGCCTCCTGAGTAGCTGGGATTACAGGCTCCCGCCACCACACCCGGCTAATTTTTGTATGTTTAGTAGAGACAGGGTTTCACCATGTTTGTCAGGCTTATCTCGAACTCCTGACCTCAGGTGATCTGCCTGCCTCGCTCACCCTCCCAAAGTGCTGGGATTACAGGCGTGAGCCACCGCACCTGGCCTCTCATGTTTTTCTATAAGCAGTTAAGAGAAGCCACACAGCATCCTGAACACTTTGCTGCTTTCTATCTCTTCTGCCAAATATCCTAGGTCATCATTCTTAAGTTCTGCCCTCCATGAAGTCCTAGAACACGACATAATTCAGCTAAGTTCTTTACCACTTTCTAACAAGGATAACCTTTCTTCCAGTTTCCAATACCTTGTTCTTTATTTCTGTCTGAGACCTCATCAGAATTGCCTTCACCATCGGTATCTCTATCAACATTCTGTTCATGACCACTTAGGCAATCTCTAAGAACGAGGCTTTCCCCACAGCTCATATCCCACATCTACAGCTCTCTTCTTCTGAGCCCTCACCGGAATCATCCTTAGTGCTCCGTTCATGGCAATCCCGGCTTTTTTCAGCACTCACTTCAAAGCTGTTCCAGCTTGTATTCATTATCCAGTTCCAAAGCCACCCCCACATTTTTACATATTTGTTATAACACCTGGTTATAAATGTTATAAACTTCTCTGGTACCAGTTTCTGTCTTAGTCCCTGTTGTGCTGATATCACAGAATACGCAGACTAGGTAATTTATAAAGAACAAAAATTTATTTCTCACTGTTCTGAAAGCTGGGAAGTCCAAGATCAAGGCACCAGCATCTGGTGTCTGCTGAGGGCTGCATCCTCACATGCAGGAGGACAAACAGGGGACCAGCTCCCTCCAGCCAACCCCTGTATGAGGGAGGGCATCCGCTCCTAGTTCAGGAGGGAGGGGCCCTCATGGCCTAGTCCCTTCTTAAAAGTCCTCTTCTCGGCCGGGTGTGGTGGCTCACACCTGTAATCCCAGCACTTTGGGAGGCCGAGGTGGGCGGATCACCTAAGGTCAGGAGTTCGAGAAAAGCCTGGCCAACATGGTGAAACCCCGTCTCTACTAAAAATACAAAAATTAGCCGGGTGTGGTGGCGGGTGCCTGTAATTCCAGCTACTCGGGAGGCTGAGGCAGGAGAATCACTTGAACCTGGGAGGCGGAGGTTGTAGTGAGCCGAGATCGTGCCACTGCATTCCAGCCTGGGCAACAGAGTGAAACTCTGCCTCAAAAAAAAAAAAAAAAAAAAAAAGTCCCCTTCTCTTAATGCTATCACCTTGGCAACACCTGGATTTTGGAGGGGACACATTCAAACCATAGCAATCACCAACAACTGGTAGTTTTCTCCCACCCTACATATTCTTTAGGTAACCACCCAGGCCAGTGGGGAAAATAATCAATCTACTTCTGAATAAATCCTAGCTATAGTTTCATGCTACTGCAAATGGGATAACAGCAAATCATGCCTGAAAATTTTTGGAATAAGGTGATGTTTATATCATTATGCTGATTTTTACAAAATGTGAATCATATTGACCAGGTTCATTTGTACTAGACCACCACACCAAAACTTTTTAAAATTATTTTCCAATTAGGTGAAAAATGATGTTGTGCTTTCGTTTGCCCATCTCTAATTTCCGGGAGATTTATAATTTGTTTGTATTATTTTGTGAATCATCCGTTCATGTCTTCTGCCTATTCTCCCATGGTCTTTTTCTTATTAATTTGTAAAGACTCTAATGTAATAGCCAACTGCTACAAGCATGTTTGTGATTTGTTGTTTACCTTTTGCTGTTTCTTGATATTAAAAGATGCTTATATAGCTGAACATTTTTCTTTTCTAGTTCCCCCCTTTATGTTTATGGCTTGGAAGTTTTCTCTATCTGAGATCAATAAATATTACCTATCCTCCTCTTTCCCCACCCTCATCCTTTTATTTTACCCACATGTTTAAAGCATTACAGACAGTGGAGTCCAGTTGGTTATGTAACTCACTTTACAGATGAGACTTCAGTGACATAACGTAAGGCTTGTTTTATGAGAATGTGTTGATCCTTCTTAACGTGGCTTATGATTTGCAATCTCAGGCACGTATTGTGTTTCCTGCCAAAATATACATTTGTTTGCTTTCTTCATTAGCCACCTAACAGCCTTCCCCTAATTTTTTAGGTGTCCTGATGGCAAATTTCAAGGGCCACGCGCTTCCAGGGAGTTTCTTCCTGATCATTGGGCTGTGTTGGTCAGTGAAGTACCCGCTGAAGTACTTTAGCCACACGCGGAAGAACAGCCCACTACATTACTATCAGCGTCTCGAGATCGTCGAAGCCGCAATTAGGACTTTGTTTTCCGTCATTGGTAAGAGCAGGGGTCATTTGGTCTAGGGAATCTCCTCATCATACCCAGAACCTTTAATTCACTTTCTGAGCCCTGTGAAATAGATGTTTCCACTGGCAGAGATAATAGGGCAACAATTTCCCGATGGTCACTAGACTATTTTATCGTAACATCCATTGTGTACAGAGCTTTATAATACTAACGGTTGACAGCTCTCACATCATGGGACACTGTGAAAAACTATCAAATCAACAAGGACACAGGTATGGAAAGTTGTAGGAGCAAAACACCCACTGTATGAAAAAGATATGACACAAATAAAAAGAGAAAAAAACAAAATAGATTAGGCTCACGTACCTTAGTTGTGACAAAGTAGAAAATCACCTTTTTTCCTCAGTTGTCTCTCCCTCCAGATCCTTACAGTAGTTAACACCCAACCCATTGGCTTATCTTCATCCTCAAGTCTCAAGCGCTTATAGAGAGAGAGTTTATGTAGATTAGTAAATTAGCCAGTGGGAGAGAAAAAGCAGCAGAGGGCTGTTGGAGAGGGATTTTCCTTCACCCTGCCCCATTCCAACAAGATCCACCCACTCCCACTGTTTCCTTTGCATCCACTCCGCTCCACTGCGGCCCTCCAGGAACAAGCAGTGACGACAGTGACAAGTGTTCTTCCTCAGGACCAGCCCCACCTGGGGGGAATGAGGGGTCTTAATCTGCAACTGACAGTTACCACTTGTCATCAGTGGCCTACGGTTTCTTGGAGAGAGTGAAGCAATATCGCTTCTCTTGGAGGAAGCAAAGCTTCACAGGGCTTTGTTGGCCTCATCCTGCTGAATGTCCCCACTCACCATTCAGGCATCAGAGAGGCCTCCCGTGAGAAGTGACAGGGACCTGTGGCTTAAAGGATCAGGACAGCATCAACCTTGCCTAAATAAAGCTAGGACAATTACAATATTTGGCCCCTTGACTGGGTGAAAATGGTACTCATTCAACAGCTCTCTGGCACTCCTACCACAAGCCAGGAAGTCACTGTTCCAGGCATAGGAGATACACTGGGGAACCACACAGCCGCTGCTGTCACAGGGCTTCCATTCTAGTGTCACTGGGACATTTCCTGGGTCATTTCCACAACTTCCTGACTCTTTGTGTGGGAATTCAAAAAGGGTTTGGCTGAGAAACAATTATCTGGGAAACAGAGTCCAAAATGTCATCATGGAGGATTTCTTCTAGGCTTCCCCAAGAACATTTTGGGTACCAGGCATAAAGACAAATCTTTTGCCTTCCAAATTAGGTGATAAAAGTAGAAGGGATAAGAACTAAGAGCTATCCTGTGGCGCAGTTTCATCATTTTCTGGCCCACATCATGGGGCCTCTGCCTTGTTTACCCGGTGTTTTAAAACACAGAGCTGGGAGGGGCGCAGGGCTTGCAGAGCTGGCTCTGTGCCCAGGAAGGAGACGCACTCAAAATCAGCCCTGCAGACACGCACCTGGGAGCCGCTTCCCTCCCTTGGCACGTACAGGTATCTTCATCACCAGTGTGTCTCTGCTCAGATTCTGCTTTCAGCCTAATTGTTTCTGTCTGGGATTTCTTTCACTGCTCACTTGGCAGAGAAGCCCAGAGATTATTCTATCAGCCACACTCCGACTTAAGTGATGATGTCTTGCTCATCTCTGCTCCTGGACAAACCTCCTGGGGATCTATCTGTGTGTGGTTGCGTTCATTGATTCTTCTACACCCTCAACCCCAAACCCCTAAAAGGAACAACAATGGCAAGATGTCTACACAGGTTACTCAGCACACACCCTACTTTATACTGAAGCAGCTGCACCTGAGGCAGCAAAGTAGCTCTGCTGACCCGCAGGCCACCCTCACCTCACCCCATCTCCGCTTCGCTCATGCCTTTGGGTTATTCCTTGCTCCTATTTGTCTTAGAGCTACTCTTCCCTCTAAAACATCCATCCTCATTTCCCTGCAGGGATCCTGGCAGAGCAGTTTGTTCCGGACGGGCCCCACCTGCACCTCTACCATGAGAACCACTGGATAAAGTTAATGAATTGGCAGCACAGCACCATGTACCTATTCTTTGCAGTCTCAGGAATTGTTGACATGCTCACCTATCTGGTCAGCCACGTTCCCTTGGGGGTGGACAGACTGGTTATGGCTGTGGCAGTATTCATGGAAGGTAATTTTGTGGAACGGATGGAGAGGAAGGAGAGCCTGACAAGTCATATTTATGAAGGATCAGAGTACAAAATATCAGAAATGTTGCAAATATAATAACCTTCCCCAGAAAATCCACATCTCTGGACTGCCAAAACCTGAATAGGACCTAGTGCTCTACTCTGGATGGGCCTGGTGACATATTCCCTAAAGTAGCCCATGAAAGCTTTGAGGCTTGCAGGCAGCTACCAAAGCCCCGGCTAACACTGCAGGAGTCCTCCTTGCCTTCCCACTGCCGCCAGCAGCCCCTGCTCACGCACGTGCATACTCCTCAGTGTGGATGTATGTGCGCACATACACATGCGTGTACACACAATGCCCCAGCTGGTTGAATGCCACCATGCAGGGGATACACCCCTTTGGTTAAGCGAAACCATACTCTACCTTTTACCCAGGGAGGTACCGTCTTGCCTCCATCACAAGCCTCAGGAGACCCACTCCACTGCTAGGGGAGCGCTGCCAGTATGACTCACACTGACTGGGGTATGAAAATACATTTTGTCATCTAACCACCTCACTTCTGTACCTCAGCAAGAGTCGAAAAAGGTTGAGGGCAAAACTGAATTTCAAGTATACACACACAGTCTGTTACAAATCAGCAACATGCTTCAGCCGGCCCATCCTATACTGACCCCACCATGGGTTCCATAGAGATTTTAAAATACAATCCCTTGCTGCTTTATACTCCTAACATACTCATGAAATACACTTACTCGCATCTGTTTGCTGCCTGTAATGTTATGTACTAACTTCCTAAATGCTGAAGAACCTAGCTGAGACAGGTGTAGGAGGAAACTTCGGTGATGGTGAAAGCCAAGCGTAGCCCTGACAGCTGCCATCTGGTTTGTGGCAGGTTTCCTCTTCTACTACCACGTCCACAACCGGCCTCCGCTGGACCAGCACATCCACTCACTCCTGCTGTATGCTCTGTTCGGAGGGTGTGTTAGTATCTCCCTAGAGGTGATCTTCCGGGACCACATTGTGCTGGAACTTTTCCGAACCAGTCTCATCATTCTTCAGGGAACCTGGTTCTGGCAGGTGATTTTCCACACCCAGGCCCCTCACTGGTCTGGATGGAGAAGCCCCCACCGAGTGCATCCAAGAGAAATCCCTGACGAGAATATGGGGTCTGAAAATGCAGCATTAACGTGCCATGCAAAGGGGTTTAGATGACCCTTTTCCCCCCTTGCCCGCCCTTTGACTCCTAGTTTTATCCGTTAACATCCAGAGGATGCATTAGCAATCCAAAACTTAGAGCATGCACGGTGACGTTCGGCTGCCCTCCCCAGAGGATGGGCTGATGCCTTTCACAGGCTCTGCTTACTAAACTGTCCACTGGAAATGTGGGCCCTGAAGTTCTGTTTTGTTGTTTGTTTTGAGAGAGACTCGCCCTGTCACCCAGGCTAGAGTGCAGTGGTGCAATCTTGGCTGACTGCAACCTCCATCTCCCAGGTTCAAGCGATTCTCATGCCTCAGCCTCCTGAGTAGCTCAGGTTACACGTGCCCGCCACCACACCTGGCTAATTTTTTTGTATTTTTAGAGAGAGGGTTTCACCATGTTGGCCAGGCTGGTCTCGAACTCCTGACCTCGAGTGATCCGCCTGCCTCAGCCTCCCAAAGAGCTGGGATTATAGGCGTGAGCCACTGCACCTGGACTTGTGTTTTTAAGTAAGCCTATACAACCAAAATTAAGCTGAAGCCTTTTTTTTTTTTTTTTTTTTTTTTTTTTTGAGACAGAGTCTCGCTTTGTCGCCCAGGCTGGAGTGCAGTGGCACAATCTCGGCTCACTGCAAGCTCCACCTCCCAGGTTCACGCCATTCTCCTGCCTCAACCTCCCAAGAAGCTGGGACTACAGGTGCCCGCCACCACGCCTGGCTAATTTTTTGTATTTTTAGTAGAGATGGGGTTTCACCGTGTTAGCCAGGATGGTTTCAATCTCCTGACCTCATGATCCACCCGCCTCAGCCTCCCAAAGTGCTGGGATTACAGGCATGAGCCACTGCGGCCGGCTTTTTTTTTTTTTTTTTTAGACAGAGTCTCGCACTGTGGCCCGGGCTGGTGTGCGGTGTCATGATCTCGGCTCACTGCAACCTCTGCCTCCCAGGTTCAAGCAATTCTCCTGCCTCAGCCTCCCAGTTAGCTAGGATTATAGGTGCCCCCCACCATGCCCAGCTCTTTTTTTGTATTTTTAGTAGAGACAGGGTTTCACTATGTTGGTCAGGCTGATCTTGAACTCCTAACCTTGTAAACCGCCTGCCTCAACCTCCCAAAGTGCTGGTATTACAGACGTAAGCCACCACACCCGGCCAGAGCCATTTTTCTATGTGAAAAGGCCTCTTTCTATGCTAACGAAGTGTGGCAACTATGAGGCGGTGGTCACACGTGGGCCACTTCGGTGGCCACAGGAGGACGGCTAGATTGCTTCTCAGGACGACCACCCACAAGACCAACTTCTCTGTGTAATCCCCTAGATTGGGTTTGTGCTGTTCCCACCTTTTGGAACACCCGAATGGGACCAGAAGGATGATGCCAACCTCATGTTCATCACCATGTGCTTCTGCTGGCACTACCTGGCTGCCCTCAGCATCGTGGCCATCAACTATTCTCTTGTTTACTGGTATGTCTGAGACTTTAGTGAAGCTCACTCTAAGCAGGACTGATGTGATTAACTTGCACCATCTGATGAGTGCCGACCACAGGCCAAATTCTGTGCAAGGTACTCTCATGCAGGGAAGGTATCACTACCCTTATTTGCAAACAAGGGGAATGAGGCTTTTCAAAGTTTAATGACCTGTCTGGGTCATAGTAACCTGAGGGACCCAGGTTTCAAATGCAGGTCTCACAGATTTTAAGCCTGTGGTGTGGTGGGGAATACTGCAATGGGAATCAGTACTGGATGGCAGTCCCCACGTAAGGGGTTCATTCTGGACCCATCATCTTATTTCCAGACCTGCCCTCCCTGCTTCCCAGAAATGATGTGACAATCAAAAAATACACCAGAGCAGAATGTTAAGACAACTGCACTCCACCCCTCACTGAAGGCTCCTTAGAGGTATATAGGTAACAGCTATGGACTCCTATGCACTTGCTGCGCCCCAGGCCCAGTGGAAAGCAGCTACACTCTATTATCCCATTTAATCTTCACGGCTTTATGAAGTATGCACTGCTATTTTTTACAGGTGGAGAAAACAAGGCTTCAAAAAGCTGAGTAACTTGACCAAGGTCACCCCACTAATAAATGGCAGAGCCTCTCAGTGCAAGGGTGACTTTTAGCAAATGGTATTACCAGCTCTATTTGCTGTTCGGCTGCCTCTACCTTTTCTTCTAGGTCATTTCTCTAGATCCCAAGCAGAATATTAGGTTGGTGCAAAAGTAACGGTGATTTTTGCCATTATTTCATCCAGAAAGAGTTCCACACGGACCAAAGAGAAGGGAGCTCAAGTCACTTTCTTTTAGTTCTCCTGCCCAGCCACTGAAACAGTAAACCAAGATAGGCAAGACCTTGGCCTCAATTATGACATTCAGTAGTTTCCACCATCGCCCCTTTATCTACTGATGAATATTTCCTAAGTCTAGTTTATAGACATGTAATCACAGTATTTGATAGAAATACAAAGAAAATAGTTTAAGAATCAGTAGATGCCTTCACATCCTTGGTAATGGATTAAGGGAATCTCTGGCTAATTGGCTCTTACTCTTTCTCTATTAAAGCCTTTTGACTCGGATGAAGAGACACGGAAGGGGAGAAATCATTGGAATTCAGAAGCTGAATTCAGATGACACTTACCAGACTGCCCTCTTGAGTGGCTCAGATGAGGAATGAGCCGAGATGTGGAGGGCGTAGATGTCCCACTGCACAGCTGGAATGAATGGAGTTCATCCCCTCCACCTGAATGCCTGCTGTGGTCTGATCTTAAGGGTCTATATATTTGCACCTCCTCATTCAACACAGGGCTGGAGGTTCTACAACAGGAAATCAGGCCTACAGCATCCTGTGTATCTTGCAGTTGGGATTTTTAAACATACTATAAAGTCTGTGTTGGTATAGTACCTTTCATAAGGAAAAATGAAGTAATGCCTATAAGTAGCAGGCCTTTGTGCCTCAGTGTCAAGAGAAATCAAGAGATGCTAAAAGCTTTACAATGGAAGTGGCCTCATGGATGAATCTGGGGTATGAGCCCAGGAGAACGTGCTGCTTTTGGTAACTTATCCCTTTTTCTCTTAAGAAAGCAGGTACTTTCTTATTAGAAATATGTTAGAATGTGTAAGCAAATGACAGTGCCTTTAGAATTACAATTCTAACTTACATATTTTTTGAAAGTAAAATAATTCACAAGCTTTGGTATTTTAAAATTATTGTTGAACATATCATAACTAATCATACCAGGGTACTGCAATACCACTGTTTATAAGTGACAAAATTAGGCCAAAGGTGATTTTTTTTTAAATCAGGAAGCTGGTTACTGGCTCTACTGAGAGTTGGAGCCCTGATGTTCTGATTCTTCAGTCACCCTAAAAGAAGATCTGACAGGAAAGCTGTATAATGAGATAGAAAAATGTCAGGTATGGAAGGCTTTCAGTTTTAATATAGCTGAAAGCAAAGGATAACGAATTCAGAATTAGTAATGTAAAATCTTGATACCCTAATCTTGCTTCTGGATCTGTTCTTTTTTTTAAAAACTTCCTTCACCGCGCCTATAATCCTAGCACTTTGGGAGGCCGAGGCAGGCGGATCACGGGGTCAGGAGATCAAGACCATCCTGGCTAACATGGTGAAACCCCGTCTCTACTGAAAATACAAAAAATTAGCCGGGTGTGGTGGCGGGCGCCTGTAGTTCCAGCTACTCGGGAGGCTGAGGCAACAGAATGGCATGAACCCGGTAGGGGAGCTTGCAGTGAGCCCAGATCATGCCACTGTACTCCAGCCTGGGTGACAGAGCAAGACTGTCTCAAAAACAAACAAACAGACTTCCTTCAACAAATATTTATTAAATATCCACTTTGCAACAGCACTGAAATGGCTGTAAGGACTCCTGAGATATGTGTCCAGCAAGGAGTTTACAGTCAAACAGGAGAGACATGCCTGTAGTTACATCCAGTGTGATGGGTGCTGACAGGCAAGTACAAACCACGATGAGAAAAAGGAGAGGAGGGGAAATGCAGAGCTTGCCCTGTAGAAAAAGCACATCCCAGATAGAGAGGGTAGCACATTAAAAAATGAAAGCTTAAAAAAATATGGAGAACTTAAAAAGATTAAGTTCTACAAACTGATAAAAGTGAGTTAGGACCAAGTTGATGGGTCTTAGAGACCAAATAATACTTTCCATGTGCATAGTATTTTTCAGATTCTGAGATGCACCCTATCTCATTTGATTCTCACAACCGCTTGTAATGTGTAAGAGCATGAGGTCTTTCAGAAAAGCTAGCTGGCCTAGCCGGGCGCGGTGGCTCACGCCTGTAATCCCAGCACTTTTGGAGGCCGAGGCGGGTGGATCATGAGGTCAAGAGATCGAGACCATCCTGGCCAACATGGTGAAACCCCGTCTCTACTAAAAATATAAAAATTAGCTTGGTGTGGTGGTGAGCACCTGTAGTCCCAGCTACTTGGGAGGCTGAGGCAGGAGAATCACTTGAACCCAGGAGGCGGAGGTTGCAGTGAGCTGAGATCTTGCCGCTGCACTCCAGCCTGGGCTACAGAGTGAGACTCCATCTCAAAAACAAAAACAGAACACTCACCATAGCTGTGCCATTCATCTATCAGAAACCTGAAGCCAGCATATGAAGGAAGCAAGTGTGGCACAAATCCTGGGCTGTCACCGTAAACAGCTCCAGTAGGGAGTTCCCATTCTCCGCTATTGCTATTCCACCCATAGGCTGGATAGTGCTGAAGTTACACTTCTGAGAAGTCAGCATCCTGACGCAACCTAAACTTTACACTCACTCCCTGCTCTCCAGAATGCACACGTCTGCCTGTGCAAAAACGACAAGCAGAGTCAGGTGACCTCAGCTAACAGGAATGTGGGCAGGGCTGCGGCTGAATGCCAGAGATACTTTTATGAAATTCCTTGTTAAGTAAATTCAGAAGGGGTTTGTTTGTAGCTGGCAGTAAATACCTAAGACAAGATCTCTGGAATTTCTACCTTTTTTTTTTTTTTTTTTCATTTAAAAACTGTCACATGGCTTTCTATGTGAAATGTGATTCTTGAAAATAACAGATACGCAAATATCAAAGGATTATCAAACGCAGACACACTCGCCTTTCTCAGGTGGAAAGGCCCATTTCCCCGCACTGCATCCTACCTCTCCCCACTGCCAACCTCATCCCGTGCCAGTCTACTTGCCCATCACAAGCTCAACCTGGGAGGCCCATTCACCTCTGCTCTCTGCAGTGCAGGCCTCCCACCTCCTAAGACTGGATCACCCCCAGGCTCGCCAGGATACGTCACAGCCCTCCTGCCCGGAGGAAGGCAACAGAGAGAGACTTGACTTCGAATCAGAAGCTTCTCTTTAACTTCAACTCAGACTCATGTCTTCCATCGGTTAAAGGGGAATGATGACACTGATTTTACAAAATTGCTCTAAGAATTAAACAAAATGTCTGTGAAACAGCTGCAGAGCCAACCAGCCTCCCAGACCCTCCTCCGCTTCGCAACCCCCTAACCACCCAACAACTAAGCCAGGCTGCCTCCATCCCACATCCTTCAGCTCCACCTCTTCAACCCACAAGAGCTTCAATACACTCCAAAAATTAAAGACACGTTTTTAATAACTTGGGCTCTTTCAAGAGAAACAGGGAAGCACCATCACCTCAGAAAGCCTTTACCACTCACTGCTGCCCCAAAACAAGAAATGCATATATTGTTGACAACCAGTGCTTGAATTAATTACATTTTAAAATATCGTCCTGAACTCTGCCTGTAGCTGAGAGGCTGAGAAGCGTGAAATGGCCAGGATTAAATGACCTGCAAATCTAGACTGGCTTCTTTTGGGGCTGGTACTGCCAGGCAGACAGATCCCTGTTCCTTGCACCCCCACTGTCCTCCACCATCTCTACTCTGGATCAAGGGTCAAAAAACTTTTTTTCGAGATGGAGTCTTGCAGGCTGGAGTGCAGTGGCATGATCTCGGCTCACTGCAACCTCCGCCTCCCGGCTTCAAGCAATTCCCCTACCTCAGCCTCCCGAGTAGCTGCGACTACAGGTGCACACCACCACGCCCGGCTAATTTTTTGTAGTTTAGCAGAGACAGGGTTTCACCATGTTGTTCAGGATGGTCTCGATCTCCTGACCTCGTGATCCGCCTACCTTGGCCTCCCAAAGTGCTGGGATTTACAGGCGTGAGCCACCGCGCCCGGCCACAAAAAAAAAAAAAACACTTTTACTTAAAAGGCCATATAGGAAATACTTTAGGCTTCAGGGCCATCCAGTCTCTATGTCAACTACTCAATTCTGCCTTCGAATCTGAAAGCAGCCACAGATAATACAAACAGAAATTGGTCTGGGCTGTGTTCCAATAAAACTTTATTTACAAAAACAAATGGCCAGCCCCAAGGGCCTGGTTTGCAACTCTTGCTCTGGAGCAGAGCAGAATGTATACTCTCTGAACTGCAACAAAGTTTCTGCTGCAAAAGCAGCACCTCTGCTGTCAGTCCCCTCCTCTCTGTCCACTGGCTCTGGACGTCCATGTGAACAGGCTTGCCAAGGACGAAGTGGGCAGGTAAAGCTGGTGGGGGGGGGTGGCCACAATCAAGATCCCAACACCCCTATCTGTAAGAGGCAGTGCCAAGCGAATCCCATTTCAGGGGACCCACTCTACCTCGCTGCCTACGATGAATTCCCATCTTACAGCCTCTCGATTCCTATGCAGTCACCAAGCTGGCTACCACCTTACTAAGATTCTTGCCATTTTCTCATTCTAGTCAAAAGAGTAAGTCATCAGTTTGGTGGAGGGGGCGGCTAAAGCCCAAGTTTGTATTTGATAAAGATGTACAACAGGTTCTTTAAAAAAATAAATTACATAAAATTTTCTGGACACAAAACTCCTATCCAGACCACTAGTCATGGAGAAGACCAGAAGCCAAAAAATACAATCCTCATGGAGAACCAGCCTATTCGCTGTGTGCACTCTGCAACTGGTAAGCCTTCCCTGGGGGTCTTACTCTCAGAACTCTGGCTTGTTGGACATAACTGGTAATTCCTGCAATTTCAACAGAATACTCTCCTAGGTTGGTAGAGAGCAGACCTTGGAACTCTGGAGTGAACCTTTCTCAGGGTGCTCCACTATGGCACGTGGCAGCAGAATTCAGGCCACGAATCCAGGCCACCGTTGCCATCACCCCCCGCCTGGCTGCCTTGAACAGGCAAGCTTAAAACAATGATGCAACCTCCCTGGTCCCTTCTCAGCCAGGACAGACCAGGCATGGTCTTTCACGGAAGCCATCCTCTCTCATAATCATTGTTGCTCAGGTGCCTGTTTAGGAGATGGAGCTGTAGTCACAACAACAGTGGAGACTGCTTTGGAGGAGCCAGAAGCTGTTCCCTGTTGGAGATGAGATGCAGGGACAGTCTGGATGCGCACCTGTTTGCAAAGACAGAAGGTCAAGTCAATGGATTGCAAGCAGGCTCACCAGTTAAGAACAGCAGTGGAATCAGAGAGGAGCCGGATATGGCCAAGAATTTGCCCTGGGCCTTACCTGTGTGGCCTGACCTTGCTGCTGAAGCTGCTGCAACTGCTGAGCAGTGAGGAAACTAACAGGCTTATTGCCAGCAATAAGCTTAGTGCCTGCTGGCATAGTTGTGAGGATGATGTTGCGGCCCAACCCACTGAGGCTGTGGAGGGAAAGCAGGGGTGAGATATAATGATATCGACAGGTATTCTCTGGCCCAGATTTAGGCCATGTATTGAAGGACAACAGGGAGGTCTGTGCCAATGAAAATCCCAGCATTTCAGATTAAATGGAAACCAACTGCTGAGACCACCTTTCTTCCAGCTTCACCACTTCCCATGGCAGGAGAAGACAGTAATCCCAGAAGACCCCAGTGCTCTGGATAAAATAGCCCTTGGCTCTTGGCCCTGACCAGCAGGAATACTGGACAGGGCCCCAGAGAGGTGTGCACTTCTGCAAGAAACGCTCCCCCTAATAGCCACATCTCACAAGCTGCCCTGAGACTGCAGACTGATTTCATCGTGCCCTTTATCCCTGTTCCAATTAAGGCCACAGGTGGCCCTCATTCCCTGAACTGCTTAGGTTCAGAGCTCAAATGTCAAAGGGAGGCTTCCCTCACACCTAGCTGAGCCCCATCCTAGCACTTCCCACACCCTTTTCTCTCCAGTATGCATCACCACACATGTTGCTTTTTTATTATTTCTCTACTTTACAACGTATGCTTGGAGAACAGCAGGGATTTTCATCTGTTTTAATCACTGCACCTAAAACAATACTGGATGCTCAATAAATACTGTTGATGAGCACCATAAAGGAGAGGTGTCAAAGGAGGGCCCCAGAAAGACCAGCCACTTTGCCACTTGGTGACAAGGACTGGTAAGCCCTGCCTGCCACTTCCACCCCCGAATTGGTTCCTTTACCATGACATAGTACTTACTTGGCTCCAAGATTGCCTTTGATGATGGGGGCTGTGACCACGCTCTTGCCCTTCATTGGCTGGCTGATCACAGAGAGGGGAACTGTGATCCGTGTAGGCAACTTCCCCTAGAAAAAAAAAGCAGTCAGGTTTTGTAAGACAGGAGGTAAGGAAAACCAGCAAGTGTCACCTCCAGGGCATCAGGAACTGAGAAGCAAGCACTACAGATGCTGTCAGTCCCCAGTACCCACCAGGGTCTCAAGGCTCCTGAGGTTTGGGCCCAGAAAACCCTAAAGAACTACTTATATACCATAGTCAGGTGAAATCTGATCTTTTATCATCCTCTTTCATGCCACCAGAAGCAGCAGCAACCCATCTATCTGCTTTCAACAGGATAAAACCTGTATCTAAATCACAAAGGCAGGTGTGTCCTCACTTTAGCACAGTCCAAGATTCTGAGTTCCTTGGAGGACAGAGGCTTATCTCTGTATCCCTCAGTACATGGCACAGTGCTGGGCACACAATCACTATTTGGTGAAATAAATTTGAGGAAGGACAGAGGAGCTCAAGAGTTAATACCTAAAGCACACAACTACTCACTGGAGCGCAGAGCCACTGGTGAGGAACAAACAGTAGGGCATGCTAGATTAGGGAGAGGCCATGCTCTCCGGTGCTTTCCATTTCTCCCGGAGATAAGAGAGGTTAGCTAGGGGACACTAATAATAAACTCAATCAAGTGAAAAGTCCAACCCCCAAGCTAATAAAGCCTAAGAAGAATTTTTTTTAGAAACTGAGAAGGCCTAGAGTCTTTGGGACTTCAGGATGGTTAAGATAGGTCACTGCATTACCTGTTTTCAGATGGCCTTGATTTTAATGCTTGACTGGTAATAAAATTTCTATGCAGTAAAATCTTATGTAAATTAAATCTGAGTTTTAAAAAATTCAAGAGGGCTGGCTGACAGGATGCTGGGAGAGGGCATCAGCATTCCACAGAGGCAGGCTAACACTAAGGAGACGGGTACTCAGCTGCACAACTGCGCGGCAGGTCCCCGCACCTATCTCCATGGGGTTCACTCACAGCCTGGAGCCTGTTAAAAAAGCATGCAAAGAGGGCAACAGGCAACAGAATACCTTGAGATGGTACCTCCAGATACATTTACTTATGGTTTTGTTCTTCCTCAAAATGCCTTTGTTGCTTAAAACATCTCAGATCAGTACACTGCCTAGAATGATCCCTTCAGGAACTACCAAAAAGCTGACTAGACAGGGGGAAGTAAGCACCATCAATACTTCCTGCCCCACCAGTTGCACCTACCCAGGTTGATTATAACAGGACAGATGACACTCGATATAACCTTTCTGTTAGAGGGATTCAAAAGAAACAAAAGTGGATCAAGTGAGTGCAGTTTCCCGCTTCCTTATTTCAACTTCTATGATGTGGAAACCTAAATAACTCTTTTTTTTTTTTTTTTTGAGACAGAGTCTCGCTCTGCCATCCAGGCTGGAGTGCAATGGCACGATCTTGGCTCACTGCAACTTCCGCCTCCCAGGTTCAAATGATTATCCTGCCTCAGCCTCCTGAGTAGCTGGGATTACTGGTGCCCGCCACCACGCCCGGCTAATTTTTGTATTTCTGGTAGGGACGGGGTTTCACCATGTTGGCCAGGCTGGTCTCGAACTCCTGACCTCAGGTGATCCGCCCACCTCGGCCTCCCAAAGTGCTGGGATTACAGGCGTGAGACACTGCGCCTGACCAACTATTTCTTTTTTAACCACACTATGTTAAGATTTTCTGTTTTGGGTATTCATTTGACTTATGTTTATATCTTTCTTCACTGCTCTGGCTTTTATCCCAATTTATGAAGGTTTTCCTATATAGCTTGCTCAGTAAAGCGAAACTGTATTTTATACTGTCCATACACACCCCTCTTCTGAACAATGCTCCTTACCTAGAGGCTGAAGAGAAAACACACATGCATCCACAGACACCTGTGTGGGGATATGGGGATTTGGTTTATGATAAATGCAGCCTTTCAAGCTAGTGGGGGAAGCAATAGTTGATTATTTTGGCAAATTTGAAAACTAGGAAGTGAGATTTCTACTTCATCCTATTCACAAAAATATATTTCAAATGCATTAACAATTATACTTTTTTTTTAAACTCAAGGTATTTTATGAAAATAAAGGTTCACATTTTATAATCCTGGGGTAAGGAAGACACAGACACGAAACCTAGAAACCATTAAAGGAAATGCTGATAGATCTAATTAGATACAATTATAAAGATCTGTAGAGCAAAAGACTCCATATATAAGGTTAAAAGATGACAGACTGGAAAAAAACATTTTCTATGTATATAAAGAATTCACATCCATAGACGCCATATCTTCTGGATGTTATAAAAAGCCACGTCAAACAATATGAAAATGCCAAATACCGCAAAAGAAAAGTGGCAAAGATTTACTCACCAGGGAGCACATGCCAATCTCCAAATGAACGGATACTCAACTTCACTCATTATCAGGGAAATGAAATCAAAAAAGAACCCCCTTTTCATCAGTAAGACAGGTATGCAAGGTTAAAAAGACGTGGTATCAGCACTGGTTAAGGTCTAGGGGAAACAGGAGGCTTGCTGATAGGGGCACATGTGGATGTGGCCTTTCAGGCGGCGCCACTGGAGTATCTCAACTCTCCATGTGTGCACCCCCAAGGCTTGCACTAGCACTCTCCGCTTCAGAAACGTTCACACATAAGCCCAGACACATTCGCCACTGCCTGGCTAACAGTGGAAACGCATCCTTTAGCAGAGCCCCCTCTACCGGTTACTACACCATTAAAAAGACCCCAGTCAATATCTATGTATGGCCTAGAACGACCATCAAGACATTCCTAAAAAATAAACATAGCGGCCGTGGCCGGTGACCCATGCCTGTAATCCCAGCACTTTGGTAGGCCGAGGCGGGCGGATGATCTGAGGTCAGGATTATCGTGACCAGCATGGAGAAACCCTGTCTCTACTAAAAACACAAAATAAGCCGGGTGTGATGACACATGCCTGTAGTCCTAGCTACTCAGGAGGCTGAGGCAGGAGAATCACTTGAACCCAGGAGGCGGAGGTTGCAGTGAGCCGAGATCGTGCCATTGCGCTCCAGCCTGGGCAACAAGAGTTAGACTCCATCTCAAAAATAAACAAACAAATAAAGCAAATCACAGAATATATAAAGTCTCTCATGGGTGTTTTTTCAACTACGTGTACATGTATGAAAATGCTCAAGAAAAGGACTAGGAGGATAAATGCCAAACTACCAACAGCAATTAGTCTTCATGAAGGGAGAACTGGAACGTAGTCAGGTTTTATTTTGTCTGCACTGTTCTTTACCATTTGAAAAGAATGTATGCATGTACCACACTTTGATAAATTGTGTTTCAAAGGAAACACAGTCTGACAGATAAATTGTGTTTCAAAGGAAACACAGACAAAAGTCTATCAGTAAATAAATCTATTTGGGGTAAATGAGGTGCTTTTAGGGCCTCTAATTTCCACTCCTAAAAAGAAGTTTCCTAGTTTTTAGGGAGTTTCTCGGGTAATGGGCAGTTGAGCCTTAAGTTTTCTAAAAAGAAGGCCTAAGCTTTACCACTAGTTACTCACAGCCTGGGACGTGGACACAACCGTGGTGCTGACAGGGACCTGCCGCACGGTGGGGGCTCCTGTGCCGATGTTGATGGGGGTGCTTGCAGCCCCAGAAGCCACAGCTACAGTCTTGGACACAGCAGCATTCATACTGGGTAAGGACACCGCTGAAGTATGGACAGTTCCAGACCCACTGGCCACCGAGGCCCCTTGCTTGGCGTGGGTTGCAACGGTGATGGTCTGGCCTGCTTTGGGAGGCATCACTCCCAGTCCCTGCACGATGCGGATCGTGGCAGCTGGTTTTGCTTCTGAAGAGGCCACTGTGCTTTTTCCCTTCTGGTCAGCCACACTCACGCCAAGAGCTGGCATCAAGCGAAAAGCCGAACTTGAGGCTTCTGTTGGCTTGAGGTCAGGAGTCACTTTGACCACAGTGGTACCTGTTGGAGTGGATGAAGGGGCACTGGCTGAACTGGCCTTGGCAGGGCTATCAGCTGCATGTACTGGATTGGAAGTGACGTGTAAGGTGGCAGAGATGCCTTTGCCTGTAGTGTTGCCTCCTGTCCCGAAGAGGTCCTGGGTCAATTTGACTGTGGTAACCTGGGACTTGGCCAATGTGGCCATCATGTCCGGAGTGATTCGCAGAACCGTCTGGCCCTTGGCATCTGTGGTGATGGAAGAGGGCGGCAGACGCAATACATCCTTACCCTGGATGCGGAAGTTAGTGGCTGTGAGTGGAATGCTGTTGCCTGTTTGGGGCTTCACACCAAGCTGCCCAGTGATTGCCACCTGAATGGGGAGAAGCAGCACTGATGAGGGATTCACAATAGTAAACCGGTTACAAAATACAACTAGACAAACTTCCGTTTCATGGGTAGATGTTTTGTATTTTTTTTTTAACTTTTTATTTTGCCAACATTCACAGAAGTAGAGAACAGTATAACAAACCCTTATACCCTTTCACCCAGCTTTAAAAATTAATACTTTGTTTTAGCTATCCCTCCCCACTGTGGTGGGGGAGGGAGGAATTAGAATATATTAAAGTAAATCCAAGATCTATTATTTTACTGATCAGTATCTCTGTACACATCTATAACCTAGAAAAGGACTTTTTGAGATGGGGTCTTGCTATGTCACTAGGCTGGAATGCAGTGGTACAATCAGAGCTCACTGCAGCCTCGAACTCCTGGGCTTAAATTTCCTCCTGCCTCAGTCTCCTGAGCAGCTGGGACTACAGGTGTACAACTGAGCCCGGCTTCCCACCTCCTAAGGCCAATTCCCTCATGTGTAACAGATGCAAGCCTTTTAACCTTACTCAGGGACTTCGTCTCTCTGTGGCATGATCTGTCTTCTCCCTTCTACTGGACTACGGCCATCAGAATGCAAACGTGCTGTAATACTTCCCACCCTAAAAAACAACCAATCCTGGCTAACTCTACACCTCCCTCCGCCTACTCCACTCCACATTCAACTCCAGTTCTCTGCTCTCTTCAGAAGCAAAATTCCTCTAAAAACTACCTATATAATCACCCCTTGGTATGTGCGAGACACTGGTTCCAGGATGCCCCTAGGTAGATACTAACATCCACAGATGCTCAAGTCCCTTACACAAAATGCACTATCTCCATAAAAGCAACAAACATCCTCCCGTGTAGTTAAAATCATCTCTAAATTACCTATAATATCTAATACAATGTAAATCCTGTGTAAATAGCTTCTATACTCTATTGGTTTTTTAATCTGTATTATTTTTTGTTGTATTGTTGTTTTTTACTGGGGTTTTTTCCAAATAATCCATGGTTAGCTGAATCTGAGGATGTGGAACCCACGAGTACAGAGGCCAATCATACTCACTGTCTCCACTTCCTCGCGTTCTCTTTTGAACCCATTCCCCAAAAGCCACCAATCCACTGGCCCAGTGAAGCCCACGCATTATCCTGATCCACCGAGTCTCATCTCACGCTGCCACTACACCTCACACCTTCCCGACCACACTTTTCCCTGTCTTGCAGTCTCCACGCCTCAATTTTCTTCTACCTCAATAAATGATGCCACCATCTAAGCAAGCGCCCAAGCCAAAGCCATGGATGGGGTAAGTCTCACCTTCCTCCTCTCAGACGCCTACTCAAGCCACCAGCAAACCGCGCTGGCTCCCACTTCAACCACATCCAGACCCCACTACTCCCTCCACCTCCGATGAACGGTCACTCCCATCTGCGGCAGCCTTGCCTCTCACCTGGACGACTGCCACTGCCTCCTACAGGGGTTCCCCATTTCCATTCTTGTCCCCCATTGTTCATTCTACCCAGCAGGTGGATGTTTCTTTAAATGTAAACCAGATCAAGTCACCCTTGCTCACCATCTTCCAGTGGTTCCCCCTCACATTTAAATTAACGTCAAAGCCCCATATAATCTAACTACTGGCAACCTCTCCCATCCTCATCTTCTAACACCCTCACACTTGCTCCCTACACTCCAGCCACAATGATTTTCCTCTCGTTCCTCAATCATATTCCTGACACAAAACATCTGCACTTGCCATTCCTGGGCCTCGAATGTTTTATCTCCCAATCATCACTTCATGGCACGCTTTCTTTCATCTCTTTCAAATGTCACCTCCCCAGAGAGGCCTTCTCCAATCACTGCAGCTAAAATAACACACTACTGCTCTCCACCCCTGAGCCTGCCTACTGATTAGCATAGCATTTATTACTATCTCACACTGAGGTACTTGTCTCTTAGCTCTATGAGAATACGAGTTCTGCGAGGGCAAGGACTTAGTCTGTTTAATGTACCATTAAATCTCCAATACTTAGGACACTCTCTGGCTTAATGTTTGTTGAACAAAAAAAAAAACATTACTTTATCGTTATGTGGTTCCATTTCTCCACCTGTAAATAATAAGAGTGCCTACCCCACAGAGCTAAGAAGATTAGACTATTTAACAAGCAAAAAATGCTTAATGCGGTGCAGGCACACAGGAGGCACTCCTATCAGTATTAGTTGCTATACTGCTTACAATTCTTTGAAGTTCGATGATTATTCTTTTATATTCACAACCAAGAAAGTAGAAGCAAATTCTACTTTCACGAGTGGTAAACTGAGAAGCCAATAAAATGTGGCCACGGAAATTTCACTAAATAAACTCATGAACAGTCTATTCTAAATCCAGAAACTCGACTACTGAATGCTGAATTAAACGGAATGAAACAGAAGAAATCTCTTCAGCATCTATCAAAGCTGCACTGCCTTTGCCTTTGGTGGGAACTCACACCTAAGTATCTATAAGCTGAGAGTCGAAGATGACAAATCTTCTTCCCATGGGCATGCAGTCTGGCCAAGAACCTCCTGCTCCAGTGGTCCCTGCTCCAGGATGAAGGATTGAGATCCACGTGGAAAGAGCCCCACCTACCTGCTTGATGATGTTCTGTCCTGTGACATTTTGAATGACGGCAGCCGTGGAGGCACTGGGAGCAGAGGTCCCAGGAGAACTCGTGGCTGGCTTACTCACAGGGCTGGCTGTGGCAGGGAGACTTGTCACCGTGAGCCCTGTCTGCCCGGGTCCAGGCCGCTGCACAGTGGCTGCCGTAGTCTGCGCTTTGACGGGCACAGTGGCCATTACTGTCTAGTTGAGGGCATGAGGCCGAGAGCTTAATTAGACTCTAAGATGCAGACCAGCACTCTAAGCAAGAGTCTCCCTCAGCACCCAGGAAGCATTGCTCTCAAAGAGCTTCTAATCCCACAGTACTTAAGGCACACCACTCTCTAAAATGGACACTGTAAATGTCTCATTTGTGTATATCTTAATTTTCAGAATTTTACATTTAACATCTCATTTTATTCCTACACACTGAGGACAAATACTATCTTACCCCTTTTATAGCAAAGGAAACTGAGACAAAGAGGACACAAATGTTCCGTAAACTCACATAACTAGTTCATGGCGTAGCTAAGACTAGAGGCACAGCAGAAGGAGCCTGAGAGGCAGACTCACAAGGTCCGCATTTACAACCCGCCTCTACGAAGATCCTGATGTTAGGGTCCCGGGGAAACCACCAGACTGCTCTGAAGATCTGATTCCCAACACATAAACACACTATCTAAAAACACTTACACAGCTCTGAACATTCAGTGGCTTATTCCAATGAATGTCATCACCACTAGCAATAATCTATGGCTCCCCAGTCCTTACCCAGACACTGCCCATCTGACTCATCAGCCCACCTCTGGGTCTGCATCCCTGCTTCCCAATGACCACAGCTTCCCTGTTTACCTGGGGCACTACTTTGGTCTGTGTGGCAGTGGCTGGAACCCGGATCTGCGGTCCTGCTGGCATCTGTGGCAATGTCTGTGCCGGCCCTCCCGACTGCTGGGGAACAGCAGGAAGGCTAGGCTGGGCCACCACTCGCACCTGAGACAGTCCAGCAGAGCCAGAGTGGCTCACGACCCGGGCGGCAGCCTGAGAACTGGGTGTAGTCTGGCTGGAAGCTGGGGAAAGCATTGTTCCCAGATGTGGCATTGTTGGTGAAGACACCAGAAGAACACTATGAGGAACATCGGGGAAAGACAAAAAACAAAAACTTAGGACATGCATACAAAAGAACTCTAGAACGAAAAAGCTGAAGAAAAGGAGGAACTTACCCCGAGCTAGACTTAGCTGGTTCTGAGACTGTGGAAGGGCCGCTTTTGTTCACTGCCGATACAGGTGGAGGGGAGATGGGAATGGCGGGCAATGCTGGTGTGGTGGGGGTTACAGGTGTGACTGGGGTGGGTGGCATACTGGAGTCACTGAGGCTCATCTGGCTCTGCTCAGAAGGGCCACTGCTAAGGACCTTTATGGAGCTCTCCTTGCTACTGGACTTCTAGAACGGAAGACAAAGAAAACTCACCTGGTGTCGTGAAGATCCCCCTAAAGGAAGGGACACCCCTACAGGCATACCAAGTGAAAGCCGAGCAGCCACTCTTAGTTGCCTCCATCCCAGAATCCCTAGGGCAGACACTCTCCTGAAGTCACTTACCACCTTGGATGGGGGCTTGGGTTTTTGCTGAAGAGCTTTTCTGGCTTTAGCTGCAGCTGCTTGTGCTTGGTGAATCCGCTCTGTGAACAAGAGGGGCAAGCTTCAGCCAGAGTTTAACCTTAGCAAACTAAAAAGAGGGGCTTTGTTAAAAACCAACACCTTGCCAGTGGACTGAATCCTGCCTCTACCATCTTGTCCTACCTATATGCCAATGAAAAGAATAATGGAATTGGGGTAGAAAGTCAGAACATATCCCCAGTCTGGTCGGACAGTGCCCAGAGGCCTCACACACCAAACTCTTCTTCACTCCGGTCACGATGCAGGTAGATCCACAGCTTTCGTCCAATGTCGTATTTCACACAGGGATCTTTTTCATAATGTAGCCGATCCAGTGCACCACTCACTACTGTATTTACCTACAAATCAGACACAGGGAAATAAGAAACAAGTCAAGCTTAGATAACAGAAGTTATTTGGACTCTAGGAAAAAAATGTCATTGTATCTAAATCACAGCTGATGCAGATTCTATCTCAGCCTAGCTGCGTATTCCCAATAGTTCCCCAAATCGTTTGACGAGACAATAAATGCTGTTAAGACTACTGAGATACTGATCACAGTATAAGGATACTGTGAAGTAAGTGACCAGTCTGCCCTTTATCATAAGCTAAAAGAAAGCCTAGAGCAAAATTTGTGTTTCACTAACAGCAAGGGTTTTGATCACTATGCATTTTTCAAGGTATATTTTTCACTTCATTCAGTTTTTAAAAATTTTGTTATATTTTGTATTTCCTGATAAGTTTTCTTAAATCCATTCTGGAACAAAGCAAAAGAAATCTCTTCTCCGTCCTACCTGAGTGCTGGTGACATCTGGTGCAAGAAACTGGGAGTCCTTAAGCAGTTCACAGATCTCTGCCCGTGTGCCTTCTCCATTAGGCAGTCGAGCCGCAGCGTCCCGAACTGATGACATGAGAAAGCACACAGTCCACAAGTCAGGCAGGGTTCCTACGGAGGTACAACCTCCTGTACCTGCAGTGATGGGCAAAGCTGCCTGGGGTTCCTGCTCCTCTACCTTCCCTGATGCCGGATTAGGTGCACTCTGCCCTCCAGCAGCTGGCAGCTCAGCCACTGGAGTTCCCTATACACTTCTTTTTTTTTTTTTTTTTTTTTTTTTGAGACAGTTTCGCTCTTGTCACCCAGGTTGAGGTGCAAGGGCGTGATCTCAGCTCACTGCAACCTCCACCTCCCAGGTTCAAGCAATCCTCCTGCCTCAGCCTCCCAAGTAGCTGGGATTACAGCCGTGCACCACCATGTCCAGCTAATTTTTGGATTTTTAGTAGAGACAGGGTTTCATCACGTTGACCAGGCTGGTCTTGAACTCCTGAGCTCAGGTGATCCACCTGCCTTGGCCTCCAAAAGTGCTGGGATTACATGCATGAGCCATCGCATCCAGCCCTCATACACTTTTAAGAGTCACTTTTAGGTAACACCTTAAGAATTCAGAGGGCCTGTGAACTCAGGTGGGAAGCAAAATTACATCTTAAACTGAAATTAAGTATTTCCTTTAATTATGAACAAAGGGAACAAACCATATACTGCAGTGCTGTGATGGTGTAATAGAAATCAGACATTTTCATATATTACAGCTACTGCAGATAGCTAAGAATATCATTTATACTCATCACTACTTGGAAATTTCAAGAAATGTCAGACCTCCTGCTAAATCTTGTCATATAACATCATAGTAACAACACATATTTCTGCACCATAAACTTGTTTTAACATTTTGATAACTACTTCAAAACAACTGGTCTCTTTTGTAACTGTATTTTATTTCACACATTTAAAAGCATAACTCTGAGAAGGGGTCCACAAGTTCCACCAGACTGCCAAAGGGATTCCTGGCATTCAAAAAGGTAAGAATCCTCACTGTTAAATGAAGCATAGCCTGGAGAAAGCAAATTCCTGTATTTAACCTATTTAGCTGGTCTGGGAGCAACTCCTAAACGAACATAAACGTAAGCCCAGACTTAAGGAAGAAGACTCGGAGCTGAAGATGTCCCCTTCAGCTCCCAAACTGCAATGCTTTGAAAAACTATGCCTTGTTCTCAAAGCCTACCCTGGGTGGAGGGGTAAGGGGAGGACAGAGTTCAGAGGTGGTAAGAGAAAAGCCGCGGGGTGAAGAAAGGGATCTCTGATAATCGACACGTGCCACCTACCAAGAGACAGAATGGTGACGTAGGCAGGCCGGTCGGAGCGCAGCAGGGAGTGCTCCCGAGCCTTGTTGAGCGAGGTCTCCTTGTCAAACACGCCCTTCACTGGCCCCACCACAGACTCAAAGCCATGCATGCGAAAGGTGAACGCCTTATGGGGTTGGCTATACCTGTAACGCTCCTACCAAGAGACAAGGGACAAGAGTTCTAGGTCAGAATTAGTGGGGTTCTCTCTCGGGCTTCCTTACAGTATAAGCAGATCCACATGGAACAATTAAAACAGGAAGGAACAAGTGATTCTAGTAGGAATGTTCAGCCAACCGCAGTGGGAAAAGGATGGTTCTCAGAGCCAGTCACTGAGCAGAGGGACAAGGAGGTAATATGAAGGCACTTTGCTACCTGGAAGACAAGATCATCCAAGTATTTCTTACTCCCCTTCCCCACACCGTTTCCACCCCCAACAAGTAATCCCAGCCAACAGAAGGTCTAAGGGGAAAGGTATGAGTTTCTTGCAAGAAGGTAGATGCAGGAGAGTCAGGCTCAGAGCGTCTCTCTGCATGGCTCACAGAGGCAGAGACTTACACTGGCTTTTAGGTTCTTACCTGCTCCTGAAAAACCCGTTTCTCCTCCCCCGTGCTGGGACGCACCACATAGTCAGTTCTTCTGGAATATAAAGAATTCTGTATCAACCCTGACAGCTGGCACGTGTGTCAGACCCATTGCCCCTGCTTCAGAACCATTCCCACTGTGACATGGAAAGATGTCCCTCAAGAAGCACTCAATTCTTACAAAGGCGAAGAGCCCACCTTCCAGCTCCTACGAAGTAACTCCTGTTGGTAATTACAAAATCACTTGATTCTTAGAAACCCAGAAAGGTACTGGGTGGATAGATGGGCAAGAGGCTGACATCTTTACCTACTGCTTTCAATATTGCTGTTAAGTAGGTCCATTCTAAAGGCAACAAACAATTCGGCCTTAGAGGAACAAAGGGCTTCAGGTGTGTTAGATAAGGGTTGTTTTTCTACCTCCAGGGAAAGTACCCGGGGCTTGAGATCTACACCTCTATTACATGAAGCAAAAGTTCTGCCACACTTAGACTGGGCCTCTGACCTGGTGTCAGAAAACTACCGAACCATGCCAGGAAAGAAAAAGAAACACGGGACAACATGATATAAAGAGCCTAGGACTAAGAGTCAAGAGATCTAAGTTCTAGCTGGGGTCCTGCTGCTAACCTTCAGCAAGTCACTCAACTTCATGCTTCCATTTACTGGACTAAGATGGCCTAGATGAATAATTCTCAAGTAGGAGCCCAGGGAGGAGTACACATTAAAAAAGTATGTCCACCTACAAAGCAGGTCATATGCCCCTTGGAGGCTCTCCTGCCGGCCCCTCTCTCCACCACAGCCCCTTCCACAAGGAGTCCCGTTCACTCAGGGGGTGCGGCCAAGTCAGGAAGAACCAGGGGACTCCTCAGAGCTCTGAAGCCCATTACAGCTCTAGCATACCAAGAAGTATTAACAAAACCAAGGCAGTATCTGAACTACAGTTTCCCGGGACACCACCCACCACTACAGTATTGTACTCACACCCGAGGGACAGGTGTTGTGGCATCTGAGCTGTCTTCATTTTCTTGCTGGAGAAAAAGAAAACGTTGACAGGTAAATGGACTAAAGAATTTGGGCAAACTTAAGAGCTCTGGAAACCTAGTGAGAAGGATCTGGTATTTCTTAAAAAAACATACCTTACAGAAGGCCTGATCTTTGGTCTCTAGCCATAGCTGGAAGAGGGCAGCTAATTCCTTTTCATTATCTTGGGATTGGCCTATTAGAGGAATAAAGAGATAAAAAAATAAGAAGATCTAAGGTATTATTGAGAATCCTGCTTTCTCTTTACTAGCTGTAACTACAACACAGAGAGATTCTATCAGGAGCTGTAGCAACAATCCTTCACACATCCACTGCCTTCCAGCTGGCGGAAGTCAGCCTGGACCACCACTCTTGGATGCCACCTAATGAAATCATTCACTCCGTAGGCATTCGCTGAGTACCCACTGTGCCACGCACTGCATGTGACACTAAGGTTACTCGGTGAATTCGGTCCCCACCCTCATGGGAGTTTACAGTCAAGTGAGGAAAGAGCACATATTTTAAAATCAATTCAAAAAGTGGTAAGCATCACAAAGGATGTCATCATAGCTTATACCAAGGTAATTATTCTATTTTTGTAGGTAAGAAAGGCTTCTGGCTAGTGGGGCACAGAGAAAATTCTATTCACTAGCATAGCAGTTAAGACCCAGGGGCAGGAAAAAGCTTGACTTTCCACAACCCGCCTAGAAAGAGATAAGCCCTGTCTCCTGTGCCCTCTTCTCAGGTCACTCTGTTCAGGCTGTCTGAGACCCTGATGGCACCTGTGTCTCCTGCCCAGCATAAAAGCCACAGGACCATCATCGGCCAGGTCTGCTTATGTGATGAATGCAGCTACCCTTCTCAAAGGGGCTGTTTACCTTGTTTTCATGGTCAATACACAATATCACTATTTGCAGAAACCTCCCAACAATGGCAGAGTAGCTTCAACTAAAGCATCTGGCCGACAAGCTTCAAACGCTTATTATCTGGCCCTACAAGAAACATTCTGCCAGGCCCAGGTATATGTGCTCCCTCCATGGCTACTGCAGCCTGACAGATGGGGGAAGTGCTTGCAGTCAGCTACCATCATCACCTTCAGCTCACGGTGGCTTCGCCTCCACCGTTCCACTAGAGAATCACGCTCACTGAAAAACTCACAACTTCCTCCATGTTCGCAAATCTTTAGTCTTTATCTTACTGAATCTTTTAGGAACTATGGAGGCAAATGACCACTCCCCACTTCTCAGGCGATCCGGTCTCCTGGCTCCCAAGACTCAGGAAAACCCTGCTCCAGGCTTTCCCCATCTCTATAGTCAACCCCTGCCCCCGCACTCTCATGCTGTCACTCAGCCCCTCTGCCGTGAAGAGCCCTCCTCGGCCCTCTCTTCTCACTCTGTGCTTCCTCCTCAGGTAACAGCATCATCTGTGCCCTGCACCACACACATGCCAACACTCTCCCCCTTAAACTCTCTGGTCTGAATTCTAAACCCACACATCCTACTGTCTATTCAACAACTCCACTGAAATACCTCAAATGCAGCTCTAAAACTAAAGTCAGGCTGGGTGCAGTGGCTCACACCTGTAATCCAGCACTTTGGGAGGCCAAAGCAGGTGGATCACCTGGGCTCAGCAGTTCAAGACTAGCCTGGACAACATGGGGAAACCTTGTCTCTACTAAAAATACAAAAAACAGCCAGGCATGGTTGCGCACGCCTGTGGTCCCAGCTACTCAGGAGTAGGAGGAGGCAGGAGAATTGCTTGAGCCCGGGAGGCAGACGTTGCAGCGAGCCAAGATCGTGCCACTGTACTCCAGCCTGGGGGACAGAGCAAGACTCTGTCTCAAAAAATAAATGAATAAATAAATAAATTTAAAACACTAAACTTGGGATCTCCACCCTCCAAGTCCAGTCCTCCACAGCTGCTACCTGCACGAACAACACCTTCCTTCACCAGCTGCAAATCTAACAGGAGCCATGCCTCACACCATTCTCCTTCATTCCCCACAGCCAAGCCATAACCAAGCCCACCTAACTCTTTCTCAAACGTATCCATCCTCTCTCCCTGTGTCTAAATTACCGTCAGCTCTCACAGCCCGTGGGTTGTGTGACTGTTTTAGATCAAATCTTCCCCATGGAAAGGTTCTACCTCCTCCACCTCAAATGCTGCTGCCTCCCCTCTGCCTGCCTGGCTCAGTCCTATTCAGCACACACCTCTGCTCAGATGCTGCTTCCTCAGGAAGGTCCTCCAAACTCTGCAAACTACATCAGTTCCTATTATCATAAACCCCCATCCTCTCTGGTACTTTTCCTTCACAGAAAGGATCATTTTGTCATTAAATCTAAGTAAGTATTTCTTCCCCAAACAGACCTTAGGCCCTACGAGAGGAGCACACTGTCTCAGAAGCCATTGTGTCCCCCAGCACCTAACAGTGCCTGACACCCAGAAGCTGAATAAATGTAATAAATAACGAATGAATGAGTCTACCGTTTTCATAACCTGCTCTCCATATGCTTCTCCACAGACCACTCAGCACAGAGAAGTGCCTGTGAATTTCAAGAAGAAACCAACACTGGATTTCTCTCTTTTCACCATCACCAGGTAACAGCCTCCAAGTGACTTCAGATGCATGTTATGACAACTTACACACTAAGTGGGCTTTATAAACTTAAAAATAACAACCCTGTTCTTTAGAAACAACTTATTCGGGGCTGCTGCACATTCTCCTCAATAGCAAAGCCCATTTTTAGGAAAGAAAAAATTTATATTACAAATTAATCCAAAGTCATCTGTATGATTAATATAAATGTTGATGCTCTTGCAAAATACCCTTGCAGATTTAAATTTAGCCATCACCAGACTACATCATACAGAAAGGCTATTCCTTCCATCTCAGCTTTGGTCCAACCAGAGGAGTTAGTTAACCCACCTTGAGAGTACAAAAAGGGTGTTGAAGGACTCCTTCACAGAGCAAAATAAGGTCTGATATTGCTTTTTTAAACCAATCTGCAGGACTATATTGACTGGAAGGCAAATAAACTTAGGGGAGGAAATGGGAGAACAAAAACCTGTTGGGGTAGGTAATACGGATCACTTACCAAGCAACTTCCACTGCTGGGTTTTCTCTTTGAATTCAACAAATGGAGAGAAACTGGAAGGAACAGCTGCAAGAAATGGACCACATAAACAAGCCATACAGGTGCATCCCTGAGCTCCGAAACAGCTTTTGAGTGTTCCACAGTGTATTAGAAAAGCAAGAACCTTCAAGGCATAGCATTATGCAAAGGCATGATGGATTACACGAGCAAAGCTGCAGTTTATTCTAATAATTAATTAGACAAAAGGGGGAAAAATACTGACCCTGCAAAAAAGAGCATCTTACCTCGACTTTCTCCAGCAAGATACTGCAGGGCTGGTAGTACCAACTCAGCCCAGTTGGGGGCCGCAGAGAACCAGCTGTTGAGGGAGCTGGCTGGCGATGACTGCCAGTCCAAAACTCGCTCCTCTAGCTGAGGGAAAGCAAAGGCAGAACCCACTCAGACTTCTCTTCCACACCAGCAATTCCACACAAGTGCCACCACAAGCTGCAGTATATGCATCCGGTGTTTGTCCGAATCACAAAGCAAGTTAACTACAGAGCGCTGAGAGGAACTCAGAGTTCCACTTCTCAAGCTATAGACCATTCAGGATTTGAACACTTTGAAAACTCTAATGTACCTCCAACTTTTCCAAAACTCTTACCATAGGAAGGCTAGCCTGACTCTCCAGCAGCAAGATCTCTAATAGAAGAGAGAAAAAGCTGGAAGATATTTCATTGATTCCAAGGCAAGGCTTGAGGTCTTCAAGGGGCCTAATGAGGGAAGAAAAATGTAAGAACCAAAAAGACCAAGAACACATCCTAGATCGATTCAGGCGCCCAAGCGTCCTAGCAGTCATAAAAGAGTTCCAGAAAGGAGCAAACAATATATTTTCCCAGCAGTATCCCTGGGACTCCAGGTCTACAAGTCCAACATACTTACAGCTACGACAAGCCCTAGGGGCCAGGACACAGCCTATGGCTTACCCATTCACCCTGAGAATTACAGAATCTCTGTTGCTCACTTACTCTTCCTTGATAGCAGGAATTGCCAGCGGAGAGGGGGCCTGTGAGAGAGGTGCAACCCCTTCAGTACTGCTTAGTGGCTCGGCCAGGTCCTCTGCCTCTGATTTGATCGTTTTTATTTTCTTCTTCTTCTTTTCCTCTTTTTCCTTAACCTTTTTTTTAAGGACAGCCAAGTCATATAAGGCTAGAAAGGCAAAGTAACACCAGTCACAGAAATGTATCTCCTACACAGGGAAGTGAGGGGTCTTATCTGCATATTCTTTTCCCAAGGCCCACCAAAGATAGAAAAGTCTCAGTAATAAAACACTCAATGAAACCAAATTCATTGAGTGATTTATAGCTTTTTTTTTTTTTGAGACAGGATCTCACTCTGTTGCCCAAGCTGGAGTGCAGTGGTGCGATCATAGCTCACTACAGCCTCAAGCTCCCCGGTTCAAGCGATTCTCCTACCTCAGCCTCCCAAGTATATGGCTTAATTTTAATATTTATTAAAGAGCTGATGCTCTGTTGTACTGATTTTACATTCATTTCCCACCTGTTAGCCTGTAAGAGGTAATAATAAAGGTTACCAGCATGAAAGAGGCCATGGTTTCATTTATTTTTGCCATGTTATGGGCTCACGCAACTTAACACCATAGTCAGATGAAGGCTCCTAGAGGGGCCCAGTCATTTACCTGCCAGAGAGCCCTTCCTGCCAGCATTTACTCGAGTCATGATGTCATTGAGGGTCAGGTCCCCTGTCAAAAGGTCCGGGTGATCCTAGATGTGATATCCAGAATTTGGTCATGGAGGCCCAAAAAGGAGCAAAAACTGAGGTGACTTTGCCAATTTATGTAACAATTAGATGTTAGGTACACTTGGGGAAATCACATTGAGTCAAAAATATAGAGAGATAAAACTATTCATTTTTTCCCTATCATATCCCCATTTAATTAAAAATAACTTGATACTGCTGCATAGAACCCAGTTCCAATCTTTCTACCGTACAGCATTTAATTATAAAGCTCTTCTGCATTCCTTGTCTCATGTGCTTTGCAAACAGTCTTGTTAAGTATTACTATGTTTTACAGAGTCTGGAAATGGGCTTTAAAGAAGTATCACAGTAACTAGAAAAGAGAGAGAACTCAGTACTGACTTCTGATGTGGGGTTCTTCCCATCTCACCTCCTAGTCTTAGAAGGACTGTCTTTTCTTCCCAAAAAGGTATCATCTTTTCTCCACTGAATTCTCTGGCTTGGTGCTAGCTACCTCAACTTGGTAGCATGCAATAATGGAAACAGTAAAAAGTGGGACAAACCCAGGGCCCAACTCCTGGCTCTGCTGCTTCCTGGCTATAGGACCAAGGACAAGCTCCCTAACCTCTTGAGCACTGCTGAGGTGGAGACGACGATTCCTATACTCGACACTGTCACTGTAACAATTAAGGCAGACACTACATTCAGGAGGCCCTGCGAAGTCAAAGCCACCGTGCCTCATATCGTTGATGCTAGCTAGCCTCGCCAGCTGCTCCAGTGCCCACAGTGGTAGGGAGGACAGACAGACGAGGCAGTGATGCCCCGTGTCTTCCTCAGGACAGCCAATCCTGAGACATCAGGCTGAAAACCACACGGCCGCACGCCCTTCCCATCTTACTGGCTGACGTTTCCGCTTCTCGTGGTGCTTCTTTAACATTATCTTCAGGTCACTGTCCCCCAGTTCTACTTTATCTGAGAAAACAAACCAAACCATATTCACTACCATGATTCTCCAATTTACATCTTTCTGCTCACTTGTCAAAAGTAAGATATTTCTGAGTTTCCCTTCTGACACCTGTGAACTACAAGTACCAAAAATCTTTAAAGTCACAGGATCGACACTTCCACTTTTCCATACGTTGGTAATAAATGACTTCTGTGACTCAGCTGGTCCTAAAACACACTTAAAGTTCTTAACAATCTTTGCTTCCTGTTCCAAACAAAAACTCTTCTCCAAACTCACAGACACTCTGGAGAATGGTTTGGCTCTGGTTATTCCTTTGTCCACTTACCGAACTGCCCCTTCGTACTACTGTTTCAAGATTTTGCTTTCTTTAGCCCAAAATATCAGCTTCTGAGAAAAAATTTTAAAACAAAAGAAAAAAGGCAGGCCTATCTCCAGATGTAAAAAAAAGTAAAATGGTACAAAAACTTTGCCAAACAAATCACCTAGTTTTAGGGAGTTTTATTTTCCTGGTAGGTAGGAATCTGCCCCCACCCACCTCCCTCTAAAGGAGTTTTCAAGTCTCCACCGCAATGTCCCAGAATGGTGACAGCGGCAGCTCGGTTCTCACCTGCGGTTTTCATATCCGTGGTTGAAAGTGTGGGCACCACCCGCAGGGGCACCGCAGGACTAGGAGAACGTGCTGGAGAGCTCGGAAGCCATGAGCTGAGATCTTCAAAAGAAAATTGTTCTTGTAAATCCAACGCGGCTGTGGACTCCAATAGGGGAGATTGGGTAAGTGGCCATTTGGGTTCAACAAGGCTAAGCCAACAACATGGAGGCCAGGGTTCCACAATCCTTTCTGACCCTACCCCAGAGGAGCTGGAGCACACTTAGGTCATCTAACGGCTCTTCCAGGAAGAGAGACTTCAACAGAGTGCTGGGGTTGCATTGCAGCAGGCCAACAGCCACTACTACTCTCCTGTAAGGGGAAAACAGTTCTCTCAAGTGGCAAATGGGACCGGTCAGGCCCACTGTGGAGAACCCCGTCGTGCAGGGAGTCATCTGGCGGGCTCTCATCTAAGCTCAAATGCCACATGGCCACAAGGGTGAAAAAGGCCATGTAGTCACTCCCCATCTGATGGCAATGTCTCAGCAACCCAAAGACCAAGGCCTTCTGAGTCCCGCTATGCACCCCAGACCAGACAACTCAAGAGGGTTTCTTTGCTGGGGAGATAAATGGCTACCACTGGCTCCAACCGGACAAGTGGCCGGTATCAATCCAATACCCCAGCTACCCCAAGTGCCCGAGGACACTCACCCTCTTCATCAGATGACAGGGCTGTGTCACCACACTCCTCTTTCACTTCCCTTAAGACCTTCAAGTAGCGCTGCTGGGTCCGCCACTCCCGCTCCTCAGGTGTGCGGGATGGTGAAGGGCGTTTCTGCCGGAAGGGAAGGGCGGGGCCACTCCGCCGGGCCATCTCCAGCAGATCCTAGGTAGAGATCAGGTGGGGGTACACGTCATCATCCAAGACCTGTTCTGGAACAATGAACACTCTACAAGTCTACATTTTCTTCTCTTCAGTGTTAAGCCCAACTCCCTCCCTCCAGATCACAAAGAAAGATGCACATATATATTAATATATCCGAATAAAAATAATCTATATTGATTACATGAAAAATCCCAAATCTGACTATTGAAGTGCTCTACTAGGAATGAATACTTTTTTATACTAGACATTCAAGTATTTCTATACCAAAGCTTAAAGGATGACTTAAAATCCAAACAACTTTGCCTCTTAAGAATTTCCAGGCTGGTCCAGACCCAGGGGCCATTGGGCCTGTTATGCTACCATCCATCACAGCATTCACAGGCCCATGCACACTTTCATATCCATTCCAAGGAATCCTCGTTTCCCTTAATAACCCAAGATAGATCCAAAATCCATCTGTTTATCTTGGTAAACACTGAAGCTACTATAATTTCATCAATTTTAAGAAGCACATTTCATGTTTTAACATCTCTGAAATCAGGACACATTTGAAGTTTATCATAAGAAAGGATGGCATAGCTTAACTGTGTCACAGATTAATCGGTAGCATTTTTTTCTTAGTGGCAATTTTTGTGTTTTGCACCTGAATTGCTTCTTGAAGTCATGATACCTGTGACCGCCCACATTTTATATCCAGTTCCCAGCACTACTTACACTCCGGGAAGCAAGAATTTGCTTCAGCAGCCGATGGAAATACTGCTGCTGGGAGTTGAGGTAGCGCTTGTACTGTGACTTGAAGCATAACTGCCGGTACTTGACCACCTCCGGGTTAAAGTGTCCGTCTTAAAAAAATAAAGGTATATGTATTTACATCAGTCAACAAATATACATCATCAGTCAACAAATATATTGAATGAGTGCTTAACATGGTAAACTCTGTACCACAAAACTTAAGGGAAAAGTGAACATTTAAGAGAATCAGGAAAGAACCAAAAGTAAAAGCGTGCTGAGAAGCAATGACAGCTCATTTAAGGCTGATGACCATCACAGCCACAGTAACGCAACTGTCTTCAGCAGCACTAGAACTGACACATGGCATGGGTCAGAGTGGAATATGCAGGAAGTCCTGCCTTGACATTCCTCATCTGTATCCTTACCAGACGACCATACTGTTTCAGGGGAAACATGCCAGCACAAGAGACAGTGCTACCTTTATGGAAGGTCCCTTACAGAGCCCCTCTAAAGCCAAGTGGGTTCCCAACTTCTGCTCTATCAGAGGAGACAGTGCACCCTCAGCTGTAGTGAAACAGATCTCTGCCAACCATAGAGGGGAATTCCTTTCTACACTAGTAACCCACCAAAGAAGAGAATGTTCATTTTACACCCTTAATATAATGAGATTCCAGGTGATAAGGCTACTCTCTCTGGCCATTAGCAGCTGTCAAGTTGTCAAGTTTAACAGAATTCCAGATGTGCTGCCCATTCAGGGCCTTGTGCCAGAACAAAGTCACCCTGGAAGGGAAGGGGAAGAGGCTTCCTTGGCTCCTCTCCATGGTCCAGAAAGCAAACTGTAACTTAAAGAGTGGCCCAAAGCATTTTGCAACCCCCAATATAGTAACTGATGCAGTTGAGAATCACCCATGGAAGCAGAAACTACTGGGTAAGACAAAGGCTTTTGGAAAATGAGACTATCACATGATCCATGATCCCAAAGTATCATCCCACACTGCTTCTTAATGATAAAGGAATAAAGTATCCTTACAAGCAAGAGGTACGGCAGACACCCCTTAACCAAGTGAGCAAATGTGGCTTTACCAAAATGGAAAACCTGACACCATGTGCCTCCTGAGGTGATACAATGGGAAAGACCACATTTCCTATATCATATTCCTGCCAAAAGCCTTTAACCCAATCTAACCATGAGAAAACAAAATGACAAATTCCCAGGAAGCAGGACATTTTATAATTCAAGTGTTCTGGCTCTCCATGTACTGAAAGACAAAAACAAAAGGGGCAAAGCGCCCTACCTAGATTCAAAAAGCTAAAGAGACGTAAGGCCCAAGCACAATGCATGAACCCTGAACAGATCCTGGATTTACACAGCTACTCTAAAGGACATTGCAGGAACAATTAAGAAAATTTGAACATGAAGGCCAGGCGCAGTGGCTCACGCCTGTGATCCCAGCACTTTGGGAGGCCGAGGCGGGCAGATCACGAGGTCAGGAGATCGAGACCATCCTGGTTAACACAGTGAAACCCTGTCTCTACCAAAAACACAAAAAATTAGCCAGGCGTGGTGGCGGGCGCCTGTAGTCCCAGCTACTAGGGAGGCTGAGGCAGGAGAATGGCGTGAACGCGGGAGGCAGAGTTTGCAGTGAGCTGAGATCGCGCCACTGCACTCCAGCCTGGGCAACACAGCGAGACTCTGTCCCAGAGAAAAGAAAAGAAAATTTGAACATGAAATAGCCTATGATATTATCTGCTCAATGTAAAATTCCTTGAGTGTGGTAACAGGGCGATGATGATATGGGAAAGTGTCTGTTAAGAGACATGGACATGCTGAAGTGCTTGGCAGTGAAGTGTCATATTTTCTGCAGCAAAAAGTGTGTGTGTACCTAAACACACACACACATACGAACCTTGATACGTGCAATAAAGCAAATAGCAAGCTCTTTTTAAAATTTTTTAAAGACCAGACATGAAGGGCACCTCTAGTATGCTGGAAATGTTTTATTTTTTTATGTAGATGCTGGTTACAAGCTGAATTCATATTATGTATTTTCTATGTAAGTCAATACATTTTTATTTTTTAAAACACAGCCTAGACAGCAAAGTGTTACACAAAACCGCTCTTTGCTGCCTCAGTATCTGTACATGAAGACAAAAAGAAGAAAAGGAAGAAAGGAATACCCACGTAAGTGAACGTGTGCCCATCCACCACCCCCCTCAAAGAAAGAATACTGAGCTTCAAACCTCGGAAAAGCTTCTGGGCAATGTGCAGAGGGTTTCCAAAGCGGAAGTTCTCCCCACTGAACAAGGCTAAGATGAGTTCATTCTGCTGCTCAGCACTGTCTTCAGGAAACTGAGGCAGAAACTGCTGGAGGTGTTCACGTTGAGAATCACTTAACACTTCCTGCCATGTTGAGAGGCTGACAACATCAAAGAAGATCTCAGGCTAGGAGAAATAGGAAAAGTAAACAAAAGTAAAATATATTTTTAAGTTTTTTGTATGTATGTGTATACAAAACTTTACATAATATACGTAAGATTTACCAATTTAACCATTTTTAAGTGTAGACTTCAGTGGCCTTAAGTGCATTCACATTTGCTGTGCAACTATCACTACTAATTTTTTACATTTTTTTTTTTTCTTTTTGAGACTGAATTTTGCTCATTGCCCAGGCTGGAGTGCAATGGCACGATCTCTGCTCACTGCAACCTCTGCCTCCCAGACTCAAGCGATTCTCCTACCTCAGCCTCCCGAGTAGCTGGGATTACAGGTGCACACCACCACACCTGCCTATTTTTTGTATTTTTAGTAGAGATAGGGTTTCACCATGTTGACCAGGCTGGTCTCAAACTCCTGACCTGAGGTGATCTGCCTGCTTCGGCCTCCCAAAGTGCTGGGATTACAGGCATGAGCCACCGTGCCTGGCCTACGATTTTTTAAAATAAACTAAAATCCCAATGATCTTGAGATTAAAGACTACATATGAGCCACAGTCTTGTATCCAACAGTAAATAATTATCCAGAGGAAAATCATTTTAGTAGAGAATCCCACTTGGAAGCCGCCTCTGCCAACGAGGGTATGAGGGTGGACATCTGAATTCCACCTCAACTGAGTGGCAGGAAAAGGTTAACATAGAAGGAATGAACTTGAGGGACTGAAGTCACCAGCTAAGAGTGAGAAGAAACAGGATGGGGTTCATTTTCAACTCCCGAGTTATATACTGGATACCTTCCACGAGCAAAATACTAACTTGGCCTGGCATATATATGGTCTGAGGTGGGGAACAATTAAACATGCAGTTACAATGTAGTTAAAGAAGTGCTGATGTGTATAGAAGCAAACATCCCACATTTACAATGTCAGAGAATGCTCACCAAAAAACGGTTAAGACAGGAGAGGGATGACGAAAGAGAAAAAAGACGGTGGGGGAGAAGGTTAGAAATCCACAGAGCAACACCAGAAAAACAAAAAAAGAATTAACACAAAAGAAAGGATAGCAGTTACCTGTGGGGGAATGGAGAGGGATAAGACAGGGTACGTGGTGGTGGGCTTCAGTGGTCTTGGTAGTGTCCCTACCCTAACTGAAGGCTACATGCATGTTTTATTATCTTACGTGTGTGTGTCTGTGTGTTTGTGTGTGTATGCATTTTATATACTCTTCTGTGTGATACTTTTTGGGTTTTTTTGTTTTTTTTTTTTTGTTTTTTTAAAGTTCAGGCAATATTTGGCTAGATCAAGGACAGGGAGGGAGGTGGAGGCAGCAGACAGCAGAAAGATGCAAAGGACGGCAAGCATTTTAGGTAGTTGTGACTTTTATCCCTAAGGACAATGGAGACCCACTAAAGGGTTTCAGCAGGAAACAACCCAGAAATCCAACCACCCACTCCAGGCATCTTTGCATGAACGTATCAAAAACACCTCAGTCCCAATGCCCAGGATATTCCCCTGCAAGCCTATTTTTGCCTACATTTTATTTCTAGCATCTAACTCAGTGTCTGGCATAGAGGCGCCTAATAGAACAAGTGTTTGCTGACTACATGAGTAACATAAAGGGACTGCCCTGAAGGAGTATGCCAAGAAAACATGGATGGGAAGTATATACACCAACTGCAGTACAGTTGTTACTGTAGCTGGGAGGGAGGATCAGAGAACAGCACACTGGTGGCTTTCATTTTATCCATAATGTTTGACATACGACCAAAGAAGAATGTGAAACAAACAAACTAAATTATCTCTTAAAACTGGGTGATGCATAGATGACTGTTTGCTATACCATGCTCCACACCTGTATGTTCAAAATATGGCAAAACAAAAGAAATATATAATTAAATGAATGTTTTCACGTACATAGTGGCTTGCAAATAATAAGCACTTAATAAACGGTAGCCACCTTAATGATGACAATGACGCATCTTGCCTGTGAAAGTGGACAAAAACAAGCTGGCATCCCATCCCAGGGCACATACCATTATTGAGTACAGGGTTACCTTATGGATACAGAAAATACGTGTAGGTTTTGTTTAATGTTCCACAACATGGTAACCATTTTAAACACATATATAATTCTGCTTTTAAAATATACCTTTTAAAAATGTTTATTTATTTTCTATTAGTAAGTGGTCTTATTGACATAACTGAACATAACAATGTATAACATTTATTCATTTCCCACTGAAAGACTTCCCAGTGGAACTGTTTTTGGTAGAAAATAGATCCAGGCATTAAGCATTTCCAGTGATGTTCTACGGTTGAAAAGGTAGTGGTGACCAGAACCAGAGGCCTTGTCCGTGCTTGCAGTGGGACTCAATATTATCCTGCTGGGCAAAAGAAACAGCTAGGAGATGCAATCGTGCCATGACTGAAAAAAGCCAGGAGCACAAAAGATGCCAGCTAGCCCACTGGTTGAAAATCAGAGCAAACGACACTACCTCTCCCATGCACCAATACGCTCTGAATCTAAAATAAGCCCTGGCAGCAAACTAAGAATGACAGTCTATTTCCTATGGTTTATTAACTTTGGGCCCTGCAGATAAAGACCGCCAGAAAAACAGCCATAGTTTAACTGGTCTGGACATTTACTCATCTGAACTTAAATAACGATCAGCTCATTCAGATTCCTGGGTCCCTACTCAGTTGTTGGGATGAGGGGAAGCCATGGGGCAATCTAGGCCAAACAGAAAAGGAGTGAACTGGGGTGAACGACCCCAGGCTGTGATGGATTCCCTGAGTCACCAGGACTTAAGGCCCTACACAGAAATTCCACCGCCAGCCTTAGCACCATTAGCACCACTGCAGTGGCCTCCATGGTACTCCACTGCCAATCAATCCGTAACCACAGTGTACACCCTCTTAGTGACTGCATTTTTAGACCACACATCAAATTATTAATGTAAACCAAACTACTACATTTAGTGATAAACATGTACTTCACAAATATCAGGGAATGAAAGTGTCTCAAACAGTTGAAAAGAACCAAACAAATAAAGGAGCCTACCTTTAAGTTTAAACCAAAAACATTTAAAAGAAATACTGCAACTATTAACTAACAGATTTACTAACACAGTAAGACATTGGGTCAGGGAGAGATTAACTGCCAAATATTTCACAGTGAAGATTAAGTACTCATAACAATCTTCTGGTTTTAGTAGAAAAGATACCCACTGATGTATTTCTTCATATTTGTTTTCCATAATTTCTTCCTTTTTTTTCTATTTTTAATTATTATTTCAATAGTATTGGGGGAACAGGTGGTGTCTGGTTACATGGGTGAGTTCTTTAGTGGTTATTTCTGAGATTTTGGTGCGCCTATCACCCAAGCAGTGTACACTGCACCCAATGTGCAGTCTTTTACCCCTCACCCCACTCCCATCCTTCCCCCCAAGTCCCCAGAGTCCATTATCATTCTTATGCCTTTGTGTCCTCAAAGCTTAGCTGCCACTTATGAGAATGATGTTTGGTTTTCCAATCCTAAGTTACTTCACTTAGAATAATGACCTCCAATTCCACCCAGTTTGCTGCAAATGCCATTATTTCATTCCTTTTTATGTCTGAGTAGTATTCCATGGTTAAAATACACAACCTTTTTTAACGGATGAAAATTATCTTGTTAAAAATAGGGCTTAAATCATGTTATCAAGTTATTCTGGCATGTTATTAAACATGCAGAACGTAGCTTGTTTTCTTCCTTAATCGGATATTAAATAGACTCTAAACTTAAAAAAAAGATAAGAGATCAGGCTGCCTGCAACGTAGAAAATGAACAAAAGGCAGCACAAAAGACTGGAAATGTAGAGTGGAAAAGGTTTCCCATAGCTGTTACAAGGAAGCTGACAGAGAGAAAAAGGTCACAACCGTGTTACTACTCACATCCTCCAGAAGGTCCTCGGGCAGACTAACTCTGGTGCCTCCCAAGAGGCAATCCTCCATGATGCGCGTGCCGTGGCCATCTCCACACGGACCAAGTTCCAGAGGATCTGTCAGCATATGGTCTAAGGAATCCATTGTTTCTTCTCCACAGGTACTCTGGACAAAGACATGCATCTTGAGACAGAAAGGCAGAAATTCCAGGGATCTAGTTGATGCTAACACTCCTCCAGGAAAACATTCAACCTCCAGCCAGTTCTTACACCTTATCCTTGCACCCTAATTACAGCTAAACAGCTCTCCTCCCTCCCTTTCACCACAGCATTCCCACTGGAATTTTCAAGTCTTACCTGGAAGAGCTCTTTTCTCAGAATGCTCCTACAGTAACTCCTAAATTCATAAATTTCATATGCCTTCATTTTACAGATGAGTAAAATGAGACTGAGAATAAATGATAAACAGATCACAATCTATAATTTACACTTCCCAGACCAATAATCACTCTCCCACAATGTAATTTCTGTAACAACTGTTTTTTAGCAATTAATTCTTTGTTGTTGGCTGGGTGCAGTAACTCACACCTACAATCTCAGTACTTTGGGAGGTCCAGGCGGGCAGTCCCCTTGAATCCATGAGTTTGAGACCAGCCTAGCGAACATGGCAAAACCCCTTCTCTACAAAAAAAAAAAAAAAAAATCAGCCAGGCGTGGTGGCGCACGCCTGTAGTCCCAGCTACTCAGGGGGCTGAGGTGGGAGGATCGCTTGAACATGAGATGCAGAGGGTACAATAAGCCGTGATCACGCTACTGCACTCCAGCCCGGGCAACAGAGACCCTGTCTCAAAAAAAAAAAAAAAAAAGAAAAGAAAAAGAGAAAGAATATTCTTTGTTGTTCTTTCACAAAAGAAAATTTTCTGAAAATCAACATACACTAGTAAAATGCAAATGCTAACAGTCACTTTATGAGGGCCTATTAAAAGCCAGGCCTTTCACATATCTCATTTAATTCCTACAACTGTGCAAAGTAAGGTCATGGGTTATTACATCGGAATTAAAACTGAAAATCAGAGTAGGTCAGTAACTTGCCCAACCCCAGAGGCAGTACAGAAACTCAGGTCTACCTGCCTGCAAACCCATGTGCTTAATGCTACACACAGTACCTCTTGTATCACCTCGCAACATTTAAATAATAAAAACGAACCTTACCGATATGACTTTATTAGTCCATATAAATTCCTGAGGTTCCACACACCTGACCATAACCACCAGTAAAGTCAATGGCCAATCTGCCTTTAGTTGGTCCATCTGATCCATATAATCATGTAAATTAATGCTGCTTCTCTCCTTCCTGTAATAACTGAACACTGCTGATCACCTTCAGAAAACTACATACCACAACATTTTCAGGCTGATGGCTGGGATTAGGGGTCAAGTTGATAGCACAGGACTGCACAATGCTAACAGGACCACAGGGAGCTTAAACTCAATCACTCTACTAACATTTACTAAATCCATCCTTTCCAGCTCCTATTCCTACGAAGTGGGCTAAAAAGCATACTAAAATGAAAAGAAAAGAGGATGTTAACAGTCAAAACACCAGAATTCCAGCCAAGGTCTGCCAATAATTCCCAGTAACATTCCACAAATCTTACCACGCCAAGTGTCAATTTCCTTATTTGAGGAAGGGAAGCTGGACCAGGTCCTCCCTCCCGTTATTTCCAATTCTGGAATCCTGCAATGAATAATCTCTAGATGAGTAACAGTGTGAATTACATAATACAGGTACTTTTCTTTTCCAAAATTCTCCAATGATAAAGAACAGTTCTAGAATAACTACATGTAAAATGAAGCATGTTCCACTAAATTATTTCAAGCTCCCTTGAAGAGATTTCAGATCCATGTAAAGATATAGCACAAACTTAAGTGTTGAGTCAAGTCACGTGGGTGGTCCCCAAGCAACTGTGCCCCCTCATCACCCTTCAGCACATGGTGAAATGACATCCTCATCATGCCTATGCCTAAATAAGTGAAGCGGGTGAGACAGCACATAGCTTGTGAGTTTAACAAAACTTGAAAATAGCACAAAAAAAAGATTGCAGGAGCAACCTGATGCTCAGAATAAAACCTTCTTAACAGAACTGGCATAGAACAGACTATCAACTGCAAAGTCAGTGTCCTACCTGCCTCTTAGGAGGTCTCTATTTATACAACTTGCTCACAAGTTTCTTCAGTGACGGTGCGTGTCTAGCTAAATTTAATCTAGTCCAGTGACAACCTTTGCACTGCCACTATTCTGAACAGAATCTCCAAATACCAAAACCAGGCAGCTGCCAGGGAGTTGGACCCCGGAAGCCAAGGATTTCCAGATCTTCGGGCGTTCTGAACCTCTTCACTAGACCACGAAGGCCTCTCGGCCTCTCATCACTGGCTTTCAGCACCTGGTCTAACTTTCCCCGCTGGACCCTCCCCAACGCAGAAGCTAACCCCTCGGGTCCTTCCAGAGCAACCGCCGGCTCCAAAGCCCTCAACTCTGCAGCAAATTCCCCGCCGGTGCCAGCCCGGCTGGCCCAAGGCCCGGGTCCAATCCTCAGAACTGCACGGCTCAGCCCCGCCCCTCCCCCACGCCGTGCCTAACCCTAACCCCCAGCCTCACGCGTCGCACCGCTCCCCACGCCCCGCTCCCGCTCCCCACGCCCACACGGGCAGCGACCTCGCGGACCCAGCCGCCCGCTCCCGCTCCCTCCACTCCCACGAGACACTTCAACCCTTTCGCCGCCCCTTGCCCGCCCTCACCTGAACCGCGGGCGCCGGCCCCCTAACCCGCAGCCCCTCTCCGGCCGCGGGCTCCCGGACGCGCTCGCTCCCGCAAGGAGTCTGGGTGCGCGCACGCTCTGGGCCAGAGCGGCGGAAGGGGCGGGGCAGCGCGGGGCGGGGCCTGGAGGGTGCCGGGGCGGGGCCACAGCGGGCGGGTCCTGGAGCGGCTCGGGAGAGCGGAGGGTCGGCCAGGTGCCTGCGCGCGGCTGGGCCTGGGAATGCAGGTTCCAGCCCGCTTGCGCGTCTCACCTGATTTAGGAGCTTCCAGAGGCCCCAGGCAGTGCCTGTCTTTGCCTGACCGGGAATCAAAGTTCCATAGCCCATGAGCGAAGGCACGTCTATTAGCTGACGTTTGCAGAGAGCATACCCTGCCCCAGGCCCTATGCTAAGCACTTTCTACCCACCGTCTTTGTGCTGCAGCCCTGTGAGCTATGCACTTTAGTGCCCATTTTACAGTTGAGGACATGAGTAGAACGCGACCTCAGCCTGTGCTTCCGAGTTCCTTCATTCCTCCTTCCCGTCCCCGGGCCCTCGATGTCCAGAAAGAATGTAAACACATCGAAGGATCACATTTTAAGTTAAACTCCATCATTTTCCTCTTGTTGGATATGAAGGCCCCTTTCCTGCTATTCACTGGGTTTTGCTTAGTACGGCTTCACACTACTTATTCCAGGTACTCCCAGCGGTGGCGCAGAGACCATCCTCAGTTCTGTGTGTGGATGGGACCAGAGAAGCCGGCCGGCCGAGCTAATGTTCTTCCCTTCCTGGAAGAGAGTAGTTTCCAAACAACACGATCTCTGTTCCTCTACTGGCTCCACATATGCTCTAAGTTCCTGTTACGCTGTTGAGAGGCTCTTGAATTAGAAACTATCGAGTATAAATGGCAGTGGAATATCACTCTATAGTTGTCACCGATATTTCCCTTACCTTGAGATTGTGACAAGACCAGAAAGAGAAAAAGAGTAAAAACAATGTAAGCTATAATTTTTGATAGACTTTGTTTTTTTAAAGCAGTTTAAAGGTAACAAAATTGAGCAGAAAGATATTTTCCAAATACTCCCCGCCCCACCTCCCCACCTGCATCGCCTTCCCTTTATCAACATCCTCTACCAGAGTGGTACATTTCTTAGAACTGATGAACCCGGCCCGGCCTAGTGGCTCACGCCTGTAATCCCACTTTGGGAGGCCAAGGCGGGCGGATCCCGAGATCAGGAGATCGAGACCATCCTGGCCAACATGGTGAAACCGCGTCTCTACTAAAAATACAAAAATTCGCCGGTCGTGGTGGCGGGCACCTGTAGTCCCAGCTACTCGGGAGCTGAGGCAGGAGAATTGCTTGAACCCGGGAGGCGGAGGTTGCAGTGAGCCGAGATTGAGCCATTGCACTCCAGCCTGTCGACCGAACGAGACAGAGCGAGACTCCATCTCAAACAAAAGAACTGATGAACCTACATTGATACATCATTACCCACCATCACAGTATAATGCAGAGTAATTTCACTGTCTCAAAAATCATCTGTGTTCTGCATATTCATCTCTCCCTCTCCTCTACCCCTGGCAACCGCTGATCTTTTTGTCTCCATAGTTTTGCCTTTTTCCAGAGTGTCATCTAGTTGGAATTACGTAGTATGTAGCCGTTTCAGATTGGCTTCCTTCCCGTAGTAACAGGCATTGAAGTTTCCTCCATGTCTTTTCATGCCTTGATAGCTCCTATTTCTTTTTAGTGCTGAGTAATATTCCACTGTGTCGATATATCACAGTTTTATCTATTCGCTTACTGAAAGATATCTTCATTGTTTCCAGGTTTTGGCAATTATGAATCAAGCAATTATGAATCAAACAACCCAGAAATCCAACCACCCACTCCAGGCATCTTTGCATGAACGTATCAAAAACACCTCAGTCCCAATGCCCAGGATCTTCCCCTTTGAGAGGCTAAGATGGGTGGATCACTTGAGCCCAGGAATTGGAGACCAGCCTGGGCAATATGGTGAAACCCCATCTCTACTAAAATAAATACAAAAAATTAGCCAGGTGTGGTGGCACGTGCCTGTAGTCCCAGCTACTCAGGAGACTGAGGTGGGAGAATCGCTTGAGCCAGGGAGATCGAGGCTGCCGTGAGCTGTGATTGCACCACTGCACTCCAGCCTGGGCAACAGAGTGAAACCCTGTCTCAAAAAAGTAAAAAGAAAAATAAATCAACGAAGAATAAGTAAGACTTTTCCTTTACCTTCGTTATTAAAGGTAATAATGATGTTCTTTCTTTATGTAGATCTGAGGTTCTGACTTTTATCATTTTTCTTCTCTCTGAAAAACTTAACATTCTTTCCAAGGCAGGTCTACTGGCAACAAATCCCCTTCGCTTTTGGGGGATAATTTCATGGGCTACAGCATTCTAGGTTAGACACTGCTTTTTTCTCTCAACACCTTAAACATTTCATTCCACTCGCTCCTTGTGTGCACAGTTTCTGAAGAAAAGTCATTTTTTGTTCATTTGTTTTTTGGTTTTGAAGGATTTTTTTGCATTTATCCTGTGTGTCCTCTGAGCTTCCCGGATCTGTGGTTTCATGTTCCATATTGATTTGGGGAAATAATCAATCATTATTGCTTCAAATATTTCTTCTGTTCCTTTCTCTGTCTTCTGCTAGTATTCCCATGAGGCATAGTTATACCTTTTTTTCATCATCTCACAGTTTTTGGATATTGTTTGTCTTTCAGTTATAGAGGTTTCTATTTAGATATCCTTAAGCTCAGCAATTCTTTCCTAAGATGTGTCTAGTCTACCATTTAGCCTCTCAGAGCTACTCTTCATGGTTTTTTTTTTGTTGTTTTTTTTTGAGGTGGAGTGTGCACTCCACTGTGACCCAGGCTGGAGTGCAGAGGCGCAATCTCGGCTCTCTGCAACCTCCACCTCCCCGGTTCAAGCGATTCTCCCACTTCAGCCTCCTGAGTAGCTGGGATTACAGGCACCCACCACCACGTCTGGCTAATTTTTGTATTTTTAAAGTAGAAGCAGGGTTACACCATGTTGGCCAGGCTGGTCTTGAACTCCTGACCTCAAATGATCCACCCACTTCAGCCTCCCAAAGTGCTGGGTTTACAGGCATGAGCTGCCGTGCCCAGCCTACTCTTCATTTTTTATCTCTAGCATTTTAGCTCATTCTTAGGATTTCCATCTCTCTCCTTAGATTGTTTGTTATTGCTTGTTGTCTACTTTCTCTAGTAGAGCCCTTTTCATATTAATCACAGTTGTTTCAAATTTCAAGTTTGTGAATTCCAACATCTCGGCCATATCTAATTCTGGGTCTGATGTTTGCTCTCTTTCTTCAAACTTGTGTCTTTTGCCTCTTAGTATGCCTTGTAATGTTTTTCTTGATAGCTGGTCATGATGTGCCAGGTAGAGAGAGCTTCTGTAAGTAGGCCTTTAGCAATGTGGTGGTAAGGTGTTGGGGTTGGGGAAGCATTCTGTATTCCTAAAGGAGGCCTCAGTCTTCTGGTGAGCCTGTGCCTCTGGACTGTGAACTTCACGAATGCTACGCAGTTATCCCCTCTTAGATGAGGGACAATGGCTAGAATGGGCTGGGGCTGGCTATTTCCTTTCCTCCAGGTGACTGAGGTTCTGCTATAACTTCAGCAGGTTAGGTGCTTGTTATAATAGAAAGATCGGAAAGCTCTGGAGTATTTCAAAATGGTTCCTTCTCCCCTTCCTCTGCTGGAAGCATGAGGGAATTTTTCTCCAAATTTCACTGTGAGAACCTAGTCAAGCTCCTGGGGATAAAACTCACAAAAGTGTGGGTCTCCCTTGACCACCCCTCCAGTGACTGAGTTCCCTGGAGTTTTTAACCTCTGATTTCTCCACGCTGAGCCTGCAGCAATTCATCAAATATAGTTCAAGTTTTCCTACCCTGGCACTGGTTCTCACAGAGGTTATTGATCGTGGATTTTTTTCTCACAGGTTTCTGTTCAATAAGCTATGATTCTCTGTATTTGCCTGTTTGTCTTTCCAATTTTGGGGACAGCAGTTTGTCCTGTGAGCTCAACTTTCTGACAGATCTAAGGAGAGATGTTGATCTTTCCATTTGCTCAGCTTCTTACTTATTGCTAGGATGGAGGGACAACTTCCAAGCTTCCTGCATGCCACGCTGGAAACCAAAAGTTGCAATTCTTCAAAGAAAAAAAAATAGCTCTTGTAGCTTCACACATACAAACAAACAAGTTTATTAAAAAATATATTTATTAATTTTTACACCTGCTGCATAGCACAAGACTATTAACACTATAACTCACTGAATGTACAATAAATGTTCACATTTAAATAACAGGATAGGGTCAACATTTTCAACCAGTGGGTCAGCTTTAGCATCTCATGAAGTGCTTTTTAGACCTAGATATCTTAAGAGTTTTTTTGAAAGGATACTTCCAAGTCAGAAAACAAGAAGAACAAAACAATAGGTTTTTCCAGAATAACAGGAATTTTACATGATGAAATGTCTATTTCTGTCGGTACAAATCAACGATAAAAACAAAATCTACATCCAACCTACTCCAAAATACTCACACTGCACTGAATGAAGTCTACAGTGTCAATGTGTCTTGAGAGAGGCCACAACATCCACACTGGCTACATACATGTTTTCCAAATTAAGTTTTCTGATGGCTCATCATTTGCCATCTCTTCAAATCCAGGTCCTTTTAAAAATCTATGACCTTGGAATGAATGTGCAGAATACCTGATCTGAAAGCCATGCGATTTGGCTCGACTGCCATCCGCATCTCTGGCTGATAATATACAAATTAGTTTTAGAGTCTTTATTTCACTTAAGGACCAAAGAAGAAGAAGAAGAAGACAACTTAGAAGAGAAAGCAACAAAGAGGTCCTTCCACAATATTTTCCTCTGTGTATTTTAAAACTTAAAACAACTGCCATAAAATGAACATTCCATTCAGTGATTCTTTTCAGTTTTCCAATAAGTTATTCCTGAAGGGAGGGGAGATACCTTATGGTTCAAATTAAAAAGAACGTAACAGGGCCAAATTTAAGTTATAAAAGCTAAAACTGAACCTTTAGAAAATTCCACTAGTCTTCTCCTAGAAAGTCTTTCTAGACCGGACACTAGGATATTTGTAATCATTACACTGTGAGACTTAGGGAACCCGAGCCTGTATTTTGTAATGCAGGGTCAATATTTTCTGTTGAATATCTTTGTCACAAAGAGAGTCCATTTTCAGTTTCCATATATTTATGAAGTAATTTTCTCAAGTTCTCTTAGTACTCAAACATTGGGGAACAACTACATGAACGCAGTCGCAGAAATAAAGTGCGAAATCTACATACCAATAAAGTTCTTTTAACAGAATTGTTCACTTTTCAGAAAATTGTCTTTATCATAAAGAAGCTACTCTACTTAATTTATAGAACCAGTTTTTACCCAGAAATGTAAATTAATTAACTTCATTTGAAATGAAGTAAGGTCTTTCTGTTCTGGAGTAATAAATTCTACTATGCAATAATTATTCTGAAAATGTGTTAGCATGTCACAAAAAGTTAAAATATATACTGATTTTTTAATGCCCAACTAATAGTATATTCATAAAGACTGGATTTCTTCCAGATCCCTTATAACTACCTGAATTATTATAAGTGGCCCTCACATTTTAATTTTTTCCCTAAGTGTGAAGTTGATCGTCTTATTAAAAGGTCTAGATGAGTCACAATATGTTTAAAGTTAAAAATGTTAAGAAATAAGAAATGCCACCTTCCCGTCCAACTTTAAAGAATGTTCATTTTAAGACAGCATTAAAAGTAATAAAATACACTGAACATGTCAGCAAGAGTTAAATGTACACTTGGTAAGAACAAGGAATATATCCTTTACCAATGAATGATAAATGGATCCTGCAAGGCAGAACAAAATTTCAATACTTTCTCTTTCTCTCTCTCTCTCTCAATAGTTTTGGTAATTTTTCTTGGTACCAATATCTCCTTCTTACCACCACCACCACCACAGAATGGGAGGCAAAGCTTTAATGTAGGGGTTTAGATTCTGCTGACATCAAGCAGCCTTTTCTCTTTCAGGTTGTCCACCTTTGTGAAATAATGAAGAACTATCAGAACATGAGCTTCTGACCTAATCCACTGAGGACCAGCATCTGTGGAAAGCACTACCAACAGCCCAACAATAGTTTTCTAAAATAGGGAAGTTAAAAAAAAATCAGCAAGAAAAATTTAGATGACAGTTTTTGCTTCAGAATATCACTGTCAAACTTTTGTTTCATCATTTTAATTTTGTTATTCAGCAGGCTCCCTTTGTCAAATTACTGAAAACTAAAACAAGATAAAGCAGTTCAGACCTAATACACACCCACAAAATGCCCCTTCTCCTTCGGTGCCATGGCTTGGAATAAGAAGTCCAGTAACCATGAACTTGGCACATCCTGTCTCCACCTTTGGTATGAACACAATATGCCACTTAATATTTCCACAAAGGAAAAGTAAGGCTCGTCAATATGTTAAAAGACCAGCTCAAGAGCAAGGCAAATTCCACCTCGAAATCTACTTTCCCCTGAAAGATCTCTGTTCTGTGGCAAAAGCCGAGGGTTTGAAGAGTCAATTTGATAAAGATGACCTTGGCAAAATAAACCCCAGTGTATGGATGAGAGACAAAACTGTGGTTTCCGAACTCTTGAGTGAATAATAAATCTTACAAAAGAGCTCTAAGTGTCAGAGCTTTCAGACTTATGAGAACAGACATGAGGTGGGTGCTGGATTCGAGCTCCAGGGTGGAAGTCATGGTTTGGTGATATGCACTTCGCTGCTTCCGTTCCCGTTGGTGGTGGTGGTGATGATGTACTGTGTGGTCTGCTGTTGGCTGGTGGTCTGGGGGTCCAAGGAGTCACTGTGTGCAGGTGGCTGGACCTGGACTCCACCAGAGAGGGCAGAAGTTTGCTTTTCTTCCAATTCTGATTGACTTTCTGATAACACATAATGACCCTAGAGGAAGAAGAAAAGGATCCTTAAAAACCTGGGGCCTTAAAGGGAGGGTGAAGCTACTGGGGAAGGAGGGAGATGCGAAGAAATGTCACAAGGGACCCAAAATAGGCATCTATGAGAGATGCTTTGCCTAGGTCCTTTAGAGAGGGCGGATCAGTCACAATAATTGACTACAAAGGTAAGCTCCTTAAAGGAGCACCTTAGCAGTTTCACCAAATGATAGAGCGAACAACTTCAGGTACAGTAATTTGCATCACGGTGGTAACATACATGGCAAAGAAAACATGCCGTTGCAATGCTCCTAATAATTTACAAATTCAGAAAAGATAGTTAACTGTCCATTCGATCTTAAGATTAATACAGAATGGATCCAAGAAGAGACATTTAAAGTCTCCTTGAAGAGGCAGAATGACCCTGAAGACAGGTAGTCAAGTCAATGGTTCTCAGGCTTCAGTATTTCAAAAGACCAGCAAAATTTAAAAAAATAATAAATGGAGGCCAGGCATGGTGGCTCACGCCTGTAATCCCAGCACTTTGGGAGGCCAAGGTGGGCGGATCACCTGAGGTCAGGAGTTCGAGACCAGCCTGACCAACATGAAGAAACTCCGTCTCTACTAAACATACAAAAAAAATTAGCCAGGCGTGGTGGTACATGCCTGTAATCCCAGCTACTTGGGAGGCTGAGACAGGAGAATCTCTTGAACCCAGGAGGCAGAGGTTGCAGTGAGTCGAGATCGTGCCATTGCACTCAAGCCTGGGCAACAAGAGCGAAACTCTGTCTCTAAATAATAATAATAATAATAATAATAATAATAATAATAATAATAATAAATGGTTCCCAAATTTTATTTTGTCAAGTAAGGTCATTTAAAATACTCAACCATCAAATAGACATATTAACACTCAAGAGTACAGGAACAACAGGATCTCAGAATGAAATCCCTTACACTGAATACATTTAGCTTCATGAAAACTTACACATGGTCTTTGTTTTCTTATTTTTCCCCTCATCATGAAAACATCTTCGTGACGTTCAGCCTGTAGCTGGCTATTTTGTTACATTAACATTTTTAAAGAAATGTGTCTGTCAGTCAGAAGGAGGGTTGGTCAGCTACAGAACAGAGGAAGAGAGACGTCGCAGAGAGACTGTCAGGCAGTAGCCTGTCTGCACTGCCCAGAAAAGAGCCATTGCCAAATACCCATTTGATTCCACTAGGGCCAGATGTTCTGAGTTCACCCCCACCAGACAACGTTCTGATTATGATTGGTTTTTCCATGTGGGGAGGGGGCTGTTTCTCAACCTAGGGTCCATTGACTCCTAGGGGGTCCATAGGTCGGCTGCAAAAAATGCATGAACCCCCAAAAATGGACATTAAATTACTGTGCACATACACTGTGGCAGGGGGAGAGAAATAACTTTGGCTAAAACCATTCTCAAATGAGTTCCAGGCCAGAAAAAGGTCAAAGTCAATGGGCCCTACAAGGAACAAAAAATGTCCTGATCTCATTTTACATTCGTTACTGTTTTCACTGACAATTAATAGTGTTACTCTGGATTTACATATCTCTCCTAAGTCTAGTTAATGTGACCTCGTGTGCTGAGAAACAGGTGAGCTCTCAGTATACTTAAAAAAAAAAAAAAAAGAAAAAGAAAGAAGAAAAAAAAATCAGGTTTTTGAGGCCACAAGACTAGCTAGCTACCCTCTGAAACCTCTTAAGAAAATCTTCCCTTGGTAATATCTCAATATTCCTAGCCATTGAAGAGCATTTTTCCTTTTTTTTTTTCTTCTAGCTTTATTAAGATATAATTAAACAAATCAACCTGATTAACATATCCATCAACTCATGCACTTACCATTTTATTTTGTGGCAAAAACATTATCTATACTACGTTAACAGTTTTCAAGTATACGATACATTATGAACACAGCCAGCATGCTGTACACAAGATCTCCAGAACTTATTCACCCAGGAGTATTTTTCTTTTTTTTTCTTTTCTGAGACAGAGTCTCACTCTGTTGCCCAGGCTGGAGTGCAGTGGCATGATCTCGGCTCACTGCAACCTCCACCTCCCAGGTTCAAGCAATTCTCATGCTTCAGCCTCCTGAGTAGCTGGGATTATAGGGATGCACCACCACACCCAGCTAATTTTTGTATTTTTAGTAGAGGCAGGGTTTTGCCATGTTGGCCAAGTTGGTCTTGAACTCCTGACCTCAAGTGATCTGCCTGCCTTGGCCCCCCAAAGTGTTGGGATTATTGGCGTGAGCCACTGAGCCCAGCCAAGAGTATTTTTCTAAATTCACATGTATGTACTCTGTCTTCTAATAACTTAAGAGGCAGGCCAGAACAAACCAGTGAAGATAAAAACAGAAGAAGGAGATACAATCAACATTGTACCTGCCCAACTTAGATAATTTATGGCAATGTTTTTCACTTTTGGGCGGATGAAATGTTTAATACAGCTCCATAATTGATTCATTATATTATTCTCTCCCAACCCAGTTGAGGGCCAATAGACTTGAGGACTCAATCTTTCCAAGAAGCATATAAAAACGCTCATAAGGGCCAGGCGTGGTGGCTCACGCCTATAATCCCAGCACTTTGGGAGGCTAAGGTGGGCGGATCATGAGGTCAGGAGATCAAGATCATACTGGCCAGCATGGTGAAACCCCATCTCTACTAAAAATACAAAAATCAGTTGGATGTGGTGGTGCGTGTCTGTAATCCCAGCTACTTGGGAGGCTGAGGCAGGAGAATCACTTGAACCCAGGAGACGGAGGTTGCAGGTGAGCTGAGATTGCACCACTGCACTCCAGCCTGGCGACACAGCAAGACTCTGTCTCAAAAAAAAAAAAAAAAAAAAAAAAAAAAGGCTCATAGGGATGGAGCTAGGACCATTACAGTTATTAATTGAACAGATATTTATTGAGCATTTGCTATATCCTAGCCTCCTGGACAGGGCACTGAGGATAAAGTGATAATGCCCAAGACCTAGCTTTCAAAGAATTCATCATCTACTGTGAGAAAACAGAGTAAGCCAATCACTACGAGATAAGTGGTGATAAGAGTTACTATACAGCACCACAGGTTGGACAGGAAAAACCCGACCGAGTAGCGTAGCTTACCGAAGTAACCGCCTTCACCTGGCCAGTAGTAACTGGAGTTGCCACACCACTGTCTGTAATCACAAACTGACCCGGAGGAAGCGTCATCATTTGAATCTCAGATGCTAAAAAACAGGAAATATTCACAGTTCAGTGTTCTCAGATTTTAACACAAGTCTTAGACACAAAAACATAACCAGTAACCACAGTCCACACTGATTTGCTTGCCATGAGAGTCTCACAATGATGTGATTTCTTGGTGCCGTGAAAGCATCTCTGCTACGAATTGAGAAGAGCCTGGTACGCAGATACCCAGTGTCAGAGACAATCAGTGCATTCCCCTTCAAATGTGGCTTCTCAATACCCACAAAGACAAATACTCAACAATTTTTAAAACCTTGAAATATGTCACAAAGAGTTACCTTTTAAATCAATATTTTTATCTTTTATACTCAGATTTGAATTTGTGACACAAATGTATCCACACTTGGCAATTATAATTTAATCCAACTTGAATTTTATTTCACCACCAGTGTTATTAGAGCAAATTAAAAATAAAGCCCACCCTAGCATCTTGTTGATAGTCTCTAAATAACATTTTCTACTAAAAGGAATGAGAGCTTCTTGGGAAAATGGCTGATTCCAGACCTGGGCAGAAAGCTTGTGAGACAGTTGTGGGGCATTGTGTCTTCCCAGCACACAAGACGTGACGAAAGGCTATCGAGACATGTGAGAATAATGCAGGAGCCAGTTAGAAGAGGCTCCTACAAGCCAGAGAGGGGATCACTCGAGCATAGGTAAGGATCACACCTGCAATCGGCTGAAACACACCAGGCGTTGAAATCCAGGGGTCCATAACCACAATAAGACGTGCACACACAACCCTATCACCTTGGATAGCACAAGAAATCAATTCATTTTGTGAAAACTGGTAAACAAAGGAAATGAATCAGGTATTTAAAGTGTTTATCCTGCCTTTCTTGTACAAACTGTAACTGAGAGTAACTTGGTAGTGAAGGTAAAATTTTTTTCTTTATAAAAGTTTTCTAGCTAATTAATGAATAAGGTGCTAGAATCATGGCCAGGCACACGGACTCACGCCTGTAATCCCAGCACTTTGGGAGGCCAAGGCAGGCGGATCACTTGAGGTCAGGAGTTTGAGATCAGCCTGGCCAACATGGTGAAACCCCATCCCTGCTAAAAATACAAAAATTAGCCAGGCATGGTGGCGGGTGCCTGTAGTCCCAGCTACTCAGGAGTCTGAGGCAGAAGAATCACTTGAACCTGGGAGGCAGAGTTGCAGTGAGCCAAGATCGCACCACTGCACTCTAGGCCTGAGTGACAAAGCGAGACTCCATTTCAAAAAAAAAAAGAATATCACGACTTTGCAAGCCCTAATGAAATAATGGAGCTAAAGAATAAACATCGATGGCTCCTAGCATCACAAAAAGAGAGATGCCTGAACATTATGTGCTCTTGATAGAAGTACACACACCAGCTATGAAGTATCAGGAGGAAAAAAACAAACTGCACCTGAGCAAGCCTGTAGCTCGAATTGCCAGTCTATACGAAATGAAAGGAACAGAAGAGCACATATTCACTTCTTGGTAACATGGGAATCCCACCAGCAAAATCCAGAATGTGGAAAACAGCACAAATGACCCGGTTTCCTCAACACAGAAATTATAACTTAAAAGAGTGAACACATATTAAAAGAAACTCAAAAGTCATCATCAATTGCAATGTATGGCCCTTATTTGGAACCCAATATGAGCAAACCAACTTTTTTGTTTGAGATGGAGTCTCGCTCTGATGCCCAGGCAGGAGTGCAGTGCCACAATCTCAGCTCACCACAACCTTCGCCTCCTGGATTCAAGCGATTCTCCTGCCTTGGCCTCCTGAGTAACTGGGACTGCAGGTGCGCACTACCATGCCCAGCTAATTTTTGTATTTTCAGTACAGGCGGGGTTTCATTATGTTGGCCAGGCTGGTCTCGAACTCCTGACCTCATGATCCACCTGCCTTGGCCTCCCAAAGTGCTGGGATTACAGACGTGAGCCACTGTGCCCGGCCAAGCAAACCAACTATTTTTTTAAAAATTTCTGAGACAATCATAGAAATATAAAAACCCTGACTGGGTATTTTAAGTATATTTGTGGGTATTAAAGAATTACTGTTGGCTTGGAACAGGAGCTCACGCCTGTCATCCTAGCACTTTGGGAGGCCAAGATGGGAAGATCACTTGAGCCCAGAAGTTTCAAAACCAGCCTGGGCAACACAGCGAGATCTCATCTCTACCAAAAAATTCAAAGGAAAAAAGAATTAGCCAAACATGGTGGTATGTGCCTGTAGTCCTAGCTACCGGGAGGCTGGGGCAGGAGGATGGCTTGAGCCCAGGAGTTGGAGGCTGCAGTGAGCTATGATCACACCACTGTACTCCAGACTGGGTGACAGACAAGACCCTCTCTCTTAAAAAATAAATACAGAAAAAATTACTGTCATTTCTTCTTAGGTGTGATAATGTTGTATGGAGTTGTGTTTTTAAAAAATAGTTTTTTTCAGCTGACCATGGTGGCTTATGCCTGTAATACCAGCACTTTGGGAGCCCAAGGCAGGAGGATCACTTGAGCCCAGGAGTTTGAGATCAACTTAGCCAACATAGTGAGATCTTAGCTCTAAAAAAAAGTTCAAAAATTAGACTACACGTGGTGGCTCACATCTGTAAACCCAGCACTTGGGGAGGTCAAAGCGGGTGGATCACTTGAGTCCAGGTCAAAGCTGCCGTGAGCCACGATCATGCCACTGCATTCTCCACCCTGGACGACAGAGCAAAACCCTGTCTCAAATAGTCTTTTTCTTTTAGAGATATGTACCAAAATATTTATGGATGAGGTGATATGATGGATCATTATCCAGCTGGAGGATGGGAGATCATGATGGGAGCATATATGAGACAAGGTTGGGTGTAAGTTGGTAACTGCTGAGGCTGGACAATGGGTACAGGATGGTTCATTACACTCCTCTCTCTACTTTTATATATTTTTACGTTTTTCCCTAATAAATTTCAGTCCCAGAATCTTTTCTACAGGTTAGAATGCTAGTTCATCCTATTATTATCATGAATATCTTCATCACTCCACTTTTTTTTTCTTTTTTGAGATGGAGTCTCACTCTGTCACCCAGGCTGGAGTGCAGTGGCGTGATCTTTCTGCCTCAGCCTCCTGAGTAGCTGAGATTACAGGCATCCGCCACCAGACGTGGCTAATTTTTTTTGTGTTTTTAATAGAGATGGGGTTTCACCATGTTGGCCAGGCTGGTCTCAAACTCCTGACCTCAAGTGATCCGCCCACCTCGGCCTCCCAAAGTGCTAGGATTGCAGGCATGAGCCACCACGCCCGGCCCGCTCCACTCTCTTTCACAGGAATTACACTGAGTACAGAGGTCAGTCTATTCACCAGATTCCAGTGGTAAGAGAGTCCCTGACTGGAAACTAGACCCAGCCCTCAATGTGACGTCCAATGTTTGAGAGTATAGATTGTGGCCGGGCACAGTGGCTCACGCCTGTAATTCCAGCACTTAGGGAGGCTGAAGTGGGCGGATCACCTGAGGTCCGGAGTTCGAGACCAGCCTGGCAAACATGGTGAAACCCCGTCTCTACTAAAAATACAAAAATTAGCTGGGCGTGGTGGCGGGTGCCTGTAATCCCAGCTACTCAAGAGGCTGAGGCAGGAGAATCACTTGAACCCGGGAGGCGGAGGTTGCAGTGAGCCACGATTGCACCACTGCACTCCAGCCTGGGTGACAGAGCGAGACCCCATCTCAAAAACAAAAAAGAATATTGATTGTAAAAATAACCAGACAGTAGAGTTTGAGCCTGACTCCATAGCAAATCTATGTAACATAGCCAAGGATCAGTCATGACAAAGACGGGCCCCCAAAAATAAATCAACAGTAGAAGAAAGATCAATACTGACCCTTTCCCTTCTCAGCACCTCTTCCTCCTAGTTTCTACTACTGAGGTCTGTTAACGTCTACTCCTATTCCTTCCACACCTTCCATGAGAAAGGTCTCACACTTCCTGGCCTGCCCCCAAAGCTGTTTCCCACCAAGGGGTTTACCTGCCCCAACCTCTGTCAGCCAGCCTGCTACTGTTTCCACAGCACGAATCTCAGGGCTTTGGAATCAACTACTCTTCTGTCTCTCTGCTTTCCTACATGATGGTCAGCAGCACAGCGGGGTGGTTTAGAGTGTACACTCTGAAGCCAAACTGCCTGGGTTCCAATCCTCTGTTTACTAGCTCTTGGAAAAGTGAGTGTGTGGAAATTGCCTTATCTGTAAAATGCAAATAACAATTGTACTTATCTCATAGGTTGTTGTGAATACTGACTGTGATATATATGGTTCGGAATCATTCCTGGCAATATAGTAAGAGCTTAATGAAAGTTGGTTAACATTATTATTGTGTGGTGTTACTGATGCTAATGAGAATATTAATCTTGGTATAGCCAGTGTCTAGTACAGCGATTGATAGACAGGCATTCTACAAATATTGGTGGAAGGGATGACTCAACATAAGCTATATCCAACTATCTTACTATTTAATTACATAGCTACATTTCGTCCAGCAATATACCTGACGTTTCGAAAATGTCCTATCAGGGTAGCTCTGTGAAAGCAGAATGCTACACCTTGAGTTTTGTCATGAAACCCATTGAAGTACATGCACAGAGAGTGTAAACAATGGCCAAGAGATACTTTAAAAATCTATCACAAGCTGAAGAAATTATGACACATGGCTAGAGATCCCCCACCCCTGACCGACACGGCATCGTCCCTTCTTACTTACAATAGCCACGGAAGGAATTCCAAGCACTGGGCAGGTACGTGTGCTGCACAGAGGAATTCTGCTGCTGCTGCTGCTGCTGCTGCAGAGCCTGCCCCTGTGTGGAAGAACTGCCCTGGATGTGGGAGGGGCTGAGCCCCTGCTGAGCCTGCTGGGCTGAGGGACTCAATGGCTGCCCAGATACCTGGGGAGAAAGAGAAAGCAATGGTAGGGAATTACGAGCTTCTAATACAGTGAAGACTCACAAATAACTGAAGGAAGTACATCAGACTCATATGAATTATAATACTGAAACTATCATTGCTACTTTTTTTTTCTTTTGAGATGGAGTTTCACTCTTATTGCCCAGGCTGGAGTGCAACGGCATGATCTCGGCTCACCGCAACCTCTGCCTCCTGAGTTCAAGTGATTCTCCTGCCTCAGCCTCCCGAGTAGCTAGGATTACAGGCATGTGCCAACCCGCCCAGCTAATTTTGTATTTTTAGTAGAGACGGGGTTTTTCCAGGTTGGTCAGGCTGGTCTCGAACTCCCGACCTCAGGTGATCCACCCACCTCGGCCTCCCAAAGTGCTGGGATTACAGGCATGAGACACAATGCCTGGCCTATCATTGCTATTATTAAAAGTAATATTTTAAATAAGAATAAAATCAATGAAAAGCAAGCATAACTATGAAATTCTAATTTGCTTTCAAAGGATTCTCTACCAGAGTATGCAAAAAAATTAATTTCAATCAACTGTTAGAAAGATAAATGAAAGAAAATATAATTACCTACATTCTATAAGGTTAAAAATAATGGGAGGTGAAGTAACTTGCCTGTGTCACAAAGCTAATCTGGAACACAAAATGAAATGAAACCCAAAGTTCATCATTTCCATTCACCAGTACTGGCAAATCCCACCTGGCTGGTGGAGTTCAGCACAGGTGGGTGAAGAGGCCCACTCCTGGTAACAGGATGAGGCCAGCGCTCTCCAGCCTGCCACACTGCAATCCTGCTCCAAACTACCCTCCCAACTTCCTTTCCAAACATCATTTCCTGTGAGTAATCTAAACAGAATAACCCTGTTTTCTATAAATATACATTTTCCATCGCAGCATGAGCTTCTTCAGATCAGACTGCCTTCCCCAACGACTATGTCAGAACTGTACCCCTCCTTCAAGACCTCAAAGACCACTTCTTCTAAAAAATGCCCTGGATCCCCTCCTAAACCTAATCTCTCCCTCTCTGAACTCCGAGAACTTATCTATGTATCTCAATTCCAGACTCAAGCATACAAACACAGTAACATAAAATATACCATAATACTCCAGAAAGCCACTGTTCCAAACCATAGAAGCCACTTAGCCATTGCATTTAGAATGGAAGCAAAGACCACTGTTGTTTCTAGGATGTCATACCACATGACTCTATGAAGGCAGAAGCAGCTAATAGCTTAATATGTGTCCACAATGCCAATATAAAAATTGGAGGCAAAGGTAAGATCCTTTAATAAAAATCCAAAAATAACAGTAGCTGAGGAGACTAGGTCTGAAGAGAATGTCCTCCCTCTCATTAACTCTGATAATCCCTGAAGCCACGATAACACCTCCAAATAGTCTGTGGAGCAGGGTACCTGGGCGGAGGACGGGGCCGAGGCGGTAGGCTCGCTGACCTGGATGTGCTGCACCTGGATGGCGTGCTGGGGGTAGGGCTGAGGATCGTGGAGCTGGCCAACATCCACAGTGGACTGCTGTGACTGGTGAGGGGAAGTGGCCTGGAAGGAGAAAAAACAGGCCCAGAAACCAGACATATATTGATTGAAGTTAAGGGAAATCCTTCCAGAGAAAAGGTTCAGTTAAAAACAATATCCTGGCTGGGTGCAGTGGCTCATGCCTATAATCCCAGCAGTTTGGGAGGCCAAAGCGGGTGGATCGCTTGAGCCCAGGAGTTCGAGACCAGCCTGGGCAACATGGCAAAACCCTGTCTCTACAAAAAATACAAAAATTAGTCAGGTGAATGGCCGGGCGCCATGGCTCACGCCTGTAATCCCAGCACTTTGGGAGGCCAACGCGGGTGGATCACGAGGTCAGGAGATCGAGACCATCCTGGCTAACATGGTGAAACCCCGTCTCTACTGAAAATACAAAAAAATTAGCTGGGCGTGGTGGCAGGCACCTGTAGTCCCAGCTACTAGGGAGGCTGAGGCAGGAGAATGGCGTGAACCTTGGAGGCGGAGCTTGCAGTGAGCTGAGATTGCACCACTGCGCTCCAGCCTGGGCGACAGAGTGAGACTCCATCTCAAAAAAAAAAAAAAAAAAAATTAGTCAGGCAGCTGGGTACAGTGGCTCACCCCTGTAATCCCAGCACTTTGGGAGGCTGAGGCGGGGGGATCACTTGAGGTCAGGAGTTCAAGACAAGCCTGACCAATATGGTGAAACCCTGTCTCCACTAAAAATACAAAAATTAGCTGGGTGTGGTGGCGAGCACCTGTAATCCCAGCTACTCAGGAGGCTAAGGCAGAAGAATCACTTGAACCTGGGAGGCAGAGGTTGCAGTGAGCTGAATTCATGCCACTGGACTCTAGCCCGGGCAACAGAGCAAGACTCCATCTCAAAAAAAAAAAAAAATAGCCAGGCATGGTGGCATGCCTGTAATCCCAGCTACTGATGAGGCTGAGGTGGGAGGAATATCTGAGCCTGGGAGGCGGAGGTTGCAGTGAGCCATGATTGTGCCACTGCACTCCAGCCTGGGTGACAATAGTGAGACCCTGTCTCCAAAAAAAAAGCAAAAACAATATCCCAATATATGCGAACAGAAATAGAAGAATGGAAGGGATTTCAGCTCCAATGCTGCACTCGCAGATAGCCCACACCTAGACCAAGCCATACAGCAGGATAAAAAAAGAGCGTTTAAAGAAATATGCTTCTAACACATAAGCCACTATTAGATTCTGGAAGAGAAGGAGAGAGAGGGAAGATAGTTCCTGACAATAAGCTGAAAAAGAAGTTGTCAGGAATCAAAACTTTCAGTTACATTTAATGATCTACCCCTTATCAATTAAAAGAGATCAAAGAAATTTGCTTTTAGTTTGTCACCATTAACCCACTACGACAGTGGTTCTTAACCTTTTATATATCATAAACATCTTTGAAAAAGTAGCTAAAGTACAGGCCCTTTTTCTAGAACAATGTACCTATACATCATAATTTACAGGCAACTTCAGGGACTCATATAGCTCCCTCCAAAGCCTGAAGTTAAAAACCCTCCATAAGAAAAACAAGACAAAGAATAGTCAACGACAGTGGCAACTTCCAATTTCCTGTCCCCATGTTAGTTTTAAATTTTCAGAGACCAAATGATTTCAAAGCAACAAGTTTGTTCATTTGTGCCTTGGGGACACTTCTCCTCAGTGTAATTAAATGAAACAATAGTTCTGGGAGAATCACTTTCATTTCATTCTTAGTCAATAAGAATGAGTTATTCATTATCTGGTAGAAGGAACACAGTTATACCTCTATGCTACAAAGGCACTGACTGATGTGCAGAGATTGACTCAATTTTTTTTTTTTTTTTTTTTTGAGTCCTGTTCTGTCGCCCAGGCTGGAGTGCAATGGTGTGATCTCGGCTCACTGCAACCTCCACCTCCCAGGTTCAAGCAATTCTCCTGCCCCAGCCTCCTGAGTAGCTGGGATTACAGGCATCCGCCACCATGCCCAGCTAATTTCTGTATTTTTAGTAGAGACGAGATTTTGCCATGTTGGCCAGGCTGGTCTCGAACTCCTGACCTCAAGTGATCTGCCCACCTCAGCCTCCCAAAAGTGCTGGGATTACAGGCATAAGCCACTGCGCCCAGCCATCAATATTATGCTTTATGACCTCTCTTTGATATAAGACATTTGATACGCAGGTCGTGATTTATCAAACTGGCTCATTACCAAGCAGCCAACCAGGATGGTTAAAGATAAGGATCAGAAGAGGGTCAGAAACAGGTGCTGTAGCTACTGTCCTACCACAGCACAGGAGGCTTGTATATGCTGGAACCTAAAATTTCCTGACTACTATAGACAGAAATCTCTTACATTGCTAAGGCCAGAGGCCTCATCAGCCTGAAAGGGGAAGGGGCATTTGTAAAATGCCCAAGGCTCAAAACTTCCACGCAGAAGGACATTACATAGATCTCAGCCCCAGCTCTGAGAATGAGGTGCTAGTGGCAACATGGCATTCATAAGGCAAAGGGAAAGCAAGGCACGCAGTACCGGGGCCACTTGCACCACTTGAAGCTGTATGTGCTGAGGCTGCTGGAGGCCAGACGCCGACTGCGACACAGGGATGTACTGAATTCTCTGGTAATCCCCTTGTGGCGTTCGGTAGTCTGTCGTTAAGGTCTGGGACAGTTCTGTCATTGCTTGGGTGAGCAGGTCCGTCGTCACCACAGTCTCTCCAGTGGCACTGTCTGTAGTCAAAACCGCTGGGGTGGCACTGATCACAGCTGTCGTCAGTGGTGTGTGTATGGTGTTGGAGAGCTGGGCGAACTCTGGATGCTTCTTTCGAATGTGCTGGACCATCTTGGTCTGAAAAAGCAAGGCAAAAAACAAGAATAATTTTTAGAATTTGTGATTTTCCGTTTTTCTCATATGTAAATCCTCCAAAGATTCCTAAAGTCTTTTATGTCTTAAAAAAAGAAAAATCAGAGCAACACTGACTCTATGCCTGTACTTCCTGGGGTAACATAATGCTATGAAAGCAGGGAAGAGGGTGGGGAAGAAGTAAAACCTCACCTGACCTCACACCATCAGCAAGGTCTCAATATCCCCCCCAACTAGTACCTGCAGCAATCAATCACAATCCCCCCAGCCAAAATGACCTCCTTTGTAAAGCCACCACGTAACTTTCTATGTGGTGCTTCCAAAAGCCTGAACTCACCAACTACAAGCACAGAACGTTCAAACGTGAGGCCCTCCACAGGCCAAGGGAAAAGGAAAACAGCCAGCTGCTCGGGCTGCTGTACGGCACTAATTCTGGGGAGGTCCACAGTATCCTCTTTCCATTCTCTGCTGTGGTCCCTGTTTACAGTGACTAGGACAACATCTCTTTCAGTCCCCCGTCAACTCAGAAGGAGCCATCCAGGCCATGTGGATGAGAAGCCACCTTTCCTTAAGAGATTCCTCACATGGCGGTTTTGACCTTAGCTTTAGTCAGAAACTCCCCCTACCTTGCTGCTGTACTGCTTGGAGCAGTGTGGACAGCAGACGGGAGGGGTGGCGATGGTGCCCGTCAGCTGGGTGTGTGTGCTCAGCATGGGGTCTGGCTCTCCAGGACCAGCGGGTCGGAGCTTCCGAATGCTCGGTGGGAGCTCTGCTCCTGGGTGGTTCTTCAGAATGTGGGCTTTGCGCTTGCTGGCACTTTTATAAACCTGCAAATGTAAGCGCCTTGCCATGAAAGCAGTATACAGTTCCACTTTCTTGCTTAAAGCAAACTAACAATTTCATTATAAGAAAATGAGGAAAAGTATTCATGTAGCCCCAAATAAAATATATTAGCATGTATATTAACAGATCTATTGAAGAACAAGGATATACTACAAATTAGAATAAAATAAGAACATAATGTAGATATGATAGGTTTCTTTCTTTAATCTATAAATCTAAGATAATAACTGTGAAAATACCCTTTATCCTAAAGTTTAAAACTTGGATATGATACACAGACAGAGGAAGATAATTGTTTTTAAGGCCCATCCACCTCATATGAGAGCTGCCTGTGAAAGCTCTCATATGATGTACGCAGCTGAAGACCAGGAGCCAGAGAATCTTCCAAATGGCAACGTCAATAGCAACTGCTATCTATAGTGGGGAATCTATGTTAAAAAATGTTTCTCACTTTTAAGCTGATATAGCTACATTATATAAGGAAAGGATGGCTGGGTGTGGTGGCTCATGCCTATAATCCCAGCACTTTGGGAGGCCGAGGCGGGCGATCACCTGAGGGTGGATCATCCTGGCCAACATGGTGAAACCCTGTCTCTACTAAAAATACAAAAATTAGTTGGGCGTGGGGGCTGGCACCTGTAATCCCAGCTACTCCAGAGGCAGAGGCAGGAGAATCGCTTGAACCCAGGCGGAAGTTGCAGTGAGCTGAGATCATGCCACTGCACTCCAGCCTGGGTAACAGAGCAAGACTCCATCTCAAAAAGAAAGAAAGGATATTACAGTGGAATAATAAATATATATTCTGTGTCTTTTCTGTAACTACACGAAAATAATGCAATAGTACAAGTAGAGTACTCCACCACGAAGCTTTCCCAACCCCCTCCACCTTATAGAAACCCCAAAATTACCATATATGTTATAGGTCATGATAAATGCTCTCGTTTTAGAGCCTAGGAATTTGAAATTAATTCATACACTAAGCACTCAGTAATAAACCTCTTCTTGTGTCACAAAAGTCACAGAGAGAAGGGACAGTAAGAAAAATGAAGTCAACTATTTCTTAAGAAAAAAAATTGGCTTAAAATAAGGCTGTATTTCTAGTCCTTTCTTGTCTGAATGGAGACTACTGAGAGACAGGTAACCATCTGGTAAGAGTAACAAAAAAACGTAGTATATATTTATAAATACGGACAAGTCAGCTCTAAGCAGGGAACCCCAGTGGCACACCAATATGAATATTTCCCTTTTACCTTATTGCAATACTGACAAAAGTAATCACGATTGGGTTTTATGATGGGTAGAGTTAACTCTGGCACCTCTTCTATCTTCATGTCTGGGTGTCTCTTTGATAAGTGATTTACCTAAAGGGAAAACAAGGAACCAGTGAGAAAAAGAGACCCCATTAACCAAACAGAAGCTACACGAATGCCTCTGATAATGACCGCCAGAAGCTGGAATTCTCTGAAGCAATGCCCCCAAATAATAAGGCATTTGGTCAGAACCAGCATCACCAGACCCCATCTGATGCCAAAGCACTCACAGTCATGGTTAACAGGAGTTAACAATAATTCACCAAACAATTGAAGGTGACTCACTGTGGTGAATTCAGCCATCAACAGTCTTTGGCTGAAAATACTACTATTGGAAAAAGGAAAATTACACTGGTATGAATTTCTTTGGTGAGTTCTCCTCATGCAAACCTGTCTTTCATTATTTAATGCCCTAGTCTTACTAAGAACATGGAATGAGATACAGACTAAGGTTCTGAATTTTAAATATTGCTCTATGACTTTCCAGCACCTGGCAGAAATATATTCTGCACTCGTAACAAGGTCAAAATGAGTTGAGAGCAGAGCACTGGCTGTGTGATGCTTCAGCTAACCTGGATGCCCATACCCTGCTTTGACGGAAAGCTTCCTTCTACTGCAGTTTGATATCTGGAAAAGAGAGGCATTAAAAGGAAACAGCTGGGGGCTGGGTGCAGTGGCTCACGCCTGTAATCCCAGCATTCTGGGAGGCTGAGGCAGGTGGATCACCTGAGGTCAGGAGTTTGAGACCAGCCTGGCCAAAATGGTGAAACCCCGTGTCTACTAAAAATACAAAAATTAGCCAGGCATGGTGGTGGGCACCTGTAATCCCAGCTACTCAGGAGGCTGAAGCAGGAGAATCGCTTGAACCTGGGAGGGGGAGGTTGCAGTGAGCTGAGATCACGCCATTTCACTCCAGCCTGGGCAACAGGAGCGAAATTCTGTCTCAAAAATAAATAAATAAAATAAAAGGGAACAGCTGGGAAGAAGGCAAATACCCCATTAAAAAAAATACATTCAGGGACACAAAAGAGGGAACTAAAATAAGGTGAGAGCAGAGATTGAGATGGGTAAAGAAAAACAAAAGTAGTAATGAAAAGTGATTAAAAAAAAAAAAAGAAAAAGAAAAAGACCTCTTACAAGAATTGACCCAAAAAGCAGCAAGAGAGAGCAAAGGGAGACTAGAAAAGACAGAACTCCAAATTGGGAATCGTTTGCCTCTGTTTCTTCCCCTGGACATTGACAAAACCATTGATCGATATAACTTAGGACACAATGCAACACAAACGTCACCATCATCGACAGCAATGAGGTATGCTGGGAAGACAGAGGAACCCACAGCCACTGGGCACTGACCAGCATGCCGCGCCGCCGGAAGCCCATCATGCACAGGCGGCACTTGAACGTGAAGCTGTCGTAGTCTGTGGACGTGATGCGGGGCTTGAACGTCTTGGAGCGGCTGATGCGGTCGGCTTTCTTGGCCTCCCTCTCAGGATTATGCATCCTTTGCATGTGTTCCCGTAGTTTGTCTTTTCGCTATTTGGAGAGAATTTTTGAAAACGGGGTAGACATGGGGGTAGAAAATTTTTAATTGAAGGGATCATTTTAAAAATCAATACAAATTAGCAGTCACCACAAGCCTCCAAGAGACATTTGAGTTGCTGGAACACTAGGATGCAGACATGTTAAAAGTGGCTGGGAGTTACTCTGTTCACTAGCAAATACGTGCATTCCAATGAACCTTGGTTTAAAATGACCATTAAATAGGAAAGATACATACCGACTTTTGAGAATAAAGACTGTGCATTTATGTAGAGGAGATTAAAGAGAACATGGAATAAGCCTGGTATAAAAGAACTTCAGACAAATTGATAACAGGTAATATTAGGTTTTAGAAGCCATGCGTAGGCCGGGTGTGGTGGCTCACGCCTGTAATCCTAGCACTTTGGGAGGCCAACGAGGGCGGATCACCTGAGGTCAGGAGTTTGAGACCAGCCTGGCCAACATGGTGAAACCCTGTCTCTGTGAAAAATATAAAAATTAGCTGGGTGTGGTGGCACACGTAATCCTAGCTACTCAGGAGGCTGAGGCAGGAGAATCACTTGAATCTGGGAGGTGGAGGCTGCACTGAGTTGAGATCACGCCACTGCACTCCAGCCTGGGCAACAGAGCAAGGCTCTGTCAAAGAAAAAACGCCATGTGTATACTCAATTCCCACACCTTTCAGCAAACATTATATTTTTCTAAATCCCAAAAGAATTTAAGTAAGAATCTCTATCTTATGGATTTAGAACTTCTCACCTTACAGAATTAGAAGTTCAAGTAAACAAATCCATTGTCCACTATGATGGAGCATGGGACCCAGGGCTCAGCTCCTGGTTTCACTATTTAGTGACACATGCTGATGTGAGTCCATGGAGAGAATCAGGCAGAGCCCATCCTGAATAAAAACAAAGTGCCAGCCCCCTGATCCAGTGAGGCTTTCTGCTCTGGGACACATGAATAAATTGTTATTAGTCCCATAAAGACTCTGAGGCTTTCTACAAATCCAGTTCTTCCCACCTTTCGGTACAGGGACTTTTTTAAGGACTTCATTTTTCAGCACATTTACTCAACAAATATTCCTTGAGGGCCTACCCAGTATCAGGGAGCAGGATAAGGGCCGAGCTCCAATGCTGGGCCTCCCTCACCCACCTGCCTCTTCTGCTGCAATGCATACGACCCAACTGCTCTTTCTTCCTATCCCACCCGCCTTCATTTCTGGAAAGCCCAGGAGGGAATGTTCAGCGCTTTGTAGGCTACAGTAGGATTTGGATTAAGGACACTGCCCTACGTGACAGTATCTTTCTTTAGTGTGGATACAATGGCAAAGCACTGTTGCATTGCCACTTTTTTTCTTTTCCTTTTCCTCCAACTCCTCTCGCATTCCCACTTTTTTCTAAGCATCAACATTCACTAGTTCCCGTCTATTCCCTTTAAACAACCAACTGACCTTAACCGAATCATCACGTAAATTTCAAAGCCTAACACAAATACCACACCATGCTATGCACATCGTGACGGGCACACATTTGTTGGATGCCAAATCTCCAACAAATTTGTGCCTTTCCATCCTAACATCCCCCAAACCAAATCCGCTATCTGCCCCCACTCCTTCTGCCTAAGTCGTGCTTTTTGGTATCAGCGGTGTTCCCAAACATCTAGCCTCTCAAGCTGCAAATCTCCATTCCTTGCTGTCCACCCTTCCCCCTTCCACCCAAGTGCAAGTTCTTGTCAGCCTCCCATGACGCCTGTCTTGAACATGGCCCCTCTTCTCCACACCCACTGCCTCGGCCTGAATTAGCCCAGCTCTGAAACGCTGGTAAGTCTAATTACTTAGCACAGCGCACTAGCTTAACCTGCTTCCCTGGCTTCCTCTTGCCACACCCTCCATCACTCCCCTTCTCCCATTCTCCCGAACGTGGCATCACCACTCCCTGCTGCTCCCTCTGCTTGAGATGCCAATATTCCTCCCTCACTCCTCACCTCTCCCTTTCCCTAGCTGGCAAACTGTTTCCCACGCATGAATGGATTCAAAAGTGTCACCATATCTATGAGGTCTCCCCTATACCCCAAATCAGTGAATCCCTCTCACAGCATTTTTGAGATGGAGTCTCGCTCTGTCACCCAGGCTGGAGTGCAATGGCATGATTTCGCCTCACCACAACCTCCGCCTCCCGGGTTCAAGTGATTCTCCTGCCTCAGCCTCCTGAGTAGCTGGGATAACAGTCATGCACCACCACACCTGGCTACTTTTATATTTTTAGTAGAGATGGGGTTTCTCCATGTTGGTCAGGCTGGTCTCGAACTCCCGACCTCAGGTGATCTGCCCACCTTGGCCTCCCAAAGTGCTGGGATTACAGGCGTGAGCCACCGCACCCGGCCACTTTATTCTTTTCTCTATTCTAGTGTGAGCTCCCTGAAGTTGGAAGGTCCCACCTTGACTTCAATGCTGCCCTCATGGAGCTTATACTTAGCAGGACAGGCAAATGCAATACACAAATGCTATGACAGGGTCACCAGCAAAAGGCCCTGTGGGAATTTGTGGGAGAAGCAGCAGTTAATCCAGGGATCAGGAAATGCCCCATATGAAGTGACATTAGCCAGGTGAAGGAATATGACAGTTTGAAAGTGCATTTCAAGTCAGGAGGAGGAGTGAGAGCAAGTGCAAAGACCCAAGGAGAGAGAGCATGCCACACCTGGGTAAAGCTATGGAGTTCAGGTCACCCTGAGTACACGGGGAGGCGGGAACCAGAGAGGCTGGCAGGAGTCAGATCTTGTAGCATCTTAGAAGTAACAAGAACTTCGGGATTTATCTGCGTGAAGAGCTATTTAAGAGTTTTTCAGAAAGGACATGACATCAGAGCTGTTCTTTAGAAAAATTACTCTGATTCTAGTTTGAAAATATGCCAGGAAGGTAGGTGGTAGTGGTTTTGTGCTGGGTCAACTTGGCTAAGGGGAACTACATTTGAAGGGAGTCTCCTTCTCAGCATGGTTCCAAGTTGGGGTTAGCCAAAGAGAAACTCAGACCAGCCTGGAAGGTGGAAAGGAAGCAGCTCCGTGCTGCTCTAGACGGTGTCATGTAGAGGTACCTGTGGGTCCCTACTTATCCTCTCTTTCCCACCCAGCCACCAGCTGTCTTCCTGACTGCCAGCCCTGCTGGCCAGCTCCACATCCGCCACCAGATGCAGTGACACAGTCTTTCACAGACCGCACCAGCTCTCCTTCCTGGGCCCCTCTGCAGGAGGAAGTGCTTGGTTCCCAGATTCCCAGGTAAGTTCCCATTTGACCACCCAGACCAGTACTTCTGTGGGCATACTGCTGACTTCCGACCTCCCAGCTTCTCCCTTCAACCCTCACTTCTCCATCTTCTCCTATAATTAAGTTCTTAGTCCTGTAAGAAAATCTTCTTCTGTAACATTCACAGTGGCTTTGCTTCCCGGATTGAACTGTGTTGAATATACTGGGTGAAAGTAAAAGAGAAAATGAAAGCAAGCAAAGAAAGTTTAAAGAAATATTCCAAGGTGTTAAAATATGGTATCTGGCACAAAATGAAAAATCAAAAAACACTGGCTGGATGGGATGGATGGATGGCCAAACAGTATCGCAAAACAGGAATCCTTTTAGATATGATTATTTTTTAATAACAGAAAAATCCCAGACCTATTTATACTTTTCACATTGGAGTTCTCTACGGAATTCTAAATTGTGCTGTTATATATTCAAAGCCATTAGATTATATTCTATAACACACTTACCATAAAACCAGCTTTGGAAACTCTATTTCTCTTTAATTTCTTTGCATCTGTTACAAATATACCCTTAGTTTTCCTCTCCTGAATCAATTTCTGATTCTTTTCCAGTTTCTATGAGAGTGTGACCTACAATCATTTTCAGCAGAAGGTCTTCCAGTGACATTTTTGCAGAATCACCTTATTTCCCAATGAAGCATATTTCATTGTTTTTACATTTATTTATTTAACTTTTATTTCTGGGTCCCCTGCAGGGTTTTGCTCGGCTTCTTCTAAGTTCCAGGTGGGTTACGGATACTCATAATGTTTTAATCTTTGAGGTCATTAACATTCTCCAAAGTAGTCTAAGCCTTCTCAGCATTCTTCAGATTTCCCACCTGAATTAGATGAGTGTCCTGCTGGCTGCAAGGCTCAATTACGGGCTCTTGTACTTCATCAGTGCTCAACAAAAACCTCCTGATCTGAATGTTAAGTAAAGGTTTTGGTCTGTTAGGAAATCTCAATAGCGATTTAGTTATACTTGTCATTATACATTTGGATTCTTTTAGGAGATGATGCATTTTTACTCTACTTGTTTGGGGATTTGAATTAACTATTTTGAGGAAATGAGTAAGTTTTCCCCCTTAATTTTATAACTAAGTCAAACACAAGGCCCAAAGAGTATCTCAGGTCCAGTTCATCAGAGGTGGGTGATAAACTGATGAAATGAACAGGCATTTACCCTCAGCTTGCTATAATTCCAGTGGCCACGAGAACCACCTTGGGCTGTGCCTTGGTGTCATACCTTAAATTGCTTCCCACAGGTGGAACACAGGAAGTCTTTGCGGTCCGAATGCCGGAGCATGTGGAGTCGCAGTTTATCGGGGCGACAGAAGGCCTTGTCACACTCTGTGCACTGGTAGATCTTTTCTGAGTGGAAGCTGCGCACGTGTTTTTTCACCTGGCGGTAAGAACCAAAGGAAAATTCAGGGGACACAGGCACCAAATGAAATGACCAAAGGCAGCTTGTCAACGCTAGAGGGAGCCAAATGCATTACCATGGGTTTTCATCAACCCCGCCGAGGAATCCAATCAGATGTGATAATTGGCCTCAATAACACATACTGTCCCTGTCACAAAGAAATAAAACAAGTAGCCAGAAAGCCTTAGAAATCCTAACCTCCCTGATGACTTGAAACATGAGAGAGAGAGAGAGAGAGAGAGAGAGAGAGTGCTTGCTTGGTCAAAGCCCTGATCACTTGAAGCCCATTTTTTAAAGATAAAAAGCAAAAGTTCCTTCGGGTTTAAATGAAATCTTGCTAAAAAGGATCTATAGGAAGACAAAAACCAATTCCTCCTTACTTTTCTCCGTCTTTAATCTGCACAGAAGCAATTTAGCCCCTTTTGATCCTTTTACATCTTCTTATAAAATCAAGTTCTGAAGAATTAAAGACATGAATGAGTGGATACAGAAGACATTACCGGTTTGTGAGAGCAATATGACGCTGGCGTCACTTCTCAACTGGGACTTACTTTCCTTACTTTTAGATAAATAAAGGAATAGGGCTTCTGAACTCTCTTAGCCACACATATCCAATGAGAAAGAGCTGAGGATGGAAGCTAAGTAGTGAGTCTTACCGAACTATTCCTATAAGACAGTTTGCTTCATTATTTTTGGAGTTTCTTTTGCCATTAAATTATGCCTTAAAGCAATCTTTCTACTAGTTTGTGTGAAGTGAGAAAATTTCCAAGACTCTCAACACTAGCAGAACTAAAATTAAATCCCTAGTCTTCTTTTCCTTTGGTAATTGAAAAAGTGTATTTTTACAAAATGTTTCGTTATTCACTGACTAGCACAGGAAAATCTTATCACTTAAAGTCCAAATGAAATCATGAGTATTCTGAAATTTGTCTTCACCCATTTTGCTCCAACAAAGAATACACTACAGGGGAGGAGGCAGTCGGTTCCTGATACAAAAGTATATTATATACCAACTTTCTCTTTGTTTCCTTCCAAAATGTATGGCCTTGGTTAAAGCAAGCAGGAAACCACAGTAGTAGTAGGGAGATGTTCCCAGCCCCTCAGAAATGGGAGTATGTCTTCTACAGGTTCTGTATATTTTATAAGCAATATTGACATGGATTATGAAAGACATTTTAAAAATTATAATAGATCTGGGTGTTTATTACTTGTAACTTAAACACTTCAATGTCAATGTCTGATCTGGACAATTAAGGGTCATAATAATCTTTTGTGTATAAAAGTAGTTTGATTGAAGAAATATTGTTCTCAATTGTAAAGTTGTTTCAAAGAAGGGATGGAAATGCAGGTGCTAGGCAGTCTCGGTTTTCCAAAAATCGAAGTTTCTTTTACCAAAAGAAGGAAGCAGACAGGAATCTCAGTAGTAGACACTCACCTGGATAAAATCTGGGAACCGTTTCTTACAAGTTGGGCAGGTGAAGTAGCCATCATTGATATGAATGGCCACATGATCTTTCAACAAATCAAGGCGGTCAAAGGATTCTGGGCAAAAAATGCAAGAGTAAGTCTTCTGGTCTGAGTGGAGCTTCATGTGGTTCTCCAAGGATGCGCTGCTGATGAAGCCCTTGTTACAGAGATCACAGGTCAGTGGGCAGTTCCCCTCCCGCCCATGGAAGCGTAAGTGCTGGTCCAGTTTGTCCTTTTCCCGGAAGGCCTTCCCACACTGCAAGCATTTAAAAGGCCGGAAGGACTTCCGAATAAACAGATGCTGAAGAGCTGCATTCTGAAAGACATACACAAATGTGATCATTTAGTGATGAAATTAAGAGTGCAACTGGATCACACTTTTACAGAGAAAGAGAGGATGATCTCTGCAATCACAGACTTTCCATAGAAGTTCAACTCTAGGACACACACAGTTGAAAGGAGATTTTTCTGGTGAAGACACTGAAAATGAAGCCATCCTCAAAGAAGCTCATCTTGAAGAGACGAAATTTTTTTGTGTTTTGTTTTACATCTATGTATGTGGGTTTTCTTTTGAAAGGGTTTAAGTAACAAAAAAAGTGTTCCCAATAGAAGACTTGTATAATAAAACAAATCCCACAGTGGAACAGGATAAAAATGGAAGATTTGGAGGAAAAGACTTAGGTTAAGTCACACATGCAGGAATCAGGCTGGAGCAAGTCAGCCAAATGTTACTTGTTGAAATCCATGAGAAAAAGAATTTGAAGCTTGATTAAAACATTTAGCAAAAACAAAACAAACAAACAAACAAAAAAATAAAAAGAACTGAAGGGTAGTCCTTGCCAGTGGCAGGGTGGAGAAGGAAATGGATACCAGGTTTCTTTTGGGGGTAATGGATACCAGGTTTCTTTTGGGGGTGATGGAAGTGTGCTGGAATTAGAGAGTGGTGAAGATTGCACAGCTTCAGAATGTTCTAAAAACCACTTTAAAGGGTAAACTTTATGCCATGAGAATTTCTTGAAAGGATTCAGATTTATGTGAATGGGACATGAGCACATGTCGTAAATGGAATATATGCATTTCATCACTTTCTACTTAGAAAACAGAAGATAAGGTCCCAGCATAGCTAGTTAGTTCTACTGGTTAGAATGCCATGCTAATAACGTTAAGCTCATCACACTGTTCCTGCCTCGACCAGGCAATTCTGCTCTTTGTTTTCAGCCACAGATTGCACTTGTAATGCTGATTGGCCATCTTGTAAATTCATGCAATTGTTATAGGGCATCCAAGTGGGAGAGTACGGGTACTCAGTGCAAACCCATTGCCACTACTGGAAAAACTACTCATGCTCTACTGACAGCAGATCAACAAAATCACCTCACACAGAGAATGCAGAATCAATCTTTCAGTTATGCTTACAATGAAGACTCATTCATCCGTTCCTCAAAACACTGAGGGAAAGCTCTAGATTGCTACAAGGGGGGGAAATCCTTCAAGTATATCTGTGAATGGCTGTGCCTATGTAGCTACAAATGAACAGTAATTGAAGGATTAATGGAGATTTTAGTGCGATCTTAACTTCAAATTACTTGTAAGCATCAACTTTTAAACTAAATTTAATGTGAAATCATCATGTGAGGAAAACAAAATAATTATTTTTGATTTAGTGAAATTTCTAGACATAATTACTATGTAACAGGAGATTTCCTTCTCAGGGCTTCTCTAACCGGGCTAGGAGAAAGATTTTTAAGCTGCTACCTACTCACTTATCTTGAGTAGATAAACAGCAATTCTGTGATCTTCTTCAGCTGATGGGACTGCTTCAGGGGATGTATCATACTTTATTCTCCTTTGTATCCAGATACCTTAATAAATTGCTTAGCTTATAGGAAGTCTTCAAAAGTAGTTTGAGAATCAGTGAAATATATTTCATATGAAACTCAAAAAAATGATTTCAAGGATTTTTCTACAGCATCTGCAGAGATTTTTAAGAATAGGTCTTTCTTGGCTGGGCACTGTGGCCCACGCCTATAATCCCAGCATTCTGGGAGGCTGAGGCGGACAGATCACCTGAGGTCAGGAGTTTGAGACCAGCCTGGCCAACATGGTAAAACCCTGTCTCTACCAAAAATACAAAAATTAGCCAGGCGTGGTAGCAGGCACCTGTAACCCCAGGGCTGTAATCCCAGCTACTTGGGAGGCTGAGGCAGGAGAATCGCTTGAACCTGGGAGGTGGAGGTTGCAGTGAGACTCTGTCTCAAAAAAAAAAAAAAAAAAAAAAAAAAGCATAGTTTTTTCTCAAATCAGCCACAGGGCTTGCTTTCACTTCTGTGTAGTTCAGTAGCCACCTCATCTTTTTAACTCTGTCTGGATACTAATTTTACATAAAAGCTTTACTATTTTGTCCACTTTCAAAACTTTACGGAAATATTGCTGATGAACCGATACTATTCTGAGGTTGAAAGATGCAAGATTCAGAGCACTTTGGCCATGTAGGAATCTTTTCCTTTATCCAGGTTCATTGAAGTGTCCAAGAACAGACACAATGCACATTGACTGTGGTCCCACTGAGGATGCCATTTCTCCTTGGGTGCCAAATCCAGAACTCAGTTTTGTTTTGGTCCATTATGCTAATCAGTCTTCTGTCATTTCTGATTAGTGTGAGTACCTTCAGACACTTGATTTAAACTGAGCCACCACCTGGCTCCACTTTCTTGGCTCTATTGACAAACCTTATCATCTTTTCAATTTCCATGGAGCCCTGAACATTGTCTGCACTCAAGAACTAGATTGTATTTCTCTGATCTAATGATACTAATGGGATGGTCATATTACAAGGTCGTAAAAATGCTGAAACTGTTCCCACCCGTTGACCCACTTGCAGGCCATTTCTGTTCTAAGGTGTCTTCTGTAGCTCAGAGCCACAACCCGTACACATTTCTAGAAGAAATCATGACAAATGTCGGAGAGAGCACACAGATCCACTCTAGTTCTTCTGCTTCCTGAGTTCGTCAGGCAATCCACCACACTATACATATATATCAGCTACTCTAGGGATACCAAAATCGTATTGTTGCTAAATTCTGTGATTTGGGATTCAACTCACATTGCAATGAATTCTGAGACAACAGATTATTTGTAGACAGAGATCATAAAATGTTTCTAAAGTTTAGGGAGTTTGTTTGTTTTTTAGAGATGGGGTCTTTCTCCATCGCCCAGGCTGGAGTGTTATGGCATGATCATAGCTAACTGCAGCCTCGACCTCCTGGACTCAAGCAATCCTCCCACCTCAGCCTCCAGGGTAGCTGGGACTTATAAGTACATGCCACCACGCCTGACTAAAATGTTTCTAAAGTTTGATATTAATGGCTAAAAGAACCTAAATTATTGATCAATTTTCATATTATTTTAATCCTGACACAAAAAAGAAATCAAACAATCATGTTTGTTGATTTGGGGTTTTGGGGGGGTTTTTTGAGACATGGTCTCACTCCATTGCTCAGGCTGGAGTGCAGTGGCACAATCACAGCTCACTGCAGCCTCGACTTCCCAGACTCAGAGGATTCTCTCATCTCAGCCTCCTGAGTAGCTGAGACTACAGGTGCCTGCCACCATGTCCACCTATTTTTTTGTATTTTTTTTTAGTAGAGACAGGGTTTCACCACATTGCCCAGGTTGGTCTCGAACTCCTGGGCTCAAGCAATCCACCTGCCTCAGCCTCCCAAAGTGCCAAGATTATAGGTGTGAGCCACTATGCCTGGCAGTTTTGGGGTCTTTTAAACAACTTTCCTTTGGACAATTTTCTGCCCACTTTGAAAGCCTTTGGTTGGCCAGCCCTGCCCAACTCAGCTCACTCTGCACCATCCTTCCACTGCACCCCTGCTAGGGCCAGGCTCATGTCTGCACTGTCCGAACCACAGCAAGAACCTCCTGTGTCTGGGCCTCTGATCCTATGGCTATCATTCTCTGAAACAGTCTACCTTCCTCCTCTCTTTCAAGGGCTAGTCTAAGTCTCACCTTATCCAAGAATTATCCTGACTCCTCTATTTTACTTCAACGTTTCACTCTTCCAAGTTATACTTTTACATTTAACACCTAACTGTAAACTCCCCTACATTAGTATTGATTTCCTACTTAGACTGCAAGCTCAAGTGAAAATTCTATTGTGTACCTAGCATAGTGCCAAATAGACAGTTAGAACTCAACACTATTGCATAAGTCATTCCAATGGTTTTAGCGCTGGAAGGGACCTTGGAGATCACTTAGTCCTACCCTTCATTTTGTATATGAGGAACCTGCAGCCCACAATTTATTCCTTGATCTATTTACAAATAAATTATCATTATTCATTAATTTGCATTTACTGTAGCAACCAAACTGTGGTTTCCACCAGGATTTAGTAAGTACAGGTTGCAAAGAACAGCAGGTCAGGCAAACAAGTAACATTCTGTTATGTGAAACACAGGAAACAAACCTACCTGCAGCTCCAACTGAGCAGGCAGCATTAGAGGAGAGAAAAATAGTTACATTACCAATTGGATTGGAAGACTTCCCTTCAGTTGGTCATTACCAATCTGGATAGAAAAGATGAAAAAATACACAGCCCTACTTTTTAGAATGTGTGAGAGAAAAAAAAACAAAATAGCTCAACTAAGACTGACCTCCAAAAGCCAGATACATATGGCTTTCGCTTTGACACAAGGAACCTTGCACCAGAACCAGTAACCCTGCTCATTCAAAAATGCAAGTACAATTACAGCTGGACTGTGTTTGTGCATCCACAACTTCACTGCGTGTGTGGGCTTCGGTTTTTTTTTTCCTTCCAAAAAAAAAAAAAAAAAATCTAGCAAGGGTTTCTCTGGACTTAGTAAAAAAAATCAGAATGGCCAAAGCAGAAAATATAGTAATTGAGCAAGAGAAAGAAGTGCAGATTAGGAACTAAAGGAGAAGGATGGATGGGATATTACTTCATAGCTTGTTTTCCTTGCTGGCCTGTATTTCTGTATGTTGATATACTCTTGTGAAATAATCTACAGTGAGCTGAGAGTTTCATATGTTTCGATTACAGGGCTCTCATACAGGCTGTTTAGCCTCAGTTCTTAGAGCCCTTCAAAGCTATCATATGACTACAAATGTTTAAATGTGTTTTTACATGAAGGCATGGACTAGACTATTTTTCAAGGTCCCTTCTAGCCTAGAGGCAAATAAGAAGACCAAAAGAAACATACGCTGAACGATCATGCATGTAGAAATTGTAAAGCCTGGGAAGTTATACAAAATGTCTCTTTCATCTACTGGAAAGTACCAATATGTCTTTATGCACTCAGCTGCCACAAACATGGGTTGTAAGTCATTGGTTTTTATCAGCACAGACACTTATCCTACAAAGCCATATTGTTTTCCACACGAATCCCCTGCAGTTCCTAACTCAGAGTCAAATGCTATTTGTGAAATAATAAGAGAAAATACATCTGAACTGCAAGTCAGGAAAGCCCTGCAGCCGCATGGTCTGAGGCCAAGACACAGGTCCTGTGACTCAGACACTGACTAACTCTCGAACTGACAGCTTTGGCTCAAGCTATCCGCAGGTGTGTGAACTGTACCTGCCATATCAACCTGGACACAGGTCACTTTACATTGATGAGTAATGACATTTGCCATTCTCCCCTGGGAAGCTGTAGATAAGCACATTTAGTTACCCAAAATCAACTTGAGAGCTATGATTAGGCACAAATTAGCCTGGTTTAAAATATAAATGATTATTATAACTAAATGTACTTATTTCTCCACTTCCAATCTGTGAATTGAGGGATGCAGACAGCTAGTCCAGGAGCTGCCAACCTCTAGGCCTCTGTGTCGTCACTAAATTGGTCAAATCTAGGACCAGCCATGCCAGCCTGCCATGGGACACAGAGACATTGAGAAATAGTGAACACTTTCTTTCAAAATAAGGGGATCGAGCATGTGACAGGCTAGATGCAAGATTTCAGAGTGGAAGGTGAATAGGTTAGAAAACCACCAGAGAGCTGGTGGTGGGAGGAAGATGAGCGGCTGGTGCCAGGAGCCGCCGGCTTTCCCCACTTACTCGGATGCGCTTGGCTCTGCGCATGTCGTCGGCTGTCAGCGTGCTCTGGGTGGGCACCACGCTCTCTTCATGCTGCGGCTGCAGGTGCAGGGTGTGAGTTTCTGGTTCATGTTCCAGGGAAGACTGGGTTTCTTGTGGCAGCTGAGGGATTGGGATAGTGGTCTGTTCTGGTTGATCCAGCCCATTCAGAGTGGCTGGTTCAGCCTCATCAAATTGCTCCTTTGTGGGAAAATGTAGCAAGTCCTGAAATTTGCAATAACCAGGAATAGAGATCAGTGCCGGAGGGACTGTCAGCTCAGATTTAGAATTGCTGCTTATTTCACAATGACTAGATTCATAATACTCAGAAAAAATATTCTCCCTCTGGGAAAGTTAATTAGGTAACTATGCACAGAAGGCAAAAGCAGGAGAGGTTCCAGACCACTTAACAAGGAAAAGACTGTGATCTGACTTTTCTGGAATATCAATAATTTTAATTGTTTAAACTAATTAAACAAAGTCCACCTCTACTAACTCTGGTCAATTTTATTTATTTATTTATTTTTATTTTATTTTTTTTGAGATGGAGTCTCGCTCTGTCCCCAGGCTGGAGTGCGGTGGCGCGATCTCGACTCACTGCAAGCTCCGCCTCCCAGTTCACGCCATTCTCCTGCCTCCGCCTCCCGAGTAGCTGGGATTACAGGCGCCTGCCACTGCACCCAGCTAATTTTTTTTGTATTTTTAGTAGAGACGGAGTTTCACCGTGTTAGCCAGGATGGTCTCGATCTCCTGACCTCGTGATCCGCCCACCTCGGCCTCCCAAAGCGCTGGGATTACAGGCATGAGCCACTGCGCCCGGCCAACTCCGGTCAATTTTAAATCTTTAGAGCAGCAAAGTTGGGTTTTTGTTGTAGGTAACACTTGAAAATACATTCTTTTCTGGCATTATCCAATCATTCTTTAATTAACAGGCAGCAAGGTCTGATAGGAAAGGTCTACAAACATTGGGAAGGTCTCTGTACTTAGGTCTCGTCAGGGTCTGATAGGAAAGGTCTACAAACATTGGGAAGGTCTCTGTACTTAGGTCTCGTCAGGGATCTGGCGAGTCCTCCACACAAGCACCTAAGGAGGGCTCCTTCCCATCCCCCCGTACCTGTGTCCCATCGTCACTCTTTTCCCCATTTTCGCTGGTGATTTCCAGGCGGATAAATTTTGGAGGACGCCCCGGCCGTCGACCTGGACCGAATCGCCTCTTGCCTCGTCCCCTTCCTCTGCCTCTTGTTCTGGGGACAAGAGATTGGGTTACAGGTCGTCATGGTTACATAATACTCCATAACAAGTAGCGACCTAAATGATCCTTACTAACCCCAGAGTTTGATTCCTCTCACCTTATTACTTTCCCAGATTTTCTCCAATGGAAACAACTGTTTTACTAATATACACTTTCTGAATGTCTCATCCTTCCCCTCTATTACAGCTTAAAGATATGTCTTCAATTATTCTGAAGAAAAGAGCTATAAAAATTCAAAGCACTGACAATATTTTGCTTCTGAAATGATGTGAGAAAGGCAGACAGGACAGAACATGCTAAGCCTTTGAGCGTGTTCCCAGGAGATGTCATCTGAGACAAGATTCCCATTATTTCTCTCTTTTTCCCCTGGCCTCGCCTCATATTCCTTCCAAGAAATGTGGCCAAATTCAAACAACTTTCTTGTTTTACTACAAGCTTCTGGAAGGTCAGAACAAATTTCTAATTCAATTGTTTCATAACATGCCTAGTAAACATCAATGAAATTTTGCATCCCCTTTAATGGATTTTTTTTTTTTTTCTTTTTGAGGCTAGGTCTTGCTCTGCTACCCAGGCTGGAGTGCAGTGATGTAATCATGGCTCACTGTGGCCTCAACCACCTGGGCTCAAGCGATCCTCCCACCTCAGCCTCCCAAGTAGCTGGGACTACAGGCATGTAGCACCATGCCCAGCTAATTTTATTTAATTTTTTGTAGAGATGGGGTTTCACCGTGTTGCCTGGGCTGGTCTGGAACTCAAGCAATCCTCCCTCTTGGGCCTCCCAAAGTGCTGGGATTACAGGCATAAGCCACCATGCCTGGCATGAATTGCCAACAAACACAAATTCCTTAATAAAAGAGGCTTAAAAAAGTAGGTTATGAAAGCTTCTTTTAGACGATATGTATGTGGGAAGTGTACAATATCAATCAGATCAAATTTTATTCTTCCACTCATCCATTTAATAATTTAACAAATACTATATATTTTTTCCAGGAACTTTTAAAATACTCTTCATGTTGGAAAATTCTGAACGTAGGTGAATGTAGAGAATAGCACGATGAGCCCAATGTACCCATAACCCAATTCCAACATTTTTCAAACCATGGCCAACGTTTTCCATCTATATCCCCACCACTTGCCCACACACATACCCAGTAGATGACTTGGAAGCAAATCCCAGGTATCTTTTCATCTCTAGATATCTTGGCATGTCTCTCTGAATCATAAGAACTCTTTATATATATATGACCACAATACCATTATCACACCTGAGAAATATCTGAGAGTTGCTGAGTATTATTACATCTAGTCAAAGTTCAAATCTTCCTAGTTGTCCCAGGTTTCTCTTAATAGTTGGCTAACAAACATATTACCTACTGTGTATCACATACTGGGCTAGGCACTAAGGACATCAGATTATAGGCAACAGATTTTACCCTCAGGGGTCTACAAGAGGGAGCTGGCATATAAACCAAAAATCACAATATAATATAAAAAATGCTACAATAGAGCCATGAACAGAGTTTTGGAGATTCCCAGGAGTGACTCAAATCTCACTGTGTCCACCCCACCTTAGACATTTACCCCCGTGGTCACATTCTAGACCCTGTCACCCTTGTAAGCCTCTTCATGCCAATCCCATGCACTGCCCACTCGGACACTACCCTGGCTCTGTAGTTTACTCCCTCTAGTACCCAGCACTCAGCAACCCTTCAGCCACGCGAGCATCTCCAATCCAATCCTTCTGGTGCTTTCGTGCAGCACTGCATCACTGCCTTGATGTTCTCTCCCCTTCTTCCACAGCCTACGCTCCAAGGTCATCCACTGGAACCACTCCCTCGTGCGTGCTCTCAGTTCCCATCCCATGGCTGCTCTGTTTTCTCAATGTGTGTTATGAGCACTTGGCAAAGCCACAACCCTGTGTAATTCAATTCTCTGCCTGCTCTGCACCAGCATCCCTGCAGCTGAATGAAGCTGGAGAAAACGCACAGCCATGCTAGTGGGCTCACTTTCATTTCATAACCATGAACCCCAAGTGGGCATTTAATAGAGTGGGCAATTGTATGGTACTTTCCTAGAACATTCGCTTTCCCACTTACCCAACTACCATCTCACACATCTCCTCTCTTTCCAAACCCTAGAAAAGCTGGCAACCCTACATCTGTCCCCCTGGCATGAGCCTACTCCAAACCACCCTCATTCCTCCCCCAAACTATTGTGATAGATGCTAACAGGACTCCTTGTCTTCACTCTTACTCTAATATAAGCTAGTGATTATTTTTTTCCAGGTGTTATTTTTATCCAAAATGGTTTTCAAAAAAAAAAATACAATCAACATCACAATACTCCCCGACCAAAACCCTCTAAAGACTTCTCATCACACTTGGAATAAAATCTAAATTTCTTACCATTTCCCATAAGGCCCTACCTGATCTGGCCCCTGCCCACTTCATCCCATATGATTCTCCCCTCATCTGTCTTTTTTATATAGTGGAATTAAACATATGACTTCGTTTGATTAAGTAATTGTACTGCTGAAAAAAGTCTGAAAATCAGAGATGCAGATTATTTTAAAGGTATGTCCTATCTCAAAAATTCCTATTTCGGAATCTCCAATTAAGGGAGATTTACCTAAGGTGAAAGCATCTCCCATTGCTGGGTATTGGTTATGCTGGAAAAGATGGATAATAGTAAATGAGGAGCAGAGGGAAAAGGATATGACAGGTAACACCGTTCCCTCAGTAGCCCACCTGGTTACCTATCTATACATGACACTCAGAGACACTCATTAGCTAGTGGACAATATAGAAATGATTCTGAACCTTTATAAACTCAGTCTGTGAGCCTTTCTCCCTCATACATACCTGCTAAACACATCTAGTTTCTCATCATGAGAATTGAGATGCTGTTGCAACTGCTCCGAGCTTATAAATCGGCGGTTACATTCATAGCAGGGCCAATTCTTCTCTTGCTCTCGAAGAACTACAGTCACAGGAGAGAAATCATAAAGGCTGATGATCAATAGACACCAGTAAAACTCAAATGTCTGCGATCCCCACCATTCTTATCTTGCTGCAGCCCAAAGAGTTCATAACTATACAGTATCTGCTATTTGCATTACTGTTCTATCAAATCAAAAGCTAAAATTTGGCAGAGAGTTGCTTTTTAGGATCTTATTTTCTAATGCATCCATGCAAGACATCAAAGGAACAAGTACCCTCACATCACCTTCTCACAGTCCTCAAAACACACACACAACTTCACCACACCAAAAACACATAAGATGTTACAAAGATCTGTGTTCAGATAACCTAGCGATTCAGACCCAGGTTTCCTAATCTGAGGGTATATTTTAGCACAAATAACTTAAAAGTCAATGCCCAGTATAATTACTTTAGCAAAATGTTCAGAAGCATCCCCTAAGTTGAATATAGGCATATCCATGACCCAGCAACTCCGCTCCTAGATACATACCCAACAGAAATGTGCACATATGTTCACTAAAAGACATATAAGAATGCTCACAGCAGCACTCTTCAAAATAGCCAAAAACTAGAAACAATCTCATCATGTAATAAAGAATCTTCCTGGTCTTTGTCCCTAGTTGGTAACCTTTAAGTCACTGGAATTTCCTGAGTAACAGGAGTGTCTTTGTTATTCACGGTGTCCCACCCCACAAACATACCCAAATTTATTCTAATGAGATGCTTCAGAGCAGGGACAGGCCATGCAGGAAAGCTCAACCATGTAATTAGAAATGTGGGGCTTTGAGCCAGGGGTTATCAACCTGACCTCATGGAAGGAGGGAGAGAAGGGGGAGCTGGCAGTCAAGCTTGATCACCCGGCCAATGATTGAATCAGTCATGCCTACGTAATGATGTCTCAATAAAAATGCTGGACACTGAAGCTCGGGTGAGCTTCTATGGTTGGGAATCATACATCAATGTACCAGGAGGGTGGTATGTCCTGAGGACATTTTGGGGCCTCCCAGTCCTCACCATATGCATCTCTTCATTTGGCTGGCCCTAATATATAAAAATCATACATTTTTATATATTAGATATATAGATCTATATATTATAATAAATATAAAAGATTATAACAAAATGGCCATCGTTAACAATAGTGCTTTTTCGGCCGGGTGTGGTGGCTTACGCCTATAATCCCAGCACTTTGGGAGGCAGAGGCAGGCAGATCATGAAGTCAGGAGATCGAGACCATCCTGGCTAACACAGTGAAACCCTGTCTCTACCAAAAATACAAAAAATTAGCCAGGCATGGTGGAGGGCGCCTGTAGTCCCAGCTACTCGGGAGGCTGAGGCAGGAGAATGGCGTGAACCCGGGAGGCGGAGCTTGCAGTGAGCCGAGATCACGCCACTGCACTCCAGCCTCCGCGACAGAGCAAGACTCCGTTTCAAAAAAAAAAGAATAGTGCTTTTCCGAGTTCTGTCAGTCATTCTTGTGAATTATCAAACCTGAGGAGCTACTGGGAACCTCCTAACCTGTAGCTAGTTGGTCTGGGGCTTGGGAGCTCCAGAGCCTCCAGCTGGTGTCTGAAGTCAGGGGTGTCTTGACCGCCCTGAGCCTGTGAAACTTGACCTAACTCTGGATAGTTAGTGTCAGAATTGCATTTCACAACCAAATCTACAGTAAAATGGATATATAAACTGTTTTACATTCATACACTAGAATACCAAATGAGAATAAATAAATTGTATACACAAATGTGGATGAATCTCACAAATACCATGTTGAGGAAAAGATGCCCAGGCACAAAAAGTGTACATATCATATAATTCTATTATGCACAATTTGTTAACAAGCATATCTTATGTGTGGTACTAGAAGTCAGGAGAGAGTTACACTTGGGAGTGAGTAGGAATTAGAAGGCAGCACAAAGAAACTTCTGGGGCACAGCAACGCTCTGTTTCTTGATCTGGGTGCAGGTTACATGGGTGTGTTCACTTTGTGAAAATTTAAGCCATATACTTATGATGTGTGCAGCTTTCTGTATGTAGATTATACTTCAGTGACATTTGCATTAAAAACAAAGCCAATGCCTGCCTTGGTATATCCTCAGAGATGATAAAATCTGGATAGGAATCGTCCTCTGATCTAGGTTCTAATTTGGTATTTGGAAGTCTTCATTATATTAAATATTATTTTCCAGCACACATGAAAGAAATGTAAATGTCATTGTAGTTTGACACTGAATTAGATGGAGATGTGTGTCTCTAAAAAACCTACTGGAATAGCTTCTGAAATATACTGAGACAAAAAAAAAATTAGAGGTTTCATAAAGATGTGATATATACAATTTAGAATTCATATAGAAAATGTAAAACATAAACGTCTAACCACCTTTCCTTTCTTCCTCAGAAATGTCATGAATTTTCTGGTTCACGAACTCAGCATAGGATGCGGCATACCACACCTGCAAGAAGCAAGTATATCATCAAGAACTGGGGACATCACCAGATGTTCTTTGCATGCTTAAATTATTTCTCCTGCTTACAGGAAACAATTCAGGCTTTTCCACAGCCCATTAACAAAGGAAAAAAAGATCATGCTGTGAGCTCCCCTTGCAATACCTTTCCAGCAGATCAGTCAGGAAGTTCATTTGCCAAGATGCACTGCCTGTTTTCTTTTTCAGAAAATGGTTTCTGTTACTAGAATAACTTCACAAGAATTATAATCATAGTCTCTTCAACTAAATAAAACAGCCTCCCCTGATTTCTTATCTATATTTAAACACTGGTTTTTACAGGGTTGTAGTCATAGTGGTTGCCACCAAACAGCCCTTACTGGGGTCACCAATGACAACTTCAAAGGCAACCACCTTCTCCCGCCCACCCACTGGCTACTTCTGCTCACTCTGTTTGCCTCTTTTTTTTTTCTCCCTAACTTCTAAATATTGGTGTGGCTCAAAGCTTAGTCAGAGTGTAGGGACTTCTAATTTTGACCTCAGGTGGCCACATTCATTTCCAACCAACTCTATGCTAATGAATCCCAAATTAATATCTCCATCCCAGACTCTCTCTGTTCCCTCTGAGTGTGTTTGACTGGATGTTTTAGATGTCTCACAAACAGATCAAACTCAGCATGTCCAGAATGGAATTCTCAATGCTTTCCAACTCACACCTCCACCCATCTTCCCCATCTTGATGAATACCTTCCACCCAGTTGCTCAGACTTGAAACCTGAAAGGTGCCTTTGATTCCTCTGCTTGCTTCTATATGCCTTTAGCAAGGACTACCGCTCCCTCAATTGTTCTCCATCCCTGCTTTTGCCACCCCGATGCATGCCAAGACCATTTCTTGCCTGGATGGCCACTTGGCCTTCTGACTGGCCTCTCCTTTTCTCTGCAATTTACACAGTAGCCAGAGTGGTCTCCTCAAATCCCAGTTACCCCAGCTGGATCATTACACATCATATACAGGCATCAAAATATCACATGTATACCAAAAATATGTACAACTAACATGTATCAATAAAAAGAACACACAATCAGATCTTGTCATGCAGGCAACGGCTTCTTGTCTCATAGTAAACCTGAAATGCTTGTGATAATCTCCAAAGGGCTCCACAATCTCCCCAACCTGGAAAAGCAAACTCAGCCCTTGTCAGTCTCCCTGACCCATGCTTCAGTCAACAGGGCCTGCTTTCAACTGCTCAAACACGCCAAGTGCTTCACCACCCCAAGCCTTCAGCCCTGCTGTTTCACCCCCACAAGTGCTGGGCTCTTTGCCCTCACCCCTGCCCTAACCCTCTGTAGTGCTGGCCCCATTCCATAGTTCTCAGCCTCAGTAGAGCCTCGTCAGCAGGGCCTTCCCCAACCATCACATCAAAATCGGTCCCTTTCTTGTTACCTGCTCTTCCTGCACCATCTGTTTCCTTCATGGAACTTACCCCATGAGTTATTATTTGCTTGTTTACATCTTTCTGTCCATGTCTGCTCTAGAATACAGGTTCCCTGAACATAGGGAAGCTGGTCTATGTTTTCTAGGGTCTTAAACACAGTAAGAGTTCAATATATCAATTACTAAATGAATTAATCATATATGATTTTTATGGATTATTTTAAATATATGGAAATATTTATAAAGACATTTTATTTTTTACTGTGGAATAATAGTCTACATAGTCTGTATTCTATAATTTAATTAACTATGCCCCTGTAGTTGTACTTTTAGATGGATTGTCATTTTACTATTATAAATCCTACCCTGATCAATTCCAAGGTATATTTTTAAATATTTTCACAGGTCAGAAGTCAGGATGTGTTTCACACTCTAGGGCCTTCTACAGTCACAGCCACGATGGAGCTCTTGCTACCTGCTCACTGCTCCTGCACAAACCTGGTCAAGCTCTTTGTACTGTTCTCACCTCATTCAGCTGTAAGCCCACTGACACCCCATGAGTGAACACTTGCCAAGCAATGCAAATGAAGGCCAAAAAGATCTGCCATTTCCTTCAGAACAAACACAAGAAATCTGAAGGCCATGCAAGGCTGGCGTGCATCCTGCAGGGCTTCTCAGTAAGGCATCAGCTGTCAGAAACTTCCTACAAGCTTGATCCAAAGCCTTTCCACTTCAAGGATATGTGAGTCAATTGAGGAAAAAGACACAGATGAGTTCAATCAAATGGGAAAGCACAGTATCAAAACTTGCAGGAAGGTGATCAGTGGCTTGAGGGAACATCCCGGGGGCAACAGCAGAACACTTATTTTTAAAATATTGCAGCTGTTTCACTCTCAATGGCACAGAAGATGACAGCACACAGAAAGGCACAAACATCCACAATGAAGTCAAACAGTGATGCAGGAAAAAGAATTCAGGCTCTGCACACAAAGTGGTTTATACCTCAACCAATTTATTTTGCTTCAGTGTGTCTTTTTATGAATGCACAAGTATGATGTAATTTTAAAATTATGTCAAAATAAGTCTAAAATAGCTCCTTCTAACCATTTTTTATTTTTAAAAAGCGCTATAATAGATAGCTTTTTTTCTTAATGGTGCATAAAATAATAGTGCATCCTAAAATCATTGGTATCAGGGTCAGTGAAATACAGTAGAGTCTAGTACTGTCTTCTTTTTATAACTATTTCCTCTGATTAACAGTCAATGATTAGATTTACTCAGCCAAGAATATTTTTGCTATATACTTCCAGAAATGTTTTATGAAATGCAGTTCTACAATTGACATTCTTATTTTTTCAACATTCACATTCACTGTACTGTATCCATTTATTTTTGCTAATTTAAATATAAATAGTAGCTCATAGTTATTTTGACGGTTTTAAAAATTATTAATGTTGAAAAACTTTTTTAACTTTTTAAAGTTCCAGGGTATATGTGCAGGATGTGCAGATTTGTTACATAGGTAAACATGTGCCATGGTGATTTGCTGGACCTATCAACACATCATGTAGGTATTAAGCCCAGAATGCATTTGCTATTTTCTGTTTTAAAACTTTTTTTTACTATTTGTTTCCTCCTCCAGATAAAGTCAATTCCTGACATTTGTTCATTTGTCCATCTGAGTGCAGTGAGGTCTGTCAGTTTTGAAAGTTGAACCTTTTAATGTGTATTACAAATATTTCCCCCTTTCTGTTGTTTCCTTTTTATTTGTTTTATGGTTGCTCATTAGACTGAACTATTATATTCTTATTTGTTTCTCTCCAACTTTATAGTTCTATCTACTGGTTTAAAAGAGAAAATCTGCCCTTCACAGTTAAAAAATATTCACCTCAGTTTTTTTCTAATCAGGAATTTATTGGCATACATGGTATGAGATAGGAATCTCCTTTTACATGTTTTCTTTGGGGTTTATGGATTCTCTAGCTGATGGTTTCAAAAACAGAGGTTCTGCATACCTTTTAAACAAAATCCAGGATTCTTTCTCCCTCAAAAGAGGTATCCATTTCTAATTTGTACCATATGGAGGCACTGTGCAATTCAGTGTTTGTGTACTTATATGATCATTTCTTGCCTATTTTTCATTTATATCAGGAAGCTAAAGAGTATTTTGATCCCCTCTTTTGGCATGTTCTTAATATAAGCTTTATTTTAAAAAAGGAATTTTCATTTAGAATCATAGCAAAATTTTATTATGTCATCAAGAATTATTATTTAGATAAATTTCAATAGTTATTACCCCAAAATATATTTATGAAATCAGAAGTCGGCACATAGGATTCTTTGAGTAAAACATTCATACAAAGAAAAAAATCTTGCTCATACATCTAAACATCTGTTTCCCAACTATGGAGTGTGTAAATGAAGTTAACCGACATCTTTAATCACTCCGTCACAGATATAGACGTGTTCCTGTCAATGGTTTGACTTATGAGTTTTTGACATTACGATGGTGTGAAAGTGAGATGCGTTCAGTAGAAATCGTCTGAGTGCCCATACAGCCATTCTGCTTTTCACTTTCAGTACAGTATTCAATACATGACATGAGATAGTCAATACTTTATTATAAAATAGGCACGGTGTTAGATAATTTTGCCCAACTGTAGGTTAATGCAAGTGTTCTGATCACATTTAAGGCAGGCCAGGCTGAGGTATGATATTCGTAGGTTGAGTGTATTAAGTACATTTTCAGTTTACAGTGTTTTCAGTTACACTGGGGCTTATTGGGATCTAACTCCATCATAGGTAGAGGAGCATCTGTACCGGTCTACTCCCCAAAACTACCACCTCCTTACCCCTGGACCTCATACTTTCACGTTGGCTCTGCGCAATCTCCTGGTTCAAGCGATTCTCCTGCCTCAGCTTCACAAGTAGCTGGGATTACAGGCACCTGCCACCATGCTCGGCTAATTTTTGTATTTTTAGTAGAAATGGGGTTTTGCCATGTTGACCAGGCTGGTCTTGAACTCCAGACCTGAAGTGATCCAACTGTCTCAGCCTCCTAAAGTGCTGGGATTACAAGCGTGAGCCACCATGCCCGGCCTCACATAGGCCCTTTGATTAGCATAAAAGCCATATACTTTTCATTCTATTTACAGGATTATGACAGTGTGTACTACATGGTAGCTACTCAATAAGTATGTGAATAACCAGAAAATGACCCCCCTCCCCCCTTTTTTTTAAACAAACCCACTTTAGGAAAATAAAATTGCAAAAAGCCCTGAACAATCACTCTTGCTAGCAAATAGCAGCACGGGTCAGGCAGCACTGTACCTTCAGTTCCTGCTTGGGCTCCACATTTTTTATGGTTGTATAATACACATGGTGGCCATACTGGTAAGCCACCAGATTCTGCTCCAGGTGATTCTGGGCTGGCCGTACAAACATCATCCAGTTACAAAGTGTCTCATCAGACAACTCAAACCATAGGTCTTCATGTAAATCTCTGTCTTTTCTGTCCCCTTTATCAAGAGAAACCTGCATGAAAAAAAAGCCACACCAAAAACAAAACAAAACCTTCAATATGAGACACATTTTATAATGTCACAATATGCAAAATATTGCTCCTAAAATTAACTATACATCCTGGCTCTTTCCTTTGTATCTACAAAAATCCTAGACCTATGACTTGCCAAATGTCAAAGGGAAAAGATACTTTCTGAAGCCTCAACTGTAGGAAAATTAGCTGGCAAAATCTAAAAGTTCATCTAACTGCATAGCTTTAGTTAATATTTCACAAAACATGATAAAAATGCTATAAATATGCCAGAAAATGCAAGCAAAATACTCTCTAGCTCATTACAATTTGCCTCCTTTTGGGGTTTCATTGTATTCGTTTATAACAGGCAGCCCAGGGATAGGCATTTCTCTTTACAAAGTAATATTCTTGCTAGGAGATTTTGAGAACGCAAAGACAATCTCCCCATGACAGCAGATGACTTGTCAAAAAACACATCCCAAATATTCACCCCTTCCCACTGCCCTTTCCTAGTTCTCTGGAGTGGTTATCCACAAAGCAAGTAGCAGAGAGGGCTGGACAGAAACAAAAGGGTCAGCTGTAAAGAGATGACTATGAACATACTTCACCATACAGGGAGCTGTTCTTTAACCAGAGTCTACAGGTCAGACCTGTTTCAAAACTGCAAAGTGGTTTTCTTGCAAACATTACTGGCACACAGCAGATTACATTAAGCCTACATAATTCTCTTTGCATTCCAGTCAAAATTATTTTAAATAAAGAAAGCAAGCCCCTGTTATAGGCTGAACTGTGTCTTCCTCAAAATCCATGTTGAAGCCCTAACACCCAGTACCTCAGACTGTGACTGCATTTGGAGACAGGACTTTTAAAGGGGTAATTAAGTTAAAATGAGGTCATTAGGGTGGGCCCTAATCCAACAGGAGTGGTCCTTATAAGAAGGGAAGATGGGCCAGGAGAGGTGGCTCATGCCTGTAATCCTAGCACTTTGAGACCCCAAGGCAGGAAGATCACTTGAGCTCAGGAGTTCAAGATCAACCTGGGCAACATGGCAAGACCCTGTATCCATAAAAAATACAAAAATTAGCCAGATGCGGTGGCTCATGCCTGTAATCCCAGCACTTTGGAAGGCTGAGGTGGGTGGATCATGAGGTCAAGAGATCAAGACCATCCTGGCTAACATGGTGAAACCTCCTCTCTACTAAAAACACAAAAATTAGCTGGGCGTGATGGCAGGCACCTGTAGTCCCAGCTACTTGGGAGGCTGAGGCAGGAGAATCACTTGAACCTGGAGGCAGAGGGTGCGGTGAGCTGAGATTGCGCCACTGCACTTCAGCCTGGCAACAGAGCGAGGCTCCATCTCAAAAAATAAATAAAATAAAATACAAACATTATACATAAATAAGAAGGGGCGATTAGGACGTGGACACATGCAAGCACCGAGGAAAGACCCTGTGAGGACAGTGAGAAGGTGGCTTTCTGCAAGCCAAGGAGAGAGGCCTCAGAGGAAACCAACCCCTGCCAACGCCATGATCTCAAACTTCCAGCTTCCGGAACAGTGAGAAACTAAATGTCTGTTGTTTGAGCCTCCCAGTCTGTGGTATTTTACTACGGCAACCCTAGAAAACTACTGTAGCCCCTCAGAATAATTCATATAATGCCTTCAGGGACTAAAATTGCAATCTCGGCCGGGCGCGGTGGCTCACGCCTGTAATCCCAGCACTTTGGGAGGCCGAGGCGGGCGGATCACGAGGTCAGGAGATGGAGACCACGGTGAAACCCCGTCTCTACTAAAAATACAAAAAAAAATTAGCTGGGTGCAGTGGCAGGCGCCTGTAATCCCAGCTACTCGGGAGGCTGAGGCAGGAGAATGGCGTGAACCCGGAAGGCGGAGCTTGCAGTGAGTCGAGATCGCGCCACTGCACTCCAGCCTGGGCGACAGAGCAAGACTCCGTCTCAAAAAAAAAAAAAAAAATTGCAATCTCCATCTTATTAGTGAGTTTCCATTTAACGAAGTTAAGATAGAAAGAAGAATACTAGCAAACAACTGCTAAGAAACAGGAATAAGAGACTGAGTAGACAACGCAGTGCTCCTTCAAACACTGGTAAAGAACAGGAGTGAAGGGTGATAGAGCATAAATTACCTTGAGGTGAATATAACAGTCTTTCAGCTCCGAGCCCCTGACGAGAGGCCCCTCCACGGGGCCAAACTGGGTGCGCTTGGGGATGCGCCGCTTGGAGAACACCCCGCCCAGAAACCTGTCTATGTAGAGCACCAGGGGGAGGCTCGCCCTGGCCCGGGTGAGCACCGGCCGGTTGGGGATCGGGTGCAAGGGGCCGTGCTTCGGACACACTGAAGAATGCGCGTTATTGCACTCCTCACACCCTGCAAAAGAGAGAGAGTCTTGAAGAAAAGTCCAATTCCTCAGTGTGACTTGATGTGAGGTAAAAAATTTTGACCTGAAAAATCCCCGTCTGCATTTTCAAGTCAAAATTCAATGAACTCCTAATGGCGCTACCCATTCAATGGTAATACATTCTCTCTGGTAGACCAGTAAAAATCCTGTAATTCTCCTCTAAAATCAGACAGAATTTGCTTATGCCTGCCAAAAACAACTAGCAGGCCATGACTGACTTCTTTGTTGGAGAGTCCTTTGAATAGTGGTCACTAAATTTACAAATCAATTACAACATGTCTGAAGAGTAAAAAGAGCTTATCAGGCTAAATGTTGCACTATCTGATGAGACAAAATAGGTGAATTTTATAGTATGCCAATTATCTCAATAAAACTATTCTGGGGCCGGGGAGGAACCCTGACAATACTATTGAATCAATTTTCTCAAAGGGAGTTACAGAAGTCTTATATCTCAGCCTAACTCAAACGGAAAAAGGGTTGTGCGGTCTGAGAGTTCAGTGCATACTGTCTGATTAGATAATGCTAAAATGAACAAATTTAGAATCCCTTCCTTCATTCACTGGGATGACACAACATTTTCTGCCCATTCCAAGAGCACTCAGTTTGCACCAGTCCGGCCACACACCCTGCCTCTTTGCCAGGAGCACCCACCTGTAAGCTAACCGCCAGAACGAGACAGGTACAGCCCCAAAACGGAGGAGAGCAAATGGACCACACAGGCCATGCCCACAACCCTTAACACACTTAACATGCTTTACCTTACTCCAGCTGCATGGTGACCTGGTTTAGGAAATAGTTATTTTTAATTTCTACAATTCTCAAATAACAGAGCTACTTTGTATTAATATTTTAAAGATAAAGTGATTTTCTGTGCCTCAAAAATGTAAGAATTTTTCCCAGGTGCAGTGGCTCAGCCTGTAATCCCAGCACTTTGGGAGGCTGAGGTGGGCGGATCACTTGAGGTCAGGAGTTCGAGACCAGTCTCGCCAACATGGTGAAACTCCATCTCTACTAAAAATACAAAAAAAAAAATTAGTTGGGCGTGGTGGTGCACACCTGTAGTCCCAACTACTCTACTCCGGAGGCTGAGGCTTGAGAATTGCTTGAACCTGGGAGGCAGAGGGCTGCAGTGAACCGAGCTTGAACCACTGCTTGAACTCCAGCTTGGGAGACAGAGCAAGACCCTGTCTCAAAATTAAAAAAAAAAACAAAAAGAAAAGAAAAGAAAACGTATGAATTCAAGGAATACCAAAACGAGCAAGTTCTCTGTTGAACTGGGATTAGATGTGGAGCTTGAACACTGGGCCCAAGCAGACAGATTTTACCACCACCATACAGAAGGACCAGGAGAAACAGGATGAAACCACAAAGCTCTGAAGAGCCTCAGTAATGCAAATCAATGAGTAAGCACTTTGCCACATAAGCAAGAAAATCCACAGAAAGAAACTGATGGTTTCTTGGTGGTGGAATGTGAACCCCCAGCAAGCAGTAGGGTGGGGTGGCTGAACAAGGGCGCTGCCGAGGGGCCAGACTGCCTGAGCTGGAGTCCTGACCCTCAAATTATTGGCACAGCCCTGGGAAAGCTACCCACCTCATGGTAGGGCCATGGAGGGCATAAAGGAGGTAGTAGACGCAGGGCACTCACGCCTGGGATAGAACAGCATTCTTAAAAGGCTATCATGGAAGAGGCAAAGCAGCAAGGCAAACTTGTTAAAGCTGAAGTGGCTGAAGAGCGCAGGATCGGGCAAATCTACCATGGTGGTTTGGTAGATGAAGCTCTGGTGTGAGAGACCTGGGCTCGGCTGCCTGATTCCCCTTCGTCCCTATGTGACCCCGAGCGAGCTTCCCAATCTTCTGAGCTTGTTTACTCAACTGATGAGTAATCAGTAATCAGTAAATCAGAAAACGAAGGAGAGTGTCCCTCAAAGGGCTGCAGTGAAGGCCCGGTGGGATGAAGCAAGCAGAGAATGTAGCACAGCTGGCTGCACACGGAAGGACCTGACGCACGGGAGCTATGTTCACACACACGCACACGTACGCAGACGCACACGATGGACACAGCTTCCCTGGGGGAGACCCGTGCCCACACTTACACAAGTCGTGTGGGTCGAAGGGCCGGGGCGGGTCTGGCTCCCAGTCATCCAGATCTGTGTCCTCACCGTCTTCTTCCTCATCTTCCTCAGTGTCCTCGTCCTCATCCTCATCCTCTTCCTCTTTGGCCTCCAGTCTGCCTAGAGGGGTCTGCAGAGTTGCCAAAGGGTCGGACCCATCCACACTCTCGATGGAAGGCAGCACCTGGTTATGAACTGGCAATGAGGCCTGGGCAAAAGTTGAAGGCACAGAGTAAGCAGACATAGACACCTGCTTTCGGTTCGCTGGTGCCTGCTGGCACAAACAGGGCGCAAGGGCTGGCTGAAATCTAGTCTTCATACCAACTCCTTCCAGGCCCTGGAAAAATGACTTCCATCTACCGGCTGTGAGGAAGAGCTGGCTTCATTTTTGATCTGACTGCTCACAGCCTTTAAGCCTCTGCCCTCCCTCTGCCCCTTCTGTCCCACACCTGGGAGGGCTGCTAAGAAGGCTCAGGTGCTCCCTCCTTTGGCAGCGGTGGGAGATTCAAAACTGGCAAGGCCCTGACCACCTGCGTCCTGACCCCACCCCTAAAACTTAATAAAACCTGGTCTCTTCCTGGCTCATTCAGCCGTTTCACACTGCTTGAGAGGCCTGCCCTGTCTCCCAAGACTTCAAATAGGTAAGCAACAGACCGTTTCGATGTGTGCACATGTGAGGTATCATCAGTTTCCACATCTGAACTAAACCTGGGGTGGGGGTCCCTCTTGCCTTTCCAGAGTAGCCATACCACACTGGAGGGGGTAAATGAGTTGACCTATCCTCAACCACTTGTCTTTTCAAACTAAACACGTCGTGCAACACATGGTTAACAAAGTTCGACAGCTCACAGCTCTCCTTTTAAACAGCTCAGGCAGGCTGAGGTTTTTAGGTAAGAAGGAAAGAGATGAGGTGCCTGTTTGTTTCATCACGCTGAAGTCAGTCTCCCGCAAATAAGACACAGTTTGGGTCATGTATTAGGTTAATGCTATCTTATCAAATATCCTGGCAGAAAATCAAAATGGTACCTTAAAAAGTTCTCCTGCCTCCAATCTAAGTGTTATGGGATTACACACTGGCCTAGAATCCCTTTATGCAATCTTGCTCCTCCTGCCCAATTAGCACAAGGTCATACTCAAGCCATGTCCTATTCAATAAATAAAGCAAGTTTTTAAAAATGCCACTCCCTTTATCTTCTCATATGTTGTTTTCCTCACCTAAAATACTCTTTCCTCAGCCACCTTCTAAATCCTACCACATTCCAGTTTCCCAGTGAACCGCCTTTGATGCCTCCAGCCCTCCCTGAGTCTCCTCTGCTCTGAACTCCTGCAGCCCTTGGAGCCATAGAATCCCACTCCACAACAGCACTCAGCATCTGCTTCCACATTTCATGACCTCACCAGGCAGCCTGAATCATTCTGGAATAGTTCTATGACAATTTCTGTGGAGCCCAGATCTTCCACGCTTTGGTTAGGGCCCAGGACTTTCCTCTGGAGGTAGCTAGAATAAGTGTAACCCTTCCGCCACAAGAATCAAATATCTGAAGGCCAAAAAACCCTAATTCATTCAGTCATTTCTGACATGACCAAACTCCCAGCTCCCTAGTCATCTTGTCATCTTCATTTATGTCGCAGTGGATTCCATATTTTTATTAATACAACATCAGGGTGCATTAGTGTTTACGTTGGCCACGTTGTTCTACTGCAGACCCATCCTGAACTTGCAGATAACTAAAATATCTAAGTCCTCTTTTCCCCTCATAGAGTGCTATTAAACCATTTTTCCCCTCCTCAGGACTTCAAGAGCTGATTTTTACTTAAATGGGGGATTTTGCATTTATCTCCAGTAAATTTCATTTCACTACTTTTATCTGTTCTTCCCGTCTGCCAAGATCTTTAGACTCTAGATCCAGACATCTCACACTTAACTATCCCTACAGCTTTGCATCCATTGCCAAACACCATCTATTTTGGTGATGAGTATGCGTTTTCACATGAGTCCATCTTGCCTCTCCAACTGCACCTCAGGGAAATAGACTATGGGCTTTGGAGTCAGGCATTTAGAGTAAAATCCTTGCCCCACCACTTAGCAAGTTACTACACTTCTCTGAACCTCAGTTTCCTTGTCTGTAAAATGGACACAGTAATACACGCCTCAGGTTGTTGTATTAAGTGAAACAATATGTATATAAGGCCAGTAGCAGAGTGTATAGCATTTAGTAAGTGCTTAGTATCAATCATTATTATCCTAAGTTCTTTAAGGACCATGATGATATCATATACTTCCTCCTCAAATTTAAAAGATCGCTGAGCATAAAGTAGGTGTTCAATGAAGATTAATTTGTTGAAATATATTTGGCCTTTTGGGAAATAACACCAATCCCTTCAGGCCTCTAGAGGAAGTCTTTGCGGTACTCACAGAAACATCCTTTTTCTGCTGTGCATCTTAATCGAAGAACTTATCAAACTCTAAAAAGAGGCTGCGTGTGGCTGGGCATGGTGGCTCACGTCTGTAATCCCAGCAGTTTGGGAGGCCAAGGTGGGCAGATCACCTGAGGTCAGGAGTTTGAGACCAGCCTAGCCAACATGGTAAAACCCTGTCTCTACTAAAAATACAAAAAAAAGTAGCTGGGCATGGTAGCGGGTGCCTGTAATCCCAGCTACTCGGGAGCCTGAGGCAGAAGAATCGCTTGCACCCAGGAGGCGGAGGTTGCAGTGAGCTGAGATCACGCCATTGCACTCCAGCCTGGGTGACAAGAGCGAAACTCCACCCCCCCACCCCCCCAAAAAAAGAGGCCAGGCGTGATGGCTCATGCCTGTAATCCCAGCACTCTCCGAGGTTGAGGCAGGAGGATTGCTTGAGCCCAGGATTTCGAGACCAGCCTGGGCAACATGGTGAAACCCTGTCTCTACAAAAAATACAAAATTTAGCTGGGCAGTGGTGGCACGTGCCTGTGGTCCCAGCTACTCAGGAGACTGACATGGGAGAATCATTTGAGCCCAGGAGGTTGAGGCTGCAGTGAGCCGTGATGGTGCCACTGCACTCCAGCCTGGGTGACACAGCAAGGCCCTGTCTCAAATAATAATAATAAAAGAACTCTAAAGAAACGGTACTGAGTGTGTTTATTGAGGGCCTGACCTGCAACGGCTGTGTAAGAGCGTTGCCCAACATTTGAAACCCTCTGTCTCCAGAAAGCAGATCACACTGGTGATCTCCAAACTGCATCCGCACACTTAACACACGCTCATTTGACTTTTGCCTGACATTCCACTTCTGCAACTCAGGGTCTTTTAGAAAGTTTTACGGGGGAAGCCAAAATTCTGGAAGACGCTTCTGCCTCAGCTTCAATAAAAACAGCATAAAATGCCCTGTGAGGGTGAGGACTCCACAGGGAACTTCTAGCAGTGCAGCTGCTGTGGCTACCTCCCCCTCGACCTCCTCACCAGAACCTGCAAGGAAGTGACTGTATTCCTGCTCCCCATCTCAGAGCACAGCTTACAATACTGCCCCTTGTCCTAAGCGCTTAAGCATTATGCCAGGGTTAGTGATAAATGTTATCACATATGGAACAAACCAAAGCATATGTACACCTCTACTCCTCATAAACTCGCTCTGCAGAGCCAACCTGAAAGAATGAATTCAGCAATTCAGTTATTCTAGTAAAACCGCGATGTATTTTTTTCCCAACAGATGCTGTCAGAAAGACACTGGTTTGGCAATGTGACTGGCTTCTTGCCACTGCTGAGAAAGCTGACATCAAGATAAAACCAGCCTTCACTTCCCCATGCTGGACCTCTTTCCTAACAGACTGTGGCAAAAGGAAATGCTTAAACACTCCAGCAGCATCTTTAAGGGCTGACGCTAAAAGTGGAGTTTGGATATTTACCAGAAACATGCAAACTGCTGTTGAAAAGGAACGGAAGGAACTGGTGACCATCATTTCTAGATAAGAACTGTACACTTCTAGACAACACAAACCTTAACACACAACAGGCATGCATTACAAATTTAATGAACCACAAATTCAAATTCAGCTGGTGTTTACTGAGTGCTAGGCACGTACTTGAATCCCTTTGAGGCCAGGTGATGTTACAACGCTCCTAAGTGGCAGAGATGAAGTCTAAATTCTGACTCTGCACTGCCTTTTCCACTACATCACGATGGCCCTATGGAATTCAGTCTATTCAAGGAGGGCAGCAGAAGCAGTAAACGTCACCCACGCTTTGAATACCTGGGCAACAAGGTAACCAACCACACATGTCCCTGAGGTCATAGCCAGGCGGTAGGTTGGCAAGCAGTGCGTGTCTGTTTCACTTAGAGGAAAAGAGTATGAAGCAAAACCATTTTAATCCTGTGCATTTTGTCATGTACAATAAAATACAGTAAAAGCAAAAAGAATCTATAAACTTATGGTATACTTTCTCCTTCCCACTTAATACCACTCTCTGTAATTATTTCTGAAAGGACATAATGCATTTCAGGATACAATTTATCTGAGAAGTGAAACATGAAACGACCACGCTGGACAGCAGCACACACAACAGAATGCTTCTTGATTCCTACTGAGACCAATTATCAGGGCAGCATATTTTCCTCTCAGTGTGTGGGGAGTCACACATGTTCATTTTCAAAAACAAAGAGGAGACTATGCCTGGAGACCACTGATGCCTTTCTTAAGGACAAGGGAATGCATACATGAAAAAGGCTTCAAGCACATTCTGCCCCCACTAAAAACAACTGAAAATATAATGGGAACCTTTTGGCTAAGAAAAAAACAAAAACCAAAAAAAAAACCATCCTCTGTGTTCAACCCTCAATCTAACTTTCTATCCAGAATTTATCCAGGTCACCAGATAAACTGACAACCGCTGAGGTGTTATAACCAGAAATAAAAACTGTGCTGGTTGAAAGGAAACTACAATGAAGAAAGATGCTAAGCCAATAGTTACACTGTCTTGTAATGTCAGGGTTTGTGGAGCTGAGTACAACTTTCCTTTTGAGCAAAACATGAAACAAGCAGATTGTTTCTGGAGATTGGAAAAGATGAAGGGCCCTTGGAAGTGCAAATGGCAACAAAGCCTTTAATTAAAACTATCCCTTAATATTAAAACAACAAAAATTTGCCTATCAGATTGGCAAAATTTGAAAAGAATGCAAATACTCAGTGTGGCAAGAGTGTGTGTAAATGGGGCACCCTTGTATACTATATTGTTGGTGGGAATACAAATATTTTCAGTGTCTGAAAAGCAATTTAGAAAATCAATTATCAAAATAATTTCACACAAATATCAAATAGAATAGTATAATAAACCTCATGTATCCATAACTCAGCTCAACAATTATCAATTCATGGCCAATCAACATCTTTTTTTTTAAGAGACAAAATGTCTGTCTGGAGTGCAGAGTGGCTTAATCAGCTCACGGCAGCCTCAACCTCCCAGGCTCAAGTGATCTTCCCACCTCAGCCTCCCAAGTAGCTGAGATTACAGACACGTGCCACCATGCCTGGCTAATTTTTTTAGTTTTTGTACACACAGGGGTCTTCACTATGTTGCCTAGGCTGGTCTTTAACTCCTGGGCTCAAGTGGTCCTCCTGTCTCGGGGATCCCAAAGTGCTGGGATTATAGATGTGATTCGCCGTGCCTGGCCAATTCATGGCCAATCTTATTTCAACTAATCTCCTACCTACTTCCTCCCTCATTGGGAGAAGCAAAACCAAGACATTATACATTTTCATCTATAAATAGTTGAGTACAATGAAATGACTTTTAGATTGCATATCTTATACCTAAAATATTAAAATTAGTCTTTTTTTTTTTTTTTTTTTTTGAGACAGAGTCTCACTCTTATCGCCCAGGCTGGAGTGCAATGGCACGATCTCAGCTCACTGCAACCTCCGCCTCCCAGGTTCAAGTGATTCTCCTGCCTCAGCCTCCTGAGTACTCAGCTAGGATTACAGGTGCCCACCACCATGCCCAACTAATTTTTGTATTTTTAGTTGAGATGGAGTTTCACTATGTTGGCCAGGCTGGTATCAAACTCCTGATCTCAGGTGATCCGCCCACCTTGGCTTCCCAAAGTGCTGGGATAACAGGCATGATCCACTGCACCCAGCCGTCATTTCTGTGTTTTTTTTGTTTTGTTTTGTTTTTACACGGAGCCTTGCTGTATTGCCAGGCTGGAGTGCAGTGGTGTGATCTCGGCTCACTGCAACCTCCAACTCCCTGGTTCAAGCGATTCTCCTGCCTCAGCCTCCCGAGTAGCTGGGATTACAGGCATGCGCCACCACGCCCAGCTAATTTTTGTATTTTTAGTAGAGACAGAGTTTCACCATGTTGGCCAGGATGGTCTCGATCTCCTGACCTCGTGATCCGCCTGCCTTGGCCTCCCAAAGTGTTGGGATTACAGGCATGAGCCACTGCACCCGGCCCCGACCGTCATTTCTTAACACTATAAAATACCGACTTAGTGTTATGATTTCCCCAATTGCCTCATATGTTTTTTTACAGTTGGCTTGTTCAAATCAGGATCCAAACAAGGTCCACATATTGCATCTGACTGATATGCCTCTGAAGTCTCCTTTAATAGGTAAGCTCCCCTTCCTCTTCTTTTCCCTTGCAATTTATTTGGAAAAGAAACTAAACCATTTGTCCTAGAGAATCTCCCACAGGCTGGGTTTTGCTGACTGCATTTGTGTGTATCTTTTCATTTGTTCCATTTTGTCTACCATGCTTGAATCTAGACACTCAATCTCGTACTTGAATCTAGACACTCAATCAGGTTCCGGTTTGATTTTTGGGGAAGAATACTTCATATGTGATATAATGCAATAGGAAGTACACAATACCAGGAGGCATATCATGAGTGGCTGTCTCACTGTTAGTGATAGTATCACTCGGATCTATCCATTATACCGTTCCTCATCAGCTTTTTCCTGATGGTTTCAGGCTACCATTGATAATCATTGCCTAGGTCCGTATGTCATTAGGGGCTGCAAAATGGTGATATTCTAAGTCAATCATCCCCTCTTTATTTATTAGTAGGAATGCTTCTATAAAGAAATTTCCCTCATCAAGTAATTGGTTACCTGAGTACCTTCAAGGAGAAAGGCAGGATTCTTTTTCTCCATTTGCCAGTTTTTAGAATAATATGGTAAATTCTAGCATCCTCAAAAAGCGACCAATCCAATAAGTTATTTTCTTTTAGTATCACTATGAACTTGTGGACTTTACGTATATTTAGGTACTTCAATCTATTGTAGATGTTATCCTTTTTTACAGGTCAGTTTGACCCATTTTGGTCCCTTCGAGTTCTTGCCATAGGAAACCAGAAGTTTTTAATAGCAACCCTGCATTCTAAGAAGACAAGATGCTCCAAGTTCATTGGTACATTCCCTGCCCCAGAGCTAGAATCTGTCATTTCTCCAAAAAGCCCTAATTCCTTTTGCTGGTGAATTGTATTTAAGAGACCACATTGCAGCATTAGGGATACTCACTGCTGCTGGGTTGATCATCATGTCTAAACTACTTCAATGGCCAGAACTAGAAAACATGGGTTTTTTGCTTTTTTTGTTTTTTGTTTTGTTTTTGAGACAGTCTCTCTGCCATCCAGGCTGAAGTACAGTGGTGTGATGTCAGCTCACTGCAACGTCTACCTCTTGGGTTCAAGCGATTCTCCTGCCTCAGCCTCCCAAGTAGCTGGGACTACAGGCATGAGTCACCACGCCCAGCTAATTTTTGTATTTTTAGTAGAGACGGGGTTTCGCCATATTGGCCAGGATGGTCTCGAACTCCTAACCTCAGGTGATCCACCTGCCTCGGCTTCCCAAAGTGCTGGGATTATGGGCATGAGCCACCGTGCCCAGACTGTTTTTTATTTTTTTGAGACAGAGTCTTTCTCTGTCACCCAGGCTGGAGTGCAGTGGCACGATCTCAGCTCAATGCAATCTCCGCCTCCCAGGTTCAAGTGATTCTAGTGACTCAGCCTCCAGAGTAGCTGGGATTACAGGCATGAGCCACCACACCCAGGTAATTTTTGTATTTCTTGTAGAGACAGGGTTTTGCCATGTTGCCCAGGCTGGTCTCGAACTCCTGGCCTCAAGTGATCTGCCTGCCTCAGCCTCCCAAAGTGTTGGGATTACAGGTGCCTGGCCAGAAAACACGTTTTTTAAGAGAAAACATATTATAAGTCCATATTCATATTCCAATTCAAATTTAGAATTCTGGGTTTTTATTTCATTGGTTTGGTTTTTATATTTGTATATTTTTCCACTTTTACAAAAAGTTTGGTTCTTAACTTAAAATACAAATATCTTCTGTCTCTACCATTTGTCTTTGGGGTATTTATCCTAAGGATAATAATCTGATATGATATCCATGACAGCATTCTTTATAGTAGCAAAAAAAAAAAAAAAAAAAGGAAATAATCTACATGTAAAATAATAAATGAAGTATATAATAGTATATCCTAATATATAAAAAATATATATATTATATATGTAAAATCCATTGCTTGCTTGATGGAATCAATAAGTATTTACAGAAATGAGGTTGGTTTGGGTCAAGAATATACCTAATTATTATAAAAAATTATTAAAATAAATAACAATTCTCATTTAAGTTCAAAGACCCCACTACATTGCCGTTCACTGCCAGTCATGAATGAATTTAACCCCAACTTATACAAAAAAGGCTCCTAACAAACTTCTCTATATTTCAGATGATATGAATATAACTAGGGTTCATTTTCTAAATTTTAAAATAGAAGCATACAAATCTTCTACCAAGAAATAAAAAAGCAGAAAGTGCTTCTTCTTTTAAATTTTAATTTAATTTAATTTTTTTTTTTTTTTTTGAGATGGAGTCTTGCTCTATCACCCAGGCTGGAGTGCAGTGGCACAATCTTGGCTCACTGCAACCTCCACCTCCCAGGTTGAAGTGATTCTTGTGCCTCAGGCTCCCAAGTAACTGGGATTACAGGCACCCGCCACCATGCATGGCTAAGTTTTTTGTATTTTTAGTAGAGACAGGGTTTCACCATGTTGGCCAGGCTGGTCTCGAACTCCTGACCTCAACTGATCCGCCCATCTCAGCCTCTGAAAGTGCTGGGATTACATGTGTGAGCCACCACGCCTGGCCAGAAAGTGCTTCTTAATGAGAATAATTTAATTATTAATCAGTCATGGCACTCAGTAATACAGACAAATTACAGTCACACCACCTGACGTGAAAGTAAACCTATTTGGTTTTTGTTTATTTATTTTTGAGACAGGGCCTTACTCTGCCACCCAGGCTGGAGTGCAGTAGTGCAATCAAAGCTCACTGCAGCCTCGAACTTCTGGGTTTAAGGGATCCTCCCACCTTAGCCTCCCAAGTAGCTGGAACCACAGGTGTGCACCACCACACCTGGCTAATTTTTAAATTTTTTGCAGAGATGGGGTCTCGCTATATTGCCCAGTCTGGTCTCAAACGATTCTCCCACCTCAGCCTCCCAAAGTGCTGGGATTATAGGCATGAGCCTCTGTGCCCAGCTGCTTCCACACCTTCTTTATCACTTTCACATTCTTGCAGAAAATAAGGAGGAAGTCATCAAAGCCAAGTAGGATATATCAGAAATGAAGGTAATGGGAAAGAAATGTTTTAAAAGAAAACCAAGAAGAACTCAAATTTTTAGAAGCTGGCATGAGGAAAATTGGAACCAAATTTATATGTAATTTAAGCAAGAATTTTTTTTTCAGTATTTAAAAATAGAGCAAGTACAAAAGCTATATCAATTTCCAAAAAAAAAGACACTTTTAAACCTCATGATTATTCTTTGGTACTTGAACAAATACCCTGTTTATATGCTTATTTTAAAAAATTTATCTGACAAGTCACTTTCTATTATCAGATTATTCCAGTATATACTTATTGAAATATGTTAATATTATGTTGCATTTTGCTTTGTTTTCATTAAAGGAGCTGGAGAACATTCTTAGTACATGAGAAACAAACATCCAGAGATGGTGCAGTGCAAAGGGATGGGGCATTCCAGGCGCAGTGGTATTCACAGTGTTATCCCCAAACAAGAAAAAGGCAGTTCGTTACCTGCTGAGCTGTAGCATCCTGTTGGACATAAGCTACCTGGCCGGGGTCTGTAAACAGAGTCTAAACAAACAAACAAACAAAAAATTATCAGTAGCTCTTTGGATAGCCTGCCTACACAGAAAAATTATCCTACTGCTAAGCACCAATTTTTAGAAAAGTTAACTCCCATTTTAGCCAGTAATAAGCTTTCATTAATACAGAAAATAAAGATAGTAATCTTAAATTTAGGTAAAGCTTTTCATTCACATGGCTCCAAAGAGATTGTATAAGCCAACCATCCCAATGGCTAACATACTTCACAATTTTACTCCTAAGCAAAGCCTTTCTTGGGACTGAATGTCACAGTTAATTAAAAAGGCATCTCATGAAAACACAAGAGACATGACATGAACAAGGGTTCACAGGTTCACACATAACACTGCTCACAGAAGTAGACTTGTGATTAAATGAAAATGGATGGAGATAGACAGGCATCTAGAAGAGGATTGCATACCCAAGGATTACAGCTATTTCAAATGTAAGTGCATGTTTATTATCAGAAGAGAAGTAGAAGGAAAATAAATTGAACTTAATGTTCCATGAGTTCTTTTCTATATAGTCAGTAAAGTCATAATTAAAAAAAAAATTAATCATCATAAACTAAGTTGGCTCATGAGGCAGCAAGCTAACTAGAGAAAATTCTTCGAAACTACTGTAGCCAGGGCACCACAGTTAATATCTCTAATCCAGAAAAATGTCAAAATGTCCTTTCTTCTAAAGTTTTTAAAAATCTGGCTGGGCGTGGTGACTCACGCCTGTAATCCCAGCACTTTGGGAGGCCAAGGCAGGTGGATCACCTGAGGTCAGGAGATCGAGACCAGCCTGGCCAACATGGCAAAACCCCATCTCTACTAAAAATAAGAAAATTAGCTTGTTGTGGTGGTGGGTGCCTGTAATCCCAGTTGCTTGGGAGGCTGAGACAGGAGAATCACTCGAACCCGGGAGGTAGAGGTTGCAGTGAGCTGAGATTGCACCACTGCATTCCAGCCTAGGAGACAGAGCAAGACTCTGTCTCAAAAAAAATAAAAAATAAGTAAACAAAATAAAAATTATCCAAATTCAGACATTTAGTAACATTGTAATAAACTGAAAGTTGGTCACAGGACATTCTTACATAAACTAATCTTATTTTAATATAGGCAGGGGTATTCCAAAAGTACCACTAAGTCTTCAGTGATTTCATACTTATGTAGATTTGAAAGGCACTAATTAGGCAGGCCTCATTTCTTTTTGGGAGTGATCTGAGCCTCTTTATTAAATATCAAATGAGGGCAAATTTTTCTTACCAAGATGCTACTATAAAAGTATGGAATTTAGATGTTAAAGATATACATTTCAAAGTACTTTATACATTGTAAAGTGCTAACGATGTAAATTAACATTTATATGTTGGGGGATATTGGTGTCACTCATTTGGAAGCTATACTGCAAGTCACTGGCAAAAAATAAAATAAAAGCAGCTATAATTGTACAGCTTTTAGCAGTAAACATCTTTGCTTCTAGTACAGCCTTGCAAATCAGTAAGTTATTAAGAAGTGGTAGCTAATAAGCTTAGCAGGACCCTTTCTTACATATTTAGCTGAAATAATCTGTATGTTTTCACAGAGCCATTTTTGGCCTGGTTCTTGATACTTAGGAATAATAACAAATTCATAACCTAGTCAACTGGAGAGAAGAGCTATATACGAACCCATGCTCTAACTCCTTATTGCATTTAGCGTCAAGAAATAAATCACATCTTCCTCTGCCAAGTTGGTTACAAGCTCCTTGAGAGCACAGATCTTTTTTTTTGAGACAGAGTTTTGCTCTGTCACCCAGGCTGGAGTGCAGTGGCGCAATATTGGCTCACTGCAACCTCTGCCTCCCAGGTTCAAGCAATTCTCTGCCTCAGCCTCCCGAGTAGCTGGGATTACAGGTGCCCACCACCACGCCCAGCTACTTTTTTGTATTTTTAGTAGAGACAGGGTTTCACCATCTTGGCCAGGCTGGTCTTGAACTCCTGACCTCGTGATCTACCTGCCTCGGCCTCCCAAAGTGCTGGGATTACAGGCGTGAGCCACCGCGCCTGGCTGAAAGCACAAATCTTATCTGAATACGTACTGCATCACCAGTACCTAGCACAATGACTGACAGAAAGTAAACACAAGTAATTGGTTAATTGGTTAATTAGCAAATTATAAACAGATAATCCTTCACTTGCCTGCGCAGCCTCCACCGGGTGGATATACACCAGCGTGTGCTCTGGACCATCCACTGATGTGTAGGAGGCACCATCTGCCGTGTACACCACCTGCTGCGGGGGGCGAACCTGGTCATCGGTATAGACGATCTGAGCCACTGTTCCAGTGTCCGGAACAAAGTGCACCTGGCATAAAAAGGAGACAAAGACAAAGAACAAAATCAGTATCAGGAAGGTAAGTGATCAACAAGCACACCTGGGTTTCTAAAAGATCCCCAATGACAGGAGAATGGGGATGGATACACTTTTGTCTACACCGAGGTGGTGACTAGGGCAGGATCCAAGGACCTTGTCATTGATTTACTGCTAAATGTTAGGCAACCGACTTAAATTCCCCTTTGCCTCAAATGGCCAATGCAGATAACTCTTTTGGGGAGTAATAAGGGCGTGGTTAATTGATCCTGGAAACGACACTGAAGATTCCTACTTGACAACACTATCAGAATAAAACATACAAATTACTCTGTGGTGTGAAAAAATACATCAAGACTCAAAAGCCAATTGCTGTCAACACATCATAAGAATTCTATTTTATAACTAATAGTGTCTTTCAGCAGACACATTAAAATAAGGTCACTTTTGGCCAGGCGTGGTGGTTCACACCTGTAATCCCAGCACTTTGGGAGGCCGAGGCAGGTGGATTACCTGAGGTCAGGAGTTCAGGACCAGCCTGGCCAACATGGTGAAACCCCGTCTCTACTAAAAAAATACAAAAATTAGCTGGGCATGGTGGGGGGCGCCTGTAATCCCAGCTACTCAGGAGGCTGAGACAGGAGAATTGCTTGAACCTGGGAGGCAGAGGTTGCAGTGAGCCGAGATCGCGCCATTGCACTCCAGCCTGGGCGAGAAGAGTGAAACTCCATCTCAAAAATAAAATAAAATAAAATCAGGTCACTTTCTTTCCTGCAAGTTGTTTCATACACAAAGTACATACTGGAGGCATATCAGTAAATGCTTGCTGAATCAATGAATGGAATAGAACTCTTCCTTGCCGGGTAGGTGAAGACACAGAAAATTCTAATAAAGTACTTTTAGGAGGTTCTGGACAACTATTTCAGCTGTCACCAGGGTAAATAATTTTCTCCCAAGACCTAAAGAACTAAAGCAGAAATCAAGTTTTGTAAAACATTTTCTGAGTGGTCAGCTTTGGAGGATTGAATTCTTGAAGGCCTGAGCTTGGCACATGGCCTGATGCCTGATATTGAAGGTCTGGAAGCAGATGGCCCAAGCACACATTTGGGAGAGAAATAATGTATGTGTTGCTATCGAAGTCATGCACTCTTAGGGTGGAATCCTTGCTCTTATACTGCCTTGGCTTTGGACCTAACTTTTTTATGTCAGTTTTCTCTAGTGAAGGATAGTAGATCCCAAAGATAATATAAACTAATTTAATCCCCAGAAGGAAACCTAAGAGACAAAATGTAATCAAACACCACAGAAATACAACAAACTTCCACCTCTACACTAAATGATTAGTCTGGCTTCTACATAAATTTGATTTGTCTGGGAAGATAAAGTTTGTCTATTGGAAAAATTAGGCTCATATTTAAGCAGGCTTAATTGCTATAAGACAATTTTGTGACTTTAGATTTGTTCATTAACATCAAAGCCTTGAACTAGTTTCAGTACTTAAGAAGGGAAAACATGTTTCCTCCAGACAAGCTATCCAAGCTTTTCTGCTTGGTCTTCATCACTCATTAAATCAGAATTCCCAGCTGGCGGAAGAACCAGTTGGCAGGAAGGAGTGCCACAGGGACCCTGACCTTGGCTATCTACTATCTGGTTACCCACAGACAGGGCCCTGGTCATGCAGTGTCACAACCAGATTTTCTTTTGTTTTGCTTTTTAATGAACTACAATTTTGTTTATAAATAAGATATACCAAAATACATAGCTGCATGGAAATGACCTCAAAATGATTTCCAGGAGAAACAAAACAGAATGCTCATATACTCTGCTGAAAACATCAGTGGAACTTTTTTAAGCAATCAGACTAAGACTTTATTTATTTTTATTTTTAGTGACAGGGTCTCATTCTGTCACCCAGGCTAGAGTGTAGTGGTGCAGTCATGGTTCACTGCAGCCTCCACCTCCTGGAGACATGACCGCACCACTACAGGCATGCACCACCATGTCCGGCTAATTTTTCTTTTTTTTTTTTTTTGTAGAGTCAGGGCCTCACTTTGTTGCCCAGGCTGGTCCTAAACTCCTGGACTGAATCGAGCCTCCTGCCTTGCCCTCCCAAACTGCTGGGAAAGGCATGAACCACCATATTTGGTCCATACTGAGACTTTTTAATCATACCAGATAACCAATTTTATTTATTGTATATTTATTATATTGCTTAAATTAAATAGAATCTGCATACTTAAATGTTTCAATTAACTTCTTGATTTTAATACTAGTACTATGGTTATGTAATTTAATGAAACATTACACGTGTATGTTTACTACAATGTTTAAAAATTAAGTTTTATACTTTGGTCACACATAAAACATGGCTCCATATGACTGCTAATCATCCCAAATTCAATTCCATACCAAAAATGCAGAGATTTGCCTTTGCTAAGAACAGCCAAAATAACATGTGGTTGGTTCTAGGAGCAATCTGAAAGGCAAAGATCATCGATGACAGCAGCATTTGGTCAAGTGACTAACCTCTAAAGTGGCTGACTCATAATGGAACAACTTTGACTTACAGGCTTACATTCTAAATTTAAAAAGAAAAGAAAAGGCCACTCACTTTATAGACATACCTGTACTCATTACACACAAAGGACCAAACTCCTATGGATAACGTAAAAGAAACAAACTATAGTTTGAGGTTTTCAGCACCAATAACATAAATAAAGCGGGGTAGTAAAACAGATTATGACAGTAAATTGCAGACAAGGTGGAGAAGCCTATAGCTGGTGGTCTAGCTCTCCTAACTCACGGTGAGCCACATCGATGGAGCATTCAAGGGGCCAAAACAGTCCCTATTCCTTGTGTACGAGTTCTTCATGTCGGCTCCTAACGACTAGTCACTACTAGATAGCAGCTGTATTTCTTTGCTGTCAGCAAACTGAGTCCAGCTGAAAACCTCTCAATACCAAGCTGGAAAAGACCAGTCTTCACCTGTGCGGCATTCTGTTCATGCTCTGCAGATGTCGGCCACACATGCGAACTTTCATCTTTGGAATCCATCTTCTCCCAACTGGACAGCTCCACGTCTGGCACACCTAGAGCAGCACAGGGTACAGGACAGTCATCTGTCTACCACACGTGTGTTCATGAAGGACGGAAAGGTCTGTCTGCAGCATGCCTGAGAAAACACAGAAAAGGAACCAAGACTTTCAGTAGATAAATACATTTTAATAGATTATAATTTCAACCACAAATAATAAAAGAAAGCTTTGTCAAAAAGCAACACAACTGGGCAAAAAAATGTAAAAATGAAGACATTATTTGTAATAATAGTATAGGCCAGGTACAGTGACTCACACCTGTAATTGCAGCTCTCTGGGTTTTTTTGGGGGGAATGGGAGGAGTTGTTTTTGTTTTTGAGATGGAGTCTCGCTCTGTTGCCCAGGCTGGAGTGCAGTGGCACAATCTAGGCTCACTGCAACCTCCGCCTCCTAGGTTTAAGCGATTCTCCTGCCTCAGCCTCCTGAGTAGCTGGGACTACGGGCACGAGCAACCATGCCCAGCTAATTTTTTATATTTTTAGTAGAGATGTGTTTTCACCATGTTGGCCAGGCTGGTCTCAAACTCCTGAGCTCAAGTGATCCACCTGCCTTGGTCTCCCAAAGCGCTGGGATTACATGCATGAGCCACCACACCCGGCCAATCCCAGCTCTTTGGGAGGCCAAGATGGAAGGATCACCTGAGGCCAGGAGTTTGAGACCAGCCTGGTTAACACGGCGAGACCCCATCTCTATTTAAGAAAAAGAAATTTTAAAAAAATAATAATATAATGTATTGCATGCTTGCTATGTTCTAAACACTCACTGGGGGTGTGTGTGTATATATATAATATCTTATAAAATTATATATTTTGCATATATATTTGTGTATACATAAATGTGTGCATGTTTGTCTAATGCAATCCTCATTAAAAATATTAGTTCTAATTAAAATTAGTTCTCATGAGGAGAATGAGTTTCTCAGATGCCAAATGCAGGCTCTTTCCTTGTAGACACTAACTTCCCATACCACCTTTACTCAAAATGAACAGCAGAATAATAAGTCTCAAGATGAGAGGAAAGCGGCAAGTGGAGGGAGCTACATTTTCTGCGTAAAAAATTTGGTGAATGCAAATACAAACTTTTTTTCTCACATGCAGTGTTGGAGTGATTAGCGGCCAAATAAAAAGCCTTACTAAACTTCAACATGCACAATACCTGCATCTCAAAATCTTATTCCTTCCCAAAACAGGCTTTTTAAGGTAGTCAGTCTTCCCTTTTGATGATGATAAAATGTTGGTATTTTAAAAGTCCACTTGACATTTGCTGTGTGAACAGGGCAGCAGCCACAATGCCAGAATAAAGACCAAAGAAGAAAGAACGAGAAGGTACGCGAACTTCGAAAGTCTGTGCCCAACTCTCGAAAAGAGGGGATGCCATGTCCATCTTCTGAGCCACCCAGGTGCCTGTTCCTGCTTTGCCTCAACATTATCATTCTCATCACCACCCTGCAGTACCCTCCACCACACTTATTCACCCTGCATGCGCCCTACTCTTCCAATCCCCATTTAGGGAGGACTTGAAAGAATGCCATGTCCACCAACAGGTGAATGTAAGAAGAAAGGAACACAAGGGAACTTCGTGGAGGAATAGGAATATCCTGTATCTTGCATCTGAATTGAGGTGGTGGTTACATAAGGAATATGTGTGTCAAAAGCCATCAACCTATTAAGATATGTGAATTTTACTACATTTAAATTATACCCTAATAAAGCTGATTTTTTAAAGCATAACTTCCTTATATAGCAGTACTATTTAAAAATATATACAAAGATATTCAGGGTGAGTTTCATATGGTATATAAACTATATGTCAACAAAGCCATTATTTAAAGAAACAAAAAGTATTAAGAAAGGAATAGGCTGGGTGCAGTGGTTCACACCTGTAATCCCAGCACTTTGGGAGGACAAGGATGACATATCACTTGAGGCCAGGAGTGCAAGACTCGCCTGGGTAACATGGTGAAACCCCATCTCTACAAAAAATACAAAAATTAGCCAGGTGTGGTGGTGTGCACCTGTGGTCCCAGCTTCTTGGGAGTCTTAGGTGGAAGGATCGCTCGAGTCTGGGAGGCAGAGGTTACAGTGAGCCTAGATCACACCACTGTACTCTTGCATGGGTGACAGAGTGAGACTCTATCTCAAAAAAAAAAAAAAAGAAAGGAATAAATGTCACCAATCATCTAAAGATCTATAAGAAGAAAACTACAAAATTGTACAAAAGGACATAAAAGGCTCAGTAATTACAAAATCAGAGCCTGGCGTGGTGGCGCACACCTGTGGTCCCAGCTACTCAAGAGGCTGAGGGGGAGGATCCCTTGAGCCCAGTTCAAGGTTAGCCAGGGCAACACAGAGAGACCCTGCTGAAAGAAAAGAGAAAAGAGAGAAGAGAAGAGAAGAGTAAGTCATAACATGTTCCATGTAGGAAACTTTTTTTTTTAAGTTGTTTATTTTGAAATAACTTCAGACATAAAAGTTGTCAAAATAGTACAAAGAATTCCTGTGTTTCTTCACTCCAGTTCCCTGAATGTTAACATTGTACCATGTTTACTTTACTATTTCCCCTCTCTTTCTTTCCCTCCCTTTTCTCACTTGAACCATTTGAGAGTAAGTTGCCAACACAATGCCCCTTCCCCCTAAATTCCTAAGTGCCTAATTCTTAAAAACAAGAAGATTTTCTTATAACCACAGTACTCCTATCAAAATGAGGCTGTTAACACGGTAACAGTACTATTACCTAATTCACAGACCTTATTCAAGTTGTGTCAACTCTAATGAATGTCCTTTAAAAAGAATACGACATTTTTTCTCCTGGCCTGGGATGCAATCCGGTACTGCACACAGCACGCTCAGCTGTCCTGCCCTTCAGTCTCCTTCAATCCCAAACGGTTCCCTGCTCTTTCTTGGTCTGCCATGACCTTGACATTTGTGAAATGCACAGGTCATTTATTTTTCAGAATGCTCCTCAATTTAAGTTTGTCTTATGTTTCTTCATGGTTAGATTCAGGATATGTATTTTTAGCAGAGACACCACAGAAGAGATGTGGTGTCCTTCCGACAGAGGAATGTGAGTGGCTTGTTTCCTTCAGCTCAGCTCACTGATGGCGCAAATGCTCAGGCGTGTACTATGCTAGGCACTGGTGTGCTGCGGGGATGGGCAGGTACAGCCCATGCCCTCACAAAACACACGCAGCCCAGAGAGTCTTTTCGTCTTTGTTTTCATGTCTAGAAAGGTATACTTTATTTCTTCTATTTTAATTTTATTTGTATCTCTTTTAATAGGTAGGAAATGCAGCTGGCTCAAAATTCAAAAGGCACAAAAAGGTATACAGTGGACAATCTCCCCACCTGGAATGCCCTAGCCATTCCTCAGAAGCAACCTATATTATCAATTTATTGTATTTTCTTCCAAAAATTATTTTGTGTGCATACACACAAGCATACATATATACTCTCTCCCTCTCCAACCACAAATAGATGCACACTACTGATTCCATACAAGGTAGCATTTCTTCTATATCTTGTTTGTCCCATGTAATATCATACCTTTCATACTGTTCCATATATATACAGACATTCCTCATTCTTCATTACAGCTGCATATTTTTAATCTTGCATTCATAAACGCTTAGGTTATTTCTAATATTTTGCAATTACATGTGACACTATGATGAGAACTTTGGACATACATTGCTTTACAATGTATCTTGCATTTTATGTGTTAGTATCCCACATTTTTTGGAATCTCTGAGGGAAGATACTAGCGCAGTTAAAGTGATTATCATATGTAAAATGGAGATAATTTTATTGTGAGGGTGAAATGATGTATGTAACAACTCTAGGCACAAGGTCTAGTATATAGCAGATGATTAAATATATCAATTTTCATATTTCACAAACGAGCCATACAGAGCTTCAGAATTTTCAAAACATTTTATACTCTTTAAAAATCTAACAATTTGGCTGGGCACGGTGGCTCACGCCTGTAATCCCAGCACTTTGAGAGGCCGCGGCAGGCAGATCAGCCTGAGGTCAGCCTGAGGATTTGTCAGCAAGTCAGGAGGCTGAGGATTTTATCATCAAGACAGGAATTGCTTGAACCCAAAAGGAAGAGGTTGCAGAGAACCCAGATCGTGCCACTGCACTCCAGCCTGGGCGACACAGCAAGACCCTGTCTCAAAGAAAAAAAAAAGGAAAGAAAGAAAAGAAATCTAACAATACATTCCCTGTATATGACTATCTTTGATAGTAAGGCTTGTCATATTGATTTTCCTTTATTAATTTTCTTTTTAACTCCACAATGTTTACAGCCCTGTTGATTTTGATTTACAGGAGACGGTAGAAGAATCCCAGGGGCAGGAGCCATGTTACTGCTGTCCAGCTGGCAGGTGCTGACAGCTCTGGTAACCAGGGATAGACTCTCACCCCTCATCTTCTTGTGTCTCCTACAGACCTGAAGGAATGGACAGCCACAACTATACCTTGTCTACAAAACAGCAGCCATCTTCTGTCCTTTTCCCCCTGTCCCAAAAGAGTTAGAGATTTCATTTCCAGGAAGAGAATGATATGGTTGCATTTCTATTTTCTCTCTAATGATTGACTTTATTCAACAAGTATCTACTAGTACTCGGTATGTGCCAGGCACTGTTCTAGGTCCTTAAGAAACATGTTTATCAAAAAAAAAAAAATACAAAAAAAAAGATCCCTGGCTTCTTGCAGCTTCTAGTCTAGTTGTTTTTTTCCTGAACAGTGTTGTACAGTATCTAAAGTGTGAACTTTACAATCAGACAAATCTGGGTTCTGAGCTCCCAAATCTTCCATGTACTTAGTTGGGGCATTAGTAAGCCAAACACTCTGATCCTCAGTATCCTCACTTAAAAATCCAAATTACCAGCCGGGCACAGTGGCTCATACCTGTAATCCCAGCACTTTGAGAGGCTGAGGCGGGCAGATCACTTGAGGTCAGGAGTTCGAGACCAGCCTGGGCAACATGGTGAAACCCCATCTCTACTAAAAATACAAAAATTAGCCAGACTTGGTGGCGTGTGCCTGTAGTCCCAGCTGCTCGGGAGGCTGAGGCGGCAGAATCGCCTGAACCTGGGAGGTGAATGTTGCAGTGAGCCAAGATCGAGTCACTGCACTCCAGCCTAGGCAACAAGAGGGAGACTCCATCTCAAAACAAACAAACAAACAAATAAAAAATCCAAATTACCTGCCCTGCATGGTTGCTGTAAAAATTAACTACATGTTATGTATTTCATCAAGTCTACAAAGCACTTTCCCCCCATGTTTTAACATTTCTGAAATAGGGATCTATTTTACAATCAGTGGCATCTTGCAGTTACTGTCATCCAGGTGGCAGTCAGGACATAGGGTCACTGCCCACTCATGTGTGATCTCACTTCGAATGAGTCATGTGCACTGTTGACATACTGAGCCTAACTGCCACTTTAAATGTCTTCAAAAAGATGACACCATAACTTGGTATTAAAACCGAAAGACATGGGAACAGTAGCAGGGCATAAATTTTATTAGAGAAGCAAATATCTACCATTGGAAAAATGACCTTAACCAACCGAGGCCCTTACAGAACCTGGGTATAAAAGACAGCCCATGTGGATGAAGCTGCATGATGTGTTGTTATTACTGAGATTCACGGGGGAAAAAATGGCCTGAGGTTGAGTGAGAAAACAGCAGGATTAAAATTTGCAGAACAGGTAATAGATGCTTAGAGGAGATTCCTGGAGACAGTGGTGTGCCCTCTTTTAAGAAACGCCACATCAACAATGCTCTTGGTGGCACAGAGAATGATACTGTGTGGAAAACCACCCACATGAAGAACTCCGAGTCAAAAAACATTCTGAGGAATCAGACTCTTGGAGAAATTTTAGGAATATCTTAGTCAATCTATTTCTCTTTATATGTTCCCTCTTTTGTATGCCAAAGAGTGATATGATAAAAATCAATGTCTAAACAAATCTAGAAGAGCTCTTTCAATAAGTATATAATTAAAATACTAAATGACAGAAAGCACTTGTGAAGCCAGGCGTGGTGGCTCATGCCTGTAATCCCAGCACTTTGGGAGGCCGAGGTGGGTGGATGACAAGGTCAGGAGTTCGAGACCAGCCTGGCCAACATGGTGAAACCCCATCTCTACTAAAAAAAATACAAAAATTAGCTGGCGTGGTGGCATGCACCTGTAATCCCAGCTACTCAGGAGGCTGAGGCAGGAGAACTGCTTGAACCAGAGAGGCGGAGGTTGCAGTGAGCCGAGGTCGCGCCACTGCACTCCAGCATGGGTGACAGAGTGAGACTCCATCTCAAAAAACAAAAAAAAAAACAAAAAAAACCACTTGTGTCAGAAGTACAATTGGCAAGATTTTTTTCTTTCTTACTAATGTGTAAAATCACTGTGTATCTTACCATCAACATCTTAGACTCAATAAAATATGGCAATATTTGTGATCACATAACAACGATGAACATTCAAGAAAGGGTAGCAATTTTTTTCATGCTTGGTGAACATCAAACACATTTTTTAGTACATGGCAAGCACTGGGGAGAAAAAGGTGAGCAAAAAACTGCTCCCAGAGAACTCACAATCTAGATGGAGAGATGACACCCCACTTTGCAGCTCACCCCATGGCGACACTTGCAGGGTGAGAGTGACAGTGATGAAGAGTGAGGGGAATTAGGAAGGAAGGATAAACCCCTAGTTTTCCAGCTAGTTCAGCGATAAGGCTGGGCAGGTGCCAGACAATGGAGTATCCCAGTGTGCCAGCCTCCACCATCACCTGCTCGCCTAGGAGTCCTATGTTCCCATCGTGCCCTTCACCCCACAGCCCTACCCACTCACCATCCACCAGCCTCCCCAACAACATCACTAAGCCCTTCTCAGCTAAACCCAACATCCTGAACTCCCAGGGACTTAGGATGCAGGAGCTCCTGCCTTCATCAGCTGCACACAGAGGTGGAGGAAGAGGCCCAGATTCAGCTTCAAAGGCAGATGAGTACCTGGAATCCCAGGCTGAGCTACAAACACAATTTCACTTAAAATGTTGTGACACACAGTGGTTAAGTTCCACAGCACTGTTGGTACATTATTAACCTCAGACACATTAAGAAGCAACAAAGGTTTCTGTACTGGCCTTGCACCTCAAATGCCAGACACGTCATTATTGATAAGGAAAGAAGTGTACCACATTCCAGACAATGCACTTACAAATAAACTTTTCCGGCTCATTATGAACTAACTAGCACAAACTGTGGGCTCTCTCCCTGAAATCCAACTCTAGATATGCTATGGAAAGAAGTTATAGGGAGATTGATGAGCCTGCAAGATGAGGACAAAAACGGAGGAGGGTGAGTGCCAGTCTGGGGAGGGGGTTGTGGATGGGCCCAGGGAACAGCCCAGACAGACGGGGACCAGGTTCCACAGAAGAGAGTGGGTGGTGGAGGCAGAATTTGTCTGTTGTTCTCTCTCTGATATTACCCTGAGCTCCCACCACCCACCCCGCAATCCTACCCCCTCACTACCCACCAGCCTCATTCCTAACATCACTAAGCCCTTCTCAGCTAAAGCCAACATCCAGAACCCCCCAGGACGTAGGACTCAGGAGCCTAGTGTGCCAGCCTCCACCATCACCTGCCCTCCTAGGAGCCCTGAGTTCCCATCGTGCCGTTCACCCCACAGCCCTACCCACTCACCATCCACCTGCTGGGGTAAAATGTGGCAAAAATTAAGCAATATCTGCTGATGCACCCATCGACACTGCAATATAGCAACACAGCAAACGATGAGTGCAAAAAATCAAATCATAACAACAACAACAAAATTAACACAGCAGCCAGCTCTGTGCTGCCTGGCAGTGGAAAAACCTCAAGGCAGCAAAAAAGGCTGGGTAGGGTGTAAATAGCAGATGCCAGGAGGCTGGCAAGGTGCTGGGCACTCTCCTGCCACACACTCCCCCGCCGCAGAGCTAGCAAAAACATATGTTCAGACAGGAAGCTTCCTCTAGGGGAAAAGGCGTAGCTGACCCAGAGACTCTGGCCTGATACACAAGCAATTGCTCATTTTTAAAAATTTAATATTTCACCTTTCTTTCAACGAATATGCACTAGCTATATGGTGATTTTTGCTGACCCAAGCATAAAAAGAGCATTCTTCAGGAATATTTATATAGCAATTAGTCTCCATTTAAAGAAATGATACTTGGGCTTGGTTTAAGTGAGTTACCATAAATACTACAGGCCTTGGGCTGGATTTGCACATATTTGTATTAGAGTCGTCTTTGGAATCAGACAGCCTAGCTTCAAAGCTTGGATTTACCACTTATAGCTTTTGGCAATTTGCTTAATCTCTCTGAGCTCCACCTTCTTCATATATAAAGATAAAGAACTAAGAATATTAGATATTTAACAAATAGGAAGGCCTGGCACAGTGGCTCATGCCTGTAATCTCTGCACTTTGGGAGGCCAAGGTGGGCGGATCACTTGAGGTCAGTAGTTCGAGACCAGCCTGGCCAACATAGCGAAACCCCATCTCTACTAAAAATACAAAAAAAAAAAAAAAATTAGCCGGGCATGGTGGTGCGTGCCTGTAATCCCAGCTACCCAGCAGGCTGAGACACAAGAATCACTTGAACCCGGAAGGCAGAGGTTGCAGTGAGCTGAGATTGTGCAACCACACTCCAGCCTGGGTGACAGAGTGAGACCCTGTCTCAAAAAACAAAAACAAAAACAAAAACAAAACAATGGTAAATTGTGCATAACACAAAACACCTGTATGTCAAGAAACAGAAAACACACCTTCTAAACTCATACTTAAGATTAGATTCTAGCTGGTAACTAAAAAAATAAGTGATTTTACTCTGTGTACAGAGAAAACACATCTTAAGATACTGAGTTATAAAAAGGAGGAAGAAAGATAATAGGAAATCAAATTCTATGGCATAGAATAACGGAACTAATTTCAGAATTAGAAGAGAAATTCTAGGCCCACAGTTCTGAAATATGTTCAGATGTCAGGGACCCTGAAGACATAGCACCATGAAATATTAATAGCTGACATGTTATGTTATAATAGCATTTGTTATGAACCAGACATGTTCCCTAAAAAGGAAGGGAACTCTGGCACATGCTTCAACAGGGAGGAATCTTGAGGACACTACACTAACCACACATATTGGTTCATTTAATCCTCACAATAACTTCTGAAGTAGGCACATTATATCTCTACTTTACAAGTGATGGATGGAGACAGAAAGAGGCGAAGCGACTTCGCCTGGGTAACACAGCTAAGAAGCAGAGGAGCTACAATGTAACCTGGGCACGAGGCTGCCTAGCCCACATGCTCAGCCACAAATCTACACTGCTTCTCTTCCCACAAACTAAGAACACTGGACCTGCATGATGATTCCAGTATAAATGACTCCACTAATGAACCATGTAACAATCATACCCAACCTTTTCTTTTTTTTTTTCTCGAGATGGAGTTTCGCTTGTTGCCCAGGATGGAGCGCAGTGGCACGATCTCAGCTCACTGCAACCTCCGCCTCTTGGGTTTAGGGAACTCTCCTGCCTCAGCCTCCAGAGTAGCTGGGATTATTATAGGTGTCCACCACCATGCCTAACTTTTTGTATTTTTAGTAGAGACGGGGTTTCACGATGTTGGCCAGGTTGGTCTCGCACTCCTGACGTCAGGTGATCCACCCACCCTGGCCTCCCAAATTGCTGAGATTACAGGCATGAATCACTGCACCCGACCCCCCTTTTTTTTTTTAAGTGTTAAATGAAGGAAGATTAGATAGTCCAAAGTTTTCCACCAACTTTTTTGCCAGTTGTTCACTTGTCACATCCTAATGCTGACTAAAATTGTGTCCGAAATTGGTGGGTTCTCGGTCTCACTGACTTCAAGAATGAAGCCGTGGACCCTCGCGATGAGTGTTAAAGCTCTTAAGGTGGCGCGTCTGGAGTTTGTTCCTTCTGATGTTCAGATGTGTTTGGAGTTTCTTCCTTCTGGTGGGTTCGTGGTCTCGCTGGTTCAGGAGTGAAGCTGCAAACCTTCACAGTGAGTGTTACAGCTCTTAAAAGCAGTGTGGACCCAGAGAGAGCAGTAGCAAAATTTATTGCAAAGAGCAAAAGAATAAAGCTTCCACACCTCGGAACAGGACCGGAGCGAGTTGCCACTACTGGCTGGGGCAGCCTGCTTTTATTCTCTTATCTGGCCCCACCCACATCCTGCTGATTGGTAGAGCCGAGTGGACTGTTTTGACAGGGTGCTGATTGGTGCATTTACAATCCCTGAGCTAGATACAAAGGTTCTCCACGTCCCCATCAGATTAGTTAGATACAGAGTATGGACACAAAGGTTCTCCAAGGCCCCACCAGAGCAGCTAGATACAGAGTGTCCACTGGTGCACTCAAAAACCTTGAGCTAAACACAGGGTGCTGATTGGTGTGTTTACAAACCTTGAGCTAGATAAAGAGTGCCCATAGGTGTATTTACAATCCCTGAGCTAGACATAAAGGTTCTCCAAGGCCCCACCAGAGCAGCTAGATACAGAGTGTCGATTGGTGCACTCACAAACCCTGAGCTAGACATAGGGTGCTGATTGGTGTGTTTACAATCCCTGAGGTAGACATAAAGACTCTCCACGTCCCCACCAGACTCAGGAGCCCAGCTGGCTTCACCCAGTGGATCCCGCGCCGGGGCCGCAGGTGGAGCTGCCTGCCAGTCCTGCGCCATGCGCTCGCACTTCTCAGCCCTTGGGTGGTCGATGGGACTGGGTGCCGTGGAGCAGGGGGCGGCGCTCGTCGGGGAGGCTCGGGCAGCACAGGAGCCCATGGAGGGGGTGGGAGGCTCAGGCATGGCGGGCTGCAGGTCCCGAGCCCTGCCCCGCGGGAAGGCAGCTAAGGCCCGGTGAGAAATCGAGTGCAGCGCCAGTGGGCCGGGACCCAGTACACCCTCCGCAGCCACTGGCCCGGGTGCTAAGCCCCTCACTGCCCGGGGCCGGCAGGACCGGCCGGCTGCTCCGAGTGCGGGGCCCACCAAGCCCACGCCCACCCGGAACTCCAGCTGGCCCGCAAGCGCCGCGCGCAGCCCCGGTTACAGCTCGCGCCTCTCCCTCCACACCTCCCTGCAAGCTGAGGGAGCCGGCTCTGGCCTTGGCCAGCCCAGAAAGGGGCTCCCACAGTGCAGCGGCGGGCTGAAGGGCTCCTCAAGTGCCGCCAAAGTGGGAGCCCAGGCAGAGGAGGTGCCGAGAGCGAGCGAGGGCTCTGAGGACTGCCAGCATGCTGTCACCTCTCAAAATGACTGGCAACAATAGCAACAAAGAGTTAACAAAAATTTGTGAGACTGAAAATTCAGAATTAAATTCTATCCTTGATTTCTATTAAATGAAAGACACCTCTGTCCAGCTCTAGAACACTAGTGTTTTAGGGAGGATAGTTTGAGAACAGATCATCTAGAACAACTTCTATTTTATAAAATCATGTCAAGTTCACAGCAAGCAAAAGGCAACACCAGAATCAGAGGCTGAGACTTCTAACACTCTTACCCCAGGTCACAGTGTGGCCACAGGACTAATCATGGAAAGGATTTAGAGGAGTCTTCAACAAGAAATTCCTGATTCTGCATAACACTGTTTATCTTAGCTTTGTCTTTCTTTCATTAAGCTTGTGGCCCTTGACTGCCCGCTTAGAGAAACAGTCCTGCACTCTGTAGCCCAAGTCAAGGAAAAGTGCTTTACCAGCCATCACAATAGTCCAGCAAAGTCAGCAACCTCTGTTTAAGAGCTAATGAGATTCAAGAGGGCAGTGATCTGGACATAAAACTCGTCCTTCAAAAACCCAGGCCTTTAAAGGTGGTCCCCTGGCAAGAGACGAGCCCTCCCTCCTTGTTACAAAAATGTTTTTCACTTTTTTAGCGCCTTTTTCTTCCTTTATTTGTATTTTCTCTTTCTTTCTTTTGTCTAAGATAAAAGTTCTAGGACACAAATTAGCTCATTACAAAATACCCACTTTGAAAATTTTAGAGTAATCCTATGAGATTATAAAAGCTCTGAATAACAACCACACATCAAAGAAAAGCTTGATGCAGAGTAGTGAAGGAGAAAAGCAGTGTCACAGGAAGGCCCAAATTAGCAACCTGCTAGGGTAAAAAGTGGTGAAAATTAAGCAATGTCTGTTAACAGTTCTATGCAAATGTTCAAGGTCTGTGAACCAAAAACAGTGAATTAAGTTAAGCTAGTTGGCAATGAATGAGGACCTGCATAACTGAGCTAAGGAAACCAATGAGGTAAGAGGCACCAAGCTAGAACCTTCCCAGCAAGAACTGGCACAAGACAAAAGACAACTTAGATATGAATTAAATTCCAAATGCAGATTTTAATTTATTTGATGACATTTTGAATGTATACTCCCTTTAAAACTATGTTACACACCATCTTTTGATTCCCATAAAAATAGCAAAGCATATTTACTCATAATTAAATTGAAATAAATTACGCTGAAATAAAATAAAAATTTAAGCAACCATCTGTTACAATGTCGGTGATTTAAAAAAGCAAGGAAACAAAACTAAATGCATTTAGACATACCAGTTACCCCTTTGTGAAATAAGCTCATCAAAGTCCCTTTTCAGCTCTATAATTGAGATGAAACGATTTTTTAAAAAAATCATGGTACTTGAAGAAACAGAACAGTGTAAGATAAAACATCGATGAAGACTCTTATGTAGATATAAAGATGAGACTTGTATCCAGAAGACTTGCATCCAAAATTCTAAACATTTTGGAGGTAGGTAGGACAAGAACTATGTTTGATTTGACTTTGAACTACAACATTCCTCTGCCTTGCCTAGCTCAAGGCATTCCAGCATTCTGCATTCCCAGCGCGCTCAGCAGTGCAGAGTGGAGGAGCCAGGCACCCACTGGAGGCACCCAGCCCGGCTTCCAGCCCCGCCTCCAGCTCACCAGCAGCTGACCTGGTACGAATTGTCCAGCCTCTCTGTGGCTCAACTCTATCACCTGTAATATGGAGACAAGAACAGTATCTCCTTCATAGAGGTGTAAACAGGACTAAATGATATATTATTTGCAAAGTGCTGAGAACAGAGGCTAGACTATGGTAAGCACTTATATATGTTACATGAAAGAAATAATGACCAGGGTCATTTCTGAGACACAAATTTTAAATGGTAGAGCAAGAAGAAACTAACTAGGGGAAAGAAAGGAATACAAAAGGAAAGAGAAGAAAAGAGAGGAAAGCAATGGAAAAACAGAAGGAAAAAAGAGTATTCCAGAAGAAAGCAATAACATTTAGAGGAAATGACATGAGAGGACAAGAGGAATAAATGGAGTAGGAGTGGGGAAGAGTCTATGAAAGAAGGAACTGGATAAACAGTGAACAGAATAAGTAGAAGGTGAGGGGGAGGGAGAGAAAGAAAAACTAAAGAAAAGAGAAACATGAATCAGATTGTTCTGAGCTAACTAGATAGGAATTAGAAGTGACAGTGGAAGAGTCTAAAAGATCATTCCCATGAGCAAGACCTCCTGAGTTGAAATCCACTCCACAGTTACATCTGAGGACCACGATACGAGGACACTTGCTGGGCGCCCACCATTCTCAGATGCCTGAAGACACGAACGGCACCTCAATAAAGTACCCGATATGCTGCTCTTCAAAATGCCAACGGTGCCCATCCATTGAGGAATGGGTCAACAAAATGTGGTCTGTACATACAGCGGAATATTATTCAGCCTTAAAAAGGAAGGGAATTCCGGCACATGCTTCAACAGGGAGGAACCTTGAGGACATTACGCAAAGTGAGATAAGCCAGACATTAAAGGGTAAGTAACGTATGGCTCCACTTACACGACGTAACTGGAATAGGCAACTCCAGAGGCAGAACGTAGAACAGTGGTTACCAGGGGCCAGGGCAGGGGAACAGGGAGTTATTGTTCAATGGAGATGGAGTTTCCTTGGGTAAAAGACTTCGGAAAATGGGTGATGGTGATGGGTGCACAACAATGTGAATGTACTTAATGCCACTAAATTTTACACCTAGGCCGGGCATAGTGGCTCACGCCTGTAATCCCAGCACTTTGGGAGGCCGAGGCAGGTGAATCACCTGAGGTCAGGAGTTCGAGACCAGCCTGGCAAACACAGTGAAACCCCATGTCTACTAAAAATACAAAAATTAGCCGGGTGTGGTGGCAGGCGCCTGTAGTCCCTACTCAGGAGGCTGAGGCAGGAGAATTGCTTGAACCTGGGGAGGCGGAGGTTGCAGTGAGCTAAGGTCATGCCATTGCACTCCAGCCTGGATAACAGACGCGAATCTCCATCTCAAAAAAAAAAAAAAATTTTACACCTAAAAATAGTTAAACGGTAAATTTCACTTTCTGTATATATTTTACTGCTATAAAAAACGTAAATAAAAACTGCTGGAGATGGCCCTGGTAGTAATGACCATCCCACTCCCCCATGGTGGGAATGGGACTTCACTGGCACCTTTCCCATCATGACAATGAATAAACCCTTGCCACCCCAGGGCCACTACTGCCCACATTCAAGGCAAACCCTGCCTCCCACTGGCCCTTCCTCTGCCCAGCCACACTGACACCATTCCCTTCCTGCCACCATTGCACTCTCTCCCAGCTCAGGTCAGCAGAGCTGGTCTCCAACCCACCGCCCTCGAATTGCTGGCAGCCAGTCACTGCTCCTGGAACAGGGTGGCTGCACCAAGTGCCTTCCAAGGTGCCTGGCACATAGGAGGTGAACAATCAATAGCAGTGACTGCTGTTATTGCCAATGTGCTATCAAACCCCAGTCTCACTATCCCACTTCCTAAGCTGGTGTATTTAGTTGTACTAGAGGTGGGGTCATGGGGAAGAGGCAATGATATTTGGTTTCCTACAGTACCTCATCCACGCATGGTATCTCCAAGGTTTCTCAGGGTGAAGGGAAGCAGAGCAACTAGAGGGTGACATGGAAGGTCCTGTCCAGTTCACCAATGGGTCTCTTCCTGTTAAAGGCCTGATCAGCACAGGCCATCCTGTGGACTATTCCAGCTGCTCCTCTTTTTCCCCACCCCTTGCTTCCTGAGCATAAACTCTGAGGCTCTGATTCTAGGTTTCCTTCTTGGATCTCTGACCCAATTCACCTTGGGTGTTGCTCCATGCCCTTTATACAAGATTTGTGAAACTCCATACCCCACTGGCCAACTAGAACCCACCATCAAGCAAAGGCTGTTGCTCTGGCACTGTGTCCTCAAGCATGGCCAAGGGGAAGAGAGTAGGTACAGGACCCATCAGAGGGACAGGATGTGAGGACAGCCAACATGCACTGAGTGCTTACCGCGTGCTAGGCCCTGGTCTAAGCAGCTAACATTCATCAGTTCAGTCCATTTAATGGTCACGACAACTCAATGAAGTTGTTTAAAACTTATGTTCAGAAAAGAAATGACAGCACAGAACAATAAGCTAATGCTCTACTCCGAGCAGCTGCTGACGACCACATGACTGAGAGGTGTCACATTAAATCACAGAGCTACAAAATCAGACCAAGAAGAATGAAAATAAAGAGCTTCTATTATGTTCATTCACTTGGAAGGAACATAATAGAAGGAGAGAGTTTCCATTTAACTGATTTCTGGAACAAATAATTTTAGAACTCAGAAAAGAAAAAATAATGGACTTAGTTCTAAATGGTGAATAGAAACTGGCAGCAGAATTAGTGATGAACAAATAACAAAATAATACAAATTCCAGCACAAATCCCCATATGAGATGGGGAAGCCCAAATCCTCCATAACATGTTTCTCAAATTTTAAAAGATTAACAACCAACCATTAGCACTCCTGAGAAAAGATAAAAATGACTAGTTATGAAAAACACAACTCCCTTCACCTTGCCTGGCAACGTTCGTTCCAAGAGCCCTCCCAGATGCTGTTTCACGTGCCCCTCACCCCCACCACGTGACACAGCCAAGGTGGCCTTCTCTACATCTTACAGAGAAAAAAGACAGCAACGTCACTTGCTCATTCCACTGTCCAGGGTCTGGCCAGCCTGAGTCCCTCCAGCAGACAGAGCACAGTGCCCCTCTTATCGTACCACTCTGACCCCAGCTAAAGAGCTACTAAAGCCTAGAAATTGGAGCAGAATAACATGACTAAAATACACACACACACACACACACACACACACACACACACACACACACATATTGAGATGCAGTCTCACTCTGTCGCCAGGCTGGAATGCAGTGGCGCGATCTCGGCTCACTGCAATCTCTGACTCCCTGGTTCAAGCGATTATCCTGCCTCAGCCTCCCCAGTAGCTGGGATTACATGCACCTGCCACCATGCCCAGCTGATTTTTGTATTTTTAGTAGAGACTGGGTTTCACCATGTTGGCCAGGATGGGCTCGATCTCCTGACCTCATGATCTGCCCGCCTCGGCCTCCCAAAGTGCTGGGATTACAGGCGTAAGCCACTGCGCCCAGCCTAACATTTTTTTAAATTCCACTAAGAAGTAAACTAAACATACCTTTAGTTAGGGGAAATATGCCTGAGGAACTGAAGTAAAGAAGCAGGGAGGCCAGGCACGGTAGCTCATGCCCATAATCCCACCACTTTGGGAGCATGAGGAGGGTGGATGACTTGAGCCCAGGAGTTCGAAACCAGCCTGAACAACATGGGGAAACCCCACTTCTACAAAAAATGCAAAAAACTAGGCAGGCATGGTGGTGTGCACCTGTTGTTCCAGCTAAGTCGGGAGGCTGAAGTGGGAGGATCGTTTGAGCACGGAAGGTTGAGGTTCCAGTGAGTGCGGTGAGATCGCACCACTGCACTCCAGCCTGGGCGACAGAGCGAGATACCCTGTCTTTAAAAAAAAAGAAAAAGAAAGAAAGAAAGAAAGCAGGAAAACCAGGCTTTCATAAAGGATTTCAACAATTTTTTTTTTTTTAAGAAAAGCTAATAAGCCTTTGATTAGGTTCCAAATAAAATTGTTTTGCTTTTCGGTTAAGCCATTATGGATGTGGGGTATTTCTACATAAACAGAGAGGTCTGAAGATAAAGATAAAAGAAATGAGGCTGTGATAATGCTGGGACACTCCAGGCGTGTCTAGGGGCCGCTCACATTGACCAGTTGTTTCAAGTGTGGACCGTGAGGCACATGATGGAGCTCTGGAAGCTCCAAGGCACAGGACTCCTCCAGATGATGTGAGTTTATGCCACTGGGAAAAAACTCCAAAAAGCCTTCAGAAACTGGGTGAGCAATGGCAGATATATTTCAGAGAAAGTCATGCTTCTGATATGAGACTGAGCTATGTGTTACAATCTAAAACCTAGTGTGTAGCATGTCCTAAAGAAATGTTCCTGACTTGTCTCTGGCTGTCATCAAGGAAGATACTGTATAACCAGAAGAGAACTGAACTAAGGTTTCAAGGCTTCAAAACAAACCAACCGGGTGAGAAAACACAGGATGACAGAAACAAGTCCAGCAGTGAAGCCCGTCAGGCAGGTCTGAGACGGTGACCTCCGCCTGCTTCTCCCTCTCCATGAGGTGTCCCTTTGCCCTGCCACTTCCCATGCAGAAATCTTCACACCAGTCAGTAATGCCTCCTACTTTCCTTGTGCACAAAGGGCTGCAGAGACTATCAGCTCAGGTTTCCCATCAGGGTGTGGCACACCTTTCTTCATGCCTCCAAGGAGGCACGCAAGCAAATCTTTCTTCATGTTCACCCAAGAAATGTGGACTTTTCCCTAATTCAATTAAGAACTTTTCATGTACCAAAAAACAAAGACCGATCCTCCCATCCCATCTGAGAGTTTGTTAGCGATGCATCAGGGCCCCATGAGGTGCTTCAAAGGGGCTCCTGCCATTCACTCAGACAGAAGAAACATGAGGCTGAGACACTTGTTGGGGGTCCTAGCCCGACAATCCTACATGAAAATCCTTGAGAGTTCAAAAGGAACCAACATTCAGTGCGAGTTCTAAAGAATGATAAACCTTGATGTTTGCCTTTTTCTTTTTATAAAGAGTAGCAGCTGGTTGGCTGGTAAAATGCGAAGGTAATTTCACAAAGAAATCTGTCAGGAGTTCTCTGTTCTATCCTCACAAGATAGTAGGTGGGAACCTCAAAGCACCAGAGTGCATCACGTGCCTGCAAAAAAACTGCACAAATCCTAAGCGTCCGACCTGAGAGCTGCTCTCAGAGGAAATGCCTCTGGCTCGAGGAGCAGAACTCCACTAACATCCAGAAGCTCCTGTGCCCTCTCCCCAGGATACCCACCATCCTCCCCAGGATCCACCCAGCCTCTGGTGGGCTGCAGAGGGCAGAGCAGCGCAGTTCGGAGCTCACCTGAGGCTGGTTTGCAGTCTTTCTGACTGTAAGACTCAGTCAGCTCCAGGGTGTGACCTTCCAGGGTTGCAAGGGAGACTGTGAGGTACATCCTAGAGGTCCCTCTCCTTGGTGGGTCTTCTACTCCGGTTTCTGTCTCCCCAGCAACTTGAAACTACTGAAAACCCCGCTCTTCTATCCTACTGTGTTTTGACTTGTTTTTTTGACCAGCACAGTCTGGTAAGCAAAGCCCTCGAGGAGAAACCAGTGCTGGACTTGAGGCTCACATCCCCATCCCTTCCCGGCCTCGGATTCTGCCCCTCCTGTTCTAACTGCACGTCCCCATCCCTTCCCGGCCTCGGATTCTGCCCCTCCTGTTCTAACTGCCTTCACAGCCCTTCAGGCCCATCCTTTACCTCCTCCGCCCCAGGAGATCACCTGGAGCTCTGCAGGCTTCTCTGCCTCTCGGCAGCCCCTTCCGACCTTCAGTTCCTTAGGCATATGTCCCCTAACTAAAACTGTGTTGATTTTACTTCCAAATGGAATTTAGTTGCCAGGAAAATGTAAATTAAAGCCACAATGAGATGCACTTTACATGCACTAGGATGGCTTGAATCAAAGTCACATAAGTGTGGCCAGGATGTGCTGAGATCAGAGCCCCCACAGGCTGCTGGTGGGAATGTAAAGGGTGCAACCACTTTGGAAAACAACCTGGCAGTTCCTGGAACAATTAAACATCATAGTTACCGTACGACCAAGCAATTCCACTGCTAGGTACAGACCCTGGAGAAAGGAAAACATGAATCTACACAAAGACTTAGACACAAAGTTTATGGCAGTGTTATTTATCATAGCCAAAAGGGGGAAACAACCCAAGTGTGAATTAATGCAGGAGTCTCCGACCCTGACCCCCCGGCCGCACACAGGTACCAGTCCTGTGGCCTAGGAGGACAACGGCAGCGTTGGACTCTCATAGGAGCAGGGACCCTGTTGTGAACCATGCATGTGAGGGATCAAGATGCTCACTCCTTTTGAGAATCTAACTAATGCCTAATGATCTGAGGCATTAGTTAGAGTCTCAGCTTCATCCCAAAACCATCCCCAACCCCTTGTCCATGGAAAAATTGTCTTCCACAAAACAAGTCCTGGTTGGGGACCGTGGCATTAGTGGACAAATGCATAAACGAAATGTGGTATATCCATACAATGGAATATTTATTATTTGACCACAACAAGGAACAAAGTATTGATCCATGCTACAACATAACTGAACTCTGAAACATTATGCTAAGTGAAAGAAGCCAGTCATAAAAGACCACATACTTTATTTTTAAAGTCCAAACCAGGGAAATCTATAAAGACAGGAAGTAGATTAGTGATTTCTTAGGGTCAAGAGAGGATGGGAAGATGGAGAGATAGCTAAAGGGTATGACATTTCTGTTTTGTTTTGTTTTTTTTTTTTTTTGAGACAGAGTTTCACTCTTGTTGCCCAGGCTGAAGTGCAGTGGCGTGACCTTGGCTCACTGCAACCTCCGCCTCCCGGGTTCAATTGATTCTCCTGCCTCAGCCTCCCAAGTAGCTGGGATTACAGGCATGCACCACTAGGCCCAGCTAATTTTGTATTTTTAGTGCAGATGGGGTTTCACCATATTGGTCAGGCTGGTCTCCAACTCCTGACCTCAGGTGATCCGCCTGCCTGGGCCTCCCAAAGTGCTGGAATTACAGACATGAGCCACCGTGCCCGGGCTATGATGTTCCTTTTTCAGGTGATGAAAATGTGTCAAAACTGTTTGTGATGATGGTTGTACATATCTATAAGTATGCTAAAAAAACAGTGAATCGGGGAAAAATTCTGACAGTACAGAATTGTTTGAAATAAAAAGTAAAAGTTACCCTCTCTCCCACCCCAACCCATTCCCTAGATATTGCCATTGCTGACGTTTTAGTGTCTGTCTTTCCACTGATCTATCATATATAAACACAACACACATAAACTAGCTGTCTTTATATACAAATGTACTCATGGAGAAATGTAACCATACTTTTTTTTCCATTATCTTATATATAGAAATATACTTTAACTTAACAGTATGCTGTGGACACCTTTTCAGACACTGAAAGTCTCTGCAGTAATCTCATTGCTTTCAACGTACAGATGTGCCAATGATTTATTTAAATACTCCCCTGATGGGCCAGGTGCGGTGCCTCATGACTGCAATCCCAGCACTTTGGGAGGCCAAGGTGGGTAGATCACCTGAGGTCAGGAGTTCAAGACCAACCTGGTCAACATGGCGAAACCCCGTCTCTACTAAAAATACAAAAATTAGCCAGGCATGGTGGCGGTCACCTGTAATCCCAGCTACTCAGGGGGCTGAGCCAAGAGAATTGCTTGAACCTGGGAGGTGAAGGTTGCAGTGAGCCGAGATCGCATTATTGCACTCTAGCCTAAGCAACAAAAGCTAAACTCCATCTCAAAAAAAGTATAATAAATAAATAAATATTCCCCTGATGGAAATTTTCTTTTTTATCCTCATAAAAAAATTATAAAATATGGCCAGGTGCAGTGGCTCACAGCTATAATTCCAACACTTTTGGAGGCCGAGGCTGGTGGATCACTTGAGCTTGGGAGTTCGAAACCAGACTGGACAAGATAACAAAACCCCGTCTCTACAAAAAATACAAAAATGTAGCTGGGTGTGGTGGCATGTGCCTGTGATCCCAGCTACTCCGGAGGCTGAGGTGGGAGGACTGCTTGAGCCTGGGAGGTCAAGGTTGCAGTGAGCTGTGATGGTGCCACTGCACTCACCCTGAGCAACAGAGCAAGACCCTGTCTCAAAAAAATGTGTGTGTCTGTGTGTGTGTGCGCATGTGTGTGTGTGTGTATACACAGACTGGAGTGCAGTGGCGCAATCTCAGCTCACTGCAACCACCGCCTCCCGGGCTCAAGCAATTCTCCTGCCTCAGCCTCCCGAGTAGCTGGGATTACAGGTGCCCACCACCTCGCCTAGCTAATTTTTTGTATTTTCAGTAGAGATGAGGTTTCGCCAATTTAATTATTTATGATGTAGAAAGAGGCATATACATTCACACACAAAGAAATGTCTTAGGGAAGAGTCACCAAAATGTTAACCATGGTTACCTTTGAAAAGTTAAATTTGAGTAACTTTACATCTTTATAACTTTTGATGGTTTCTGAATACTTTTCAATGGCATTCAAACTGTATTTTCTTAATAATCAAAAAGCTATTTTTAGCCAGGAGCAGTGGTTCACGCCTATAATCCCAGAACTTTGGGAGGCCAAGGTGGGAGGATCACTTGAGCTCAGGAGTTCAAGATCAGCCTGAGCAACACGGCAAGACCTCCCCCCATCCATCACTACAAGAAATACAAAAATTAGCTGGGCATGGTGGTGCACACCTAGTGGTCCAAGCTACTCAGGAGGCTGGGGTGGGAGGATCACTTCTGCCTCACAGGCAGAAGTTGCAGTGAGCTGAGATGGCACCACTGCACTCCAGCCAGGGCAACAAGCAAGACCTTGTCTCAAAATAAAAGTCTTTAAAAATTTTTTTTTTTCTTTGAGACAGTGTCTCATTCTGTCGTCCAGGCTGGAGTGCAGTGGCATGATCTCAGCTCACTGCAACCTCCGCCCCCCAGGTTCAAGTGATTCTCCTGTGTCACCCTCCCGAATAGCTGGGATTACAGGTGCGCACCACCACGCCCAGCTAATTTTTTGTATTTTTAGTAGGGACAAGTTTTCGCCATGTTGGCCAGACTGGTCTCGAACTTCTGATCTCTGGTGATCCACCTGCCTCTGCCTCCCAAAGGGCTGGGATTACAAGCATGAGCCACCACACCTGGTCTAAAAATCTTTTTTTCTCTCCTTTTTTTTTTTTTTTAGACGGAGTCTCGCTCTGTCACCCAGGCTGGAGTGCAGTGGCACGATCTCAGCTCACTGCAAGCTCCGCCTCCCAGGTTCACGCCATTCTCCTGCCTCAGCCTCCCGAGTAGCTGGGACTACAGGTGCCCGCCACCACACCCGGCTAATTTTGTTTTTGTATTTTTAGTAGAGACAGGGTTTCACCATGTTAGCCAGGATGCTCCCGATCTCCTGACCTTGTGATCTGCCAGTCTCAGCCTCCCAAAGTGCTGGGATTACAGGCGTGAGCCACCGCGCCCGGCCTAAAAATCTATTTTTATTTTGACAAAATATTACACCGTAATGGTCTCCTAGTGAGGTAATTTTTCCAGAGTTAGCTTAGTGTATACAGGAGAGGAGAAGGCTTAGGATGGAATAGACTAACTGAAAGGAGTGAAACTGAAGAGACCTTCATTCCCACTTCCTAAGTATGGCACTAGACTAAACTATAAGAAGAACATACTCCTCAAGGTAGCCTAGAGGAAAGCAACGTGAACATTGCTATTGAATCAGATTCTGAAGTCCACCATTATGTTCCCTCCTGTGACCACTTTCCTCTCACCGACTCTCTGCCATACCGACACCGGAGGGAACCCGACATGAATGCCGCCGGGTCTCCCTTTAAATTCAGGACCACTGATCTCAAAGCAGCACTCAACACTGGCTCCCACGCCCATTCTGCCTTGGAATGAACTTTGGATTCTTGTCTCCAAAAAGGACTACTCCTTTCCCTCCTCTTTCCCCCTAGGATTCCCCTCCACCATCCTGACTCCAGCTGATGCCTCACACTTCCCTGGGAAAAGAGAGCCCCTCAGGCAGGATTCCCTCAGCTCCCACATCAGCACCCTGTCCTCACCGCACTCGCTCAGGGGAGGTGGCCTTCCCACTGGGTGGTTGGCACCAGGCCTTCTGGGACCCTCCAGGCCTTCTCTGCGCACCAGCTAGCATGTGCTAGAATCTATCTTTATTAGAATAAAAAACTGTGCACTTTTCTAGACTTATATTTCAACAAAATCTTTACATTAAACAAAACCTTCCCTTGAGCCCGCATTCCTGCTCACCTACCCGCCATCTGTCTGCTCTTCCCCACATGCACTGAGACTCTGCAGCGCGGCCTGCAGTCCAGCCCCACGGCCTCACTGTCCCCTCCCTGCCTCGGCCTCGGCCCACCCTACTCGGGCTTCTATCCCCACCACTCCCTGAGACAGCACATTCTAGAGTGTCTACTGCAAAATCCAGCGCTCCCCCACAGCTCTCATCCTCCCTGACCTCACATGGCACTCACACCCTCTGCAAATCTCTTCCTTTCATTCCTGATACTACGCCTTCCTGATTTTTCTCCCATCTCCCTGGCAACACCTCTGCGACCTCTTCTGGTGGCTTGACCTCCACAGGTCGCGCTGCTGGGCTCTCTTGGGTCCTCTTTCTTGTTTTTGGCTTCAAACTCTCCTTCCGCTCATCCAGCCTTTAGGGTGGCAACAGCCATCTCCTCTGCGAGGATGCTTTCTCCGCCACTGTCCACCACCTACCTCCTTCTCATTATCCAGATCTCAGGGTCAATGCTACCTCCTCAGTAGGCTTTTTTGATCATCCTTTCTCATGGGATTCTGCTGTAATACTCTGCAAAGCATTTACTGTCAGTTAGGCGAGTTCAGTATGTGTGCACTACCTGTCCTCCTGCTGGAAGGCCGCTGCAGGAGCATCACCTCACTGGAGCTGATGAGGGAGTGTTCCCAGCACCTGCAACCATGACCGGCCCAGGAGGCCATCTGGAATGAATATAGTGCAGTCTTCTGCTTAGGAGCTAATTTGTTACTTCCCAAAACCCTCTTAGGATGAACTCTCATAAACAAAAAACAGTATTGCCATTAAAAATAATGGTATTTAACTGTTCCACAGCTAAGAAAGTGTGTGTGTGTATGTGTGTGTGTACATACATATATATAGATATGTATATATCTCTCAATGTTTATAACTGAATTTTAATGAGCTGAAAAGAACAAACAACACTATGGGGGGAAAATGCAACTGATAGATGACATGATCTCGTACAATACAACTGTCAAGGGACATGGAACTCAGCTACTCCCAAGCCACACAAAATCAAAACCAGTCTTTGTGAATGCAAAGAAGGCACTGTAAGTCAAATATGGTATTGGGCAGGGCACAGTGGCTCATGCCTGTAACCCCAGCACTTTGGGAGGCCGAAGTGGGAGGACTGCTTGAGCTCAGGCGTTTGAGACCAGCCTGGTCAATAGGGCAAAACCCTGTCTCTACAAAAAGTTAGCCAGGTGTGGTGGCATGCATCTGTAGTTCCAGCTACTCAGGAGGCTGAGGTAGGAGGATCACTTGAGCCTGGGAGGCAGTTTGCAGTGAGCCGAGATTGCGTCACTGCACTCCAGCCTGGGTGACAGAGACAAACCCTGTCCAAAAAAAAAAAAAAAAAAATATATATATATATATATATATATATATAGTAATAAAAGAAATTCTTTAATAAGTCCAATTGTTATAACCCAAGGTATAGATCTTGAGGTTCATATGTAGTCTCTGAATATTTTCATATTCATGAGCTGTGGCCCTCCCATACCAATGCTGCAAGATTAGTCCCAGTGCTTCCGTTCTTAGTGTACACAGAGGTGTTGGGCTCGTGGTGGATTAACAGCAGGCTCATGGCGGTGTGGCAGAGTCTGGGGTGTGTGGTTCTGGGACCAGAATGTAGATCTCCTCCTCGCCCTGTGCCTCCAACCTGTATTAGTTAATGGAGGGGGCAGAGGCTTAGGATGGCAACAAGAATGGTTGGAAATCACACATAGTGCTCCCTTGTGTAGCAGGCTGTGGCAAGTCCTTATGGCTTAGGATGGCAACAAGAATGGCTGGAAATCACACATAGTGCTCCCTTGTGTAGCAGGCTGTGGCAAGTCCTTACGTCATAGCTGGGGCCTTAACATGACCTTCTAGCAGCCTGCTACTGACCAGACTTGCTCCTCCCCACCTCTAGCGCTGTTGTGTGAATTTCATTTGCTTTGGGTTTTTTTCGAGACAGGGTCTCACTCTGTCGCCCAGGCTGGAGTGCAGTGACACAATCTTGGCTCACTTTCAACCTCTGCCTCCCAGGTTCAAGCAATTGAACCTCAGAAACACGAGTAGCTGGGACCACAGGTGTGCAGCACCATGGCCGGCTAATTTTTTTGTATTTTTAGTAGAAACGGGATTTTGCCATGTTTGCCAGGCTGGTCTCGAACTCCTGGGCTCAAGCGATCCACCTGCCTAGGTCTCCCAAAGTGCGTGAGCCACTGCACCAAGCCTGCTGCATGACTTTGCGTGGAGGGCAACAGATCTCTAGGGTCGGGGGCCTGGATTGAGACTCCTCAACTGCCAGCTCCAGCTCCATGACCCAGGTGAGGGAAGTTACTTTTCAAGGCATCAAGACTTCATCTATAACATGGTTACAGCAGGACCAATAGTTCCAATTCCCTAAGGTAGAACTATGAAATAAATGAAGTACACTGTGCAAATGAAAACCCACACCTGGCCCATAGGAACACTCAACAGTGCTCATTGTTGTGGTTTTTGTATTTATTAATATATACTTATTAATTCTCCCTATCAATTCATGTTCATTCCCAGGGTTAAAAGGAATGAGAATAGCCAAATGAAAATAAGCACCTCAAGTTCTTGTCTGCTATTGTGTAGTCAAAATACACCTGAAATTCAAATCACACAGATTATAAACTCTCCACTAACAGGGAAGGTTTGTCCAGCTAAGAAAAATTACAGCATATTGTAGCTTCAGAATAATACTTTTATTGGCCTCAATTTCAGCAAAATATTAATCTATATCCTTTATTGTTTGGAGAGCTTCAAACAATAAAGGCAACAGCTTTCATGCCATGTCAACAAACCACACAAAACTGCCTTTATTAATGATACTCTGGTTTCTATTATGCTTATTTTTGTAGTGCATTTTCATCTTTTCAATTTCATTCAAAATTCTGATATGGCAACAGATAATAACCACTGTGGGTAAGGATGAGGAGAAACTGGAACCTTCATACACTACTGGTGAGAATGTAAAACACTGCTGCCAATATGGAAAACAGCCCGGCAATTCCACAGAAGACTAAACATAGACACACCAAATGACTCAGCAATTCCTCATCAAGGTGTAATAAACCCAAGAGAAATAAAAGCATATGTCCCTAAAAGACTTGTACATGAATGCTCACAGTGGCATTATTCATAATAGCTAAAAAATGGAAACAATCCAAATACTCATCAACTGATAAATGAAGAAAATATGGTATATCCATATAATGGAATATTATTTGACCATAAAAAGGAATGAAGATGCCGGGTGCGGTGGCTCACGCCTGTAATCCCAGCATTTTGGGAGGCCGAGGCAGGTGGATCACAAGGTCAGGAGATCAAGACTATCCTGGCTAACACGGTGAAACCTCGTCTCTACTAAAAAACACAAAAAATTAACTGGGCACGGTGGCGGGTGCCTGTAGTTCCAGCTACTCGGGAGACTGAGGCAGGAGAATGGCCTGAACCCGGGAGGCGGAGCTTGCAGTGAGCCGAGATCGCGCCACTGCAGTCTGGCCTGGGCAAAAGAGTGAAACTCCGTCAAAAAAAAAAAAAAAAAAAAGGAATGAAGAACTGGTACATGCTACATACAACATGGATGAACCCTGAAAACATTATGCTAAGTGAAAGAAGCTAGTCACAAAGAAATACACATTGAACGATTCCATTTATGTAAAATATTATATGAAATATTAATTTGCAGAATAAGCGAATTAATAGACACAAAAAATAAACAGTGGTTGCCTAGGGCTTAGGAGGAGATAGAAAAATTAATGGTGACAGCTAAATGGTTCAGGAATTCTTTTGGAGGTTATAAAAATGTTCTAAAATTGATTGTGGTGACAGTAACAGCTGCACAACTCTTTGAATGTATTAAAGCCATTGAATTGTACGCTTTATTTTTAAATTTTTATCTATTTATTTATTTGAGACCGGGTTATGAGATTGGCAATTTTTATATTGTAGGTAGAGACGGGGTTTCACCATGTTGCCCAGGCTGGTCTCGAACTCCTGGGCTCAAGCGACTCACCTGCCTCGGCCTCCCAAAGTGCTGGGATTACAGCCATAAATCACCGCACTTGGCTGAACCATATACATCTTAAATAAGTGAATTGTATGGTATGTAAATTTTATTTCAGTAAAGCTGTTCTTAGAAAAAAAAAAAAAAGAGGAGATGTTAAGTCAATGCAAACTTTTTTTTTTTGAGACGGAATCTCGCTCTGTTGCCTGGACTGGAGTGCAGTGGCGCAATCTTGGCTCACTGCAAGCTCTGCCTCCCAGGTTCACGCCATTCTCCTGCCTCAGCCTCCCGAGTAGCTGGGACTACAGGCACCCGCCACCATGCCTGGCTAATTTTTTGTATTTTTAGCAGAGACGGGGTTTCACCGTGTTAGCCAGGATGGTCTCGATCTCCTGACCTCGTGATCCGCCCGTCTTGGCCTCCCAAAGTGCTGGGATTACAGGCGTGAGCCACCGCGCCCGGCCAAGTCAATGCAAACTTTCTAGAAATATCCAGAGGCAAGAGAAACTGAGGGCATGCTTAGGGACCAGTAACTATGAGAGAGACAAGCCTCAAACAGTAGTAAGGATGGGGCTATAAAAGACCACAGGGAAAGTAGAAGAATTTAAACTTTATTCAATTGGTCTACAGTTCCCACACTTCATGAACTGGTTGCACCAGAGTAACATAGAGAGCTAGGTGAAAGACAAATTCCAGGCCAGCACAGTGGCTCACTCTGTAATCCCAGCACTTTCGGAGACTGAGGGGGGATGATGGCTGTAAGCCCAGGAGTTCGAGGTTGCAGTGAGCGGTGATCATGCCACTGCACTCTAACCTGGCCAACAGCAAGACCATGCCTCTGGGAGGGAAAAAAAAAAAAGCCACTGAGCATGCATGTTTCTCAGCTATGAATAATGAATTTAGAAAGCTTCAAGCACACATCCTCCAGCTCCCTTCTGAACAGCAGTATTCGGTCACAAGACAGCTGGTGGGGGATACAGATACAATGTAAAACCCTGTTTCACCCATGCACCCAACATTATTTAGCCCCCATATCTCAAGCTCTTTTATTGAATTAGCCAGTGCAGTAATTAAGTAGGAGACTTTCAGGTGGGTCTTATGTGGCCTGAAAAGCTTTCCTTCCAGATGGTTCTGGGTGGTACCTATGACTCAACAAATCACAAACCCAAGTTGTTAGGATAAACTCCTGGTTAATGTATAGAGGCACAATCTTAAGTAGTAAGCTGTTTCCTCAATAAACCCATGTGCTTTAAAATGTTTTAACTAGGGAAAACTTTTTAACTTATTAAAATTGCTTAGAGGAAAATCATTCTAGAGCATAATTTTCATAATTTAACACAATATGTAATATAAAACAGTGTAACTACTCGTTCACTCTACGACTCCTGAAACATACAGTCTTTAGTTCAAATAGACTGAACCATGCCTCAGACACAAGATTAAGAAGAAAACTCAGGCCGGGCACGGTGGCTCATGCCTGTAATCCCAGCACCTTGAAAGGCTGAGGCAGGTGGACCACCTGACATCAGGAGTTCGAGACCAGCCTCAGCAATATGGCGAAACCCCATCTCTATTAAAAATTCCAAAAACTGGCTGGGCATGGGGCGTGGTGGTTCACACCTGTAATCCCAGTACTTTGGGAGGCCAAGGCAGGTGGATCACAAGGTCAGGAGATCAAGACCATCCTGGCTAACATGGTGAAACTCCGTCTCTACTAAAAATACAAAAACTTAGCCAGGCATGGGTGGCGGGTGCCTGTAGTCCCAGCTACTCGGGAGGCTGAGGCAGGAGAACGGCATGAACCCAGGAGGCAGAGCTTGCAGTGAGCCGAGATCGAGCCACTGCACTCTAGCCTGGGTGACAGAGCGAGACTCCACCACAAAAAAAACAAAAAAAATTCCAAAAATTAGCCGGGTGTGGTGGCGCATGCCTGTAATCCCAGCTATTCAGGAGGGTGAGGCATAAGAATCACTTGAACCTGAGAGGTAGAAGTCGCAGTGAGCAGAGATGGTGCCACAGCACTCCAGCCTGGGTGACAAAGTGAGACTCTGTCTCCAAAAAAAAAAAAAAAGCAAATTGATACCGTACTGGTTTGAAGTAATTCCCTTTATATCCAATTCACACTCCCTATAAACACGTTAATGTAGTCCTCACCTGTTTTTATTATCATTATTTTCTAGAGACGGAGGTCTAGCTATGGTGCCTAGGCTGGTCTCTAACTCCCGGCCTCAAAGTGATCCTCCCACTTCGGCCCCCCAAAGTGCTGGGATTTATAGGCATGAGCCACTATGCCCGGGTCCTCACTTTTTCCTCACTTTTTTTTCATTTTCAGTTTCTCATACCTTTAAATATGAAACACAGATGGCAGAAAAATAAGTATTTTATTAAAGACAGTGAGCTCAGATAGACAACATATTGACATTTTATTGCCTTCATAAAAACTCTGTCTCACTGGCATATAATGAAGACCTACAAGCAACCAAATTTCAACCTCCTCCATCTTAATAAAACCACCACCGTAGGACTATGTTCACTGGTCTAGGATTCAAAGGTACCTTCCATTAGCTGAGGCATTTCTTGAAGTGGAAAAAGGATTTGAAGGCAAGCAAATCACAGGCTCACTGCTAACATAAAGTGGGATAATGTCTGTTACAATGTAGCTCAATAGTATAGAGTATAATGCAAACGTTAATAATTATCTACATTGTGAGGACCATAGGCTGTTTTAGATCATGAAGTTGTCTCATCCAGAAAAGACTTATTCTCAATTAAAAGATATTTTAATACATTTTCATTATTAAACAATTGTTTTGGGAATAGATCACTCTTAACTGCAGGCTTGGGTTCTCTCTTAACTGATGTATTTCACCAGAAAATATGTAAAGTTCAACTTCAAATTGACAAAATTTTAAAACTATGTGATTAGCAGCTGGGCGCAGTGGCTCACACCTGTAATCCCAGCACTTCGGGAGGCCCAGGTGGGCAGATCACCTGAGGTCAGGAGTTCCAGACCAGCCTGGCCAACATGGTGAAACCCTGCCTCTACTAAAAATACAAAAATTAGCTGGACATGGTGGCGGGCACCTGTAGTCCTAGCACTTTGGGAGGCCGAGAGGGGTGGATCACCTGAGGTCAGGAGTTCGAGACCATCCTGGCCAACATGGTGAAACCCCATCTCTGCTAAAAATACAAAAATTAGCTGGGCGTGGTGGCACGCGCCTGCAATCCCAGCTACTCGGGAGGCTGAGGCAGGAGAATAGCTTGAACCTGGGAGGAGGAGGTTGCAGTGATCCGATATCGCGCCACTGCACTCCAGCCTAGTGACACAGCAAGACTCCATCTCAAAAAAAAAAAAAAAAAAAGTAACCGGCCTCGTGGCGGGTGCCTGTAATCCCAGCTACTCGGGGAGCTGAGACAGCAGTATCAGAGAATCGCTTGAACCGAGGAGGCAGAGGTTGCGGCGAGCCAAGATCACGCCACTGCACTCCAGCCTGGGTGACAGAGTAAGACTCTGTCTCAAAAAAAAATAAAAATACAAAAATAAAAACTATGTGATTAGCATTTTCTTCCGCAGGAGACACAAAATAGAAGCATTCCTGTTTAGAAATCTTAGCCATAACTATTCTTTGTAAACGCTTAACCAGACCATTTCACTCAGGTGTACCTACAACGTTAGCTTCATTTGCAAATTCCCTGCAGGAATTAAAGACCACAAAAATAGAATCCTTTAACAGATGCAGCTCTTTATTTTAAAAATCAGTATAATCATAGTCCACCTGATTCGAAATGCATTCTGTGGAAATTCAATGTTACTTAAGTAAACAGCTAGTGGAACAATAATAATTATAGCTACAGGCATTTATGGAGCACCTATCCCACGCCAGGCACTGTCAAATGTCCTTTAAATACCTGATCTCAATTAACCCTCACCACAACCAAGAATGATTAATTCTCCAAGGTCACAGTGCTGATAAGTGGAATTTAAGCCCAGATTCCTTTTACTACAAAGCTTAAAGCTCTTTCCCCTCTTTGCCACAACAGCTTTCATCCTAGGCAAAGTGGCCAGGACCCGAGCATGGTTTCCACCTGCTGTTGTAGCCGTGCTCTCCCCCCAGATGACGCAATCACCAGGTTAGACTTGATCCCGAGGGAACCAGAGGAGGTTATAATTCACTACACCCACAAACAGATTTAACTGAGCAAATTACTCAACAGCCAGAGTTGAGGTAACTACAAAGCTGTGATGAAGGGCTCCCATTGTAAAAATTCAAATAATTTTTTAAAACACAAGAACACTTATTAAATGCCTATTCTGTTTCCAGCATTGTTTTAGGAATTGAAGAAGACATTGGATGGACTATATAAACATTCAGCACAGAAGGAAAACATAAATAACATTTATTCACCATTGTTCTAGAAACAAAGCTACCTGTGTGTTCAGAACACAACACAGCAGTCCTGAAATAGTAATTGAATCAGTATTATGAAAATAAATTACTCCAAATACTTTTTCTAGTTCTCTCAGGCACATGCATTTCTCTAATATTGGAACTGCTGGGCATTAGAGTATGCATGTTTTGGACTTTCTTGATAATACTGCTTTCCAAGGTAGTCATATGAATTTATATCTGTACCAGCCATCTATGAAAGTCCCTACTGTTCAACGTCCAACTTTAATTTAGGTATACAGTGTTCTGGCACTGTGGCTGAAATTTGCATTTCCTTCATTAACATGGTTGAACACCTTTTCATGTTTATTAGACATTTGGATTTCTCCTTTCTGAAGTGGCTGTTCAAGACTTTTGCCCATTATTCTATTAGTGCCTGTAGCATCTTGTTTAAGAAATGTTTCTTTATACTGAGGTCATGAGTATCTTCCTATATTAATTCTAAAAGTGTTATTGTTTTGCCTGCCTTTCTGCCATGCCTCCAGGTCATAAATCAAGTGTCTGGCTATGCATGATACTGTTTCTGGACTCCATATGGTGTTCTATTGGTCCATCATTATTAGCCTACCCAGTGCCAATATTACACTATCTTTTTTTTTTGAGATGGAATCTCGTTGTGTCGCCCAGGCTGGAGTGCAGTGGTGCGATCTTGGATCACTGCAAGCTCTGCCTCCCGGGTTCACACCATTCTCCTGCCTCAGCCTCCCGAGTAGCTGGAACTACAGGCACCCATCACCACATCTGGCTAATTTTTTGTATTTTTAGTAGAGACGGGGTTTCACCATGTTAGCCAGGATGGTCTTGATCTCCTGACCTCGTGATCCACCCGCCGTGGCCTCCCAAAGTGCTGGGATTACAGGCGTGAGCCACCGCGCCTGGCCCAACACTATCTTAATTATTATAACTCTTCTTGATCTCTAGTAGAGGTTTTCCTAACTTTTCTTTTTCAAAGTGTTTTGCCTTTTCTTGGGCCTTGGCAAATGTTTTAGAATCAGCTTGTCTAATTTTTTTAAATGTGGGATTACATTAGATCTATAAATCAGTTTCCAGAAAATTGACACATTTACAATATTGAATCTTCCACTCCTTGAGCCACTGTGCTCTTCATTTATTTAGGTTTTATTTAAAGCCACTCAATAAAGTTTTAGAATTTTCTATATCTGTTATAGTTTATAACCATTTAAAACCATGAATCTGAAAAAATATATTTTGTAAATGACGTATAAGTTTTTGGTGAGATACCTAGAGCTTGGGATAAGTATATATAAGTATGAAAATAAACTGGGGCTGGGTGCAGTGGCTCACACCTGTAATCCCAGCACTTTGGGAGGCCGAGGCGGGTGGTCAGGAGTTCGAGACCAGCCTGGCCAACATGGCAAAACCCCATCTCTACTAAAAAAAAGTACAAAAATTAGCCAGGCGTGGTGGTGGGTGCCTGTAATCCCAGCTACTCAGGAGGCTGGGGCAGGGAGAATTGCTTGAACCCGGAAGGCAGAGGTTGCAGTGAGCCGAGATCGCACCACTGCACTCCAGCCTAGGTGACACAGCACAACTCCGCCTCAAAAAAAAAAAAAAAAAAAAAAGAAAGAAACGAAACTGGTGGTGGTGGTTTGCACCTGTAACCCCAGCTACTCGGTTGGCTGAGACAGGAGGATGGCTTGAACCCAGGAGTTAGAGACCAGCCTTGGCAACACAGTGAGACACTGTCTCTAAAAAAATTAAAAAATATTAAAAAGTTAACATAAAATTTCTTTTTTTCTTTCTTTTTCTTTTTTTTGAGACAGAGCCTCGCTCTGACGCCCAGGCTGGAGTACAGTGGCACAATCTCGGCTCACTGCAATCTCCGCCTCCTGGGTTCATGCCATTCTCCTGCCTCATCCTCCTGAGTAGCTGGGACCACAGGTGCCCACCACCATGCCCGGCTAATTTTTTTTGTATTTTTAGTAGAGACAGGGCTTCACCGCGTTAGCCAGGATTGTCTTGATCTCCTGACCTCGTGATCCGCCTGCCTCGGCCTCCCAAAGTACTGGGATTACAGGCGTGAGCCACCGCGCCTGGCCAACATAAACTTTCTTAAAATGTATAAATGAAACAAAGTTCATCAAAGTCCAATTACTATGACATGATTTCATTTTAATTCCAGGATTACTGTTTTGTAGTAATGTAATATCTCACACTTCCACAGTACTAAAGTACTTGAGAGAACTTGCATGTCACATAAAGTGGTGTCCAAATATTACCATTCATGGGTCCTTATATTTATCCAGTGATAAAGTACTTACACAGTCCGGAATAATTTTCAATTCATCAACTTCAAGAGAAAAAGAATGAAGGAGAAGATGAATACATGATGGAAGAGACTGAAACCTTATTAATATACATCCCCTGCCTGGGGCTGAGGATACAGACCCTTTTCTCCCATGCGCTCTGACCCCTCTCCCATACTTGCATAATTCCCTGACCCTCTACCTACTTTCTCTCCTTTGCAAAATTGGTCACGGTTCTGTCAATATTCTGTGTTGAGGACTAAACGTAAACAAGTGTCTCGGAGAGCACAGTTAAAAAGTCAAACAAAGAGCAATAATGAGTTAAAGGAATGATAGCTAGTCCCTATTAGAAGGACATTCTATTAAGACTGCCTGTAATCATGGTTTGTGGAAAGACTGAAAATAACCCCCAATAAATTGGCCTCAAAATCTTCAAGCAATTCTAAGAAAATTGTAGAATTTGCACACAAAAATAAGAATCTTGAAAAAAAAAAAAGGCGGGGGAGAGGGGCAGGGGCCGTAGCGCACGCCTGTAACTCCAGCACTTTGGGAGGCCGGGGCAGGCCGATCACCTGAGGTCAGGAGTTCAAGATCAGCCTGGCCAACACGATGAAACCCCATCTCTACTAAAAATACAAAAATTAGCCGGGTGTGATGGCGGGCTCCTGTAATCCCAGCTACTTGGGAGGCTGAGGCAGGAGAATCACTTGAACCCAGAAGGCGGAGGTTGCCGTGAGCTGAGATCATGCCACTGCACTCCAGCCTGGGCAACACAGCGGGACTCTGTCTCAAAAACAAAAGAAAAGAAAAGAAAAAGAAAAAAAAAGGGAGGAAAACTTTACAAACAACTTCAAGTATTTTAATTCACTCACTTATCCCTCAAAACATTTTAGAATCCAGTAAGTAAAAGGCACTCATTTATACTGCATTCTACGTGAGGGGGCTAAAAATCACCTGTAGCTTCCAGAAATTTAGAATCTGTTTGGGAAGCAAGAAATAAGCACAAATAATTGGAGTACAATACAACGCAAGCACTGAATGTTACTGTTATAAAGCAGTACAAAATCCTGCAGGACCTTCAGAGACAAAAAGGATTACTTTCAAATGAGACGGTCTTGACACTTCAACAAGGGCGGTGTGGGTTCAGCTTGCTCTGGTACAGGGGATGGCGAGCCACAGCCCGCAGGCGGCAGACACCTGTTTTTGTGCAGCCTGTGAGCTAAGAATGGTTGTTACATTTTAAAATATTTGAAAAGGCTCAAAAGAAGAATATTTCCTGACACAGGAAAGTTATATTAATTGAAATTCCAAGGTCCAAAATAGTTTGTTGGAACACAGCTACGCTCTCACACTCCACGGCAGAGGGGAACCGTTTTGACAGAGACCATATGGCCCACAAAGCCAACAACATTTACTACCTGGTCCTTTAAAAAGTTTTCCAGCCACTGCTCAAGAAGGATGGATAGGATTCTGGCGGGCAGAACTAGGAGAGGAGGGGAAGGAGAGCAGAGAGGAAGAAACATTCCACTTGGGAAACGAAGGTGTGACAGCACAGAGAGAAAATCCCGAATATTTAAGGAACAGTGGGAAGACCAGTTTGACTGAAGTGGCGGTTCCAAAAGAGAGAAACAATTTTTGAACCATTTAGAACTGTGTGCTTTGTTACTGAGCCATTTATACAATTGTGGTGAGTGATTAAACAGGCATCCTCACTTGGAATCTGTGAGGTTGATTACTGTTATTATCCCTAGTAATAATTAAGAAACTAGTTGAAAGATTTGATAAGAAAACCAAGGCTTACAGAAGTAACTTGCCCAAGATCACAGCCAGCAAGCTGAGCACAGCAGTGAACCTCTTTGCCCCTGAGGCAACGCTGTGAATACTACACCATATCAAACCTCCACACCGGGCAGTAAAAGGAAAGGCATCAATAAAGGCAGCTTAGGGCAAAACTGTCAACGGTTGCAAACGTGGAAGTAAAAAAATATGGATTTTACGTGTAGGTTATGTTTCTCCAACTGTGTTTAAAAGGACAGTTCTCCCGACTGGGTGCAGTGGCTCACACCTGTAATCCCAGCACTTTGGGAGGCAGAGATGGGTGGATTGCTTGAGCCACAGGAGTTCCAGAGCAGCCTAGGCAACGTGGCAAGACTCTGTCTCTACAAAAAATACAAAAATTAGCCAGGCATGGTGGTACACACCTGCACTGCCAGCTACTTGGGAGGCCGAGGTGGGAGGATCACTTGAGCCTGGGAGGTCAAGGCTGCAGTGGGCTATGATGGTGCCACCGCATTCCTGCATGGGTGACAGAATGAGGGCCTTTCTCAAAAAAACAGAAAAGAAAAAAAAAAAGACAGTTCTTTCACGAGCTGGTCCAAACGGTTCCTTCCACCTTTAGAATCAAAGTATTGTGGTCTTTTTCTAAATCACAGGAGAAAAAAATGTAAGTTCAATGTTCTCAATTTCAGATTTCTCTTAAACACTTGAAAAACGGTAAATTCTAAAAATCAATGTATTAAGTAACAGACCAAGTTTGGGAAAATTTAGCTGATTATGCTTAGCTCAACTTTTTTTAATGGATTATGTGCTTACCGATGTCATTTTATTATTTTAAGTTCAAATGATCCATTGAATACATTAATTCAGTAACAGTTAACTCAATTATCTGGAAGTGGTTTTGAGATTAAGATATTCTTCAAAATAATAATCATGCTTTTGTGAGAGCTATTATAAGCACTAAAAAAACAGACATCTACATATTAGCAGTATCTTTTCATTCAAATTATAGAAACCAAGAAATATTACATCTTAATGCCACCTGGGAACACCCTACCCCTAGCTGACTAAGGCTGCACTGTTCAAAGAAATATGCAAGCCACATACATAATTTAAAATGTTCTAGTATACATAGTTTAAAAGTAGAAACAGGTGAAATTAGTTATAATAGTATATTGCATTTTACCCAGTCTATTCAACATATTGTCATTTCAACATTTAATCAATATTTTATAAATTGAAAGATATTATTTTTTTCTACTAAATCTCAAAATCTGAGTGTACGTATTTCACACTTCACAGCACTAGCCATATTTCAAGTGCTCAAAACCACAGGTGGCTACTGGACAGGACAGCACAGGTCTAAGGGATCTGATTTCTAGAAATCACAGCAGGAAAGAAGCTGTGGAGTACAACTTTACCATCAGTGAAACTGAAGGACATGGGTTAAAAAAAAAGGGGGAGGAGGAGGAGCATTTGACTCCAGTATTCTCCTGTTTGCAATAAATGAGAGTTTACCTAAAAAATGAATAGCAAAAAACAGACTATGTTAGCAGACAGTAACCTTTTAGCAATCTATATAAGGTTCTAAAACTATTGTGCACTATTGATTTTATAATTGTTTTCACCACATTTTAACTAGTCTTGCTGTAACTATACTTAGGTTTACCCATACCTTCCCTCTTTCCACTCCACTTCCTCACCCGCTCCCCATTCCCTAAACTATTTCAAGTTGCAGAAGAAGAATCTACCTTCAGGTGCTTTCTACAACACAAATTTAAAATCTACACAGGGATGGTCAATGGGAAGGCACAGAAAAATTTTGGAAGGTGGACAGAAATGTCCAGAGTGCTCCACACAAGTCTTGAAATGGTGTAATAACTTTTTTTTTTGGAGACAGGGTCTCACTCTGGTTGCCCAGGTTGGAGTGCAGTGGCGTGATCTCGGCTCACTGCAGCCGCGACTTCCCAGGCTCAGGTGATTCTCCCACCTCATCCTCCTGAGTAGCTGAGACTACAGCTGTGGGCCACCACACCTGGCTAACTTTTTTGTTTTTAGTAGAGGCAGAGTTTTGCTATGTTGGCCAGACTGTTCTCGAACTCCTGGACTCAAGCAGTCTGCCTGCCTTGGCCTCCCAGAGTACTGGGATTACAGGTGTGAGCCACCACACCCGGCTGTGTTATAACATTAAGAATAAAAAAGAAAAGAGGCCAGATATTCCTAAGCAGTGATTCAACTAAACCATGTGAACAGTTTAATGCTAGAACAGGGAAGAGATAAGTGTCACCAATGTGGGCCAAAATAAGTCATGAAAAGTTCCCCTCTCACCCTCCTGCCTCTACCCCATCCCCCAGGAGAATTTGATGGGATCATTCTCCAAAGATTTGGTTGTAGCAAACATTTCTTTTTGGCTCTTTCTAGACACCAGATCGAATTCTCCTTCATTAATCTATTAAAGTACCTATAATAAGTTAAAATGGTAGACAATAAATTCTGCTTGTGAAAAACAAATCGCTGGACTGGGTGTGGCTACACTATCTGGGGTGGGATGTGATGGGAGAAGACTATGTATTTTAGTGGCAATAGGTCAAAGTACATCAGTGTTCAAGTTTAAAACAAACTGAACAACTCTAACACTGCAACAACAGGATGTTTAAGTTTCTTTTTACCAGATATAATTACGCGGTTACGAGGTGTTTACCAGTGCTTAAAATGAAAAATTGAGGAAACCAAAATTATAGTTCAGTAGTTCTCAGCCCTTTGATGAATTATGTTTGTTATCCAGAAACCTATCCCTATCAATTAGATCACGCTTTTAAAAAGTTACAAGAAATCAAAATATTATAATTCTTTTAGTTCAGCGGACTTCATGATGCCCCCTTCAAATAATGGAAGTAATGAAAGTGCCCAATCATCAGCAAAGTCTTTAGACACCTATTTACGTTTTGTTTTAAAAACTAGATATTAAACCAAGATTATGTCGTTTGTACAAATATTTTATACACACACAAAACCAATTTGAAATACACCAAAGTATCAGCAAAGATTATCTCTGGGTAATTATGGGTTTTGGTTTTTTTCACTCGCTTCTAAATTTTTTTTTTTTTTTTTTGAGACGGAGTTTCGCTCTTGTTGCCCAGGCTGGAGTGCAATGGCCCGATCTCAGCTCACTGTAAACTCTGCCTCCCGGGTTCAAGTGATTCTCCTGCCTCAGCCTCCCGAGTAGTTGGGATTACAGGCGCCTGCCATCATGTCCGTCTAATTTTTGTATTTTTAGTAGAGACAGGCTTTCACCATGTTGGCCAGGCTAGTCTCCAACTCCTGACCTCAGGTGATCTGCCCACCTCGCCTCCCAAAGTGCTGGGATTACAGGCATGAGCCACAGCGCCCGGCTTAAATTTTATGTTTTCTCCAATGATCACGCATTATTCTTAAAACTAGAAGGAAAAACAAAACAGGCAAGCAGAAACTTAGGTAGTGCCAATCAATTTGGGATTATATTGAGTTGTGCTACCCTTTATACCTCCATAACCTCTAAGTAAAAACCATTCAGAGCCCTTGAAGACAGGAACCTTGCTTTTTCTAAAATATATACTCAATTACATTGATATACAATATATGATTAATATGTGGTGGAGCATGCTACAAAATATTAGAAAAACTAAAAATGAATTCTTTGAAAAGGCAAAACAATTTTGCCTTGCCAAACGAGGAACAGCATAGCAGAGTGGGAGCTTACGGGGTAGAAGGCACAAGACATTTGTCTTGATCCAAAACAAACAAAAATGTAATCCTTTCACTAAACGTCCCTGTTCACTTTAAAATGGTTCATTCTGTGTCAACTTCACCTCAATCTATTGTAAAAGTAAACCTAAAGGCCGAGCGCGGGGGCTCACGCCTGCAATCCCAGCACTTAGGGATGCTGCGGCGGTAGGATTGCTTGAGCTCAGGAGTTCGTAACCATCCTGGGCAAAATGATGAAACCCCGTTTCTACAAAAAGTAGAAAAATTAGCCAGGCGTGGTGGTGCACGCCTGTAGTCCCAGCTACTAGGGAGGCCGAAGCAGGAGGATCCCTTGAGCCCGGGAGGTCGAGTCGGCAGTGAGCCAAGATCGCGCCACTGCACTCTAGCCTGGGCAACCAGAGACCCTGTCTCCTAAATAAACCTAGCAAAGTTCCTTTCTAAATACCCCATACTGAATAAACACTGTTTAAACGCTGCTTTGCCCCCAACAAATCCTAATTTAAAAAAAAAAAATCTTGTTTTCTCTATTCTAGAACAACAAATAAGTATTGCTCATCAAAGTGGAAGCTACTGTGATGCTGGAATGGTAGGAAGATACAAAAAAAAATACAATGTAATAATACACCTTCTTGCCTTACAGCGATGGAGGAGTGATAGAAACAAAGAGAACAGGTCAGAAAAAGAGGCCACAAAACAGTCATGAGTGATTCTGCTGTTTTTAATAAAGGTTAAGTACTGTTGACTTTTAGAGAATTTGGGGTGACGAGATAGGCAAGGTTTCAACAGGCAAAGCAGCAGAATTAGGGCACAGGGCAGAGCTGGGTGGGTGTCATCACACATCTAATCCTCGATGACAGCACAAAGCCACCTCTCCTTGTGCTTCAGTGTACACGCACATTGATTGAAAATGCACTAAAATCCAACTCATCCACCAAGCAAGGCTAAAGGCGCGCACACAAATTCAACAGCGCTGCGTTCGCGTGGCTGGAGGGCAGACGGTGAATATTCCATTTTACTTAGTAGAGTATCAACACCTAGCTGCAGGGTTAAACCTGCTTAACAAAAGCTGGCGAGGGGCTGGAGAGGTGCACACCATCAGCCCTCTCCCGAGCGCCGACCGGCCTCGCCCTGCCTCTGCGTTGCACCCTGGGTGCAGGCGGACTGGGGCAGGGCCGCGACCCCGCCTCGGCCTCCGCCGCCGCCTCCGCCCGGCCAGCCCCGACGCGGTGACACGGGACAGACCCGCAGGGGCCACCCCACACCCCTGCGGGCCGGCCCCCCGCCCCGGTCCCGGACGCTGGCTTGGGAAGGCAGGCCGGGGGCCCAGCCATCGATGGCAGGTAGGCGGCGCGGCCTCCGCAGACAAAGCTGGGCGCCCCATCGAACAGGACCCTCCGCCCCACGCGCCCGCAACCGGCCAGCCCCGGAGCCCGGCCCGGGCTGCCACCCCCAGCCCGGCGCCCAGCCCCCGGCCGCCGGCCCCTGGCCCCTGGCCCCCGGTGCTCGGCTCCCGGCCGGCGGAGACCTGCCCGCTGCACCCGAAGCGCCCGCGCAACCGCCGCCGCCGGAGCGCGCAGGCCGCCCAACCGCCGTCCCGGCCCAACCAACGCGGGCAGGGGAGGAGAGGTGCGCGCGGCCGGCGGAGCGTGCGAGCCACTCGGGGGTCGCAGGGGGAGGCTGCGCGCGGCGAAGGCAGGGGCGAGGAGACGCCGAGGCCGGCGCTGAACGCGGCGCCAGGAGGGCCTGCTGGAGGGGGCCTTGTCCCTTTCCCCTTGGAAGGTGCAGATGGTTTGACCCCCCACCCCGAGTGAGGTGCCTCGTCCCAGCCCCGGCTGGACTGTACCATCGGGCGGTGCCGCCGGGATTTCTCCCCCCCACCACCACCATCAATTCCCCCCCCACCCGGGTCCGCGGTCGGTTGGCCCCGGCCGGGCTCTGAGACGCGGAAAGAGCTGGGCGCCATTTTGGGTGGGACTAAGCAAAGACGAAACACCCTCCCTGTCTATGGAGTAGTCTGGACCCTGGCTTATCTGGTTCCCTTAATCCTTTAGGTACTTACACGACGTTGGGTGAGGGGAGCTGGAAGATCAGCGGGTCCCCGATCCTCTCTCCCTAGGGGTGATAGAAATCAAACCCCCCCGCCACCTCCAGGTGGTTCTTCCCGCCGCAGAGTGGGAGCAGCATAAAAGGCGGGGTCTTATTAGCATAATCTGCCTGGCAACCTGATCTCGACGTTATATGATTGGTTAAACTCTGTAAACCCCATGCCGTGCCTAGAGACGAGAAACGCTGGGGCGAACTGACAGGCCCAGATTTAGGAGTCATGACGAAGATCCTGAGACGCTTATTCAGTCTGCAGAGAAGCCAAAAGGAGATTCACACAATGGCCCAATGACTGAAGGCCTCTTTATTTCGTGCTCTGCTGTTCGTGTAAAACCCAATCGCAGAGCGGGTCTCAGGCGGCGCTCGCCTGCGTTTCTACTCTCAGCCAATCAGAAAACCCGACTCTTCGCATTGGGGTCAAGCCCCCGCTGCGGCCCGCGTGCTGACGGGGAGGAAGCTTCCAGCTGTGCCTGGGTCTCTCGTGCGCCGAGGGCAGCCTGCGCCCGTGCTAAGCCCGCCTCCCGCGCGCCCGAGGGCCCGGGGTCCCGGAAGACGCGCGGGGGTGAGGCGGCCCTCGCGTCCGCCCGCCCCGCCACAGATTGCCTCCGAAGTGGCCTGGCCGTGGAGCGCCGGCGAAAACCGAACTCCCGCCTGGCTCCCGGACTCGGGAGCCTGCCGGGGTCTCGCCCTCAGGACCCCCAGGGAGCGGCCGGGCGCCGCCTATCACCCTGACCCACCGCCCCTTGAGAGCGCTTTCACTGCGCGTCTTTTTTCTCCTCTACCAATCTGGAAAGGAAGTGAGTGTCATTTCAAACATTGAGAAACATTATTCAACACTGGTTACCCAATGACTCAGCTCACTCCTTAACCGCAGGCTTCCACATCCTGCTGTCCCTTAAAATTGCCTTCACAAAGGGCAGCCAAGAGCCCAGCTTTGGAGAGATACCCAGCTCCAACTACCCACTGGCAGGCAATACGCAGGGCAGCTAGATGGCAGAGAGACCTTGGACCTTCGGACCTTCAGGGAGCGGTTTTCCCTTCCGTGATATCTACCTTGCTACGTTCGTGATTATCTACCTTGCTACGTTATTTTGAAGATTAAGTGAGCTCTTACTTTACCGAGTAAAGTGCTTTGCTTAGCACACTGTCTGGAACTTAAATGAGAAGTACTGACAATATAACCTACAAAAATCCTAAACTATTGCCTAACTGAGAAAAAGAGGGAGACAGGACAGCTAAGCAAAAGACGAGGATAGAAAACACCCACAGCGGGAAAAACTGTAAAATTAACTCAATAGTATTCTCTTTACTGTTTTTTGTTTTGTTTTGTTGTTTTGTTTTTTGATACGGAGTCTCGCTCTGTCGCCCAGGCTGGAGTGCAGTGGTGAGATCTGGGCTCACTGCAACCTCTGCCTCCCGGGTTCAAGCGATTCTCCTGCCTCAGCCTCCCTAGTAGCTGAGATTACAGGCATGCACCACCACGCCCGGCTAATTTTTGTATTTTCAGTAGAGATGGGGTTTCCCCATGTTGGCCAGGCTGGTCTCAAACTCTGATGTCAAGTGATTCTCCCGCCTTGGCCTTCCAAATTGCTGGGATTACAGATGTGAGCCACTGCGTCTAGTCTACCATTTTGTTTCTTTAAATAGCTGGAAACAACGTGGAAAGAAAAGAGAGCTTTTTTTTTTTTTTTTTTTTTTTTTTTTTTTTTACTTCGTGGCAGGGTGCGTTGGCTCACGCCTGTAATCCCAGAATTTTGGGAGGCTGAGGCGGGTGGATCGCTTGAGCACAGGCGTTCGAGACCAGCCTGGGCAACATAGTGAGACTCTATACAAAAAACAAAAAGATTAGCCAGGCATGGCAGTACACATCTGTGGTTCCAGTTACCGGCAGGCTGTGCAGGAGGGTTGCTTGAGCCCAGGAAGTCAAGGCTGCAGTGAGCTGTGATCGTGCCACTGCACTAAACCTGGGTGATAGAGCAAGTCTCTGTCTTTAAAAAAACAAAAGAAGAAGAAGAAACTTCAGACAGTTAACTGCCTTGTAAACAACTTCACGTCTAGGCCGTGTCTTGTTCTTCCTTAAACCACTGTACAGGTGGCACTGGACTTAGATGAGGCCGACCTTAACATAGCTAGTGAGAGACACTAGTAGCCCTTCTCTGGCAACACAGACATGGAAGTCAGTTGCCTAAGGAAAGATCATATTGGCTAAGAGAGTCCCTTGAATGCTCCCTTTTAGTGTTATGAGTAGATGAACAATGCCGCAGGTTGGACAGGTCCTTCTGTGTCCTTGCAAAAGCTGCCACTCCACATACCCCCGGCCTCAGTAAGAACGGCTCACTTTTAGATTTAACATCATTACATCCTTGCTGATGAACTGGGATGGTCCCAACTGAGGTCCACTGACCAGAAACAACACCACAGAACCCAAAAGAGAACGCACCATGGGGAATGGGGCTATTCAAACTGGAGAGCCTGAGTTACTCTCATGGCTTTAGGGAAATGTTCTAAAACTTCTAAGTACATAAATATGTGCAGGGAGATTCCTCCCCACAGAGTTTTTATTCAGAGGGTCTGGAGTGAACCTCAGGAATTTGCTTTTTATGTGGATTTTTAAATGATTTTTAAAGTGTACACTGTAAAATTCACTCACTGGGGTGTACAAGAAGTATTTATTGACTATGTACTGTGTGCCATTCACTTTTCTAAACAATAAAGATAGAATAGGGAACAACAGCAACCAAAAAAGGCCCTGCTCTCATGCAGCTTTATTCTAGTGTAGGTAACAAGAAGAAAATAAATAACTCCAGGTCATGATAAGTGCTACAAAGTAAACCAGGAAAATGCAAAGGCAGAGAACGCTGGCAGTTTAAATAGGGTGCCAAAGAAGTTTTCTCTAAGATATTGACATTTGAGCTGACCCTTGAGTTATGGGGGAAAAAAAAAAAAGCCAGCCATGTTAAGATCTTGGAGAACATTCCAATCTAAGAGAATGGCAAAAGTAAAGACCATGAGGTGAACAACAAAAAAATTAGTATGGCATGCACATATTCATTCTTCTATTGAATAGATATTCATTGAATGCTTCCCAAATGCCAGGCACTGTCTTAGATGCTCTGTGATTCGTCAATTAACACTATAGACAAAAGGAAAAACAACACAAAAATCCATGCCTTGACTGAGCTTTCAGTCTAACACACTTGAGAAACAGTAAGAAGGCCAGAATTATTGGAACACAGGACAGAGTGATACAAGAAAGAGTGTAGTGATACAAGGATACAGTGATGCAAGAAAACTTGGGGAAATAGGTCTGGGACAGACCACATAAGGCTTTGAAGGCTGTGGTATTGGACTTATTATAGAAAGTGCAACTTAATAGGAGCATTGACTAAGTGTGGTAATTAAAAAAAAAGAAAAAAGTGCAACTTAAACTAGTTGGAGGTTTTAAGTAAGGGAGTAACACAGTTTTGTCTTTCAAAATAACTGGCTGCTCTAGGGTGCTTATTTTGTTTGGGGAGAGGGCAAGAGACAAGGAGTCTGTGCCAATATGCTCTGAATAAGAAACGATGGCCCATCTTGACTAAAATAGAAGTAGCTTAAATGGGGAGAAGTGTATGGACACCAGATATATTTTGGAGGTGAAGCCACAGAACTTGCAAATGAATAAGATATGGAACAGAGTGTAAGTTGCTCCTGGTGACAAGGGAGTGATCGAGAATGACTTCTAAGGTTGAAAACTGAGTGGCCAATGAATGTTGATGCCTTAACTGAGATTAGGAACACTGGGAGATAAATGGTTAGAAAATCAAGAGTTGTATTGTAGCCATGTTGAATTGGAAATATCTTTTGGAAAATCCAACTAGACACCCCATGTAGGCAGCTGGAATCCAAAAGAGAGATCAGGGCTGGAAATATAGGAATACAGTTCATCAGATTATACATTATATCTAAATACATAGAATTAGCTGTGGTCATCTAATTATGATTAGTTGAGAGAGAGTGTGTATATAGAGAAGACAAGTGTATCCAGGACTGAGCTCATGGGAGCTGCTGAATTTAGAGGTGGATGATAGGAAGGCAGCCATCCAAAAGGCTGAGAAGGAAATAACACAGGAGGAGAACCTGGAGAGGATGGTGTCTGAGAAGCCAAGGGAAGACAGTGTTTCAAGAAGGATGTAGTGGCCAGCTGCAGCAAATGTTGCTGAGAGCTGATGATAATGACAGTTAACCTGTGGATCTGGAAAGACAGAGGTGGAAATCGCTGGTAACTTTGACAATAGTAGCTTCAAGGGAGAGCTAGGAGGTTTACTGGGAGTCACCTGAAGAAAGCATAGGAGGTGAAGAGTCACATGTGTTGCCAACATATAGCAGATAAGATAGACCAACGAAAACAACTAATGTGCTGCAGTGAGCTATGATCACACCACTGCACTGAAGCCCAGATGACAAAGCGAGACCCCATCTCAAAAAGAAAAAAAAAAAAGTATGTCATGAAAAGCAAAGAAAGCCTGAAAAACTGTTCCAGATTAAAGGAGAATAAAAAGACAGAACTAGGCCAGGCGTGGTGGCTCATGCCTATAATTCCAACACTTTGGGAGGCTGAGGCAGGAGGATAGCTTGAGACCAGGAGTTGGAGACCAGCCTGGGCAACATGGTGAGACCCTGTCTCTACAAAAAAATTTAAAATTAGCCAGGTGTGGTGGCATGTACCTGTAGTCCTAGCTACTTGGGAGGCTGAGGTGGGAGAATCACTTGTGTCTGCGAGTTGGAGGCTGCGGTGAGCCATGTTTACACCACTCCAGCCTGGGTGACAGAGCAGGACCCTGTCCCAGAAAAAAAAAGTCCTAAATGAAGTATATGTCCTGGATTTGATCCTAGATCAGTAAAAAGCATTTCTTATAGATATAAAGAATGTTAGTAGATCAACTAACTGGTCACGTTGGAGTAAGGTCTGTGGATTTGATGATAATGTATAAATGTTAATTTCCTGATTATGGTCATTGTATTATGAATTTATAGAAATATGTCCATGCTTTTAGGAAAAACACACTGAGTAAAGGGGAAATAGATCTGCAATTTACACTCAAACAGTTCAAAAAAAGAAAAAACATATATACACACACAAATGCAAAGAGAGAAAATGAAAAACCAAACATTGTTAAAATGTTAACATATGGGGATCCTCTGTGATAGGTATATGGGAATTTTTGTATTAACTTTTGCAACTTTTCTCTGAGGTCAAAATAATAAAACAAGATAGTAGTGAAAACAAAACCAAGAAATGTCAGCCATTTGTCTTCAGGTCTCTGCACCATGAAGAAAGGAGATGACAGAAGTGAAGGTCTGATGTGAGAACTCGGTAGGCTGCAGACAAAGAATCAAGGAGTTTGTGACCCAGCCAGAGTTATTCAGAGCTTCAAGCCTAGGTACAGGTGGTTTGGGAAGAAGCCAAAGAAGGTTGTTCTGGTTTGCATGTGTCCCCCAAAAAGCATACACTGGAAACTTAATCCCCAATGCAATTGCATTGTGAGGTGGGGCCTAATGAGAGGTGTTTAGGCCAGGAGGGTTCCACCCTCATGAATGGATTAATGGCAATTATAAAAGGGCTTGAGGTTTCAAGTTCAGTCTCTTGCTCTCTCTTGTGCTTTCTTTGCCCTTCTGCCATGGGATAATGCGGCAGGAAGGCCCCCACCAGACGCCAGCCTCATGATCTTGGACTTATCAGCCTCCACGAGCTGTAAATTTCTGTTTATTATAAATTATCCAGTCTCAGATATTCTGTGATAGCAGCACAAAACAGACTAAGATAAGGGTCCAGGTGTGCTTGACCAAGAGTGTAACTGGGTGTTTGACATTTGTCTTGGGTTGAATAGTGTCCCCAACATTCATATCTAGAACCTATAAATGTGACCTTATTTGAAAATAGGGGCCATGCATGGTGGCTCATGCCTGTAATCCCAGCACTTTGGGAGGCCAAGGCAGATGGATCACCTGAGGTCAGGAGTTTGAGACCAGCCTGGCCAAGATGTCTCTACTAAAAATACCAAAAAATTAGCCAGGTGTGGTGGTGTACACCTGTAGTCCCAGCTACTTAGGAGGCCAAGGCAGGAGAATCACTTGAACCTGGGAAGCAGAGGTTGCAGTGAGCCAAGATCGCGCCACTGCACTCCAGCCTCGGTGACAGAGTGAGACTCCCTCTCAAAAAAAAAAAAAAGAAAAGAAAATAGGGCCTTTGCAGATATAATTAATTAAGATGAGTTTATACTGGATAAAGTAGGCTCTAAAAACCTATAACTAGTGTTCTTTTAAGACGAGAAAACAAAGACATAGATCCACAGGGGAGGGAATAGGAAGGCTAAAAACAGCAACAGAGAGTGACGTGTCCACCAGCCAAGGAATGCTGAAGGTTGCTGGCAACCTCCAGAAGCTGGACGGAGATGGGAAGGTTCTTTCCTAGAGGCTTCAGAGGGAACAGGGCGGGCACCTTGATTTCAGACCTCTAGCCTCCAGAGCCAAGAGAGAATACATCTCTAAGGTTTTAAGCTACCTGTTTGTGATACTTTGTTATGACAGCCATGGGAAACTAATTTAACATTATTAAGTAAGAAATTATGTGGTACAAGATTGTTTGGGGTTGTCGGGGAGAAGGGGAGAGAGTGAGGAATTATCTGAACGTGGATAGCTGGGATGATGAGTATTTGTAAGATAGCAACAGTTTTGGGTGTTTTTGTTTTTAAGATTTGAATGAAGAACTAGCTGGGGCCAGGTGGCACAGTGACTCACACCTGTCAATCCCAGCACTTTGGGAGGCCGAAGTGGATCACTTGAGCCCAGGAGTTTGAGAGCAGCCTGGGCAATATGGTGAAACCCTGTCTCTATTTAAAAAGAAAAAAAGAAAGAAAGAGAAGAAAAGAAAGAGAGAGAAAGAAAAAAGCCTGGCGTGGTGGCGCATGCCTGTAGTACTAGATACTTGTGAGGCTGAGGTGGGAGGATCATCTGAGCCCAGAAGGTTTGAGATTGCAGTGAGCCATGATTGTGCCACTGCACTTCAGCCTGGATAACAGAGTGAGACCTCATTTCAAAAAAAAAAGAAAAGAAAAGAAGAAGGAGAAGAAAGGGAGAAAGAGAGAAAGAAAGAAGGAAGGAAGGAAAGAAAAAGAAAGGGAGAGAAAGAAAGAGAGAGAAAAGGAAAAGCATACAGGGAGGAAATCGTATAACAATGACAAATGTGGAAAAGCTGCTATTAAAATGTCAAGTCTCATTAGACACCAAAGAAGACGTGCTGGAGAGACTGTCCTTCCTATGCACATAAGGAAGGTGGGAAAGCCTTCAGTCGCAAATCACATCTCACAGAGAATGAGAAAAATTCATCCAGGAGAGAAAGCCTGGAACGGAATCGATGTGGAAGTGTCTTAGCTAGAAGAAATACTTCATTAAAGATCAGAACATTCACACTGTAAATAATGAGAACTCTATGAATGTAAGAAATGTGGAAAATCTTCAGCCAAAAGGAAAACTTCATTATTCATCAATAATCCATATAAAAAAGAAATCTTATGAATGTAGTAGGTATGAAAAAGCTTTTATTCAGAAGTCAAACTTCATACCAGAGAGGTCATACTGGAGATAAACCCTACGCAAGTATGGAAGGTGAAAAAGCACTCAGTGGCAAATCAAATTCCACTGGGCATAAGAAAATCCAGATTTGAGGCCAGGCGCGGTGGCTCACGCCTGTAATCCCTGCACTTTGAGAGGCCAAAGTGGGTGGATCACTTGAGCACAGGAGTTCAAGACCAGCCTGGGCAACATGGCGAAACCCCATCTCTACTAAAAATAAAATATAAAAACTGAGGTGGGACGATCACCTGAGCCTGGGGAGGCGGAGACTGCAGTGAGCCGTAATCGCGCCACTGCACTCCAGCCTGGGTGACAGAGTGACACCCTGTCTCAAAAAATAAAAAGAGAAGAAAAGAAAATTCAGATCTGAGGGGTGCCCTGTAAAGATAATGAAAGTGCAACAATCTCCGGGCAGAAGCTATTCATCATTAAATATTACAATATTCATGACGAGGGAGACACCCTATACTAAGGGTGCAAAAGTTTTCTCTGTAATCATACTGCTTATTGCACATGTAAGAACCTGTAAGTATGAATGTAAAATGTGTGGTAAAGTCTTCTGTCCATTTTTAGCCAATGCTCTACATAAGAGAACCAATACCAACGAAAAAAACTAATGAAATATCTCAAACAGAAGTCATGCCACATTTGACACCAAAGAATTCATACTCATTAAAACCTTATGAATACCTTGGATTTAGGAAAGACTTTAGCAGGAATTCATATTTCATAGCACATCAGATAATTAAATTTTAGAGTAAAATTCAATTAATATGAGAAAGCCTTAAGCAGAAACCCAAATTTTATGATATTAGAGATTTTTAATAAGGAGATATTTCATCAGTATAATAGAAATTGGGTCCAAAGGCCAGGTGTGGTGGATCACGTCTACAATCCCAACAATTTGGGAGGCAAAGGCAGGCAGATCACTTCAGGTCAGGAGTTCAAGACCAGCCTGGCCAACATGGGGAAACCCCATCTCTACTTAAAATACAAATATTAGCTGGGCTTGGTGGCACACACCTGTAATACCAGCTACTCAGGAGGCTGAGGCACAAGAATCACTTAAACCTGGGAGGTGGGGTTGCAGTGAACAGAGATCGTACCACTACACTCCAGTCTGGGCAACACAGGGAGACCCTGACTCAAAAGAGAAGAACAGGAAGAGAAAGGGGAAGAGGGGGAGGGGGAGAGGGAGAGGGAAAGGGAGAGGAAGAAAGAGAAGGAGAAGGAAAATGAAAAACTGGGTCCAAAAAGCCATCACAACAAATATAATTAGTGCTAACTTTGTTTTGTTTTGTTTTTTTGAGATGTACTCTCGCTCGGTCGCCCAGGCTGGAGTGCATTGGCATGATCTCGGCTCACTGCAAGCTCCGCCTCCTGGGTTCACGCCATTCTCCTGCCTCAGCCTCCCAAGTAGCTGGGACTACAGGCGCCCACCACCATGCCTGGCTAACTTTTTTGTATGTTTAGTAGAGATGGGGTTTCACCGTGTTAGCCAGGATGGTCTCGATCTCCTGACCTCGTGATCTGCCTGCTTCGGCCTCCCAAAGTGTGGGGATTACTGGTGTGAGCCACCGCGCCCAACCAATTACTGCTAAACTTTTAAAAGCATTCCAATTGAATGTCAGGAACAAGTGATGGATGCTGTTACCCTACTTCTAATTAACATGGTCCTGAGAGATTAACCAATGCAAATAAGACAAAGAAAAAGAACACAAGGATTAGGAAAGAAGAAACAAACTTGTAGGTTTCTGAGGATATGATCTGCTAACATATATTATAAAGCTATGATCATTAAAAAAAAAAATTGGTTGGGCGCAGTGGCTCACGCCTGTAATCCCAACACTTGTAATCCCAACACTGCCGAGGAAGGCAGATCATCTGAAGTCAGGAGTTCGAGACCAGCCTGACCAACATGGAGAAACCCGGTCTCTACTAAAAATACAAAGATTAGCTGGGCGTGATGGCAGGCGCCTGTAATCCCAGCTACTCAGGAGGCTGAGGCAGGAGAATCGCTTGAACCCAGGAGGTGGAGGTTGCAGTGAGACGAGATCGTGCCATTGCACTCCAGCCTGGGGGACAAGAGCAAGATTTTGTCTCAAAAAAAAAAAAAAAAATTAAAGCCAAAGTGGAACTCCTGGGAGATGAACCTGCATCAAAGCTGGCTTTCATCAAGGGATTCTGCAGAACACTAACACCTTGAGTTTCTATTTTAAGGATATACAGGGTATAGGTAGGAGACAGTGATAGAGTCTTGGGCCCACTCAAAATATAAAGCCTAAGAGAAGATAATTTCATCAAGTTGAATGATATAATAAGTGTAAGGGTGAATAGAAAGTAAACTGGCCTTTAAGAGAGATCCATCAGAGAAACTTGCTTCTCTCAACCAAGGGCAAAATAAAAACATTTTCAGACAAATGAGAGTTAAAAGAATTGACTACCAAAATATTTTACACTATAATTAGTACTAAATGAGGCAAAACAAATACAATCACAGGCGGAAGATTTAAAATGCAAGGAGGAATTGTGATTTCAGTTTTATAGAGTAAGTTCTGAGGATGGGTAGTGGTGATGACTGCACAATAATGTAAATATACTAATACCACTGAGTGAGACCTTTAAAATGGTTAAAATACTACATTTTATGTTATGTATGTTTTACCAAAATTAAGACAATAATTTTTTCTTTTTTTTTTTTTTTTTGCGAGATGGAGTCTCACTGTCTCTCCTAGCCTGGAGTGCAGGGGCGAGATCTCAGCTCACTGCAATCTCTGCCTCCCGGGCTCAAGTGATCCTCCTGCCTCAGCCTCCCAAGTAGCTGGGATTACGGGCACATGCTACCACGCCAGGCTAATTTTTGTATTTTTTGTAGAGATGGGGTTTTACCATGTTGGCCAGGCTGGTCTCAAACTCCTGACCTCAGATGGATCTCCCTGCTTCAGCCTCCCAAAGTGCTGGGATTACAGGTGTGACCCTACCACGCCCGGCCTAAATTCTTTTTTTTGAGACAGAGTCTCGTTCTATTGCCCATGCTGGGGTGCAGTGACGTGATCTCGGCGTACTGCAACCTCTGCCTCCTGGGTTCAAGCGATTCTCCTGCCTTAGCCTCCTTAGTAGCTGGGATTACATTACAGGTGTGTGTCACCACACCCGGCTAATTTTTGCATTTTTAGTAGAGATGGCGTTTCATCATATTGGTCAAGCTGGTCTTGAACTCCTGACCTCGTGATCTGCCTGCCTCCCAAAGTGCTGGGATTACAGGTGTGAGCCACCGTGCCCAGCCCCAGCCTAAATTCTTTAAAAGATTATTATTATTTTAGGGTGGGTGCAGTGGCTCACGCCAGTAATCCCAACACTTTGGGAGGCGGAGGTGGGAGGATCACATGAGGCCAGGAGTTTAAGACCAGCCTGGCCAACATGGCGAAACCCCATCTCTGCTACAAATACAAAAAAAATTAGCCAGGCGTGGTGGTGCACACCTGTAGTCCCAGCTGCTTGGGAGGTTGAGGCATGAGAATCACTTCAACCCAGGAGGTGGAGGTTGCAATGAGCCGAGATCACACCACTGCACTCCAGCCTGGGTGACAGAATGAGACTCTGTCTTAAAAAAAAATTAAAATTAAAAAGGAATTGTAAGGCAGAACATTAGAAAATATGTAGGTAATTCTAAACCAATACTGAATATATAAAACAATAATGTCTACCTGTAGCATTAATGACACGATAAAACTAAGATACTAGACAGAATAGCACACGCTTACAGAGGGGGCTGGTCAGAGGTAAAGTATTAAAAGTCTTGAAGTATCTGAGAGAAGGGTAAATACTTCATTTTCTCTTTTATTAGTAATACATGTTTAATTGGGAGACTGGCAAGCAAATACACAGAGGCACAACTTCTAATACAGTACAGTAAAAATAGAATTAAAGAGAAAAATTAAAAATGTCAATCCAAAAAAGGCAAGACACGGAAGAGAAAAAAATGTAGAGCAAAAGAACAGCATGTAATTTTAGAAATATCCAGGTGTGGTGGCTCACCCTTGTAGTCCCAGCTTCTCCGGAGTCTGAGGCAGAAAGATCACTTGAGCCCAGGAGTTCCAGGCCACAGTATCCTGTGATCATACCTGTAAATAGCCACTGTACTCCAGCCTGAGCAACACAGTGAGATCCTGTCTCTAGAACAATTTTTAGTATTTAAAAAATTAAACTAAAAGATACATTAGAGGCCAGGCATGGTGGCTCATGCCTGTAATCCCAACACTTTGGGAGGCCAAGGCAGGCAGGTCATTTGAGGTCAGGAGTCCAAGACCAGCCTGGGCAACATGGTGAAACCTCGTCTCTACAAAAACTGCAACAATTAACTGTGCGTGGTGGCACATGCCTGTAGTCCCAGCTACTTAGGAGGCTGAGGTGGGAGAATCACCTGAGCCCAGGAGGTGGAGGATGCAATGAGCCGAAATCGCACTTTTGCTCTCCAGTCTGGGTGACAGAAGTGAAACCGGTCTAAAAATAATAATAGAGGCCAGGTGCAGTGGCTCATGCCTGTAATCCCGGCACTTTGGGAGGCCGAGGCAGGTGGATCTCTTGAGGTCAGGAGTTCGAGACCAGCCTGGCCAACATAGTGAAACCCCATCTCTACTAAAATACAAAATAGCCAGGCATGGTGGCATGCACCTGTAATCCCAGCTACTCGGGAGGCTGAGGCAGGAGAATCACTTAAACCCAGGTGGCGGAGGTTGCAGTGAGCCGAGATGGTGCCACTGCACTCCAGCTTGGGTGACAGAGTCTGTCTCAAAAATATTAATAATAATAATAATAATAATAAATCCAGATCATAATACATGTAAAGCAACTAAACAATACAACAAAAGGAAAAAGATAGTCACAAATAATGTATATACAAACACACACACACACCTACAAGCTGTTTTTAAAAAGACACCTAAAAAATAAAGACACAGGGCGCATGTTTTCAGGACCTCCTGGGCAGGTGTCATGGGTAAAAAAAACTTTAAAAAATAAAAATAAAGGAAAAAAAAAAGACACAGCAAGGGCTGAAAGTCAAAATATAGAAAAAGACATCAGGCAAACACTAACTGAAGGAAAGCTAGAATTACTGTCAGACAAAATAGATCTTAAGACACAAAGCACTGCCAGAGATAAATCGGGCCACTACAGAAAGATAAAAAAGTTTTTAATTCATGAGAAAACATATACACTGTTTTGTACTATTTTTATATAAATTCAGAAACATTTTGGTAAAGAACTTCTGCTTTCAGCCAAGATGGAAAAATGGGACTGTATTTATTCTCTCACCTAAAACAACTAAGAAAAAAAAATCAGACAAAGTATTTAACATTACAACGTTTAAGAAAGTGAACATAAGGGAACAAAGGATAGAAACCAAAGAGAGGAGACCTGCGCCACAGCTAACTAGAGTCCCAGCTAACTAGAGCTGCAGTACGTACGCTTTGCTCTCTGCAGTAAGCTCTAGAAACTCTCGTAAGCTTCCTGCACAAAATGACACACTGCAGTGCAGGGTGAAAAACCCTGGAGGAGCTTGGCAATTTCTCTGAATTGAGGAGACATGACTGGGCTTCCAGGGAGACTCGAGTTTGCAGGGCACAGTGTCAGAAGAGAGCTACACAGAGAGAAAGAGAGCTCTGGAGAGATGTACAGAAGGCCCCCTTGAATATTCAGCAGAGTAGTGATCAAACTACATATAGGGGAACAAAAGTAAGAACCACAGCAGGCTTCTCACTGGAAACAAAACAAATAAACAGACCCCTCACCAAAGGAGATATATGCGTGGTGAATAATCACATGAAAAGATGCTGTACATCATCAGTCATTAGGGAAATACAAATTAAAACCACATGCAGGCTGAGCACAGTGGCTCACAGCTGTAATCCCAGCACTTTGGGAGGCCAAAGTGGGTGGATCACGAGGTCAGGAGTTCAAGACCAGCCTGGCCAACATGGCAAACCCTGTCTCTACTAAAAATACAAAATTAGCCAGGCATGATGGCGGACACCTATAATCCCAGCTACTCAGAAGGCTGAGGCAAGATAATAGCTTGAACCCACGAGGCGGAGGTTGCAGTGAGTTGAGATTGTGCCACTGCACTCCAGCCTGGGCAACAGACTGAGACTCGTCTCACAAAAACAAACAAACAAACAAAAAACCCACATGCAATACCACTAATAGGTGTGTACCTATTATTAATAGAATGTCCAAAAATAAAAAGACTGACCACATCAAGAACTGACAAAATGTGGAGCAACTGGAACTGTCATAACTGTTAGTGGGAATATAAATGGTATGAGCAATTTGGGAAAAGCTTGGCAGTTTCTTAAAACATTAAACATATACCTATCATATGCCTTGGTCCTTCTACTCCTAGGTATTTACCAAAGAGAAAATGAAAGCATATGTCCATATAAAAATTTGTATATGAGGCTCATGCTTGCTATCCCAATTTTGGAGGCTGAGGCAGGTGGATTCCTTGAGCCCAGGGGTTCAAGACCAGCCTAGGGAACATGGTAAAACCTCGTCTCTACAAAGAAATACAAAATTAGCTGGGCATAGCAGTATGCATATGTAGTCCCAGCTACTCAGGAGGCTGAGTTGGGAGGATTGCTTGAGCCCAGGAGGTTGAGGCTGCAATGAGTTATGATTGCACCACTGCACTCCAGCCTAGATGACTCTATCTTACAAAAAAACAAAAGCCTTGTATATGAATGTTTATATTTGGTAATAGCCAAAAACTAGATTGTTCATTAACATTTGAATGGGTAAGTATATAGTGATGATATGGTTTGGTTCTATCCCCACCTGAATCTCATCTTGAATTACCACGTGTTGTGGGAGGGACCTGGTGGGAGGTAACTGGATCATGGAGGCAGGTCTTTCCCATGGTGTTCTTGCAATGGTGAGTGGGTCTCACAAGATCTGATGGTATTATAAGGGGGAGTTTCCCTGCACAAGCTCTCTCTCTCTCTCTGTCTCTGCATGCTGCCATCCATGTAAGACGTGACTTGCTCCTCCTTGCCTTCTGCCATGATTGTGAGGCTTCCCCAGCCACATGGAACTGTTAAGTCCAATTAAACCTCTTTCTTTTGTAAATTGCCCAGTCTCAGGTATGTCTTTATCAGCAGCATGAAAATGGACCAATAGAAGTGGTATATCCATACAATCTAGTACTATTCAGCAATAAAAAGAACTGAACTAGTTATATGTGCAACAACATGATCTCAAAATAATTATCCTAAGTAAAATAAACCAGACTCCCCAAAAGAGTATTTACTGCATGATTCCATTTACATTAAATCCTAGAAAATGCAGACTAATCTGCAGTGATAGGAAGCAGATCAGGGATTGCCTGGGGAGTGAAGAGAGGTTGGCAGGGGAGGGATTGCAAAAGTTCCAAAGGCAACATTTTGAAATTATATGTCAATTATAACTCAATAGTGCTATTAAAGTTGCTTTGGAATTTCTGAAAATTATAATAATCAAAGAACATTTTTAAGTTGGCTAAGAATTTGAAAAGGAGAATTTACTTCTCCCTTTGTTTAAAATATGATTAAAATTTATTATGGTCTCTTGGGTTTTCTTAGGTGAATATATAATTTAAAAAAGACTAAAGACAAATACAACAATAAAGCAATAAACATCCAGGCCAGGCATGGTGGCTCACGCCTGTAATCCCAGCACTTTGGGAGGCCAAGGCGGGCAGATCACAAGGTCAGGAGATCAAGAGCATCCTGGCTAACACAGCGAAACCCCACCTCTACTAAAAATACAAAAAATCAGCCGGGCACGGTGGCAGGCACCTGTAGTCCCAGCTACACAGGAGGCTGAGGCAGGAGAATGGCGTGAACCCAGGAGGCAGAACTTGCAGTGAGCTGAGGTCCTGCCACTGCACTCCAACCTTGGTGACAGAGCGAGACTCCATCTCAAAAAAAATAAAATAAATAAATAAATAAACATCTTGCAAAACAATCTAAGATACTACCTGTACCATCTCTTCTAGGGACAATGGTGAACTTCTTTACCCAAGTTTTGAAGCCGAGAAACTGTAATTGTAAAAACAAACAAACAAACAAAAACTATAATGAAGACAATAGGCATATTTACATACAGCTAAACAAAAACTTTAGCTATACATACCATAAATAAATTCAATAAACAGTACATTAAAATTTTTGCGATAGAGAGAACAAAGAGTAATTTCTTTTTGTTTATTTATTTTTTAATTGAGACAAAGTCTCATTCTGCTGTTCAGGCTGGGGTGCAGTAGCACAGTCACAGTTCACTGTAGCCTTGACCCCCCAGGCTCAAGCAATCCTCCCATCTCAGCCTCCCAAGTAACTGAGACTACACGTGCACACTGCCATGCTTGGCTAATTTTATTATCTTTTATTTTGTAGAGTTTTGCCATATTGCCCAGGCTGTTCTCAAACTCCTGGGCTCAAGTGATCCACCTGTCGTGGCCTCCCAATTGTTGAGATTACAGGCATGAGCCACTGAGCCAGGCCTATTTTTTGTAGAGAGAGGATTTTGCTATGTTGCCCAGGCTGGTCTTGAACTCCTGGGCTCAAGTAATACACCAGTCTTGGCCTCCCAAAATACTGAGATTACAAGCATGAGCTACCGACCAAGACCAGAGAACAAAGAGGAATTTCTCACAAATTTGTAAGAAAAGGCAAACAACCCAATGATAAAATAGGCACAGAATATCAAGAAAATTTTAGGGAAAACAAATCCAAATGCCAGAAGCTGTATTAAAAATGCTCAAACTACATATCAGGAATTATGGAAATTAAAGTAACTATTATTATAAATATCACTTTATGTTCATCAGACAGAAAAAAGGTAAAAAGAACAGTAGCACCTATGATTTTGTATTTTCATACAATATTAGTGGTGTTATGAATTGTTCCAGCTTTTTAGGAAGGGAGGTAGTAACATCAATTAAAATTAAATATGTATAAAGGTATACAGTCCACCCTCTGTGTCTGTAGGTTCCCCATCCATGGATTCAACCAAGCAAAGATTTGAAATATTTGGAAAAAAGCAATTAAAAATAATACTACTACAATAAAAAATAATACAAATAAGAATCAAGTGTATAGTGGTGATATGGTTTGGTTGTGTCCCCACCCAAGGCCGGGTGCAGTGGCTCACACCTGTAATCCCAGTCCTTTGGGAGGCCGGGGCTGGCAGATCTCCTGAGGTCAGGAGTTTGAGACCAGCCTGGCCAACATGGTGAAACCCCATCTCTACTAAAAATACAAAAATTAGCTGGGCTTAGTGGTGCACGCCTGTAATCCCAACTACTCGGGAGGTTGAGGCAAGAGAATTGCTTGAACCCAGGAGGCAGAGGTTGCAATGAGTGGAGATCGTCCCACTGCACTTCAGTCTGGGTGACAGAGCAAGACTCTGTCTCAAAAAAAAAAAAAAAGAATCAATACAGTATAACAACCATTTACATAGCATTTACACTGTATTTTGTTGAGGCTGATGGTCTGAGGCTACTATCCACAGGTGGAATTTCTTCTTCCCGGAAATCTCAGTTCTTCCCTTCCCCTCTGAGGCCCACCCAGATTATCTAAGATATACTCCTTTACTAAAAGTCTTTGATTGTAGATTTTCATCACAGCAACACCTAGATTAGTCGTCGATGGAATAACCAGTTGACACAAAAAATGGACCATCACTTTTATGTGGTATTGTAATATGTAATCTAGAAAGGATTTAAAGTATATGGCAGGATGTGTGTAGGTTATATGCAAATACTATGCCATTTTATATGAGGGACTTATGCATCTGTGGATTTTGGTACCCACAGGTGTCCTGGAACCCATCCTCAAGGATACCAAGGGATGACTATGACTATATACATATTATAAGAGATGTTTGTATAATTGTTTAACTCAAAAGTTCTCCATTCTGGGATTCTATCTTGAGGAAAGAAAAGAACCAATATAAGGCATTTAATTCAGCGTTTTCCATAATGGCATGAAACTGGAAACAGTCAAAAAATAATGGCATATCTACACCAGAAAATAGTATGCAGCAATTAAAGTGGATGAACAGTAGGTATGTCAGTGGATTTAGAATAATTTCCAACATATATTGCTGAATGAAAAAGGCAAAATGAGAAAAAGTCTGTTATATCAGTCAGGGCTCAATCAAGGAAACAGAAACAGCAGGAGACATCATAAGGGATTTGTTGAAGGAAATTCAATTACACAATTGATCTATTAATCATGGGGTCTAGTTAGGCAAGTCTGAATCCATAGAGCAGGCCACAAGGAAGGGCAGGTGGCACTCTCTGGCATGGGCTGAGGCTGCTACCCGCAGGTGGAATTTCTTCTTCCCAGAAACCTCAGTTCTACTCTTTTTTTTTTTTTTTTTTTTTTTTTTTGAGACGGAATCTCTTGCTCTGTCGCCCAGGCTGGAGTGCAGTGGCGCGATCTCGGCTCACTGCAAGTTCCGCCTCCCGGGTTCACGGCATTCTCCTGCCTCAGCCTCCCGAGTAGCTGGGCTACAGGCAACCGCCACCACGCCTGGCTAATTTTTGTATTTTTAGTAGAGATGGGGTTTCAAGGTGTTAGCCAGGATGGTCTTTATCTCCTGACCTGGTGATCCGCCCGCCTCGGCCTCCCAAAGTGCTGGGATTACAGGCGTGAGCTACCATGCCCGGCAACCTCAGTTCAACTCTTAAGGCCTTTCAACTGATCGGATGAGGCCCAACCAGATTATCTAAGATATTCTCCTTTACTAAAAGTCATTGATTATGGACTTTAATCACAGCAACAGCTAGATTAGTAACTGAGGGAATAATCAAGTTGACACATAAAGTTGACCATCACATGTGTGATATTTCATTTTGTAAAACAAATAATGAAAAAAAAATCTGTGTGTGTGTGTGTGTGTGTGTGTATGCAAATATATAAACATCTGTGAATATACAGTTACCTGGGTATGTGGATTAGGGTGAAGTAGGCAGAGGGGCAGGAGAAGAGGAGCGTGCAAAGCAAAATGAGAAGAAAAAAACCACAATATGAAAAACATAAAATTCAAGATATGTAACATGATTGCATTTATGGATTTATATAAAATATTAAATTTATGTGCATATACATATACAGACAATTTTAAAACTAAAATACATACTTTTTAAAAAATGCATACATTTTAGCAAGCAAGATGCTAAAAACTCATTTGATTAAAGAGTGCTTATTCCTTATTAATTTTACAAAATATCCTAGTCAAAGAGAAGTAGAAATGTTCTCAAATACCTATTTTCAAAGATAAACAATATATGTATTAGTTTCCTAGGAACAAACTACCATAAACTGGAAGATTGAAACAACAGACATTCATTCTCTCCCAGCTCTGAAATCTAGAAGGCTGAAATAAGCTATCGGCAAGGCTGTATTCCCTCAGAAGTCTCTGGGAAGGAATTCTTTCTTGCCTCTTCCTAAATTCCTGTGTTCGCCAGCAATCCTTGGAATTCCTTGACTTGCAGTTTCATCACTTCACTTTCTGCTTCTGCCTTCTTCACCTGCCCATCTTGCCTGAACTGTATTCATTTCCAGATCTCCCTCTCCCTACAAGGACAACAATCATTGTATATAGGGCCCACCCTTATCAAGTATAAACTCATCTTAACTTTTACATCTACAAAGGCCCTGTTCCTGAAGAAGGTTGCATTCACAGGTATGAGGAGGGGGAGCGGGATTAGACCTTGAATATCTTTTTAGGGGGATAAAATTCAACCCTCTACAATATCCTACTTATGATAATCAACTGAAGCATTCCTATAAAAAAATAGATGATTAAAAGAAAAATAGAGCCAAGCATGGTGGCTCACATCTGTAATCTCAGCACTGTGGTAGGCTGAGGCAGGAGGATCACTTGAGTACAGGAGTTCGAGACCAACCTGGGCAACATAGCGAGGGTAACAAACCTCGTCTCTATTTGTTGTTGTTTTTTTTAAAGGAGGTGACGGCCAGGCGCGGTGGCTCACGCCTGTAATCCCAGCACTTTGGGAGGCCGAGGAGGGCGGATCACGAGGTCAGGAGATTGAGACCATCCTGGCTAACACGGTGAAACCCCGTCTCTACTAAAAATACAAACAAATTAGCCGGGCGCAGTGGTGGGCACCTGTTGTCCCAGCTACTCAGGAGGCTGAGGCAGGAAAATGGCATGAACCCGGGAGGCAGAGCTTGCAGTGAGCAGAGATGGTGCCACTGCACTCCAGCCTGGGCCACAGAGCGAGACTCTGTCTCAAAAAAAAAAAAAAAAAAAAAGAGGAGGTGACAACCATGCCCCATGTATTATTTAACACTGCCTTGAGGCTGAACACAATGCCTCATGCCTGTAATCCCAACACTTTGGGAGGCTAAGGTAGGAAGATTGATTGAGACCCAAGCATTCAAGACCAGCCTGGGCAATATAGCTGAGAGGTGACAGCCTGCTGGCAGTCCTCAGAGCCCTCGCTCACTCTCGGGGCCTCCTCTGCCTGGGCTCCCACTTTGGCGGCACTTGAGGAGCGCTTCAGCCCGCCGATGCACTGTGGGAGCCCCTTTCTGGGCTGGCCAAGGCCGGAGCCGGCTCCCTCAGCTTGCGGGAGGTGTGGAGGGACAGGCGCTGGCGGGAACCCAGGCTGCGTGCGGCGCTTGCGGGCCAGCGCGAGTTCCGGGTGGGCATGGGCTCCGCGGACCCCACACTCGGAGCGGCCGGCCGGCCCCACCGGCCCTGGGCAGTGAGGGGCTTAGCGCCGGGGCCAGCAGCTGCTGTGCTCAATTTCTCGCCGGGCCTTAGCTGCCTTCCCACGGGGCAGGGCTGGGGACCTGCAGCCCACCATGCCTGAGCCTCCCCCCACTCCGTGGGCTCCTGTGCCGCCCGAGCTTCCCTGACGAGAGCCGCCCCCTGCTCCAGGGCGCCCAGTCCCATCGACCACCGAAGGGCTGAGGAGTGCGGGCGCAGGGTGCACAGCCCCGGTGCGGGATCCACTGGGTGAAGCCAGCTGGGCTCCTGGGTCTGGTGGGGACGTGGAGAACCTTTATGTGTAGCTAAGGGATTGTAAATACACCAATCGGGGCTCTGTATCTAGCTCAAGGTTTGTAAACACACCAGTCAACACCCTGTGTCTAGCTCAGGGTTTGTGAATGCACCAGTTGACACTGTATCTAGCTACTCTGGTGGGGACTTGGAGAACCTTTGTGTGGACACTCTGTATCTAGCTAATCTGGTGGGGACGTGGAGAACCTCTGTGTCTAGCTCAGGGATTGTAAATGCACCAATCAGCGCCCTGTCAAAACAGACCACTGGGCTCTACCAATCAGCAGGATGTGGGTGGGACCAGATAAGAGAATAAAAGCAGGCTGCCCGAGCTAGTGGTGGCAACCCGCTCGGGTCGCCTTCCACACCGCGGGAGCTTTGTTCTTTCTCTCTTTGCAATAAATCTTGCTGCTGCTCACTCTTTGGGTCCGGACTGACTGAAGAGCTGTAACACTCACCGTGAAAGTCTGCAGCTTCCCTCCTGAAGCCAGCGAGACCACGAACCAACCGGGAGGAACGAACAACTCCAGACGTGCTGCCTCAAGAGCTGTAACACTCACCGCGAGGGTCTGCAGCTTCACTCCTGAGCCAACAAAACCACAAACCCACCAGAAGGAAGAAACTGCGAACACATCCGAACATCAGAAGGAATAAACTCCGGACACACCGCCTTTAAGAACTGTAATGCTCACTGCGAGCGTCAGCGGCTTGATTCTTGAAGTCAGTGAGACCAAGAACCCACCAATTCCACACACATAGCTATACCCCACTGTCCACAAAACACTGAAAAATTAGCCAGGCATGGTAACACACTTGTAGTAGTAGCTACTCTGGGGGCTGAGGCTGGGATTGCTTGAGCCCATGAGTGTGAGACTGCAGTGAGGTATGGTTATACTACTGCATTCAGCCTGGGCAACAGAGTGAAACCCTATCTCTACAAACAAACAGCACTGCCTTGGAAATTCAAACCAATGCAATAAAATATAGAACAAAAATAAGAGATAATTATTAGAAAAGAGAAAACAAAATTATCGTTACTTGCAGAGTATACAATTAAGTCTACAACAGTTTGGTGACTAGACACAAAATACAAATTAATAGTTTTCCATAAAGAGTAACAAAAATTACAGGAAATGCCAAAGAAAAATACAAGTTTATGGTGAACCTACTATGCACTTAACTTGATCCTTCAAAAAATGAGATGTGTGAAATGACTCAATTGTTAGAAATGATTTCTGGAGAGCCAATTCCATGCCGCCCCCTTGCCAGGGAGAGTGAGTACAGCTAGGGACGTGAAGGGTAGGTCTGGGCTGGGCATTGAGGAGGGTATTAGGCTAGGCAGTATACCTCACCTTTGTCCAAATCGGGCGGTTCGGCCTCCTCTCGGCCCTATGCAGCTGAGTTGCCTCTCTCATCCGCACCCAAGGGTCTTTCCAGAGTGTTGCGTCATCTCCAGCCCAGGGAGCTGCCTTCTTTCCTAAACTGCAATGGAAACTGTCCTGATGTCTGAGACAATGTCTGTTGTGCCGCAGCCCTCTGCCTTCTCTAGCCAGAGCGCGAGCTCAGCTGCTTATGAGAGAAATCAGCCACCTGGCCCACCTGTGCACAACTTCAGAGCTTTGTAGGGGGTGACAAGGACTGTGTCTTCAGGGAAAAGTCACGGGCACTGGCGCCTTTTTCGCAAACGTGAAAGTAGAGAAATCAAGAAGGTTAATTAATAATTAACCTTGGTTGCTCTCCCTCTCCCTCTCCCGCTCCCGCTCCCGCTCCCTCTCCCTCTCCCTCTCCCTCTCCCTGTCCCTGTCCCTCTCCCTCTCCCTCTCCCCACGGTCTCCCTCTCCCTCTCTTTCCACGGTCTCCCTCTGATGCCGAGCCAAAGCTGGACGGTACTGCTGCCATCTCAGCTCACTGCAACCTCCCTGCCTGATTCTCCTGCCTCAGCCTGCCGAGTGCCTGCGATTGCAGGCGCGCGCCGCCACGCCTGACTGGTTTTTGTATTTTTTGGTGGAGACGGGGTTTCGCGGTGTCGGCCGGGCTGGTCTCCAGCTCCTAACCACGAGTGATCTGCCAGCCTCGGCCTCCCGAGGTGCCGGGATTGCAGACGGAGTCTCGTTAACTCAGTGCTCAATGGCGCCCAGGCTGGAGTGCAGTGGCGTGATCTCGGCTCGCTACAACCACCTCCCAGCTGCCTGCCTTGGCCTCCCAAAGTGCCGAGATTGCAGCCTCTGCCCGGCCGCCACCCCGTCTGGGAAGTGAGGAGCGTCTCCGCCTGGCCGCCATCCCATCTAGGAAGTGAGGGGCGCGTCTTCCCTGCCGCCATCACATCTGGGAAGTGAGGAGCGTCTCTGCCCGGCCGCCCATCATCTGAGATGTGGGGAGCACCTCTGCCCTGCCGCCCCATCCAGGATGTGAGGAGCGTCTCTGCCCGGCCGCCCCATCTGAGAAGTGAGGAGCCCCTCTGCCCAGCAGCCACCCCGTCTGGGAAGTGAGGAGCGTCTTCGCCCGGCAGCAACCTCGTCCGGGAGGGAGGTGGGGGTTCAGCCCCCTGCCCGGCCAGCTGCCCCGTCCGGGAGGGAGGTGGGGGGATCAGCTCCCCGCCCGGCCAGCCGCCCTATCCGGGAGGTGAGGGGCGCCTCTGCCCGGCCGCCCCTACTGGGAAGTGAGGAGCCCCTCTGCCCGGCCAGCCGCTCCCTCCGGGAGGGAGGTGGGGGGGTCAGCCCCCCGCCCAGCCAGCCGCCCCGTCCGGAAGGGAGGTTGGGGGGTCAGCCCCCCGCCCGGCCAGCCGCCCCGTCCGGAAGGGAGGTGGGGGGGTCAGCCCCCCGCCCGGCCAGCCGCCCCGTCCGGGAGGTGAGGGGCGCCTCTGCCCGGACACCCCTACTGGGAAGTGAGGAGCCCCTCTGCCTGGCCACCACCCCATCTGGGGGGTGTACCCAACAGCTCATTGAGAACGAGCCATGAAGACAATGGCGGTTTTGTGGAATAGAAAGGGGGGAAAGGTGGGGAAAAGATTGAGAAATCGGATGGTTGCCGTGTCTGTGTAGAAAGAAGTAGACATGGGAGACTTTTCACTTTGTTCTGTACTAAGAAAAATTCTTCTGCCTTGGGATCCTGTTGATCTGTGACCTTACCTCCAACCCTGTGCTCTCTGAAACATGTGCTGTATCCACTCAGGGTTGAATGGATTAAGGGCGGTGCAAGATGTGCTTTGTTAAACAGATGCTTGAGGGCAGCATGCTCGTTAGGAGTCATCACCACTCCCTCATCTCAAGTACCCAGGGACACAAACACTGCGGAGGGCCGCAGGGTCCTCTGCCTAGGAAAACCAGAGAACTTTGTTCACTTGTTTATCTGATGACCTTCCCTCCACTATTGTCCTGTGACCCTGCCAAATCCCCCTCTGCGAGAAACACCCAAGAATGATCAATAAAAAAATAAAAAAATAAAAAAATAAAAAATAAAAAAAGAAATGATTTCTGGAATGCCTGAGGTCAAGGCTTCTGCCCCAGACACGCTTGACTGGCTCCACCACTTTGCCTATGGTCTGTTCACTTGCCAAGCCTAGTTTTGATTATCACTACTCCTCACTGACAGCAGGAAACACAACCGAGCAATCTGCGATTGTCTTTCCTCTGATCACACCAGTTGGTCCCAAGGGAGTTCATGGGTCACAGCCCAGCAGCCCCTTTGTGTGCTTTCACCTGTGTTGGATTGCTACCTGTTTGTTGGAGAAGGTTGCTTTCCAGCCTGTTTTAAACCAACAGTGGCCTTTTGCCATCATCTTCCCCCATGTTTATAATTTGGCTTGATGGCTAGCTGAACAATAATAGGGAAAATGACAAAAGAACATAATAGGGATGGAAGAGAAAAACAGTTGTAGACTTTGGGCCAGTGGTTTGCTTGCTTTGCTTACAAACAGGAACAGAGAAGTAGTACTGGGAAGGAAAATGGAAAGAGAAAAACAAAAACAAACACAAAACCTTTAGTAGAGTAGGCTAAGAAGATATGAATGATTCGTGTTTTAAATGACAGCTCCCCGAAAACATTATAGAAAATACTTTCTTTTTTTTTTTTTGAGATGAAGTCTTGCTCTGTTGCCCAAGCTGGAGTGCAGTGGCGTGATCTTGGCTCACTGCAAGCTCCGCCTCCCGGGTTCATGTCATTCTCCTGCCTTAGCCTCCAGAGTAGCTGGGACTACAGGCGACTGCCACCATGCTTGGCTAATTTTTTTTTTTTTTTTGTATTTTTAGTAGAGACGGGGTTTCACTGTGTTAGCCAGGATGGTCTCGATCTCCTGACCTCGTGACCCGCCCGCCTCGGCCTCCCAAAGTGCTGGGATTACAGGCTTGAGCCACAGCGCCCGGCCAGTATAGAAAATACTAAGAATTTTCACTGATGAAACATTCAGACACCTTTTTCGTTGTTTACTTAAAGCTTAATTTAAAAAACTCAATACAGGGCAAAATATTTCTATCTTGAGTAAAACCCTTCTTTCTGTATAGTGTTCTACAACACACAGAGCCTTCCATATACATGGTCCCATTCGATCCAAGTGAGATTGCAAATATCGTGGCTGACCAAATGGTAAACTAGGGAGAATCTTATGATGAATGGGAGAAAGGAAATGGAAAATTTTTTAGAAAACAAAACCCTAAGCCAAATATAGCAAAGATTAAGATCTACAGGAACATTGTTCTGAATATTTATGGGTAATCCATGAATAATCCTCAGAAATAGATATTGCTCATGCAAATCAGATGAAAAAAATTTGAATGGATTTTTCCAGCACATATGGCAATAAAGCCTGTGAGAAGACTAAAAAGACAGTGACATTCTTTTGTTGTTGTTGTTGAGATGGAGTCTTGCTCTGTTGCCCAGGCTAGAGTGTGGTGGTGCAATCTCAGCTCACTGCAACCTCTGCCTCCCGGGTTCAAGCAATTCTCCTGCCTCAGTCTCCTGAGTAGCTGGGACTACAGGTGCCCACCACCACATCCGGCTAATTTTTGTATTTTTAGTAGAGACGGGGTTTCACCGTGTTGCCCAGGCTGGTCTCAAACTCCTGACCTCAGGTGATCCGCCTGCCTCCGCCCCCCCAAAGTGCTGGGATTACAGGTGTGAGCCACAGTGCCCAGCCTACAGTGACATTCTTGAGGGACATGGATGCAAAGTTTTAAAGACTGAGAGGAAACTAAGTGCTATTGGTTAGAAAAATAATCCTTCTCTGTTAGTAAAACCACACTTCATTAAAAGAGACAGCAAGAAATGAGGAGAAACTCCACTGTACCCTGATACATACTATAATACTTCATGGTTTTGTTTGTTTGTTTGTTTGTTCTGAGACGGAGTCTCACTCTGTCACCCAGGCTGGAGTGCAGTGGCATGATCTCGGCTCACTGCAACCTCTGCCTCCCAGGTTCAAGTGATTTTCCTGCCTCAGCCTCCTGAGTAGCTGGGACTATAGGCACCCACCACCACGCCCAGCTAATTTTTGTATTTTTAGTAGAGACGGGGTTTCACCATGTTGCCCAGGCTGGTCTCAAACTCCTCACCTCAGGTGATCTGCCTGCCTTTGCCTCCCAAAGTGCTGGGATTACAGGTGTGAACCACTGAGCCCGGCTGATACTTCATGTTTAGATTTTAAGTTGCTTGAGCTTGTTGTTCCCTCTCAGCAAACAGCAAGAGACAGACTGGTCCTGCATGGATTTAATCTTAAGACCTTTTCTCCTCCTAAGCAGTGTTTTTTATTTACTCTACTCATGTGGTCATGGAATGTAAACGTTCTCTTAACTGCTCTTTCTTATCATATTTAAAAAAACCAACAGAGCTTGAGAACTGAGTGTCTTCCCTTTCAAGTCTTCTCTTCACATTTCAATATGGCACCCAATTGCTTTTCATTGTAGTCAAGACACAATCAAATTTTTTTAAGTTTACATATTTTATTTCCTCACCAAGAAGAAGCATTAATCACTGATGCCTAAAAATGCAATCATTGCTGGTGACTAGGTTTCTAGAAGAAATTTTTTTTTTTTTTGAGGTGTAGTCTTGCTCTGCCATCCAAGCTAGAGTGCAGTTGCATGATCTTGGCTCACTGCAACCTCTGTCTCCTGGGTTCAAGCAATTCTCCTGCCTCAGCCTCCTGAGTAGCTGGGATTACAGGCATGCGCCACCACACCCGGCTAATTTTTGTGTGTTTTTAGTAGAGACGGGGTTTCACCATGTTGGTCAGGCTGGTCTCAAACTCCTGACCTCGTGATCCGCCCACCTCGGCCTCCCAAAGTGCTGGGATTACAGGCGTGAGCCACCGCGCCCAGCCTGGTCATTTTTTTTTTAAATGTCATTGTTGTCTTATCTTCAAAACTGTGAAATACTGCCTTTTTTTTTTTTTTTTTTTTTGGATGCAGAGTCTTGTTCTGTTGCCCAGGCTGGAGTGCAGTGGCACGATCTTGGCTCACTGCAAGCTCCGCCTCCCGGGTTCACGCCATTCTCCTGCCTCAGCCTCCTGAGTAGCTGGAACTACAGACGCCCGCCACCACACCCGGCTAATTTTTTGTATTTTTAGTAGAGATGGGGGTCTGACTTCGTGACCCACCCACCTCGGCCTCCCAAAAGTGCTGGGATTACAGGCGTGAGCCACCATGCCCGGCCTTTTCTTTCATCTTTAGGCATGCAAAGCCTTATTATAAACAGGTATCGAAAGAGGTAAAACAAATATCTGTTATTATTCCAATAGGGACAGGATCATCATGTTTTTTTAAAAGTATGTCTGCCTTATTTTTCTTCTCACTTGCTCATTATGATTGACTTACCCGAGATTTAGTGATACCTATCAGGAATTTTTGCCAACATCTGACACTTAACACAGAAAAGTAAACCAACAATTCTCCTTTCTTACTAATATGTATCTTCCGTTGTCCATATAACAACTTTGTGGTCAAAACCTTAATATTTTGTTTGACTCTACATCAAGCTCCACACTTAATCATTTACCAAGTCTTACGAAACCATCCTGTCCATCGTTTCCTACAGTTAGCCACTATTTCAAATGGGAAACAAAAGACTGACACTAGTTTCTTTCCTTTCAGCTCTAACCAAAACTCGCAGCCTCCCTTCTGAGATCTGAAAGAAAAAGACAGCAGGGGAAAGGAAGAGAAGCTACCAAAGAAGGGAAACAGTAGTATAAAATGTGTTCTGATATTGTTTATACCACACATTAAGTAGAGAGTAGGACCAAGCCATTTAAAAAATTGTGCCATATACAGGAGAATCACTTGAACCTGGGAGGTGGAGGTTGCAGTGAGCTGAGATTGTGTCACTGCACTCCAGTCTAGGTGACAGAGCGAGACTCCATCTCAAAAAAAAAAAAAAATTGTGCTATATAATGCAAACTGTTAGGGACATGGGCCATGCTGTCCAGATCTACTTGTCCCATTGTTTCTTAGCATTCTTTTTGTTGAGACCCAGTCTCACTGTGTCACCCAGGCTGGATATCAGCCATGCAGTGGCACGATATCAGCTTACTGCAACCTCCACCTCCCAGGTTCAAGCGATTCTCCTGCCTCAGTCTCCAGAGTATCTGGGATTACAGGCGTGCGCCACCACACCGAGCCAATTTTTGTATTTTTAGTAGAGATGGGGTTTTGCCATGTTGGCCAGGCTGGTCTCGAACTCCTGGCCTCAAGTGATTCACCCGCCTTGGCCTCCCAAAGTGCTGGGATTATAGGCGTGAGCCACCATGCCTGGCCTGTTGCTTAGCATTCTTTTTTTTTTTTTTTTTTTTTTTTTGAGACAGAGTCTCACTCTGTCACCCAGGCTGGAGTGCAGTGGTGCGATCTCGGCTCACTGCAACCTCTGCCTCCTGGGTTCAAGCAATTCTCCTGTCTCAGCCTCCCTAGTAGCTGGGACTACAGTCACATGCCATCACACCTGGCTAATTTTTGTATTTTTAGTAGAGACAGAGTTTTACCATATTGGTCAGGCTGGTCTGGAACTCCTGACCTCAGGTGATCCACCTGCCTCCACCTCCCAAAGTGCTGGGATTATAGGCGTGAGCCACCTCGCCCCGCTCTTAGCATTCTTGTGCCTCATTTTCCTCATCTATAAACTGAGGATAACACTGCAGGCTCCCTACCTAAATATCCATCCCTCCTTCCCCTTTATTAACGGAATTTCATTTGGTGCTCTCCCAGCCTCCCTTGCAACTAGCAGTGGCCAGGTAACATAGCTCTCATCAAAGAGATGTTGACAGAAGTCCTTGAAAAGAGATACCCACTGCATTTCTCTCTGGAAGGCAGATATAATGTCTTGAAAAGTTATATTATGACCTTGAAAATGAAAGACATGCTAAGAATAGCGGAGAAAGAAGACAGAATGAGCCTGGGTTCTTGGTGACCTCTCATGAAGATCACACAAGACTGGCCTCCTTATTGAATGGAAGAAAAAAAAACCTGACTTCTTATAATAGGGTTTTCTGTTACACGTAACACAATCCTGATATACCGTTTCAGAGTTACTGAGAACATTATTAAGTGTGATAATGAACATAAAAATGGTTAACACAGGGCCTAGCATATCATAAGCATGTATTTAATGTTGTTAGTTAACACTGCCATTATTAGTAATACTGTTATTATTATTATTATTCCCCATGGCTTCTTTGTTCTCCCCTTTCTTAAGCACAAGCTTTTTCCATTCTACTTCATTTCCACACACGTCAATCAAATTCAGGCAGTCATGACATTACCTCTGGATTATACTCGTGGTATTCTAGTTGTACCTTGAAAGATGAATTGTTTTAGATAGGCAGAGAGAAGGGTGGAGGGCCTAACTGGTGAGGATACCAGAAATTCCATGATTTTCTGGAGGATTAGTGGGAGACAAGGTGGAAAGACAGCTTGGAGCCAGACTGTCAGGGCTTTTCTCTAAGTGGCAAAGGGCAGGCCAAGGAATTTGTAGCGCATTTTCTTGTAAAAAGATTAGGCCCCCACTTGCTTTTTTTCTTTTTTTGGTGAAGTCTTACTGTGTCGCCCAGGCTGGAGGGCAGTGGTGCAATCTCAGCTCACTGCAACCTCTGCCTCCCAGGTTCAAGTGATTCTCCTACCTCAGCCTCCCAAGTAGCTGGGACTACAGTTCAGCCTCCTAAGTAGATGGGACTAAAGGCACCTGCCACCACGCCTGGCTGATTTTTGTATTTTTAGTAGAGATGGGGTTTCACCATGTTGGCCAGGCTGATCTCGAACTCCTGACCTCAAAGGATCTGCCCGCCTCGGCCTCCCAAAGTGCTGAGATTACAGGGGTGAGCCACTGAGCCCGGCCCACCTGCTTTCTTTTAAGAAAGCTGATGATATGATGAAAGAAAAGTCCAAATACCTTCTTTTATTTACTTGGTGGTGTTATTCAGCTTCTCTGGAATTTAGTTTGACTATAAAAAAGAAGTTAAAACAAATGTTCTCAAAGATCTATATCAGTTCTAAAATTCTAAGATCCATGGGAAATCACTGAAATAACAGTATCTAAGCTTGAATTAAGAGCCTCAAATTAATATTAGCTCTGACTTATTCTTCCATTCATTTATTCTTTCTTTCAACAAAGTGAATTTATTTTATGTTCCATACTTTTACATAAGGAACCTTGCTGCTACTTCAAGTCTCACTGGAAGCCAACCTGGATTACCCGTAACAATCAGAATAATCTTCCTCAAACATTTCAGGAATCTGTAACAGCAAGTCTTGGCCCACCTTGCTTTCTTTTCTTTTCTCTTTTTTAAGACAGGATCTCACTGTGTCGCCCAGGCTGGAGTGCAGTGATGCAATCATAGCTCACCGCGGCATCAAACTCCTGTACCTAAGCAATTGTCCTGCCTCAGCCTCCTGAGTAGCTAGGCCTATAGGCACACAATACCATGCCAGACTAATTTTTTTATTTTTTGTAGAGACAGGGTCCCATTACATTGCCCAAGCTGGTCTCAAACTCCTGGGCTCAAGTGATCCTCCCTCCTTAGCTTCCCAAAGTGCTAGGATGACAGGCATGAGCCACTGTGTCCAGCCCATCCTGCTTTCATCCTTTGTCAACAAACTCAGGTCCCTGCCAAGCTCCTCTCTCTCCGGTCTTCTCCATCCTTTCACATCTTACACATGATGCTAGACTCAAAGCCAAGCAGAACATTAATTTAGAAATCAAATGTGACATAATAGTACAAATGGCTTAGTAATAAATACATCATGCGTGTTTTTAAAATAGGTTTATTGTTTTTCAATTATATTTGTAGTGTCAATCATAAGAGAAAATAGAGGAAATGTTTTAAAGAAATAAGGAGGTAACAACATCACCATCCAATGTGAAAAACAGTAACTTCCGGGGATATTTCTTTGCAAGATTTTTGGATGGCTTTCAAGTAGTTGTAATCATTTTGAATAGGTAATTTGTTTAACTTAATGTCATAGTACAAACTTTTTCCATGGTTTTTTTTCTTCAGACTCCCAAATCTCTTTTATTGGGGGTAACGGGCCTCTCGGGGGTCCTCACTGCACAGCTTGTTCATTGGCACTGCTTCCCGACTCCTGGGGCTTCATCACGACGAGCAGCTCGGGCGGGCTGGAGAACGGCTGGATGCACAGGGCCTCAAAGGCGTCGTCTGCCCGGAAGGCCAGCCCCACTGTGGCTGGGGCCTGCGGCCGTGCCGTTTGGCTGGTGAAGCCACACTCGCCCAGTGTCTTGCCATCATCCAAGAGTTGGTCGTCCTTGTACAGCCGCTGCTCGTCGGGCGGCCGCTTGAGGATTCCCTCCACGACGCGCTTCAGCTCGAACACCGTGCTGGACTCCTTGGCGTCAGTGAAGATGGTGGTCTTGTGGCGCCGGATCACGAGGAACACGTCCATAGCGGCGGCTGCCTCTCCCCTCGCTGCGCCGGCGCGGCCGCGCTCCGCCCCGTTCCCTGCAGCCCGCGCGCCGCCCGGCATGCCCCGCGCGGCCCCGCCTCCCCCAGAGAAGACTCGTTTTTCCATGTTCTATGGAACTATTTTATAGCTACATAACATTGTAAGGTTACCATGAAAGATTTAAGACATACTAAAAGATAAAAAGAATAATGGAATGAACATCCATGTATCCCACAGAGTTTAAGAAATAAAACATTATCAGTGCAGCTGATACCCTCTGTGTAATCCTCATTTGCAGCTCCCTCCATCTCTAACATATGTAACGACTTTCTGAAATTTGGTGATTATTCAGCCCATGCATTTCTTTATACTTTTTTTTTTTTTTTTTTTTTTGGAGAGACGGAGTCTCACTCTGCAGCCCAGGTTGGAGTGCAGTGGCGTGATCCCAGCTCACTGCAACTTCTGCCTCCTGGGTTCAAGCAATTCTCCTGCCTCAGCCTCCCAAGCAGCTGGGACCAGAGGCGCACACTGCCACGCCAGCTAATTTATTTTGTATTTTAGTAGAGACGGGGTATCACCATGTTGCCCAGGCTGGTCTCGAACTCCCAAACTCAGGCAGTCCGCCCGCCTCACCTCCCAAAGTGCTAGGATTACAGGCGCGAGCCACCACGCCCAGCCTACTCTTTATACTTTTACCACATATGTATGTATTGCTAAGTAATATGTAATATTATTTGCATGTCTCAAGCTTTATATAATTAGTATCATGAAATGTATAAAGTATTCTACAACTTGCTTTTATTTCCTTCTCAGCATTATGATTATGGAAGTTGTCCATGTTGATTCATATTTGCTCAAATAAATATTTAATAAACATCATATCTATTTATATAAATATATCCTCAAATAAATATATAATAATTTATCTTGTGTTCTCCTACTGTTCAATATTCAGGTGGTTTGCAACCATAAATAATATTTTGACAAATGTCTTTCTGCATAATGTATATTTTTTTTCTCATTTAGGATCATTCCCTAAGTATAGATTCCAGAAGTTAAATTACCAAAAAGCATGAACATTTTTAAGATCCTTGCATATACTTACTGCCACACTGGAGGATTGTACAAACTTTATATTGCCACCAAACATATATCAGTTCCTTGTTTTATCACATACTTAGAAGCTTTGGATGATGTCACTAGTTCTTTCTTTAACTTTGGCTAATTTGCTTAGCAAAAACTGGTATACTCATTTCTGGTGAAGTTGAAATTGAATAACTTTTCCATGTTATCTGTTAATCATATTAACTGCTTTGTCTTTTCATGCCTTTTGCCCATCAGCACTGTTGGAGACAGTGTTTTATCTTAATAGCTTTTTTATGTAACACTGTACTAACTCTTGTCAAATTAGCTACAAATATTTTTCCTAGTGTTTTTGTACCTAGTTTAATTTTTAAATAATGTCTATATGTATATAATTAAAGGGTCTGATAAAAATTCTGTTATGTCAACTTGCTTATATGGCTGGCATACATATAATAGCATAGGACAGTATGATTGTTAAATCATTACTATATCATTAAATTTACAAATGCATATGCTAATTTGAAATTGGCTAAATTTTTTGATTCTCTTAATAGTCTTGACTCATCCAATTCCCAGAATAGCGTTGACGGAACTGCTAAATGTTGACCTCCATGATATTTGTAAAGAATAGGCAGCCTTCAATAGTCTACGGAGAGCTTTCATTTATGTTTTCTTTCCTTCATTTATTTTTATGTCCTTCTAAGAAAATAATTAGCAATTCAAGTTTAAATGACCATTAAAGCTTTTCAAATTGCATTTCACTAAATTGCCTAATGTTAGGAAAATTAACACTCAGTTGCTATTTCTTTATGAATTTCTTCTAATTGAGGAACAGCAGTTTGTACAACTTCTTTTCCTTTTTTTTTTCGGTCTATATGGAGTTTGACTCTTGTTGCCCAGGCTGGAGTGCAATGGTGTGATCTCGGCTCACTGCAACCTCTGCCTCCTAGGCTCAAGCAATTCTCCCGCCTCAGCCACCCAAGTAGCTGGGATTACAGGCATGTGCCACCATGTCCAGCTAATTTTGTATTTTTAGTAGAGATGGGGTTTCTCCATGTTGGTCAGGCTGGTCTCGAACTCCTGACCTCAGGTGATCCACCTACCTCAGCCTCCCAAAGTGCTGGGATTACAGGCGTGAGCCACTGCGCCCGGCCCATTTGTACAACTTCAAAATAAAGATTTGACCTTTAAAAACATTCAAGACATAGGTTGAGTGAATCAGTGAGTCTACTCTGAGAAGAAGAATAAAAATAGGTAGTCATTTATTCACCATTCTCACACCTCCTCTGCTATGAAGAGTGTCCTAGGACTTAGAAGTCTCCTTTGAAGGCTTATGGAATTAATATAGCTGTTAGCGGGTCAAAGCAACTCTCAATCTAACAAGAAATATTTATTGAACACTTGTTCTATGTCCAGGCCTGAGGCAGATGCTGAAAAATACAGGAAGAATGAATAGCAGTCCTTCTAGAAAGAGCAGAAAGGGGAAGAGAATGGTGAAAAACAAAGCTGTAGGTCGGCAAGCCAGGTTATATAATGATCTTTCATGATCTGGTAAAGAATATGGACTTTGTTTCATAGCGATCGACAGCCTTAAAATATTTTTTCTTTTATTTTGCCCATCCCGTAGATCAATAGGCATCTTTAAAATACATGAACATGTTTGGTATCACCTTTGTTATATTTGCAGCACCATGAATCTAATCAAATAATAAAATGTCATTGGCCAGGTGCAGTGGCTCATGCCTGTAATCACAGGGCTTTGGGTGGCTGAGGCAAGAAGATTACTTGAGCCAGGACTTTAAGACCGCCCTGGGCAACATAGTGACACCCTGTCTCTGCAAAAAAAAAAAAAAAAAAATTGAAAAATTGAAAAATTAGCTGAGTGTGGTGGAGCACACCTGTAGTCCCAGCTATTAGGGGGTGGGAGTCGGGGTGAGGCAGGAGGATTGCTCTTGCCGTGGAGGTCTAGGCTGCAGTGCACTATGATCACGCCACTGCTCTCCAGCCTGGGCAACAGAGCAAGACCCTGTCTCTAAAAATAAAAAATAAAATAATAAAATGTCATCATTTCTTCTTGAATAAAAGATGCATATTAGAAAGATAATTCAAAACGAAGTGTAGAAAATGGCCTGGATAGAGGAGCTATGGATGGAGGATGACTACTGGGAGACGGATAACAATAGTCCAGGCAAGATATAGGAAGAAGGTTGATGTTACACAACGTCATGCTATGCACTGCAGGGAATACGAAGCTGAACAAGACACAGCCCCTGCTGTCAAGGATGGATGAATGAAAATGCCAACTTCATGCTTGTTTACCCTAACATAGTCCCCCTGGAGACAGTGATATAGAAAGATATGGATAAGAGAAGATAGGCTTACATTAAAATCCTGCTGAAGATAAAGATTATAGAAAGCGGCCGGGCACAGTGGCTCACGCCTGTAATCCCAGCACTTTGGGAGGCCAAGGCGGGCGGATTACCTGAGGTCAGGAGTTCGAGATCAGCCTGGGCAACACAGTGAAACCCCGTCTCTACTAAAAATACAGAATTAGCCGGGTGTGGTGACACATGCCTGTAATCCAAGCTACTCAGGAGGCTGAGGCAGGAGAATCACTCGAACCTAGGAGGTGGAGGATGCAGTGAGCCGAGATCGCGCCATTGCACTCCAGCCTGAGCAAGAGTAAATCTCCGTCTCACCAAAAAAAAAAAATTATAGAAAGCAATAATTTTTGCTTGATATTTTCAATTTGACTATGTCATTTCCCATGTCTTTATATAATCAATTTATACACCCTGCTGTTTGTGTTTTGGCCAGCCATACAAAACAAGGCAACGGGAACAATGCAGTCAGCAGTTGCCTGGACTTGTTAGCGGATGTGATTTCAGTAACTAACTACTTGCTGACTCAGAGACAGAGGAAAGCAAAAATCTCCTCTCCCTGTTCTGTGGCCAGCCAAGTGATTATGAGGCTGTCAAAGTCCATAGTGATGGGGACTCCTTATAGTGCTCAGCTTGTTCTTTTGCTGTGTCACTGGTTAACCTGGACTGAAGTTTCATTCTAAACATAAAGAGATGGCCGGGCGCGGTGGTTCATGCCTGTAATCCCAGCACTTTGGGAGGCTGAGGTGGGCGGATCACCTGAGGTCAGGAGTTCAAGACCAGCCTGACCAACATGGAAAAACCCTGACTCTACTAAAAAAAATATAAAAATTAGCTGGGCGTGGTGGTGGGTGCCTGTAATCCCAGCTCGTCAGGAGACTGAGGCAGAGAATTGCTTGAATCCGGGAGGTAAAGGTTGCAGTGAGCCGAGATCGCACCACTGCATTCCAGCCTGGGCGACAGAGCGAGACTTCATCTCAAAAAAAAAAAAAGTTAGCTGGGCATGGTGGCGCATGCCTGTAATCCCAGCTACTCGGGAGACTGAGACAGGCGAATCGCTTGAACCGGGGAGGCAGAGGTTGCAGTGAGCCAAGATCGCACCATTGCACTCCAGCCTGGGCAACAAGAATGAAATTCTGTCTCAAGAAAAAAAAAGAGAGATAAATGAATTATGTAAATATTGTCGGGGCTTGGTATCTGGTCCAAAAAGACTAGCCCTCCTTCCGTTTCTCCTGGTCACAGGCTGCATTATTCACCTAATCATTCGGGTGCTCCACAGAGTGAGCTGGAAGCAGAGTTACTGCAGCGCCCTCCCCCAGCCCTGTTAGTCAGCACAAACACCCAGCACAGAGCCAGCCCACAGTAGAAAAGGATGGGATTTGGAACTAGATAGGGTTGAATACGGGCTTTGTCAGGCTGAATGACCTCCTGCAAGTTAGTTAACCTCTTGCAACCACAAGTTTCTCACCTCTAAAACAGTGGTTATGAAATGCCCACACACATGTATTCAAAATAATAGATGTACAGCACCTGGCACCCTCATGCTTTGCTGGTAGAAATGTAAAATGGTGCAGCCACTTTTGAAAACAGTTTGGCAGTTTCTTAAAAAGTTAAACATAAATTTACCATACAACCCAGCAATTCTATGCCTGGGCGTCTACCCAAGAGGAATGAAAACATATGTCCACACAAAGACTTGTGTGTGAATGTTCATAGCAGCATTATTCATAACTGAACTGCAAAAACATTATGCTAAGTAAAAGAAGCCAGACAAAAAAGATGACATATTGTATGAGTCCATTTACATGAGGAAAGGCAAAACTAGGGAGACCTAAAGTCACTTAGGTTTGCCTGGGGCTGGGGAACAGGAGAGGAAGAGCAAATGGGCATGAGAGATCTTTTTGGGCTGATGGAAATGTTCTAAAATTGGATTATGGTGAGGGGTGCACAACCGTAGATCGACTAAAAGTTATTTAATAGTACACTTAAAATTGTGACATTATGTGGTATAGAAATTATACCTCCCTGGGCACGGTGGCTCACACCTGTAATCCCAGCACTTTGAAAGGCTGAGGCGGGCAGATCACCTGAGGTCAGGGGTTTGAGACCATCCCGACCAACATGGTGAAACCCCAGCTCTACTAAAAATACAAAAATTAGCTGGGCATGGTGGCATGCGCTGTAGTCCCAGCTACTTGGGAGGCTGAGGCAGGAGAATCGCTTGAACAGGTGAGGCAGAGCTTGCAGTGAGCCAAGATGGCGCCACTGCACACCAGCCTGAGCGACAGAGCAAGGCTCTGTCTCAAAAAAAAAGAAAAAGAAAATAAAAAGAAAAAGAAAGAAATTATACCCCAATAAAGCTGTTTTTAAAAACCCACCAGCACATAGGAGGCTCTCAATATTGTAGCAAATAGCTGACATTTAGTACGTGCTTATTGGTAAACAAGCACTACTTTAAGCATGCCACATGTGATTTTGCTCAATTTAACTCATTTCTTTTCTTTTCTTTCTTTCTTTCTTTTTTTTTTTTTGAGACAGAGTCTTGTTTGTCACCCAGGCTGGAGTGCAGTGACATGATCTCGGCTCACTGCAACATCTGCCTCCTGGATTCAAGCCATTCTCCTGCTTCAGCCTCCCCAGTAGCTGGGATTACAGGCATGCACCACCATGTCCAACTAATTTTTGTATTTTTAGTAGAGACGGGGGTTTCACCATGTTGGTCTGGCTGGTCTTGAACTCTTGACCTCGTGATCCACCCGCCTCAGCCTCCCAAAGTGCTGGGATTACAGGCGTGAGCCACCGGCTCAAAGCAGTGTTTCAGAAACTTAAGTCTTTCAAATGCCGCTTTCACTATTTTTTTTTCCATAATGGCTACTTACCACCTGTACAGTCAATTGTTAACCTAACGTTTTTATTTAAACCCACTTGGTTTTTAAAAAACTTATAAATGAGGCCAGTGCTGGTGGTTAACACCTGTAATCCTAGCACTTTGGAAAGCCAAGGCAAGTGGATCACTTGAGCTCAGGAGCTCAACACCAGCCTGGGCAATATGGCGAGACCCCCATCTCTGCAAAAAATGCAAAAATTTGCGGCGGGAGGCTGAGGTGGGAGGACTGCTTGAGCCCAGGAAGTCGAGGTTGCAGTGAGCCACGATCGTGCCACTGTACTCCAGGCTGGGTGACAGAGTGAGGCCCTGTCTCAAAAAACAAACAAAAAACCTTACAAATAAAAAACAGATTTTAGGCCAGGCGCGGTGGCTCATGCCTGTAATCCCAGCACTTTGGGAGGCCCAGGCGGGCGGATCACGAGGTCAGGAGATCCAGACCATCCTGGCTAACACGGTGAAACCCCGTCTCTACTAAAAATACAAAAAAGTAGCCGGGCATGGTGGTGGGCGCCTCTAGTCCCAGCTACACGGGAGGGTGAGGCAGGAGAATCGCTTGAACCTGGGAGGCAGAGGTGGCAGTGAGCTGAGATTGCACCACTGCACTCCAGCCTGGCAACAGAGCGAGACTCCGTTTCAAAAAACAAACAAATAAACAAACAAACAAAAAAACACAGATGTCTATGGTAAATGGAAAGTCACTACAGTCACGCGCCAGATAATGTTTCAGTGAACTACAGGCCGCGTATGCGATGGTGGTCACGTAAGATTATAGAGGGGTCTTTCCTTTCTGCTCCCCGGGAGACCTCGGCGTTGTCACGGGCTGCGCCCCCCGGTGTTGCTGGAATTGCAAGAACGAATTTGCACCCCAAGCCTCGGTTCCGCTGGGGGCTGGGGAGTGTCCCTGAGGCCAACATGTGTATCTTTGACCTGGGACGGAAGAAGGCAAAAGCCTTCCCCCTCTGGCCACATGGTGAGATCCCTACCTGGTGTCGGATGAACGCGAGCCGCTCCACTCTGCAGCCGGGGAAGCTGCGCACATTTATGTCAAGCGCACGGTCAAAGTGGTGGCAGGGACGCTCTCACCTCCCAGGGCTTCCCCACCCCGTCCGCGTCATCCTCAATACAAGGTCTCGTCCTGCGCTGGGGCTGCAGGCTCCAGACAGGCCTGTAGGTGCCCGTGGAAAGCCCCCGAGGCCGGGGCCAGGTTCGCAGGGGCTGGGTTGTCAAGTCCGTCCGCACCAAACCGCGGAACACGGAGCACGTGACTGTGCAGGGCCAAGGACAGGTTCCCGGCGCCAGAAGTCCCAGGTGTCGGAGACTGGGCTTTGCCACCTTCGATTCGGATGAATTTGAAGACATGCGGCTGAGAAGCGGCTCATCCCAGATGGCTGTAGGGTCCGATACATCCCCACTCGCGGCGCCCTGGACAAGTATCGGACTCTGAGCTCATGAGAGATTCCACTGTGCTGTCCCCTCCTAATGCTCATTAATAAATCCTACTTCCTGTCAAAAAAAAAAAAAAAAAATTGGCCCAGCGCGGTGGCTTACGCCTGTAATCCCAGCACTTTGGGAGGCCGAGGCGGGCGGATCACTTGAGGTCGGGAGATCGAGACCGACCTGACCAACATGTTGAAACCCGGTCTCTACTACAAATACAACAATTAGCTGGGTGTGGTAGCGGTCGCCTGTAATCCCAGCTGCTGGGAAGGCTGAGGCAGGAGAATCACTTCTACCTGGGAGGCAGAGGTTGCAGTGAGCCAAGATCGTGCCACTGCACTCCAGTCTGGACTACAGAGAAAGACTCCGTCTCAAATAAAAAATAAAAATTTAAAAATTTTTCAAAAATTTAAAAGTTAATGTATTATTGAAGAAATAAAATTTTTAAAATAAATTTAATGTAGCCTAAGTATAGTGCACAGAATGTCCCAGGCCTTCACATCGCCTCACTGCCCACTCATTGACTCACCCAACTTCCAGTCCTGTAAGCTCCAGTCATGGAAAGTGCCTAGACAGGTGTTCCTTTATAAAAAAAAATCTTTCTTTTTTTTTTTTTTTTTTTTTTTTGAGACGGAGTCTCGCTCTGTTGCGCAGGCTGGAGTGCAGTGACGCGATCTCCGCTCATTGCAAGCTCCGCCTCCCAGGTTCACGCCATTCTCCTGCCTCAGCCTCCCGAGTAGCTGGGACTACAGGAGCCCGCAACCACTCCTGGCTATTTTTTTGTTTTTGTTTTTGTTTTTAGTAGAGACAGGGTTTCACCGTGTTAGCCAGGATGGTCTCGATCTCCTGACCTCGTGATCTGCCGGTCTCGGCCTCCCAAAGTGCTGGGATTACAGGCGTGAGCCACCGTGCCCGCCCAAAAAAAAAGTCTTTCATATTGCATTTTTACTGTACCTTTTCTATGTTTAGATACACAAACACTTACCATTGTGTTACAATTGCCTGCAGTATTCAGCACTGTGCGGTATACATGCAGGAAGGTAGCCTGGGAACCATAGGCTATATCATACAGCCTGGATGTGTAGTAGGCTGTGCCATCTGGGTTTGTGTAAGTGCGCTCTAGGATGTTTGAACAATGATGAAATCACCTGATGATGCGTTTCCCAGACATATCCTGTTGTTCAGCAACGCATGACTGTACAGAGTACAGTGAAAATAAGCACGAGGAAGACCAAATGGTCTTAGTTTGTGGATGGATGCTGTTGCCTAAAGAAGGCTTGCTCTCTCTCTGAGTAGGGACAGAAAGGAGGCTAAGCGTGAGAGAGGCGGCTTTGCCATACTAGATGCAATCACACTGGAGACTGGGGTCCACGGTCGAGAACAGAGAAGCGCTTTTGCATTTCCCGCTGTTCCTCGGAGCTGAAAGACTGAGGCCAGACACCTCCTCAGGGCTTATCACGGTGGCCCGCCTGCTCCTGCGGCTTCATGATCATCCAGTCAGAGTACGTGGAAGCGGAGCTGGAGATGCTGGGGATAGGGGTTGGGGTCGGGTGGCAGGTAGCATGACGTGGAGGTTCAGTGAGGGGCCTGGGAGAATTGCTGAGAATGGGATAGTCCGAAAGGCGCGGCTCGCAGCCTGTGGACTGTGAGGGGACCTGGGGAGCCCAGTGTGCACCCCGTAGAGTTTGGATGTGTGTGACCCTAATCGTGACCCCTAGGAATGGGAGCTGAGGGACAGTTGAAGTGGTCAAGCCCTGGTGACCCTCCCATGTCGGGGAACTGCACAGCTCACCAAAAAACTCACCGTCACACTGCCGTGAAAGTCCGAACTCGGATTCCTGGACAAGCGGGCATCAGCAGCCAGGGAGGGGCCGTGCGGCCCAGAGAGGACCACAGGGCATCTCTTGTGGAGGCGGGCATGTGTTCCCTTCCCTGGAGGAGAAAGGAACCTAGAGGGATGCAGGACGGCACCAGGCAAACACTAATTTGGATATGAAATTAAAAATTTAAACGACACTGGCTTTTTCTGGTAACTAAAACTGATCAGATATTTATGGGCTCTGCCCAAGAGGTAGGTAAGAGAAACTTACCTTTCCTCAAGTTAATGGCTTACCAAGAATATGGGAAATATTTGGAAAGAGGGAATAATCTTTCTTCCCTACAATGAGAGAGAGATTGAGTGTATGGAAGGTGGTAGTTAAAGAAAATGAAATATTTCTTTTGCTACTCCATTTGATTCAGACTGTTCAGTCAATTGGGGAGAGAAGGATTAAAACAATTTCAAAAGATTTCATTTTTGTACCCTGCCATTCAACTAATGCCTGTTATTGTAATATCTAAAATTATCTTCGGTATCTGCTATATTTGGGGAAACTCTGCTCTAGGGGAAGTGAAGAGTTGCTCCCGGCCCCACCCTCCAACCCTGGGGTTGCCAGCGAAGGTACTGAAAGATGTGGGGTAGAATGGTGTCTAAACTGTTTCTCTTCTCAATCTTCAGCAACCTTTGTCTATCTTTTATACTTGACCAAAATGACCATTTTCTCTCCATTTATATTTTCCTCTCTTTTAAACCACAGAGCCACCAGCGTTCCAGCTTGTTATTTCCTCTTTCTGTTTTCCTCATTTGCTCTGTTTCTCTTCCCTCTTCCTGATTTCTTGATGCTTGCCTTTCGTTGGTCAGCAAGGGAGAAGTTTGCCCAACAGACTTTACTCTCCACTGACCGTTCTTAGGGCAAAATGAAAACCCCAGGCTGGAGCTGCCCAAGGCACTGTGAGAGGCAGTGCATCAGCTGGGTGCAAAATCTCCCGCCTGAAAAGCCAGGGGTGAAAGCCAGGCTGTGATTTCAGGTTCAGCCTCTTGTTAACTATTCAGCCTTGGGCAAGTCTCAACTTCTTGAATGATGTTTCTCCATCTGCTAGGTGGGATTAATAATAATACCTGCTTCCTAGACTTCTTAGGAAACTCAAATGAGGTGACATGAAAATACACACCATAGAGTTCTAGAAAAAAGTTTCCTTTTATTATTATTATTATTATTATTTTATTTATTTATTTATTTATTTCTAGAGATGGAGTCTCACTCTATCACCCAGGAGGCAGGAGTGCAGTGGTGCGATCTCGGCTCACTGAAACCTATGCCTCTGGGGTTCAAGTGATTCTCCTGCCTCAGCCTTCCAATTAGCTGGGACTACAGACGCAAGCCACCATGCCTGGCTAATTTTTTGTATTTTAGTAGAGACGGGGTTTCACCGTGTTGCCCAGGCTGGTCTCCAACTCTGGAGCTCAGGCAATCTGCCTGCCTTGGCCCCCCAGATTGCTAGGATTATAGGCGTGAGCCACCACGCCCAGCCATGCTGGTGGTTTTTGATGGAACGCCTTTTAAAAAATAATTTTTCTTTTTCTTTACTTTTTTATTTTTTAGAGACAGAGTCTCACTCTGTTGCCCAGGCTGGAGTGCAATGGCAAGATCTCAGTTCACTGCAAACTCTGCATCCTGGGCTCAAGTGATTCTCCTGCCTCAGCCTCCCAAGTAGCTGGGATTACAGATGCCTGCCACCACGCCTGGCTACATTTTGTATTTTTAGTAGAGGTGGGGTTTCACCATGTTGGCCAGGCTGGTCTCGAACTCCTGAACTCAGGTGATCCACCCACCTCCGCTGCCCAAAGTGCTGGGATTATAGGCGTGAGCCACTGTTCCCGGCCAAAAAATAATTTTTCTTTTTGTTTTTTCAGACAGAGTTTAGCTCTTGTCGCCCAGGCTGTAGTGCAATGGCACCATCTTGGCTCACTGCAACCTCCGCCTCCCGGGTTCAAGCGATTCTCCTGCTTCAGCCTCCCAAGTAGCTGGGACTACAGGCATGTGCCACCACACCCGGCTAATTTTTGTATTTTTAGTAGAGACGGGGTTTCGCCATCTTGGCTAGGCTGGTCTCGAACTCCTGACCTCATGATCCACCTGCCTCAGCCTCCCAAAGTGCTGGGATTACAGGTGTGAGCCACCGCACCCAGCTTTTTCAAAAAATAATTTTTCTAATTAAGATATGTGTATATGTTTTAACATCTTTCAGAAACATAAAATTGAATGAAAAGAGTAATTTGCAGAAACACATGCAATGTAATTTATTGTGCATTTTTAAACACACAAAGCAGGACTACATGATGTTCATGTGTGCGTGTGTATATATATATATTTAAACACACAGACAGGCCGGGCATGATGGCTCACGCCTGTAATCCCAGCACTTTGGGAGGCCAAGGCAGGTGGATCACCTGAGGCCAGGAGTTCGAGACCAGCCTGGCCAACATGGAGAAACCCCCTTGCTACTAAAAATATTTAAAAAATTAGCTGGGTGTGGTGGCGGGTGCCTGTAATCCCAGCTACCCAGGAGGCTGAGGCTGGAGAATCTCTTGAACCTGGGAGGCGGAGGTTGCAGTGAGCTGAGATTGTGCCATTGCATCCCAGCCTGGGCGACAAGAGTGACACTCCATTAATAAAATAAAATAAAATAAAATAAAATAAAATAAAATAAAATAAAATAAACAAACAAAGAATATGCTTCTTCTTATCTATATTACTTATATATATGCTTTTGTAATATATATGTGTATATTACATATGTGAGCATATAATTACATATATGCATGCTTTGTGTGTTTTAAAATGCACAATAAATGCATATATATATATATATATATACACACACAAAATAATCACACACACGCACACACATGTGCGTGGGAAAAGTACTTAGAATGGCAGCTCTTGGGGCAGAATGAAAACCTAAGACCAGGGCTACCTAAGACACTGTGAGAGGCAGTGAATCGGGGTACAAAATCTCCCACCTGCAATGGGTAGGAAAAAAGATAGGAAAACATTCTAAATTCACATTAAAGATTGCTCCTGGGGAGAAAGTGCAATGGCACTGGGGAAGGGTACACAAGGGGCTTCAGCTATAGCTATAGTGTTTTATTTCTTTCTTCAAAAAAGGAAATGTGTAAAACAGATATGACAAACTGTGAACAACTAACTGTTCCATCTTGATGGTAGGCACGTGAGTGTTTACTGTATTATTTTCTGTGCTTTTCCCTATTGAAAAAAATGTGTTCTTAAGAAATGTTTTAGGGCCATTTGCAGTGGCCCATAATCCCAGGGCTTTGGGAGGCCAAGGTGGGAGGATCACTTGAGGCCAGGAGTTCAAGTCTAGTCTGGGCAACATAGTGAGACACTTGACCCTTGTCTCTACAAAAAAAAAAAAAAAACCTTTAACCAGACATCCTAGCTGTTCAGGAAGCTGAGGCAGGAGTATCACTTGAGCCCAGGAGTTCAACATTACAGTGAGTCGTGATCAAACCACTGCACTCCAGCTTGGGTAACAGAGCAAGACCTTGTCTTAAAAAAAAAAAAAAAAAAAAAAAAAAAAGTTTCAGCTCAACGCTAAAAATCTGGAGAAAACAAAATGATAAAGGCAATAATAACAATAACCTAACTAAAATAATAGAAATAACAACTATAAACATTTTTGATGTACATACCTCTCATCTTTTGTGTTTATTTATACATACAAGTGCAGTTTTAAAACAATTGAAGCCTGGGTGCAGTGGCTCACACCTGTAATCCCAACACTTTGGGAGGCCGAGACTGGTAAATCTTTTGAGGTCAGGAGTTCGAGACTAGCCTGACCAACAGGGTGAAACCCCCACTCTACTAAAAATACAAAAAAATTTGTCAGGTTTTGTGGCACATGCTTGTAGTCCCAGCTACTCGGGAGGCTGAGACAGGAGAATCGCTTGAACCCAGGAGGCAGAGGTTGCAGTGAGCCGAGATCATGCCACTGCACTCCAGCCTGCACAACAGAGCAAGACTCTGTCAAAACAAAACAAAACAAAACAATACACACACACACACAATTGGATAACTCTATTTTGTGATACTTAAGTCACCTGCTGGCAGCTGGGATAGATTGCCAGTGGCCTAGGTGTCAAACAGCAGGTTGATATAAATAAAACCATTCATACCCCCTTTTATTATGGAAGCTCCTGGTTTATAAAGTTGCTCTTTACAAAAGATCTGCTGTGTAGGGTGTAAATATTTAATTTAATCCACATCCACTTAGGCCTGCCTGGTGTTTGTTTTTCATTTATATTTCACTGTACTACAGAATGTCAAATTCATCTGCCAATTCTCTCCATTCAGTTAAGGGAGAAAAAAAGCAAAATAGTTTGTTGGTCTAGTATAGATACCAAATGTTGAGATGATCAACTACATTTTTCTTTTTTATCTACCTGGTTTAGAATTGTATACATGTCGTCCTTCCACCTTAATAATAGATTAGGGTATTTTTTTTCTCTCCACCCTTTCACTTTTCAGCCACCTCCTTCTTTACTTTGGGTTCAAGCTCAAGAGTTGGTTAAGGTGAAGGTTGCAGTACTCCACCAGTAAAGAAATTGGGGCTTGGCGTCCAGTACCTAGACAAGTCACCTGAAAGTCTAGAACTGCACTGCCCAATACAGTATCCACTAGTTGCATGTAGCTATTGAAGTTAAAATTCATTACAATTAAATAAAATTTAAAATTCACTTCCTTGGCCAGGCACAGTGGCTCATGCCGTAATCCCAGCACTTTGTGAGGCCAAAGTGGGAGGACTGCTTGCGCTCAGGAGCTGGAGACCAGTCTGGGTAATATGTTGAGACCACGCCCCTACAAAAATTAAAAAGAAAAAAAAATTTACTTTCTCAGTCACACAAGGCACAAGCAAGTGCTCAATAGTCCCATGTGACTGGTGGCTACTGTTTTGGTGCACAGATATAGAATATGTCTCCACCTTGGAAATCACGATTGGTAGTTCTGGTCTGTAATTATGTGGCAGCAGCTACAGTTAAGCTTTCCAAATTTCCCACCTGTCTCCTAGTTTTGAAAAAACTCTTGGCTGGGCACAGTGGCTCACGCCTGTAATCCCAGCACTTTGGGAGGCTGAGGTGGGCAGATCACCTGTGGTCAGGAGTTTGAGACCAGCCTGGCTAACATGGTGAAACCCTATCTCTACTAAAAATACAAAATTAGCTGGACATGGTGGCACATGCCTGTAATCCCAGCTACTTGGGAGGCTGAGGCAGGAGAATCGCTTGAACCCAGGAGGCAGAGGTTGCAGTGAGCTAGGGTCGCACCATTGCACTCCAGCCTGGGCCATAAGAGTGAAACTGTCACCTACAAAAAAAAGAGGAGAGGAGAGGGGAGGGGAGGGGAAGAGAGGGGAGGGGAGGAGAGGGGAGGGGAGAGGAGGGGAGGGGAGGGGAGAGGAAAGGAGGGGAGAGGAGGGGAGAGGCAAAACCCTTAGTGACGCAACTCTGGATGAGGAAACTGGGTAATACATGAATGTTGAAGACAGAGCTTTTCAGAGGCCTCTCTGCTTTTCCCTGGAGACTGTTCTTTCTGGTCAGCCACCCAAGCTGTCCTGGCCTACACCTTTGAGCTGTTATAAAATCTTTTACTTATTTTTCCATGACCCACCCAAATGAGAATGTTGTAAAATCTTCAGATAAAGCCCTCACCACGAGACAGAAGTAGATCCACTCATCTAAGCTTCCTTTTATGTTTATTTGTGAAAGAGTTTAGAGGTTTGAGGCAAATGTCATAGAGAATGCAGTTTCATTCTTAAACAAACTTCTGGTTACTGGATCTATGTGTTTCCTTCTTGGAAAGAAAATTAATGGTCAAGTAATAGATGTAGAGTATAGAGAGCAGGAAATTAGCCAATAGGCATTAAGTGACTACCTAAGGCCAGTGAGTGGTCCAGTTCAGAACGACTCCTACTTTTGTAGAGGGCATGCTCTACTGAAAGACACAGCAGGGAGCTATATTGACACTTGCTAATCTTTGAATCAAGGAAAAGCAATGAGCAAATGAAATTTCTGGTGATATGTCTTTCTAAAACCCATGAGACTTCTCTTACAATTCTCCCCATGGTTTCTGTGATCTCACCTAGTGTACCATTATCGAATTTTTCATTAGTTTCATTCTCCCTCTAGATTTTTCCATTTGGCTTTTACTGAGGTGGGCTTTGTGGGTATTCTAGAATGACTCAGTACACCATTTAAACTTTAAATCACCACATTTTATTAGAACATCTATAAAGTATTTATTATTTCAATTAATAAAAGTATGTCCTTTGGAATAATTGCCTTGGGTCATAAGTACAAAGTTAAAAACACTGAGTAAGTTATGTAAAACTATAAAAGCCTTTAGCAGATGACAAATGTGTGCTTTAGGCATTAAGCCATTTTAAATAATTTTAAAGCAGCTTTCACAAAATAATCTCTTACGGAGAGGGCAGCTGAAGAATGATAGATGTTGGCCAAAACTCTCAAAGAAGCCACACTAGGGGCTTCCCCAGAATTGGAGTGAGGAGAAAGTTATGTAAACAAGAGTTGCCATGAAGAGGCCTCTGCTGTCTCTGTTCCCTCTTCCATCGGTGGAACTGGGGAACTGTAAGGAGACGTGCCCTGCCAGATCTCAGATGACTGCCGCGCTGCAGAGGGAGCAGGCAGTCACTAGGGTAACCAAATCTCAAACCATTGAAGTCTTTGGTAGACATGGTCAATACTTGAAATTCTCCTTAGAAGCAAAGAGGCAGCTTATTCAGGCCCCCTAAGACAAGTTTAATCTTATACTTTCAGAGTTTCAGAGGTAAAGGATATCAATCTGTTTCATTTTAATTTAATTTTATGTCTTCTCCTGAATGCCAGGCAAATATTAGCACGGCGTGCTGTCCTCATGAGCTTCTCTTAACTCACTAGGGGCTAATCATCATTCCCAGCTCCTCATCTTTGCCTCTTTGTAGTAGCAATAATGAGCTTGCAAGGGGATCTGGGAAGCCTCTTTGATTTAAGTTAGCCATGCAGTTACTAGTTACAATAGTATCAGTGGTTGAACATATTATTTAGGGTCAGACTGCCTGTATCATAGTCACATGCTTATGAAAAAGCATATTCCTGGACTCCATTGATGACCCAGTGAGTCAGGATCTAGGATCTTTGGAAACAGGTGCCAGGAATCTCCATTTTAATAAGCTTTCCTTGTGATTCTTATATACATTAACATTTAAGATGGAATGGATGGAAGAGAAAAAAGAATTTTTTTCTATGCCTTTTGCTGTGAAGAAACAAGAATAGTCGGAAATTCAGCTAAACCCCTGGGCCAGAATAGAGAAAAATTAACAATTGAGCGATAAAGTCAGGGCGAAAAGCAGAAGTAGAAGAATTTAAACACTGTAAGCACCTCTAAGGAGTCCAATGACTGGGCAAGTCCAGTGACTGAGAGCCCACATGCCTGCCATTTTTCAAGCTAGTCCCAATTTCACATATCATGTTCTAGTGGTGGAGACCATCAGCAGGTATTCATCTTCTCTTTATTTCCATTTCTCATTTGTAAAATAACAACAGAAGTTTCTATCCTATATATCACATAATGTTTTTATAAAAATGGATCAGGCCAGGCATGGTGGCTCATATTTTCAATACCAGCACTTTGGGAGGCTGAGATGGGAGGATTGCTTGAGGCCAGGAGTTCAAGACTAGCCTGGGCAACATAGTGAGACCCCACTCCTACAAAAAAAAAAATTTTAATTAGCCAGGTATGATGGTATGCACCTGTAGTCCTAGCTACTCAGGAGGCTGAGGTGGGAGGATCACTTGAGCCCAGGAGTTCAAGCCTGTAGTAAACTGTGATTGTGTCACTGCACTCCAGCCTGGGTGACAGAGTGAGGCTCTGTCTCTTAAAAAAAAAAAAATAGATCAAATGAGATAATATATGTGAAAGCAGTTTGCAAACTATAAAGTGCTTTTCAACCATCATTAAGTCTAGGGAGTAGTGAATTGTGTTACTCTTTCATTGACTAATTCTTTGTCATTTTGGAAAAATCGGCTACTAATTGGGTCTTCTCTTTAGTGAATTACAGCCATGTCCTTGAATCATGAGTGAACTATATTGAGGCACAATCCATTCATTTATTCTTTGTCTTTGCAATTGAGTTAACAATGTGGTAATTAACACTGATTGTAGAGACACTTAGATAAGATGTGTTACTCAGGGCTCTTCATAAGTTAGATACAATTTAAGTCCTCATCCCTCCGACAATTATTCTTCATGTTCTTTCTTTTCCTTTTTGTTGCTCATTTAAAATTATCTATTTGGGTTCTTAAATAAGTAATACATTTGAAAGAATCAAAAATCAAAAGTATACAAAGCTACACAATAAAAAGCCTCTCTATCCTTCCATCACCTGTTCATCAAGTTCCTGCCTACCCTTTATAGGCAATCACTGTTATTGATTTCATGTGTGTACTTCCAGAGATTTTTTTTTTTTTAATACACAAGCAGAAATAAATATATATCACTCCTCTTTTTACTTTAACATGATAGTAGCATGTATTACATACATAGTCGAGCACCTTTCTTGTTTCACTTAACAATGAATCTTAGAGATCTTTCCACAACAGAACGTAGTTTTCTCAATCTCTTTTACAGCTATAGTAAATTCATTTTATAGACGTGCCATTATTCATTTAGCCAGTCTCATATTCATGAACTTCTAGATGGAGTCCAATATTTTGCTATTACAAATAAGGTAGTGAGTAAACATGAACATTCATTATTTTCCATTTGTGTGAGTATATCTGTATGATAAATTCCATATGGATTATTTTCTAGCCTCTGAATGTTTTGGTTGAATTTTCGGGACAGTTCCCAAGTTGTGCACATCTTTCTTTAATTAGAGAAACCAAATTTGTACACAATACTCTGCCCAGTGCTAAAAACAGAATAATCCGCCCAGTGCTAAATACAGCAGGATTGCTTTTCTATGTTTTTGTTCTTACACATCAGATCTGCCAGAATTGTAAACCCTTTTTAAAAATGGCCTAATGACTGTTGCAAAAAATAAGTTTATTAAAAATAATGATCGAACATTGCTGAATATTAAACATCTGAGCACCATGATTTCCAGTTACTTTACTGCTATTTCATTTTAGACTTTTTTTCTCTTTAATATGTGTGTTCTTTGTTTTGGTTCCCATCTTAATGAATGCAGTGCATCTTAGTCCATTTTCTGTAGCTATAGTAGAATACTACAGACTGGGTACTTTATTTTTTAAAAAATAAGCTTATTTGGCTTCTGATTCTGGAGGCTGGGAAGTCCTAGAGCATGGTGCCAGCACTGGGCAAGGGGCTTTCCATGACAGAAGGCAAGAGAGCAAGCAGGCGTGTGAGACACAGAGAAAAAGGGGACTGAACTCGTCCTTTGTCAGGAAGCAACTCCTGAGATACTAACCCACTCCCCAAAAACAGCATTAATCCATTCATAAGGGCTTGGCCAAATCACCTCTTAAAGACCTCACCTTCCAATACTGGTACACTGGTAATGAGTTTTGGAGGGGACATCCAAACCATATCAGAAGGGTTTGATTAAGACCAGGGCTGCCCAATATACAACAATGAAAGCAATTATGAATAGGGAGTAGAATGGCAAAATATATACATTTTTTCCCCAAGACGGAGTGTAGACCAGGCTAGAGTGCAGTAGTGTGATCGCAGCTTCTGTCTCCTGGGTTCAAGTGATTCTCCTGCCTCAGCCTCCTGAGTAGCTGGGATTACAGGTGTGCACCACCACACCCAGCTAATTTTTTCATATTTTTGTTGGAAATGGGGTTTCGCCATGTTGGCCAGGCTGGTCTATAACTCCTGGCCTCAATTGATCTGCCTGCCTCAGCCTCCCATAGTGCTGGGATTACAGGTGTGAGCCACCATGTCTGGCCAAAATATTCTTTTAACTGTCAAGTGTGTATGGTGGCAAAATGTTCTGAGTTAAAATATTTCATCTCATTATCAGATCATATGTCTCAATTTTAGCTTTAGAAAATATAGTCACCATACAAATACAGGGTATTTTTGGCCCTGGAGTTTGGTAACTAGCCTGTCAGCATCGAAGGGTCAGCAATTCTCAATTGCTTGAGAATTCCCAGTATAATTTACTGTTGATTAATGCTCAATGATTCAAAGTGACTTAGTAGCAGAAAGAAATTACTACTAACTGTAGGATTTTGAGGTATTTACTGAGCATATACAAGCCAATTACACTGGGTTTGTTTTTGATAAGAGGTGAAGCATAAATAATAAAAAGCCGCAAACAGCTTCCAAAGTTCATTTTAACTACTGAAATTGTATGACCACAATTTTCTCTAGGTCTTAGCTGTCCTTTCTTCTCTTTCTTCACTTCCAAACCCCTTTCGCTGGAATTGCTCAAGCAGGGGTAAAAGGGACTTTAAAAAAATATGTCCTTGGGGCCGGGCATGGTGGCTCACGCCTGTAATCCCAGCACTTTGGGAGGCCGAGGTGGGTGGATCATGAGGTCAGGAGTTCGAGACCAGCCTGACCAACATGGTGAAACCCCATCTCTACTAAAAATACAAAAATTAGCTGGGCATGATGGTGTGCGCCTGTATTCCCAGCTACTCAGGAGGCTGAAGCAGGAGAATCACTTGAACCCGGGAGGCAGAGGTTGCAGTGAACCGAGATGGCGCCACTGCACTCCAGCCTGGGCAACAGAATGAGACTCCATCTCAATAAATAAGTAAGTAAATAAATAAAATATGTCCTTGTATTTCCTCAAGGGAATGGTAAAAAAGGAGGGTGAGCCATTTGAGAAACCAAGGCAGAGATCTTGGATAACACATAAAGTAGATGAATGGTGGAGAGCTGATTTTTTGTTTTGTTTTGTTTTCATCAGACACTGAATTTAAATTAGAATTGACACATAACATAGCTGAGTATAGAAAACAACAGAAATCACAATTGAACCCGCTCATCAAAATGTATAAAGAACTAAACAAATTGTCATATAGATAAAGAATCAGATGGCGACCCATCCTTTACTTGTTCTTGAGGGCAGCAATCCTTGGGTCTGCAAGCCCTGCACATTTTGTCACTGTAAATTCAACCTCATACATCCTGAAAGCTTCAATCTTAATTTATCTAGGGCAGCAGCCAAGAGCAAGATTAAAAACAACTACTGCAAGCATAACTTCTCCTTGCAAGGATGGGTTATTGCTCCATATATCAGTCTTTATGACTTGAAACTGTTACAATCTTTTTATTTGGTGATGTTAGCTTGATCTTGTGATATTCAAGTATCACTTATCCTCACCCAATATGTCACTTCTTGACACATGTGCTGTATAGTTTATCTTTGCTGTTCTCTGTGCACTTCAGTGTAAATAATTTCTGTTAGCTCTGAAAGGTTGCACATAGAGTGAAATGTCAGTGATTCGAGGAATAGGCATGCATTTTTGAATAGCTTGTATTAAATATTCAATTGTGTCTGCCTCTCATAGTCTGTTTAGGAGCAAGATCTTACTCTTTAGTTTCATCCCTAAATACTTTTTAGTATGCATCTCAAAGGGAAAAAGAGAATATTTTATCATATAATTACATCTAACATCATTGTTAGATGATTCTCAAGCTGAGTGTAAATTCCATAATATTTTACCATGACCATGTAATTTAGTGTGAGACTACCAGCAAGTACAGGTGACAATGACTCTGGTTTTCTGAAAAGATCTGAAGCAAATCTGGCCATTCCAAAATTAGCAGTATCTGAAGGCGTGATGGTGGTGTTAGTCACCACGTAGTGATCAGCGCCTTGCCTCGTCTGCAGCTCATCTCAAAAAGGAGTGAAATACCACTTGCTACACTGGATCTGAAACAACTCAAGTCTTCGGCAGCCTCCATCATGTAAATGTGACAAGGGACTTAAAAGCTGATGTTGGGATGAATGTTTCTGGACTGCTGGATGCAGAACTCTTTTTATCTCAAAATAGTACAGACATCATCAAAAGTCCCTGTAGGGCAGGCATCCAGGAGCCACTTTGAATGCTGCTGACTGTGCTTTTAAGGAGTTGTGCCAGAAATGTGATCATGAACAACTTCTCATGAGAAGTCGGGATAGAGAGAGCCACATGAAAGGGTCTCCAGAATGTGGATACCAAGTCACTCTTTGAAAGTAAAGCTACTGAGAATTTGCATATACTTTTACAATTTTTTATTTTTATTTTATTTTAATTATTTTGAGACAGGGTCTTGCTCTGTTGCCCAGGCTGGAGTGCAGTGGTGCAATCATAGCTCACTACAGCCTTGACCTCCGGGACACAAGTGATCCACCCACCTCAGCCTCCCATGTAGCTGGGACCACAGGCATGCACCATTACACCCAGCTAATTCTTTTTTTAATTTTTTGTAGAGATGTGGCCCAGGCTGGTCTTAAACTCCTGGGCTCAAGCAGTCCTCCAGCCTCGGCTTCCCAAAGTGCTGGGATTACAGACGTGAGCCACCATGCCTGGCCTACCGTATACTTTTTTCAAGCAATCATCTGCAGAAGTAGTGGTGAAAATGGGGGAAACAGTCATTTCCAACAAATGGACGTAAAATATGTGGTAATGTTTAAGCAGTGTGTGTCTAGTCTAGTACGTTAGACAGCCAGTTCTGAAAGGAGGAAGACCTGGGTTCAAATGCTGCTATTCCCACCTATTTGCTACGTAATGTGAAACAAATTATTTAGTCTCATTAAGCCTCAGAGAGGCCAGGAGTTTGAGACCAGCCTGGCCAACATGGCGAAAACCCATCTCTCTTTTTTTTTTTTTTTTTGAGACAAAGTCTCATGTTGTCTCCCAGGCTGGAGCATTATTCCATAATGCCCAGCCAGAAGCATTATTCTTAATAGCCAAAAAGTGGAAACAACTCAAATGTCCATCAGCTGCTGAACAGACAAATTAAATGTGGTCTAGGCTGGGCACAGTGACTCATGCCAGTAATCCTAGCACTTTGGGAGGCTGAGGTGGGAAGATTGTTTGAGGCCAAGAGTTTGAGACCAGCGTGGGCATAGCTGGGTTTAGTGGCGCATGCCTGTAGTCCCAGCTACTTGGTAGCTGGAGGCAGGAGGGTCGTTTGAGCTCAGGAGTTAGAGATTGCAATGAGCTACGATGGCGCCGCTGCACCATCTTACAGAAAAGACCCCATCTTACAGAAAAGAAGAGAAATGTGGTCTAGCCATATGTTAACAAAAGGAATACTATTAATATTTGTCGATAAAAAGGAATAAAATAGTGATACATTGTACAATGTGGTTAAATCTTGAAAACATTATGCTTAGTGAAATAAGCTAGTCACAAAGACCGCATACTTCTTGATTCTGTTTATATGAAATGTCTGGAAAAGGCAAATCTGTAGATACAGAGAGTAAGATCTGTGGTTGCCTAAGGCTCGGGGAGGGAGCGTTAGAGGGAAATGGGGAATGGTTCCTAAAGGGCACAATACTTCTTTTGGTGTGAAGAAAATGTTCTCAAATTTATTGTGGTGATGGTTGCATAACTCTGTGAATATACTAAAAACCATTGAATTGTACACCTTAAATGGGTGAATCATATGGTATGTATGTATCAATAAAGTATAGTATATGTTAATAAAGCTGTTATATGAAAAACAAAACAAAACAAACAACAAACCAGGAATAGACCTTGGGGTCTCCCCAAACCCCTTTTACCTTGTGAAGCTTTGCCTGAGAAGTAAGCTGGGCTCACTCCCTGGCATTTCTTTTTCTTTTTCTTTTTTTTTAAAGATGGGGCCTCACTGTGTCACCAAGACTAGAGTGCAGTGGTGTGATCTGGGCTCACTGCAGCCTCCACCTCCTGGGATCAATGTTTCAGTCTCCCAGGTAGTCAGAACCGCAGGTGCACACCACTATGCCTGGCTGATTTTTTTTTTTTTTTGTAGAATCAGGGTCTCACTATGTTACAGCCCTCCTGGGCTCAAGTGATCCTCCAGCCTCAGCCTCCCAAACTGCTGGGATTACAGGTGTGAGCCACCACATCTGGCCCTTCTTATATTTCTTAATCAAACAAAAACTATCAATAAAAATGAAAAAACAATATGATATGTTAGTTTGATCTGCATCTTACCTTCAACTCAAAGATTTTCAAATTTAATTTCAAATTTCAAGGTAATTTAAATCTGACGGGTTTCATAAACGCTACTTAATAAGCATATATTCAATAATGCACAGAATTACACAGAGAAGCAAAAAATAAGGATGCTGGGAAGGACATTTAGGAAGCAGGAGGAAAGAGTAACTTGTGGCTAGCCTGGCAGTAAGATCTAAACTAAACTGAGTGTTGGGAACTATAGCCATTAACACTGTCTACTGCCCACTTGACACCCTTTCCCCAACTCCCCCTTCCTATTTGATTTTGTTATCCACCCCTCCCACACTGCTCCCACCCTCAATTCCTTGGGAAGTCCCAGTTGGCTGAAGGCATCCAGCGCATTTTGTTTGCACCCCGTCTTCTTACCTCCGTTCCCTAGTTACTGACTCAGGGGTGAGTACGTGACCCTGTTTAACCAGAGAATGTCAGGACTCCTGTTGGGAAGGCTGGGCGAGAAGCTGTTTTTTCTTCTGGATAATTTCCTGTGCAGATGTAGGATGAGACCTGCAACTATTGTGAATGATCTGCCATCAGCCTGCAGGTGAAGCTTTCCCAGGAGGAGTAAGAGCATCACAGAGCCGTGAGCTGAGGTCCTGACGGAAACCATGCCTGATCCCTGCCCCTTTAGGCTTTTCCAGTTGTGTGGGTCAATAAACACTATTTTCCTTTCGATCAGGTTGAGTAGACATTTCTATTATTTACAGCCAAAAACATCCTGATGAGACAAGTGCTCCCTATAATTCTCATTAATTCATTCTAAATGAGTTAATATCTACTAAGGCGCTTAGGACAATGCGTGGCATGTAGTGAGTGCTAATGAGAGTTATAGTTACTGTCATCAATAAAAGTGTTAGTGTTACAAAATGAAGACAATAATGACTGCCCTGTCTTTTTTTTTTTTTCTGAGATGGAGTCTCACTCTGTCGTCCAGGCTGGAGTGCAGTGGCGTGATCTCAGCTCACTGCAACCTCCACCTCCCTGGTTCAAGCAATTCCCCTGCCTCAGCTGCCCAAGTAGCTAGGATTACAGGTGTACACCACCACGCCTGGCTAATTTTTTTGTATTTTTAGTAGGGACAGGGTTTCACCATGTTGGCCAGACCGGTCTCAAACTCCTGACCTCAGGCAATCCATCCGCCTCGGCCTCCCAAAATGCTGGGATTACAGGTGTGAGCCACCGCACCCGGCAACAAGGTTTTATTTGTTTATTTATTTATTTATTTATTTTTGTGACAGAGTCTTGTCTGTCACCCAGGCATCATCGTGCCACTGCAGCCTTGAACTTGTAGACTCAAGGGATCCTCCCACCTCAGCCTCCCAAATAGCTGAAACTACGAGCGTGCACCACTGTGCCTGGCTGTTATTTTTATTTTTAGTAGAGACAGGTCTTGCTTTGCTGCCCAGGCTAAGCTATTGTTGATAAGATCAAGAAAGACAAAAGAAAAGTGAAACATTACTCCCTCCATTATAAACATAACATATCCATTATAGGAATATTTTTTAAAGAATAAAACAATCACTTATAATCCCATTATCCAGAAAAAAATATGTTGGTTCATTTTCTTTCAGTTGACTTTAAGTGCATAACGGGAATTGTTCTACACGTGCAATTTCTACAGATGCAATTTCTACTATGACTTTTAAAATTTTAACACATCTTATAAGCATTTTTCCATAATTTATTCTCATTTGGATTATTTTCCTAGGATGGATTCCTAGAAATGAAATAAGTGAGTTTTACATGGTTCTTTTAAATATGAAAGGAAATGATGGATACAAAACAAATTTGAAAATTCAAAAGCATTATACAAATATGAGCTTCTCTTTCCCTAAACTTGCACTACAACCATAAATAACCAACCAGAACTACCTACTGTCCTGTACCAAGCCCTTATTATATGCTGTATGCTGAGCTAAACATGTATTTTATCCATTATTCCACTTAGTCTTTCTAAGATGCCTGCTAAAAAGCTGATGATATCCCACAGCTGTCAAGATAAAGGACAAAATCATTGTCCCTTAGGAATCCTCTTCTCTCTCGTCATTCTTATATGGCATCATGCTACTTCCATGTTAATACCCACACAGATGCCTTTGCCTGGCTGAGCACCTGTTCGCCATAGCCACCTTCTTTGTCCAGGTGGCTCGCACCTTTCCAAACTCAGTTAAAGCATATTTTCCTTTGAGAAGTTTTCCCTGTTATCATAACACTTTTAAACGCTGAACTAAGAGCCTTTACTAAATTGAGATTAGGAAGCACAAGCAAAGTATATTGAACATAGTAGGTGCCAAATAAATATTGAATTAATTTTTTTTTAAGAGACAGCGTCTGCTGTGTTGCCCAGGCTGGCCTCAAATCCTCAAATTCCTAAGCTCATGCGATCCTCTCACTCCAGCCTCCTGTGTAGCTGAGGCTACAGGAGTGCTACCACATCTGACTCTTTAATGAATTATTATTACATGAACTTGGTGTAGATATCTCATCAGGAAATGTTGGTTACATTATTAATAAAATACACATTGTCCAGAAAAAGAATGAATTTTCTGGGTAGTTTGTGTTTAGTATGTGAAATATTGTGTTCAGTTTTGGATTCTATACTTTTAGAGGCTGATTGGTAAATAGGAATGTATACAGAGATATAAGGATGGTAAGAATGGAAACAGTATTACAAGTAAAATGGTTAAAGAAGTGAATCTGTTTATTAAAGAAAAGACTTTGTATGGCCAGGCTTGGTGGCTCAAGCCTGTAAATCTCAGCACTTTGGGAGGCCGAGGTGGGCGGATCACTTGAGGTCAGGAGTTCAAGACCAACCCGTCCAACATGGCGAAACCCCATCTCTACTAAAAATACAAAAATTAGCCAGGTGTGGTGGCGCGTGGCTATAATCTCAGCTACTCAGGAGGCTGCGGCACAAGAATCACTTGAACCCGGGAGGCAGAGGTTGTAGTGAGCCGAGATCACACCACTGCACTCTAGCCTGGGCAACAGAGCAAGACTCTGTCAAAAAGAAAGAAAGACAGAAAGGAAGGAAGGAAGGAAGGAAGGAAGGAAGGAAGGAAGGAAGGAAGGAAGGAAGGAAAGAAGGAAGGGAAAGGGAAGGGGAAGGGGAAGGAGGGAAAGAAAGGAAAGAAAGAAAAGACTTTGCGGGTGATAGTGGGGGTGTGCAGAATGGGGTATGACAGCCACCTTTAATTATGTGATGAAGATTAGTTCAATAAAAAGACAAAATGTCCAGCCAATGGAGCTGTGAACTTCTCTGTCCTTCTATTGTAGTAAATGACTTCCACACCAGGCAGAAAGATGACACAAATACCTTCAAACTCTGATGTGGGGCATGTCAAGAAAGCAGTTTTACATCAGCTTTTCTGAAAAGCAAGTACCATGTAAAAATCACCAACGATAAGAACTTTTAGTATAAGCAGCTCCCAGCGCTGAGGTTTTTTTCACCATTATTTTGTATTTTCTGCACTGAAGGCAGAAGAAATTATTCAAAGAAGGACCAAACAAGAATACCAAACAATGCAGTATTACTACAGGTAGATGAGAAAATAGCCAAAACATAGAGGCAGAACAAACCGACTGAAGTACAGGGAATGAGATGGTTTCTTTCAAATAAGGGTTAAGGGCTGGGCGGCGCGGTGGCTCACACCTGTAATTCCAGCACTTTGGGAGGCTGAGATGGGCAGATTGCCTGAGCTCAGGAGTTTGTAGACCAGCTGGGGTAACATGGTGAAACCCCATCTCTACAAAAATATAAAAAATCAGCCAGGCGTGATGGCAGGCGCCTGTAATCTCAGCTACTCGGGAGGCTGGGGAAGGGGAACTGCTTGAACCCGGGAGGCTTGCAGCGAGCCGAGATCACACCATTGCACTCCAGCCTGGGCAACAAAGAAAAACTCTGTCTCAAAAAACAAAAAACAAATAAGACTTAGGAACAATAATAAATGAAGGAAGCTAACTAGGCAGGGCTATATACGAGGACAGTTCCTGCAGGAGGGATTTGCAGCCAGAGGTGGTTTTTCTGCAGAGCTAATGCAGAGCAAGCTTCCAGGCCACTCTTTTGCCCCAGTTTCTTCCAAGGCTGTGGTAGGGACCCTAGCAATCTCATACTATTTCTCTTTAAGAGAGCACCTGACTTATGTAAGTTTTAGGACTTGCAAAACCTGTTTTCAAGCCTGTAAACCAGTTTACCAGCAAAACAAAACTTAGTATATGCATAAGGTGTTTAAAGATTTTTTTGTAGCATTTAATTTTAGACATGCCCACATACCCGGATTGTAATCAGTTAAATTAATATTGTCTTTGAAAACAAAACATACTCTAGGACCAGATTCTTTTCCATATCAAGGCCCTGCTTTGGCATCGAATCTGGGGACCCTGTATTGATTTTAAATACTTGATATTTCTGTCTACTTGACTTATTTGATAAAAGCAGACCCTTGTTTTAGTCTAGATCAGTAGGAGGTAGAAGAAAGGCTTTATAAATGATTTAAATCTTAATTACCTATTAATGTGGTAAACGTGCGTATTATATAAGGTTAAACCTGTTCTGCTTCAAGCAACTGAATTGCTTCCCTCTGAGAAGTGATTCCACCTGCTCAGCATCAGCGGCAAACAGAACACAGAAGCACCCTAAAGAGTTGGGTGTGATGGTACGCGCCTGTAATCCCAGCTACTCAAGAGACTGAAGCGGGAGGATCCCTGAAGTCCAAGGAGTTCGAGGCTGTATTGTGTCATGATCATGCCAGTGATAGCCACAGCACTCCAGCCTGGGCAACGTAGTGAGACCTCATCTCCAATAAGTTAAAAAAAAAAAAAAAAAAAGCCCTGGTGTGGTGGCTCACACCTGTAATCCTAGCACTTTGGGAGGCCGAGGCCAGTGGATCACTTGAGCCCAGGAGTTTGAGACCAGCCTGGGCAACATGGCAAAATCCCTTCTCTACAAAAAATATAAAAATTAGCAGACTGTGGTGGCACATGCCTGTAGTCCCAGCTACCTGGGAGACTGAAGTGGGAAGATCACCTTAGCCTGCTAAAATAGAGGCTGCAGTGAGCCATGATTGTGCCACTGCACTCCAGCCTGGGTAACAGAGTGAGACCCTGTCTCAAAAACAAAACAAAACAAAACAAAAGGGAAGAAAAAAAATAAAAAAAAATTCAACCTGAGGCTGATTTTTTTTAAGTGTTCTAAGTAGTAGAGAAAGATGCAACAGCTAAATACATTTTTGACTCCTCTTGAGTCACATTTTTATAAGGACTCTTCTGTTTATTATTAAGCATGTGACTTTACAGACTATCACACAGCCTGAAAATGTAAGCAAAAGGAATGACAAGCCATTGAAACATTTTTATGCATCCATTGAGGGCTGTATCAGACTAATATTTTCCAATATTTGGTAGGGAGTTGGTTAGCATGATGTGATCAGGAGACCATATATTTCTAAGTCAGTAAAACCAGGATTCATTTTCCTTCTCTGCTAGTACTGGTTTTGGCTATTGACAAGTTATTTAACCTCTTTGAGCCTCAGTTTTCTCATCTGTAAAATGGGTTTAATACACATTTTACATCTCAACTGGGTCTCTTTCATTTTCAATTTTTTCCCTTCCACCAGTGCCTCCTTATCAGTGACAAACAGGAACAACAACCAAGTTCTCCACCCACACCCTACAAGAGATACTCTCCTAGTTTTTGCTCTTTCAACGGGGAACTTCTGGGAAGAGACAAGACTGTACTTGTTAGCTCTCCTTCCTCCAAGCCACTTAAACCTTTACATCCTGCAAATAGCTTTTACTCTCTCAAATAAATGACCAGTGACAAAGTTCAATGATCTCCAAGTTCAGTGGTTCTTTCTTAGTTCTCATCCTATTTGGCCTTTTCTAGTTTTCGACTCTATGCTATGGTGACAAATACTGTTTGAACAGAACAGTAATATATCCTTCTGGTTTCTTTCTACCTCTCTTGTTGCATTGCCTGTTGGCTAGCTCATACATTTAACTAATAGCCTTTTGGAAGGTAACTTCCAAAATTCTAATTCTGGCATTTCACATCTCCACCTTCCTCTCATTCCCATAATCTTCTTGTTTTCCCTATTTCTGCCAATGGCATCATCATCACCATATTCTCCCAGGCCCATGTTCAGAGGTTAAAGTTCGCTTTATCCCTCCTTCCTTCTCCTTGACTCTATGCCACTGACTCCCCTACCCAGTGACTGGCCAAGACCATAGACTTTACCTTTTACGACCATCTCCTTTCTAATTCCGCTCCATCTCCCTTAGTTCTGCCCACATTTTCTCTTTCCCCAAGATCACAGTGGGCTCCTAGCTGCCTCCTGGACTCCAGGCTCTGCCGCATCCCTCATGTAGCTCTCACACTCGTTTTTTGCCTAAAAGCCAACTCTGATTATGTTCTTGTCCAAAGGTTTCTATGGCTCCTCAGTATGTTTTCTGTAAATCCACCAACCATCCTGCCTTAATTATGGATTACAAACCCTGGGCTCCAATTAAGTGAAATATGACTGGCATATTCTCTTCCATCATGTTTTTCCAGCGCTATGCCTTTGCTTGCATTGTTCCTTCCATGCTTCTTGTCCTCTCCTGACACTGCATGAACACATCCTGTATAGATTCCCAGGAAACCTCAGATAGCCTCTTCTCTGTGATCCTCTCCTGGTGTCCTCACACAGCTGTAACCAACTTCCTCTGCTCTTCTTAAAAAACTTCCCTTCTCTTAAGCCATTTGTGACTTTCCACCTATTGCTATGGTTATGCGCACCCAGGTTTCAGCTGCTCTGACTGACTGTAAAACTCACTTAGTTCTGTGTTCATTCAGCAAGTATTTTTTGAACACCTGTTAAGCACAACCACTATGCTAGATTGTGGAGGTACAGACACGGTTCTTCCCCTCAAAGGACTCGTGGTATAATTAAGGAAACTGAAAAGAAAAGAAATAACTAATGCTTAGTTTACACATAGTATGACAGAGGTGGGTACATACAGAATGTTACAGGGAGCAAAAAGGAGGTGCACCAAACTCAGCTTTGAAGAAGAAAAGGAGGAGCAGAAAACGTCCTTGAGCAGGTGACACTTGAACCAAGTCTTAAATACTGAGTCAGCTGTGGATGAGGGGGAAAGGCAATCTGGGTAGAAGGAAGGAGATATTTAAAGGCTATCAGCTATAGGCCAAGGCATAGAATTGATTCATATTTATTTCCCATACCACAAGGGTTCTAACACGTATATTAAATCAGGGCCATTCCATTATAAAGTATTCACCACTCTGATTTGCAATTAAAACAACAACAACAGAGGCAATGTATTAAGTTGCCAAAAAGTTATGTTATCCAATTTTTTAATTTCTTTTTTTTTTTTTTTTTTTTTGAGACAGAGTCTTGCTCTGTCGCCCAGGCTGGAGTGCAGTGGTGCGATCTTGGCTCACTGCAAGCTCTACCTCCCGGGTTCACGCCATTCTCCTGCCTCAGCCTCCTGAGTAGCTGGGACTACAGGCACCTGCCACCACGCCCGGGAAATTTTTTTGTATTTTTTTTTTCGTAGAGACGGGGTTTCACGGTGTTAGCCAGGATGATCTGGATCTCCTGACCTCGTGATCTGCCGGTCTCGGCCTCCCAAAGTGCTAGGATTATAGGTGAGAGCCACCGCCCACAGCCTCAATTTTTAAATTTCAAAAGATGACTATCCTGACTTTGTTGTTGTTAAATGTTGTTTCTTTAGTGAGATGGTGGTGATAATACAGTTACGTTTTAATTTAATGCATTATTTGGAAAACAAAACAAAAAACAACTGGTAACTTTGTTATTCCACTTAAGAAGTGTTTTTCACAGCCCATGATATTCAAGAATTAAGTAACCACTATGCCAGAGTAGCAGTTCTCATGAATATTAGTGGGTTAGAATTATCCAGAGAGCTTTAAAAGTGTATACCAACTTCTTTCTTTTTTTTTTTTTTTGAGACAGAGTTTCGCTCTGTTGCCCAGGGTGGAGTGCAATGGCGCGATCTCAGCTCACTGCAACCTCTGCCTCCCGGGTTCAAGCAATTCTCCTGCCTCAAGGCGCCCACGACCATGCCCGGCTAATTTTTCTATTTTTAGTAGAGACAGGGTTTCATCATGTTGGCCAGGCTGGTGTCGAACACCTGACCTCAGGTAATCCACCCGCCTCGGCCTCCCAAAGTGCTGGGATTACAGGCATAAGCCGCTGGGCCTGGTGGAAAAATGTATACCAATTTCTGGAGGTCACCCTAGCACTAGAGATTTAGAATTTCTGACATTGGGTTTTAAAATGTGCCTTTTAAAAATAAACTCCTGGCTGGGCACGGTGGCTCATTCCTCTAATCCCTTTTGGGAGGCCAAGGCAATGGGATCATTTCAGTTCCGAAGTTTGACATCAGCTTGGGCAACATAGTGTTAAAAAAAAAAAAATTAGCTGGGCGTGGTGGTGTATGTGGCTGGAGAATTGCCTGATCCCAGGAGGTCAAAGCTTCAGTGAGCTGTGATTATGCCACTGCACTCCAGCTTGGGCAATAGAGTGAGACTGTCTCAAAAACAAAATAAAAATACACTCCATAGTTGATTTTGAAAAGCATCCTGATTGGGGAGCAATTATCCTAGCCAACTGTACCTAGCCTGAATAGGTATTGGATAAATAAGTATCAAATTAATGTGAGGGTTCTGCTCATGTTAAGTATACATTTAGGAAAATCAACTTTGTTTTTTTTCAACAAGGAAATGCACACATCTTAAGTGTGCATAGAAGAGAGCTGATTTAGGAGAAAGTCTGATTCTTAAGAAGGTAGAAGAAACATGAGGTTATTCTATTTTACTTTATGTTATTTTTATTTTTGTGAGACAAGAGTCTCGCTCTGCTACCCAGGCTGGAGTGCAGTGGCACAATCTCGGTTCACTGCAACCTACGCCTCCTGGGCTCAAGCAATTCTCCTGCCTCAGCCTCCGAAGTAGCTGGGACTACAGGCGCCTGCCACCACGCCCAGCTTTTTTTTTTTTTTTTGTATTTTTAGTAGAGACAGGGTTTTATCATGTTGGCCAGGCTGGTCTGGAACTCCTGACTTCAGGTGATCCACCCGCTTCGGTCTCCCAAAGTGCTAGGATTACAGGTGTGAGCCACTGTGCCCAGCCAGGAGGTTATTTTAGGTCCTTTTGCTTTTATGCATAAAAGATAATAAAATGAAAACATACTACTCATAAGCCTTGGTCACTGACATGAGCATATTTGGAATGAAAAATTATTGAGAATTGCAAGACCAGGTACGTTCCTGTCAGTGTCATTTAATAAAAAGACCGTAACATTTTAAAGTACAGAATGTTGATGAATGGGGCTATCAACTCTTAGTAACGATCCTTCCATAACTTGAAAATGCAAATAAACTTCTTTCAAGACCTAAGTTTAGATTGAAGGCCCTCTAAATTATGTTCCTGTATTTCCTTGTACTATCCCATGATATTAAAGCTCAGTCTTGAAGATACAGTCTCCAAAGCATGAATATCCACGCCACTGAACTCAGATATCTCACTTGCTTTTCCCCGAGTTCAAGGCCCTGATTTTGTAGGTGAGGTAACAGGCCCCAGAGGGGCTGCATGTCCTACCCTAGGCTCAACAACTCAATGAGGATTTAGGTAGTCACTTGATACTTTTCCCACATACTTGCAGATGAACCTGCACTTAGTAATACATGGCTTTACCCTCCTACCCCTTACATTTAAGTCACTTCATGCTTTTCACTATTGTACATTCATTTTAAGTTCAATCACACAAAGTGGTGCAGTGAGACAGGTTTTAATATTCACATTTGACAGAGAAGAAAAGAGAGTCCCAAGCGATGGAGGAACTTGCCGGTGATCATGCGGCTGTGTCAGTCAGCTCTGGCTGCTGCAACAAAATAACAGGCTGGGGGGCTTCAACAACAGGGATTTATTTTTCAGAGTTCTTGAAGCCTGGGAAGTCCAAGCTCAAGGTGCCACTTTGGCCCCTCAGTGATGGACCTCTTCCTGGTTTGCAGATGGCGGCCTTTTTGCTGTGTTCGCACATGGAGGAGGGAGGTGAGGGCTGAGGTTGGGGGTAGGGGACAGAGAGTGTGAGAAAAAAGCAAGCTCTTTGGTGTCTCTCCTAATAAAGGCACTCATCCCATCATGACCTGCTACCTCCATGACCTCATCCAAATCCGATTACCTCCCAAAGGCCCCATTTACAAATAACCATCACACTGGGGTTCAGCGCTTCGGCACACACATTAGGGGTGGGGACAAAATTGGGTCCATAGCAAGAGCCAAATTCATGCCAGTTCCAGAACTAGTATCAGCACCCAAGATAACTGGGTTCAATAACACCGGGCAAACATTTATCGAGGACTGCACTGTGAGGGGCACTGCGGCATGACACACCCAAGTCTTGTCAGTGGCCTGAGAGAGGTATGGAATAACTAGGGAGCGAGTGCCACAGTGGGAAACATCCCTCTGAGCAATCAGAAGCGATATTTCAGCCGACTGAGCCGAGGAACAGTGAAAATGCTTCCAACGGGTAGATGTTGGGGAGAGGACATTGCAGGCGCAGGAAGAGTGTTAGGAAGGGCTGTGGAATGGAAAGGTGTCGTCTTGGAGGAATCGGGCAGAGCCAGTTTACCCACAGGGAACTGGGCATGTAGGGGAGAGTGGTGCAGAGTAAGGCTGGAAAATCCCGAGTTCTTACAGGCGCACTCGTCTACTCTGCGGACAGTCTCTTCCTTTATATTGTCAGCGTCCTGGGGGTAGGGTTGTGTTATGCATTTAGTTGAACCTGAAGGGACTAGTCCAGGTCTCTCAGAAGGCAGTACCTAACTCACAGGCGACTGAAAGGAAACAAGGCCAGCGGAGCCCTGGCGGTGGCGAGGCTGTGCCAATTGCTAAATGGGGCAGCAGGACGTTTTTCTCTAGTGAAGTGGAAATGCCGCGGAGCAGGAAGGCAGAGTAGCAGCTCTCCCGCTAGTGCGTCTCAACCGAAGAAGCGGCGTGATCTCTTCCTAAAACACACGAGGAAGGGGGCCTGGGCTGTGAGGCCGGCGTGGTTCTTGCACCCCTGGTCTCTATCCCTGCCTGGGCAACCGCTGGGAAGGAAGGGTCGGCAAGAGGCCTAAGGACCGGAGGCCAAGCGTGCGGAGCGCGGCCGGGCTCAGAGGCGAGGACCCGGCGGAGAGGCCTGGGCGGAGCAGCGCGGGAGAGGCGCGCCCTGAGTAGGGCTCGGGGGAGGACGATGGCTGCCTCCTGCGGTCCTCCCCCTGCCTCGGGGGACGGCCGTTGGCAGACCGTCCCGGACTCCTAATTCATCCTGTTTTTAATAAAACCATTTCCAGAATCAAAAAGAGGGCGGTACCCAAAGGAGTCTGAAGAATGCCCAGCAGGGGCAGGGGAGCGGGGCGTGCCCGTATCGGGAGGCTGAAGGCTGACGGACCAGCGCAGCAGGGACAGATAACCGCGCCGGGGGGCGGAGGCCAGAGCCAGCCCCGCGCCCGCATGGTTGCGGCCCCAGACCCGCCGCGCGCACGCCCCCGCGCCTGGCGGCCACAGGGTCCGGAGCGGGGGCGGGGCCATCCGCGGCCGGGGGCGGGGCCGGGCGGGGGGCGCGCGGTTGGACCGGGCGGGAGGAGCAGGCTCTTCCATCCCCTGATTGGGTCTGGACCGCAAGGGGGCGGGGTCTTGAGGGGGTTCTGCGGGCCGGCATTGGGAGCCGCAGAAGGAGGGCGTGGTAATATGAAGTCAGTTCCGGTTGGTGTAAAACCCCCGGGGCGGCGGCGAACTGGCTTCAGATGCTTCTGGGTCGCGGTGTGCTAAGCGAGGAGTACGAGTGTGTGAGCTTGAGAGCCGCGCGCTAGAGCGACCCGGCGAGGGATGGCGGCCACCGGGACCGCGGCCGCCGCAGGCACGGGCAGGCTCCTGCTTCTGCTGCTGGTGGGGCTCACGGCGCCTGCCTCGGCGCTGGCCGGCTACATCGAGGTGGGGACCGGGCGAACGCCGGAGAGTCGTCTCCTTCGCCCGCCGGAGGAGCGCGGCCTGCGGGCGGGCAGCGGGGTCCGCGGCAGGGCGGGCCGGGGGTGCGGCGCGGGGGGTCCGGCTCTGCGGCGGGTCTGGCGCACCCTCCCCCGCCCGTCCCTGCTTGGCGCAGTGCTTAGCGCTGGAGGTCGGGCTGCCTCAGCCGCCGCAGAGGCCAAATGAAAGGCGTCGGGGCTGCTGGGGGCGGCCGTCCGCCTCGGCCGCCCCAGCCCCCAACCCGCCCGCGGCGCCGCCACCTCCTCCGGGGACCCAGTGCCCCCGGGCGCCCGCCCCGCCCTCCCCCGGGACAACGCCAGGGCGCTCCTCTCCCGCCGGAGTCCGCGGCTGGGCTCTCTCCAGGGGCGGCCCCGCGCGGACCCCGTACGCTCCCTCGCGCGGCACCGGGGCCTCGGCTCCGGGCCTCCCACCTGCGAGCGGCGGGCTTCGCCTTTGTTGCCAGGTGGACGCGGCCCCGGCCTTCGCGCGCGGCAGGGATGCTGCGAGCCCCGGGGGAGCTCCCGCGCCAGGCCGCCCGCTGCTCCCTCTGCCGCCTGGGGCCGGGGCGCGGACGCGCATTTTTTAAGTGGCGCTGTTTGCCTGCGTCCGTAGACCGAGGAAACCCGCTCTGGGTGCGTTGACCGCTTTCGTGAGGGTTTCAGTGAGTAGGGAAGGTGCCCGCGAAGGCGTGTGAACTGTTGGAAAAATCGTCCTCTTTCGGTGTCAGAATTCCATCAGTGGTTGTGCTTCGAGGTCGCACCCTGAGCATCCCCGCTGCGAGAAAGGCGAAGCGGCTGGGCCGGGGGTTGGGGAGGCCGCGGGAGGGGGCGGGGGCGGCGGGGTCCGCGGTGCGGGCCGGAGCGGGCAGCCTTGGAGGAGCCCTGCTGTGGCCGAGGGAGACGGCGGGCTTGATCTTTACTTCCCTTCTCGAAGTGGTGCTTGAACTGCTGGTCTGGAATGTGTAGTTCTTGTGTCGTTTATTTCTTCTCCCTCTTCGCTCTTTTAAAAATTACAATTGGTTTCTGCATACTTAGCTAATTTCAGAGAGACCTGAAGACTGGATTTGATTGGGCATTAATTGAGAGCTTTCTTTTAAAGACCTCAGGTTTAGAATATATTTACTTCTACAGAATGTTCAAGTATTTCCACGGGTAAAAATAAATCTAATAAAAAGCCTCTCTGATGGAACGGCTTAAAACCTTTGTATTCATCCAGTTTAAAGCTTTGTGACTGCGAGGGTAAGAAAGGAGTTCAGCTTTAAAGAGAAATAGTTAACGTCTATCTACAGAGGATTTTGGATTGCGATTGTTTCAGTGTGTCCACACAATGGTCAGAGTTGTATCTGTGATCCCTGATATGTCGCATGAAAACAGCTAGGTGAGTGAGATGGGGAGAATAAATAAAGGCTTTCGTATGGAAGATGGGACTTCACTAGTGGGTCGGGTGTCAGAAACCATCGTTCACACTCGCACTCCACTTCCCACTGCTATGAGTAATTTGAGGCATTAGTGAATTCACAGTAGAAGACTCAGCAGTTTTAAAGAATTCGTTAATACTTGTGTAGCGGGAAAAAATAATATGAGAATTCGTTGTTGTGTATTAAGTTTGATTGTTAGCCACAGCGTTGTTCAGTTGAAAAGTATGGCTGAAGAAAGTAGGAATTAAACATTTCTGAAAAATGGTTTTATGGCAACTCCTGTTCTTTGGAGCTGTATTTTTGCTCACACTTACCAAATGATCTTTCAAGGGGCCTTTTGTCAAGCTATCAGAATTTTATTCATATGAATATAATTTGATTTTGTTTATTTGCTGTCAGGCAAGGGACTGTCGAAGCTTAATTTAGATGAGAGTGGCCTAAATCAGGATGTCTTTGGGAAGGCCCTGATTGAGATTAGCCAAAGGGATTCTGGCCAAATCCCTGATCAAGTTGCTTGGCACAGAATTATTGATTGGCAGATCTTTAGTGTTGCTTGGTGTTGACTGAATTAATCTCTTACACCTGTTTAAAAAAAAAAGCTCACCTCTGGACTCAGGGTCACTTCCTCTCTTAAATCCGAGACAAGTTCTCCTGTGTGCATGCTCCCATTTGGGACTGAGACAGTATTGTGCTGAAACCCCGCATACTGTGCAGTGGATGACTAGGCTCCTGAGAACCGGAACTTGAGTTTGTTCTGTCACATTTGAAAGAAAGAAGGCCATTTGATTGCCAGTTTTCTGGATACTCAAACCCAAATTAAAGGATGTCAACTGAGGCAGAGTAGAGAAGGCTTTGTGTTGGTGTTTCTGACAGGTGGTATGGGAGGTGTCTAATTGTACCTTGGAGAGAAACCTTGGTGTGCTTCTGATAGGAATATCGTCTTTTTTTTTTTTTTTTGATACGGAGTCTCGCTCTGTCCCAGGCTGGAGTGCAATGGTGGGATCTCTGGGCTCACTGCAACTTCCGCCTTCCGAGTTCAAGCGATTCTCCTGCCTCAGCCTCCCAAGTAGCTGGGATTGCAGGCGCCTGCCACCACGCCCAGCTAATTTTTGTATTTTTAGTAGAGACAGGGTTTCACCATGTTGGCCAGGCCGGTCTGGAACACCTGATCTCAGGTGATCCGCCTGCCTTGGCCTCCCAAAGTGCTGGGATTACAGGCATGAACCACAGCGCCCGGCCTGTTATTTTTATCATAACTATGTTTTAAAAATCTTTTGATAAATACGATAAACTTCAGTTTTATCAATTAGTTCCTCCTTTTGTAGAGGGAATTTGTTTTACCATCTAAAGCCAGGCTTTCCCAGGGTGTAGCCACAAGCCACATGTGGTTATTGAGCCTGTAGGGTGACTAGTGTGACTGAGGAGTGAATTTTTCATTTTATTTAATTTTAATTAATTTAAGTTTACATTTAAAATCTGATTCAGTGGTTGGAAAACTTTTAACTGAAATAATTTGGTTATGCGAATTTACTTTTAAACTGTACATTTTATGAAATCTAAATGTAGATCAAGTATTTCCTATGAAAATTTAGCTTCTGAATTGAGATGTACTGGAAGTATAACATACACATCAGATTTTGAAGATTTAATACAGAAAAATTAAAATCTCAATTTTTGTATTGACTAAATTGAAACAATACTTTAGACATGGGCTAAATAAAACATTAAAATTAATTTCACTTGTTTCTTTTAACTCTAATATGGTTCCTAGAAAATTTAATACTGTGTATGTGGCTCACATTGTATTTCTGTTAGATGGTGCTGATTTAAAATTTTGCTTAAAGTTGGTCCTGCATATGTTTTTATTAGCAGAATTTTTTAATATGTTCCTATATTTTTCCAAATAAAGTCTTGCTAGAAGTTGGCCCGACATGCTCTTAAGTATTTTTGTTAGAACAATTTTGAATGTGTTGATTTTTAAACTTTTTCAATTAAAACTGTTTTACTTAGAAATTAATCACCAGGCACGGTGGCTCACGCCTGTAATCCTAGCACTTTGGGAGGCCGACGTGGGTGGATCACGAGGTCAGGAGTTCGAAACCAGCCTGAGCAACATGGTGAAACTCCGTCTCTACTAAAAATACAAAAATTAGCTGGGCGAGATGGCGTGCGCCTGTAATCCCAGCTACTCAGGAGGCTGAGGCAGGAGAATCTGGGAGGTGGAGGTTACAGTGAGCCGAGATCACACCACTGCACTCCAGCCTGGGCAACAGAGCGAGACTCCATCTCAAAAGAAAACAAAAATAAACAAAAAAAAGAAATAACTTTAATCTTATAAAAACGCAAAAATTGTACAATTTTCTTACCCTTTACTCAGATTCACCAATTGTTAACATTTCTTCTAGTCACATTTGCTTTATTACTGCATTTTTTGCCAAATTATTTGAGAGTAAGTTGCATATGTCATCCCCCATCCCCTTTACCCCTGAGAACTTCAGTATATATTTTCTAAGAGCCAAAGACATTGTCTTACATAGGCTTAGTACAGTCATCAACCTAATGAAATTTAACATTGATACAATACTTGGATCTTATCTGCTGTCGGTTTTCTAGTTAGTTTGTTGACCCAATCATCTTCTTTATAGCATTTGAAAACATGTTTTTTTTGTTGTTGTTGTTTTGTTTTTCTTTTTTGAGATAGAGTCTCACTCTGTCGCCCAGGCTGGAGTGCACTGGCATGATCTCGGCTTACTGCAGCCTCCTTTTTTCAGGTTCAAGCGACTCTCCTGCCTCAGCCTCCAGAGTAGCTGGGATTACAGGAGCCCACCACCATGCCTGGCTCATTTTTATATTTTTAGTAGAGACAGGGTTTCACCATATTGGCCAGGCTGGTTCCAAACTTCTGACCTTGTGATCTGCCTGCCTTGGCCTTCCAAAGTGCTGGGATTACAGGCGTGAGCCTCCACACCTGGCCCCTTTCAAGATTGTTTAATTCTGTTTACCCTTACTAAATTATCAGGCTTTTGGATTTTCTTTCTAAAATAACAGAAGAAGAATTCTATAGGTAGTACATATTCATTGTAAGAAATTTAAAAGTACAGATAACCAATAAGAAATGAAAAATGACCTAAAATCTTATTCCCCAGGGAAACCTTACTGTAATGTTGTATACCCTTCTGTTAATAGATAGGTCATGTACATAAATTTTATAAAAATGGCACATACTGCATATTGAAGCCAGCACCTAACAATGATTATTTCGAATTATGCTAACATGAACTACTCAAAGAAAATAATGTTTTCCTTGTGACAAAAAGTGGGGGTAAATCTTTGTACAGTAATTGTAGTTTCCATGGAGGGGCCAGTTGAGAGAGAATTCTAAATTGCCTATAATTCAATTTTCATGGGTTGATTTTTAGTGAGATAAACTAGATTACCTTGAAGTTTAATTAAATTTAGTGTATTGTACCTTGATTTATGGCCTAAGATGGAAAGTGGACTATGTAGGCACATTCAAGTAGAAATGAGTTCCAGTCCTTTGTGTTAAGTACAACTAATAATTGCTTTTGCTGAGGGAATTTTTCTTACCTAAGCATCGTGAAGTCTTTATTTTTATTTTTTATTTTTTGAGACAGGGTCTCACTCTTACTGAGGCTGGAGTGCAGTGGCACAGCCGTGGCTCACTGCGGCCTCAAACTCCTGGGCTCAAGTGATCCTCCTGCCTCAGCCTCCCGAATATCTAGGAGTACAGTGCATACCACCACATTCGGCCAAGATCTGTTGTTCAAAATGAGATCTTTTAAAACATAACTAATCTATTTTTTTTAAAGATGAAGATTAGAAAATTAGCTGACTTTCATTTGTAATTCATCCTACTAGTATTTATTAAACCTGTTACATGGTTCTGTGCTAGGTGCTAAACAGTACAGTAGTAAAACCAAATGTGGATAGTGCTTTTTACTTTGCGAAACACACTCGTGTATGATTTCTAGGCCCTAACCCCAGAGATTGTCGTTGAGTACCTCTGGGATGCTCAGTTTCGAAAGCTCCCCGGATGATTCTAATGTACAAGGAGAGAAAAACAAAACAAACTCTTCGGGTAATTTATCTCCATAAGTCCCTAACAGTCTGGTGAATTTGGTATTCTTATCCCTACCTAAAAAGGGAGTCGGTAGAGGCTGAGGGTTGAACATCACACAGCTCGACCAGGGGAAGGAGTCTGCCCATCCTATCTAAGCCTACTGCTCTGTCCTGTCAGCGTGGTTCATGTTTCCCTTTTGGATGCAGATTTCTTTTTACTCATGTCTACCTGTCTTTCCCATTACCAAAACCTGGTATGAGTGTTTCCCTTAAAAGGAACTAATTTCATACAAGTTCTGATATATTATGAACCAATGTAAACCATATGGTTAACAGTGACCCTTTGAAGTATGTAATTACAGGGGACTTTGATGTTTTACATTTTCCATTGATTTATTTTTTTCTTTTGCATCATTCAAATGATATTCACTGATTTTTAAAAACTTTTTGGGCCTTTCTGTTTGTTTGTTTTGAGACCGAGTCTCACTCTGTCATCTAGGCTGGAGTGCAGTGGTGCCATCTTGGCTCACTGCAACTTCCGCCTCCTGGGTTCAAGCGATTCTCGTGCCTCATCCTCCTGCGTAGCTGGGATTACAGGTGTGCGCCACCATGCCCGGCTAATTTTTATATTTTTAGTAGAGACAAGGTTTCACCATGTTGGCCAGGCTGGTCTCGAACTCCTGACCTCAAGCAATCCAGCCGCCTCAGCCTCCCAAAGTGCTGGGATTACAGGCATGAGCCACCGCGGGCCCAGCTCTTTTGCGTCTTTTTATATTATGTGCAAGTTCTCTTTTTTTAGTAGTAAGTTGTGTCATTTTTGTATTCTGACCTAAAGTTTTAAGAAAAGAAGTTACGGTTCCCTGTAGAGATTTTTATCAAAATCAAGGTGTGGGATTATTTGGAAGAGAGAAGGCTGCCAGCACCAGATACTCAATCAGTGGCCAGTGACCAGTGTGATGGGGGTAAGATTGTGGTCCAGAAAAAAACTATTTTGTGTGTGGAGTGGGGCACCTAAAAGGTTGCTTAATTGAGCTGTCCCCACCGCCTTCCTACCCTGCCTTCCTTGGGCACACTCCCCAGTGGTTGTGGAATTAACTCCAGGGACATGCTCTGATACGATAATGTCCAGAGGAGGAAGAGATAGTCTCTTCCTGTATATCTCCTTTTAAGAGTGAAGAAACCTTTCTCAAAGCCCACCAGCATAAGACCCCTCAGATGTCACTGGATAGAAGTGTATCAGATGCTTCTAGCCAAAGCAAGCCTTGGCAAGGGGAATGGTACTGCCTCCACAGGCTTTGACTTCTCAGGGCCTGCTTTCGGAAGCATGTGGCCAGGAGGAGGAGGGTGCAGCCTCGAATCAGGTTGGGCTTATCAGATGGTGATACCTCTTACTAAAAAGAAAAATTTGGGCCTGGTTGGAAAAGAAAGCTGTGGATGTTGGTGAGAACCCAGTGTCTGCTACAGGGGCATTCCCTGTCTGGGAAGTTATGTAGCTGGGATGGCTGAAAGAGAAAGAAGTAATTTCTTCTGAAGAAATTATCTGTGGGTTAAAAGTTAGCTGGCAAAATGGAGACATCTGAGACATCACAATGCATTTGTTAGATCTGGGATAATGCTATCATTTTAAAGGGATAATGCTATCCAGAAGAGAATGACTGGAATGGTGAAGAATGTGAAAAATTTGACATGACAGGTGAGTGGACTGTGAGGGAGGTATTTCGCCTAGATAAGAAAATGTGACATTAGTGGTGGTAGTAAGGATCGTTAGTATTTTCACATATTTTATGCTTTGTCTCTGGAAGGCTAAACATGTAACTTGCTTAGGCTGAAGCAGGCTTTTTACCCGGAGAGGTGAACTATTAGAGCTTTTATTTTACTCCCTTTAATTATGAGCATTCCCCACATAGGATAGTTAAACATGTAAAACAGACCCTTATGTCCAGCCCCCAGTTTTGTTGAATCTTAACATTTCTCATGTATGTTTTAGCCTTAAAAAAAAAAAAAAAACCCACTGGATACAGAAATATAACATTACCAATAAAAGCCTCATTTGAACTTTCCAGAAGTAACTCTTGAATTAGGAGTTTACATTTCCATTCATATTTTCATTACATTTGCTTAGGCTGTTATTAGAGTTGTAACATATTTATCAACACATAGTGTTAGTTATCTGTGCATACTGTGATGATTTTAGAAGGTAAGAATGTCAAGCTGTTTGAACTGAAAGTAAAGATAGCCCCTTATCAGGAAAGTGGCAGCCACCCTTGCTGCTTCTACCCACTATTGAAAGCCCTTGAGTATTTTTGAGCTTTTCAAAATTTAAAAGTACACAAAAGAAAAAAAAAGCTCAGTGTGTTTTTGTAAATGAAACACTTGTGTAACTACCACTGAGGTCAAGAAATAAAACATGGCCAGTATCTCCTTTCCTTCCTTGCTCAGGAGTAACTGCTCCTCTGACTTTATGGTATCACTTTTTGTATTTCCTTATAGTATTACCTCCCATGCATTCGTCCCTAAACACTGTAGTTCAGTTTTTCTTTCTTTCTTTTTTTTTTTTTTAGCTTCATATAAGTGGAATCATTCCATATGTATTTTTATGCATTTGGTCTCATTCACTAGACACATTTTTGACAGCCACGTGCATTGAGTGTAGCTGTGGCTCACTCATTTCCGTTGCTGCATAGTACTCCATTATATGAATAAACCACGCAGTTTGTTCTGCTGTTGATGGACGTTTGAGTTGTTTCCACTTTGAGGTTATTAAGATAATGCTGTTCTCTCTGTGGTTTGCCTTTTCACTCTCTTAGTGCTGTCTTTTGAAGAAGTTCTTAATTTTAATGTCTAATTTTTTAGTCTTGTCTTTTTTTTTTTTTGTTATGGTAGGTGCTTTTTGTATCCTGTTTGAGAAGTCTTTTCCTACCCTGAGGATATAATGATAGTCTCCTATATTGTCAATGGGGAACTTTGTTGTTTTGCCTTTCGCTTTTGGAGCTATAATTTATCTGGATTTTTGTGTAGAGGTGAAGTTAAGGGCCATTTCATTTCTGTTTTTTTCCTTATGGATATCTGGCCTGCACCATTTATTGTCAAGGTCATCCTTTCCCTTCTGCTCGGCTCTGTCACCCTTGTAATCAAGTATCTCCCTGTGTGTGAATCTGTTCCTGGGTTCTCCCTTCTATTCCATTGGTCTCTTTGTTTATCCTTGCACCAACTCCACATTGTCTTAATTATTATATAATAAGATTTTATATTTAGTAGATCAAGCCCTTCTACCTTGCTCGTCTTGAATAGCATCTTAGCTCTTCCCTTAACCTTTTTCTTTTCACATAAATTTGCCACATTTTACCAAAACAGCTTCTTGTTAGAATTTTGATTTTGCTTTGGGTCTATAGTTTAATTGGGGGAAAATTGACATTTTTCAAATACCGAGTTTTCCAATCCGGGAACATGACATGTATTTTATTTATTTATTTATTTATTTATTTTTGAGACAGGTTGTTGCTCTGTCATCCAGGCTGGAGTGCAGTGGTACAGTCTCTGCTCACTGCAACCTTTGTCTCCCGGGTTCAAGCGATTCTTCTGCCTCAGCCTTCTGAGTAGCTGGGATTACAGGCACCCACCACCATGCCAGGCTAATTTTTGTATTTATAGTAGAGATGGGGTTTCACCATGTTGGTCAGGCTGGTCTCAAACTCCTGACCTCAGATGATCCTCCTGCCTTGGCCTCCCAAAGTGCTGGGATTATAGGTGTGAGCCTCTACGCCCGGCCCATGACATGTGTTTTATTTAGGCCCTCTATAATCCTGCCTTCAATGTTTGGTAGATTTCTGCATAGAGATCTTGTGTATCTTTTGTTAGATTTATTCATAGTCATTTCATCTTTTTTATGCTATTATAAATGGCATCTTTAAGATTTTTTGTTGTTGGTTTGTGTGGTGGTGAAAAATACAATTGATATTTTTCAGATTGACCTTGTATCCAGTAATCTTGCTAAACATGTATACTAATTATAATAATTTATCTGTAACTTTAAATTTTTCTGAGTATATTCTGTGAATTGTGACAGTTCTATTTCTTTCCATTCAATCCTTGTAACTTTTATTTCTTCTTCTTGCTTTGCTGCCCCAGCTAAAATGTTCAGATAGAAAAGATAATAGCTAGTATCTTAGTCTGACTTCTCTCAGAGGGAAACTGTTTTTGCAATTTATATGATACTCGTAGTTTTTTGGTGGATACCAGATCCTTTATCAGACAAGGAGGAGTTTATATTCTAAGTTTGCCAAAGATTCTTGTCATGAATGAATGTTGAGTTTTTTTCAGACATCTTTTTTTGCCAAGTATAAGATGATCATATGAATTTAATTTTGATAGTGCAGTATGTAGGAAACTTTGCATTCCTGAAATGAACCAAACTTGGTTTGTTTATTTTCTGGATTTGGTTTGCAAAAATTTTGTTCAGGAGTTTTGCCTCTTTGCTAATAAGTGAGTTTGACCTGTAATTTTTCTCTTTTTGTAGTACACTTGTCAAGTTCTGATTTCAAAGTTAATAGCCTCCTAAGTTTTGGGAGAAGAGAGCATTGCCTTTATTACTATTATTATTTTTTGAGACGGACTCTTACCCTGTTGACCAGGCTGGAGTGCAGTGGTGTGGTCTTGGCTCAACCTTTGCCTCCTGGGTTCAGGTGCCTCCTGCCTCAGCCTCCTGAGTAGCTGGGATTACAGGCGCCAGCCACCATGCCTGGCTAATTTTTGTATTTTTAGTTGAGATGGGGTTTCACCATGTTGGCCAGGCTGGTCTCAAACTCCTGACCTCAAGTGATCCACCCACCTTGGCCTCCCAAAGTGCTAGGATTACAGGCATGAGCCACCGTGCCCGGCCAGACATTTTATTTATACAGGTGCTTACAGATTGATTAATTTGAGGTCTAGGCTAATGTGTGTTCCAGACAAAAATTTTCATTCTACCGGGAGCCTGAGGACACTAGCAATCCAGGATCTAACTGTAAGTTCCTGGACTGTGATGACTGTAAGCTGAACTCTGTGGAGTCCTGTCAGTTTCTGATTTATCTTTCTTTTTTTTTTTGAGACGGAGTCTTGCTTTGTTGCCCAGGCTGGAGTGCAGTGGCGTGATCTCGGCTCACTGCAAGCTCTGCCTCCCGGGTTCACGCCATTCTCCTGACTCAGCCTCCCAAGTAGCTGGGACTACAGTTGCCCGCCACCACGCCTGGCTAATATTTTTTAATTTTTAGTAGAGATGGGGTTTCACTGTGTTAGCCAGGATGGTCTCAATCTCCTGATCCACCTGCCTCGGCCTCCCAAAGTGCTGGGATTACAGGCGTGAGCCACCGGGCCCGGCCGTCGGATTTATCTTTCTAGATTCATATGCTTTGAGCTACAAACTCCAAACCTTTAAGTTCTCCAAGTTATTACAAAAAATTTAGAAAATACAGTTTTGACCGAAACAAAAAACAAACCCTCCAAAAAACAAAAGAGTAGATTCCCCCTTATGTGTGTATAACCCGTTTTTTTCTTCATTTAACATATTGAATAATTCCCAGGTCATTACATATTTTGTAACGTGTATAGCTTTTTTTGGGATCGTGCTTCATGGTTTGGGGCTTTTGAACACTCTGCAATTTTAAATGTACAACATTCATCCCTATAGGTATTCATACTGTGAATTTGGATTTGAGTAACTAAACTATTGTATGAACATTTTGAGTTATTGCATAGGGATGTTGCCTACTAGCCAGTGATTGGATATTTGCAGTAGTATTGAACTGTTACTTGAATATTTTACCCTCATTTTATAAGGGTGATAAAAAGGAGGGAAAATGTTTATTTTATTGATAAGCACATGGTGATAACTGGTACTTTTTTGGTGTTTTTCTAGGTAGTTTATTTGAACTTACTTAAATACTCAGTGGGCTCAATTATGTGGAAAAAAATTAAGGAATGCCTATAAAATGCTGGAAATAAATTTTCAAGGGTGTTTTCCTCCCTAAAACACTGGAAGTAATTGGGATCTGATAAATTATTAGCTTGCTAGTAGCAGAATCCCCAAATAACATGCATATGTTTGTAACTTGTTCATGTTTACAGAAATATACCTTATGTGAAAGTAGAGGACTGCCTATTTTGTAATTTATTTGATTCTTTTATAACTGAACATGTATGTTTCTCATTCTTCTCTAATGTAAACAGCATACTGTGGATATCTTTAAAAAAAAAAATCATTGTAGCTATATCCCAAATTGGCATTTAAAAGAACCTCTGGAAAGGACTTGATCAAAAGTGGAAGACTTTGTGGAAATTGGTTCATTTGAGGCTTTTCATAGTCATCATTATTAGCAAACATTTATGGAATTGCCATATGTAGGGCACTGTGACAGAACAAATAACACCATAGCTGAAGGCACTGTGTGGTTCCTAAGATAATATAATAACTAGAAACTTCTTCTGTTGGAGAGATGGTAGTCAACACTTTTCCAGTCTTCTCATACAGATTTTATTAATTTAGCCTTTTAATTTTTATTATTCAAAACTTCATTTTTTGTTTGTTTGTTTCTGAGGTGGAGTTCTGCTCTTGTCGCCCAGGCTGGAGTACGGTGGCACGATTTTGGCTCATTACAACCTCTGCCTCCCAGGTTCAAGCGATTCTCCTGCCTCAGCCTCCTGAGCAGCTGGGATTACAGGTGCCCGCCATCACGCCCAGCTGATTTGTGTATTTTTAGTAGAGACGGGGTTTCACCATGTTGGCCAGGCTGGTCTTGAACTCTTGACCTCAGGTGATCCACCCGCCTAGGCCTCCCAAAGTGCTGGGACTACAGGCGTGAGCCACCTCATCCGGTCTCAGTTTTTAATTTAATTTTCTGACTCTGTGCTTGTGCTTTTACTACTTTCACACTGATTTTCTGCTTGTCAGTAAGGAGAGCACGTTTGATCTGGTCACAAACACAAAACAAATGGAACCACTGTAGGCCCCGATGCCATGTGTTTTGTTTTGAATAACCTCATAAGAACTCCTGGTCTCCCAGCATGAAGCCCTCTAAGTCAGCCTGGGCACACGCCACTGCAGGTGTTGGTGCATTTGGGACAGCCTAGTTTTGTTAGAGGCTGTATTGTAGGAAAGCCTGTGACAGTATGTCAGACTCATTGCCTATAGACAGCATCCCCAGAAAGAGAGAGGGGGGAAGCTTTTCATATACAGATTTTTAAAATCTAGGTTATCTGTTTTCTTACTGATTTATAGTGTTTCCTTCCAGATGTTTTACACGTTAGCCACAAGACGTAAGCATTTTCTAAATTGAATAGCCTAAAGTCTACAGATCTTTTTGTGTATATGGTAAAATATACATAACAAAATATATTAACCACTGAAACTTTTCTTTTTTCTTTTTTTTTTTTTTTTTTTGAGACATGGTCTCACACTGTTGTCCAGGCCAGAGTGCAGTGGCACAATCATAGCTCACTAGAGCTTCAACCTCCTGGGCTCAAATGACTCTCACACCTCAGCCTCCCAAGTAGCTGGGATCACAGGCATTGAGCCATCATGCCTGGGTAATTAAACATTTTTTTTGTGGAGATGGGGACTTGCTCTCTTGCCCAAGCTGGTCCTGAACTCGTGGCCTCAAGCAGTCCTGCCTTGGCCTCCCCAAGTGCTGTGATTGCAGGTGTGGGCCACCAAGCCCTGCCTTAAAACATTTTTTTTTTTGTGGTAAGAACACTTAACATGAGATCTAAATTTTTAAGTGCACAATGCAGTATTGTTAACTGTAGACAAAATGTTATACAGCAAATCTCTAGAACTTATGCATCTTGCAAAACGGAAACTTTATACCTGTTGAATAGCAACTGTTTTTTCCTCCCTTCAGCCTGTGTCAGTGACAGTTCTGTGAATTTGATTATTTTAGATATCCCATATAAGGGGAATCATGCAGTACTTGTCTTTTTGTGACTTGTTTATTTTACTTAGCATAATGTCCTCCAGGTTCATCCATGTTGTTGAATGTGGCAGAATTTACATTTTTTTTAAGGCTGAACAGTATTCCATTTTATGTATATATCATATTTTCCTTATCCATTCATCTCTCAATGGACATTTAGGTTGTTTCCATGTCTTGGCTATTGTCAGTAATTCTGCAGTGAACATGGGAATGCGTATATCTGTCTGGGATAATGAGTTTAATTCTTTTGCTGTATACCCAGATGTGAGATTGATACATCATATGATAATTCTACTTTTAATTTTTTAAGAACCTTCTACTATTTTCTATAGTGGCTGCACCATTTTTTCACCAGCAGCATACAGGAGTTCCGATTTCTCGGCCGGGCGCGGTGCCTCACGCCTGTAATCCCAGCACTTTGGGAGGCCGAGGCAGGCGGATCACGAGGTCAGGAGATTGAGACCATCCTGGCTAACACGGTGAAACCCTGTCTCTACTAAAAATACAAAAAATTAGCCAGGCGTGGTGGCGGGTGCTTGTAGACCCAGCTACTCGGGAGGCTGAGGCAGGAGAATGGCATGAACCTGGGAGGTGGAGCTTGCAGTGAGCCGAGATTGCACCACTGCACTCCAGCCTGGGCGATAGAGCGAGACTCCGTCTCAAAAAAAAAAAAAATGCTTTTTCTGCATCTTTTAAGGGTATCATATGATTTTTGTCCTTCATTCTGTTAATGTGATATGCCACATTTTTTGGTTTGTATGTGTTAAACCATTCTTGCATCCCAGGGATAAATCCCACTTGATCCAGGTGTATGATCTTATTAATGTGTTGTCTGATTCAGTTTGCTAGTATTTTGTTGACAACCTTTGCGTCTGTGATTATCAGGGATATTGGCTTATAGTGTTCTTTTTTTTGTAGTGTCTTAATCCTATTTTGTTGTTAGGGTAATGCTGGCTTCATGGGTGGAAATTAAACACACCCTTGGTAAACAGCAGTCTTAACCATTGAGCCAAAGAAGAAATCAAATGGGAAATTAGATGATGTTTTGAACGAATGAAAACACAACATACCAAAACCCTTGGGATGCAGCAAAAGCACCACTGAGAGGGAAGTTTATAGCAGTAAATGCCTACATTAAAAAATAAGAAAGATCTCAAACAGCCTAATTGTACACCTCAAACTAGGAAAAGAATAAGCTAATCCCAAAGTGAGCAGAAGGAGGAAAATAATTTGCAACAGAATAGAAAAAAAACAATAGAAAAAATCAAAGTAAGAGTTGGGTTTTTGAAAAGATAAGCAAAATTGACAAACCCTTGGCTAGACTAAGAAAAACAGAAGACACAAAATCAGATATGAAAGAGGAGACATTATAATTGATACCATGAAAATAAAAAGTATCATGAGACTATTATGAGCAGTTGTATGCCAAAAAATTGGATAACCTAGAAGAAATGGGTAAATTTCTAAAAACGTGCAAACTACCAAGACTGAATCATGAAGAAATAGAAAACTTGAGCAGATCAGTAACAAATAAGAAGATTGAGTCAGTAATCAAAAACCTCCCAACAGGCTGAGTGCGGTGGCTTATGCCTGTAATCCCAGCACTTTGGGAGGCCGAGGTGGGTTGATCACCTGAGGTCAGGAGTTTGAGACCAGCTTGGCCAATATGGTGAAACGCCGTCTCTACTAAAAATACAAAAAAATTAGCCAAGCATGGTGGTACGTGTGTGTAATCCCAGCTACTCCGGAGGCTGAGGCAGGAGAATCGCTTGAACCTGGGAGGCAGAGGTTGCAGTGAGCTGAGATTGTGCCAGTGAACTCCAGTCTGGGCAACAGAGCGAGACTCCATCTCAAAAAAAAAACCAAAAAACAAACAAAAAAACCCCAAAAAACTTCGAGCTAAGGAAAGCTCAGGACCAGATGACTTCACTGGAGAATTCTACTAAACATTAAGGAAGAATTAACACTAGTCCTTCTCATAGTCTTCCAAAATATTGAAGAGGGAACATTTTCATTTTAACTATTTTTAAGTGTACAATTCGGTGGCATTAAGGACATCCACAACGTTGTACAACCATCCCCGCTGTCCATTTCCAGTACTTTTTCATCCATACAGAAACCCTGTACCCATTAGACACTAACTTTCTATTCCCCTGGATCCCCCAGCCCCTGGTGATCTATGAATTTGCCTATTCTGGGGCTCAAGTAAGTGAAATCATTCAATATGTCCTTTTGAGTTTGGTGTATTTCATATATTTTCAAGGCTTGTGCATCAGAATTCCATTCCTTTTCGAGACTGAGTAATATTCCATTGTGCATATATACCACATTTTGTTCATTCATCTGTTAATGGACACTTGGGGTGTTTCTACCTTTGGCTGCTGTAAACAGTGCTGCTATGAAAATTGGTGTACATGTAGATATGGGAGTCGCTGCTTTCAGTTCTTTCGGATATTTACTAAGAAGTGAAACTGCTGGATCATATAGTAATTCTGTGTTTAAATTTTTGAGAAATTGCCAAACTGTTTTCCACAGTGACTTTACTGTTCTCCAGTCCCACTGACAGTGGACAAAGGTTCCAATTTCTCCACATCCTTGCCAACAGTTATTTTCCTTTTTCAAATAATAGCTATCCTAATGGGCGTGGAGCAGTATCTTATTGTTTTGATTTGCATTTCTCTAATAACTAGTGATGTTGAGTATCTTTTCATGTTGACCATTTTTATATCTTCTTTGGAAAAATGTCTATTGAAGTCTTTGGCCCATTTTCAAATTAGATTGTTTTGTTGCTATTGTTGAGTTGTTGGAGTTCTTTATATATTCTGGATGTTAATTAGATATGTGATTTGTAGATATTTTCTGTCATTCTGCGGTTTGTGTTTTCACTCTCAGTAGTGTCCTTTGATGCACAAAAGTTTAACTTTGATGAATTCCAGTTTATCTATTTTTTTCTTTTGTTGCCTGTAGTTTTGGTGTCATTTTTAAGAAATCGTTATGAAATATAATGTTGTGCAGCTTTTCTCCTAAGTCTTCTTCTAAGCTAAGAGTTTTATAGTTTTAGCTCTTAAGCTTAGGTCTTTGATCCATTTTGGGTTCAGTTTTGTATATGGTTTAAGGTAAGGGTCCAGCTTCACTCTTCTGCAAGTTGCTATCCAGTCTCTGCAACATTTGTTGCATCGCCGTTCAATTGTCCTGGCAGATCAATTGACCAAACGTGAGGATTTATTTCTGGGCTCTCTATTCCAAATGTCTGTCTTTATGCCAATATCACGCTGTTTGATTACTGTAGCTTCGTAGTAAGTTTTGAAATCAGGAAGTATGAGTCTTCCATCTCAAGATTGTGTGATTTCATATGAATTTTAAGATGGATTTTTCTCTTTCTGTGAAAAAACAAAACAAAACCCTGTTGGGCTATTAAGTATTGCATTGAATCTGTAGATTGTTTTAGGTAGTCTTGTCATAACAATACTGTCTTCTAACCCTCAAATGCCATAGAGCTTTAAAGTTAATTATTGTAAATTAGTAATTAACAGAATACAATTAATTTTAGTTTACACTATGGCTTTTGAGTGTAAGGTGTTTGGTGAATTTTATTCTTTTAGAGTAACTGTCATCAGCGTCCTCACTGTCATACCTAGTACGTAACCTAAAGTTGAGGTTGAAGACCTGCAGTCTGCAGGCAGAATGTGACCTGTCCTTGTGTTTTATTTGGCTGTTACCGTTTGACCTTCCTTGTGTCTTAAATTCAAAGTAAATATATCCATTTCCAAAGATCATGGGTTTTAATATAAAAATTCCGCTCTGATTTTAAAGAAATTAGAACATCTGGCAGCAGGGGCTAAGTAGCGGCAGCCCCGCTTCAGTTGGTGAAGAGAGAGCCTGTGGTCTCCCCGAGGGGGCTGAGTATGGGTCTCCATTTTTGTCTTACCCTCTAGCTCCCCATTCCCTGTCTGTGATGTAGAGGCAGTTGAGTTTTCAACCTTTGTTGAAAACGAGGAAAAGAGAACGTTGGTTTGAAATGATCTTTTGTAGTAAATATTTAACACCATGGCAGGTTTCAAGTGAACCAAAAACCACATTTCATAGCAGAATGGCCCTGCGATTGGTTGGACTCCACCCTGCCCCTTATCCTCTTCTGAAGAGGCTTTCTGTGTAATACTGTAGAATGTTTTTCCCTCTAGCCACTTCCTATTAGAAGAATGATTATTTGCGGCTTGATTAGCTTCCTCAGGATCTACATTAAAAAAATATCCTGCTGGGCTATTGTTTTGCAAGATTAATCTTGTGAATTGATAAAAGTCATCGAAACTCAATGTTGGTTAGTGTTGTTTTTAAACAATAGGAATAGTATTCAGGACAGATTAAAATCAGATTAAAATATTTTAAGTATTGCTTTTAAAAGATTAAATACAGAGCACAGACTCAAGCCTGATAAGCTCCCAGCCAAACAGTTTTTACATGTAGTTTTCCGTGTGTATGTGTAGTCAGTGAAGATGCTGAACTTGTCACAAAATGTGGATGCATGAGGCATATTATTGTAACTTGAATTCAGATGGCCCCAAAATTACCCCATTCACTCAGCATAATTGGTTAAACTTGGTCTGGGTGATATCTGTAAGTCATCAAAGGAAGGAATTTTTAGGACAAGGAAGGGATGGTTTGATTGTTCCAGGGGGGAAAAAACCATAAAATTTTAAGAAAATCATTGTTCAGGGAAGGCTGCAAGCACTGGTAAGGAAACAGTTTTCCAATAAGTTAGCTGAAATTGGGAGTAAGAGACCTCTGAAGAGTCTATCTTTGGGAAAATCTCTGACTTCATTCTTGACATGATTGAGGACTTCATGTACAAGGAATTAGCAATGAGAATCATCTAGGCATATAAACTGTAAGGAAATAAGGTTTGTAGAGCAAGCAACACCAGATACTCATGCTTGCTCCAGAGAAGTTTTCCAGGAAAAGCAAATGTCATCTTCTCTCTCTGCTTCACTAACTTTAAATTTTGAGACCTCAGGCAGTCTAGTCCATGAAGAAAACACTCCAGAATGACCGAGATACTTAAGTTTTTAACAACATTTAAAATAATATGAAAAATAAAATAAAATGTTGTTAAAAACTTAAGTATCTCAGTCATAATTTGTGTCCTTTTTTTCTTTTGATATTTGTTCAGAAATAGACTCTCAACTTATAATATTAATAATATACCTGTAGAAAATAGGGACGCCCTTCTTTTTTTCACATTGCACAGTCTCCCCAGGTGGTTCTGCCTAATCTCTGGGCTTAAAATTCTTCCAGCCTGGTAATGAATAGAAAATCCTTACTTCCAGCTCACGTTACCCTCTGGAATGCCCATCCTCTATTTTTGTCTGGTGGACAAATAATGCGGCATTTGGTAAGCTGCGAGTCCTTCCAGTATGATGCCACTCAAAGCTGAAGTTTATCAGTCTCCAATCCTCAGTCCGCTCCCTACCACCCGTCTTCAATTTCTTTGGCTGTTAGCCTTGCCATTCTCCCAGTTTCAGAATTAGAAAGCTGGACTCATTCCAATCCTTCCTTCATGTCCCCTGTCCAAGTATTTCTCATCTGTCGCTTTCCTATTCACACTGCTCCTGCCTTTGTTCATCATCTTTCGCCTGGATGAATGCAGTGGCTTCCTAACTGGTCTCCTGTCTATACTTCATCTTTCCTGATCACACCCTCCTACCTTAAAGTATGCATAGCAGGGTCATGCACACACTGGAAGGAGCCCAAGCACACTTTCCTTGGAGAAGAGTTCTGAAGGCTCAGCCCCTCATCCTCCGTAGCTGTCGCTCTCCTGTGCCAAGTCCGTGCATGCCTGTTACAGCTCTTCTCAGTTGCAGCATGCTCACTGTCTCCGTGTCCTCACCTCACATTCACAGCGTGCACCTTACATTGTAATCCTGTTTCTCTACATCTGGATCCTGTCTCAGAGTATATATGCTCCCTAAATACACATGTTGAGTCTTGTTTACCCAGTGTGTTTGTTTGCTAGAGCTGCTGTAACAAAGATGCCACAAATGGAGTGACTTAAGCAACAGAAATTTATTGTTTCACTTTTCTGGTTTTCTGGAGGCTAGAAGTCCCAGTTCAGGGTGTTAGCAGGACTGGACTCCTTCTGAAGGCACTAACAAAGGGTCTGTTCCAGGCCTCGCTCTTGGCTTTTGGCAGCGTAACTCAAGTCTTCACGTGGCGCTCCCTTTGTGTGCATGCGTGTCTGTCTGTTCACATTTCGCCTTCTCAGAAGGACACCAGTCATATTGGATTAAGGGCCCACCCTGCTCCAGTATGACCTCCTCCCACTTACATCAGCAGTGACCATATTTCCAAATAAGGTCACATTCAGAGGTATTTGGGGCTAGGATTTCAGTAAATGAAATTTGAGGCCCTATTCAACCTATAAGACCCAATGGCTAGTGTGTTGACTGACATAACTGTAAAGTAATCAAGTGAAATGATCTTTGAATAAAGGGTCAGAATTTTATTTTCTTCAAAGTTATGTTTATGACAAAAGCTTATGATCTTGGGAATACTTTCCCATCTCTAGTTTTCCAGTATATTCATAGTAGCTGTTGAATTGTTGCACGTCAAAAGATGCTGGTGGAGTATTCTAGTTGTTCTAGCTCTGTCTTGATGATAGAATGCCACTTAGTTTGCAATACAGTTAACGTATGAATAAACTAACAAAGAACAGGAAGGGAGAGATGCCTATGAAATCTTGAAGATGGCAAACAGACTGAGCCAGCAAATCAGAAAAGGCTGAGACCTCATCTTAGCCGGGAGGAGCCAAGTAAAAGCAACCTCATTTGCAGAGCAAACTCAGATCTGAGAGATAGAAAGCACCAGGGCCTCTGAAGACATGCTGAGGCCCCAGGGGACATAGATGAAACTAAATGTGAGCATTTAGCCCCCTGAATACCCCTCCCTACCTGGCAGTCTAGGAAAAGACTTGAGGTTTACTTGGGGACAGTGGTCCCAGCAGAAGGTGAGGGACTGAGCAGTGAAAGTCTCCCTAACCAGGCCCGGGGCAGAGAACTGACTGAAGGATTCCTCCCTGGAGAGGCAAAGGCCGCTCTTGGCCTTGTGCATGTGCAGGAAACTTCCAGAAACTTCCAACCATCTTCTTAGTGTTCCCTTCTTAAATGTGAATTAGATGGCTTAGGATCACCAAAGACTTCAGGAACACCTTGAACATGAACGAGAACAAAACAGGAAGAAAAAGCAACTTGAAGGCAATGTAGGGAATAGACAAAGACAAGTTCTTACCTCAAAGGAGAGAAGAGGGGGCATAACATCTATGAAGTAATTGTTTGAAATTTAAAGACGTTCAGATAACAAAGGGTTCTTGGAAATTAGAAATGTGGAAGCAGAACTAAGACCCCAATAGAAATCTTCCAGAAGGAGAAAACAAAAAGAAACTAGAAAAGACAAGTAGAAGGTCAATCTAGGAGGTCTAAGAGATAACTAATGAGAATTTCAGAAAGAGAACAGCAGAAACACAGGACTGTGTGTGTCCAGGCCAACAGGGCCACCGAGAGCTCAGGCCAGTGAGTGATGAAAAGAGCACACCAAGACATGTTAGGCTGAAAGTTCAGAATACCAGAGATTGGGAAAATCTTGGAACTTTTATTATTTATTTATTTATTTATTTTGAGACAGAGTCTCACTTTGTTGCTCAGGCTGGAGTGGAGTGGCACGATCTCACATCACCGCAACCTCCGCCTCCCTGGTTCAAGCTATGCTCCTGCCTCAGCCTCCTGCGTAGCTGGAATTACAGGCATGTGCCACCACACCTGGCTAATTTTTTTTTTTTGAGACAGAGTCTTGCTCTGTCGCCCAGACTGGAGTGCAGTGGCACGATCTCCACTCGCTGCAACCTCTGCCTCCTGGGTTCACGCCATTCTCCTACCTTAGCCTCCCAAGTAGCTGGGACTACAGGCACCTGCCACCATGTCTGGCTAATTATTTTTGTATTTTTAGTAGAGACAGGGTTTCACCATGTTAGCCAGGATGATCTTGATTTCCTGACCTCGTGATCCGCCTGCCTCGGCCTCTCAAAGTGCTGGGATTACAGGCGTGAGCCACCACTCCTGGCTGTATTTTTTTTTTTTTTTTTTTTTTTTTTTGAGACGGAGTTTCGCTCTTGTTGCCCAGGCTGGAGTGCAATGGTGCGATCTTGGCTCACCACAACTTCTGCCTCCCGGGTTTAAGCGATTCTCCTGCCTCAGCCTCCCAAGTAACTGGGATTACAGGCATGCGCCACCATGCCCAGCTAATCTTGTAGTTTTAGTAGAGACGGGGTTTCTCCATGTTGGTCAGGCTGTTCTCGAACTCCCAACCTCAGGTGATCTGCCTGCCTTGGCCTCCCGAAGTGCTGGGATTACAGGTGTGAGCCACAGTGCCCGGCCTAATTTTTGTATTTTTAGTAGAGATGAGGTTTTACGATGTTGGCCAGGCTGGACTTGAGTTCTTGACCTCAAATGATCCACTCACCTCGGCCTCCCAAAGTGCTGGGATTACAGACGTGAGCCACCACACCTGGCTGGGATTTACTTCTATATGTAAAAAAACCCAGACCTGCACAAAGGATTAGGAAGATTGGCTTTAGATTTATCAATAGCAGTGCTGAAAGCTAGAAGACCTCAAATTCTGAGGGAAATTATTTCCAGCCTTTAATTTAGCGTTCATCCAAATTATTGACAAGACGTGTACATAAAATAAAAACCTTTTTGGGATCTGTCGTGTTTGAATTTTCCATTCACACACCCTTTCTTAGGAAGCTATGGAGCACTGTGAGCCACTAAAACAGGAAGTTGAGAAAGAGGGAAGTACTGAGTCAAAACCAAAGAAAGGGGAAGGAATTTTCAGGACTCATGAGAGCTGTGCCGAGGCAGAGAGAGTAACTGGTCCAGATGAAGCAGGGAAATGGAGGGCCAGAGGAGGGATGCGTTCGAGAAAGGAGGGACTGAAACCAGTGGGTTAGCTAATGTGTCTGACTACACTGAATTTTACTGATCTTTTCTGACAATTTCAGGGAGAATTGGTAGTCAGTGCAATGCGTGTGAAACCAAGCAAGTAAAAGAAGATGCAGTTGCTTACTCTAATGGGGAAATAGATGCCTAGAAAGGAGTTGTAATCACAGTACGCTTTTATGTTATAATAATGGAGATAGACCAGATGTGTGGTTCACACCCGTAGTCCCAGCTCTTTGGGAGGCTGAGGCGGAAGGATTGCCTAACACCAGTAAGATTCTGTCTCTACAAAAAAGTAATGAAAATTAGCTGGATGTGGTGTGGCATGTCTGTAGTTACAACTACTCGGGAGGCTGAGGCCGGAGGATTGCTTGAGTGCAGGAGTTCGAGGCTGCAGCGACCTATCATTGCACCACTGCACTCCAGTTTGGGTGACAGAGAGAGACCTTTCTTTAAAAGTAATAATTACAATGGAAATAAAGAAGTATTGATTTGACCATGGGACAAGTGGGTGGATGGGTGTAGGGTTTGGCAGTTTAAGAATTAAAAACATTGGAGGATAATATCTGGACTGAAAAGATACAGAAATAAAACATGTTGTGTAGAAATGTGGAGATAAAGAGCAGGTGGAAGGCCTGATAGCTGTGGAAGCACAGTCTCTGCAGAGCAGGCTCCACTTGGGTGGAAGCTGTCCTTCTCGTGTGAGCTCTAGCCGTGTACTGTGTGGCTTCTCAAACTGTGTGCTTGGAGTCATTTGACAAAAATTAAAATTAAGAGAATGGAAACTTGCCATCTTGCATATGTTTTTTTGTCATTTAATTTGTCAACTTTTAGTAGGTCTCCTTGTATGGAGACTAGTACACTGTTGATTTAGAAATACCTGCAGGTTGATACTAGTTTAGCACAATATCTTGAAGAAACCAAGAGCATAGACTTTAGAGTCAGTTGTTTACTTGGGTATAAATGATGAGCTACTGCATGCTAGGGGCTGTTCCCAGGTAACAGTGGTTAGGAAAATACATGAGGCCTCTCCCCTTGACGAAGTCACATTGTAGTGATGGGAGATGGACACTGCAGATCAATGAGCAAGGTCGTTTCAGATTGCTTGAGAGAGATAAAACCTAGAATGGGTTGGAGGAGAAGGCCTTCCACGGAATGCCCCTTTGAGCAGAGTCCTGAGGGTGAGACCACCACACTTGCTTGGGAACAGCAGGGGAAGGCTTCGAGTTCTGGGAGTTCATTAGAATTCAGGACAGTCATCCTCAACAAGAGAGGACAGTTGGCCTTGAGGTGAGACAGACCCTGGCTTGTGACATCAAGGGTGGTGCTGGACTGGAGGGATGCTGGAGTGTGGCAGGGGCTGCATCATGGTGGGCCTTGCAAGCCACGTTAGCCACTCTGAATTCTCTGGAATAGAAGAGCAGTGTGTTCTGCCTTGAGGTGATTCAGAGTGCTGGGTAGAGACTGGATCCTGGAGGGCTCGCAGTGCCCACCTGACAAGTAGTACAGAAGTGCTGTTGAGGCTGGGCCCTGTGGCTCATACCTGTAATTCCAACACCTTGGGAGGCTGAGGCTGGGGAATTGCATGAGACTTGGAGTTTGAGACCAGCCTGGGCAATATAGCGAGACCGCATCTCTACAAAACATTTAAAAATTAGCCAGGTGTGGTGGTGCACGTCTGTGGTCTCAGCTCCGCGGAAGGCCAAGGCAGGAGGATCACTTGAGCCCAGAAGTTCAAGGTTATAATCAGCCGTGATTGCACCACTGTACTCCAGCCTGGGTGACAGAGCAAGACCTTGTCTCTAAAAAATACCAAAAAAGGTGCTGTTGTATTTTACACCATGCAGGTTCATGTGTGCTTACACACACGTTTACATTCCTTTTATTCATTCTTTTTACTCGAGGCTAGCTTTTCCTGCTGTCGTTTATGCATTTATTAGTAGTTAGGTGGTTTGAACCCCAGAAGGTTAACTAATAGCCAGTGCAGCAAGCAGTAAACATACTAGTGGCTCATACTTGCTTTATTACTTCAGTTTTTTAAATTGTTGATAATTACAATAATGCACATGGGCATGGGTCCAAGACAGGAAGAATTATTGTCTGCAAGCAGATCTGCTGTAAGCTGGTAATACAGTCTGATTTACTTTTAAATTTACATGCCACATAAATCATAGGAAAGATGTCTTTTAACTTGCTTTGAATTTGGAAAGGGTAGAGCACTTTCGTGTTTTTGTTATTTTCACGGTTTTAATGGGCATTAGAAGTTAAATTGATTTGTTATATCCAGATTGATATCTGAGTGTTGTGTGCACCTAATAAAATGTTTAGCGGAATGACTATAGAAATTTGTATTTAAAATGTAAAGTTTCTCTCTCCCTGCCTTGTGAAAATCATTTTGGCAAATTGTCATATTTTCTTGTTATAAGCAAAGATATGGGTTATTCACCCAAGAATTTCATGCCTTTCAGCATAGCAGAACCTTAGAAATTTAAGGACTAGGTATGGCGACTCATGCCTGTAATTCTAACACTTTGGGAGGTCAAGGAGGGAGGATTGTTTGAGGCTGGGAGTACAAGACCAGCCTGGGCAATATAGTGGGACCCCGTCTCTGCAAAAAATGTTTGTTCAATTAGCCGGGTGTAGTGGTGTGTGACTGTAGTCCCTGCTACTTGTGGGGCTGAGGTGGGAGGATTGCTTGATCCTGGGAGGTTGAGGCTGCAGTGAGCTCCAGCCTGGGCGACAGAGTGAGACTCTGGCTCAAAAACAACAACAACAAAAAACCCACAAGAAAAACCTAAACCTGTGATTTCCAGTGTTTGGTTTTTATGGAATAATGGAACTAAGAAAAATGTTTTAAATAGATAAGGTTGTTCTTGGTTAATATTACAGAAGAATAATTTTTAAAAAGCAGCTACCTGTTTATTGTTGCCATCATTTTATGAAACCATTTTAATAACAAAAGGTAGAAGATAATGTTAGAATTCAGGACAGTTATTCTTAAGCAAGGACCATTAGCAGTTCTATACCCTTACACGTGGATGTGTGCACAACACATGCACACTAGACCTTTCTTAGGTTTCTCATTTTTCAGGGGGGCCACTGGAAACCTTTTGTAGACCCTGTTAGTCCCCTTAGTGGATGTTGGGGACCCCCTCCCTGCTTTAAAACACTGGCAAAAATAATCATATATATTAAAACATGGATATTTGGCCAGGCGCGGTGGCTCACGCCTGTAATCCCAGCACTTTGGGAGGCTGAGGTGGGCGGATCATGAGGTCAGGAGATGGAGACCATCCTGGCCAACATGGTGAAACCCCATCTCTACTAAAAATACAAAAATTAGCTGGGTGTGGTGGCACGTGCCTGTAATGCCAGCTACTTGGGAGGCTGAGGCAGGAGAATTGCTAGAACCCGGGAGTCGGAGGTTGCAGTGAGCTGAGATCACACCGCTGCATTCCAGCCTGGTGACAGAGGGAGACTCCGTCTCAAAAAAAAAAAAAAAAAAAGATGTTTTCAGTTGCATGAATTTGTTCTCTTATTTTTTCCCAGATACATTAAAGGAAAAGAGATCTAGTGAAGTCAATTTCAGATCGCTGACATTGGTTATTCATGTTTGTGGTTTTAACCTCTTGAAGTCAGTTACAGCATTTCAGCCAAAGCTGGCATGTTGGATAGTTTCTCAACTTAGCCTTGGTAAAATCACTAATTCAAGTGTTTATTTAGTGAAATAGTTGGTCAGAAAAATGGAATATTTTAAAAAGAAGTGTAATTTTTTACAAATACATGAAATACTCAAACTATGCTTAATCTGATTTTTAGTGACTGGCTTAATGCGTATAAAAACAAAGTATATATCATAGAGTACCAGGTCAGCCAGAGGAAGCTTATAATTTCTGAGAGTATTGCCAGGTTTGTGCTCGGATATTCTACAGAAAACCCTTCATCATTTGTATTATTTCTGTCATCTGAATCAATAAGAATGATTTAGAATAAACATATTTTATTATTAATATTTAATGAGTAGTACTTCTGAGTGTTACTTGAAATCATTTCACTCTTTTAAGGTTTAGAAAACATATCCTTCTACATCCCGCCACCCCTGCTCTGCACGTACTAGTCAGCACACTCTTAATAACTGCCTAAGTAATGCTGGCCAATGAGTTCAAATGTTAAGCCCAACTTCACACCATTTAGATCATCTTATATTAATTCTGAGGCCTCCTGCCTTCCTGACCTCTGCAGTTAGCATGCCTGACAAAGTATGAGAAATGCCTGGTTTGCTTTGGAGTCACAGTGAATTCTGACTTAGTGAGGGAGGCCGTCTTCGTTTCTAAGCCATGTTTCTCCTGCATGGGGAGTTTTAGGAAAATAGAGTTCCATCTGTTATAGTGTGAAAAAAAGTTAATATTGTAGGTGTCTCATTTAATAACTAAACTTTGAGTAGCACCCTATTTATGTTGCACAAAAGTGAAAACTAAGGTCAAGAGAGATTAAATAACTTCCATGAGATTACATAGCAAGGAAGCAGAATGTCCATCAGGAAAACCAGTTTAGAAAAATAATTTACATAGTGCTCTTCTGATCACAGAAGTGTTTTGATAGTTGCAGATTCATCTTGACTTCACTTCCGAGTCCCGGAAGCTGGGCTAGAGCCAGGAAGTCAGCAACTCTTGGCCATTTTCTTTTAAATGTATTAAATCATTCATCTAAACGTTTGGTGACTGAATTCCCACAAAATATGAAGCATTAATGCAACCTGCTTTCCTCATGTCCATAGTTAATGTGTAAAGAAGGAATGTGCACTCTTTTAAACCCATTTCATGCCATCCTGGATTTGGGAAGGATGGCCAGTCATGTGGAGACTTTGTGGCCTCTTCCCTTGTGCACCTTGGGTTCAAGCCCCAGTTCTGCGCAATTGCAGCCAGAGAGTGGAAAGAGCCAGCCTGATGATGATGGTGATGCTAACGTGCTTGCTCTGCGGCAAGCATTGTGCTCAGCGCTTCTGCGTCTTATTTTAATCGAATCCTCACAACAGGCCTGAGCCGTCGGTATGTTAATAACCCTGTTTTGTAGATTAAAAAATTAAAACCTGGTAATAATGAAAGCTCCCAATGCTTGAAGAGCGCTTCTATGTGACAGGCACTTTTCAAACACTTAACATGTATTAACTCATTTAAACGTCAGAGCAGCACTGATGTGTAGTTATTATTGTCATTACCTTATAGATGACGAAAGTAAAGCCCAGAGAGGCTAGGTGACCTGCCAGAGTTGGCACAGCCAGTCAGTGATGGAGGTGGAACTCTGTCACGGTGTGTCTCCGCCTTAAAGCCACACTCTTGGTCTTTCTCCCAGGTCAGTAGTACAGTGAGTAGAAGAGTAATGGTTGGCCGAGGCCAGTCCCTAGTGTCTCCATACCCCGTGGAAATAAGTTTCATGGACTTCCTATTTTATAATGGGCAATCAGAAAAAAAAAACAGGGACTGATGAAGAACCTGTTCATTTGAGAATTTCAGGTGTGTAAACACTGTTCTGCACGGTTTTTTTTTACATGAAAGTATTTTATGTATTTGTATATTTTCAAAAAACTTCCCTTAGCTCTCATGTCAGAGACACATACTGAAAGACAGACCTCTATTAAATCATGATGTTTGGCTCCTTACCACTGTAATCCAGACGGACAAATTACCATGTTTCCATAAAAAGCGTTGGAGACAGCCTAAACCATTTTCAATCTTGGAAATGATACCTCATTTATACTTTAATATTTAAAGCTCTAATAAAAGCTGGAGTTATTTGTATAAATTACTGCCTGTGAAAATAATACCTAACAGCCGGCATATGTCACTGTAAGAATAATGTCTTTTTACACTTGGAGTTTTCCCCCTACACCCAGTTCACCAGTTTCTAATTAGAATTAAGCTTAAATGTTAAAAAATCAAAAGACCAAGAATTTTCCATTCATGTAATGCAAACTCTAAAGAATAGGTTTTTTCATTTTACTGCTATACAACCAGAAAATGCTTAACAAGAACCCTGCTATTTTATTAGATAGTGGTTTGAAGCTTCACTTCTCTGCTGCTGAAAAAGATACTCTTAAAGTTTCAAACAGTGGTCACTGTTTGGACAGTAAAAAAAAATGTGGCATTTCTTACACGTTAGGCTCTGGGTCAGAATCGTAATAGTCTTCCAATTGCAGAAAAATGGAATTTAATATGTGTACACATGGGGCTTTACTGTATTAGGATGTGTACCCGTGTGTTTTGTTGTTGTTGTTGTTATTGTTGTTTTTTGAGACGGAGTCTCGCTCTTTCCCCCAGGCGGAATGCAGTGGCGTGATCTCGGCTCACTGCAAGCCCCGCCTCCTGGTGGGTTCATGCCATTCTCCTGCCTCAGCCTCCCGAGTAGCTGGGACTACAGGTGCCCGCCACCGAGCCCAGCTAATTTTTTGTATTTTTTTCTTTTTTTAGTAGAGACAGGGTTTCACCGTGTTAGCCAGGATGGTCTCGGTCTCCTGACCTCGTGATCCGCCCGCCTCGGCCTCCCAAAGTGCTGAGATTATAGGCGTGAGCCACCGCGCCCAGCCCCCTTGGGTTTAGAATAATACACTTTTCAGGTATTGAGCCTGTTCCGATTTTACTTACTAGTTGTGCTGCCTCAAATTGTGTTTTCTCTTTTTGACAGATTAGACTCTTAATATTGAAACAATGCATTCCAGATTGAAATCTAGGCATATAATAAGCAGAATTCAAAAACACTGTATTTTGAACAAATTTTAGACTTTAAAAAAAGTTGCAAAAATACTACAAGAGTTCCCCTGTACTGTAACCGTTTCCCTTAATGTTGACATCTTGCATAACTCATAATGCGATGATCAAAACCAGGAGGTTTGCACTGGCACAACACTGTTAACTGACTTACAGACCTTATTCAAATAATTGCTGCAGTTTTTCCACTAATGTCCTTTTCCTGTTCCGGGATCCTGTCCAGGCGCCTGCATTGCATTTACTTGTCATTTCTGCTTAGTCTTCTCAGATCTGTTGCAGTCCCCGGTCTTTCCTGATCAGCACCCTCAAATGTCTCATTGTGGATGAGATTAATGTAGGTGTCTGATGTGTGTCTCTGCTCTCAAGTAATTGTTTTCCCTTTTGTAGCTAATATCTTTGGGGAGATACCTTGAAAGGATACTAAGAACAGAATTTTTTTTTTTTCACTTCGTTCAGTTTAGTAAATCTTTGGTGAAGGTTCATGAACATAAATTTGTTCTAATTTGTGAACCTTGAAGTACCTCAGCGCTTGAACAAATATGAATGAAAATAATATATAGTATCTTTGTATCTTTTAACAGATGGTCCTTTTTTACTGACTTTTCCTTAAAAAAGGTTTTTGAACAAGAGCGTCGTACCTTTCGCTATCAGTAGCTTGCTAGTGGTAACTAGATGCCTCAAAGGCCTGCTTCATTCCGCGTTTATTAGAACTAGAACTGTGTTACATTGCCTTCGCAGGGTGAAACTTGAATACTCGTGTGTCTCATAAAGCCGGATTCCTTTCAAAGAGACCTGATTCTTCCAGTAGTGGGATCAAACCATGTTCATGGGAAGATGCTCCCTCTATGGCAGGCACTTTCAGAAGCCCTGCAGCCAGATTTGATCCTGGAATAGTAGCTTCAATGAGGGCAAAGATAACTGGGTGTGCACGTTTGCTTTGGAGTGAGAGGACTGCCTGGTCCTGAGGGCTTTGTGAAGGGAGGTAGGCTTCGATGGGCCCAGGAGTTGCATCACTTGAGGTGATTAAAGGCCCTGATTTAAAGTAGGTTGAGACTTAGATTTATTTAGATTTACATATTTATTTCCTTAAGCCATTTCAGGTTTTCGACCAAGTTACTAGAAGCACTTTTTACCAAGTTGAATTTCTGTCCTTGGATTGCTAAACTGTTCCCCAAGCCAAATTAATAAAATGGAATTTCTTATTAAGAATGAATTATTAAGCAAAATGGAAGTGCTGGGCTAGGGAAGCAGTTGATGCAATTTGTTTTCCAAGCCTTAAAAGTGCTGCAGTATGCATAGATCACAAGGACTGGCTTCAGTGCCAACACATGGGGCATTAATTTTTTTGGTAGAGGATTCCAGGTTTACAGGATATCAGAAGTGCTGACTTGGCAGCAAAATCCCATTTGTAACATGTTAGATTAGGAAACAGATTGATTTATATGTTGATGTAATGGATCAAGGCACAGTCTGTGCTTAAGGAAATGGAGAGCACATTAAATAAGGGCATTTTCAAGGTAGAAGTACAAACATTACAGAAAAAATTAGCCTTTTATACCCTAGGTAGGGTTGGGGTATGTTTGATTAGTTGACTCCTAAAACATGGTCCACAGAGGCTTTTTATATTTCAGATGATACCTTCTTGAGAGTCTCTTAAGACCACAAGGATTAATCTTTCTGAACTCAAAAGTGAATCACTACAGCATATTAGCTGTCTGGATTGATTCCAGTTTCTCTGCTTTTTCTTGGTGGTAACTGATGTGAGGATCTGCTGGTGCTTAGCTGCCTCTTCCTGTTGCTTTAACCTCTGGTATTTTAAGATTCTCTTTAGGGAAGATAGTACTGACCATCTCAGCACAGAGCCAAAATGCACTTACCGCTGATGTGTTGACCTTAGTGGTTGACCCATAAACTGAACATTTATACAGTTGGAACTCTTGCGGTCTTTTAGCCAACAACCATAATGAGTAACATGTGGAACATAATCTTTGGTGCTGATAAATGGCTTTTTACGATGAAATTGACCATTCCACACTGTGGCTTGGGTGACCTCATGTAACTAATTACTGTTTCTTAGCTATATTCACTTTTGGAATTTAAGGGGTAAATGGTTTCTCCTTCTGCAGGCTGAACTGCTGACAGATTAAATACCAGCTGAAATCTGATTTGTTTAGTAGCTGTCTTTAATGTAAAAATATAGAAGGCCAGAGGGAATCTAGGAAACACTGCTCAGAAGCTTTCAGACTTAACTATAGGAGTTCATTCGTAGCAGGTTTAGGAAGCACATTCCTTCCGACCTGTAGATTGGGCTTTTCATATACGTATTTATCATGTCTTCTTGCATTTTCTTCATTTAATTCTATCTGAGCTTTTGAAGTGGGAAGCGAAGGATTCGGGGGAGAGCACTGGTTTCAGTACACGAAAATATCCCTGCGGTTTCCTTACCTTTATCTTTGGATATCCCCATTTTTCTCCACACACAATCCAAGTTTCTAGCCATAATCCTTAGATTACAAAAGAACAGGCCTTTTGGTACACATCTTTTTTTTTTTTTTTTTGAGACAGATTCTCTGTCTCTGTTGCCCAGTCTGGAGTGCAGTGGCGCAATCTCGGCTTCACTGCAACCTCTGCCTCCTGGGTTCAAGCGATTCTAGTGTCTCAGCCTCCCAAGTAGCTAGGACCATAGGCGCGCGCCCCCATGCCTGGCTAATTTTTGTATTTTTAGTAGAGACAGGGTTTCACCATGTTGGCCAGGCTGGTCTCGAGCTCCTGACCTCAGATATCCACCTGTCTTAGACTCCCAAAGTGCTGGGATTACAGGTGTGAGCCACCGTGCCGGGCTTGGTACGCATCTTGAACTAAGTGTGAAGATTAAGCACATCTGTCTTGTGCATCCTTTATACCTTTTAATGATTTGTTTGAATTAAGCACCACTAGAGTATTACCTATGAATAGGTGTGTGTTCTTCCTACACATATCTTTAGGTGTTTTTTCCTTCTTTGGGGGAAGCAGGAACTCATATTAGTCTGTAGCTTCACGTGCATTCATACTGAAGGCATAGGGCCTTCTCCTTTAATAAATGAGTATTCGTCCCAGCAGGGTAAAGTCAATTCTAGTTAATAAAGGTGCTAATTGTTTGTTGGGTTTAACTGAGGTGTTTTTCAGCCCTGATATTGGCAATATTTTAATTCCAAATTAGCTTTCTCCCAGCTGTCCAACAAGGGTTGGTGCTTCCTTCTCTTATACTAGTAGAAAGCAGGTTCATTTTAATAAGCTTCGAAGCAAAACATATGTCAGATGGTAAATTGGTCCTGGAAAAAGACCATAATATATTTCACAATCAAATTTAAGTTCCTGATTAGAAGGATTGTTCATGTCTGTGTAGTTCATCAGCATAAATAAATTCAAGTTTCCTAGAAAATCATACATTTTCCATATATTTTAAAAGTCAGCTAGGCGTGGTATCTCACGCTTATGATCCCAGTCCTTTGGGAGGTCAAGGCAGAAGGATCACTTGAGCCCAAGAGTTTGAGACCAGCCTGGGCAACACAATGAGACCCCATCTCTACCAAAATATAAATACGTGTATAATGGGTGTGATGGCGCATGCCTGTGGTCCCTGCTACTCAGGAGATTAAGGCTGGAGGATGGCTTGAGCCCAGGGGGTCGAGACTGTAATGAGCTGAGATTGCCCCATTGCACTCCACCTGGGTGACAGAGCAAGACCCTGTCTCAAAAAAAAAAAAAAAAAAAAAAAAGGGTGGGGGCATCAAAGCAACCCTTTCTTGTTAGTAGGAAAACCATGTCATGTCTATGCTGTTTTTAAAAAGAACAACATGGTAGACCATATAATCTAACCCTCCTCCTCTACAAGTTTTAACTTAAGAACTGTTATTTATTTATTTATTTTAATTTTGAAGAAAGTTTTGCAGTTGGGGACTCTTATGGCTATAACCATGAGTAATGTCATGTTTTTAGAGAGATGCCTGTGCTTGTCTCTCTCTTTCTCTCTCTCTGCCTGTCTTTCTATCTGCTTTTTTTTTTTTTGAGATGGAGTTTCGCTCTTGTTGCCCAGGCTGGAGTGCAATGGTGTGATCTCTGCTTACCGCAACGTCTGCCTCCCGGGTCCAGGCAGTTCTCCTCCCTCAGCCTCCTGAGTAGCTGGGACTACAGGCATGTGCCACCACACCCGGCTAATTTTGTATTTTTAGTAGAGATGGGGTTTGTCCATGTTGGTCAGTCTGGTCTCGAACTCCCGACCTCAGGTGATCTGCCTGCCTTGGCCTCCCAAAGTGCTGAGATTACAGATGTGAGCCCCCACGCCCGGCCGATGCCTGTGCTTTTCTCGTGCATGTCTGCAGGAGCCTTGCTGTTGTAATGTTACTTCTCACCTATAGCTTCTGAGCTGTTAATGGTTAGACTGCACATAAAAGGATACGGGCCAAAGACAGATCTTATGGAATAGTTGATTGTTTTTACCCAACATGAGAGAAAATTGTTCATGAAATCCCCTTTAGTGTTCTGTGTTTATGAATGATGCCATCACATTTTGAATCATGGGAGCCAAACTTGAACCTCCCTCTTCCTCATCCCTCATATCAGTTATCACACCTAGGCCTATTTTAGGCTCTATGGTTTCTTGAATCTCTCTATCCACCACTCCACCTTAGCCCAAGCTACCACTTATTCCTCTCTTGGAATGTGCACCTCCAGTGTCCTGAATGATTTCCCTGCATACACTCATTTCCTTTCAGTCGGTTCTTCACCGTGCAACTAGAGAAAGCATCAGAGCTTTGTTATGAAAATAGTAACTTTCTGCTTAAAGCCTCTCAACACTTCAGTGGTAAGGACTGAAGTCCTTTCTTGGTCTGCAGACTCTTGTCCCGGCATGCCTCTCCCACCATCTCTCTGCGTCAAAATCAACATTGCCTCCATATGGGATGCTTAAAGCGCTACTCAGCTGTCACTCTCTTTAGGAAGTTTCCTTGATCAGCTTCCTACCCAAGCTTAGGTCAGATTCCTTTTTTTTTTGAGATTTGAGTCTCGCTCTCTTGCCTAGGCTGGAGTGCAATTGTGTAATCTCGGCTCACTGCAACCTCTGCCTCCCGGGTTCAAGCAGTTTTCCTGCCTCAGCCCCCTGAGTAGCTGTGATTACCGGCATCCGCCACCACGCCCGGCTAATTTGTGTATTTTTAGTAGAGACGGGGTTTCGCCATGTTGGCCAGACTGGTCTCGAACTCCCGACCTCGTGATCTGCCTGCATTGGCCTCCCAAAGTGGTAGAATTACAAGTGTGAGCCACCGTGCCCGGCCCAGATTCCTTTTTTATGTGCTTTCTCAACACTGTGTACTTTTCCTTCTTAAGACATTTGGGAATGTGGTCACACTTTTTGTGAGTTTTAACTCTTGCATTAGAGCCCCAAGAAAGCAGGTCATGACTTTTTTGCCCACTCTTATATCCTAAACACTTAGCATGTTGCTTTGCAAAATAGTAGTTGCTCAGAAAATTTTCTTTTGTGGGTAAATTAAGTAAAATTATTGGAATTTTAGTAATTCTCCACTTTCATGATTTGGTGTGTGCAAAGGATTAGAAAGTAGATTTGCTTTTACGAGGACAGACTGCAGTTGGATTATATGTTCTAAAGTTAGAAGTATCCCAGATGGGGATTGAGGGTTAGATTTTTCCTTTGCCTAAGTCTCAGGATACAAAATCAATGTGCAAAAATCACAAGCATTCCTATACACCAATAACAGACAGAGAGCCAAATCATGAGTGAACTCCCATTCACAATTGCTTCAAAGAGAACAAAATACCTAGGAATCCAACTTACAATGGATGCGAAGGACCTCTTCAAGGAGAACTAGAAACCACTGCTCAATGAAATAAAAGAGGACACAAACAAATGGAAAAACATTCCATGCTCATGGATAGGAAGAATCAATATTGTGAAAATGGCCATACTGCCCAAGGTAATTTGTAGATTCAATGCCATCCCCATCAAGCTACCAATGACTTTCTTCACAGAATTGGACAAAACTACTTTAAAGTTCATGTGGAACCAAAAAAGAGCCCGTGTTGCCAAGTCAATCCTAAGCCAAAAGAACAAAGCTGGAGGCATCACACTACCTGACTTCAAACTATATTTCAATGCTACAGTAAGCAAAACAGCATGGTACTGGTACCAAAACAGAAATACAGACCGATGGAACAGAACAGAGCCCTCAGAAATAACACCACACATCTAAAACCATCTGATCTTTGACAAACCTGACAAAAACAAGAAATGGGGAAAGGATTCCCTATTTAATAAATGGTGCTGGGAAAACTGGCTAGCCATATGTAGAAAGCTGAAACTGGATCCCTTTCTTACACCTTATACAAAAATTAATTCAAGATGGATTAAAGACTTAAATGTTAGACTTAAAACCATAAAAACCCCAGAAGAAAACCTAGGCAGTACCATTCAGGACATAGGCATGCGCAAGGACTTCATGTCTAAAACACCAAAAGCAATGGCAACAAAAGCCAAAATTGACAAATGGGATCTAATTAAACTAAAGAGCTTCTGCACAGCCAAAGAAACTACCATCAGAGTGAACAGGCAACCTTGGGAGAAAATTTTTACAGTCTACCCATCTGACAAAGGGCTAATATCCAGAATCTACAAATAACTTAAACAAATTTACAAGAAAAAATCAAACAACCCCATTAACAAGTGGGCTAAGGATATGAACAGACACTTCTCAAAAGAAGACATTTATGCAGCCAACAGACACATGAAGAAATACTCATCATCACTGGCCATCAGAGAAATGCAAATCAAAACCACAATGAGATACCATCTCACACCACTTAGAATGGCAGTCATTAAAAAGTCAGGAAACAACAGGTGCTGGAGAGGATGTGGAGAAATAGGAACACTTTTACACTGTTGGTGGGACTGTAAACTAGTTCAACCATTGTGGAAGACAGTGTGGTGATTCCTCAAGGATCTAGAACTAGAAATACCATTTGACCCAGCCATCCCATTACTGGGTGTGTACCCAGTGGATTATAAATCATGCTGCTATAAAGACACATGCACACGTATGTTCATTGCAGCACTATTTACAATGGCAAAGACTTGGAACCAACCCAAATGTCCATCAATGATAGACTGGATTAAGGAAATGGCACGTACCATGGAATAATACTATGTATGCAGCCATAAAAAGGATGAGTTCATGTCCTTTATAGGGACCTGGATGAAGCTGGAAAGTATCATTCTGAGCAAACTATCGCAAGGACAGAAGACCAAACACCGCATGTTCTCACTCATAGGTGGGAATTGAACAATGAGAACACTTGGACACAGGGTGGGGAACATCACACACTGGGGCCTGTTGTGGGGTGGGGGGAGGGGGGAGGGATAGCATTAGGAGATATACCTAATGTAAATGACAAGTTAATGGGTGCAGCACACCAACATGGCACATGTATACCTGTGTAACAAACCTGCACGTTGTGCACATGTTCCCTAGAACTTAAAATATAATAAAAAAATAAAAAAGGTTTTTCCTTTGCCTTTCACTTTGATCATACACATCCAAAAGTCACTTTTTATTCTGTTCTAGCTTCTGGGAAAAGGATTTGTTTGTGAAGATACAAATAGTAAATAATTAAGGTTTTTAAAAGATGAATTCTGTCACATAGACCTGAATGACTGTTGCCTCTGTGCTAGCCTTCTTGGAGTAAACCTGCAATTTTTTTCCCTTTGGTAGGCTCTTGCAGCCAATGCCGGAACAGGATTTGCTGTTGCTGAGCCTCAAATCGCAATGTTTTGTGGGAAGTTAAATATGCATGTGAACATTCAGACTGGGAAATGGGAACCTGATCCAACAGGCACCAAGAGCTGCTTTGAAACAAAAGAAGAAGTTCTTCAGTACTGTCAGGAGGTAAGAGTGTTGCCAGTAAGTTAAAAGTGTTATTTTTCTGGGACAGGGTTGAATCTGTTTACCTTAGAAATAGATATTCTGTCATTCTCTTTTGACCTAAGACCAAGATGCTAATGACTGGAGCCCCAAGCCTTTTGTTTCTAAATGTGTGGCAAAATTGAGACCTCTCAAAGGCTTTGCCTGCGTGTTCTGTGAGCTCTCAGTTCTTTAAGGAAGGGATACTGCAGAAGCCCGGCAAGTGCCATGGAAGTGCAGCCTCGTTCTCATCCTCCCACTTGTCTTGGAAGATGGAAAACAAAACATGTCTCCTTACTGACAGAAAGCCACCAGTATTGTAAAGGATCATCTCAGGTCTGATTCAACTCTGTGTTAAAGAGAAAATGATAGGAGATGTTACAACTTGTATTTATTTTTTCTGATAGAGACAGGGTCTTGCTACATTGGCCAGGGTACTCACAAACTCCTGGCCTCAAGCCATCCTCCCCAGCTTCCCAAAGTGCTGGGATTATAGGCATCAGCCACCACTTCTTACCAAGATGAGCAGACAGGGCCAGGGTCAAGTTGTTCTGTAATTTCGTTGACAGACGTTTCCATAGACTTGCCTCACGGAGCCATCAGTTCAACAGCTACCCTACAAGCAAACTTGACATCTCATGAATTTGTTTTGGGCTAAAAGCGTGCTGCTTTTGTTTGTCCTTAAATACATATCCCTTTTGAAAAGAGAATGCGTGGAAGTGTTCAGAAATCTAACCTGTCAAAACTAATACAGTATCTTTTTATTTGATGACTTCAGTTAGAGCCAGGGGTAATGGAGTGGAACTTTAGATGTATGTAGGATAAGGGTGGAGGCTGAGTAAACTTAGACACTCCATCCTTACTTGCAAGTGTGTGTCTGTCTGCAGATTGATTTATTGTGTGTGTGTTTGTTTTCTTAACAGATGTATCCAGAGCTACAGATCACAAATGTGATGGAGGCAAACCAGCGGGTCAGTATTGACAACTGGTGCCGGAGGGACAAAAAGCAATGCAAGAGTCGCTTTGTTACACCTTTCAAGTGTCTTGGTGAGTGTTCTTGGTTACTTTTCAGGAAGTGCCAGCCCCCTCCCGTTTTAAATTTCATTTTCTCTTGGCTCACAGTGAAATATTTACACCTGTTAAGAAGCTGAGTGTGACATGAATTTATTGGGGAGAATTTCTCTTAGGGGTGTTTGCTGGCTTCGAGTGTCAGTGGTTGACCTCCTCCCAGTGATAGCTAACTCTGCCTTCCCATTGTAGACATCCTTCCTCAGGACTGAACAAGGGTGCTACCCACAGAGCAATTGCACTTACGCCCTCACATTGTTTGATATCAGTGGTTTATGGTGATAGTGCTGAGTAGTACTAAAGAAAGCAGCCCCAGGAGAAGAGTCTTCTGTTTCCCTTACTTTCATCCCACACACGTTTGCACCATTTGACCAAATTTCTGGTTGTTTTCAGGAGAAAGAAAAGTGACTTATGGCAGCCTGTGGACAGTCAAGGGTACCGGGGCCAGGGCTTATAGGACCTGCCATTCTGAAGGGTTTGGGGCTGGTAGGGGTGTGGGGTGTTCATGACTCTGTGTTGCTGGTGTCAACATTCAGAGCCAATTTGAGTAAAACGGTAACTGTTATGCAGAAACAGAGTTGTTGCTTCAAATGCTCGGGGAATATATTCATTTTAACTATTTGTGCCTGATACATTGGAATTACACTCACATGTCTGTGGTCTGGTGATTCAGGAACAGATTTGGTCACAGAAACTTCAAAGGGCAAAAAAATCAATTTTAGATTAGCCCTGATGGGATTAAAGTAGATACAGCATTAATGTAGACATCCTGAGTGGTTCTGTAGCTATATGTAATTGGAACTATTAACTTATTCTCCTCTCTCCCTTCTGTAAAACCTTTCCTTCTGCTGCTGATGGCAGCAAAATGGAATGTGATACTTTTTCTCATTCTCACATGTAGCCAAGCCACAGGAAGAAGCGGTGCCCCTGAACAACAGTGTTTAAAATGTGTGGCAGTTAACTTTCTTTTAAAGTATTCGTGAGGAGAAAGAGGGACATCGTGTTCTTACCACCATTTACTTTAAAACTGGGCACCTCAAGGTTGGGAGACTTGTTAAAAATGTTATGTGATGTGGTTTAAGGATGCTCTCTATTCTGTTTGGCTCTGAGAAATCTCTAGGTATGAGGTTTCATTCACTGTTAAAAAAATTCTCAACCTGGAATATTTGTAGACAGTGGATAGAAAGTGCTTGAAATCATTCCTTCTGCATCGCTCCCCCCAAAGACTTTGCAGCCTGATTATCTCCTCTTGTTTGTCCTTGTCACCTTCCAGCTTCACTCCCCACCCAGACATCTGAGTGGGACCTGGGAGACTCTTTGATTCTTCTGTTATCCTTTATCTCCCTGTATCCGGTCGGTTTCTGAGCCAGCCTCATACTTACTTCTTAAATAGGCTTATAGTCATGATTTTCAAACTGTGCGCCGAGGCACCTCGGGGCATTGAAACAAAACTCACAGGGCATTCCAGGATGTTTCTGATTTTTCAAGGGAAATGTAGTGACATCTGTCAGGCATTCTGCAAACTACTAGCTGGAAGTAATTCACAGTTTCATCATGACATCATTTCATTTATTTTGATGACTTCATATCTCTGTGAAGCTGTTTTTAGTTATTCCTGTGATAAAAAGCAAGTATCTTTTGAAAATCACTGAAAAAGAAATGAGGGTGATGGTGTTCAGTCTAATTGCAGTTGGGGGAGATGTGCAGGGCCCAGTGGGCGCTAAGGTGACAGGACATAGTACTTATTAAGTTGTTGGGTCTAACTACTTAACTTTTCAGTATTTTTTTTAGCCTAGGAGTCCTGTGAAAAAGTTCCTAAGACACTCAGGGTGCTGTGAGTCAAAAATGTCGTCATCGCTGGCTTGTGTCCTCTTCCTGCATCAGATTCCCACTGCCCTAGCTCAGCCTGTGGTCAGTTCTTGTCTGGGCCGAGAGCAGCCTCCATGCTGTTTCTCAGTGCTGGCTGTCCAATCTGTTGCCTGCAGATTGAAAATGAAGACCAAATCATGTCTCTCATGCACAAAATCTTAAAAAAGAATGTTGAAACTCCTTAGCGTGGCTTCAAAACTCCATGATCTGGCTCTTGCTCAACTCTCCCCTGTTCTCTGTGATGTCATGCTTTAGGTTTTATCAGCATCGACCACCCCAGGGTGGTCGTGCACCATCCAGCTCTCAGCATTTGTAATGGCTTTCCTCTGCTGACTTTGCTTGGGAAGTTCTTCCTGCAAGGCTTACCTCAGGAGTTGCCTCCTTTAAAGGGAGCCTTTCCTGGTCTTATTTTCTATCCATTCATCCAGGTTTCTGTAATACTCCTTGCTGTTGCCATCGCACTTATCACACTGTACCATGATTGTTCATAGACCTTTCTCCAACTATGCTGTGAACACCTTGCCAGGAGCGACCCTGTTTTAGTCTTTTTTGTCAACCTCAGCACCATGGTAGTGCCTAGAATATCGGATATACTGTTTACGATAATTACAACACAAAAATACTACTATAGTTGGTACACAACAGAAATTTTATTTTATTGCTTTATTTCCCAAATGATAGAGTTTAAATTTGTTAGCATGTTACAGAACCAAACAACAGTATTGTCGTTAATGAAATGCATAAAAGACAGTTTAACCATAATCCATTTGGTACCTTCTTTGCATTGTGGTCATTGAATAAAGCATTATACAATCTTTGGTGTTACTTCAGATGGTTATTCATATTTACCCCAGCATCTATTTGGACAACTTCTTAACCAGTCGGTAGAGCTATCCATTGATATTTTTACATAAGCACAGTTGCCTGAGCCTAAACTAATAAGGGGTGACATGACTGGAGTTTAAGGGAGGGAGTAGGAAAGACATATTGCAGTTCTCCCTTATCAGTTAGATTTTGATGTCTCCCTGCCCCTTCTGCTGTCACCTCCACTTCGAGCACCCAGGCAGAACTGACATCATTCAGTTAATAATGGCCACCACCTTTTCCCCCCCATAGACTCCTTAGAAAGCCTTTTGATGATAGTCTTTTAGAGTTGCTATTGCTTTTTTAAATTAAAAAATAATAGTTTAAAAATAATTTCAAATTTACAGAATGGTTACAAAAATGGCACAGAGTTCCTCTGTGTACCCTTCACCCAGATTTCAGATTTTCCAACTGTTAACGTTTGATTAACGCGGTAAAAAATCTTATTCTCCCTTCCCAGTACCCCTCACACACATACTCGAGGTTTGTTGTTTTTTGAATCATTTGGCAACAAGGCAAGCATAGTATCCTTATGCCTTAATACTACAGTGTGTATTTTTAAAAAGCAAGGAAATTCTCCTACGTAACCATGGTATAATCATCAAAAATCAAGATTTTGTAGACAATATCTAGTTGATCCAATATCTTATCTACAGACCCTACTCACGTTTCACCTGTTGTTCTAATAACATCCAGGATCTAATCTAAGATTACATGTTGCATATTTCCTTGTCCTTTGTGACATTGATTTTTTTTTTTTTTTTAACTACAGACCAGTTCCTTTATAGAAAAGTTTTCAATTAGCAGTGATCACGCCTCCGATAAATCTCACTGGCTACGATACTGCCACTGCACAAAGCTCAGTTCCTTTATAGAATGCCTTGCAATTTGTGTTTTTCTGTGATCCTTTTGATTTATTGATTTTTGAGGGGAGCATCACAGAAGTGTTCTCACTGCATCATAGTAGGAGTAGTGCGATACCAGTTTGTTTCATCACCTGGCTAAGATGGTGTCTACGTTCATTTGTCTTACTATGTACACATTGTCTGCATTTGGCCAGTGGGGGCCCCATTATGCTGGTTCCTGTGTCCTTATAACATGTCCCTATCATTCTTTGAGAACTTTACTTTCTGATACAAAAGATTCTCCAAGTCCATTCTGTATTTTCCCTACTCCACTCCTGGAGTCTGTTTTCTCTGAGACACCATGGTTTCTTTTAGTGGGGAATGCTATTTTAAAATCCAGATTTGGGCCTTAGATGATTTGTTTTTTGTTTTTGGTTATTTTTGGACAGAGATTTGGACAGGTAGTGTTATTGTGATACGAAAACTACTAAAGTTCTGATTTAATATCTACTTTGAAAACAAAACTGGTCTTGGCAGCTTTGAGGTGCTGTCTTCTGCATTTGTACCTTGGTCTGTTGGCATAGCTCACTTGTCCATTGCAGGTGTCCTTTTGCAAGTCTTCTAGCCTTCGAGTTCATGACAGCCATTGAAGTTCGCCCTGTTCCTGGTGTGGACCCCTGTGCAAGGTGAATGTTCCACTCTCGAGAGGTAGCGTGGATCCTTCACTTCTCTGAACCCTGTTTTCCCTGAAACATACCTCGGGTGACCACCAGACCTCATTACATAAGGTTGTTTTCTCCCACCTGGGTGCAGCTTTTACCAGCTCCCTAAATTACATGGTTTTCCTGTTTGCACCTGGAGTGTACTTTTGTAGTACATTTGTTATTATTTTTTTAATTTTTAATTTTTGTGGGTACATAGTAGGTGTCTGTATTTATGGAGTACACGAGATATTTTGATACAGGCATATAGTGTGTAATAGTCATGTCAGGGTATGTAGTAGATTTACTTATACGCATGGGTGTTGGTGTTGGAGGCTTCCTCAAGTAGATAAACAGCTTTTGTTATTTATTCTGAAAGGAATTTCAGCAACTCTGAAAAAGCTCTAAAACCTGGATGGCTGCCACAGCACTGCTGGAGAGAAGTAGTAGGAAAGAAAAGCTGAATCACAGGGATGATTAGAAATTGGAGATAAATCCTAACTGCAGCTTAAATGAATATTGTATTGCCATATTCATTGATCAGCAAAAACAATAGAGCTTTATGTTTGTCCAGTGACTTAGGAAATTGTGGCAATTATGTTATACTCCACTGATAAAATTGAGGATGTTACCAGCTTGAATATAAATTATTAAAGTGAGAGCAAACCATTTTCAGTGTTCTGTAAAACAGAGTAATACTGATCTGCCTAGGTAAACTTTTTTCCCTAGGAGCTTCTGATAAAAAATTGTAGCAAAGGCAAAGAGTAGCAATGAAATGATAGAGCAGATGCTGGGATTGAAATGTGTTTCCTCTTTCAGTCTACTTTTATAAAAGGGGTTTATTTTTCAATAAAAGAAGTTTGCATTGGGGGAAGGGGACAAACAATTATTTTCAGTTTCTGTACTGAGTTAACTGTGATTAACATTTTGGGGTATAGATGAACATTTTTTTTCTTTGGATACACATGGAAATGTATATACTTTTAAATGTTTTTCCCCTAACTGTGATTATACAACGTATGCTCCTCTGTTTATTTTTTAAGTTCTGTTTATTTTTATTTGGCATTTATTGAGCTTTTATTATCACGTGCTACTTTTAGGGATACATACATCTTTGAATAAAATATAAGGTTGGGAAAAAAAAAAAAAAAAGATAAAGTTGGCCTTAAGTAACTAACCTGAAGAAGGGGTTAGAGATATGCAGTGGGTTTCCTTTTGTTTGTTTGTTCAATGATTTTAAAAATTATTAAACCACCATGGAAAAATGTCCATGTTAAATATACACATAAGCCATATTTCTTGTAACCCCATACTATTCTGATGTATATATGTATCATCATTTAATTAATTCCCTCTCGATGGACATTTAGGTTTGTTCTAGTTTTTTGATATTAATAACACTAATGAATATTTTAATTCACTTGCCTAGTTATTTCCTTAGGGTGTGTATTTTTTTCTTTTTTTCTTTTTCTTTTTAAGACAGGGTCACTGTCACCCAGGCTGGAGTGCAGTGGCGCGATCTTGGCTCACTGCAGCCGTTGTCCCGCGTGTCCCCCCTTCCACCCTGCAGCTGAGATTACAGGCATTCGCCACCACGCCTGGCTCATTTTTACTATTTTTAGTAGAGACGGGGTTTCCCCATGTTGGCCAGGCTGGTCTTGAACTCCTAACCTCAAGTGATCCGCCTGCCTCAGCCTCATAAAGTGCTGGGATTACAGGCATGAGCCACTGCGTCCAGACATCCTTAGGGTATATCTTTAGAACTGGAATTGTTGAATCAAAGAGTACTGTTAAAAAATATATATATATATTTTTAGGCCAGGCGTGGTGGCTTATGCCTGTAATCACAGCACTTTGGGAGGCTGGGATGGGAGGATCATTTGAGATCAGGAGTTCAAGACCAGCCTGACCAACACGGTGAAACCCCGTCTCTACTAAAAATAGTAAAAATTAGCTGGGTGTGGTGGCGAACGCCTGTAATGTCAACTACTCAGGAGGCTGAAGCAGAAGAATTGCTTGAACCTGGGAGGCAGAGGATGCAGTGAGCCAAGATTGTGCCACTGTACTCCAGCCTGAGTGATGGTGTGAGACTCCATTTAAAAAAAAAAAAAAAGTTAAATTTTAGAATTTAGTTTGTTTTCAAATTCAGTGGTGTTCTTTTTTGATTTTTAGAGATCAAACAGATTGACTCAGTCATGGAATAGCTGAAGATTAGTGGCATTTAATTTTATGGTTTAGCATGGAATTAATTATTTTATTTAACTTTTGGCATTTCCGAAAAGGTTTTGATTTTAAACTTTAATTCTGAAATATTATACCAAGCATCCTGAAGAGATGAGACGTAATGTGATGGTTGCTTATATCCTCACCCTCCTGATTTCAGTTCTTCAGTGTTCTGTCATGTTTGCTTCATCTCCATCTTTTTTTTTTCTGAGACGGAGTCTCTTGCCCAGGCTGGAGTGCAGTGGCATGATCTCGGCTCACTGCAACCTCAGCCTCCTGAGTAGCTGGAATTACAGGCGCATGCCACCATGCCTGGCTAATTTTTGTATTTTTAGTAGAGATGGGGTGTCACCATGCTGGCCAGGCTGGTCTCAGTTCTTTTGCAACATTTACATGCATCTATAAACAATGTTTTTGTGTTTTAAAATTTACATTAATGGCATCATACTGTACCTGACCTTTTACAGCTTGCTTTTACTTTACATCATTTTTTAGTTTATCCAAGGTGTTGTATAGATTTAGTTAAAGGTTGTATTTCTGACCAGGCGCAGTGGCTCACGCCTGTAATCCCAGCACTTTGGGAGGCCGAGGCCGGGGTGGATCACAAGGTCAGTAGATCGAGACCATCCTGGCTAACATGGTGAAAACCCGTCTCTCTACTAAAAATACAAAAAAATTAGATGGGCGTGGTGGCACGTGCCTGTAGTCCCAGCTACTTGGGAGGCTGAGGCAGGAGAATCGCTTGAACCCGGGAGGCAGAGGTTGTAGTGAGCTGAGATTGCGCCACTGCACTCCAGCCTGGGCAGCAGAGCGAGACTCCATCTCAAAAAAAAAAAAAATAGTTGTAGTGTTTCTATAGAATATAGATTAGTAGTGAAATTGCTGCTTTAAATTTTTTTTGATGTCGCAATTGTACATTTAAAAGTGAGGTTTTACAAATTAAAGTGCATTAACTGTTGCTTAAATATACATTGCTTTATGAGTATGGTTGAATAGTTCGTATAAAACTAGTTCCTCAAGACTTCACTAACATTAACATCAATAATGCCTACCAGGTGTCAGTTTCTGTTTTTATTTTAAACAACAAACCCACATGTGGAACAATAGTTTCTGTTCTAAGCTTTTCTTGTTGTATAGATTATGTCATTTAGTCCCCACAAGATAAAGAAACCGAGGGACAGAAAGGTTAAGTAACTTGGCTAAGATTACTCTGCTAGTAAATGACAGTGCTGAGATTGAACCCTAGCATTCAACCCTACATATACTTTTCCTTTAGTATCCACTTTCGTTGCTTTTTGTCGTAAATGAACAAAAACAGCCTAGCTAATTCAGAATAATCACGTTAAACCATGTGAGTTGGTGGTTGGATGTCAGAATTGAAGTAATTTCTACTTAGATTGAGTATCAGGGTTGTTCATTCTCGTAGAGGCAGATTCTAGCTTACTGTTGGTATTTTTGCTATTTTTAAGCAATGCTTATAAGTCTAGTTGATTGCTAAAGCCTGTTTGCAGGTACTGCCTCCCCTAGAGCCTTTGGGGTCCTCAAGGGTAAGCAGCATGTCAGGCTCACTTTCGCAATCCTGCTTCAGTGTCACATTGAGCTGTGTGATCCCAAAGTCCCTGTGCTAGCAGTGCTGAGAAACCTGACTCTCATTTGTAATGCTGTTTTCATGTTGGGGGACTGTTAAACTGCTACAGCTTGTCATGTCAGGAGCCCATCGTCCCCTACTTACACACCAGCAACTCCCTTTCTCTTACCACTGGGGCAGTAGAAAGACTGACTTCAGTGCTTGCGCCCGAGGCCCCAGGCAGAGGATCCTGAGAGACTCATCCATGATGGTGAGGCTGGGTGGGTCTGTGTAGACTTCCCACTAGCTGGGCCCTAAGCCCTTTCTTAGACCACATGACTTTCTCATGATATTTTCAGGGTTTTCCCCCCTTAACCTGAGAGGTTAGTCTGCCAGCTGCATCTTCCTGCCACTGCTTCCTGCATCTCTTCCTGAGCTAAGCACCCTTCTCGCCCTCTCTTCCTCTCCCTCTACACTGTGTGGAGCACATGGCAGACGTATGCCCAGTGTAGATTACTGAGCCTTACCTTACACTACTGATCAGAGTGTTGGGGTGATCATCCAGTGATGTGTTGTATATTTCTAACTTTTTATTGTGGCAGATTACAAACATGGCCAAACAAGAGACGATACCGTTCACCCTCACGTACTGGTTGCCCAGCTTTGTAACCACCATCAGTTCATGAGCCACTCTTCCTCCTTCTATAGGCCCACTCCCTCACAACCCTGATTATTTGGAAACAAATCACATACCATTTTTTCCTCGTAAATAAACAGCTATGTGTATCTTTCTCCCGACTTTTTGGGACAAGTTTTAGAAAATGTAATAGTGAATATCTCTGTACCCTTTACCTAGATTCTCCAGTTTTGCCTGATGTTTTTCTCTCTCTGCATCTTATATATATATTTTTGTGTTGCTAAACCGTTTGAAAGTAAGTTGGGATATCACAACAGTTCATTTCTAAGTATTTCAGCTGGTTTCTCCTAAGAGCCAGGGACATTCTTCTATATATAATGACAATACAGTTGTCATGTTTGGAAATTTTCCTAAGTGTCCAACTAGCGTTTTTTATAGCTTCCTTTTTAAAAGGATCACATACTACATTTCATCTAGAATAGTTCCCTAAGTCTTTCTTTAAAAACAAAAACTTTCATGACAATGCTATTTTTTAAGAGTTCATGCCATTTGTTTAACGTAGTGTCCCTGAGTTTGGATTTGTCTTAGTGTTTTAGCATGATTAGATTCAAATGATAATATATTTTGGCAGAAATACTATGTAGGTGATATATTATTTTTAGGACATCACACACACCAGTTTGCTCCTTATCAGTGGTGTTAAACTGGTTATCTGGCTGAGGTAGTTTTACCAAGGCTTCCCACCGTAAAGACACCTTTGCCCCTTTGTAATTAATCATTGATTATTCTTACCGGATTCAATTATTACATCGTGTTTTGTCTAAAGATTCATCTGTACTTGGGTAGAACACCTGGTTTTAGTTTCTTGGGCATTTGATTACAGAGGGGTGGGCAGGAATAAGGAAGGCAGAGCCATGTGGGGAGAGTAGCTGTGTGTGTCCGAGGTGGGCATGGAGGTGATCCTGTTATATTCCCCGTCACGTGTTGCTGTAGCCCTGCAGTGGGACTGCAGTCAGCGGGCTTTTAAAAGGTCCCTGGCATCATGGCTCTGACAGATTGGTGAGTTCTTGTGGCTGCTTGGCTAGAACGGTACCGTCCAGTCAGCCTTTGAAGGTACGAGATGTGCATCTGCTCGTATACATGAGACTGCTCCTGGCTGTGTAGACTATCATCATAAACTTCAGTGAGGGGCATTTTCACCTTGAAATCATGGTCAGATCCGCTCTGACAAAGGTTCTCTTTTCCAGTGGGTGAATTTGTAAGTGATGTCCTGCTAGTTCCAGAAAAGTGCCAGTTTTTCCACAAAGAGCGGATGGAGGTGTGCGAGAATCACCAGCACTGGCACACGGTAGTCAAAGAGGTAAGAGAACTGGGGGGGGAAAGTCAGCTGCTGTTGTATCTATTAGGAGGGAAGTAGCACTTTTCTCCAAATCTCACCATGCTTTTAAGTTAGTTTTGTTTCCCCCATATCTCCTTAAGGTTTACAATTACTTCTGTCTTATAAGTTAGAAATATTTGGGAGAGAAGTAGGTATTTGTGTAGGAGAGCTCAGTGTAGACAGTCAGCACCTGAAGTTGAGGATGTTAAGGAGGTGGCTGAGCAAGAATACTGTATGCTGCTGGTGAGGCTCCCAGGAAACCATCCTAACCCTAAGGCCAGCATGGAAATCGCCAGTGATAGAAAATATGGGTCTGGACATATGCACAGGCAGGACTGCATGCCATCTCACTTTTCTGGTGGCAAGAAGTACCCTTTCTTGTCTTCTGTAATTAGGCTGGCTCTGCTCTTTGGTCAGTAATCTTCCTTTGGTCAAATACTGAAGTAGTGCTTGCACCAGTGGTGAATATCTATTAACATTGACCACCTTATCTGGCTTTGGTCATTATTAGAAAAAAATGCTCTTTTCCTGACTTTTTTCCACATTTGGGATTTCAGTATTTTTGGACCAGATCATGTTTCCCCATTGTAAATTAAAATTTATAAATCTTACAATAATATTATTACAATTTTTTTTGACAGAAAATGTATGTGTTCATAAGAGAAAGCATTGCTAAGTGATTTGATAAGGGTTTATTTTGGAGGGTAGAGATCGGAGTGTATTTGACCACGTTTACTCTGGAGTATGTTCTGATGTGGTCTGTGGGTTTCTTTTAGGCATGTCTGACTCAGGGAATGACCTTATATAGCTACGGCATGCTGCTCCCATGTGGGGTAGACCAGTTCCATGGCACTGAATATGTGTGCTGCCCTCAGACAAAGATTATTGGATCTGTGTCAAAAGAAGAGGAGGAGGAAGAGGAGGAGGAAGAGGAAGATGAAGAGGAAGAGGAAGATGAAGAGGAAGACTATGATGTTTATAAAAGGTAACTCTTCTACTTTGAACTGTGAAGTCGTTTTGCCTTTTTGTTAGCCCTTCTGTAAAGACGGCTGCTGGCTGCTAGTCCCTCACTTCTGGATAAACTGGGCATTCCTTTGTTCTGCTAGAGTTGATTAAGCTTGCATTTCATTCTAGCCATTGCCAATCACAGGAGTACCTGTGATTTTTGTTTACATCATTCTGGGCTGTTATTTTCTGCAGGTTACTATGATATTTTTTAAGAGTCCATGTCATTTGTTTAACATAATATCCCTGAATTTGGATTTGTCTTATATTGTTTTATCATGATTAGACTCAAGTGTTCACAAATACTTCCCGTTTGCTGATGTAGCTGGGCTCCAGGGCTTAGTGGCACGGTGAAATGTGTGTTGAGCTTATTTCCTGCCTCTGTTTTTGTGTTTCAGAATAGAGAAGGGACCCATTGTTGTGCTTTGCACATAGGAGCTGTTAACCTTCCTTTTTTCTATTTTGGCCTTCAGTGAATTTCCTACTGAAGCAGATCTGGAAGACTTCACAGAAGCAGCTGTGGATGAGGATGATGAGGATGAGGAAGAAGGGGAGGAAGTGGTGGAGGACCGAGATTACTACTATGACACCTTCAAAGGAGATGACTACAATGAGGAGAATCCTACTGAACCCGGCAGCGACGGCACCATGTCAGACAAGGAAATTACTCATGATGTCAAAGGTAACCCCACGTAGAGCCATGGCTTTGAAATCCATGTGGTAATTATTCACTTAGACTTTTGCATTGGGTCTGTCACAGGTAAGTCAGTCACAGAAGGAAAGGTGTGGTACCTCTGCACTGAAGGTGAGTTCAGCTCTCCAGTGCAGTGATGGTGCCGTCTTAACAAAGTGGGCAGGCAGGCACATCCAGGGAGAGATGTAGGATTGAATTAGAGAACGGGGACTAGAGAGTAAGAGAGACAACATAGTCTGCCCTTCAGCAGGATTCTTCCACATTCATCCTAAAATGTTCCCTCCCCAAGGGGAGCTCCCCTTTTCGATACCACTCAAGTTCTGGCCTCCTAGAATAGAAATGGTTTTCTCGGTTTTTCTTTTCCTGCTTGTCTTCTAATCTGTAGGCTGCCCTATTTGTCCAGATGTTTTAGTTGGGAGGGTGAAATTTATTGACCTGCTGGTAACAGATTGGGGCCTGCAGTTTTTTGTTTTTTTTTTCTCATCTTGCCAATTAAAACACGAAAAGGTTGCAGTAGTTCCAGAGCCATTAACATGCAGCCTCCTGCTGATTGTATATTTGAAACCAATTAAGATGTGAAGAATTATTTAGGACCCAAGTTGGGGGAAATTACTTAACCAGTTGAGAAGTTTATGATTTGCCTTAGAGAACATAAAAGTGGGAAACAGTTGTCCGTTCTAGGTGCTTGTCTTTACTACGGGTATCACCACTTAAAGCAGCCTTTCCACTCACACTGTCTCCTGAATAGACAAACTAGGCAGATACCTCCACTGAACAGATCAGAAATGTGAGGCTCTCACAGCTGTGAGACAAAGGAATTGCTCTACGTCAATCTAAACTCAGACCTAGACTCCAGAGGGTGCCAAAAAAATATTTATCCCAGTTCCTAAATGTCTCTACTCTGTGGGGAAGCAACTTGTCCTCAGCAAGGCTGGCCTGAGCTGGAGCTTTCGGCCAACCAGGGCCTCCAGGCTCCGTCCATTCTCAGGCCTCCCCCAGCCCATCCCCCGGCTTGCCGGCCTGTAGCATTTTGAAGCATTTGACGTCACTGCCTCTGTCCTGCTGACACTCTGACCATTTTCACACAGCTGTCTGCTCCCAGGAGGCGATGACGGGGCCCTGCCGGGCCGTGATGCCTCGTTGGTACTTCGACCTCTCCAAGGGAAAGTGCGTGCGCTTTATATATGGCGGCTGCGGCGGCAACAGGAACAATTTTGAGTCTGAGGATTATTGTATGGCTGTGTGTAAAGCGATGAGTAAGTCCTGCCTCGCGCTGGTCCTGTGCGGCAGCACCGTCCTGTCCGGCGTCCGTCTCCCTGCCGTCTTCGTGGCTGCATCTGTGTGGTGTCCCTGCCCACTCGGGTGTTTGCTGTCGGTCGTCTTCCCCTCATCTTTGTGCTTTCTAGATCTAGGCTTTGCTCTCCTGCCGGCAGTGGTAAGCTCAGTTCTCGTGTCCTGTGCTCACCGTGTGTCTGGTGGTGCTTGGTGGTGATGGTGCGTACCCGCCTTGGTATAGCGGGCAGCACAGCCAGGGGCTTGTTCTTTCTCGTCTGGCTTTGGAGTCTGCAGGTCCCCAGGCCACTGTAGTATTGGTGGGGAAGGCAGCTGTCCCCTGGGCTGGCTCTAGCTTAGAGGCACTGAACATTCCTGTCTTTGAACTGCCCTGTCACTGACCCCTGTGATGCATGCCAGCTCACGGGGCGCCTCCTCTCGAAAGGAGTGACAGTGAAGTACTTTGGGCAGTCTAGAATATTGAAATATCTTGCATAATGCACTCTAGAGAGAGCTAGCAGCCAAGTGGTAGTGACTCACTCTGTTTCTTCAATATTTTGCAACCAGGTCACACAGCTTTAGGAAGTGAGAGGATTTCAGTTGGTGTGTGCTTTGGTGTGACAGGAAGGTCAGTGGTTCAGTTGAGTTGGGTTTATGCTGGACGTTGGTAGAAAGAGTTTCTACCAAGAGTTTTCCCTTTTCTCCATGGCTACTCCTTTTTCTCGTTAAGACCTTCAGTCTCTCACCTTGCAGCACTAACCTACACATTAGGAAAATCCTCAGGCCAGACAGTTTTTCTTGGTTCCTACTCTGGAATTTGTTGAAGTAATAATTTGCTATGAAGAATTTGGCTATAGCTTCTGATGGTTTTTCATTCACATGCCTTCATGTTCCCTCTTCCTTCCTTCTACCAAAAGATCTTTCAAATCTTAATGTAATATGGCAGTGCCTTGAGTGCTTCCTTTCCAGCTCCAGGAAAGCTGTTTTTATTCGGTAACAGTTGAAAGGTGAAAGAAAAGGAGGCCTTAGGGAACCTTGGTGAATAAACTTTGCGTTTTCAGGAAAGATTTAGAAATAGAAATTATTGTGATACTTACTGCTTTGTAAAACTTGGATTGAAGCCTGAGGAGTCCCACTGAGTGTGGAGGTGGTGATCTCTACCCGAAGGGTCAGCTGGGTGGCGCTGTGAGACATGATGGAGCGGCAGGTCTGTAAAACTCCCGTTTGCTGTGGCTTGGATGCGATTTGCCTCGGAGAAGCTTTGTGTCCATGTTCTTGTGGGGCCTCTGCCTGGAGGGCTTTGCAGGTTGAGAAGCATCAAGTTCACTTCCGGTGGGAGCGTTTTTGTTCTTCTTTGAAGGGGCTGAGGCTGGCGGATGTGCCGGCTTCATGAGTGGGTGATTCCACAGGGACTGAGGGTGTCTTCAGAAAAAAGCATTTCAGCCTGCTGTCCTCTCCACTCTGGTCCCAGGGAGGGGGGAAGCAGCAGCCTGTGTTTGCTGTTACCTTTTTCCAGTCCAGCAATGTGAACCAAAGGCTCCGTCTCCAGCGCTCAGGCCTTTATAGCACAGGCATGTGTCACTGATCTGCATGATGGACTGCAGTGCTTGAAATTCTCCTCCACTGAACTTGCGAGTGTCTTGGGGAATGGCGTTTACTAAGTTATAGATTCTAATTTAGTTAATCTGAAAGTGGGATATTGACACCCTTTTAAAACTTATGTAGGGCTCATATTCTTCATGACTTTAGTTGTCGTTTTTAGGTCTGTTAAATAAAGGGGCAAATAAAAGATGCTTCCGACAGAAAAAAGTTGAACTGGCTGGCTAATTTGTAGCTGTATTCATCAATTATACGGTTGTTTTAATGTATTAAAATGATACAATTCTAGAAATCAGGTGAATTTGCTTCTGAATTAAAAATCAGTTGAACCTTGGCATTCACTCTCCACTTAGCTCTGAAATTGTGTCATAATCTATCAAGCAAATCCACACCAGCTTGGGAAATCTTGCATGAATTAGGCTAATAAGTGTTACCTTAGGTATGTCTTGAGAGGCTGACTGAGTAAACTTGTCATCTCAGTCCTTTCCCTTATCAGGCTAAATTCCATCGTGCAGAGGCTTGCTTGGGCCCCATAAGAGATTATGCCCATCCAGCAGTCGGGGGTGCTCCAGTGGGCCTGTGCTCTGGGGAACGCTTGGGAAGCCCTATTGGTCAGTGTCGTGGATCAAAAAGCCCTATCTTCATATCGGTGAAAGGTGTCCTTATCAAATAGAGCAATTCAGTTTTATCCTTGTTGGTTCTGTCACTGATGGTGGGGCTGAGAGTCCTTCACTGATACTGAAAACTCAAAATTATAGCTGGAGTGATGGGGACTTTCTACCCAGCGTATATGCAAAGAACATTCACTTGAGCCTGTTTTCTGTTGTGAATTTTTTTTTTTTTTTTTTTTTTTTGAGACTGGAGTCTTGCTCTGTGGCCCAGGCTGGAGTGCAGTGGCGCGATCTCGGCTCACTGCAAGCTCCGCCTCCCGGGTTCCCGCCATTCTCCTGCCTCAGCTGGGACTACAGGCGCCTGCCACCACGCCCGGCTAATTTTTTGTATTTTTAGTAGAGACGGGGTTTCACCGTGTTACCCAGGATGGTCTTGATCTGACCTCGTGATCCGCCCGCCGCGGCCTCCCAAAGTGCTGGGATTACAGGCGTGAGCCACCGCGCCCGGCCTCTGTTGTAAATTAAGACTCAAAGATAGCCAGAAGAGCAGAGGTACCTGAGTAATAAATTTCTTTAAAAATAAGGAATTGCATAAAAGTGCCTCTACAGGGTCTGATTCCTGCCCTTGTCTCTGTTCAGATGCTCAGTTATGAGCAATAAGGTAGCTATTGTTTAGGTTTCCAGGGTTCAAGCACTGAAGGGAAGGTATAGAAGAAACCACCTCTTTTTCAGCCCTGAGGTCTTAAGTAGATGCCTCACTGGTGCTGAAGCTGCCAATAAATTGCTGTATTAGCGTGGGCTGACATGGTTGATGAATATTGTGTAAGGAAGATTGCCCACTATAATCTAACCAAGTGAAGTCTTGGCACATAGCAGCACCCTGCACTTAGAGAATGCCACAAAACAAATTGAGTCCATCCTGCAGGTCCTGAGCTGGGTTTTCTTCCTAGAGCACAGTGCACCTGATCCCAAAGAGAACTCCCTCTGTAATTTTGTTTCAGTTCCTCCAACTCCTCTGCCAACCAATGATGTTGATGTGTATTTCGAGACCTCTGCAGATGATAATGAGCATGCTCGCTTCCAGAAGGCTAAGGAGCAGCTGGAGATTCGGCACCGCAACCGAATGGACAGGGTAAACCTTGACAATTCTTTCATCTTCATGGTACTTGGCTTTGGGTAGCATGGTTCTCATAGCTGAAGAAAAGTAATAGCTTCTCCCTAGATTGTCATGCTGATGTATAAGGACTGGTGAGTCAGGAGAGAGTTATCAGTGGAGCTGCCTTCTGGGTGGACTTCTTCACCACCTGCATCCAGATAATATATAATATAATTACCCTCTGAGCACTTCCTATACCATTATCTGCCCCCTTTTTTTTTTTTTTTTGCAATTAACTTGCTTTAAAATTTCTTTATTTTAAAGAAGGAAACTTTGTATCACTGTTATCAATAAAAAGCTAGTACCATTTGCCGTGAGAAGAAAGTGACCAACCATACAAATATATTAGATGAAAGCAAACATGTACTAATACATGCTAGCTAGATACTGCTGTCTCTGGAAGGTTCTGAGTCTCAGAGATGTTTCTTTTCCTTTAAAAGGGTTGTAAGAGAGCAGCAGGAACACCAAAGTGCAACTTTTCTTCTGGATTTACTCAGGATTGAAGAGAATTGAAAAGGGAATGCCTTGCTAGGCCTAAGCTCCACCCCAAATCCCACACAGTCCCATGTTGGGCTTACAGTTTGCAAAATGCTTATTGTTTTATCCACATCAGCTCTGAAAAGTAGGTATTAACCTCAATTTTTTTGGTGAGGAGACTAAGGCACAGAGACTTTTAAATAACTTACTCAAGGTTATGTAACAAAGAGGTCATGGAATTGAGGCTCCATCTGGGGATAGTTGAGGCCTGGAACCTTCTGAGGCAGTAACAACGCTAAGCTCCTAAGGGATTGTGTGATTGGTCTCCTTTTGCAGTTTCCTTTGAATTTTAGCATCTGACAGTGTTTTTAGCAAATATAGGAGTTGTTTCGGGGTATTAATCACTGCTGACGGCGTTTTTGACCTTTGTTCTAGGTAAAGAAGGAATGGGAAGAGGCAGAGCTTCAAGCTAAGAACCTCCCCAAAGCAGAGAGGCAGACTCTGATTCAGGTAAGATGCCTTCTCCGGGGACATAGCTTTCAGCCTGACCATTGGAAAATACGGTCAGAGCCCCATTCCCAACGAAATTAGAATTGGATACCACCTCCTTTTAGGTGAGGGCTTACAAGGAAGTTGTAACTGGCCTATTTTTCTTTTTCACCTCAAGTATTGCTCACCTATGGTAGAAGGAAACCAAACCCCCACCAGAGCACACCTAATTCATGCCAGAAGGTAACCTTAGCTCAGCTGCCTTTCGTTAATTCTGCTTTCCTGGCAAAAGTCCTCTGCCATTTTCAGTCTTAGACTGTGACTTGTTTTTCAGCAGTACTGAATTTTTTTTAAGACTAATTGAAAGTCAGAGGATAGAAAATAAAGATCTCTGATACAATTCATCTCTAACTTTGTAGACTATAACTAAAATCATAGCAGCAAACTGCATTCCCCTTCAGTAGAAGAGTGTTGCTAGGAATAGGGATAGCAATTTCCAGGACTGATTTGAATTTTACAAAACTGATTTTGTAAATTTTAAATCATTTTATGTTTAGCTGAAATGCCTTTCCTCCTAATGTAACACTTTAATAAAGTGTTAAAAATAATCTTAAAATGCTTTTTTATTGATCACTTAGAAAATCTAACAGTTTTAATTCCTACAGAAGTCAGTGCATCTTGTTCAGGGAAATTTAGTTCAGCAGGCTTAAACTGTACCTGTAAACCTGGCTGGATACCTCACGGATAACTTGCCCTTCATGACTTTATTGATAGTATGGCAAAAACCACAATTACTTTTGCACTAACCTAATGACAGGAATACTTCCACAGAACTTACCACATAACTCCCGTTGGTCAGTGGTCTCAGAGTTTGGAAGTTGGTGCCTTGCTGCAATGTGGGAAGGACAGTGTTCTTTTTTTATAGTGCATATTGAGAAACCAGGCCTTGGGCTTGCAGGCACTAGCACTTGTAGTTACACGGATACTAAGGAGGCCCTCTGACACTGAGGTTTAACTTGCTCTCTTTAAAGAAGGAAGTAATTCTCGTGATAGAAGTAGAATGAAGGTAGGATGAAGTAGACTTTGGATCTTACCCTTGCTCCACTCTCCGAATCTGTTACTGTCTCGCATGGGCACTGACAGGAGAAGCACTGGGGTCTTAGGGTGCTTGCTTAGGCTTCCTCCGGGTACCACAAATCATGTGTGGTTCCTGCTGTCTTGGTTTAGCACTTCCAAGCCATGGTTAAAGCTTTAGAGAAGGAAGCAGCCAGTGAGAAGCAGCAGCTGGTGGAGACCCACCTGGCCCGAGTGGAAGCTATGCTGAATGACCGCCGTCGGATGGCTCTGGAGAACTACCTGGCTGCCTTGCAGTCTGACCCGCCACGGGTGAGTCCTGCCCCTAGCACTGCCTGCCCTGACGTGGTATATGTAGGGGACCAATGTATGACACTCAGGTCAGTAAAAGTGACATTTGTATGACAAGTTCTGGCAAAGCTGAAGCTAAGGAAAGATGATGAGGGAGGAAAAGGCATTACATTCTAATATCTGTGTATATAAGCTAAGCATGACATCGCTTTATGCCTGCATATACCACCTGTGATGTGAAAGTGTTTTACGCTAGAAAAGTATAACCTCGAGAAATTGATTGGTAATTATCCAGTTATTGAACTTCCTTTCAAAGAATGAAAACATGCTTTTCATGAAGACTTTTGAACAAGTTACATTATAAATAAGATTGTGAAGAAAGGGGTAAAGTAGTTTCTTCTGAAACTCTTGTGTGAGTGGTCTCAAATGATTTTGTCCCTTAACACTAACCTGCCTTGCTTTGGGGGATGGAAAGTATTAGGAGGATATTTGTGTCCTTAAGTAAGCCGGTTAAAGTCTTCTCTCTTTGGGTGACACAGGAGACTACCTAGCTTATAATTCAGGTGTCAGAGGCTGAGCCAGGAAAAAGGACAGATCAGAAGAGAACGGGAGTGGGCAGGAGATTCTGGAAAATACTGTATGTTAAGGAGCCAGTATAACTTTGGAACTTAGTTTTGCTATTTTACCTAGACAGTTTTTTTGTTACTTGGTAAGCTAAAAAAGCCTTCCAGTTACAGCTTTCATTCTTGTGCCTAGCTGAGCTTTACATTCTTAAGTGAACTTTTTAAGCTTCTGTTTTCCTGCCTATTTTCAATTCTCTAGTCTCTGGATATTAAAACAACTGTTCTCTCTTGCAGCCTCATCGCATTCTCCAGGCCTTACGGCGTTATGTCCGTGCTGAGAACAAAGATCGCTTACATACCATCCGTCATTACCAGCATGTGTTGGCTGTTGACCCAGAAAAGGCGGCCCAGATGAAATCCCAGGTACAGTAGATGTAGTAGAAATTGCTGCCGTGAGGGCATTTCCAGTGGGGAACGTAATGCCTTGACTGATGGTTGACCAGCACTGCTAGTTGCATTTGCTACTAGTCCTTAGAAAATGAGTTTTGATTTCCGAAGACATTCGGTACGTGAACTGGTTTTTGCAAGGTCACTGTTTTTAAAACATCTTTTTTAATACTTTTTTATATTAACTACTTTATACTTAAACAATTTCTGAATTTTTTATATCATTTATTTCTGATTTAGGGTATTGCCAGAACCAATATTCAAGATCCTTTTCTAGGTATATTTACCAAGCAGATCTTAAAAATTGGTCTCTTGTTTTGTGCAGTATAGTTTTTGTTTAGACAGACACTTTTACATTCCTAGGTTTTGTCCAGCTTTACTTTCATCTATAGAGGTTTGTTTCTGGTTCCTATTTCTAATATTGGTGTTGTTCATATATTAACTTGAGCTTTACTTTTTTGTATTCATAAAAATGAGCTTGCCTACAAGACTGCTAGCTTCCGTTTAAACCAGGAAGTCTCCTGGCTCAGCCTTAGTTTTCCTAGAGGGCCTTATAGTAGCAACGCTGATCTTACTTGATTTCCTCTCATATTGTAAATACAGTGCTGTGCTGATTGTGAGCGTCAGGGTACATGGGCTCACTTACTGCACGGGTGCTGGCCTGTCAGCCCAGAAACCCTCCTTCCCCACAGCTGCTATGAGTGCGAAGATGAAAAGGTTATGTGCCTAAAGGCCTAAAGGCCTTTGGAGTATTGGAGCTGAGCTGCTCCATTTGTGGAGCCGGGGTCTGTCTCAGTGCCAGACTCCACACTGGCATTCAGTGCTGCCAGCTTGACTCCCTTGAGTGCCCTTGAGTAGCTCACACGCTAGTGTAGAGATAATAACTGTAAAGGTGAAGAGCAGGTGTTTTTTTGTCTGTCTGTTTGAGATGGAGTCCCACTCTGTCACTCAGGCTGGGTTGCAGTGGCACCATCTCAGCTCACTGCAACCTCTGCCTCCCAGGTTCAAATGATTCTCTTGCTTCAGCCTCCCAAGTAGCTGGGATTACAGGCGCCCACCACAATGCCTGGTTAAGTTTTGTAGTTTTAGTAGAGACGGGGTTTCACCATATTGGCCAGGCTGGTCTTGGGCTCCTGGCCTCAGGTAATCCGCCCACCTCTGCCTCCCAAAGTTCTAGGATTACAGGTGTGAGCCACCACCCCCAGCCTAGAGCAGGTGTTCTTAGATATACAGAGTTCACTTCAGAAGCTGGTTGTTTTGGGGAATAAAAGAACTCAGGTTTCTAAAGAGTGGGAAGAACGTGGGAAGGGGCTGGGTTGGAGACCCTAAGAGGCATCTGGTGTGGGCCTGGAGCTCAGGGCTTTGCTTCACACTGGATGTAGCAGAAGAGGAGAAAGTCCAAGAGGCCTGGATGGAAAACGCATGCATCTTGACAGGGCCTAGGCTCTTGGGGTCTACTTGATTTTTTGAAAAGACTTAATCACTTTCCAAACTTTCTGGTTTAAAATTAAATTATCGTGTTGTATTCTAGCCAGTTTTGTGTGAGAGTAGAAGGGAAGGGGAGATTTTGATCAGTATATTAAATTAATAGAGAATTACTGCAAGTGAGATCAAGCTTCCACACCAAGTAATGTAGGAAGTAGAACGCTCCCATTTAAACACCTTTGGGGAGAAAACCCAGCTCTCCTGTCTGCTACTTACTACCTGCTCTTAGCTTTAATTCTGGCAAAGCTTACCTTCTGCCTTGTTCCTTATTCTGTTATCTAAACACCAGAAAAATTTGCAGATATTCAGCCTGTTGTAACTTGTGCCATATCTGCTTGTCTGGATATGAGTGAGATGGCGCTTTTACCCCTGTACTATATAGCCAATGGTTTGCTGTAGAGACACTAATTTGCAGTCTCCCGCTCTGTGGTTCTTGTCCTCTGTGAGTGTATGAACCTTCCTGTCTGACACAGCTCCCGGTTCCTCTGGGAGGTGTAGCAGGACAACACTTGTTGAACCCGTGGGTGTTGCATTTTGGCTTCATTTGCATTTTTTCTTCAAGGCACTCACTCTTGTGCTTTCCTTGATTGACAGAATGGCAAATATAAAATTAAATTGCTTTCATCCTTGCTTTGAAAGGTCAGAGAGATGTCAGTCTACAATAAAAGCATCTTTCCATTTAGCTTTTTTTTTCATTTTGATCCTTCATGTTAATGGCTTCAGGCCCACACAATTAATCCACTGGTTTCCGGCACCCTCTTTAGGAAAAACTTGGTAATTGCAAGTCTAACCAGGCAGGGATGACTTTGCTTGAAAAGCTTGTGGGAGCTACAGCAACACACCTCGCCATGTCATTGGGGTGGATGCTAGCCCAAGTCACCTTTCACTTCCATCCTGAAAAGCTGTAAAAATAGTGACCACTTCTAATGGCCTTTTTTTTTTTTTTATAATGAATAACCTTAGAACTTTTGCATTCAGAAAAGGCAGTAAGCTATGGTAGATGAGTCTTCCTTTATCACCCCCCTTAAAATCAGGTTTATTTATACCTCAGCATGAGTTTTTAAAAAAATAGCAATTTAGTTAAATAGGAATAAACTAATTCTTTATTTACCACAATAATCATTTAAGCAATTGCTTCACTAAGCAAAATCCATAATGGTTCCCTCTGTCGCCAAGTCTGCTTTTCAGCCAGTAATTTCAGTCTTTTTTAATCCCATCTAATCTGACCAGTAGTAGAAATCAACTGACTCTTCTTTCACTCAGCAAAACCTTACTGAACATTCAGCATTGTACAAATTAGAGTTCTTTTTTTTTTTTAGCTCGATATAATTAGTATTAAGTGCCTCGTATGAAAATCCAGTAGCTAGTGGCCATTTTTAAATAAATTGTCTCTTAACTTGGAGCACTTTCCAGATAAATTCTCACGTCAGCTGGGGGAATTATACAGTCTTTTTTTTTTTTTTTTTTTTTAAAGACAGGATCTTGCTCTGTTGCCTAGGTTGGAGTGCAGTAGCACAGTCATAGCGCACTGTAGCCTAAACCTCCTGGGCTCCAGTGATCCTCCAGCCTTAGCCTCCCAGGTAGCCGTGAGTGCAGGCACACAGTGGCTAATTTTTGTATTTTTGGTAGAGACAGGGTTTCATCATGTTGGCCAGGCTGGTCTCAAACTCCTTCGCTCAAGTGATCCTGCTGTCTCACCCTCCCAAAGTGCTGGGATTACAGGTGTGAGCCACCACGCCCAGGCTGAACACGTTCTTATACTTCAGCAGTCAGTAAATATGGCGTGAGGATTAATACATTTCCCCTGACCAGTTGCTTTGCTAGACTCTGTAGAGAATATACTTTGTAAAGTGGTTTTTCCAGAAGTTGTGTCGCTGTTCCAGCTGCAAGTTCCCTCCTGGCCTAGTTGTTTTCAGTCACAACACCTCTCCACCATAACTCTGCTTCCAGGTGATGACACATCTCCACGTGATTGAAGAAAGAAGGAACCAAAGCCTCTCTCTGCTCTACAAAGTACCTTATGTAGCCCAAGAAATTCAAGAGGAAATTGGTGGGTACCAGCTGTTTGTGTCAAGGTCATATGGGACTTCTTGCAGAGGCTCAGGAGTGAAAGCTGGGCAAGAGTAGAGAGAGATGAGCAAGCAAGGCCGGTGAAGTGGGGCATTAGCACACCCTGGCTTCAGAAGCCTGGAGTCCACTGGAGCTTTCATGGCAAGGTGAAGGAGGAACCAAGGACAGGTGCACTGGCTGTGAGCCATGGAGCCTCGGGCTTCACTGACCTTCACTCTGTTAGCGGAAGAATATCTGGGGTGTGAAATTGCAAGAGACTACGAGATTTCCTGTTCCCGTTTTCCTCCTTCGTTCTGATTATTTCAAGCACCCGATTTTATATAAATTCTCACCTCCTCCTCTCCCAGTCTTTATCTTCTTCATTTATTCAACAAGTTTTATTACGGCTGCTGCGTGCATGTCACAGAGTAAAATGGTCCACGAGCAGATGGTACCTGCTGGAATTGATGTGTTGATAAGAGAAAAACAGATAGTAAAACAAGAAGATAAGTGTCAGCTGGTGATAGGTGCTGTGCAGTGTGAAAACTTGAGCGGAGTGCTAGAGAGTGGCCAGTCGGGGTGGCTGCCTCTGGGGACGGTGGCCTGAGATCCGAATGGTAAGATCACAGCGGGAGAGCATGTTGGTAGCAAGGGAGCGGCAGCTACAAAGGCCCCAGGTGGAAGTCAGGCGTCACATTTGAGTAGATCAGTGTGGCTACAACATAGCAAAGGGGATGTGGCCAAAGTATGCAGGGACCAGATCAGGAAGAAATTTCAGCAAAATCAAGGAGTTTGGATTTTATTCTAGGATAATGGGAAGGCGTTAGAGGATTTTCAGCTAGGGAAAGACTAGATCTGGATTATGAATTTTTAAAAGCTCACTTGGCTGCTGTGTGTAGTCGATTAAAATTAGAAACCAGCCAGGAAGTGATTTTAGAAATCCAGGAGAGAGCTGTTGGGAGTATGCACTGAAGGGGTGACGGGGTAGGAGAAGGAGCGCCCCAGGGACAGCTGGGGATGGTCTGTAGGATGTGTTCTGGTGGGAGTGTGTGGGGCTGCGCCCAGGGCTGCGTGTGGGGTTGGGGGAGCGGCATCAAGAACTGCACTTAGGGTTCCACTGGGAGCAGCTCGGGGATGGTGGTACCATGGCCGACTGAGGTGGAGAAGGAAATCCAGAGCTCTCTTGATACATGTTAAGATAGAAATTTCTGTTGGATGTTATGTGGAGATGTAGGATTTAGGTGAGGCAGAGGTCAGGCAGTAGGTCCAGGATTCGGACCTGGGAGTCATGGTATGTGGTCAGTATTTAAAACTGGCGTCGGGGAGAAGTAGGTCAGAGGGTATGAAGTGGTAGTTGTAGTTACGTGGGGTGGATACGTCTAGAGATGGGATGGACAGCGTGAGGACTGTAGTTAGTAATATTGTACTATATACTAAAAATTTGCCGAGAGTAGATTTGGGGCATTCTTATTTTTTAAAAAAAGTAATTCTGGAAGGTGATGTGTGTGTTTGCTTGACTATGGAAATCATTTCATGGTGTATATGTATATCAAAGCATTATATTGTAGACCTTAAATATGTACAATTTTTTAAACCCCCAAAATCTGTGGAGTTGTGGATACCACTTAACTGGAGTGTGGAGGTGGAGGCAGGGGTGCCTGGGACGGTGCCCTGGGGTCCCTGGTGCTGGGGCTCTGTGGTGCCACAGAATCAAGGAAGGTGTTTCAGGCAGGAACTGGGAGCCACAGTGGGGTCTTGGAGCTCTAGAGCATCCTGTGCCTGGACACCAGGCCCTTCTGAAGCCTGCTTTCTGTCCCCTGCCCTGTCTTCATCAGATGAGCTCCTTCAGGAGCAGCGTGCAGATATGGACCAGTTCACTGCCTCCATCTCAGAGACCCCTGTGGACGTCCGGGTGAGCTCTGAGGAGAGTGAGGAGATCCCACCGTTCCACCCCTTCCACCCTTTCCCAGCCTTACCTGAGAACGAAGGTGTGTATGGGCGACGGTGCCACTTCTGGGCAGCAGGGGGAGGACAAAATGAGAGAATTGAAGTCAGTTTTTCGAAAACCAAATTGAGTTGGGAGATGGTGTTCCTGCGAGAGTCAGGGGAAGGGAGACTGGATTCATTGAGCGCCTACTGTGTGCAAGGACCCTGCTAGATGCTTTCAAATCATTGGTGTCAATGTCACCATGAAGTTAAGACTAATTCTCCCATTTCAAGATGGGTGGCTTCAAACCCCCACTTCTTTCAACTTGTGCACTTCCTTACATGTGGGAGGCACTTGGCAGTTGAAACAGCGCCTTCCTGTTATGGTGTTACCTTTGCCCAGCCGTCTTGGGAGGCACGTGCTGGAGAGGCTGAGGAGGTGACAGGGCTGGCGTGGGTCATATCTCTGACATGAGGTGGGGATAAGAAGCTGTTCCTCTGGGTCCTAGGCAGACGTTCTTTCCTCTATTCCCCTGCTGGTTCTCAGTGTCTAAAAGGATCTCTAAAAGCTGTGAGCCTGCTCCAGAAATAAACAAGTTGCTGAGACCAGTGCCCTGAGAGCCGTCCCCCTCATCAGTTCTGTTTGTTGCTGTTGCTGCTGACAGGGTAATGATAAGAATGGCCCACAGCTATGCCGTAGTCCTTGTTATATGCCAGCTTTAGCTAAGCATCTCAGCGGATGCTCTCCATCCTCACAGTAACCCTCGCAGGTGGGTAGTCGAGTGTCCCCATGTGGGGATTCTGAGGTATAAAGAGATTAAGTAACTTGCCCAAGGTCATGTAGTTTGTAAGTGGAGAGTCAGGGGTCGAATCCAAGCCGATCTGGTCCTGCAGTCACAGACCTGACTGGATATAGCACTTGGAACAGAGGCCTCAGGAAGGCATCAAATTTAGGGGTGGGGGGATGGAGGTACATCCAGCTTAGCCTTCAGAGCTTAATGGAAATGCCTTCTAAACCAGTGATCCCAGAGCAGTTGACTCTCCAGAAATAAAACAGGATCTGAGGAAGTGGCAGATAGATGAAAAGGCACCATGCCATCCGCACATCTCCGTGGGGTTTTTGGGTGGTAGATGAAGAGGCACTATGCTATCCCCAAATCTCTGTGGGTTTGTTGGGTGGCCATGCTTGGACAACTTCTTATGTGCTTGTTGGGGGTCGGGGCAGCTTGGATATACCCGAACTAGGACCTTATCTCCCTGTCAGCAAACCACAACCAACACTAACTTCAATTTTCACTTTTTTCTAAGAAAAATAATTATGTGGGCTAAGCTAAATAGTGCAGGCATCTCCCAGTTTCCCTAAAAAGGCACAAGACAGACCTACTTTTTTCTCTCTTATCAAGGATACCCTCCAGTGATTTGCTGTGGCTCATACTGCTGGTTTGTTTATGGGATATTTCAGGCATGGTGTTTTTAAGGAGGAATACTTTTTGTTCACATTATAGAGAAATTCTAAGATAGAAATTTTAAAAGAAGGCATTTTCTTTTTTAATCTCCTTTTGTGCTATTTTATTTTGTTTTTTATTGTTTTCCTTTCTGCTAGACACTCAGCCGGAGTTGTACCACCCAATGAAAAAAGGTTGGTTTGTCCAAGATGTTCCCTTTAAGACCTTCATTCCTCTCCACTCCCCAGTGTGTCCGAAGCTTCATGTTCTGTTTCATGCCATCACCTGGCTTTCCCCACCTCATTCCTTCTGACACGGCTGTGAGTGGGGTCAGAGCAGCCCCACCTCTATGCTGCTAACAAGCTGACCTGACTCCAGCACTCAGAGGCCAGTTTCCATGGCGTTGGTTACCACGTGGTCATGCTAAGCTTTCCCTCTGGGATGTCAGAGAATGCACAGCAACCAAAATAGATTTCATGACCCTTTTAATCTGGGTAGATTTTTAGAAGTATATCCAACTTAGGTTGGTTGTGAACTGCTGTCTCCGTATAAATATGCCTTATTTACAGTCAGGTGGAGAGTCGTTCTCTTTTCCCTCTTTTTCTCTGCAATTCCCATTTACATTTTTTCCTTTTGGCTCTCCTCGCCCTTTGTCTGTGCCAGTTGTCTCATGTCCCCTGAGTTGTGTATTCCTCAGAACATCGGAAGCCAATGGATCAAACAGCTGGAGACAACCCAGCTCACTGTACTGAGTCTCCAGTTTTCAAAAACAGTTAACGTTCCGTAAAGCACTATGTGGAATGCTTTGCATTCTTGATCTTAGTCCACTGAACGTCCCTGTAGGATGAGTAGTGTTTTTAGCTCTATTTTCTAGATTAGACAATTGAAGAAGTTTCTGAGATGACATGACTTGCTCTAAGAAGTGGAGGAACCAGGATTTGAACCCAGTTCTCTGTTCCCCAAGCTCATGTGATTTCATTACCTGAGTTGTCGGTGTCACGGGATCCCCCAGGTGGGTGGGTGGCCCAGTCATTGTGAATCATTTCAACATTTCTTGTTCATGATGTGTTGTATGAGCCCGCCCTTGGCTTCGGCAGACTTCCTATCGATGGGCCAAATGGTGTTGCCCGGCTAAGAAGGTGGTGTTCTGGTTTACGCCACAGGTTATTCTCAGAACACAAAAGTGTGATTTCAGTCTTCTGAAAATGACTTCGTGTAGATGCTTTATTTTATTCTACTTGGATATGCCTGTTCTTGGGGATGACTGTGCCGACATTCCTTTCAACAGCACAACTGAGATGTTTATAGAGAAAGATGAGTTTTCTAGAAGTTTAACTGGCTTTTGCTTTTGTACTGAACTGTTATGAGTTGGGACAATTTAAACATTAACTTTGGTGTCTTGAAGTCACTTGTTTATGTTAAGAAACATGGGGGCTATACCACCAAAAATCTATTATAACAGTCTGGACTGGCGGTAGGTCTTTTTTTTTTTTTTTTTTGAGAGAGGGTCTTGCTGTCGCCCAGGCTGGAGTGCAGTGGTGCAGTCTTGGCTCACTGCAGCCTCCTCCTCTGGGGCTCAAGCAGTCCTCCTACCTCAGCCTCCCAAGTAGGTGGGACCACAGGTGCATGCCACCACCCTCGGCTAAATTTTTTTTTTTTTTTTTTTTTTTTTAACGTAGAGACAGGGTTTTGCCATGTTGCCCAGGCTGATCTCGAACTCCTGGACTCAAGTGATCCTCCCACCTTGGCCTCCCAAAATGCTGGGATTATAGGCATGAGCCACTGTGTCCAGTGACAGTAGGCCTTTAGTTTGCTCAGTGCCACATTGCTTTTTGAATAATTCCTGCCTGTGTGACCTTTAAAATTCTGGGAGAGAGAAACATATATATGGAAGGAGCTCAGAATTACAGTTGATTGGGCTTGGTCATAAGCATCCTTGCTGAGGCAATACCCTTCCAGATCCCTCTTTCTCAAATAGTTGGAGTGCAGTATTGCTATTTCATGGGCACTTTGAGACAAAAGCTAGCTCTGATTTAACTAGAATCTAGTCGTGCAAGTCTTTAAAGTTGAAGCTTTAGAAAAATTGCATCATTTTTGGCTGCATTGCATTAGCTAGCCTGCATGTTCAGCAGCTGTGGAAGCTGTTACAAGTTGCTATGTGTTAAGAACAAGTCTAGTTGTGAGGCAGAAGCTCTGCTGTGGTTGTGCCTTGTGCCATTACCTGCCTTTGACAAGCCCAGGGACAGCAGTGCTTTGCGTGTCCTCATGTTGAAGTCTCACTTGCAGGTAGTTAACCTTAGAATGCCAAATACGCTGTCAGGTTGGTCCAGTTATAAAAGGCTCATATCACAGACGTTTATATTGAACTGTATGTTATTATGAATAAGGAATTCTTATGATAGCTAGAAATCACATGCTTTGGAACTAAAAATAGAGGACTTCCTCTCACGTTCCCTCCCTGGGCCTGTGCTGCGTCGTCGTGCTGCGTATTTGGATACTACCCTTCGGAGCGCCACACTCGAGTGATGTTGCTCAGGCAGTGTCTGACCTTGGCAAGAGAAGAGTTGCTATTCTTGCTGCTCCGTTTAGAGAAAGGTGCCTTCCATGCTGATATTAGAATGCTTCCTATAGGTGGAATGCACGCTTCCTGTTTATCTTCTAATAGCCACTTAGGATATGAGCATCTAGGATCTCGGCACAGAGGGATTCAGCGTGGTGGGAGATGCGGGAAGAAATCCGTAATGACAAACTGTTGTCATTATTGGAACCTCCCCAGGACCAACTGAAACTTGAAGGGAAAATAAGAGTTTAGGTTGGGGAGGGTATTTGAGGCAGAGTGAATTCCCTGTGGGCTAACCTACTATGTCCAAGGCAAACGTGCAGGTTATTGTGAGGATGGGTGCTGTGGCAGCCGGGTGTGGGTAGTAGGTGCTCAGTAATTTCTCCTATAATGGTGTGTATTTCCCATGCTAGGATGCCCCTCGGCTCCGCTTCTATGTGTCTTACAATAAACATTTTCTCTGAAGGCTTGCATTTCATTTTCCCAAGTTGGAGACAAGTAAGCACTCCCTCCTCCATTATACCCATTGGTCTCTGCAAATGCCTGTCTCATTCATCTTTAGAGAGCACAGGGCACCCTCAGACTTGTGAACATGGTGGCAGATGAGTCGCGTGGGGAGGTGCGTGTTGAGGGGCTCACTGGCCCTCAGGAGGGAGTTTGCTGCTTCTGTGCAATGGGTGTGAGATGGGCCATCCTTGGGAACTCAGCCGTGATCTCTCTCCACACAGGATCTGGAGTGGGAGAGCAGGATGGGGGACTGATCGGTGCCGAAGAGAAAGTGATTAACAGTAAGAATAAAGTGGATGAAAACATGGTGAGCCTGTTCTTTCTTCTGCCCAACACGCTTTACTTTTGAGACTCATTAGAGCGAGTGACCTGATGTCAGATGCTTCCAGGTGCACGTCTCTGTGTTCGTTTTCCGCACAGTAGAAGGTTGGAGGGCTCCAACGGCTCCCACAGACTGGCTGTGGTGTTTAGCATCTGGGTATGAAAAGGATTAAAAAGCCCTTTTCAGCAGTAGCTCATGTCTTGCTATAGAGTAGGAAAATATATTTACAGCTAAAGATGTGAATAACCTGTTAGAGGCCGTTTTCAAGTGAGTAGAGAGTTAATAACTTGGATTAGAGTTGGGTTTTGTTCTTACACTGCCTTAGGTTTATACCCCCTTTTATTCACCTAGTATTTTCTGTCATTTATAGTTCTGGATTATCTTCAACTGAGTTTGATATTTCAATGTGGCTTTTTTTTTTTTTAAATGGAGTCTCGCTTTGTCACCGAGGCTGGAGTGCAATGGCACAATCTCTGCTCACTGCAAGCTCTGCCTCCCGGGTTCACGCCATTCTCCTGCCTCAGCCTCCCAAGTAGCTGGGACTATAGGCGTCCGCCACCACGCCTGGCTAATTTTTTGTATTTTCAGTAGAGACGGGGTTTCACCGTGTTAGCCAGGATAGTTTTGATCTCCTGACCTTGTGATCCACCTGCCTCAGCCTCCCAAAGTGCTGGGATTACAGGCGTGAGCCACCGCGCCTGGTGTAAACGGGGCTTTTTGGCAGTCTGTTCTGAGATACATCTCCACAACGGTTACTTGAAGGAAAATGCGTACGGGACCAGCTGCCATAATATAGTCTTCCCTCCATACCTGCCCCTTCATTAGGGGTTTGGGGAGTGGATTTGGAAGGCTGTGACAGAACTGGTTGGTTAATGGGGGTCCCACAGGTACCTGCTTCCTTCCATCAAGCAGCAGGTAGCCGAGGAAGGAGGCAGTAAATACCAAACTCCCCGTTCACCCAGTTGCTCGCTGCCGACATTCTCATGACTGTTTCAGGTCATTGACGAGACTCTGGATGTTAAGGAAATGATTTTCAATGCCGAGAGAGTTGGCGGCCTCGAGGAAGAGCGGGTACGTGTTTAGCTCCAGAACCTAAGGTTTCCTGCCAATCTTAGGTATTTCTCCTCTGGACCTTCTCAGTTCAAGTAGAAAACGGGAGAGATGCCTGAGTTATTAAGGGTCCCTCATCCCCAGCTTCCCATACTTTTGGATAAGAAAGCTAAAATTAAAATCTCCATGGAGATTGGGAAGAGTGGGCGTTCTCCACATGTGGGTGGTTCCCTGCAAAGCAGGATCTTGGTGCTACTTTGGGTTTTAGGGGCTCGACCTTCCAGGGGCGTGGCCCTCAGTGAGTTACTTGCCTCACGGCTGCCGGATGATCACTGGGACTTTTTTCCACGTCTGCTTTATTACGTAGGAATCCGTGGGCCCACTGCGGGAGGACTTCAGTCTGAGTAGCAGTGCTCTCATTGGCCTGCTGGTCATCGCAGTGGCCATTGCCACAGTCATCGTCATCAGCCTGGTGATGCTGAGGAAGAGGCAGTATGGCACCATCAGCCACGGGATCGTGGAGGTGAGGAGCTGGGCTGCTGAGGGCCTGCTCTGCACTGTGGGCTGGGTTGGGGGTGGGAACCTGTGGAATTAATAGGCATCTTCACTCCTCGAGTACTGGACATGCTGCTGTTACCAGTTCAGTTACTCACTGGATTCCTAGGTCGTGTTTTTGGAAATCAGCCGCTGCCACAAGGGGCTGTTGCCAACTTTGAACATTAGTTTGGGCCTTGGCTGTGAATGTCAGAAAGTCATGTGAACATTTTATGCTACAGAGGGTGAAAACTCTTTTCTCAGATTATTTCCTTAGTGTTCCTTTTTCCAGGTTTTTTTTTTTTAATGGGGGGAAGGAGCAACAGGAAATTTAGAAAGTGCTGAAGCAGACTGTTTTCTGTTCTGTCTTCTGCTGGTTACTGAACTTGTCTTGCCACTCACTCCTTAGTGAACAGTGGGAATGTCCAGAGTCCCTTGATCCCCAAATATAAATACAGTAAGGACCTTAATGAGCCCTGGGAAATTAGTGCAGATGCTGGTCTTAGTTATTTGTGTTTTTTTGTTTGTTTTGGTTTTTTGGTTTTTTGGAGACAGTCTCGCTCTGTCGCCCAGGCTGGAGTGCAGTGGCGCGATCTCAGCGCACTGCAGCCTCTGTCTCCCGGGTTCAGGTGATTCTTGTGCCTCAGCCTCCCACCTAGCTGAGACTACAGGTGTGTGCCACCACGCCCAGCTAGTCTTTGTATTTTTATTAGAGATAGGATTTCCCCATATTGACCAGGGTGGTCTCAAATCCTGACTTCAAGTGATCCACCCGCCTCAGCCTCCCAAAGTGCTGGGATCACAAGCATGAGCTACTGCACCTGGCCAGTTACTTGGTTTTATCTCCTGCTGGAGACTGGCCTAGCTGTAGAATTTCAGAGCTGAAAAAGACCAGAGATCCCCTGGTCCCACTGTCTGCTTGCTAGCCTACTGCTGAGTGGCTTGCCTTGGCTGGCCCAGGTAGTAAGCAGTGGCGCCGAGCCTTGCTTGTCACCATGGTGCTAGGAAATCCAGTTGACTGTCATCTTCCGTGAGGGCTAAGCTTTCAGGGCTCTCGTTTCGAAAGCATTGCCTCTTTGATCCCCTTATTTTCTTTCTCCTGTGTTTCACCACCGGTTCTCATTTGGCCTGTCCGGTGGGAATGGGCTGCTGGCTGCATTTGGTCCTCAGGGGATTGTGCAGCAAATGGCTCAGGTCTCCCAGCACCTGTGCAGGTCTCTTCCCAGACACCACAATGACCCTCAGGTTTTGTTCTTCCAGGTTGATCCAATGCTCACCCCAGAAGAGCGTCACCTGAACAAGATGCAGAACCATGGCTATGAGAACCCCACCTACAAATACCTGGAGCAGATGCAGATTTAGGTGGCAGGGAGCGCGGCAGCCCTGGCGGAGGGATGCTGGTGGGCCGGAAGATCCCACGATTCCGATCGACTGCCAAGCAGCAGCCGCTGCCAGGGGCTGCGTCTGACATCCTGACCTCCTGGACTGTAGGACTATATAAAGTACTACTGTAGAACTGCAATTTCCATTCTTTTAAATGGGTGAAAAATGGTAATATAACAATATATGATATATAAACCTTAAATGAAGAAAATGATCTATTGCAGATATTTGATGTAGTTTTCTTTTTTAAATTAATCAGAAACCCCACTTCCATTGTATTGTCTGACACATGCTCTCAATATATAATAAATGGGAAATGTCGATTTTCAATAATAGACTTATATGCAGGCTGTCGTTCCGGTTATGTTGTGTAAGTCAACTCTTCAGGCTCATTCACTGTCCTGGCTTTTATTTAAAGAAAAAAAAGGCAGTATTCCCTTTTTAAATGAGCTTTCAGGAAGTTGCTGAGAAATGGGGTGGAATAGGGAACTGTAATGGGCACTGAAGCCCGTGAGGAGACCCTCGCAAAATGATGTGAAAGGACCAGTTTCTTGAAGTCCAGTGTTTCCAAGGCTGGATACCTGTGTGTCTCCATAAAAGTCCTGTCACCAAGGACGTTAAAGGCATTTTATTCCAGCGTCTTCTAGAGAGCTTAGTGTATACAGATGAGGGTGTCCGCTGCTGCTTTCCTTCGGAATCCAGTGCTTCCACAGAGATTAGCCTGTAGCTTATATTTGACATTCTTCACTGTCTGTTGTTTACCTACCGTAGCTTTTTACCGTTCACTTCCCCTTCCAACTATGTCCAGATGTGCAGGCTCCTCCTCTCTGGACTTTCTCCAAAGGCACTGACCCTCGGCCTCTACTTTGTCCCCTCACCTCCACCCCCTCCTGTCACCGGCCTTGTGACGTTCACTCAGAGAAGACCACACCAAGGAGGCGGCCGCTGGCCCAGGAGAGAACACGGGGAGGTTTGTTTGTGTGAAAGGAAAGTAGTCCAGGCTGTCCCTGAAACTGAGTCTGTGGACACTGTGGAAAGCTTTGAACAATTGTGTTTTCGTCACATGAGTCTTTGTAATGCTTGTACAGTTGATGTTGATGCTCACAGCTTCTGCTTTTTCTTTCTTTTTATTTTAAATCTGAAGGTTCTGGTAACCTGTGGTGTATTTTTATTTTCCTGTGACTGTTTTTGTTTTGTTTTTTTCCTTTTTCCTCCCCTTTGACCCTATTCATGTCTCTACCCACTATGCACAGATTAAACTTCACCTACAAACTCCTTAATATGATCTGTGGAGAATGTACACAGTTGAAACACATCAATAAATACTTTAACTTCCACCGAGACTGCTCGTTTCACTGACTGCGGCATTGATCTGCGTGATGGTCCTACCCCCTGCCTCCAGGAGGGTGATAACTTCGTTCCACGAAGGACCCCAGCTGCACCTCACAGGCAGAAATACGTCTGCTCAAGCTGTGACTCGAGGCTTCCAGCGCCGTTTCGCATTTAGAAAGCAAAGTAAGAGGGAACGTCTGCACAGAGCATTTGTCTGGCAAGATTTAGGCTACTGATATTTATTAATATGAGACTTCTTAATGCTACTGGAAACAATGAGTAGGGCTTGTGGCTGAATTTTCAGAGAAATACTTGGAGCTTCCATTTGCTTAAATAACCTGACACTGGGAGGCCCTGTCACCTCACTGATGGGGGTGTTTGGTTTGTTGCCTTGGCAACTGCTTAGAGGGCTTTCTGCCTGGGCCCAGTTTTATCTACTGAGCTAAGATTTTTTTAATGCCCAGCTACAGGGAAGAGGGTCAATTCAGGGGTAAATCTCAGTCCCTACCCTAGTTTAATGCCAGTTTAAATATACAGAGTAGTTATCAAGGTAATGTCATATATACCTGTGTGTAGATGTACATGTGTGTACATACGTGACGAATCTTCCCTAGGATACTGGACTAGGGAGTGTTTTATGAGCCAGGAAAGCATTTTGTGAGCCAGGTGAACAGGTTGGTTCTTTATAATGATTACCACTTCCCCATCAGCCTCTCCCTTCTGCCTGCATTGGTCACTGAAGTTGCTGCCAGGAAAGCCCTGAAGAAGAGGGAACTTTTTTGTTTTTCGAAACCAGTTTCTGCTGGAGTGCTCTGAAGAGTGTTATCACCTGACCCTCTGCAGTATCAGCTGGAAACTGATCTCAGGGTCATTCTGATTTCAAAGCTAACAGACCAGCTTCATTGATTTTAGTGCCTGCCATGTACTAGCTGCCTCCAAGTCAGAGCCGCATTTTTGTCTTTTTTTCTTTTTTTTTGAGACAGAGTGTTGCCCAGGCTGGAGTGCAGGGGCGCGATCTCAGCTCACTGCAACCTCTGCCTCACAGGTTCAAGCAATTCTGTCTCAGCCTCCCGAGTAGCTGGGACTACAGGCGTGCACCACCGTGCCTGGCTAATTTTTTTTTGTATTTTTGGTAGAGACAGGGTTTCACCACGTTGGCCAGGCTGTTCTCGAACTCCTGACCTCATGATCCACTCGCCTCGGCCTCTCAATGTGCTGGGATTACAGGCGTGAGCCACCACACCCAGCTCCATTTAGTCTTAACCTTTTGAGGCATTCCCCTCTTCCAGAAATGACGCTGAGGTCTTCCACGGAGCAGTAAGGGGTGGAGCAGAGATGCAAACCCAGCTCGGTGGGAGTTCTTCCTTTATTCAGTGTACTTCAGTCCTGGGGGAGGCAGGGGCGGGGGCATGGCAGCCAATACCCATCCAGCTGCTCAGCTCTCGAGTCTCTTACCTGTTACTCACATTCCTGTTGCTGACGGGTTAGAGAGGAGTTCGGGGCTGGTGAAAGTGCAGTGGTTTCTATTTACACGTTCATTACCCAAATGGGGTCATTGCAGAGACAGTCGGGGTTAGCTGAGAACTGGGGAGGCCTGAGAGATGACGTGGAAATGAATGAGAGGCAGGGCTGCCAGGCGGCCTCACCCTAGGCTGTCTCCACTCTGCTCCCTGGTGGCTCACCCACCTCCCGGGAACTGAGAGAAGCTCCTGGTTTCTGCCTTGGTGACTCAGCCTTGACCTCTGGGGAATGTGGCCCTGCCCACCTTGCGGCCAGCCTCAGGTGCTGACAGCCGACAGGTGCGAAGGTCCTCCTACCTGCCTGTCTGCTTTCAGTTGCAAATCAGAGCCCAGCAGCTGAGGTTTGAGCCAGGACATCAGATGCCCTGATCTCTGGTTTCTGTTGCTGTGACAACGGACAAAGCTCTTTAGGAGGTACAGATGAGGATGTAACGAGTCCCTAAGTTTTGGAGAGGCCCAAGGGTCCACTATCATAGGAGCAGGCGAAAAAGTATTTAAAAAAGGAACATGCCATCTTACGGTACTTTGAAGTCATGGACATAGACAGAATGGATACAGGGAAGGGACCTTATGACTCCTGATTATTTCACAGCTGAAACATGGCCACAGGGTCACACGCTGTTAGGGGCAGAGCCAAATGCTGTGGTTATGTACAATGGACTCTTTTCTGGGGCAAAGGGTAAAGCGGTCCTTATAAGACAAGGAGATGGGTGTCAGCTGGTATCTTGCCTGTTACCGCCTATGAAATAAGGGGAAGTCGTGTCTGTTCTGCCCTCTGTGGGTACATACTTTTGACAGGCAGTAGCAACCATGGACTTGGTTAGTGCATTTCCACTGTGGAGCAGCCCAGATACCCAGAGAATGTGACAGGAGACATGAGTTCCCCCGCCCCCGGCCCCCAGAATCCTTGAAATGGATGGGACATGACTTTTTTTTTTTTTTGAGACAGAGTCTCACTCTGTCGCCCAGGCTGGAGTGCAGTGGCGCAATCTTGGCTCACTGCAACCTCCACCTCCCGGGTTCAAGCAGTTTCTCCTGCTTCAGCCTCCTGAGTAGCTGGGACTACAAGCGCGTGCCACGACACCTGACTAATTTTTTGTATTTTTAGTAGAGATGGAGTTTCACCGTATTAGCCAGGATGGTCTCAATCTCCTGACTTTGTGATCTGCCCGCCTCAACGTCCCAAAGTGCTGGGATTACAGGTGTGAGCCACCGCGCCTGGCTGGGGGCATGACATTCTTGAGGAATCTGTCAGAGATCTGTGGCCAAGATACAAGATAACCCAGATCTGATTGATTTTTTTTTTTTTTTTTTGAGACGGAAACTTGCTCTGTTGCCCAGGCTGGAGTACAGTGACGGCTCACTGCAACCTCAGCCTCCCGGGTTCAAGTGATTCTCGTGCCTCAGCCTCCAGAGTAGCTGGGATTACAGGCGTGCACCACCTCGCCTGGCTAATTTTTGTGTTTTTTAGTAGAGACAAGGTTTCACCATGTTGGCCAGGCTGGTCTGGAACTGCTGACCTCAAGTGATCCACCCACCTCAGCTTTCCAAAGTGCTGGGATTAAGGCATAAGCCACCGTGCCCAGCTTGGCTGAACTTAAAATTTCGAAGTCCCTGCCTCTTTCCGATTAGAGCAGTGCCCTCCATCAATAAAACATTTATAGTGTGTACTATATATACAGTTATTTTAAACTATGTATAGTTATTTTAAAATTATCTGCATGTATTATAAATAGAAACTTGGAAGGCATAAAAAAGATGAAATACTTTTTCCAAATTTTATTTAATAACAGTACAAAGCCTTTTGGGTCCAGTCAAATATTGCTAGTTTTAGTGCAGGCAAAGTGATTGCTTTCATTCTCTCCTTCCTCTCTCCTAACGGAAGTCCATATCGTTGATTCAGATTTTCTTAGTGTTTACCTACTGTCTTCTATTTTTTTTTTTCTGAGAAGGAGTTTAGCTCTTGTTGCCCAGGCTGGAGTGCAGTGGTGCGATCTCGGCTCACCACAACCTCCGCCTCCCGGGTTCAAACGATTCTCCTGCTTCAGCCTCCCGAGTAGCTGGGATTACAGACATGCGCCACCAGGCCTGGCTAATTTTGTATTTTTAGTAGAGACGGGGTTTCTCCATGTTGGTCAGGCTGGTCTACAAACTCCCGACCTCAGGTGATCCACCTGCCTCAGCCTCCCAAAGTGCTGGGATTACAGGCATGAGCCACTGCGCCCAGCCCTGTCTTCTATCTTCTCCCAATAAATGACATTGTATTTAGGCTTCTCTGGACAGTGAAGCTTTCTCAGACTTTCCTTGTTTTGATGATCTTGACAGTTTTGAGGAGTTATTGGTCAGGCATTTCGTAGGATGTCCCACTATGGGGTTTCGTCTGATGTTTTTCTCATGGTAATGCGTGGGTTATGTGTTATTAGGAGGAAGACCACAGAGGTAAGGTGTCCTCCTATTCCATCAAGGGTACACACTGTCAACATGACTTACTGCTGTCGATGTTGACCTTGACCCCTGGCTGAGGTGGTGCTTGTCAGGTTGTCTAAAGTTAATCTTCCCCTCCCCGCGCTGTCACACTGCACCACGTGCAGCCCGAACTTAAGGGATGGGAGTTACGCTCTCCTGTATCTTATTTTTGTAATCATGTTTTAGTACTTTGAAATAAAGCAATTAGAAAATCTGGTTCGAAGCTCAGTTTGTTGCAATACTATATTTAATGGCTATCAAAACTGAAAGAGTACTTGACTGTGGTGATAATTTCACAGGTGTAGATATGTGTCAAAACTTACCAGATTGGACACTTTCAATATGTGCAGTCAATTGTGTGTGTGTGTGTGTGTGTGTGTGTGTGTGTTTCGGAGTCTCGCTCTGTCGCCCAGGCTGCAGTGCAGTGGCATGATGTTGGCTCACTGCAGCCTCCGCCTCCTGGGTTCAAGAGATTCTCCTGCCTCAGCCTCCCACGTGGCTGAGACTACAGGTCCCCACCACCACACCTGGCTAATTTTTGTACTTTTGGTGGAGACGGGGTTTCCGCATGTTGGCCAGGCTGGTCTCAAACTTCTGATCTCAAGTGATCCACTTGCCTCAGCCTCCCAAAGTGCTGGGACTACAGGCGTGAGCCATTGCTCCCGGCAAGAAAAAAATAATATTTGTATTTCGTGAGCAGAAAAATCTACGTATATTACACTATGAGTGGAGCTACATTAGAAACATCTGTGCTTTCATCCAAACCTCCCATACTCTAAAGGTTGTTTTTTACTTGTTTCTTCAAATCTGTGTATCTTCTAACAGTATTTACTGACAGAAGAATGGACTATAGTGTTGCCATATCCTTTTCTGTGGTTTTTGTTTGTTTGTTTTGAGACGGAGTCTCACTCTGTCGCCCAGGCTGGAGTGCAGTAGCGCGATCTCGGCTCACCGCAACCTCTGCCTCCCAGGTTCAAGCAATTCTTCTGCCTCAGCCTCCCGAGTAGCTGGGACAACAGGCACCCACCATCACGCCTGGCTAATTTTTGTATTTTTAGTGGAGATGGGGCTTTCACCATATTGGCCAGGCTGGTCTCAAACTCCTGACCTCGTGATCTGTCTGCCTCGGCCTCCCAAAGTGCTGGGATTACAGGCGTGAGCCACTGTGCCCGGCCTTCTGTGTATTATTTCAGCCACTTCTCCTGTGGCAAGAAAAAGTGATTCCACCGTGGTTTATGGCTTTTTGCTTTTAGCATTTAATGAAGAAATCTTAATGAAACTTTGTAAATTACTAAATCGAGTATTGCATGACTTGAAGCACTGAAGAGATTGTAGTGGCTTGTCTTCATGTACTGGGCATTTAAAGTTTAAGTCTCATTAATCACATTGGCCTCATAATATTAGTTAATACCTCAAGACCCAACATACATTTACAGTGAAGAATATCACTATTAATAGTACATGTAAATCCATGGTCTTAATAATTGAAACTTTTTGGGGAATGACTTCTTAGATGGTAAATGTTTTCAGCTGATGACTGAGCTCAGAATGTAAACAAGTGAATCAGCGGACTTTGATTTTAATGAAACCTGTGTATACCCCACGCGACACCCTGGGCCAGGGAGCAGGCTGGGCCAGAACTACACATATCAGATGGAAGGAGGGATGAACTTGGATGTGCTGATGATGTGGACAGGGCAGAGGAAGTCAGAGAAACACAGAGCATCAAACAAGTGGCCCACAGTGAAACGCATTTCCAGAACACACTCCCAGACTTGACACACATTTCCGTGCATCTGCATTTACCCAGTTTAGGGACACTCCAGTGTCTCTTGAACAACCCTCTTAGATTTGGAGACTTTCCATCTTTTGAGTCCTACCTACCTCAGGCAGAAACCAGAACTCTCCTTCTCAGCTCCCTTGTAGGTAGGGCACAGACATGTAACTTAGGATCTAATGAGATGTACTCACAAGAGACTTACTCAAGAGGCAACAAAGAAAGGACGCAGGCACTGCAGTGAGCCCACTTTCTGGTGGGATGCAGGTGGAAGCGTCCTGCTGCTGGGACAGCAGCGGCAGCGGCACTGGTGAGTGAGTCTGGGCTCAGGGGATGAGCTCTGTTGGTACCAGCTTGGGCGGGAGCAGTGGGGGTGTCCCTGCAGCCTTGTGGTGTGTCTGGGGCCTTGTTTCTGGCTCTGTTTCCTCCTCTCTCAGCTCTCTGGCCCTCCTAGACATTCTGTGAACCGCCTAACAATTTTAAAATAATTTCCTTTTTTTCCCCTCAAATTAGCTACTCTATTGTTCGTGAGCTGCAAGTTGACAAAAATTCCACTAAGGGCCAACTCACTGAACTCTAATGGGAAAGTTGTACCTGTTGCCTTCATTTGATAAAGGAGACAGAGTTTTTTTTAAAAAGTGATGTGAGAACAAGAATTATCAGTGTGAAAAAGAAAATACAGATCTCAGCTCGAGTAAGTCAGTACTCTGTGGTCCTAAATTAGAATTGGGAGTATCAATATGAACATGATGGGTGTTTTATCTCTTTCACAAAGTTCTGGCTTTGTCTACCAAAAGCCCCAGAAACAAAGACCAGCTAGAAATGAACATCCCCTTAGAGGATCACTTTTCACTAAAAGCTATTAGTATGTCTTAAAGAAACAGCTGATTGCATGTGTGGGCAGGAAAAGTACAAGTTGAATCTGCAACATCATACCTGAAAATAAACAAAAAATCAAAGATGACAAGAATTGGGTCAAAAGGACTCAGAGCTGACTTAAAGAAGGTCCCAGTGGCCAAAGAGGGTACACTTTGAACATCAATAAGAATAAAAACAGCGATGAACCCAGACATATCAAATATGTTTGATACCAAGAGTTCATAATAATACAAAAACAAGCAAAAAACAAGTGGTTTGTGAAAGCAGTTTGTGAAAGTGGTTTGTGAAACAAGGGGTTTGTGAAACCCCGTCTCGACTAAAAATACAAAAATTAGCCAGGCGTGATGGTGGGTGCCTGGTGTCCCAGCTATTCAGGAGGCTAAGGCAGGAGAATCCCTTAAACCGAGGAAGTGGAGGTTGCAGTGAGCAGAGTTAGTGCCATTGCACTCCAACCTGGGAGACAGAGCAAGACTCCATCTGAAAATAAATAAATAAATAAACAAATAGAGACTCAGGCATTTATCCTTCCTTTCCTATACAAACCTTACCACTGGGTAACCAAATATATGATGAGAAATTTCACTAGAAATTTCTATTTCTAGTGAACATTTCTAGAAATACTTTCTAGAAGTATTCCAGAAAGTAAATAAGCAAGTGAATAATTCTAGAAATACTTTCTAGAAGTATTCCAGAAAGTAAATAAGCAAGTGAATAATTCTAGAAATACTTTCTAGAAGTATTCCAGAAAGTAAATAAGCAAGGAATGAAACATTGAAATCTTGCTCTTACCATTTCCTCACAAATTTAGAATTCAAGCACAGAACTCACAATATGAGACAACCAGACACGTCACCTGTTGAAGAACACACCAGCCCCTGTGAAGTCATCTTCCCTCCCGAAAAAGCAAAGCTTTATCTGCTCGCGCCTCTGGATATGACAGTTTACAGGGAATACAAAGGACAAGGAACCCATGAGATAGACTACACTATGAGAACACAATCAGCAAAATCCTGACTGCAGGAAAGTCTCCAGAACAAATGATCTGGTTTCTTCAGTAAATAAACTGTAAAGGATGGTGAAAAAGATGAAGTGGGAACCTAAAGATTAAAAATGACCAGCTGGGCATGGTGGCTCATGCCTGTAATCCCAGCACTTTGGGAGGCTGAAGTGGGTGGATCACTTGAGGTCAGGAGTTCGAGACCAGCCTGGCCAACATGGTGAAACCCATCTCTACTAAAAATACAAAAATTAGCCAGGTGTGGTGGCGTGTGCCTGTAATACCAGCTACTCAGGAGGCTGAGGCAGGAGAATTGCCTGAACCCAGGGGGCAGAGGTTGCAGTGAGCTGAGATTGTGCCATTGCACTCCAGCTTGGGTGATAGAGCCAAACTCCATCTCAAAATAAAATAAAATAAAATAAAATTTAAATTTAAATTGGCCAGTCACGGTGGCTCACACCTGTAATCCCAGCACTTTGGGAGCCTTAGGCGGGCGAATCACGAGGTCAGAAGTTCGAGACCAGCCTGGCCAGCATGGTGAAATCCCATCTCTACTAAAAATACAAAAAATTAGCCAGGTATGGTGGCGGGCGCATGTAATCCCAGCTACTTGGGAGGCTGAGGCAGGATAATTGCTTGAACCCGGGAGGTGGAGGTTGCAGTGAGCTGAGGTTGCACCACTGCGCTCCAGCCTGGGTGACAGAGCGAAACTCCATTGCAAAAAAAAAAAAAAAAATTAAAATTAAAATGACCTAAAAGACATTGAAAACAAAAAGCAGGCAAACAAAAAGCAGGCAGAAAGTAAACTATGGTGCAAAGAGAGTCAAGCCTGGATTGTAAAACCATATAAAGAAAAACAAGGAGATGGGCACGGTGGCTCACACCTATAATCCCAGCGCTTTGAGAGGCTGAGGCGAGAGGATTGCTTGAGCCCAGGAGTTCAAGACCAGCCTGGGCCATATGGCCAGACCCCTTACCACAGGGAGAAAAAAATCTTTCTATACAAGATGGCCAAAAAAACCCCCAAAAAGTTAGCTGGGCGTGGTGGCGCACACCTGTGGTCCCAGTAACTCTGGAGGCTGAGGTGGGAGCACTGCTTGAGCCTGAGAGGTCGAGGCTGCATTGAGCCCGTGACTGTGCCATTGCACTCCGGCCTGGGCAACAGAGAGAGACCATCTCAAAAAACAAACAAACAGCCGGGCGCGGTGGCGCACGCCTGTAATCCCACCCAGCACTTTGAGAGGCCGAGGTGGGCCAATCACGAGGTCAGGAGATCGAGACCATCCTGGCTAACACGGTGAAACCCCATCTCTACTAAAAATACAAAAAATTAGCCGGGCGTGGTGGCGGGCGCCTGTAGTCCCAGCTACTCAGGAGGCTGAGGCAGGAGAATGGTGTGAACCTGGGAGGCGGAGCTTGCAGTGAGCCGAGATCACGCCACTGCACTCCAGCCTGGGCGACAGAGCGAGACTCTGTCTCAAAACAAACAAACAAACAAAGCAAAACAAAAAACCAAGGAAGTAACCACCATCCATGTCAGTAGAGTGGTCAGTCTTACTGGGGAGAGGAGGGATTGTTTTGGGAATGGGCCCATGGAGGGCTTGGCATGAGGGTTGGCAAGGTTCTATCTCCTCTCACATCTGGTCTTCTGTTTTTGTTTTTTTTTTTTTTCAGAAGGAGTCTCGCTCTGTCGCCCAGGCTGGACTGCAGTGGTGCGATCTCAGCTCACTGCAACCTCCGCCTCCTGGGTTCAAGCAATTATCTGCCTCAGTCTCCCGAGTAGCTGGGATTACAGGCACTCGCCACCACACCCAGCTAATTTTTTGTGTTTTTAGTAGTTTTGGTGTGAGCCACTGTGCCCAGACTCACATCTGGTCTTCTATGGAGTTGCCTTATAATAATCCAGTAAGCTGTGTATTTGTTTTTTGCTGATTTCTATATTTCCACCACACTTAACAATAAAAAAATTTGTGACAACAGTCCTGGCACAGTGGCTCACGCCTGTAATCCCAGCACTTTGGGAGGCCGAGGTGGGTGGATCACCTGAGGTCAGGAGTTCGAGACCAGCCTGACCAACATGGAGAAACCCTGTCTCTACTAAAAACACAAAATTAGCCAGGCGTGGTGGCACATGCCTATAATCCCAGCTGCTTGGGAAGCTGAGGCAGGAGAATTGCTTGAACCTGGGAGGCAGAAGTTGCAGTGAGCCGAGATTGCACCATTGCACTCCAGCTTGGGCAACAAGAGCGAAACTCCGTCTCAAAAAAAAAAAAAAATTGTGAAAACATTTACTTACATTTTTCCTTATTCATGTGGTCTTTGAATAATTTAACAAAGACTGGTTGAGTGCATGCTGGGGATGCTAACAGACACTGGTCCATGCCTTCAGGAGTTTTGCGCCTGGAGAGGGAACCATTCTCTGTAACCACAAGGCCTAGAGTGGAGCAGAGAGGAAGGAGAGCTTGCAGGGCTGTGTGTAGCCCACAGAAGAGATGATGGTGGCGTGGAATAGGGACACAGCAGGAGGGAAAAGGAGAATTAGACAGGTTCCAAACATGTTTTAAAGGTAGAACCAACTGACTGGTGATTTGTTTGTGTGTTTGTTGTTTGTGGCTGGGTGGGATAAGGAAAGGAGAGGTCAGTGATGTCTTCTAGAACTGGTTGACTAAATGGATGAGGAAGCCCTTTGCTAAGATAGCTGGATCCAGAGTAGCACGAACAAACGGGTGTTCGTGGCACACAAACCCGCTCTGCTGCTGCAAAAGGAGGGGTCATCTTCTCCCCCACATTCCTAGAACATCACCTTTTGTTTAGAGATGGGGTCTCACTTATGTTGCCCAGGCTGGAATACAGTGGCTATTCACGGGTGTGATCACAGCTCACTGAGGCCTCGAACTCCAGGGCTCAGAGATCTTCCTGCCTCAGCCTCCCGAGCAGCTGGAACCGCAGGTGCCTGCCACAGAACCTGGCCTGCTAGAGCGTCGTCTTTCATCTCATAGAGCTGAATGAGCATCTTGCCCACAGAAGTGCTCAGTGCTGACATTTGAATGCTATCCATATGCAATGCATCAGCTGCAAATTCAGATGAAGAGGAAGCCATGCAGAGGCCAAGACCTTCCCCCTAGGACCGCTGTGCCACACCAGCTCATCGAAGTGCAGGAGCCAGGAGGAAGTGTAGCCATCAACTATCACATCACACCCATTTGGTTTAATCCTCGTGAAATTATGATATGCTGGCCGGGCGTGGTGGGTCATACCTGTAATCCCAGCACTTTGGGAGGCCAAGGAGGGTGGATCACCTGAGGTCAGGAGTTCAAGACCAGCCTGGCCAACATGGAGAAACCCCATCTCTACTAAAAATACAAAAATTAGCTGGGTGTGGTGGCAGGTACCTGTGATCCCAGCTACTTGGAAGGCTGAGGCAGGAGAATCACTTGAACCTGGGAGGTGGAGGTTGCAGTGAGCCGAGATCCGAGATTGTGCCATTACACTCTAGCCTGGGTGACAAGAGCAAAACTCTGTCTCAAAAAAAAAAAAAAAAAAAGAAAAGAAAAGAAAAAAAAGAAATTATGGTATGCTTTTGTTTCTAAACTCAGTGAAGAGACTCAGTAGCAGACAGCTTACTTGACGGACACTGATCAGCTCCACAGACTGTCCTCGCTCACTGTCTCCAAACAGCATTTTCAGTGCTCTTATGTGTATCAGGAAGATCAAAATACACCATAAGTCCTAACTGACGGAAGAGATTAGTTATTAAATTCTGGGGAAAGTTAATCATATTCACTTTGATACTTTAGCTGAATTTGGATCTCACTAAGGGGAAGGGGCCAAGTCATCGGGGATGGGGTGGGAAGGACCGTGCAGGAAAAAGCAGCATTACCTCAAGGATGCTAAACACCTGGCATTTAGAAAGTGCATTTTCCCCACGAAGCACGTTTGACAGGGAAGCATGAGGGCTGTGCCAAGACAAAAGCAGAAGTGGTTCTAGGTGTCGAATTCATATAAACGTTGTGGTTTCAGAAGGTTTAAGTACGTTTATGGACGCCAGCTCCATAACCGGTTCATTTGACTTTATTCTGTTCATTCTCAACCTCTACCACACCTCTTTGCTGTTTGCACTTTTCTTCTTTATTGAAGGAGCATGAGTCGCCTGCAGGCCTGGCACAAGCTGCTCTGGTCTCCCCGCCTTGGATGGTACCAGAGCACTGGCTGTTTTACACTTGGGCTGGGCCTACCTCACATGGCCCTATTGTCTCCCACATTGTCACCAGCTTCAGCCAGTGTCCTTTAGCCTGTGGGCAGGTCCACATTTGCACACCTTCTAAGTGGTCCCGGCCACAAGGACATAGGGGCTTGTTGGACATGCCCTTGAGGGGGTTCCAGGGACACACATGTGACTTTCCCAGCAGGGAGTCCTGGAACCAGGAAGAGGATGGCTCCCTGGAGAGGAGCGATGACAGCTTTGCAGTGCTGGGGCCGGGGAAGGGCCAGTGAGGGGGTGGTGGAGAAGGCACAGTGGGTGGTGAAGGTTGGGTCATTTGGTCATGAGTCACTCTTTCTATAGCAGAGAAATGACACGGACCTCAAGCCGAAATCTGGGCTTGAGTTGGATTTGTTCCTTGTGAGTGTGAGAATCTGGTCCTGTTCTGGAGGCTGTCTGCTCGTGGGTTCCTTCACTTACCATTTAGGAACAAAAGCACTGACATTTCATAATTTTTTGAGGATTAAACCAAATGGGATTAATGGAATAACATATGGTTACACTGCTTCCTCCAACCCAGGAGTGCACATAGGGTGCATTCAGCAAGGTATCCCCATGCAGCCATCCTAGGGGATGGGTCTTGTCCTGCATCGCTTTCTCCTCATCTGCACTTGCAGTCAATGCATTGCATTCATATGGCATCCAAATCACGCTGAGCGCCCAGCTCTATGAGATAAAAGATGAGGCCCTAGGAAGTGGGGAGACGACGTGAGTCGCTGAGTTTGCAGCAGCACAGCAGGTCTGTTTGTCAGGAGTACCATCTCATTTATGTCACATTGGATTTGGCTTACTTTCCATCACTCACACTAGTTGAAGAATGCTGTGCCATTGGTAATCCAAAGGAAAAATTATTTTTATATATTTTCTTTTTCTTTTTTTCTTTTCTTTTCTTTTCTTTTCTTTTTTTTTTTTTTTTTTTTGAGAGATGGAGTCTCGCTCCAGTCTGGAGTGTAGTGGCATGATCCCGGCTCACTGCAACCTCCACTTCCCAGGTTCAAGCAATTCTCCTGCCTCAGCTTCCCAAGTAGCTGGGACTACAGGCATGCACCACCATGTCCAGCTGATTTTTGTATTTTTAGTAGAAATGGGGTTTCACTATATGTTGGCTAGGCTGATCTCAAACTCCTGACCTCAGGTGATCCACCCACCTCAGCCTCCCAAAGTGCTGGAAGCCAACATGCCAGCCTTTTAGAAATATTTTCTGTTTAGCTTTGGAATGCTTTATGTGATGGAAGGCAGCAGATTCATTCTTCTTTCAATTAAACTGACCCAATATATTGTGTTAGTCATTGTGCTAGGCTTTGAGGGTGCAAAGGCAGTTAAGACACAGACAGAAAATGCAATGAAATGGTGGTGAGCTCCATGAGAGAGGTACAAACAGAGCTAGTTCTGGTTGAGAGGGAAGGAAACTCCTGGGGAGGAGGTAGCATATCAGTCAGGAAGTGTGAGGTTTGCAGCAATAACAAACAACCCTCAACTCTCGGTGGCTTAACATCCCAAAAGCTGACTGGCTCCTCATTCATGCTACATATCCAGTGCGTGTCATTGTAGCCACTTAGGGTCATAGGTCACAGAGGTTTAATCTCAGAAGAGAGCAGGGAATTGTGCAGTGCCTCCTTATACTGCTATGTACAAGTGGTGTGTCCTCTCATTGGACATTTTCTTGGTTACCACTAGCCATACTGCCATACCTAACTTCAGAGAAGAGAGAGTAACACCCTGGCCTGTGCCCAGAAGGCAGAGAGCTAAAAACACTCAATGAGCAACACTAAAAAACCCCATTGGTGACTTCGACCCAATATGCGGAAGGAGTATGAAGGAGAAGAGCTTCCAGGGGATGAAAAGCTTTACGAAAGCTGCCAAGGTCAGAGAGCCTGGTTGGAGAGAGGGGCTCCAAACAGGAATGCTGGGAGGCACGGTGTTAAGGGAGGACAGGGCGGAGTGTGAAGCTGGGCTAAGGAGGTTGGATTTGATCCGGGAGGCACGGAAAGTCATAAAGGAGCTGTGGTTTCAGATTTACCTGACTGCTGTGTGTAGGAGAGATAGAGGGTGGCAGCCCAGAGGCAGGAGATCTTTCTTAACCAGGCAAAGGGCTCTGAGGACTTGAATAGAGGTCTTCTAAACGCGCAGGAGAGAAAGGGCTATGCTTGTCAGCAGAGTCTCGATCAGATTTGGAACTAATTGGATATGAGATGTAAGCAGGGTGGAGAATCAAAGATGATTCCAGGATTTGAGCCTGGGAGAATGCTGCCATTAGAATTAGAGAAAACAGTGGAAAATGGGCAAGTCAGGGAAGGATGATGGGGCTTGCTGATCTCAAAGCAGGGATTTTTATTTTGTTCACTCCTGTTTCCCTGTACCCAGGACAGTGCTTAGCTCCTAGTGTGTGCTTGGTAATGTTCATTGGCTACAGAATACAGTAGAACATAAATGGAGACGTCCCCAGGCCACCGCTAAGGCAGAACTGGCACTCCTTGGTGGTGTCTGTGCTGGGAGGGAGGTTTTCCTGTCTGAAGTCGTAAGATGAGACGTGCTGCCAAGAGAAAAAGCCTAGAGAAGAAAGCGATGAAACTGAAGGGAGAACTTTGGGAATCATGACATTTAGGACTAGAAAGGAGAACCGGAATCCAGGGAAAGGGGGCATTTGAGGAAGCATCAGATGCTGCAAGTGGGCGAGGGGCGTTGGGATGGCTCAGAGGGCATCTGGTGGCACAGCTCATGTCACTGGGCCTCCCCAGGGTAGCCGGGCGCAGGCCAGCAAGCGCCTCCCGCCTGGAGAACAGGAGGCTGCGTAGCCGACGGGGAGGCTGGGCCAGGGGCGGTTCTGGTTTCTGTTTGGTTTTGGGGGGTTCATAAATGCGATCTAGTACTGTAGCAAAGTGAGCAAGATGAAGGGGAGAGACCGGAGGCACATGAGGGAGGAGGGAAAAGATGGTTGGCATCAAGGAGGTGGATAAAGGGCTGCCCCCCCCGGAGCAGGGCCCCTGCGAGGGCCGGAGGGGTGGGTGAACGCCGTCGTGGTGATGGTGAGGGCCTTAGCGACCACCACCCGAGTGAGGCCCCCTCACCTTCAGGCCCAGAGCCGAGGGGAGGAGCCTCCCCCAGGGCCGGCGGGGGCGGGCAGGTGAGCCGGGCAGGTGCGCAGGCGAGCGCGGCGGGCTGGGCGGGCCGAGGCCACACCCTGAAACTACCTGCGCGGGCCGGGCCGGAGTGTGAGAGCGGAGCTGCAGCCGGAGAAAGAGGAAGAGGGAGAGAGAGCGCGCCAGAGCGAGGGCACCGCCGCCGGTCGGGCGCGCTGGGCCTGCCCGGAACCCCGCCGCCTGCGCCCCGCGCCCCGCGCCCTGCGGGCCATGGGAGCCGGCCGCCGGCAGGGACGACGCCTGTGAGACCCGCGATCGGCCTCGGGGACCATGGGGAGCGATCGGGCCCACAAGGGCGGAGGGGGCCCGAAGGACTTCGGCGCGGGACTCAAGTACAACTCGCGGCACGAGGTGAGCGCGGGCCGGGGACCCGGGGCGCTGGGAAGCTCCGCCCGCCCGACCCTGCAGCGCAGCGCTGGGCTCGGCCGGCTGCCCTGGCGTGTCCGTCGGTGGCCGAGCTCTGGGCGCACAGGTGGAATTTCCTGTTCAGCGGGTGCCGGGCCGCGGGCGGGCGGGGCTGGCCGGACCTTTGGTACCGGACCGGCTGCGCCCCGCCAGGGGGAGGCTGGAAGCCCCTGGGCCTTCCTGCGCCCTCGGTCCTTTCTTTCCCTGAGTTGAAAAAAGGGGCTCCGTCTCGGCCCCTCCATGACTCTCGCGCTGTTAGTGAACATCTGGAAGAAACCAGGGACTCGGAGTGGGGTTATTTGGGAGGAAGTGAAATTTCAGGAGGGTTTGGAGTCTCAGCCATCCTTGGCCTCTGCAGAAAGTTTCTTTCGTCTCCCCCCTTCCCCGTCAAAAGGCGCTTTGGGACCTCGCAGAGGACAACTGGGAGGCCAGGGCTTTGGCTGCCATAGGGGCTGGAGCTAAGAACTCCAGAGTTGGGCTTGCCTGGGCTTCTCGAGAGGGGATGGAGCCCTTTGGGAAGGCGGCTGTATGGGAAGGGATGTGGGAACACACATGTCTTGAGCCTTTTGCGAAGTACCGAAACAGGAAGCTCTTCTTTGGCAGAAAGAACAATGAAAGACCTACTGAAAGATCTCAAAAAGATTACATGTTCCTGTATGGAGTTGGGGATGGGTCGCTAGTCACTTCATTGACGGACCCACCTAGGTGGTAGTGCCCGGGCGGGACCAGCAGCCAGGTCTCTACCCTCTCTGTCCAACGCAGACCCCCAGGTTTCCTGGAAGGCCAGGGCATGCCAGGTCAGGGCGGCGCTGAGAGGCAGGGGCTGTGTGGCAGAGAGTTTTGCTCCTCTGCAAATGATGGCCTCCCTGCCCTGCCAACCCTCACTTTCTCCCCTCCTTCCGGGTGCCCCTGGGTTCCATAGCCTCCGCCGTTGCTCCCTGAGTCAGGCCTGATTTTGGTGCTGTCTCAGATCAATTCCTTTTGTCCAAGCAGCATCCCTACCCAGGGAGCTTGCAGAAAATCAGACGCTGGGGCTTTGGAGGCTGCCTGCACCACAGACAGGACCTGGGGCTGGGCTCTGCTATTTTCTCCACTTTTCACCCTCAACAAGGAGGAAAGCTTCCAGTGGACCTGAAGGCTTGGGCCCTTCCCCTGGCTGTGCCTGTGCCCTGCTGTGAGGCAGATTCACCTTGTCTTCCTTGCTGTAATTGCTATGTTTGTGTCCTTGCTAATTGCCTACTTGGGGTTCTAGACTCCCTGCCTCTTCAGCAGAGAACCTGCTGTTTGGAATTTGTTATTTCAGGGCAGTCCGGTGCCCCCACCCCAAGTTTGTTCTCCCTGACTTCCCTTTCTAGGACTCTCCTGCCCACACGGGGAAAGCAGGGTCTTCCAGGTCGTGTGGTCCAGCCTCCTCTCTGAGCCATCTCACCACCTGACAAGCAGCCAGGCTGGGGCTCACCTTCCACTCACCCCCAGGATCCCACATTCAGCGGACTTGTCTTGTCACCTGCAAGCCCTGGCTTTAGTTTCCCCTGTCCCTGCTCATTTCCTCCTCCTCTGCGAAGCTCATTTGCTCTCTGCGCCCTTGGGCTGTTCCTTCCCTCTCTGCCATTTTCATTCTCTTGGCTTGCTCTTTGTCTTTTCTCCTGCCGAGCTTTATTGAACTAACTCAGTACCTAGTCCTGGGCCAGGCATGGGTGAAGGGAAGGCTCTCAGAGACCAGTAAGATGTGGTTGTTTCCTTTAAAGAACATCCAGTCTTGAGAGCGAAACTGAGACGAATGCCAAAGTTAGCTGCGAGGCGGAGTGTCCAGAGGAAATTGGCCGAAGCTCATTTCCATGTGTTGCAGATTCCTCCCATCCCTGGCCTCACCAGAAATCCCAGTCCCTGGGATCACCCTGTAGTGTGTGTTTGCAGCTAGGATCTCCATCCCTGGCCGGGAGGTGTGGCTGCTGCCCCTGGGTTTACTATCTGGGTCAGCAGAGCCTGGCCCACAGGGTGCTGTTGTTTCTGGGTTCCTTGTACCCAGTTGCATCCATCCCTGCACCCTTGTTTGGTGGTATTTGTATCTGGCTGTCCCCTTCCCAAGGCTGGTGGCATGGCCCCTGCCCCACCCCTGCTGTTCCCATCAAGTGTTCTGCATGGCCTTCAGAGTCCTGATGCACGTTACTGCATCTGGGGATGGTGTGAGCCCTGCCTGCGAGCAAGCAGGGAAACAGAAGCCACTTCTTATGGCCATTAATGAGAACCAGGAAGCCTGCCTCCCTGAGGGTCTTGATTCCTGTTGAGTATTTGATGGTGAATATGAAGCTGCCTTGACATCCACTGGTTCCTTCTCAGATCACGATTGCCCTAGGTAAGACTCAGCATCCCTTAGGCATCCAGAGACCAAGGTTGGAAAAATCGGATGTTGTGTGGCCAAAATCAGATGTCTAGGGGCCAGGGTGTACACCTCTAGCTATTCAGAGAGTCACCTGCTTGTTAACTGGTCAACCATTCAGGCATTCGTTCACATAACAATATCTGCTAGGTAACCCACTGACTGAGCCTGTGCCAGGTGCTGGGAAATAGCAGTGAGGAAGACCCTAGACTCACAGCCCCTGTCCTTGGGACCACCCAAGGTAGTGTGGGATACAGGGAACTAGATTCTGACTCATGAGTACTAGCTTCTCGATATGCACTGGGTGAGCGCATGGCATCTCTCTAACCCAGGCTGGAAGGGCCAGGTCAGCAAATTAGGGCTGCAGGCATCTGTGATGTGGTGGCAGGAGGTAACATGCAGCCAAGACCCGGGGCCGCCTTGTCTAGCCACGTGATCTCAGAGATGTTACCCAATATCTCTAAGCCTTGGTTTCTGTGGCTATAAAATGGGGATGACATATATGTTCCAGGTTTGTTGAAAGGATTAAGAGGGGTACTTTACATGAAAGCCCTTTGTAAGTTGCAGTGTGGTGTTCAAATGATGCAGCTTGAGTTTTTGAGTTGAAAGGGACTTGAGACAAGCAAGTAGATAATATAGTATCAGTAGGACGCCTGTCGAGAGGCTGAGAACCCAGGCTGTCAGTGGGGCCCTGACCTCGCAGAGGAGCCATCCTGCCCTGCCAAATGCAGGCAAGTGCCCCTAGGATTCAAGGAACTACTCGCCAGCAACAGAGACCTCTTCCTAAGACCTTCTGATTTTCATTCCCCTGCTTTACCCAGCTTCTAGGAGAAAGATCTTTCTATGAAAAGAAAATGTGTGCCAGCTGCATATCCCTTTCTCCTTCTCATCCCCTGCCCCTCCCACCATAGAAAATTAAACTTTTATTTTGTTTTGTTTTTTAGACACGGGGGTCTTGCTATGTTGCCCAGGCTGGACGCAAACTCTTGGGCCCAGGTGATCGATCCTCCTTGTCTCAGACTTCTAAGTAGTTGGGATTATAGGCGTGAGCCACTGTGCCCACATAAAACTTTAGAGAACTGCCTTTTTTGTTCTCTAGAGCATGTGCTGGGCAGGTGTGTGCAGTGGGTGAGGAAGAGGGTTGGGAAGGCAGAAAGCAGCAGGAAGCTAGGATTGTCCTATAGGTGGGGCTTCAGCTGCTGGAGTGGACCGGAAATCTGCCTTCTCCAGGGGCTTTCTGGAGCCTTCCCTCTGCCTTGGTCCTGAGAACACCTGGAAATTCCTCGTTTAGGAGTTGAGAAAACTGAGGAAGAGGAGAAGATGCCCCTAGTTTGATGGCTGCCTTCGCCTGCTCGCAGTGGAAATGGTCAGAGGGTGGACCTGCTCAGAGCCGACTTGCTGGCCTGTTGCCACGTTGTCACCAGCTGCGGAAGGAGAACGAGTCACAGCTCCCTCCCCCTACCTGACCCTCACTCTGCTCCCTGGGAACCAGACTACCAGACTGCCTACTGCTGTGGCCAGTGGCTTCTGTCCCTCGGAACACTGTGGCCCTCAAGTTCCCTGATGTCTGCTCCTTCTCTGGTCTGTGGTTCTGCCAAGGCTGGTGGCTCATGTCTCTTTTAAAAGAGAAGTTGTCTTTGGAAGAGGAAGGGAAACGTGACAGAGTCCCCTGGGAGCCCAGGTCCTGAAGATGATGTTGCTTTTGATATTGTGCAATGATTACTGGAGTGTCTAGAATACTAATAATGATGAACACTAATAATCGTTAGCATTTATTGAGCACGGCTGGCTGTTTGTCTTTTTTCCTGCCAAGCTTCATTGAACTAACTGTGTACCTAGTCCTGGGTCAGGCATGGCTGAAGGGAAGTAAGATGTGGTATTACTGGTCTTTGAGACCAAGTGTTACCCTTCTCAGAGACAAGTGTTCTTATTACTTTTTTTTTTTTTTTTTAGACAGGGTCTCCCTCTGTCACCCAGGCTGGAGTGCAATGGTGCAATCATGGCTCACTGCTACCTTGACCTCCCGGCTCAAGCAATCCTCCTGCCTCAGCTTTCTCAGTAGCTGGGACTACAGGTGGGCACCAGCACTCCTGACTAATTTTTGTATTTTTTGTAGAGGCAGGGTCTTGCTATGTTGCCCAAGCTGGTCTTGAACTCCTGGGCTCAAGTGATCTGCCCACCTCAGCCTCCAGAAGTGCTGGGACTACAAGTGTGAGCCCCCACACCTAGCCTTATTATTATTATTATTATTATTATTATTTTGAGATGGAGTTTCGCTCTTTTTGCCCAGGCTGGAGTGCAATGGTGTGATCTCAGCTCACCACAACCTCCGCCTCCTGGATTCAAGCGATTCTCCTGCCTCAGCCCCCCGAGTAGCTGGGATTACAGGCATGCACCACCATGCCCGGCTAATGTTGTATTTTTAGTAGAGATGGGGTTTCTCCATGTTGGTCAGGCTGGTCTCAAACTCCTGAGATCAGGTGATCTGCCCGCCTCGGCCTCCCAAAGTGCTGGGATTACAGGCGTGAGCCACCACGCCCGGCCCAGCCTTATTGTTATTACCTTTTTATAGGTGAGGAAAATGGAGCACAGCGAGGCTAAGTAACTTGCCTGAGGTCGCAGAGCAAAATAGTGGCGGAATCTAGATTGGAGCCCAGGTAGTCTGGCCCTGTCGTATCCTGTGTGGGCTGTGACATGCGGAACAGGGCTGTCAGCCCACAGGGTTCAGGAGGGGATGGAATACTAAAGGTTGACAATTCATCAGATTTGGGTAAGAAACTGGATTTCTCTTCTCAGGATGTTTCTGAGTTGCCTGGGACTAAATTATAGAAACCATTTGGTAGGATGGGAATAGAAACTTACAGAATTCTCAGAGTTCTTAGCCTGGCCTGGTTGGCAGTGGTGAGAAGTGTGTTTGGGGTTTGCTCAGAGCTCATGGGTAGTAGTTGCCCTTTTTGCTTTGTTACGAATCTTTCCAGAAGCAGCTCCCTGCTAAAAATTCTGTCTCAGGTGCTCATATTTTCAGAATTTCACTATTCTGCCTGGGCTTAGCAATATTTTGGGATTTTCCCCCGAATCCTGTGATAGTTGGCTAACTGATCAAAATCTTGGATCCTTTGACTCTTTTTGGCACACGTTGGTGATGCTGAGGTGGTGGTGGGGATGATGATGGTGGTGGCGATGTTGAAAGGGTGGAGAAGAATGTGATGACAGTTATTTCTACCTTTCACTAAATATCTGCACTTCAGTTCCTGACCTCACTTTATCCTCACAACAGCTATGTGGGGAAAAAAATGCCCAGTTCACAGATGAGAATACTGAGGCTCAAAGGGTTTGTGTAAAGGCAGTAAGAAGTAGAGCAAGAATTCAAACTCAGATCTGCGCAACTTCAAAGCCTGGGAGCTCACCACGATGCCATTATAAAATTGTATTCCTGAGATGATGGTGAAGGTTGCGTATCCCCAGCAAACTGCTAGAACATGTTATTCACCAGAGAGCTGTGAGCACATAAAAAGGAAGTGGTGATCACCTGGTGCCAGTGCTGGTGTGCTACAAACATCGTAGACCAACTTGTCTGGTTTTCCCTTTTGATGAGGTTCCTTAGCTGGTGGACCAGGAGCACAGCTGGAGTTGTGATTTCAACATGCTTTACATAGACATAGCTTTATGTATTATACATATGATTAAAAATTATGGCGGAAGTTTTAAAATGAAAACCAATTCACCCACCTCTGCCAACAAATCACTTTTCACGCCTCTTTCCCCTCCTTGCTGTCTATGGTTCAATGTGTCTAGTTGGTCGTTGTGCACACACCACTTGTATCCTGGACAAGGTGTTTTATTGGCCTCCTGTCTGCTGGGTATGGAGCCCTGGGTGCTGGAGGATCGAAGGTCTGGTAGGCTTGTGTCTGATTGAAAGGCTGTGCCTAAGGGGGGGGTCTGTTCTTGAATCCACGTCACTTTGGGTGGTGACCTCAGGCTGCTCGTCACCCCTTCCTGGGTTCTGTGCCATTTCTTATTTAGTAACAGCTCAGATGAGGACTTGGGGCATTTGCCTATCAGCTCCACAGATGACACCAGCTGGGAGGGAAAGGCTGATACCTTGTATGACTTGATTATGAGTCAGAGCATCTGGACAGACTGTCTGATAGGCTGCGCTGAGCAGAACGCATCCGTCTGGGTCAGGAGTCAGTGCTTCACTCGCTGAACCACCTCCCTCAACCATGGAGCAGAAACCACGAGACCCAGAGTTCTGAGTTGACAGTGAGCCCAGGAGAGATCAGGCATGGAAGTGTGACTGCCCAAAGTCGAAGTGTGCTTTCTTCCCCCTATGTTTTTATTTGGTTATACCTTTTAAAGTTATTATTAAAAGGCTAATATATACATATTTAAAGAAAACTTGGCCAACTCAGATAAGTAGTAAGAATTTAAAAATGAGGCCGGGCGCGGTGGTTCATGCCTGTAATCCCAGCACTTTGAGAGGCCAGGGCCGATGGATCACTTGAGGTCAGGAGTTCAAGACTAGCCTGGCCAACATGGTGAAACCCCATCTCCACTAAAAATCCAAAAATTAGCCAGGCATGGCGGTGGGCACCTGTAATCCTAGCTACTCAGGAGACTGAGAGAGGAGAATCACTTGAACCCGGGAGGTGGAGGTTGCAGTGAGCCGAGATCGTGCCATTGCACTCCAGCCTGGGTGACAGAGTGAGACTCTGTCTCAAAAAAAATTTTTTTTAATAAAAATGACACAAATATCCCTACAAAGACATTTTAACAATTTGGTATTGCCTATGCATGTTTTCTAAAAAAATTTTTTTCCTCATTACCACATTTAGGAAACTTTTCTTTTTGAAGTCACACAATATAGAAATGTACAGTGTAAAATGTGAAACTCCTGAAATTCCCTCTCCCAGATTTTAGAGCCTGTATAAATAGTTTTGTTTATATTCTCCCACAAGTCTTGTGTGCGTGTTCTGCTGTTTGTGTGTACACCTATTCTCTTCCAAATGGAATCATCACTAATTCCACTCTGCAGTAAAGGTATGATTTTATTAATGAACTTATCAAACATTTATTAGATATCATACCTCATGCTAGATTTGTGGAGCAAGACAGACCCCCTTCCCTCCCCTATCACAGGAGTCTGGGAGGGAGGTGTTGGAGAGGGATCTCCCAGAATTACTCCAAGGAGATGCCTGAGCTGAATTTCGAAGGGCGGGAGTGACTATTTTTTTTTTTTCTGAGATAGGGTCTTGCTCTGTCGCCTAGGCTGAAGTGCAGTGGCGCGATCTCGGCTCACTGCAACCTCTGCCTCCCAGGTTTGAGCAATTCTCCTGCCTCAGCCTTCCAAGCAGCTGGAATTACAGGTGTGCGCCACTGCGCCAGGCTAATTTTTGTATTTTTGGTAGAAATGGGGGTTTCACCATATGGGCCAGGCTGGTCTTGAATCCTGGCCTCAAGTGGTCTACCTGCCTTGAACTCCCAAAGTGCTGGGATTGCAGGCATGAGCCACCGTGCCCAGCCTATTTTTTTCATTTAACATTCTATCTTAGATAGCTTTTCCATGTCATTATCTACTTTTTGAAAAACATTTTTGATTGCCTTATAAGCTTTCATCAAGGGAACATATCATTCTTTCCATCTTCTTATTTTAATCGTTTTATTGTTTGGGTGTGTTACTTGAATGCATCATTGGACAATTAATAGAAAAAGAGCAAACAGAATGAGGAAGGTAATTGGCAAGCAGACCCTGTGGAGGCCACGCTAGTCAGACCTCTTGTGGGTTATGCTGGTGAATTCTGGAAACGGTGTCTTCAAGGGAAGATGACTAAGGGTGAGATGGAACCAGATGGCCAGGGTTTAGAAAACATTTTGTTTGAATGATCAGAGGAGTTGAGCATGTTTAGCCAGAGGAGGTGCAGACTGAGAGAGCACACGAGCACTGATGTAGAGCTTCCACTGGAGCATCTCCTGAGTGGGGAAACTAGGCTGGTTCTGTTGCAGTGCTAATTAGTGCAGAGATGATTGCAGTGCTGATCACACTTGGTGGAAGGAAGAGCTTCCTAATACTCGTACTAAGGAAAATGCTATTTCTTCCAAAAGGATGGTCTCGCGAGGATGAGAGGTGGGTGACATGCCCTGCAGAATCTGTCTCGGCTCTGAGAATCCAATTTCAAGGGTAGATCCAGCAGTTCTCCCCTCGCTTGTATCCTATTCCCCCAGGATAGAGTCTGGTTCTAATAGAGGACACAGACTTCCTGGTGCCCTCCCCTGGGGGTGGGGCCCCTCTGTTTGCATAGTTGGTCCTTTCCCCAAAACAGGTGCTCAGATTTGTAGCCGTGGAAGAGTGTTTTAGAACTTACCCAGTTCTAGAGGCTGCAGGCAGGCTTGGGTTTTTCCCACTAGCTTCTGCAGATCCCTGGGTCCACCAAGTCAGAAACAGACCGTGGCACCTCCATGCCATGAAATATGACCGGGCACTGAAAAGGAACAAGCTGATGGATGCAACAACTTGAAGGACCTCCAGGGAATTTTGTGCAGTTAAAAAAAAGCCAACAGTCCCATACATACCATATTATTTATTTATATAACATAATGGGTTGTTTTTTTTTTTTGAGACAGAGTCCTGCTCTGTCCCAGGCTGGAGTACAGCGGTGTGATCTGGGCTCACTGCAACCTCCATCTCCCGGGTTCAAGCGATTCTCCTGCCTCAGCCTCCCAAGTAGCTGGGACTACAGGTGTGTACCACCACACCCAGCTAATTTTTGTATTTTTAGTAGAGGCAGGGTTTCGCCATGTTGGCCAGGCTGGTCTTGAAATCCTGACCTCAGGTGATCCACCCGCCTTGACCTTCCAAAGTGCTGGGATTACAGGCGTGAGCCACCACACCTGGCCTATATAACATAATTTTTGAAATGACACCACGTTAGTAGTAGAGGACAGATTAGCGATTGTGGAGCTGAAGGGGTGGGGGACAGGAGGGAGGTGGCTGTGGTTACAGAAGGCCATGGGTATCCTCGTGTTGGAGCTGTTCAGAATGTTGACTGTGATGCCAGAGACAGGGGACTACGCTAGCGATGACATAGATGGAACTTAATACTTACGTGAGTAGCAGTGAAACGGGAAGTCTGAATAAGATCCGCGGATGATACTGCTGTTGTGGTATTATGATAAGAGTTTTATGAGGTGTGACTATTGGGAGAAACTGGGCAAGGATCTCAGTATGATTTCCTACAACTGTATGGGAATCTACAAGTATCTCCATAAAAATGTCAGTAATGAAAGGCACACTAGCTCGTGAAATCAGAATGTGGATTTAATAAAAAGTCAAGAAAACGAATGAAAAGAAGTTACTAGGTGCTGGCTGCACCTCTTGTTTCTCTTGTCGGGTTTTGGGGGATCTGCCTGTTTGTGCTGCTGCAGGCAGATGCTTCTGCTCTGAGTCCGGTGACTTGGGGCAGGAGGAAGGTGGGGCAGCTGGGCCGGGAAGTAGGTCTTTGGCACATAAGGAGAGGGCTGGTGCAAACTTAGTGGGATCGAAGAGGCAGAGATGGAATTTTCCGGCTAGAATTGGCAAAAGAGGTTATGTCCTGGTGTGTGTGTTTTGGGGGCGACACACTGAACTGAGGACCAGGAGAGATCCGGCAAAGTCGAACCTTAAATGGGGCCTGAGGACAGTGGGTGGCCAGGCCAGGTCTGACCCCAGAGAGCCTGGGGGACTGTCAGCAGAGCCCTGAGGTGTGGACTGAGTATTATTTCCCCTTCTTGGTCGAGGGCACTTGGCAACTGGCAGATTATTCCAGCCTGCCCTGGGGAGGCTGCCTAATTCTGGCTATGGGGAGAGAAGACCTTCCATCAACCCATCAATTAGTCAATCAAGTGCTAACTCTGGGCAAGGTTGAGGGTGGAGGGGGAGGGAGAGAGGCAGTAGGAAGAGGAAACTGGGGCACTGTGACCAGCCAGGACTTCCTGGTCCACCCAGCATGGTGCAGGCTGGGGAAGAGGTGAGGCCCCAGGGAGAAAGTACGGTGGCTTGTTGTGGTCCCGGGAGGATTCCAGGCAAGGCTCAGCTTGGGCCTGTGTGCTGGAGGGCAGGCAGGTTCGGTAGGCGGTAGGGGAGCCCAGCCATTCCGAGCAGGCAGATGGGTCTGCCTAGGAACCTCTTGGTTCCTAACGGGCTTGGGGGCCTTTCTGGCTAGAGCCAACGTCAGATTTGGGGGAGCCAGTGCCCTTAGACCAATGGTAAAGAGTGACGACCCATATACAGTGGTGGGCACAGAAGGGGCCCGTCTCTTGGGCCCAAGAAGTGGGTTTTGTAGTAGATAGAGTTTTGCAGAGTGTTCCTTTTTTTGTTTGTTTTTGAAATCAACACTGTATTTATTGATTTAGACTACTTTATTGAGGTATGATTGATATGCAAAAAGCTGTACCTTTTTGTGACATTACAGACAGGGCCTATGCTAGCAATGACATAGAATGGAACTTAATATTCACATGAGTAGCAGTGAAACGGGAAATCTGAATAAGATCCACAGATGATACTGCTGTTGTGCTTATCACGAATGACAGCAAGATAGTGTCAATTAAGACAGCCATTTCAAGCTACTGACATCCTGCTCTTTTCTCTTGTTTTTTGTTTCTATTTAATGTGTACAACCTGATGAGTGTGGATGTATGGAAACACCAGTGATACCATCCCATAAGTTAGGCTGCAAAATATCCATCACCTTCCAAAGTTTCCTCCTGCCCTCTTTATCTATTATTCTATTTATTTATAATAATAATTACTATTTTGTGATAAGAACACTTAATACAAGATCTCTTATTGAAGGTATGGACCGCCTTTTGTGTATCCATTCATTTGCTAAGGAATGCTTAGGTTGTTCCCACACCTTGGCTTCTGTGAACAGTGCTGCAGTGAGCATAGGATGCAGCTCTCTCTTCAGATCCTGGTTTCAATTCCTTCCTTTGGATAAATACTCAGAAGTGGGCTCGCTGGATCTGCAGAGCATGATCTCTCTGGGCTTCAGTTCACTTTTCTGCAATATTGGGGGGGTCTCGTGAGTGGTGCAAGATCAAAGATAACCAGGTCCCCACACGTTTGTGTCTTTCCACAAGGTCAGACTTTTATTGATGCAATTTCAATCATAAACACCACTAGCCACATGGAGTTCCCAAAAAGACAATTCTCCTTAGTACTTCCTGTTCACTCAGGAGGCAGAGCCTCGGGCACACAGGCTGAAGCCACTCCACAAGTCAGTCAACATTGCAAGCCATACATAATCATATACTTAATCAATATATAAATGTATAGATTAAACATCCCACATCAAAGTAACATTTATCATCAAGAGAAAGGGGTTAGGAAAAAGGGTTAATGAACTAGTCCAGGGAGAGCCACGAAGACAAAAAGACCCCCCTGCCCTGGCCTGGGCAGTCTGTCGGTTTCGTGGGGAAGAGTTTCTGATGTTGGCAGAGCCTTCGCTGGCAGATGCTAGGTGCTTATCATGAGTGACAGCAAGATAGTGTCAATTAAGACAGCCATTTCAAGCTGCTGAAGTCTTGCTCTTTTCTCTTGTTTTGTTTTTTTGTTTCTTTTGGTTGCTTTTTTTTTTTTTTTGAGACAGGGTCTTGCTCTGTTGCCCAAGCTGGAGTGCAGTGGCGTGATCAAAGCTCACTGCAGCCTTGACATCCCAGGCTCAAGTGATCCTCCCACATCAGCCCGCTGAGTAGCTGTGCCACCATGCTAAGCTAATTTTTTAAAAAAATTTTTGTAGAGATGGGGGTCTCACTGCATTGCCCAGGCTTGTCTCAAACTCCAGGGCTCAAGCAATCCTCCCACCTAAGCCTGCCAAAGTGCTGGGATTCCAGGCATGAGCCACTGTGCCTGGCTGTCCTCTTTTTTTTTTTGAGACAGAGTCTCGCTCTGTTGCCCAGGCTGGAGTGCAGTGGTGCGATCTTGGCTCGCTGCAAGCTCTGCCTCCCAGGTTCACGCCTTTCTCCTGCCTCAGCCTCCCCAGTAGCTGGGACTACAGGTGCCCACCACCACACCCGGCTAATTTTTTGTATTTTTAGTAGAGACGGGGTTTCACCGTGTTAGCCAGGATGGGCTCGATCTCCTAACCTCGTGATCCGCCCGCCTCGGCCTCCCAAAGTGCTGGGACTACAGGTGCCCACCACCACACCAGGCTAATTTTTTGTATTTTTAGTAGAGACGGGGTTTCACCGTGTTAGCCAGGATGGTCTCGATCTCCTAACCTCGTGATCCGCCCGCCTCGGCCTCCCAAAGTGCTGGGACTACAGGCATGAACCACCGCGCCCGGCCGTTGCTGTCCTCTTCCTATGGCCACAGAGTCCTCTACTGAGGACAGACAGTGGAGGAGTGTGTATGTCCTTGTCTGGTTGGATGCCGTGTTTATTTATTTGCAAAACATCTTGTCCCTGTTGACAAAGTGAAACATAAGATGAGGTCGTTTTCTAGGATGCAGTTATTTATGTCAAGGGTACTGTGTACAAGCCTCACGCATCTGCAGTGGGACCCTATAGGAGGGCAAAGAACCAGGTTCAGTGAGGACTGCCTGACACAACTCTCTTCTTTCCTTTCTGGGGAGCTGGTGCAGGGGAGGGTGTGGCGTCCCCAGGCGAGTGGTCAGGACTGAGAGCCCTGAGCTGCTGGGGCAAATACTTTTCTCTGTGCCTCAGTTTTCCCCTCTTAAAAGTGGGTTAATAACCACTTATGGCCTTCCAAATAGAACATAATTAGCTAATTCCTGCTAATGACTGAGGCCTACCTACTGTCTCTCTTTGATTTTAATTTCTCCACCCACTGTTTATCCATCTGCCAAAAGCCAGGCAGCCCAATTCCTCCCTCTGGTCTGGTGGAGCAGCTGAAGTTCAGATTCAAACTTCAAAACAAACTGAAAGGCTGGGCGCGGTGGCTCATGCCTGTAATCCCAGTACTTTGGGAGGCCGAGGCGAGCAGATCACCTGAGGTCAGGAGTCGAGACCAGCCTGGCCAAATGGCGAAATCCTGTCTCTACTAAAAATACAAAAATTAGCCGGGTGTGGTGGCGGGCGCCTGTAGTCCCGGCTACTCGGGAGGCTGAGGCAGGACAATTGCTAGAACCTGGGAGGTGGAGGTTGTGGGGAGCTAAGATCACGCCACTGCACTCCAGACTGCGTGACAGAGTGAAACTCTGTCTCAAAAAAAAAAAATCAAACGCCCTCCAACAAAAAAAATGAAAGACCTTAACAGCACAAGTCTATAGTGTGGGCCTTAGTGGGGAGCGACCTGGCAGGTCTTTCCAGGATCCCAGGAGCCAATCCTTGGCTGGCCCACATCTACCCGCCCTTGTCACTCTGGCCTGACCCATGGCTCCAGGAGGGCTCCGCTGCTGTCCCGCTTCTCTGTAACCCCTCTGTCCACTCTCTCTGGGAGAGAGCAGAAGGCCAGCCAGGGTGTCCCTACCCACTTGCACCCATGGATGGTTTACCCCACGAGACCAGAGAGTGCTGGCCAAGTCAAAGCATGCTCTGGGCCTCAGCTTACACATAAAGCTTCTGGTAGTTTCCAAAAGCATTTTTTAAAACAATGAAAACCTTGTTTCAAATACTTTTTTTTGCAGAGTCTGAAAATAATGAAACAATTGGCTTGAAGCAGGAGCAGGACACAGAGGGCCTCTGGATCATTCTTTAAGACAAGTTAGGGATTCAAAACCACAGACAGACCCACAGCAGCAGGAGGAGGGAGTCTGCCCACAGGCTGCAGCCCCAGGAGCTGCTTTTCCACCTCTGAGGTCTCCCAAGGGATTGTGCCATCCCTCCTCCTGGGGGCCCACAGCCAGGTGAGGGAGGCGGTGGCCACAGCAAATACACTCATTATTTTTGGACATCTTTGTGCCATGTAGGTGTTTTCAAGAAATATCACGTCCGATTCTTACAGCCGCTAGGCTTCATTTTCAGATGAAAAAAGGGTTAAGAGAGGAAAATTTATCAAAAACCCAGATAGCTGAAAGTGTGGCAGAGCTGAATTTTAAACCCAAATCTATCTGACTCCAAATCCAGTGTTGCTCTCCTGGGCCCTCTGCTGCTTCTCCTGGGGGTGGGGTGTGTGGGTGTGGGGTGGGAGTGGGGGTGGCAGTTATTACCAACTCCCCGTATAGAGCCACCCTTGACATAAGTAACTCCATCTTAGAAAAAGACTTCATCTTCCATTTCATAGGGCACTTTGCCAACAAGGACAAGGTGTTTTGCTTGATAAATTTAAAGACTGCATCCAAACAGACAAGCATCCTCCTCCACTGTCAGTCCTCACCAGAGGACTCTGTGGCCATAAAAAGAGCAGGACTTTGGCAGTTCACCCTCTGCTGTCACTGGTGATAAGCACCCAACATCCACTGCCAAAGGCTCTGCCCACATTACAGACTCTTCCCTGAAAGACTGATGGACCAGCCAGCCTAGCCCAGCCCAGACTTTTTTTGTCTTCGTGGCTCTCCCTGGACTGGTTCATTAGCCCTTTTTCCTATCCCCTTTCTCTTGGTATGTTTTTCAGGTTTTGCCATAAATGTTACCTTATGGGTTCCTGATAATTACGAGTCTAGTATATCTTGCATGGCTCTGCATGCCGAGAGAGCATTCATGTAGGAGAACTGCAGGTTAGGTGGTACTCCTAACAGAAGTGTTCTCTGAGTTTCATTTATGGCTGGAATTTCAAGCGGAATGGCAAATTCATTATATCTATCACATGCCATCCCTAAGATAGCTGATTTTTTTGGATTCGTTTGTCCTTGTGTTCGATTTTTTTCAAGTCCGTCTCCAGATTTTGTTGGGTCTAAATATGGGTGGACAGATCTCCAGGCTGATGTGATCCAGTCCCACAGGGCTAGAACATATCTTGGCTGATTGGTGGTTTTTTTTTTGTTTTGTTTTGTTTTTTGAGATGGAATATCACTTTTTTCTTTTCTTTTCTTTTCTTTTCTTCTCCTCTCTCTCTTTCTCTCTCTCTCTCTTTTTGTTTTTGAGATGGAGTTTTGTTCTTGTTGCCCAGGCTGGAGTGCAATGGCGCAATCTCGGCTCATCCCAATCTCCGTCTCCCAGGTTCAAGTGGTTCTCCCACCTCAGCCTCCTGAGTAGCTGGGATTACAGGCATGTGCCACCATGCCTGGCTAATTTTTTGTATTTTTAGTAGAGATGGGGTTTCTGCATGTTGGTCAGGCTGGTCTCGAACTACTGACCTCAGGTGATCTGCCCACCTCGGCCTCCCAAAGTGCTGGTGGGATTACAGGCATGAGCCACCACACCTGGCCTGGAGTCTCACTCTTTCTTGCCCAGGCTGGAGTGCAATGGTGCGATCTCGGCTCACTGCAACCTCCACCCCCTGGGTTCAAGCGATTCTCCTGTCTCAGCCTCCCGAGTAGCTGGGACTACAGGCGTGTGCCACCACATCCAGCTAATTTTGTATTTTTAGTAGAGACGGAGTTTCATCATGTTGGCCAGGCTGGTTTCAAACTCCTGACCTCAGGTGATCCACCTGCCTCAGCCTCCCAAAGTACTGAAATTATAGGCGTGAGCCACCACATCCAGCCTTGGCTGATTTGTGGTTCTAATGGTTTATGGTTTGGTAGTTTTATAATAGCTCATGACAGTTTCCTGCTCGTGTAGGGATGCGATGCGTTTCTGTGCCTGATAGTGCCGTGGTGTCTGCTCCATTCTCCCACAGATGGAGGGGCCAGTCTGCATCTGTGCTCTGTCTTTGGCAAAAATCTGTTCTCAGTTTCAGTAACTCTGCTGTGGTGTATTCTCCGTCCTCACTGGTGTCCTGAGGACTGTGATTCTCGTAGTTATCATTGGTACCTCTTTTTCTCGTTATTATAGGTCTTGCTGTATATACCCACCCCAAGGGTCATTGTAATGTCCTAAGTTCTCTGCAGGGGGTTCCCTTGGTCCCAGGGGTTCCTCCTTAAAAGTTACCCCTGACAGGGATTTACTTTTCCTTTTTTTTTTTCTTTTTCTTTTCTTTTTCTTTTTCTTTTTTCAGACAGAGTCTCGCTCTGTTGCCCAGGCTGGAGTGCCGTGGCGCAATCTCGGCTCACTGCAAGCTCCACTTCCCGGGTTCACACCGTTCTCCTGCCTCAGCCTCCCAAGTAGCTGGGACTACAGGTGCCCACCACCACACCCAGCTAATTTTTTGTATTTTTAGTAGAGATGGGGTTTCACCCTGTTAGCCAGGATGGTCTCGATCTCCTGACCTCATGATCCGCCTGCCTCGGCCTCCCAAAGTGCTGGGATTACAGGCTTGAGCCACCGCACCCGGCCTACTTTTCCTTAAAATTCTTTGAGCTGGCTCTTTGCCTGTCTGGCAATCTGTGAGATACTTTGCATTAAAAGTACAGGGATTTTTTCTTTTAGGGCTTAACTTTTTTTTTTTTTTTTTTTTGGGACAGAGTCTCACTCTGTCACCCAGGCTGGAGTGCAGTGGCATGATCTCGGTTCACTGCAACCTCTGCCTCCTGGGTTCTAGTGATTCTCCTGCTTCAGCCTCCTGAGTAGCTGGGACTACAGGCCCATACCACCACACCTGGCTAATTTTTTGTATTTTTAGTAGGGATGGGATTTCACTGTGTTAGCCAAGATGATCTCGATCTCCTGACCTCGTGATCCACCTGCCTTGGCCTCCCAGAGTGCTGGGATTACAGGCATGAGCCACCATGCCTGGCGGGGCTTAACATTTTTAGGGTCCTCAAGTCTGACTGTACATCCTCAGGGGGTCATATGGGGAGTCTTTCTGACTTCCAACTCTATTTGGGCAATGGTTCGATTTCCCACCTTAGCCAACCGGATGAGTAGGGGTTATGCAATAATTGGCTTCCTCTTCTTTCAGCCGAGTTAAAAATTTGTTTTTAGGCCGGGCGCGGTGGCTCACGCCTGTAATCCCAGCACTTTGGGAGGCTGAGGCGGGCAGATCACGAGTTCAAGAGATCAAGACCATCCTGGCAAACATGGTGAAACCCTGTCTGTACTAAAAATACAAAAATTAGCCAGGCGCGGTGGCAGGTGCCTGTAATCCCAGCTACTCAGGAGGCTGAGGCAGGAGAACCGCTTGAACCTGGGAGGTGGAGGTTGTGGTGAGCCGATATGGCGCCATTGCACTCCAGCCTGGGCGACAAGAGCGAAACTCCGTCTCAAAAAAAAAATTTTTTTTTTTTTTTTTGCCAATCGCCATCTCCTAAGTTGAGACCATGCTTGCTATGAGCCTTTCTGGCCCCACTAGCTTCCTAGCCTGGCATCAGCCGAGACCTTGTCAGCTCTTGGAGCTACAGGACCTGGGTAAAGAACCTCATCACCTGAGGTTTTCCTCAGGGAGCTAGACTTTCAAGGTGAAGTGAGATGACGTCTCTTTTTGAAGAGGGTGGCAGTTTGTTTTTTCAAACGGCTTGATTTCTAATTTAAGTTTTAGTGGAGGCTTTGGCCTTAGCATCGACTATACCAACTATGCCCAGTAAGCTGACTGTGCCAATTCTCATGAGCGGTGCGAGGTCCTAACCAGGTCCATGGACCTTTGTGTCTTTCCACAAGGTCAGACTTATTGATGTGACTTCAATCACACAAGGCACGAGCCGCATGGACTTCCCAAAGAGACAGCTCTCCTTAGTACTTCCTGTTCACTCCGTAGTCAGAGCCTCAGGCACACAGGCTCAAACCACTCCAGTCAATATTGCAAACTATACATAATAATATACTTAACCAATATATAAAAGTATAGATTAAACATTCCACATCAAAGTAACATTTAACATCAAGAGAAAGGGGATAGGAAAAAGGGTTAACAAACCAGTCCAGGAAGAGCCATGAAGATAAAAAGAGTCTCCTGGTGTGAGCTGGGTCATTTGTCGGTCTTGCCGGGAAGAGTTTCTGATGTTGGCAGAGCCATCGTTGGCAGATGCTGGGTGCTTATCACGAATGACAGCAAAATGGTGTCAGTGAAGAGGGCATCTTGAGCTGCCCGAAGTCCTGCTCTTTTTATGGCCACAGAGTCCTCTGGACCAACAGTGAAGGAGTGTGCTTGTGTATTCCCTTGTCTCGTTGGATGTAGTCTTTACTTACTAAGCAAAATGTCTTGTCCCTGTTGGCAAAGTGCCCTATAAAATGTAAGATGAAGTCTTTTTCTAAGATGGCGTTACTTATGTCAAGGGTGCTCTGTACAAGGCTCCTGGTCCCTTGGGCTGCGTGGGGAGGGCCCTGGGCAGTGCTGGGAGTTGGGACGGGACTTGAAACCTGCAGGAGCTGGCTGCTCGCTGGCAGAGAACCACTGGGTTTCTGTGTTGACAGCGTCCTCACAGCTGGCTGAGTCAGGCTCTGGGGGACTTTCCTTTAGGCTGTAACCAGGTGTGGAGACTTGTGGTTTACTTCCTTCAGTGGGAGTTCTTGGCCGTGGGTCAGCTTTGTGTTCCCCTGATGGGCTGGGGTTACAGATCTACAGATATTTCTGGATCTTCCTTGGGGCCCTGCAGCCCCACCTGTTTTCCAGCAGCTCCTTCTGGCGGGGCGGCTGAGGGCGGTGACGGGTCAAAGGGAAAGGTGGGCGGGCTGGGGTTTTGGGGTGTCTGCCAGCAGCTGGCTGGGCCTGCAGCTGGCCCTGTGCTCTCCCAGGAGGAGCTGGAGTGTGTATTTCTGGGAAAAGTGATAGCCTCAGGGACTTCTGGGATGATGCTTATAACCAGTTGTGGGAGGGTCCCCAGGGCGTGGAAGCAAAGTTCGACCTGGCACAGCAGCTTCCCTTCATCCCAGGTGGTTGCTCAAAATAGACCAGCTGAGACTCTAAGCCAGCTTCTCCTCCTGGTGACAGGAAGGGGTGAGCCTCCCGGAAATGGTGGGTGGAGTTTCTCCAACTTTCAGGTTCCCAAGAATGACCTGGGGCACTTGATAAAAACTTCCAAATCCTAGGCCCTGCTCCTGATGCAAGACATCAGCATCTCCAGGGAGAGGGGCTTGGGAATCTGGATGTGGAACAAACACTGCATTTGCTTCAGTTGATTTTTATTGTTCTTTTTCATGACCAGACAAGTCCGGGAAATGCTGGGGGTTGCGATCAGTGGGAACCATAGGCTTTTGCAGGTTTCGTGAAAATTGGCTTCTAGAGAGATCGATTACTCCTGGTTGGGGAGTGGGTGGGAGGATTCCAGTGTGGGCTTTCTTTTCCTTTCTCATTTGCCCATCGGTCATCCCCAGATAAGCACTCAAGTGTCCTCTTTTATGAGGCCCCGTGCTGGGCCCTGGACTGCCATGGTGGCAGGTGGGGTGAAGTCCCGCCCTCAGGAGCCTGCTGACCGCCTGCTCTGTGCACAGCTGCTGGAGCTTCCCCGGGGCTGCTGATTTAACTGGGGAGGGCCTGTCTATGTGGGGTCCCTCCTAGCCGGAGACAGGTCCCTTTTATGAACAGCAGCCTGATGAAGAGGCCTTCCTGCAACATCCCTCTGGTATCATTCTCAGCTCAGCATTGCCCAGGGGACAAACACAGAGTTTGTTCTTGGCAGTCATTCCCTGCTGTCATCTGAGGTGGGCTTGAGCCGTGCTGGGTTTCCGGGGAATCTGGCCAGGATCCAGCACAACCTTTAGCCAGTCCGGCAGGGAGCGGCCACGAGGTTGTGCTGGCTCAGTCTTTCCCTTGCAAAGGAAGGCATCTTCAACCTGCCACAGAATGCTTTCTTCCCCGGGGAAACCATTGCAGGTGCTCGGGCTCTACTTTCCTTTCTCGCTTGAACAATTACAGGGATAGTTTATGGTTCTCTTGACCCTGGTGGGGGTGATGACATCATGGGATTGAAATCCGTCCCACCTTGGAGTCACCGAGCGTGTCAGTCAAGAGCCTTGGCCACGAATCAGTGGCACTTGGCAGCAGCACACAAATCCAGCCACCCCGTCCTCATCTCAGGTCTGGGCAGCACAGCTGTGTCCCTAGCTGGTGGCATCGCCCCTGCCCCTTGACCTTGATCTTCAGCCTCAGAAGCAGGTTACCCATTGTCATGTGACTGCCCTTCACGGTCCCTCCCCAGGATTCCAAGGGGCCTCTTGAGGTTTCCAGGTTCAGCTGCTTCCTTCCCAGGAGATCACACCCAATCTTAGCCACATGAGGAACCATCTTTAGAAAGGGTCTGGCCGGAAGCTTCATTTTTCCCTGTCTGCTTTGGTTGGAATCTTGTGTGGCTTTGTGTGCAGTTGGTAGTATTTTTGTTGTTGGTAAGTGTAGGGGCCCTTCCCCATTGCTTTTCTCTAAGGATAACCATCCTCTGAGCAGCCCATGGCAAATTCTGGCTTTGGACTTGTTGGTCCCCAGAGCCAGTGGGGTCGTGGGCCCTGGAGAGTTTGCACTCAGTGGCAGGTCTTAGTGTGTGTTTGAGGAACCAGGAGAGCGTTCCTTTCAGAGGGAGGATTCTCTGGTTGACTCACACAGAGTTTTGTTGGCTCAGCATTTAGCTTTCAGCCCTGGTGAGTTTCTCTGACTTAATGGGAGTAGGCTGGCTGCAAGAGTCTTTCCTATATTATCAAATAAAACAGGTCTCTTTTTTGGCCCTCTGGAAATCAGTGTTTTTTTTCTTTTTGTTTTGGAGAGCCCGGCCTTGGGGAGGATATGCATCAGTTGCTCTAGTGTGCTTCAGACAATGAGATAAGATGAAATAGGGCGTGCCCTAGGACTTTTCCACTTCCCCTTCCCGGGTTTCTGGATCTGACCCTTCGCTCCCTGCAGAAAGTTGGGTGAGATAGCAATGGTCCGTCTCATCCCTGCTGGGTGGGATGGCAGTGGTCCCTCTTGGGTGAGATGGTGGTGGTCTGATCTTGTCCCTGCTGGATGGGATGGCGGTGGTCTGATTTTGTCCCTGCTGGGTGGGATGGCGGTGGTCCCTGCTGGGTGGGATGGTGGTGATCTGATCTCGTCCCTGCTGGGTGGGATGGTGGTAATCTGATCTCGTCCCTGCTGGGTGGGATGGTGGTGATCTGATCTCGTCCCTGCTGGGTGGGATGGTGGTCTGATCTCGCCCCTGTTGGGTGGGATGGCAGTGGTCCCTGCTGGATGGGATGGTGGTGGTCTGATCCGTCCCTGCTGGGTGGGATGGTGGTCTGATCTCGCCCCTGCTGGGTGAGATGGTGGTGGTCCCTGTTAGATCCTGGCCCTTCAGGGTCTGTACCCTGCTTGTCCTGAGCCCTTTATCCCCAACCTCCCGCCTGGAAGTCATTCCTCGTTCCCTTGTCTGAGTGGCCTGGAGCCGAGCTGTGTTTCTGGGTCCTTTGGCCAGGATCTAACTACAGTGGGCCAGCAGGAAGAGGCTGTGATATTTACATGGCCTCTATCTGTGTTTGTGGTAAGCAGACACACCCGGCTTCATAGCACCGTTTTATGTGTGCACCTGCAAAGATGTTTACTTTTAAGAAAGAGAGACAGGAGAAGTGAAAGCAGGCGCAGGCATAGGATCTCTCCTGTCGGCTGTGGCCCGGTAGAGAGGTGTTAGGCCTACAGTTGTCTAAGTGTCTAAGTGGATGGGAGTTCCCTGAGACCTCCCCCTCCCTCCTCCCCCACCCAGGAGTTAAAAGAGCTTTGCTGCTTCACTGACTTTATTAACTTTGTGACCTTGGACAGGCCACTCTCTCTCTTTCATCCTCAGTGTTCTTATCAATAAAACGATGGGATTATGCAACAGTATCTCTGTTACACCTGAAAATGGAGCCAAGAGATAAGGTTATAAAAGGAAGCAGCCCAGTTACTGATTAGACAGCACTTTTGGGCTGGGTGGAGCCACAGAACTCACACTGCAGGGAGGACAGAGGACCCACCATTGAGCTAGCGCCACTGCTGACAGCCTCGCTCCGTGGCAGAGCCTGGGGTGACCCCTGAGTGGCCCTCAGCCACCTTACCCCTTCTCATGGGAGTCTCTGTCTTCTGTTTCCCTGAATCCTTGCTCCCTGAATTCTGGAACCTAACCACAATGGGAGGCAGTAAACCAGGACCAGATTCTGGATCTGCCACCAAGTGCTGGGTGACCTTGCAAAAGCAGCATTCTTCCCTGCCTTCTTTATATAACACGGGTGATAGCACCAGCCAGTCTTGAATGAGTCACAGGACTGTCATGAAGATCCAGTAAGAAAATGGTTGTGAAATTACCCTGTGAATTGGATATACATCTAAACATGATAAATTTTTATTTCATTACATTTCTTTTTTTCTTTGTTTCTTTCTTTCCTTTTTTTTTTTTTTTTGAGATGAGGTTTTGCTGTCTCTGTCTTGCCCAGGCAGGAGGGCAGTGGTATGACTATGGCTCACTGCAGCCTCAGCCTCCCTGGGTTCAGATCATCCTCCTGCCTCAACCTCCCGAGTAGCCAGGACTACAGGTGCATGCTGCCATGTCTGGCTAGTTTTTTTGTATTTCTGTCTTTCTTACCATTCACTGAGCCCTTTGAATTGGGTTTAGCCATGTTGGCCATGCTGGTCTCAAACTCCTGGGCTCGAGTGATCTGCCCACCTTGGCCTTTCACAGTGCAAGTGTGAGCCACCATGCCTGGCCCTTTTGTTAAATATCTTTTTTTTTTTTTTTTTTGAGACCGAGTCTCACTCTGTTGCCCAGGCTGGAGTGCAGTGGTGTGATCTCGGCTCACTGCAATCTCCGCCTTCCAGGTTCAAGCAACTCTTGTACTTCAGCCTCCCGAATAGCTGGATAACAGGTGTCCGCCACCACACCCGGCTAATTTTTTCTATTTTTTGTAGAGATGGAGTTTCCCCATGTTGGCCAGGCTGGTCTCGAACTCCTGACCTAGGTGATCCACCCACCTTGGCCTCCAAAAATGCTGGGATTACAGGCATGAGCCACCGCGCCCAGCCACTTTTCTTACTTTTTTTTTTTTTTTTTTGAAATGGAGTTTCGCTCTTGTTGCCCAGGCTGGAGTGTAATGGCACGATTTTAGCTCACCGCAGCCTCTGCCTCCTGGGTTCAAGCGACTCTCCTGCCTCAGCCCCCCGAGTAGCTGGGATTACAGGTGTCCACCACCATGCCTGGCTAATTTTTTTGTATTTTTAGTAGAGATGGGGTTTCACCACGTTGGCCAGGCTGGTCTTGACCTCCTGACCTCAGGTGATCTGCCTGCCTCGGCCTCCCAAAGTGCTAGGATTACAGGCGTGAGCCACCACACCCGGCCTACATTTCTTATACATATATACACATACACGGTCTGTTCAGAGTGTAGCCGAAATCTGTGTTTTCTCATGCTTAAATATGATTAGACTACCAGAGGCCACCAGATGTCTAAAGAAAACCCAGCCTGAAAGAAAGTCAAAGGCGAAGTTCCAAAGATAACATAAAAATGTCTAGTTGCAGCTGGGTGCAGTGGTGCACCCTGTAGTCCCAGCTACTCAGGAGGCTGACGCAGGAGGATTGCTTGAGCCAAGAGTTCAAGACCAGCCTGGGCAACATAGCAAGACCCTGTATCTTAAAAAAAAAAAAAAAAAAGATTGCATTGCATCTATAGCTAATTTTGAGAATAGACACGTTAATATTGAATCATCTAATCCATGAACAGCATATATTGCTCAACTAATTTAGGTCTTTTAGAATTTCTCCCAGCAGTATTTTACATCTTTCAGTGTACAGGTTTTGTGCATTTTTTGTCAGATTTACCTCTAAGTATTTCATATTTTTGGAGCTATTGTAAATGGTGTCTTTTAATTTTAGTTTCCAGTTTTTCATTGCTGATATGCCAGTGCAAAGACAGCTACGGGAGTGTTTCTAGCAGCTCTGTTTGTAATGGCCTCAAATTGGAGACACCCCAAATGTCCATCAATAGGTGAACAGGTAAACACATGTTGTGTGTCCAAACGATGGGATAAATGCAGCAACAACCAAAAGGTATGCACTGCTATGCACACAGGAACCTGCGTGAGTCTCAGAGGAATCCTGCAGAGTGAAAGAAGCCAGATGGAAGAGTGCATACTGCAGAATTCCATTTACATAAAGCTCTGGGAAAAGCAGCCTGAAGCAGATGAGTGGTTTCTTGGGGACAGGAAATGGATTCAGGGAGGAACATGTGGGAGGGGCCAGGAGGGGACTTTGAAGGAGATGGACATGGGCATCATCTTAGCTGTGGATGGTTTCATGGGTGCATATGGATGCCCAAAATTGTACACTTAAATATATACACTTTATTTTATGCAATAATACCTCAATGAAGCTGCTTTTTAAATTTAATGGAAGGTTTGCAAGAGCAAGTCAAAGAAATTCCCAAAATAGAACCAAACGCTGAAGAAACGCAAAATACGGGAGAGAAAAGATGACAGCTAGAGGCGTAGAGGATCCATTCTTATCCGTGATGTTCCGAAATGTCATCACAATACAATGTGTTTGGCTATATGTGCTGTTTCATTTGTCTTTCTCACCATTCACTGAGCCCTTTGAATTGGAAGATTTACAACTCTCTTCAGCTCTTGGAAACATCCTTTCAGTATTTCTTTGGTAATGGTCTCTTCTCTGCCAGGCTCAGAAAAGATTGGGCTCAAGTATTCTAGAAGACAGAGGTGAGACAAGAAAGGACATTGTTAGAAATACCCAAATCTCCACCTTGGCCCCAAGCAAAAAGACAAAGGCCCCAGCAGACTCCCACAGTGGATGGGAAAAATAGTCTGGAGAGATTGAATCAAAGAATATGTGGGCTTGAGGACCCCAGGTACAGAGGAAGGCTGTAGAGAGAGGTGAAAAGAAGGGGAATGAATCTCTTCTCCTACGTGTTCCTGAGTGCTAGTGGCTGGGTTTAAATCACTCCAGCCAGGAGATTAGAAAATTATTCTCTGGAGCAATGGAACCATCCGCAGGAAGATGTATATAGTCTAACCATTGGGAGTGCCCAGAAAAAAAATCTGTTTAGCCACTCACTTGTATCCCCGCCAGTGAAGCCAGTTGTGGCAAGGCATGCACACAGAGCTTCCAAACAGCCGCCAGGAGCTTGTTTCTAAATAAAAATAACCACCAAGGATTCCCCAGCATTTGAGGAAAGTCTTCAACATGGAAGAAAAAGTCAAAAACAGAGAAAAGATACTCAACGGAAATATAAAGATGAGAAGGTTTTGCATTCATGGAACAAATACAAGATGCCATGAAAGAGGAAAATTCAAAGAACCAGAAAGCTCTTAGAAATTAAAATTTTGATACCAAAAATGAAAAACTCAATTGAAAGGTTAAAAATAATGAGATGGATAATACAGAGAAAGGATAAATAGAGGATAAATATAATAAGGATTAAAGAATGGTAGACCAGAGGAAATGAAAGGGAGACATAATCTAAAAAATAAGACAGGAAAATCACTTTGGGAGGCTGAGATGGAAGGATAGCTTGAAGCCAGGAGTTTGAGATAAGCCTGGGCAACATAGTAAGACCTTGCCTCTACAAAAAATTATAAAAAAATTAACTGGACACGGTGATGTACAGCTATAGTCCTATCTACTCAGGAGGCTGATGTGGGAGGATTGCCTGAGCTCAGGAGTTCAAGGTTACAGTGAGCTATGATCAGACCACTGCACTCCAGCCTGGGCAACACAGCAAGATCCTGTCTCAAGAAAACAAAAAGACCCAATTCAAAGCACATTCTCAAGGCTTTCAAAGAAAGACAACGAAGCCATAAGTAAAAGATAATGAGTTTATAATATTATCATATTTCTCAAAAGCAAATTAGAAGCTAAAAAACAATGGAACCCTCAAAATTCTTTCTTTTTTTTTGTTTTTGAGACAGAGCTTTACCCTGTCACCCAGGCTGGAGTTCAGTGGCGCAATCTCAGCTCACTGCAACCTCTGCCTCCTGAGTTCAAGCGATTCTCCTGCCTCGGCCTCCCAAGTAGCTGGGATTACATGCACGTGCCACCGCGCCTGGCTAATTTTTGTATTGTTAGTAGAGACAGGGTATCACCATGTTGGCCGGGCTGGTCTCGAACTCCCGACCTCAGATGATCCACCTGCCTCGTCCTCCCAAAGTGCTGGGATTATAGGCGTGAGCCACCGCGCCTGGCCTGTGCCCTCAAAATTCTAAGTGAAAATTATTTTAAACCTATAGTTCTATACCCAGCCAAAGTTCCATAAATGTGTGAGTGTAGAATTAAGGTATTTTCAGAAACATGCAAAGTATCAAAAAATATTCTTCTCAGAAAGTATATGTTCATCTCTTCTGGGTCTTTGTGGTTAGAAAAAAATTTTAAAAAAGTATGTGTTCCACCACAATGAAGTGTAAACCAAGAAAGATGAAGACAATGAATCCAGGAAATAGGGGTTTTAACGCAGAAGGAGATTAAGGAAAATCCCAGGGCGATGGTGAAGGAAGTTCCAGACAACTGCTATGAGAAAGGACAGGCGGCTCCAGGACTGTGGCCCTCAGGAAGAACATGAAATAAGTTATTTAACAGATGTTACATGTAGAAGATTGAGAAAAGTATTGCAGAGCTCTCAGATTGTATGTAAAGATTTGGGTACAAGTTAAAAAGAAACCCCAGTCAATGAAAATTCACAGCAGGAAAAACAAAGACATGTACAAAGAAAGGAAACATAATAGTGAACAATATTTTCACAGGCTAATAATGAAAACCTAGAGTATGGATATAATTTTTTTTAAACTTTGGGCCTGTAACTATTGGGAGGATGGGGAGAGAAAGGGTGGAAGGACACTAAAATCCACATTGTCATAATAGAAAGTCAGCCGATGTCTAGATAGATGAGTCAAGAGATTATGGCGTTGGCATATTATTTAGAAATATAGAGACAGACTCCAGAACAAGCATCTTGAACACATTTTAAGTGGCCGTCTGGGGTGTGTTTCTGTGTGTGATATTAGATCAAGTCACAAATACGGCCAATTAGGAAACTAAAATTGGAGTTACAAGTATCCTACCCCAGTAAGGCAGGAGTGAGGAGAATCTTTCATGCAGTGAGTTGATAATGGGTAAATGTGACAAACCAAGACATATCAGCTTAAATTTACACGTCGAATTACGAGATCACCACCAGAAGAACGACATCAGGAAACTGTCAAAAGGGCCAACACCTGTGGGTGTGGGATGGGCTGTTGCTTTTGTTGTGAGCCGTATTGAGTGGGTGTGAGGTAGTTAAACTGAGAGTGCCACAGTGCCAGGCCATGGTGCATCCCCAGGATTCAGGGCGGGCAGATGGCATGTGCTATCAGCAGAAGCCTTCGCTGGTCCGTCACTGGGTGCAGCAGACACCCCACCTGCCCCTCCGTATTCTGGCCCCTCACATGGATACCCTCGGCAGGGAGGAACCCGGGGAAGTTGCTATCCTGTCTTTTGGGCGTTTGGTTTGTTTGCTTTTCCTTCTCTTGGGGCTGCGCGTGGGTGTGGATTCCCACAGTGGGCCTCTCACTGTGCCTTGAGGTCCTGGACTAGGGTTCCCAAGGTTAAACACAGAGCAGTTTTTTCCATGACGGCGCCACCTTTTTACTTTTGGCTGGTTCACCGTTGGCAGGGCAAGGCCGCTGGGTAGGGTGTGCGGTTGAGTGCTGGCCACAGGCTCCTGGGCCAGGTGATGGGGGGACTGAATCTGGTAGGGGCTGTGTCCGAGGGAGCAAGGCCTGCTCCTAGAAGTCTGCACAGGGGCACCAGTTGCCAGTCATGGGCCTGGGCTGGGGCCACTCTCTGGGGCACCCACCTACGTCAAAGGTGATTCGCTGAAGGGGAGACCTGGATGACCGGGTTCGACAGCCCTTCATTGCGTTTTAATTTAAATGAACAATTCATAAGCAATGATCGCCTGGTGCTGTCCAGACCCTGAGATGCGTGGTTGGGAAGGCCGACCTCATGTTCCTCCCAGAGCATGCCCAGGGTTCATGTCCCGGGGTCTGTGCTCTGGGCAGTGGTCCCCATGCCTCTGGGGGAAGCCCCCTTCTTCTCACCCAAGCCCCTGCTTTCTTCTCCAAGCCGGACCTCACAAAATGTGAACATCTTCCCCAGCGGGGTGCAGGGGAAGAGGGGGTGAGAGGGTCTGAGTGGTGGCGCCTCTCTCCCTGCAGAAAGTGAATGGCTTGGAGGAAGATGTGGAGTTCCTGCCGGTCAACAATGTCAAGAAGGTGGAAAAGCATGGCCCGGGGCGCTGGGTGGTGCTGGCAGCTGTGCTGATCGGCCTCCTCTTGGTCTTGCTGGGGGTCGGCTTCCTGGTGTGGCATTTGCAGTGTGAGTAAAGCTGGGGCTGGCTCCGGGGAGGATGACAGGGGGTGGCTGTCCCTCCTCCCTCAGCGGACAGACCCAGGGCCACCTACTGAGTACACAGGGATCTCTTGGCCTCTCTGGAACCCCGATGGGGAGTGATGGGGAGCAGTCAGGGCTGACCCATGGCCCCCTCCTGGCATTCATTCCCCATTGTGGACGGCGAGGGACAGGTGGGGGTGGTACCACCTCCCCTGACTGAGCGCCTTCTGGTCTCACACAGACCGGGACGTGCGTGTCCAGAAGGTCTTCAATGGCTACATGAGGATCACAAATGAGAATTTTGTGGATGCCTACGAGAACTCCAACTCCACTGAGTTTGTAAGCCTGGCCAGCAAGGTGAAAGACGCGGTGAGTGCAGCCTGCCCAGAGTCCTGCTGGGCTGTGTGCGCTGGTGTCCCACCTGCTGGGCAGGAGGGACATGCCTCGCCTGTGCTCCCAGGGCCCTGGGATGGGGGTGATCTGCAAAGGGGACCTGGGCCCTGGAGGGGAGGGAGCAGCCCGGGCTTAGGGCAGGGTCATCGCCGCATGGGGCTCACCTTGAGTCTCTGCCCTTCCTCAGCTGAAGCTGCTGTACAGCGGAGTCCCGTTCCTGGGCCCCTACCACAAGGAGTCGGCTGTGACGGCCTTCAGGTGGGTGTGGAGAGAAGGCCCAGTGGGATGCACCCCAGACTGGCTGGGAGTAGGATCGGGGTACAGTGTGTGGGGCAGGAAGCGGGAGATGGTGCTGGAGGTCCTGGCCTGGAGAGCCAAGGAGGGTCCTCGCTGTGTCCTCCTGTGCATTACTTGGCAGCCTGACTCTTCTGCCCCCATGGCAAAGGTGCCTGTAGCTGTTGCTGTGATGAGCTGCCCAAAGGCCTGTGACGTGCTTGGCATGATGCCAGGAACGGCTGTGATTCTTTGTTGTTTTTCCAAATTTGGGTATGGGGGAGTTGGGGTACTCAGGCAGGCTTCAATGAGCCCCCACATTTTCTGTGCTTGAGCAGTTTTTCACGCATACTTTTGTAAAAAAATAGACTTTATTCTCAAAGTGCTTTTTATTTTGCTAGTTCGTTTGAACCCTGGGGAATGCTGTGTGGCAGGTGGCATTCCCAGTTCCTTTCTCAGGTCAGAAAACAGGCTCAGGAAGGTGACACTCGGTGTGTCCTCGCTTGTGGCCAAACTCCAATGGGTTTCCCCTCCTCATTCCTACCCCTGAGCGGCCCCCAGAATCGGTCTGGTTGGGGATGAGACTGTGAGAGCAGAGGGCAAAGGGGCAAGGCCTCTTGCTTTGGGGTGGAAAGAGGGTTGACACAAAAGAGGAGCTGGGGAAGGGCCTCTGCAGATGGCGGGCCCAGGTGTGCCCCCGCGGGTGGCCTGAGCGGCCTATGTGTCCTGGAGTCGCTCTAGGCGCACGTGGGGGAAATGGGGCCCAGAGCTCCGCCTCAGGCTCCCACTCTCTCCCCAGCGAGGGCAGCGTCATCGCCTACTACTGGTCTGAGTTCAGTATCCCGCAGCACCTGGTGGAGGAGGCCGAGCGCGTGATGGCCGAGGAGCGCGTAGTCATGCTGCCCCCGCGGGCGCGCTCCCTGAAGTCCTTTGTGGTCACCTCAGTGGTGGCTTTTCGTGAGTCCGAGGGCCAGGGGTGGGCGTGGGACTGGCCAGCCTTCCATGGGGTGGGGCTGGGCCCTGGACCCTTGCAGGGGACCGGCACTCCCAGGGCCCAGTGCCCCAGAGAGAAGACTACGTGCTGGCCGGGCACCTCCCTTTAGATAATAAGGAAGCAGGAATAGGAAATGGATTGTTTCAGGAAATGCTTTATTCTCCTTCTTATTCTTCAGCCACTGACTCCAAAACAGTACACAGGACCCAGGACAGTAAGTATGGTGCCCGCCTCCTCTTCTGGGTGGGGAAGAGGCGGGATGCGGCCAGATGCCCTTGAGCCAGTGGGGTCCCCAGAAGCATGTCCCTCTGAATGAAGTATATTATGACGATCTTTCCAGGCCCTTCCTCTGAGAAGCCCCCTTCCTGATTTCCCGAGGCCCAGGGCAGCCTGGGGCATCTCGAAGGGGCGAGGCCTGAGGTGCACACCCACGGGGTCTCAGGGTCCTCCCCCAGCTCTGCCCAGCCCTGCCCCGACACGCGCCCTCCTTCTTGTCTCCTGCGCAGACAGCTGCAGCTTTAGCCTGCACGCCCGCGGTGTGGAGGTGATGCGCTTCACCACGCCCGGCTTCCCTGACAGCCCCTACCCCGCTCATGCCCGCTGCCAGTGGGCCCTGCGGGGGGATGCCGACTCAGTGCTGAGCCTCACCTTCCGCAGCTTTGACCTTGCGTCCTGCGACGAGCGCGGCAGCGACCTGGTGATGGTGTACAACACCCTGAGCCCCATGGAGCCCCACGCCCTGGTGCAGTGAGTACCCCGAGGGGCGGGTGGGGCTGTGGGAGCTTGGCGGCTGCCCTGTAGGGGGCCAGCTTCTTCAACGATTGGGATACAGTTTATGACTCTTGGCCGCAGGCCACTGCTAAACATCCAGGCAGCAGGAGGCACGTGTGGTGTGATCCTCAGCTGCAGCTCCAGGGGAGTCTGGGAGGTGATTTTTCTCAGCCTTGGCAAAGCAGAGGAAGGCTCTATAGACCCCAGATACCAAATCCAGCCTGTGCGGCCTGTGCCCTGAACCGCCGGAGAGAAGGCACTGCCCACGGTTGTAAAATGTAGGCTTTATTATTCAGGGATATGAAGGCCAACAGATCAGGAGATGACTGCCCTTGAAAAGACAATTTTGTTGGCGGGCATGGTAGCTCATGCCTGTAATCTCAGCGCTTTGGGAGGCTGAGGCGGGAGGATCTCTTGAGGCCAGGAGTTTGAGACTAGCCTGGGCAACAAGATTCTGCCTCTATAAAAAATAAAAAGCTTAGCTGGGTGTGGTGGCGCATGCCTACTCAGGAGGCTGATGCAGGAGGATCTCCAGCCCAGGAGGTCGAGGCTGCAGTGAGCTGTGATTGCACCACTGCACTCCAGCCTGGGCAACAGAGAAAGACCCTGCCTCAGGCCACACGAGGAAACACCAGGTTGGTCAAGGGGTAACAGGAATGAGGGGAAAATGTAAGCAAGAGCCTTTATTATGGGCCGGGCATGGTGGCTCACGCCTGTAAGCCCAGCACTTTGGGAGGCCAAGGCGGCTGGATCACTTGTGGTCAGGAGTTTGAGACCAGTCAAGCCAACCTGGTGAAACCCTGTCTCTACTAAAAATACAAAAATCAGCTGGGTGTGGTGGCGGGCGCCTGTAATCCCAGCTACTCAGGAGGCCAAGGCGGGAGAATCACTTGAACCTGGGAGGCAGAGGTTGCAGTGAGCCGAGATCGTACCACTACACTCCAGCCTGGGCAACAGAGCGAGACTCTGTCTCAAAAAAAAAAAAAAAAAGAGCCTTTATATGGTTTACACAGAAAAGGCAAGACAAATCAGGGTGAGAGGTTTAGAACTGGCTTGTTTGAATAATTTCAGTAGGCTCTGGGGTATAGGAGCTGTCCCTAGTTCTCTGATACTTGGGCCTGGGGTGGTTAGGGCAAAGAATAGTGGCCCTGAGTGTGAGATCCTTTCGGAGGAGGTGGGGCTGGGCCCCCATAGGTGGGTTTGCATAGGGAAGGTTTGCTTGCAGGTGAGTCCTTTCCTATCTCTAAGCATTGGCCAGCCTTCCACAGTCAGCAGGGCCTCAGATGTCAAAGCACCTGCATTACAGAAAACGGAAAGGCGTGGTTAATGTACCTGTGGGATACCTCATGTCAGGGTGGGGCGTACCTCGCAGAGGTGCTGTGCATGGTGGGTGAGCCACCTCTCCCGCACTCGCTGGGCCAGAGCCTTCCATGGCTGTCTATGGAAATGAGCTCGGCGGACGTTTCCTGATTAATAATGGGCTAAAATTCAGGCCAAGAACAATCTAGAACCATCTGCCACCACAGCTTCGTAGCCAGGACTTCTTTTCCATCTCTCTAATTTATTAATTGTACAACAGAGAAGTACATGTTCCCAGTGGGAGAAAGAAATCGGCAAGCAAAAGGAAGACTAAAGTCACTCGTCATCTTACTGCCTAGAAATAACCACTGTTAATTCTTTTTCTTTGAGATGGAATCTTGCTCTGTCGCCCAGGCTGGAGTGCAGTGGCAAGATCTCAGCTCACCGCAACCTCCGCCTCCTGGGTTCAAGCGATTCTCCTGCTTCATCCTCTCGAGCAGCTGGGATTACAGGCATGCGCCACAACACTCAGCTAATTTTTTTTTGTATTTTTAGTAGAGATGGGGTTTCACCATGTTGGTCAGGCTGGTCTCGAACTCCTGACCTCAGGCAATCTGCCTGCCTTGGCCTCCCAAAGTACTGGGATTACAGGCGTGAGCCACAGCACCCGGCCAAATTTTTGATGTCTATTTTCCCAGCCTTTTTTGCTGTGTGTGTGTTAAGAAATAGGATTATCCCGTGCATTCAGTCTCATTACCTGCTTTAACAAATGAAGTATATTATGACGATCTTTCCAAATCAGTCACCCTCTCTCTCAGAGTTTTTATAAGGTTGCATTGTTTAGAAGGAGGGGACACAATCAGGATGACATGGTTGTGAGCAGTGTGGACTCTGGAGCTTGAATGCCTGAGTTTAAATTCCAAGCCTGCCACTTATTAACCATGAGATGTTGGGCAAGTTACTGAACAACTCTGTGTCTCAGTTTCCTCACCTCTGAGATAGGGGTAATAGTATCTACTTCATAGAGCTGTTAGGAAGATTATGAGTTAATAGATTTAAGAGCACCGAGAACCATGCCAGGCATGTTTTTTTTTTTTTTGAGTCTCCTTGTCACCCAGGCTGGAGTGCAGTGGCGCAATCATAGCTCACTGTAACCTTGAACTCCTGAGGCTCAAGCAGTTCTCTGGCCTTGCCCCGGAGTAGCTCTGACTGCAGGCAAGCGCCACCATGCCCAGCTAGTTTTTTTGATTATGGAGATGAGGCGTTACCCAGGCTGGTCTGAAACTCCTGGCCTCAAGCAATTCTCCTGCCTCGGCCTCCCAACAGGCTGGGATTATAGGCCCGACCTTGGCACGTTCTTAATAAATGTTGATTGTTACTACTGCTGTTGTTCTGATTGAGCCCACAGTTTATTTAATAAATCCTCTGTTGTGGGCATGTATCGTGTCTAGGGTGTTGCTCTTTTTTTTTTTCTGACAGTCTCGCTGTGTCGCCCAGGCTGGAGTGCAGTGGTGCGATCTCGGCTCACTGCAACCTCCGCCTCCCGGGTTCCAGTGATTCTCCCGCCTCAGCCTCTGGAGTAGCTGAGATTACAGGCGTGCACCATGACGCCCAGCTAATTTTTGTATCTTTAGTAGAGATGGGATTTCACCATGTTGGCCAGGCTGGTCTCGAGCTCCTGACCTCAGGTGATTCACCCGCCTTGGCCTCCCAAAGTGCTGGGTTTACAGGCGTGAGCCACTGCGCCCAGCTGGGTGTTGCTCTTTTTAACAAAGGTGAACCGTTTATCATTAACTCCTTCCATCAGTGATTGTGTGGGGGAGGGACTTACTTGAATGAAGGTCTTTTTGACTCCATTCTTGGCCTCTGTGGATGGGACCAGAGTTAGGGGTGGGGTCCTCAGGCACCTCTGCCTGAGAGCCTGGTTTGGGTGTGTGAGAAGCTTGGGTTCTGTCTGCTCTTCCTAATGCCCGCCCTCTGCCCCCACAGGTTGTGTGGCACCTACCCTCCCTCCTACAACCTGACCTTCCACTCCTCCCAGAACGTCCTGCTCATCACACTGATAACCAACACTGAGCGGCGGCATCCCGGCTTTGAGGCCACCTTCTTCCAGCTGCCTAAGATGAGCAGTAAGGAAGGGCAGGGCAGGGCGCAACTGCCCTCGGGCTGCAGAGAAGGGGAAGGCCTTAGTGGGGGTGACCTGAGCTTAGGAGGCCACAGGCTAGACCCTGTGGTTGGCAAGCTGGCCTAGGTCAGCAGCAGAGGCTGAAGCTTGAGCCAAAGGCATCTGGCCGACCACCTGGGTCAGGAGCCCTCATGAAGCTTCGGCACCCGGCACCTGGCCTTCCTGGCTGTGCACTTGCTGTGCGGCATCCACGCATCCAGGAGGCAGCTCCAGGCCTCAGGCTGCAGAGCCCTCGCCTGCCTGCTCGGCCGGGCAGGTTCCTGATCCTCTTGCTTTCTCCCACCTTCCCTCTCAGGCTGTGGAGGCCGCTTACGTAAAGCCCAGGGGACGTTCAACAGCCCCTACTACCCAGGCCACTACCCACCCAACATTGACTGCATGTGGAACATTGAGGTAGGAGCTATGGGGTGTGTGAACGTGTGTGTGTGTGAGCATGTATCTGCACATGTGTATGTCTCCCTGTGCGGATGTGTGCGTATGTGTGTGCATGTGTTTGCATATGTGTGCATGTGTGTGCATGTGTGTGTGTGTATGTGTGTGTATGAGAGAGAGGTGGATGGCAAATGAGGAAGACAGAAGAAAGGGAAGAGGAGATCCTTTATCAACCCCAAAGAGGCAGCCAGATGTCGTGACTCACACCTGTAATCTCAGCAACTTGGGAGACCAAGGCAGGAGGATCACTTGAGGCCAGGAATTCAAGACCAGCCTGTGTGACATAGTGAGACCTCATCTCTACAAAACAGTACAAAAATTAGCCAGGCAGGTGGTGCACGCCTGTAGTCCCAGCTAGTCAGGAGGCCGAGGTGGGAGGATCACTTAAACCCAGGAGTTTAAGGCTACAGTAAACTATGACAGTACCATCGCACTCCAGCCTGGGCAACAGTGAGACCCTGTCTCAAAAAACAACAAAAACAAATGAACAAACCCCAAAGAGACCATGTGTCTCAGGGCTCAGGGTGGGGTCAGGTCTTCCTGCAGTGTCAGGCAGACCCAGACTCTTATCTTAGCTCCTTGTCAGGTGATGGAATGACCTGGGCAGTTGCTGAAGCTCCCTGCGCCTCAGCTTGCCCCTAGGTGAAGTGAGGGTGATAGTGCCTGGGTCTCAGAGGCACCGTCAGGAAGAAATCAAAGAAGGTGTGTGAGACAAGAGAGTCGCCTGTCCGTGCCGCTGACGCCATCCCAGCCAGAGCTGCCTCCCTTTCCTTTCTTTAAAAATGCCAGGAGGGCCGGGTGCAGTGGCTCACACCTGTAATCCCAGAACTTTGGGAGGCCAAGGCGGGTGGATCACGAGGTCAGGAGTTCGAGACCAGCCTGGGCAATATTGTGAAACCCTGTCTCTACTAAAAATACAAAAATTAGCCGGGTGTGGTGGCAGGCGCCTGTAATCCCAGCTGCTCGGGAGACTGAGGCAGGAAAGTAGCTTGAACCTGGGAGCCGGAGGTTGTGGTGAGCCGAGATCTTGCCACTGTACTCCAGTCTGGGCGACAGAGTGAGACTTCATCTCAAAATAAAAAAAAAAAAAAAAGAAAAGAGGCTGGGTGTCGTGGCTCGTGCCTGTAATCCCAGCACTTTGGGAGGCTGAGGCGGGCAGATCACCTGAGGTCAGGAGTTTGAGACCAGCCTGACCAACATGGTGAAACCCCATCTCTACTAAAAATACAAAAAAAATTATCTGGGTGTTGTGGCTTGTGACTGTAATCCCAGCTGCTCAGGAGGATGAGGCAGAAGAATGGCGTGAACCCGGGAGGCAGAGGTTGCGGTGAGCTGACATCTTGCCACTGCACTCCAGCCTGGGCGACAGAGCAAGACTCCATCTCAAAAAACAAACAAACAAACAAACAAACAAACAAACAAACAAAAACGCTGGGAGAACTTTCCAACCTGTCTTGGTGATGGAAGGCATACCATCTCTCCCTGGTCCATGCCGCTGCCTCCCTTTGACGTCCTCAGGTTCAGGGAGGAGGGAGGGGAACTGCACATTCCCAGCAGCCTCTCTTCCCTCAGGTGCCCAACAACCAGCATGTGAAGGTGCGCTTCAAATTCTTCTACCTGCTGGAGCCCGGCGTGCCTGCGGGCACCTGCCCCAAGGACTACGTGGAGATCAACGGGGAGAAGTGAGTCCCCGGGGGTATGGGGGCTGCCGGGCCCATGCTGCAGGGGGAGGGGTCCCACCAGACCCCCAGCCCCCCGGCTCCCAGCTGTCCCTCCTCACCTTGTGCCCTGCCCCCGCTCCAGGTACTGCGGAGAGAGGTCCCAGTTCGTCGTCACCAGCAACAGCAACAAGATCACAGTTCGCTTCCACTCAGATCAGTCCTACACCGACACCGGCTTCTTAGCTGAATACCTCTCCTACGACTCCAGTGACCGTGAGTGAACATTGTTGGGAGGAGGGCTGGCGGGGGCCTGCACCGCGTGTTCTGTCTACCCTGCATCTCGTTAGCATCGTGCTTTGCTGATTCTGAAATGCTGGAGAATGTAAGAGCATCTCACCCCTCCCATAGCTTTGGGAGGAAAACACACTACCTTTGATGCATTAATTAAAGCAGGCTGGCTGTGAGCGCTGGTACACACCGTGTCCTTCTGGGTTGCAGTCCCAGCATGAGGTACCTGCGGCTGGAGACGCCCCTCATCTGAGCTCCCCCGGCCATCTGTCCCTCAGGCCCACCTTCACCGTGACTTTGATCATCTGTGCTTGCCTCTGTGGCCTGTTAGCACCGTTGGGATTCACAGTGTAGTTCTGAGACACATGAGGAAGTGCCATTGGCTGTATGAGCAGTGGTTCTTCCACATAGGCAATGTGTTTTTATTTCCACCCTGCGTCATGGAATAACCTTGGGAAGACATTTAACTATGCTTAGGAATCCACATTTAAGGTAAAATTCAAGGGCCTGGCTCACCACCAAAAGTACACTTGGATGAACCAACACCTTTGATCTAAACACTTACCTGTGACCGAAGTGCCCCTGTGCCGAGGCGGTGACAATGGTCTCCTTACAACTTTGTCATCTGCAAAGTGGTCAGATGCCTCCGGATTTCAGAAACATTGAAATATGGAAAATGTTTAGGGTGAAGGAAGTGCACGATGCCGCGCTACATTTGGATAGGACACATCACATGCATCGGGGACCAGCTGAGCGTCACAGGCGGGGCCTGGCCCTCAGGGGCACCAGGGAGCCCAGCACACAGGGCAGGGCAGGTCCTGCGACCAGCTGGCCTCTCTGCAGGGCACCTGGTGCTTCCTGGGCTTCGATCCTCAGTGGTGGGGAGGGACCCTGCCAGCCCAGGTTGGGGTCTGTGGCCAGCCCTCTTCCCACACTAGCTGCGGGTGCAGGAACCCCTTTGTCACAGCTTGGTGGGCCTGGGCAACCCCTGCCCTGGGCCACAGCATCTGCCCTGCTCCTGTGTGTTTGTGGCTGGGAGGTTGGCCTGAGGGAGGGAGCCGGGAGCCAGCGGAGGGAGGTGGGTGGGTGCTGGGGGCCTGAGGCCTGCCTGTGCCCGCAGCGTGCCCGGGGCAGTTCACGTGCCGCACGGGGCGGTGTATCCGGAAGGAGCTGCGCTGTGATGGCTGGGCCGACTGCACCGATCACAGCGATGAGCTCAACTGCAGTGAGTCAGGCTGGGAGCCCCGGTCTCCCCACCCTCCTTCCCCACCCTGCCCGCGTCCCATGGCCCTGCTGGCTGACTGCCGAGGCAGAAAGGCCGGAGGTGGTGGGAGTTTTTGCTCTCGGCCCTGTGTAGAGACCTCTGGCCCCCCTCCCCACCCTGCCATATGGAGATCTTGGCCTATGGGGCAGGTGGTGGGGTGTCTCGGAAGTGCTGAGGTCAGCTTGGTAGCTGGTGGAGCAGGGCCACCTGGGCCTCTCTGTAGATCAGAAAGCGGTCCCCAGGTAGCTCTGATCGCCTGGGCATCCTGGGGAAGCAGTGAGTGATGAGGGCCTCACGGCCGACCTCCCCTTACCCCACTCCAGGTTGCGACGCCAGCCACCAGTTCACGTGCAAGAACAAGTTCTGCAAGCCCCTCTTCTGGGTCTGCGACAGTGTGAACGACTGCGGAGACAACAGCGACGAGCAGGGGTGCAGTGAGTGCTGGGGAGGGGCTGCCTGGGCGGGCAGGTGGGCGGGGCGACTGACGGTGGCTCCTGGTGGCTGAGTCCTGGCGCCTCTGCAGGTTGTCCGGCCCAGACCTTCAGGTGTTCCAATGGGAAGTGCCTCTCGAAGAGCCAGCAGTGCAATGGGAAGGACGACTGTGGGGACGGGTCCGACGAGGCCTCCTGCCCCAAGGGTGAGGCCTGCCCCACCCATCTTCCTGCTGGGGGCCTCGCCCCCGGAGGAGGCTGCCCTGAGCACACGCACATGCAGGACGCCCCGAGTTTAATGAACACAAACCACCTGTGTGTTAAGTGTGATGAGAAAGGGCTCTGGTCGGGGGAGAATTTTCCAGAAGGTGGAGAACCTGTAGCAGGGCTGGGAGGCCAGTGGGCGTGGGTGGGGCAGGCCTGGGTGAGGGGGTAATGTGCAGGGGCCATGAGGCGCCATTGGTGGTTTCTGGCTTCTGGTCGGATGCTGCAGAGGAATTGAGCCCCTCCCTTGTCCTCCTCCTTGAACAGTGAACGTCATCACTTGTACCAAACACACCTACCGCTGCCTCAACGGGCTCTGCTTGAGCAAGGGCAACCCTGAGTGTGACGGGAAGGAGGACTGTAGCGACGGCTCAGATGAGAAGGACTGCGGTGAGCAGGGCATCCGAGTACGGTTGTGCAGGTTGTTCACTGTGTGAAGTGCCCACCAGAGGGTGCACCTGGAGGTGCAATCCCGCCAGCACCTCACTTAGCAGCTCTGTGTTTGGGTGAGAGGGTGCATCTCCTGGAGGAAAGGATAGCCTTGCCAGTTGGCATGAAGGCACCACCCCACGGGCTGGCTCTGGTCTTGGAGAAAGGCCCGTACAGCCAGCATCTCAGCGCCTCTGTAGCATGGCGAGGTCGTGGCTGCAGTGCGTTGCTGGCCCCTGCTATGTAGACACAGCTGTGGAGCAGTAGCCTGGAGAAGAGCGGCCCAGCTCACCCAAGCCCAAGGCAGGGTGTCACCCCTGCCTGCCCATACTTTAATCTGCAGTCTCCGTGTTTCAGAAGCGTTGGCTGGCCACAGGTTAGATTTGAGCACAGCTACAGCTGTTCTGTGACCTCACATCAGCGGTTCATTTGTCCCTCTCAGAGCTGTGGCCTTCAGCATTCAAAGATGCTTCTCCCTGCTCCATGCCGCCCCCTCCCCTGTGATGTCCCAAATGATGTCAAGTCAGGCAGATGACACCCAAATCAAAGTGAAGCTGACCAGCCAGCCTCCGGAGGCCCTCGCTGCATTTGTGAGGGAGGGGGAGGTGGGAAGATGAGGGTTTGAATTTGGGAGCGGGGAGAAGGAGGGGCATGGTGGAAGGGAGTCTGTGAAGCTCAAAGATAGTTTTGGGGGTCCCTCACGCCCTGGCCACGCCAGCAGTGCTGTGCGCGGCAAAAGCTGGCTTCCCCACACAGGGTCTCCTGGCACCCACTGCATATCCCCTTGGGGTTCAATGTCCCCACCTTGACTTGCTGTCCTCTGGTTCTATGCCCCCTCTGCAGACTGTGGGCTGCGGTCATTCACGAGACAGGCTCGTGTTGTTGGGGGCACGGATGCGGATGAGGGCGAGTGGCCCTGGCAGGTGAGCCTGCATGCTCTGGGCCAGGGCCACATCTGCGGTGCTTCCCTCATCTCTCCCAACTGGCTGGTCTCCGCCGCACACTGCTACATCGATGACAGAGGATTCAGGTGGGTCTCTGGGTGGGCAGCAGGGAGCCTCCTTGCTGGCCCTTTGCATCTGGGAGTCATGCCAGGATAGGTTGGCACCGAAGCAGGGCACTGGAGGGGTGGCCACATGTGTTAGTCCATTCTTGAGTTGCTCTAAAGAAATACCTGAGACTGGGTCATTTATAAAGAAAAGAGTTTATTTGGCCCGTGGTTCTGTAGGCTGTATAGGAAGCGTGGCGCCAGCCTCTGCTTCTGGTGAGGGCCTCAGGGAGCTTCCATCCATGGCAGAAGGTGAAGGGGGAGAAGGCACATCACATGGCGAGAACAGGAGCAAGAGAGAGCAGGACGAGGTCCCAGACTCTTAAGCAGCCAGCCTCGTGTGAACTCAGAACTCACCCATCACCATGGGAAGGGCACCAAAACATTCACGAGGGATCCGTGACCAAAACACCTCCCACCACGCCCCACCTCCAACACTGGGGATCCCATTTCAACATGAGATTTGGAGGGGACAAGCATCCAAACCAAATGAGCAGATATCCCAGGACGGGGCTTAATACCAGTAATAATAAACTCACTGTATTCGGTGCCCACTTGCAGCCAAGTGCTGTCTCTGTGCCTCTCCTAAAAGCCCCTAGCAAGTTAGGCAGCTTGATTGTATCCTCACTACAGAAAGTAAGGTTCAGAGAAGTAGGGACGTTTGCTTGGGGTGGCACAGCTGTTAAGTGGCAGAGCCAGACTTGAGCACAGGTGTGGTCTCCGGTGAGTCTGCACTGCACAACTCCTCGGATTGGCCAGCGTGAGCTTTGGATTCATGCTCCAGCTCTGGCTTGCTGGTGGCCCTGGGCAGGTTATTCAAACTTCCTAGGCCTTGGGTTCTTCACCGATGATAGTGACAGTATCAGCTCCCACCCTTAGAGTTGTGAGAATTAAATGCAATGCTGTACTTGAGACACTTTGCGCTGTGCCTGGCGCATAGCAGGTGCTCAGCATGTCATGGCCTCAGACATACAGGCAGATGAGAGGCCTGGAAGGGTCACATGGGCATCCCAGGAACAGGGGCACAATGCTGGGGCTGTGCTATTTGTGTCTTAGCTCCTGGCCTCTCTGGGCATCTGGCTGTTGGCTGAAGGAAGGAGTGTTAGGGCCTGGCTTGCTCTGAAGAGGCAGGCGCAGGGGCGTGGGCCTTCCAGGAGAATCCAACCTCGGGAGAAGGGGATGCGCTTTCTGCTGGCGGCATGCTTTTCCATGGTAGGCAGCTCCAGGAGCAGGTGACCCAAGCCCTCAGCTGCCCTTTGCAGGGAGGAGAGCTGGGCCCACAGCAGGAGGGAGGCCTGTGGCACAGAGGGAGTGTGCTCAGACCCATGCACAGGGCTTGGGTGATGGAGATGGACAGCAAGAGCCTGTGGGGAGTGGACCCAGTTCCATGGTCCCCAGCTTCACTGGGTGCTTGACACGTGGCTTTGTCCAGCCTGAGGCTGTCCCTTGTCTCACTGTGTCACCCAGGCTGAAGTTCAGTGGTGCAAATCATAGCTTGCTACAGTCTTGAACTCCTGGGCTTGAGCAATCCTCCTGCTTCAGCCTCCCGAGTAGCTGGGACTACAGGCACATGCCACCATGCCCAGCTAGTTTAAAATTTTTGTAGAGACAGAGCCTTGCTAAGTTGCTAAGCTTGGCCTCCAACTCCTAGGCTGAAGTGATCCTCCCGTCTTGGCCTCCCAAAGTGCTGGCATTACAGATGTGAGCCACCATGCCTGGCCCGACCACTTCTCTTTGAGGTTGGCTTTTGTGCCTGTTTGACATGCCCCATTCTTTCCTTTTTTGAGCCATGTCCTTGCTTTCTGGCACTACCAGGTAAAATAGGCTCATCTTGTGTTTCCCCAGCCCAGGCCTAGGACCAGCCATTTCTCCAAGGAGTCCTTTACTGGGAATGGTATTTAGAGACCAAGGTCCGGTTGCGTAGTGTGTTCATTGTCACCATGGTGTCATGTCCAGGCCCAGTTAGCAGGTGGAGCTAGGAAATGGCTGGGTGCATACTAAGAACTCCCCTGCCATCCTGCACTGCTTCCTCTTTTCCTTTGCTTCATTCCTTTCTTTCTCATTTCCTTCTCCTTCATCGTGTGTTGATCATCAGTCATGCTTCTGCCAACGAGTAGTGCAATTAATATTCAATACCCCTGGTTACTATTGACACTAGAGAGACCAACATGAATAGGACTTGGTCCCTGCAGATTGTGGGTCACAGACTTGTAAGGGTAGGGACAAGACATGACACACACGTGCAGTAAGTGCTGTGCCAGGGCTGTGTCCAGGCTCCCTTGGGCCCAGCATGTGGAGTTTAGAATTCTAAACCCATATGCCTGAGGGACTGGGGAGGGCGACTGTTGGGAACACTCAACATGGGTGTCTGAACTGAGGGTTGAAGGTGAGGGTGTCTGTCAGCTGGACCAGGTGGCTCAGACCTTCCAGACAAAGGGAGTGTCGTGTGCAGAGGCAGGGAGGTGTGAGGTGTGCAGGGGCCTGGTGTCAAGGGACCCTGAGCACATGGCTAAGTCATCATGCATTCATCGGGCACTGCCAGGAGGCGGCATCACGTTGCGGTTAAATGCACAGGCTGCCTAGGTTGCAATTGTGGCCTACAGCGTATTAGCTATATGATCTTTGGCAAGTTGCCCTCTCTGTGCCTGAGTCCTCATCTTAAAAAGCGTGACCCTACCTCGCAGGGCTGTTTCAGGGATAAAACAACTTACTGTGTCAGCATCGAGAAGAGTGCTTGGGACATCAGAAGTTCTACCTGAGCACTAGCGATTCCCAACTGCACTCCAGCCCCTGGGGTCACCATGGGGGATATCAGTGGCTGCATCTTCACAATCAGTCTCTCAGCTGCTGGTAGACGTGCATGCCTTAAACGTTAGAGGCTGAGTCTGCTGATAGAATCAAATACTGTCAGACTTACCGATTGGCTGGGTTTGCAGACAGGGCTTCATGAATCTTGAGCTGAGGTCGCCAGGTGAACAGGGCGGGCTTGGAGGAGGGAGGTGGAAACCTGCAGGCACAGGGCAAAGAGCTGGATGGGGGTGTCCATGCTGAGTGTTGGGGTCACGGGGAATTGAGCTAGAGGGACAAGGATGGCTCTCCCCTCTCCCCTGTCCCATGAGACCCTTTCAGCTACATGCTCGCCTCCTGGGTGTTCCTGAAACATCTCTACTCTCTTCTATCTGCACTGCCACCACCTTGCTCTTCCTAGCTCACTGTAGCCTGGGCAGCTGCAGCACCCTCCCCATCTACTTCCTTCCATCTCAGGACTCTGGTCTGCACCACTCGAGCCCAGAGTGGTCTTCCCAAAATCTGGTCACCCCAATCTCTTGCTTCAACACCTGCCACGGCTTGCAGTATAAAGCAGGAACTCCTTCATGATCGACACGGCCACGTTATCTGGCCCCTGCCCGTCCGTCCAGCCTCAGTCTCCAGTGCAGTCCTCATGCCTTCCCCATGCTCAATGTGAGGGCTTCCTGAACATGCCTTTGCTCTTTTTTTTTTTTTTTTGAGACCGAGTTTCACTTTTGTTGCCCAAGCTGGAGTGCAATGGCGTGATCTCAGCTCACTGCAACCTCCGCCTCCCGGGTTCAAGCAATTCTCCTGCCTCACCCTCCCGAGTAGCTGGAATTACAGGCATGCGCCACCACGCCCGGCTAATTTTTTGTACTTTTAGTAGAAACGGGGTTTCACCATGTTAGCCAGGCTGGTCTTGAACTCCTGACCGCAGGTGATCTGCCTGCCTTGGCCTCCCAAAGTGCTGGGATTACAGGTGTGAGCCACCGCGCCCGGCCACCTTTGTTCTCTTTAAACATGCGGCATTCTCCACCCCTTCAGGCCGTAGGTGGCCAGGCCTATGCGATGTCGAGGCTTGGTTCATAACTCACTTCGTTTCCGGACTCCCAGTCCATCCTTTTCCACAGCTTTCTACCCAGTCCTCTGTGGGACCCTTCTTGTCACGCTGTAATTGGTGGTTTTCATATCTCTCCACATGTACACTGTGAACCTGAAGGCTGGGTCATAGATCGCATCACAGATGCCCAGGGATTGTTGAGTGAATGAGTTGAAGGGGGCTGAGTACGTGGCTGGATGTGAGCAGGCTGGGAAACTGTTAGAAAGGTCAGGTCGATTAACGGTGAACGCAGAAGGCCTGGGTGGGTCACAAGACCTCACCTGGCAACTCTTGGGAATTCTTTTAGGCTGTGGAATGGGACGAAAAGGATCTCACAAGAACAGCTTTTGGGAAGTCATTTTCTGGTGGCAACAGATTACAGTGAAGCGAGATTGGGCATAGCCTAGGTTGGAAAACTGAGCTTTGGCCTAGGCATGCGATTCCGTGGGGAGGTGTCTGTAAGAAAGGCCAGAAGGGGGCCTGGCGCGGTGGCTTATGCCTATAATCCCAGCACTTTGGGAAGCCGAAGCAGGCGGATCACCTGAGGTCAGGAGTTCGAGACCAGCCTGACCAACATGATGAAACCCCATTTCTACTAAAAATACAAAAATTAGCTGAGCATGGTGGCATGCACCTGCACTCCCAGCTACTTGGGGGCGGCTGAGGTGGGAGGATCGCTTGAGTCTGGGAGGCGGAGGTTGTGGTGAGCCAAGATCATGCCACTACACTCCAGCCTGGGCAACAGAGTAAGACTCCATCTCAAGAAAAAAGAAAGGCCAGAAGGTGATGGACGCCAGGGCAGTGAGAGTGGACCAGGGCTCGGGCGGGCACGCGAGAGATGTGGAGGCAGAGGCTGGGTTTAGCGCTCCGGGGTCGGGGAGGTGCCCTGGCTGGGCGGTTCAGTAACCTTTTGACCTTCCTGAGAGGTGAGGGAAAATGAAGTGGGTCTTCATGCCTTTCTCTTGTCACGCACATTTTCTATTTTAAATATGTATTTTTCCAATGTTTTATTTTGAAATTTTTCAAAACTACAAAAATGTTGTAAATACAATGAACGAGAAAAAGGACTAGTACAGTGAACACTTTTTTTTTTTTTGAGACAGAGTCTCGCTCTGTTCCCAGGCTGGAGTGCAGCAGCGTGATCTCAGCTCACTGCAACCTCTGCCTCCCAGCTTCAAGCAATTCTCCTGCCTCAGCCTCTGGAGTAGCTGGGACTACAGGTGTGCGCCACCATGCCCGGCTAAATTTTTGTATTTTTAGTGGAGACGGGATTTCACCATGCTGGCCTGGCTGGTCTCGAACTCGTGACCTCGTGATCCCCCCACGCCTTGGCCTCCCAAAGTGCTGGGATTACAGGTGTGAGCCACCGCACCTGGCTGTACAGTGAACACTCTTATACCTTTGATCTACATTCAGTGATTGAGTTAATCATGTTTGCTTTCTCTCTGTTTGCACCCGCATGTATTTTTCAGAACCATTTCCCAACTGGGGGCAGCCATTGTGAGGCTTCCCACCAGGTGCCTCGGCCTGTGTCTCCAAGAACACGGACGCTGTCCCACACTGAGAAATGGCGGCATTGCTTTGTGCTGCGAGCTGACGTACGCGTCATAAATGTCCTCCAATCATGCCCATCGTGTTCTTCTTTAGACGTTTTTGGTTTTTTTGAGACGCACTCTATCGCCCAGTCTGGAGTGCAGTGGCACAATCTAAGCTCACTGCAACCTCCACCTCCCAGGTTCAGGTGATTCTCTTGCCTCGGTCTCCTGAGTAGCTGGAATTACAGGCACCTGCCACCAGGCCTGGCTAATTTTTGTATTTTTAGTAGAGACGGGGTTTCACCACGTTGGCCAGGCTGGTCTCAAACTCCCAACCTTGTGATCCTCTCGCCTGGGGCTCCCAAAGTGCTGGGATTACAGGCGTGAGCCACCATGCCCAGCCTTCTTCGGAGCTTTTTAAAAAAAGTCCTAGGATGCAGTCAAGGGTCACGCCTTGTATTTAGTCATTAGGTTTCTTTAACCTCATTTTAATCAAGAACAGTTTCTCTACGCCTTATATTTTTTGGTTTTTTATGGCATTGACATTTTTGAAAAGTTCGGGCCGGTTATCTTACAGGATGCCTCTCAATTTGGGTTTTCCCGACTGTGTTTTCATGGCTGAGTTAGGAAGCAGTGCGCGGGCGGTGCTGTACCCTACTCGGGGAGAGCAGGATCCCCCGTGAAGGGGGCTGGTCGGGAGAGGAGGCTGAGCACCTGGCTCGGGACGCCCAACAGGTTTCGCCATCATAAAGGGGCTTCCCCCTTGGTCGTGAATACACCGCAGGTGATTCTTTGAATCAGCGTGAGTGTCTCGTTCTCCAGCCGTATTTTACCCGGCGTCTCAGCGTCCGTTGGTGATTCTCACATGTGTTGATTATTATTGTGGCAGGCGCGAATGTGGTTCCTTATTGTACCGTTTCTTCAGCATTTAGGGGCTGCTCACTCTTTCTTTCTCTTTCTCTTTTCTTTTCTTTCTTTTTCTTTTTTGAGGTGGGGTCTCACTGTGTTGCCCAGGCTGGAGTTCAGTGGTGCGATCTTGGCTCACTGCAACCTCTGCCTCCTGGGTTCAAGCAATTCTCCTGCCTCAGCCTCCTGAGTAGCTGGGATTACAGGCACCGGCCACCACACCTGGCTAATTTTTGTGTTTTTGGTAGAGGCGGGGTTTCACCATGCTGGCCAGGCTGGTCTTGAACTCCTAACCTCAGGCGATCCACCCACCTCGGCCTCCCAAAGTGCTTGGATTACAGGAGTGAGCCACCATGCCCGGCCAGGGGCTGCTTTTTCTCTGTAAAGAATAGCTTTCCTTTTCCCTTTATAAATTCTTTTGAAATTACTTTTTAGACTCAGGGTGGACTGATGGATTACCCCACCCTTTTTTATTATTCCGCCTGTGTAGTAGTGTCACCCTGTCACCACTTATTTTGGGGTTCTTATTGTCCTAACTTTAGCCAGCTTTGTGAGGCTGCATTGCTGTTTGAGTGCTCGATTGCTTCCTGCAGAAACAAAATGTTCCAGGTTGCTTTATGCTTTCCATCAAGCCCCAGATCTGAAATCAGCTGTTTTTCCAAGGAGCCCTGGTTCCTTTCAATAGAGAAGGATATTTAGACACTAAGTTCTGGGTGCTGCTGGAGACAGTATTGGTTTTAGGCCAGTTTTTAAGAATTGTGAGCCGGCGGGCACGGTGGCTTATGCCTGTAATTCCAGCACTTTGGGAGGCCAAGGTGGGCTGGTCGTTTGAGGTCAGGAGTTTGAGACCAGCTTGGCTAACATGGCGAAACCCCATTTCCACTAAAAATACAAAAATTAGCCAGGCGTGGCTGCACATGCCTGTAGTCCGAGCTACTCGGGAGGCTGAGGCAGGAGAATTGCTTGAACCTGGTAGGTGCAGGTTACAGTGAACTGAGATCACACCTCTGTACTCCAACCTGGGTGACAGAGTGAGACTTCGTCTCATAATAATAAAATAAAATAAAAACCATGAGCCTTTCCTGATATCTCTGATCTCATTCCACATCTGTGCCTCCCTTCCCCCCGAGTGGGGTGGGCTCCGGCTCTGCAGTCCATGTGGAACAGCTTCTGAATCGCTAAACCTATTCCATAGCCAGCAACAAACTTAGATACAACACATTTTTCAATTCATTTTGGTCTTAGGTTATATAGCACTACATTAAAAATTTATTTGGGCTGGGCGTGGTGGCTCACGCCTGTAATCCCAGCGCTTTGGGAGGCCAAGGTGGGCGGATCACGAGGTCAGGAGTTCGAGACCAGCCTGACCACCATGATGAAATCCCATCTCTATTAAAAATACAAAAATTAGCTGGGTGTGGTGGTGTGCACTTGTAATCCCAGCTACTCAAGAGGCTGAGGCAGGATAATCGCTTGAACTCGGGAGGTGGAGATTGCAGTGAGCCGAGATCATGCCACCACCGCACTCCAGTCTGGGTGACAGAGCGAGACTCAGTCTCAATAAATAAATAAATAAATAAATAAATAAATAAGATTATTTGGATTGATCTGTTATTCCTCCTGTGAAAGATCAGGTTCATAAGATAACTAATTTTTGGTCATCAGATTAAAAATGTATTCAAGGAAGGGGGGGTAAAGAGTTCAAGAGGGATTTCATACTGCAGCTGGAGGCACTTAGTCGTTTCTAGCTTAGGGTCAAGACCAAATAAGAGCCGGCCCCATCGTCTTCTCTTAGCAGCAGCTGTGCCTCATCCATGCGGAATCCTCTGGGAACGCGCGGGGCTGCGAGGCCGTGTGCACAGACCCGAGTGACCGCGCAGTCTCATAGTGGCTCTCCCTACCAGGTACTCAGACCCCACGCAGTGGACGGCCTTCCTGGGCTTGCACGACCAGAGCCAGCGCAGCGCCCCTGGGGTGCAGGAGCGCAGGCTCAAGCGCATCATCTCCCACCCCTTATTCAATGACTTCACCTTCGACTATGACATCGCGCTGCTGGAGCTGGAGAAACCGGCAGAGTACAGCTCCATGGTGCGGCCCATCTGCCTGCCGGACGCCTCCCATGTCTTCCCTGCCGGCAAGGCCATCTGGGTCACGGGCTGGGGACACACCCAGTATGGAGGTAAGCTTCGGGCTGACCTAGGGCTCCGCAGAGGGCCTGGGGCCTTTCTCCAAGGCCGTGTTTCCTCTGCGTGTCCAGTCTCGGGGCGGGGGGCTGCTCCAGTCTCCCTCTGCCTGGCAGAATGAGGCTGTCCAGGGCGGAATGGAGGCCTTTAGTAAAAGGGGCATGGGATTTGCAGCCTGGGCTCAGGATTGAAGGTTGGCTTTGCCCCTAACTAGCTGAGTGACCTTGAGCGAGTTGCTTAAATTCTGATCCTGTTTGTGCATCCGCGTAATGAAGATAGCAACACCTTAAGCCCAGTGGTGCTTAAGGCACGTGAGGGGGTGGGTATGAAGGGAAGCAGGCCGTTAGTTGGCAAATGCTAGACTGAAAAAATCCACTGTACAGCATATGCTGAACGTTTGTCGTCTTTGGAGAGGAAAGAAAACGAACAGGACTTACAGCTCCAGTGCCCTCACAGAACCCCGCGGGCATTTGCGGCGCCTTCCCTCCGCCTCTCTGCTTCTTGTTCCCTCACCCCTGCTTGCCGCGGCGTCTGTTCCCTCTCAACTCGCCTGGCAGATCTCAGCATGCCCCTGCTTCCTCTAGGTGGCTGCTATTGCCAGAGCCCACTGAGTAGACGCGGATTACCCGTTTGTCAGCCCCGGGCATCTGGGCTGTTCCAGAGTTTTCTAGTCCAATGACCCGTGGGGAGCGTCTCGAATGACGCTGCCCTCGAAGCAGCCCGGCTCCCAGCCCCGTCCTGCCCTCTCCCCAGGCACTGGCGCGCTGATCCTGCAAAAGGGTGAGATCCGCGTCATCAACCAGACCACCTGCGAGAACCTCCTGCCGCAGCAGATCACGCCGCGCATGATGTGCGTGGGCTTCCTCAGCGGCGGCGTGGACTCCTGCCAGGTGCCCCCCGGGGCAGGAGGGCGGCAGGTGGGCCCCGGGAGAGGCGGGACTGGGGACTCACGGCAGGGCTTGTCTCCGCCCAGGGTGATTCCGGGGGACCCCTGTCCAGCGTGGAGGCGGATGGGCGGATCTTCCAGGCCGGTGTGGTGAGCTGGGGAGACGGCTGCGCTCAGAGGAACAAGCCAGGCGTGTACACAAGGCTCCCTCTGTTTCGGGACTGGATCAAAGAGAACACTGGGGTATAGGGGCCGGGGCCACCCAAATGTGTACACCTGCGGGGCCACCCATCGTCCACCCCAGTGTGCACGCCTGCAGGCTGGAGACTGGACCACTGACTGCACCAGCGCCCCCAGAACATACACTGTGAACTCAATCTTCAGGGCTCCAAATCTGCCTAGAAAACCTCTCGCTTCCTCAGCCTCCAAAGTGGAGCTGGGAGGTAGAAGGGGAGGACACTGGTGGTTCTCCTGACCCAACTGGGGGCAAAGGTTTGAAGACACAGCCTCCCCCGCCAGCCCCAAGCTGGGCCGAGGCGCGTTTGTGCATATCTGCCTCCCCTGTCTCTAAGGAGCAGCGGGAAGGGAGCTTCGGGGCCTCCTCGGTGAAGGTGGTGGGGGCTGCTGGATCTGGGTTGTGGGGCCCTTGGGCCACGCTCTTCAGGAAGCCCAGGCTCGGAGGACCCTGGAAAACAGACGGGTCTGAGATTGAAATTGTTTTACCAGCTCCCAGGGTGGACTTCAGTGTGTGTATTTGTGTAAATGAGTAAAACATTTTATTTCTTTTTAGGTAAGTTTCTTTTCCTACTGGAGTTGCGCCCTCCTTCCTCCTTTTTCCTACTCGATTTGCAAGAAATTGGATGTACATTCCCCTCAGCACAGACCCTGGAGTCAGGCTGGGTGGGGCCCACAGTGCCGTTGCTTTCTCTAGGCCAGCAAGGGGCTGGTTTTGCTCTGACCTGTAGCTTCCAAGACCAGGGGCCTGGTGCCCTGGTAGGAGGGAAATGCGGGTTGGCGAGGTGGGGAGAGGAATGTGGGGGGATGGCGGAGAGGGGGGGTGCACTGGTGCCCAGGCCTGGGTCCAACCTAGGAGAGGGAGGAGCTTTGTCAGAGGAAGATGGGCGGAAGCGTGGCTTCGTGTTTGGTGGGGAGGCGGTCCTGTGAGCACACACACTCACAGGGACAGATGTGAGTCTGGGCATGAAGACCTGGCTGTCTGTCTAGTGAAGCCTGAGCAGATGGGTCCCAAGGCCTTGGAGGAGGGGTGCTGCCTGGCTGAAGGGCACCCACACCTCCCGTGCCATCCCCCTTGATTTTTTCTTTTTCTTTTTTTTTTTTTTTTTTTTGAGTCAGGGTCTTGCTCTGTCACCCAGGCTGGAATGCAGTGACATGATCACAGTTCATTGCAGCCTCAGTCTCCTGGGCTCAAGCTATCCTCCTGCCTCAGCCTCCTGAGCAGCTGGGACTAGAGGTGCCCACCACCACACCTGGCTAAGTTGTTGTTTTTTTTTTTTTTTTTTTTTTTTTAAGTACAGACAGGGTCTCACTATGTTTCCCAGGCTGGTCTTGAACTCCTGGGCTCAAGTCATCTTCCCGTGTTGGGCTCGTGCTGAGCCACCACCCCCAGCCTCCCTAGATTTTTACTTAATTTAAAATATTCCCTCTCTTCTTGCTTGGTGGCCTGAAGGGACAATGTCAACGATCTGGGGAAGGGTTAGGGAGCTTTTGGGGGAACATTTGAGGGCTTCTTGTATGCTGATGCGCCACATGGGCTTGGGGCAGGGAAGAGGACCTGGGGAGAGAAATGACATGGCCAGTGTCACAAGGGCAGAAGGTAGCCTTGGCTCACCGCTATGTCCCCAGCTGAAGAGGACCTGGGGAGAGAAATGACATGGCCGGTGTCACGAGGGCAGAAGGTAGCCTTGGCTCACCGCTATGTCCCCAGCTCAGGCTTGTCCTAGAACATGCTGATATGTGTTTGTTCAATGAATGGTTTTTTGCCTGCCATGAGTTATGGAAACAAAAAGGAGGAAATATAGTCTGATTGGAGCAACCCTGCAAGGCTTCTCGGGGGAGGTGGGGTTTGCAGTGCCTCTTTCATTTTAGCCTGAGTGTTTTGCCTTTTTGAGGGAGGGAGTGTTGCCTGGAACCTGTGTGAGAATCTGTCGCATTTTCCACCCTGGGGAGGGAAAGAACATCTGTTCTTACCAAGGCATGGGAAGTAGAATGAGGATGATGCTGAAGGACTCCCGTGCGTGTTGTAAATGTCATTCCTTTTCTGCCCTGACATGGTCATTCCCACCTGATCGCATCGGACAGAAGTGCCCAGTGCAGGCGCTGAGGGAATGGTCTACGTTAAATGGAGAGGTTTCACGAGGCCTGTGTGTGGTCTGGTTCCTAAGTGTGCGTGAGCCTGGCAGCCGGGGCTTGGCCGGGGTGTAGACATGGTCATCCATGCAGTGGGATTCAGGGAGGCCAGCCCAGCCCGTGCCACTGCACCACCCTCAGCTCCACTGTGGCTTGACAGTGTTCTGGACTGCTCACTCCCCCCGGTCAGATTCCCACCCGGGGAGCAGGTGAAAACACAGATGGCTAGCCTTCAGGGTCATCCCACCCTTTCCGGGACTCTCTGCGGGAGGTCTGAGTGGGACAAGGCGTGTCGTCTGTGGCAGTGTTTCTCTCGGGAGGTCCCTGGGCAGGAATATCGAGATCTCCTGGGACTCATAGGTGCAGAGTCTCATGCTTCATCCAGACCTCCTGAACAGAAACTGGGGGGCCCGCTGGGTGGGGCCAGTGGCCTGTGCTCTAAGGAGCGTTCCTGTGAGGTTGGAGAGCACCGTTTTTGCAGCGGGTCATGCCATTCCGAGTGCCACGGAGCAGCAGCATCACCAAGTGCTCCATCAGATGCCCAGAGCTGCGGTTTGCAGGACATCCTTGGTCCTTGGGGGATCCTGGAAGCCTGCCTGAATGTCGAGAAGCATTTGAGCCCTGGAAAATCAATCACATGTCAGTGCCTTTAAAAAGATTATGGGGCCAAATCCTGTGTTACTTCTGGCTGGAGATCAGAAGATCAGGCTGAGACTCCCTAACTCGCCAGAGGCCAGACACATCACGCAGGCCCCGCACTGATAGCTCTCACGAAGGCAGAAGTCTCTGGTCCAAGAGCCTGAGCTGACAGGGTGGGAATACCAGCAGGCTAGAGCCATTCCTCCTTGCTGAGGATGGCAGTCCAGACCTGCAGCAGCTGGGAGAGGCCAGAGGCCTGCGTAGGTCTGTGCTGACCAGCCTTTCCTTCACCCAGGTGAAGGCCACAGCAGAGGTCTGAAGGGTTAGAGGAGGAGGTGGGAGGGCCAGGCTGAGGGCCCCCCTCCCCGTGCACAGGTCCCCTGCACAGCAGGCTGGCCTCAGAGGGGAAGAGTGCAGGGCTGCTGCTGCGCTCCCACAAGCTCAGTGCAGCTCCGCAGAGGCTTTCCCCTACTGACTAGCTGCTTTCGTTGCTGAGATCTCAAGATGATCCAACTCTCTGATCCCCCTAAACTACCTTGTATCGCCATTGTTTTAGCTAGAAATCATAACCATGTAAATTTAATGAAAGTTTAACCCGAGTCCTGCTTATTGCAGCCACGGCGAGTCCTACTCAGACCTAGAGTCTGCAGGAATCACAGTGAAATTTGGATTAGGAAGGACTTTATGGAAAAGGAAATGTTTAAAATCCTGGGCCCAGTTTGGAGGTCTCCAGAGACCTAGAGCTACGGACCCCAGGGGCTGAGAAGCTGTTGTTCAGGTCGACGGCCACACGGTGGCGATGTTGCGCCGTTCCAGGGCGTGGGCGCTCACGGGTGGGGCGGGGTGCCCGGGGCCGTCTGTTGTTGGCGGCTGCCTTCTGCTGCTTCCCAGTCACCTTTCAGGTAGTGAAGTCGGTGCCTGGCTCAGGGTGAGCATGGAAGAGGCCCCCAGCCTGAAGCCTTTCCTGGCCAGCCCTTCAGACCCTTTAGTGCCCCCACCTCCAGTCTGTAGCCAGGACCTGCTGGCTCTCTGGCATTGGGGCCTGGAGGACACATTCTCAGGGCAGGCTCTAAAGATGGCTTTTGAGATTGAGGACAGAGTGGTGACCTGTGGATGGCCACCAAGGTGGGTGCCATCTCTAAGTGGAACTTTATCCCATGAGACACAACCGGCCCCAGAGACAACTGTGCAGGGCCATTTACCACACGTGGGCGTGTCTGTCCATACACATGTACACAGGTATTCTGGGGGCAGAGGGGTGTGTACGTGCGTGCGTGTGCTTGCGTGTGTGTGTGTGCGTGCGTGTGTGTGTGTGCGTGCGTGTGTGTGTGTTGGGGATTGTGCAGTCCTGGAATAGACGGATTAGAATGTGCCACAAGAACATGACCTGGCTGCTACACCAGATGCCCTCTCCCTCCCCAGGAGCACCTGAGGGGCCTACAGACCCAAAGTCAGGTGCCTGTGACCAAACATTGCTTTTCACTTTTCATCAGTTTTGCAGGTTTGAGGCGTGTGTGTGTATGTGTGTGCATGTATGTGTGTATGTGGGTGTGGGCGCGTGTGTGCACGTGTGCGTGCATGTGTGTATGTGTGGTGTGTGCGCATGCATGCATGTGTTGCCCACCTGCAACTGCACGTTAGGGGTGTGTGTGTGCATAGTGTATGTGCATGTGTGTGTGGTGTGTGTGCGTGCATGTGCGTGCATGTGTGTATTTGTGTGTGTTGCTTACCTGCAATCACAGGTGAGGAAAATTGGATCTTCAGCCAGTGATTCTCAGATACTTGAATTTCTTGGAGCAGTGAGCTGAAAGGAGAAACACGGTCCAGCACATCCAGCGTTTATGAAGATCGCCTCCCGAGTGCTCTAAGGGCTTTCTGAGTCGTATTTCATTTCAACCTCACACAGCCCCATGGTCTTTCCCACTTTATAGATAGAACACCAAGGCACCAAAAATCTGAATAACCTGCCCAAAGGCCCCACACTCAGGAAATATGGTATTGAATGTCAGTGATCTGGCTTCAGAGCCAGCACTGTGCTCTATCATATCCATCTATATCACGCATATATACATCTATCTATCATATACATATCAGCACTGTGCTCTATCATACACATCCACACCATGTACTATATATCAGTAACATACTGTCACCAGCATTTCATAAAGAAAGGAGATTTTAACATGCTAACTGCGGGTAGGTCATACTGTTGGTATAAAAGACAGTCTTGTATTGCCAGGCGCGGTGGCTCATGCCTGTAACACCAGCACTCTGCGAGGCCGAGGCAGGTGGATTGTTTGAGTCTACAAGTTCGAGACCAGACCTGGGCAACATAGACATTTTTACCTGTCTGGTAAAAATGCAAAAAATTAGCCAGGCATGGTGGCGGGCTCCTGTAATCCCAGCCACTTGGGAGACTGAGGTGGGAGAATCACCTGAACCCAGGAGGTCGAGGCTGCAGGGAGCTGAGATTGTGCCACTCCTGCACTCCAGCCTGGGCAAACAGTGAGACCCTGTCTCAAAAAAGGAAAAAAAAGTATTTTAAATGCTTTAATTTTTGTGCAAACACTTGAAACTGTCTCAGCAGCAAATATGTGTGGATCAGCATTTGGGAATTGTCCTCCAGTGAGTCCTCTTTCTTCTGGGAATCCTGACAAACCTTCCAGAGACCTTCAGGCTGTGAGATGCTCCTGCCAGAAGACCCGTTTTCCAGGCTAGGGGTTTGCTCTAGGCTGGTCATGCACTTGTCTTCCAGCTGCATTGCCACCCTCCATGGCATTACTTCTTGGGTTCCTGGAGTCCACTCAGCCAGACGGAAGGTGATTTTCATTAGCCACGATGCCACCTCAATTTGCTCAGTGAGGATGGTTGATGGGGACAGGGAAGGGAGTAGAGTGTTGGTTGAAGGAGGTGAGGACAACAGCTATCTCAGGCCAGGCCACCGGGCCATTCCTCAGGGTGACAATCAGGAACGGAACTTGGAAAGGCCCCAAACACCACTAAGAATGATGAGACCAAACCCCAAAGAAGGAATGGGAGTATTTCTCCCCTGGTTTCATATCTTGGGACTGCCTAGAAGATGGTTCAAGCTGCTGTCCCATGAGATGACCAGCACAGCGTTGACAATGGGGGAAGACGTCAGGGTGGGCATCCCTTAGGGGTGTAGGGGGCACAGGTGCAACCCACAGCCAGGAGGTGCCTGCAGAGGGGCTAGCCTGGCTCTACGCCAGGGCTTGGCTGGCCACCAAGGAGAAGCCTGTGTATAGAGACCTTCCCATGCAGGCTGTTCCCTGCCCTGCAAGTTGATGCGTATATGACACGAATTGCTTCTGTGACCTGATATGCCTACAGCAAGGACACTATGTTTTGATAAAGAGATCCTCTTAGGATTTCAGCGGGCTTGACTATCCTTTTCCTATTTCTCTCCTTTTCTCCTCCAGAGGAATGTCTCCTCCCAAGTTCCACTGTCCTGTGCCTGCAACTCAGAGACCATGTGTTCATTCTACCCTTTCCACTCACTCCCATCGTTTCCTAAAAAGCCACTGTCCAGAGCTGGTTGCGGGTATGGGTGGGACTCAGCTCCATTGTCTGTTTATTCCATAGTCTCAGCACCTTCCAGCGGGAGGGATGTGTGCGTTTTCCTAGGATGGGAACTTAGCTCTCCCTTGCCCTTGGCTTGGCTGCAGGCTCCCTCCCCCACACGCTGCTTTCACCTTGGAGGTTATCACTGTTTCCCCTGCCCACACCCCTGGATCAAGAATAACCCAGCCTCTGCGCCAGACCCTCTGGAACTTCATATGGTCTCGTTTAACTCAGTAGGGAAAGAGCTCAACAGGGAAATTCTACCACCCTCAGCCTGTGTGCTTTTTCCACAGAGCTCTGAGGTCGCAGTGTGAGGGAGGGGGTCGAGGGACAAGGCCCACCCAGGAAGGGTGGAGAAGATCTCAGTCTTCATGCAGAAGGACATTCGGAGAACAGCTCCCAGAATACACTGGGTATCTGACACCTCTTTGCAGCTCATAATCCAATTCCCATCCAAATCCCAATGAAGACAAATAGGACAGAAGAAATGTATAGGCATAGACTAGGAAAAAAATGAAATCTGTTTGACACATGTGACTGTTGCAAAAGAATGGGTAACAAGCTTACTTGAATGAGCCAAGGGAAAGGATGAGAGAAGCAGCCGCTTATTAATTCAACAAATCAGGCATCTGTGACTGCGGAAAGGGCACCCGGTGTAGGCTGGGGGCATCGGGCCCCCAGATGAGGCAGACACTTGGGAAACAAGGTCCTGTGCACGTCTGGGCGGGCAGACAGGTCACATTCCTGGCAGGGTCAGGTCACGGGGTCTGGCCGACCAGCCTGAGCCGAGCACAGGAAAGGTGCCTCTCTGGGGCCTTCTGGGGTGTGTGCGGGGACCTTTATGACCCTCCAAGGCTCAGTGGAGTTCCTGTTTCCCAGGAAAGCAGCTGCCTGAGGGACATCCTTTCAGAACTGGAACCTCACGGTTGGAAAGAACCTGAAATTCAAGGTGACCTATGCCAGATGCCCATGAGGCATTTTAATCCGTCCTAATGTGGGAGCACGGACAGGCCCGTCCAGCCTGGGACCCCACTGTGCCTCCACCCCGTCTTTGTGCCCCTGACCTTGCCAAGTGGGATGCCAAGCGGCCTCTTCCTGTCCCCTGCGCTGGATGTGAGAGCTGGAGAGGCCCTGGAAGAGTGACTGCTCCAATCTGTATGTCAAAGAAGTGTCAGGGATTCTGGCGGCGTGGATGCATCCTCTCACTTCACCTCTCACTTCAGCGTCATCACAGTCCTCAGGGGTGGGTTCTGTCATTCCCAGTTACAGGAGAGGACGCTGTGGCCGTGCGGATAGAGAGCCTGCTGCTCACGGTTCCTCAGTAGGGGAAGAGAAGGGTGCACCTGGGCCGATGGGTCCACCCGCACAGCCTCCTGCAGCCAATGCATGCTCCACCTGGGGCTTTAGGTGCTGGAGCCAGGACCTCTCTCACCAGGTCATAAACTCACTGGCTTAGGCACACGTGGAAAAGGCCAAAACAGACTTTCGCTGGCAGGACTCCAACCCGGCTCCATCAGCATTTCACAATCTTCCCCACGTCCTTTCTTTCCTTGGCCACCCCCAGCAGCCCCTGGGCATTTCCCTCTCTAAGGGGCCAAACCATCTGCTTCGTGTTACTCCTCTGCCTGGGGCAGTGTGGACTGGAGGGAGAATATGTTTCCTTGAGGTCTTGGCCGTGGGCACTAGAACAACATGTTCTGTCCTCTGATTCAGGAGGATCAGCCTGTGACCCTCGTCTTCCTCCCTGAGCAGTTCAGTTCTGCTGAAGGCTGCTTGGCCTTGCGGGAAGCTTAAGCAAAGGGAACAGAGGCCAGGGGTGATGGGGCGGGCCTCGGACTGGAGCCTCAAGGTGAAGGGCTGGAGAGAGATTCTGCAGGGCTGGCCCCTGTGCCCAGATTTTCCAGTCCCAAAGAAGACCCACAAACTGGACCTGTGTGGGGGGCACAGAAATATTCCTGCATCATCAGTAACAAGGATTTTCACTGGGACCTGGGGACATGTAGCAAGACCCAAGCTGAAAATATAATTCCATTTTGTTCTAATTCAAAGGCTTCTGAAAAACGAATGAGTGGTTCACAGCTTGAACTATTTTGTTGGGTATTTATTTTAAACAAAAGACATTTAATTTCTTTTTTTTCTTTTCTGGGATGGAGTCTTGCTCTGTTGCCCAGGCTGGAGTGCAATGGCGTGATCTCGACTCAATGCAACCTCCGCCTCCCCAGTTCAAGTGATTCTCTCACCTCAGCCTCTCGAGTAGCTGGGATCACAGGTGCCTGCTACCATGCCTGGCTAATTTTTGTATTTTTATGAGAGAGAGGGTTTCGCCATGTTGGCCAGGCTGGTCTCAAACTCCTGACCTCAGGTGATCCACCCGCCTTGGCTTCCCAAAGTGCTGAGATTACAGGCGTGAGCCACCACGCCCAGCCTGGTTTAGTTTTTAAAATAATGTTTTGTAAGTTTGGGTTCAGTAAAGATGATCTGGGCCTGGTTCAGTGTCCGCCCTGGGACTCACTGCAGTGAGGGCAGCAGGGAACGCACAGTGTGTTTCAGCGGGGCCAGCGGGGCCAGCTGGGCAGCAGGGCAGGATGGATGTGTGGTTCAGAAGGCAGCTTTGGGCAGCCCACCTCTCTCCACAAGCCCCTGCCCACACGGTTTATGGTGCGTCTTGGTGAAGCATAGACGTCAAACACCTGTGTTTCCATGAGTAGAAACATCAGGCCTGGAGGCCTCAGATTTGGACACCGCTGTGAAGGTGACGTTCCAGGGGCTGGCCGGGCTACCTTCCTGTGCCCTGACCCTCACCCCGGGTGTTTTGGGCATACAGTGGGGAACTCACTGTGTCTTGGAGAGGCTGGCAGACACCTAAAGTCCCACAAGTGTTTCCTGAACACTTGACCAAAACGGTCCATCTCTGCACACATGGAGCAGGCCTCACTTCTGTGACCTTGGAGAGTGGTAAGGGCTGGAGCCACACAGGAGTCCCTGGCACATTCCCAGGTTGGAGCAGGTTTATGGGAGGCCAAGGGAATTTCGGAACATGGTCACTACTATGGGGAACCAAGTCCTCTCTTTGCTGTCTTCTCAGGGGTGTAGAGATGCTCCCCAGATCACCTCTGCCAGAGCCTGGATTTCTTATTTAATGTACCTGGAAGCCTTCACATCTATAAAGCTTTTCTTCTCCAAGGTTAAATAATGCTGCTAACCAGCTGTGTTCATCTTAAGGCCTAGGGAAGTGGATGAAGCCTTGGGGTGGGGGTTGCTAAAGTCCTGCAGAGCTGGCACGCACCACTTTCGGTACGGGGGCACCAAGGAGCACCCCGAGCCGTGAAGGGCTGGACTTCTCTGTGAACAGTTCATAATTGGCGCTCCTTCATTTCCGAAAATGCCCAAGGGAGGGAGGAAGTATATTGAGGCTCATATCATACTTGGGGTGTTTAACTAACCTGATTACCAGACTTGCGTTCCTGTGGACCCATTTCCAGTAGCTTCACACTTTTTTTTTTTTTTTTCTGAGACAGTCTCTCTCTGTCGCCCAGGCTGGAGTGCAGTGGCGCGATCTGGGCTCACTGCAAGCCCCGCTTCCCGGGTTCACGCCATTCTCCTGCCTCAGCCTCCCGAGTAGCTGGGACTACAGGCGCCTGCCATCACGCCCGGCTAATTTTTTGTACTTTTAGTAGAGACGGGGTTTCACCGTGTTAGCCAGGATGGTCTCGATCTCCTGACCTCATGATCCGCCCGCCTTGGCCTCCCAAAGTGCTGGGATTACAGGCGTGAGCCACCGCGCCCGGCCAGTAGCTTCACCCTTCTGTCTCCCCATGTGTTCATCTAGAGGGTACTCACTGGCGTCTGTTCGCCAGGCCTTGTTCTAGGAACGAGGAGTACTGCTGGGATCCTCCGAATAACGCCTGGAGGGCAGCGAGGTGCAGGGAGGGGAAGCGACGCGCATGGCAAGCTCCTGCCTCGCATCCCCATGCACCGAGAGCCCTCCTGCCTGCACGTCTACCACAGGCGGAAGGAGGGAACGTTCCAGAGGCAGAGGGTACGGCTGAGTGGTTTGTAAACATTTCATCAGCACTCAGCCACTGAAGGATGAGTTTTTGGCTCTGGAAAGGTAAGCGTGTTTCTTACCACACGTTCCTGTCACTCTGGATCCACATGACCTGGAACCTGCCATGGCCACCCAGATGCTTTTCATCCTTAAGATGCGTGAGCCTCCTCTGTTTTGGACACTGGCTATTCTTGGAACGGCACCGTGGACAACTTCTGGGAAGCATGCACCGAACCTTAGTGTCTCTGAGCACAGGTTACAGAGCTGCTCACTCCCCGCACCTACAGGTGGCCTCTTGGGATGCCGTGTGGGGAGAACCAGGGACGAGGCCCACACTCCGAGGTTCTGGAGCTTGGGCGCTGCATGCTGTGTGGGTGGCAGCTGGTTCCCCTGGAGACTGAGGGCTGCTGGGCAGAGCCGAGCTGCTTGGTGGTTTCCCTGCTCTTGGCTCTGCTCATCCGTCTGCCCCACTCCCTACCTACGCTTTCCTCTGGAAGAGGAACTGGAAAGTGCGCTGATGCACACGAGAGGTGGGGCAAACCAATGACTGTGCCTGGAAGGGTCCAGGTGGAGAGACAGTCAGCAAATTGGGGAAATTCCTTCCACACCTGATGCCTGTTAACAGAGGCCAGTCAGGGGCTGGCTGCCACGGCAGGCTCCACGGGGAGCACAGCAATTTGTGTGTGTGGAAGGGCTCTTGTTGTCATGTACCTCACGGGTGGAGGCGCAGGGCCCTACTGTCCAATCCCATCAGGGTCTGGGAAAAGGCACGTGGGTGGGCATGACTGGTGGTTACAGAGCATTCCGATGACATGGGGAGGACTAGGGGTCCAAAGGTTCTCTCTTACTCAACTGGGGAGGCCTCTCCTTCAGTTTTCCCTACTCTCCATTGAGATAAGTTATACACGTCTGTGTGTCTGTGTAGATACATGTGCATGTATTGGCGTACTTATAAAGCGCAACGTAAAGTTAGAACTAACTCTTCCTCCAAAGCTAGTCTGTGCCAGTGTTTCTCTTGAGACCACAAGGAAATCCCTGCCGTGTGTGACAGCCTGTATCTATGTAGGGGACTGGAATGCTCATAGGCAAGTGGCGGGGGTGGGGTTTGTACTGGCACATATCGGGTACTAGCGGATGAATCAGTGCAAATGCACAATGCCCCTGTTTAAATCTCATCCCCTTCCCAGGCCTTCTCCAGGGCAGTTAAACGTTCTTATGAAAGCCATTTCATATCTACTGAATGAACACATGGCACATGCCCGTGAAGCACATCTGCACGCACAGGCATTCTGCGTCCTACACGCAGGAGTAGCTGTGTAGTCAGCCAGACTCTGTGGGAAAGACGTGTTTCGGGATCTGACAGGTACAGGTCTTTTAAATGGCATTTTAAATTCCCACAGATGCCAAAAATTTGGATATGGAGAATGAGCTCTTTTAAAAATTAAAATCTACAAGTGCCGCGAGCACCTGTCTCTAGCTCACAGCCACAGGGTCCTTGGCTTGTGTTGGGGAAACAAGCTTCGACTTTGTCCAGGAAAAGCCATCTTTTTTTTTGAGCCAGAGTTTTGCTCTTGTTGCCCAGGCTGGAGTGCAGTGGCGCAATCTCGGATCACTGGAACTTCCGCCTCCTGGGTTCATGTGATTCTCCTGCCTCAGACTGCCCAGTAGGTGGGATCACAGGCGCCCGCCACCACGCCCGGCTATTTTTTTGTACTTTTAGTAGAGTTGGGGTTTTACCACGTTGGCCAGGCTGGTCTCAAACTCCTGACCTCAGGTGATCCACCCACCTCGGCCTCCCAAAGTGCTGGGATTAGCGGCGCGGGGAATCTCTCCTTTAGCCTAATTCTGAAGCCCAACTCTTGAACTTGGCCTAATTCTTGCTCCATTTTCTCTCGGACAGTTCCCTCTCAAAGAAACCAACAACAGAAAAGGGAGGTTGCCTAAGCGTTTAAGGCCACACACTTGGTGTCGCTACAGCTTAGAATACAGCAGCTATTCTCTACGGTGCAGAGAGGACACCTGGACTGAAGATCAGGTCCGCCTCTCCCCACTCTCCCCACCTACCGTGTCTCCGTCAGTCTGCCCCGATGTCACGAACACACACCCCTTCCTCTCCAGCCCCACTCCCATCCCCTTCTTCTGGGTTCTTACCCGAAGTTCTGTTGTAACTCAGGGTTCTCAGTTAAGTCCGTATGCATCCCTTTAATCTGCTTTTAATATTTCTAGAGAGGGCTCTGATGTTTCTGTGCTCGAAAATGTGAGATGATTCTCGATTTCCTACCAAATATAGCTGCAGTTCTTCAGGCCTTCTCTGACCTGGTGCTAGTCTAGTTTATAAGGTTTTCTTCCACTCTTTCCCTTCAGGGATCCTGCAAGGCTCAGCAAGCTACACTCCTGTTCCCTCAACCTCTGAGGCTGCGTATTGCTTCCCGGAGTCATCTCCTTCTCTGTCACTTGTCTGTACAAATCCTACATCTCTTCCCAAGGAAGACCCAGCTCAAGTGGTGCCTCTGCCATGCTACCTTCCCTCACCCCTCCAGCCAGGTCTCCCACTTCTTCAAATTTCCAAAGTATACTTTTTGGTGTTTCTCTCAGGGCAATCAGTTATTTCTATCAGTTGTATTTCTGTAATTCTTCTTTACTTCTGCTTACTTCCATAAGCTCCTTAAGGGCAGAGACTTCATTCATTCAAACAACTTTGGGCCTGGGGACCCCCTGGTACAAGAAACAGATACGGTCACTGTCGTAGTGGAACTTAAGGTAATGGGGTTTAGTCCAGCTGTTTAGTCAGTTACCATAGTAATAGAAGCGCAGGATGTTATGTGAACATAATACAAAGTCTCAACCTAGCAGGAAAGGCTCTGGGAGAGCTTCCTTAAGAAGGGATACTTAATATGAACTTAATGGATGAGGAAACCAGGTGAAGGGGAGAAAAACGGCAGATGCCAGTGTCCTAAAGAACAGTTTGGGGAAATTCTAGCCAGGCTGATAGCAGTTGTTCTGAGGATTAAAGTTAGTATTAATTCATAACTCCTACAGCCTATTTCAGACCCTCATTTAAAAATGAGTGAGACTCTGAGACATTTGCTGAAGTGAGAGTTGAGGCTAATCATCAGGCAGTCTGATGAAAATAATTCTAGGTATTCTGTCCTAAAGTTCCCGGGTAAGTACCTCTAAGCACTGTCGTACATGGAGCTTATGACCACTTCTTGGCAACATTTAATCATTCCTTCGACAGTTTTTGAGTTCTCTGTACCAGGTACTACAGAGGACACACAAATAGAAGGCATATTCCCTGACCTCAAGAATGTAGTCAGGTGAGGGAGACACACGAGCGTGATGCCAGAGTCTTATAATCAACAGATGAGGCTTCTGAAGTGGTCACAGTATACGAGGCATGGTTCTAAGCATTTTACATATAACTCACTCGATTCTCACAACTCCTCTGAGGTAGATTTTGCAAGGCTGTGTGGCTGAGAAGTGGTTTGGTAAAGGCAAACAAAATCTACTGTGGGAATCTACAGGAGTGAGTCAACCTCAAACCGAGGTAGGTAGAAGGGGAGTGTGAGGGCTGAGGGGCGGGTTCCGGGGGAGTGGGGGGCGGGAGGCTTTCGGCAGGGCAGTGGCCTGATTAGAAAGATGACTGCAGTAGCAATGCCAAGGATGGACTGGAAGGAAGCCCAGCTGAAGGGAGGGAATGGCAGCAAGGAGGCTGGTGCTGTTATTAGGCCAGAAACAACACAGGCTCGAATGAAGCTAGTAGCAGCAGGGATGAATAATGGAAAATGTTATCAACAGGGCTGCGAAGGATAACCCTGTGGAGGTATTAAATAGATGACAGCACATGAGAAAAAATCGACCAGTGCACATCTTTAGAAAATGGTCACGAGCACTTCCTTTCACACCGTAAGAAAAAGTTACAATGGCTCTCCTTTAAGGTAATTTAGACACAGCCACCTGGAGAATTCACATTTCCCTCCAGCATTACCCTCCCTCAAAGGTTTCACAAAGTGCCAATGCACAAAAGAACCCCAATTCCTGTTCTTCCAGGAACTGTGTTTGGGAGAGAGCCGAGTCCACAGAGACTCCACCAAGTCAATACCTCTGAGACTCCAGCCCTGTTCATGGCCTGATTTCTCAGTGGATCTTTCTCCCTGTAATGGGCAGGAAGGGCACTGTTTACGTGGATCACACATCTGTTAGTACTTTTCCTGTTTATCTTACTGGGTTTCTGAAGATCAAATAGCTAAAAAGTGCTAGCATTTTATAAACTGTAAAACAAAATGAAGAGGATTGTTAGGCTAGGCACGGTGGCTCACGCCTGTAGTCCCAGCACTTTGGGAGGCCGAGGTGGGTGGATCACGAGGTCAGGAGATGGAGACTCTCCTGGCTAACATAGTGAAACACCATCTCTACTAAAAATACAAAAAATTAGCCGGGTGTGGTGGCGGGCGCCTGTAGTCCCAGCTACTCGGGAGGCTGAGGCAGGAGAATCGCTTGAACCCAGGAGGCGGAGGTTGCTGTGAGCTGAGATCGCACCACTGCACTCCAGGCTGGGCAACAGTGAGACTCTATCTCAAAAAAAAAGAACAGAAAAGGACTGTTTACTAATTTTGTAAGTCATTTGCACTCAACAAAGAATTCTGTTCCTGGATGAAAGTTAGGTACACAGTTCCTACTATACGTACTGTTGTTGAACTGTCACCATTTCTGTCTGAGCCCCAATTTAAAAAGGGCTACAGAACATTTATTTGGTGTAATATTTTCTTGTTATGTCCTAAGGCAACTTTGTCAACAGAGGGTCTCTAGATGTCAAGAATCATCAAAGGCCAGGTCATTTGAGCTGGCCCTTTACTAGTGGTGTGTGTGGGGTACTGAGCCTAACTTTCAGGATCTCTGGTAAATGAGACACTCACTAAATGACTTCCAGCCAAAGGCAGCCAGAAATGTTAGTCACGGGAAAAATTAGGCAGGTGTGGAAGAAAGGGCATGGGATGAAGTGAGGAAGCCTTGCAAAACGATGCTAAAGCCAGCTCCACTTTCTCATCTACAAAACAGATAGGTGTAAAAATTTTAATTTTGCAGAAAAATTCAAGTAAATGAATTGGAATTTAAGAAAACAACAAAACAGCTTTCCCTTTGTCCATAAAAGTGTTCAAACCCTAGTTATAAATCTATTTGCTCAAGAGGACTGACTTTCTAGATTGAATATGCCTGTTAGTTTTTCTATCTGTATAGAAGTTAACTCCCCAAAAAAGAATTACATTAAACTTGGGGGTTTGATGTTGTTACATGCAAGTTCTGCCCCTTTAAACCTTTGGTATGTTTGTAGATTTTAACTTTCTCAGTTTAGTTCTTAGAACCAAAATTCCTGTTCAAAAGAGAAAAAGCCCAAACTTTTTTTTTGCTCTATCAGTTGAGATACACATCTTTGGTCATTACTTTTAGTATCATTCTCTGAATCTTTCTGGTACGTAATTTATATGCAAGTATTCAAAGCCAACTGACAGGTTCTCACTCTGTCACCCAGGCTGGAGTGCGGTGGTGCAATCTCAGCTCACTGCAGGTCTTGACCTTCCAGGTTCAAGCAATTCTCCCACCTCAGCCTCTTGAGTAGCTGGGACTACAGGCGCGTGTCACCAGGCCCAGCTTTTTTTTTTTTTTTTTGGGTGGAGACAACGTCTCCCTATGTTGTCCAGGCTGGTCTTGAACTCCTGGGCTCAAGTGATCCTCCTCCCTCAGCCTTCCAAAGTGCTGGGATTACAGGTGTGGGCCACCATGGCTGGCAAGGATATATCTGTTTTGAATTCTTCATTCTGCACTTATATACATCATCTGTGGTCAAGGCTACTGAAGAACCCAACATTTTCTGACTTTGAATGATTTGGTAAATTGTTAAAAATGCTCAACACACTGGAATGAAAGAGTGTGCTTCTTAAAATTTACCCTCTTCCTCTCTGAACTTAATTCTAAAATGATCCAGGTAGCTTGAGGTCAGTAAAATAATTTTATTTGCCTGTTACTGTCATTCTAAAGACCGGTATTGTCAAAATCCACATCAATGAATCTAAAGTTAGAAAACTTTTCCTTCCTCAGGATCTCATAGATTCATACCTATGTAATGAGCTGTTTTCCCCTGCTAGGTACCCGCTTTTTACTCCCTGGTTGTAAGATATCATTGAAATGGCACCAGTTGGTCTCTAGTCAATAAAATGTGACTTTATAAAGAATCAGAGCAACTTTGAAAGATGCAACCCACCCATTAGTACCCAGCTTTATACAAGAACCTGATTCAATAGCTCTAGGATTGGATGATGTCCTCTAACTAGCTGCCTTTATACTCTCCTTCCAAGTTGGGGTATGGTGTTTTTGAGATCTTTGAACTTAAGCTCTACTTCACCAAAAATTGACATGTGCTGTCTAATATAACCCAACCCTCTCTACTCTGTGCACTCTAAGTAGATAATTATTTAAGTAATGAATTACTCTGATGCCTTTTCTCACTCACATGACCTCAGCCAACACTGCCGCCCAGCAAACAATAAATAACAACAGCAGGAAGTTTTATTCCATAAAGCATAAGATATTTTAATGAGAAAACGAAAACAAAATCAAACCTTAGTCTCATGTTTCTATCTAAAGACACTCAAAACTAGTTTTTCCCTGCCCATCCCTTTCCTAACTGCAACTTTATGTGTGACCATGTAATAAAGGCCAGTTTAAAGATTTTTTTTTTTAAAAAAAGTTTAAACCTTTTTTAAAAAGATTAAACAATCAGGCTAGCAAAAAGGTACTCAATACATATTTTCCTTATATCAAACAAGCTAATTTCAGTACAATATAACTATACAGAATATATACAGTACACTTATGTTCACAAAGCAAACACTATAGGCTCAGAACAGATTTGAAAAAACATGATATTCACATTGATTACAATAACTCTAAAAATGATTGTAACGTTGAAACGGCACTTAGTTTACAAAAAAGGTCACAAAAATATATATATATATATATATATATGTAGTCACCAAGAACTATGGTTCCTGTAAAATACTAATAGCCAGATACTAGTATATAAAATGTGAAGTTCTGATATTGTATACATTTTTTGGAAATAAAACAAAATCCAAAACCATTTTTGTTATTGTCAAAAGTCAAACATGCCAAGTAACTTAGCTATGGCCAGTGTCACCAAGTAAAGCCATACTTGAATGAGATGACGACTGGATACAAAGCTGGTGAACCGGGGACTGGCACAGTTAAGAGTTGTACTAATTCTAGGAAAGGGGTAGAAGACATAAAAACACCCATCTATGTAATTTAATTCACATTTTCTCCCCTGCATCACCTTCCCTTGAGAGTTTCACAAAATGCCAGTGCCCAGAAAGAATCACAATGCTATAACTGGCAGGGTAAAAAAGTCCCCCCACCCCGACTTCCTTGCTGCCGGGCTATAGGCAAATATTAAAGCATGCATCAGCTACCCAAAGCCATCAGTCACCCATCTGGAAGACCGTGGTGTACAGTTTCTGCCTAGGCTGGCTGCACTAGGAAGTACTCCAGTTTTTAAATGGAGTCAGATTTATGTTAGCCCTGTAAAATATTGAGCTACTGTAGCAGCAAATATGACATTACAGAAAAACAAAATTTTATTTAAAAAATTGTTACATCAAAATTTTTTTCCTTCAAATCTGTGTCCTTTAACCAAACAACAGTTTCTTCTATCACTTAATTCTGGTCTATTACCTCAATCTGACTTTCTCATTATGCTTCTCTGGAAAGACACTTCTAAATCCGGGAGATTAAATTTACTCTTAAAAATGGAAATACAGGAATTTTAAAGTAAAAAGAAAAAGTCTGTTCTAAAAGTTCTTTCACAAATATATATATTTAAATATTAAAATAGGCTACCTAGGATTTTTATAAAATGGCTTTTGAAAAGATAGTAGAGGCACAAAGAAGCCATATACTATCCTCCAAGTTGGACATAAGGTGCCACAAGGGTGCCCTACAAAGAGGCAGGCAATCTCTACCTGATGCAACAGGAGGCACCAGTAAACAACAGAAACATTAAATACATCACTGGGAACTTGGACCAAAACCAAATTTTACTCTATTAGGGACCGTTGCTTTTTTAAAAAATACCTTGAGATATAAGCATTAGAAGTCATCACTTTGTACAAGGAAGAAAATGAATACAGTTTATGATCTTACTCCTTCCAAATACCTGATGTCATTCATTTCAGGTACCTGAAAGATGAAAAGCAGTGCAACTTTCAACAATTTAATGGACTACTCTCATTATGAGAGACTTTACACAGCATCTGTCAACTTGAAAATTAAATTGGTAACTGAAATAAAAAATCTCCTAGAGAAAACACACATAAGCTAATCCTAGAAAAGGCTCTCCTTAGAAAGCAGGTGTTTCTAAGAACTGCAGGAAAGGCTTCCCATCTTGAACACAGCTTCCACTAATACCAAGGGAAACGTGCATTAAGAGGAGAGATGATGGGGCTCCCTTAAAGCAGGAAGATTTATCCTTCCTCAGCAGGTGATGTACTTTGGTAACCTCAACATTCATTTATGGGATGATTTTTCATCTGTTTTATTGAATAATGAAATCTAAATGTGGCTAGATTGGCATTTGGGAAAACAAGGGCATTTTAATAAAAGTCCTGACACTGGAGTTCCTCCCACCACTAGGCACCAATTTTATCAGTATATCACCACAATTGTGCCTGGGACTTTAAGCTTCATCAGCAACATCAGTCCATTTAAACGAGAAAGGAAATAATAAAAGAATTTGACTTTATAAACCAGGTACTTTGAACAAAAACTAAAAATTTTAAAGTTAAAAAAAGTTTTGTTTTTAATCCGTAGTCCTTACTCTTAAGTTCTTTGTAAACTATTATGCACATAGAAACCTTGGTATTAGTTGAAACCGGCCTGGGTCTTACACAGTGGGGGTTTACTTAAGTAAAAGTAGCACAAACATTTTAAAGACAATCTCAATTTTTCAGATACTGCCAAACCGAGATACCAATAACATCTGAAATCTTTGCAGAGACTATTTATAAAAACATGGAACTGTTTTTATTTTCCCATCATAAAAATATAATCACGATAGAGTGGAAATGTCTAACTGTATTAGTTTAGTAAAAAGTTAAAAGAAAGTATGACTACTGATGGTACTGGTACTACAAGTCTTCATCCCATAACTGACACAGGCTTAACCCCCCATAAATATTACAACATCTCAACTTAGCTATCGTCTAAAATGAAACATCCAGAGAGCGACTGTTCTTGGTTGAGCCTGGGATTGAATCAATTCCACTTTATTGTTTAATCTGAACCATTATTGCTTTTGGCTAATTTATCTTGCTGAGGACTTTCCAAATAAAAATACTCTGTCACCATACTGTCAAGCAAAAACGACAATGAAAGATAAAAATGGGTATAGGCAAAATAAGGAACAACTTAATTTAAATGTTCATGATTTGAGTTTAAAGCCTGTGGGAGTATGCTTAGTTTTAATATTCCTCATAGACATGTTTGCCACAACAGCTTCCTTGTTACCCCAATTTTGTTTCACTGCTTCAGAAAAGAAAATTTAGCTTTTATACATTCATCTCTCAATAACTTTCAAAATCTAAATATATTACAAATAAAGCATCTTACGTCAATAACTTACAGTGAAAACTACATTTATTTATTACCTTTTGGCAACTTTGGGTCTGTTTCTTCTAACTGTAAACTTCACACTAGTTTTTTTTTTCCCAGTTAGTATTAATATTTAGAAAATTTTTAATTCTCATTCACTTGGATGTATATTTCAGAATTACAACTTCATACTTTGCAGATGAGTGAAACAAAGTAACATATGAAAGTTTCTAATTCTTTTATTCATTCCACAAATCTCAAACTTCAGCTAAAATATTAAAATTTTAGGATTATTCATTCAAGTAATAAGAATTCTCTGTTACAGAATTGCCACTACATTATAGAGTAATGTATTTTTCAAGGACTATTAAAGCTAAAAGGGACTAAAACATAATCTGAGAATCTTCAAGAATAAAAGCTGATAAAATAGATAACTGGCCTCTATTTAGATTAAGAGAAAAAATTAGAAATAAAAGACTGAAAGATTTAATACAGCTTCCAAAGGCTCCCAAGAGAACCATTTATAAACTGGGAGAGTCTCCTGAACCAGCCTATTAGTTAGAAGGTAACTGAGTTACCAATAATTATGGACATCAGATGTGTTGACTAGTCTATTTCATTTGGCAAAGTATTTTAACAAGGTGAAAGTTTTTTTTTTTGCTAGTTATTAAGACCAAAGGGCATGTGTCATAACAGGGGATCTAATTACTGTAAGCCAGAATGATTGCTGAAATGTCAAAATGTAAGATTGAATGAGGCTATTTAAACATTTTAGTATATTTTGTCTTACTGAAATTGATAAAAAAAAACTGGCAATGTAACTAAATGCATAACTAATTACTTGAAATAAAAAGATTACTTGAAATTCAAATTAAGAAAAATCCATTTAAATATATTTGTGGGTGATAATCTCCATCTGCATCCATTTATATAAAACTTAAAGTGCCAAAAAATAAAGACCAATATTAATCTCTTTATTTCTGAATGAGATGAAATCACTGACATGCTTGATGCTTCCACTATTAGAATATACCCTTTAAACATGAAAAGAACAACTGCAGGAGCTTTAACATCCATTATCATGGGTGAACTCTTTGTTTACTTCTAAAGTACATCACACCTATTTGGTAGTTAAAAAAACTGAAAATAAAAGCTTTTCTTGTACAAAATGCTTGGTTTTAAAAAGGCAATTTATTCTGCATTCTGAAATTTAAGCCCTTTAGATACCACAAAGTTACCCTCCTGGCCTTAAGAAAGATAGCTACGTTTAAGCACTCTAAACTGGAATATTTATGTTTAGTTACACTGGTAATTTCTAATGAATGGGATAATATAACTGGCTATCTCTTTGCAATATTTTCAATATGTCCTGGCAAAAATTATGCATCTAGGCATCCCTAAGATGAATTTGAAATAAATCTAAATACTACTATATATACAATTATCCCTTGCAAATCTGTTTCCTAAAACAGATCCATAAACAGATCCAATATCCTTAAAGTACATATATCAAGAAAAATGTTCCCTCACTGAAATAGAAAAAGGCCTTTATTTGTATCATTTTATGTTAAATACTGGTTAGTTACTGGTATTGAAAAGATCTGGGCAGCAGACAACTAACCAGATATGCATTTTCACAGTATATTCAGATTTCCCATAAAACTTGGCAATGTGTATTACCAGTGAAAATCTAAAGTTTCTGCTTGGGAAGGAATACCCAGTGATGGGTAATCCCTCATTCTGAGAACACAGAATATCTTAGAGCTACCAACATTGTGCTTGGCTCTTAATGCGAAGTTTTCAGGGTTGGGGATGTGCTAAAAACACTTTTAACCAATCAATCTGCAAACCATTCTTACACGTTTCTCTTCTTTATTCTTCTTTCCTTCTTTTCTTTTTTCTTTCCTCTTGCTCTTTCAAAAACAACCTCTTGGAACTAAGGGTAACAATGATTCCTGGTCATAATTTTACCTATTCTTGTCAATACAGATTTTAAAATTAATTTTGAGATTTATCTATTGCTAGGCGTAACAGTTTTCAAAGACCACAACGTAACATTAAAATTCCTGACCTTTCCAGTTGAGACACAGCAGTACTATGTGAAGTATTATAGTCTGCTGCAGAAAGTAATGCAACCCTATCAGTGAAGAAGCATAAATGGTGGGAGCCTATCATAACCTGTATATGCTGATTCTCCTGAAGGGAACACACCTATGTTTGGCAGCAAATGGGTAAAAACAAGTTCATGAGTGAGGTAAAGAGTTGAAAACAAGTTAAGGACTGCAGAATATGGGCGGACACAGAGACTCTTAACCTAAAACAGTTCTAAGGAATTTAATTTACTTTTACTTTCTTCACATGTTTTTTGGGAAAAAATTACAGAATTAGCCAATCTAAAAAAATGAAACAAATCACTATAATTAAAAATATATACATTTAGTATGGTCTAGCACCTGAACAAAATTCAGATCTTGTGTTTTGACTAAAGAACTGTATTTTCTGTCTATCAAATCAGGTGCTCTCATAATTATTAAACTTTGGGTATCTACACAGAAACTTATTCCAAAGTTCACTGCTCATGGACTTACAAATATTTAGGATCAATATTAGAGATGCTTTAATGGCACCAGATGAAAAGTATACTCAAGTCTAGAGGATCATACAAATTTCAACTACAGACCAGAAAGTTTCATATTTTTAGCAGCAGAAATAATATTCATTAGTTTAAGGTTTTCAGTTTCTCATTAGTCTTAATAATTTTTTTCTCCCAGATTTATGAGTCATAGATGAAAATCTTACAGTCTATACTCTTCATTGTTGCCTACGTGGTGTAAAAACTATAGTAACTTTTTAATAACTTTGCAATGTCTAAAAATATGTAAGTACAAAGTATCGCTGTCATATGGGATTCAGTAAACAATCTAGTTGGGTTAAGAATGCAGCCTTGGCCGGTGCAGTGATCCCAGCAGTCTGGGAGGCCAAAGGAGGAGGATCACTTGGTCTAGGAGTTCAAGACCAGCCTGGGCACCATAGTGAGACCTCATCTCTACAAAAAATAAAAATGAAGTTAACCAGGTGTGGTGGAGCATGCCTATAATCCTAGATACTCAAGAGGCTGAGGCAGGAGAATGGCTTGAGCCCAGGAGTTCGAAGCTGCAGTGAGCTATGACTTAGCCACTATACTCCAGCCTGGGCAAGAGTGAGATGCCATTCTTTTTTTTAAAAAAAAAAAAAAAAAAAAAAAAGAATGTAGCCTCAACAGATAATTCTTTATTATGTCCAAAAGAGCACAATGAAAACCTCCCCAACAACACATAAACCTATATATAAAATATAGAATATCTCCAATATTTTTACTTTATATGGCAGCACGCCAATATATGCAAGAGAACATATTGATGGGGCAGGGGGAAAACTGATCCGGGCAATGACACAGTCAGGCATTACATTCGGAGACCAGGTAAACAGCAATTTTAATCTGAAAAGCAGTATGAGAAGAGTTCCTATGAAGCTGGGATTTACATACTTCATTCTCCGTTCCTGGTCATTTCATCCACAGCTTGACTGTTGTCAATCATGGTTCCTTGCCTTTGGAGTGGTACTATAAAGGTACAGAGAATGCCCATCTCAGTACCAAAATTTCACCATGAAAAATCATAACAGAAATGACAAAGCTTAAAAAAAAGTACGCCAGATTTCAGAAGTATTTACCATAATAATTTTTAAGAAAGCTTACCATAAATACTTCCAAAAACAACAGGCTTTACAAAATATTATACAACATCCTGTGTACAGCAGTAAGTATCTACTCAGGCCATTTGTCAAGCTGTTTAGTAATTAGTTTCTCATGTACCCTCTTGTCTCAAGAAGGTCAATAATCATCTGATTTCCTCTCTAGCTAATGATCTGTTGTTAGCCTACTTTTAACAATGGAAGAAGGAACTGGTATATGTTTTAAGTCAACCAGTTCTCCTTAAGTCTCATAGTTTCTGTTTCAACACCATGTTATTGTGTACTTACAGAAGCAATCTCTCAGTTAGGAAAAATAAAATCAGTTTCAGGGCTCAGAAAGTAAAAAGGGAAATTCTTTCCCAATCTCCGCCTCCCTCCCACCCGGCTTTTTTTGTTTAAAAAATTAAATTAAATTTAAATGTACAAGACCAAGCACAGGCACTTTCCAAAAAACAAAACTGAAGCCAAATCACAAAACTACTCAATAGTTATAGAAGACAGCTCTGATTTTGGGGGGTCATCTCTGGTTGCCTCAGCACAAACACTGTTCTTTGGCTGCTCTGGCACTTCTTCCTCTTTTTCTGCCAGCCCACCAAGAGACCCCAAGGGAAAAGTGCTTTCACAATTCTGGGTTGAGGAGACCTGTGAAATGACAGGCATTTGAACAGAGGAGTTGCTTTCAAAACCGTGTTCTCCAAGATCATATTGAACAAGGGTCTCTTCTTGTTCCTGGTTTAGGTAGTCCGGTACTAGGAAATCACTAGATAAGAGGCAAAGGATGAAATATGGAATTAATTTTCAAACCAGTAATAGATAAGCAACAGTAAAAAGCTCTGATTTATACGACAAAATTGGGACTCTTCATTTCACTAATTGTTCAGTGAAGATTAAAACTCAGGAACTTTCAACTTATAAACTTTCCTAAATATGAACCAAAACATCTATTAAAACCAAAATGTATCAATCTTCCCCACCACCAATACATCAGGTTAATTATCACTTTCATTATAACTCTGGACACCTTAACAGCCTTTCTTGTTCTATGTAGAGGAGTTTCTATATACAAAACAAATGTAGCATGCTCACTTAAACAAAGATCATCTGAGTAACTTTAATGCTAAACTTTTCTTGATTATACATTGAGTAAGAGATATATAAACCTAGCTTTGTATTACTAAACTTGACATAGGTTAGTTAAGAAACTAAGTCCTTATGCATAAATGACCTGATACATAATCTACTATGAAGTTGGGAAATGTAGAAAGTAATTTATGTGTATCCTGCTATTACATTTGGTATATGAAAATACTAATAAAGAATTTGGAAATGAATGCCTTGAGATTGGTTATGTGATAATCCTCAAAAAGTGTTCAATTATTGGTCCCCACAGGCAACATGGACAGTAAAATATACTAAAACAGTGGCTACTTTCCTTAAGTGATGAAATAGAAAAGATTTTAAATTTCTTCTTCATACTTTTCTGTATTTCCTAAATTTTCTACTTATAAAGCATTGTTTGGTAATTGAAACTAAGTATGTGAAATAAGTCTTATCTTAGAGGCTTTATTTAAATCTTTATTACTGAACTAAGAATTACAGTGGCTACTTTCCTTAAAATGAAATAGAAAAGATTTTAAATTTCTTCTTCATACTTTTCTGTATTTCCTAAATTTTCTACTTATAAGCATTTTTTGGTAATTGAAACTAAGTATGCGAAATAAGTCTTATCTTAGAGGCTTTATTTAAATCTTTATTACTGAACTAAGAATTTCATTATATGATAATTGTCAATAATATATGTACTTAGACTTGATAAGGTTATTTTATAATTTCATTGTTCAGTATTAATAAAAAATTAAAATCTGTTCATCTGCAAAGCAATTTAGAATGCCCTATGTTGTATTCTCTAAAAAGTCTTCATTCAGGTGTTAGAGAAGAAGAATGGAGAACACAGGGCTCTGTACAGGGACGATAAAGATAACATGGGTAGTTAACAGGAACACTATTTTAGTCCTGAACAAATTATGTTTAATATGATATGTATAACCTAAGGTTTAGTGATATGGCAACCACACATTCAGAATTAGAGATGACTGCATTAAACAAAATGAATGTCTGGTTTGAAGGGAAAAACAAAATCTACGCAGGAATAATTTGGAATTTGTTTACAAATAAGGTTTTAAGTCGGGGTGGTGCCCACACTTGTAGCCCCAGCAGGAGAATTGCTTGACCTCAGGAGTTCGAGGCTGCAGAGCACTATGATTGTGTCTATGAATAGCCACTGCACTTCAGCCTGGGCAACACTGCTAGACCCCATCTATTCAATTAAAAAAAAAAGGTTTTAAAAATAAGGATGATTTAAAATGTAAAGATTTGGGCTGGGCATGGTGGCTCACGACTGTAATCCCACAGCACTTTGGGAGGCTGAAGTGGGCGGATCACTTGAGGTCAGGGGTTTGAGAGCGGACTGGCCAACATGGTGAAACCCCATCTCTACTAAAAATACAAATATTAGCTGGGTGTAGTGGTGGGCACCTGTAATCCCAGCTACTCAGGAGGCTGAGGTTGCAGTAAGCCGAAATCGTGCCACTGCATTCCAGCCTGGGTGACAGTGAGACTCCCATCTCAAAAAAAAAAAGGAAAGATTTGTAAAAATTTCATTTTATGAGAAACTAAGGATTCCTACAGATGTACAATTCTTATAAACAATTTAAAACAACAGTTTTACATCTAGAGAAGGCCTTAGAAACCATCGTTTAAAGCTTACATTTTATCTTTCTCTAAGTTTCAAGCTTTTTCATGTGTAAAGTGACAGGTTTAATCAACAGCAGTTAGTGGCAGAGCTAGAACTAGAAGCTGATTTCCTGGGATGCCCTATAAATCTGAAAGGTAATTCTATTATAAATTAATATTACAAGAATAGAGCTCTAAACTGAATGAAAATAGCAATGACTTCATGATCTAAACCATCACACCCACTATAGTTGCTTTTGAAATTTTTCTTACTGGCCAATGGCTATTCCTTTATATAGAATATTTTTAAATAGAAGTGGTAAAGAATTTTATTAACATCTAGAGTCTGAAGTAATCCAGTATCACTAAGCATCATCTGACATGGTAAAATTTCCAGTAAGATCTATTTAAGGTCCATTACAGAATTACTTAAACCTTGTATTATTTAAAAAATACCTCAAGAGGACAAGTAGTCTACTTCTGCAGGAAAATATTTTTAATACCAACTATAAAATGTTTATAATTTTATATACATAGAAGACTCAGCAAAATTTTATCAGATCAGGAGATTAGAGTATGAACAGTGGGAATCTGTAACAAATGTGACTGACTAGCTGGCAACCTGATGTAAAAACACAGAAGGCTGCCCTAAAAGCAGGAAAAGAGAGTTTAGAAAGCAGTTTTCCTGGTTGGGTTTTCGTTGTGCACCTCACCTGCTCTGGAAGTAGTTTGCTAGCTCTGATGCTTCATGGTTCAGACTCCTCAGGTGCACGATTAAATTTCCAGAGTTGGTGAACATGGCGCCACATGTTTTGCACTCGTAAATCCGAGGCTTGCGGATAATGTGCCGGGAAACCCTCATGTGGTGTTTATATTCCCCGAAGGAAGTGAAAGTGGCACTACATATCTGGCACCGGAAACAGCGTTTACCTTCATGCTTTAGGCGATGCATCTTTAGCGAGTAAGCCCTGGTGAACTTTTTCCCACAGCGGTCACACTGAAATGGTTTAATTCCTGTAAATAAAGCAAAACAAAATATCTAAAAACAAAAATAAACTGAAAAGTCATAAACCCTACAAATTTCTGAACTATATTTCTGTAGCAACAGATGATCTGAAAAGGCAAGAATTACCAGCAAAAACATATTCTAATTGAGTATCTCAGAAAATGTGCAGAATATGTGAAAAGTCACAAGTGCTTAAAAAGGAAAAGAAAAAAAGGCAGTAGGGGAGGTAAACTAGGTAACGTCTACTGAAGCTGATTTTTGAATGCTTTTCTAGATCATCTATTTTACTAACTTCAAAACACAATTTAACTACAGTATGTAGACAGAACCCAAATCCCCATTAACAGCACATATTATTTCATTTCATTAGAGGTTTACATTGAACAGATATGAAAATCATCAGTACCTACTCTCTGTTCCCTATCTCACAGAGAAACGAGAAGAAAGAACAATTTTAACATCTCTGAATGTAATGAGCATGACAGAACCATCATTTGATATAATGGGTTTTTTTGGGTAATATGATGTAATATTGATAGAAATAAATGAGTTATAAAGTGTATTAATAGTCTCCTCAAATTCATTATCACAGTGTTTTGGGGCAAAAATTTTAAAACCTTTCAAAACACAGTCTACGGATTGAACAAAATCACAGAGAATTGGTGCTAGGACAGGGACTGTAAGACCTATCTACAGAAGGGGAAAGTGAGATAGTAACTCACGCAGCTGAAAACAGCAGCAAAGATCTCTTACTCGTCAGAGGTCAGTGTTTTACCCACAAGAATCCTGTTGCCTTCATGTGATTACTGAACTAAAATTTCAAATCCCCTCTATACATTTATCCAAAATCTCTGTTATGTTTAAAAAAAAAATACAAACTACAAAGCTGACTCATCAGGGCACACAGAGATTTAGGACTGCAGAATTGAAAGTAAATTAGCAAGAAAATATTACATTTTTAAACACACTTTTATTTGGGAAAAATTTCAAACTTAAAGAGACATTATAAGAAGAACAGCACAAAGAATACCCATACAGACCCTTTTAACCCTATTTGCTTTACCATCTGTGTTTGTGATTCTCTATTGCACCTCTATGTGCACACCTAATGTCTTTTTATTTACAAAGTACTCACTCCATATCACCTTATGTTCTTTTAATCAGAATACTCAACACCCATGGCAAGCAGCTTTCTGACACTGCATCATTTCAGCAATAAACCTTAGCTAATCTGTTTTCATTTGACTTCCCAGAGTTTTTTTTAAAACTCAGAAGCCCCTGTTTTCTATTTTAACTGGGACTGCAAAATAAAATGTTTTAGAGCGTTCACTTATGCAACAACAGGGAAGGTGACATTACCTGAGTGGATGAGCATGTGCTGCTTTAGGTTCTGAATACGGGTGAATCGCACCCCGCAGGTTGGACACTGAAAAGGTCTGTCGGGACCATTTGGACTTGGTCGTTCTGTACTGCTGGTGGAAGGAGCAATGTAGAGTTGGTAGGGATACTGAACATTTTCCAATCTAAAAAAAACAGACCAAAGAAGGCAACCAGGCTCTGATTTTTAAACTGAATGAACACTGCTATAGGTCAATTTTAAATGAAAAAAGATAAAACACTTAAAGACTTTTTGAAACAGTTTAACTGTTAGATTTCAAGTTTTACTTTAACAATATGAAAAAAATGTTAATGTCCAGAATGCCTTTTTTTTAAATTTTTTTTTATTTTTTGAGACGGAGTTAGGCAGAAGTCATATCGTGTAGGGCTTTAGAAGGCATAGCAAGGCCTATAGATTTTAGGTATGAATAAAGAATGTTAAGAATCTATAGCTTAGAACAGTGACATAATCTGACTTAATTAAAAAAGAAAAGATGATTTTGGCTGCTACATGGAAAATGGATTAGAATTGGGGAAGAATGCAATCAGAGGCTACTTTGAAGGTTATTGCAGTAGTCAAGGCAAAAGATGGTGGTAGAGTAGGGTGGCTACAGTACAGATTAGAAAAGTAGACAGCGATATATTTTATAGGCAGAGTTGACAGGACTTAAGGATTAACTATGAGGGAGATGAAGAGTGGTAAGGAAAAAAGATTAAGAATAATCCTCAGAGATTTTGCTTGAGAAATTAGGGGATAATGATGATGCTTACTGAAATGGGAGAAAGGCTGGAGAAGCAGGATTCAGACAAGGAGTCAGACATCAAGAGTTCTGTCTTGGCCTTGTTAAATGTGAAATGCCCTTTATACATTTATGTGGAAATATTAAGCAGGGAGGGAGTTATGGGTATACAGATCAGACTTTGGCAGATGTTTTTCACAGCAGTCCGTACAGCACACATTCTGACTTTGCACACCATACAGTCTGTTTCAACCACTCAACTCTGCCATCCACAAACAATATGTCAGCAAATGAGCCTGGTTGTGTTCCAATAATACTTGATTTACAAATAAAGGTGGTAGGCTGGAATTGGCCTGTGGTTCATAGTTTGCCAACACTTGGTACAGATACGATTTAAAGCAATGGGACTAGGTAGTTTTGGAAATGCTGGGGGAAAAAAAAAGCCTTGTATAGGTACTCTAATTTATAATGTGATGATGCTACTTCATTACTTTGAAAAGTATACTGAAGTGAGGTTGTAATAAACTTCTACAATTCTGAGAGGAAATGCTTGAATTTGGAGTTGTAAACACAACCCTTAAGAGGTAACGAAATGCTATGTTAGTACTGACCGATCATCATCATCCGGAGGAGCATTAGTGCTAGACGTGCTTTGAAGTGTAGGCAACCCCTCAGAAACGCCTTCATCTACTGAGCCTGTGAATAAGAGAAAGAGGACCACTGTAATCCTTTGGTGTGAATAAGCCAAGATTGTAACTGAAAGCTATATTATATCTAAGCCTCTGACATATATTATCTAGTGTTCATATCCTGAATTATTAATCCAAAGTAGTGTTCTACATATTTTTTTTTTTTTTTTGAGACTGAGTCTCGCTCTGTCGCCCAGGCTGGAGTGCGGTGGCGTGATCTTGGCTCACTGCAAGCCCCGCCTCCCGGGTTCACGCCATTCTCCTGCCTCAGCCTCCGGAGTAGCTGGGACTACAGGCGCCTGCCACCACACCCGGCTCATTTTTTGTATTTTAGTAGAGACAGGGTTTCACCGTGTTAGCCAGGATGGTCTCGATCTCCTGACCTTGTGATCCAACTGCCTCGGCCTCCCAAAGTGCTGGGATTACCGGCGTGAGCCATCGCACCCGGCCGTGTTCTATATTTTTAAATGTTTGTGATTAAAAAAAAAACCACATGTAAGGTAATAGTCTTATATTACTGTTTAAGTTCTTTTAGAAATATTTCTTTGACACATTTCAGAAAGCAAGCAGGGCAATTCAAAAGCGAACAAAAATCCACATAAAACTGAATAATTAACCATTTAAGGAAACACTGAAATTCTTATTTTTTAAAACTTATTGAAGACATACAACTTGTTTTACAACTTTTATACAGAATTTAACAGATAAAGTGAACACCCAGGCAACCTCCACACACAAGCCACACGAAAGCACTGCCAGCATCCTGGAAGTCCCCATTCATCCTTCCCTGATCATAAACCCCTCCCTTCTCCAAAAGCTTCTTATGGTTATCATTTTCCTCCTCCCATTCTCTCCCATTCTCTCACTTTTAAAAGTAATTTTATCTTGAATACAAGCATCCATAAAGTAGGTATTCGTTCTTGCTGGAACACAACTTTGGCTGGACTAGGGCTGCTTCTGCCTACAGTGGCAGAGTTTAGTAGCTTTTGGTTGTGACAGAGACCATGTGGCAGTTATGTCTAAAACAGTTATAATTTTGCCTTTAAAGGAAAGTTTGCCAAGGCTTGCCATAAACAATACTTTTTAGTGTTGTCTGGCTGTTTTATATAAACCGGGTCATACTATATGTATTCTTCTGTCTTGCTTCTTTCCTCCAACATTGTGGACTCATCGTTTTTACGTGTAACCAAAGTTTATTTTCATTGTTTATAATATTCATCATTATCCATTTTACTCTTGATGGACAGTTTTTTGGCTATTAAGAACAATGCTGCTGTGAATATCCTTAATGCACATAAGCATGCTTTTCTCCATGGTAAAGACTTAGGAATGGAGGTGGTACATATGTAGGAATGGAATTGCTAGGTCACTGAACACATTTATCTTCAACTTTATTAGAAAATACTAAACTCTTTCCAGAGTGACTGTACTAAATTCGCATCACTGCTAGTATATCAGAGTTGTGCTGCTCCATATCCTTACCTCCTTACCAACATTTGGTACTGCTGGATTTTTAAGTTATTACCACTGGTTTTTAAAATTATTACCAAGCTGGTATATGTCTTACAATATTTCATGGTGGTTTGAACTGCATTTCCCTTATAACTACTGAGGTGAATCTAGTGTCACATATTTACGGAATCTCCCTTCCTCCCTCTTTTGTGAAATGCCAGAGTTGTCTGCCTTTTTAGCATAAGAGTTCTTTTCACAATTTGTATATAAGCCCTTGGTCAGTGATACATACTACAAATATCTTTCCCCATCCCATGGCTTTTTTTTTCACCCTTTCTAATGGCTTCTTCTGATGACCAAAGTTTAACATTTTAATTTAATTAATCCTTTTCTCATTGTTATGGCTTTTTGGTCTTGTTTTTAAAAAATCTTTCCCTGTCTGAAATTATCTTATGAAAAGTATCATGTTTTGCGCCTTATGTTTTTTCTTTAACCCATTGGAGTTGACTTTGTGACCGAATGTCATGAAAGGTCTGCCTTCTCTGCTCTGCAGTGCCTCCTGTGTTGTATGTCATGTATAAATACATAGGTCTGTTTTCGGGTTTTCTATTAGTTCCATCTGCTTATCTGTCCTTGTATTAATGCCAATCTTTAGTTACTGTAGCTTTATAATAAATCTTGCTATCAAGTAGAGAAAGTTCTCTGCCCTTGTTCATTTGCTTTCTGAACATTCTGGCTATTTTTTGCCTTCTGCATTCCTGTATACATTTGAGAATCAGCTTGTTGAATACAAGTGGAAATAAATATTCCATTTCTCCCCTTCTATTTGTTTAGAAGTTACACAATATTTTCCTATTTCTTTGTATTGGTTGCCTTAGAAATTAGAGATATACTTTGTTTACCAAAGTCTAAAGTTAAAACCTTTACTTCCTTCTGGATAATACAAAGATCCTAGAAGCTTTAACTCCATTTCCCACCACTTCCATCCTGCCATTTACAAATTGTCTGATATTTTACTTCTTGGTTCTGATTAAGCCCCACAGACATTATCATATATACATGTTCTCACATTTACCTCTGCCTTTGCTGTTCATTCTTGCAAATGAAACCACTCATCTATGCTCACTTCACTTCTGCCAAAAGTCCATTCTTTATAACTTTTTTGGCAATGATTTGCTGATGATCAATTCTTTTTGTTTGAAAACATATTTCATTTATATACTTTCAAATATAAATATTTATATATTTTTCAAATATAATTCATTCTTGAAGACATTTTTACCCTGTGTAGAAATCTAGACTGGGAGTTATTTTCTTTCAGCACACTGAGGATATCATCCCACTGGTTTCTGGTGGTGGTAAAAAGTCATATTCTTTTGAAGATAATGTCTTTTTACATTTTTTTTTCCCTGAATTTTCTCTACGATGTATCTAGGTCTGTGCTTCTTTTTACTATTCCTGTTTGGGACTGGTGTCTTTCATCAAATCTGGAAAATTCTCAGCCAACCTCTCCTCTCTGTTTAGAGCTTCCATCAAACCTACATTTGTTGTCTTCCACACCCTTCTCCTCTTTGCTACTGCAGTTTCCACCACTGTGTCTCTCTCTGTGTAGCACTGAAGTAATTTCTTCTAGTTTATCTTTTAATTTCCTAATTCTCTCTTCTGTTGAGTGCAATGTGCTGCCAAAATGTTCACGGAGATTTTAATTTTGGTTATCATTTTTCTTTTCTAAAAGTCCCATTTGGTACTCCTTAAATCTGCTATGTCACTTTTTACAGTTTACTGTTCTCTGCAATTATTGTTCATGTTTATTTTGTTTAATACAGTAAGCATATTTACTTTTATCTGTGCTTGAAAACTACGCCAAGTGGCAATGCCAATATATTTCTGCTGCATTTAAAAAACGCATTTTTTTTTTCCTGTTGGTTCTCTCTCTGCCTTGTTTTCTTGAGTGCTCTGGTAATTTTTCGACTGGTTATTGCCCTTGAAAATTATTTGTAGGAAATTGAGTTGCTGAGGTCAGGATACATAATGCCCTTTTCCAGAGAAGTTTTATGTTTGCTTCTGCTAGGTTCCTGGGCAGCATTAGCTATATGAGATTCACTGTTTGAGACTCCTTGGCCTACCCACTCAAAGTCTGTGTTGTACCAATCTGTAAGTGGTCTAGCAGTAACTTCTCAGGGATATGTTTTCCTCTCTTTTTCCTTTTCTAGTCTGCTCATTGCCAAGGCAGGTTTTTCTACAGTCCCCTGGAGTTTGGAGGACAGGGAGCAGGTTTAGTTCTGACAGTACAATCCCAAAGGACAATGCACATGAGCATGCTTTTCTCCACAGTATATACTTAGGAATGGAAGTGGTATATGTGTAGGAATGGAGCCGCTAGGTCACTGAATACATTTATCTTCAACCTTATTAGAAAATACTAAATTCTTTTCCAAAATGATTGTACTAAATTTACATCACTGCTAGCAGTATATCAGAGTTGTGTTGCTCCATATCCTTACCAACACTTGGTATTGCAGGATTTTTAAATTATTACCAATCAGGTACGTGTTACAATACACACATTAAGCAGGGAGCAGGTTTAGTTCTAATGTAAACCTGCTCCCTGCTTAATGTGTGGGGCAACTTTTCTAAGACTTTACAACTTTTACACACTCTGAGCTTTCAGTTTCATTTCTCCTGCTCTTTGAGTTGATCAACCAAAGCCCATTTGTGTTTTGGCAAATGTCTTAAAGGCAAAACTGATTTTAGTGCTCTGATGATCTACTTACCTCCCTGGGCCAGGCTTTCTCCCCTAATTTAACCTTGCAGTTCCCTGGCCATCTTTTCAGCTTTTCAAACAGATTAAAAGTGAATTTTTAAAAACTTAAAATTTGTTGTTTGTGGTGGGACAGTAGACTCAAACAACCTAGCTTATTCTCATTAGGTAATGAACTCTGCCAATTTCTTTACTGAACACAAACCAGCTGTGTTGCACCAAATGAACAAATCTGAGCCTCTGAGAATTTTGGTCTTTTAATAGCAAACAAGCTTTTGGTTATAATATTTTAATGAAAATGAAAATGTGGCTGGGTGCAGTGGCTCATGCCTGTAATCCCAGCACTTTGGGAGGCCGACGTGGGTGGATCACAAGGTCAGGAGATCGAGACCATCCTGGCTAACACGGTGAAACCCCATCTCTACTAAAAGTACAAAAAATTAGCCGGGCATGGTGGCAGGCGCCTGTAGTCCCAGCTACTCGGGAGGCTGAGGCAGGAGAATGGCGTGAACACGGGAGGCAGAGCTTGCAGTGAGCCAAGATCGCGCCACTGCACTCCAGCCTGGGCGACAGAGAGAGACTCTGTCTGGGAAAAAAAAAAAAATGAAAATGTACTAACTGTAACAGTTTGTACACCACTGTATACATGTGAATATTTAATAAGTATCATCTACTAATGAATATACGGGATGAAATTTCCTTCTGATGAAAATTTGGAATCTAATACTTAAGTTTCCCTCTTTGGAACACTTGAATTGCTGTCATTAGGAAACAGGTATATCATCCACTTAAGTAAAAAGCGTTTTAAAAAACTAAATTTTAAGGCATCCAAACTTTATTTAATCACTTGTACTGGAAAACTTGTGACAGGGTTACATTTTGCCTTGACTTCTTAAATGAAGGACACCAAATAGAACTTATTTTTTGTTTCTTGATGACTCACCACAATCATAAAGAACACTCATTACTATACAGTGTTCTAATACTTGCATATACTCTGACGCTTTTGAAAATAGGCAGGACTATGTGTGTTTACATTCATTCCCAATTGCACCCCCATTCTTTCTGGTCTCCCCATTCCATCCCTTCTGGTGTATGTGTAGCATTTCTGTGTGTGTCTTTTCTTTTTCTTTCTCTATCAAACGGCATTTCTGCTTTTCCCCTATGTCTACTTATGCAAGTTACTCCCAGATTCTTCTGACTTGTTTTTAATCCAGATGTAGGACAGAGAACCAGATAATGCTGCATTTTAAGAAAGAACTGTTTACTTGTCAGTATCTTCCCATTCTCAGTTTTTTCCTTAAAGAAAGGAAAAAGAAACATTAACTTTTCAGTCAGTCCTGGGATAAAAAACTGCAAAAACGCCAGTATTTAGAGTTGGTCCCATGGACATAAAGATCTATTTTACAGTATTCTGAACTTATTCAGAGCACAGACAACATTAAAGCTTACAGGCAAAGGCTTGCCAAAAAAATGCCTGGAGTTGTGATAAGGGTAGGCCAAGAAGACTGGCATTTGCTTCTCACTATCAGGCAGGCCATACTCTTTCTAGGAGGGAGTGGACTCTTGGTGAGGTGAGAATAAAAACCACACTGTCTGGGACTGATTCTAGTACCGTCAAAGGTTTGTTTAAAAAGCTGGTTGAAAAGAACTAAAATGCAGTACAAGATACATCTAGCAGATGGTCCTTCTTAAAACAAATCCATCTCTACATTCTAAAATGTCTAGATCCCCTAATTCAATGGATAGTGAGCATGCAAAGCAAAGCAAAAACTATTTTCCCTCACCCATGGCTACTGAATGCACCAACAGTTAAAAATGAAAGCCACTCCAAGCTAAAATGAGTTAAAACAGACTTTTGGAATTCTATGTATACTGTGGAGGTAAACACATAGTGTTATATCACTTATGCAACTATCAGCAAAAAATAAATTTTGTGCAACTGTTTTTCTTGAAATGATGGTTTTTGCAAATAACACAAGTAATCATATGAATTGGAATTTCAGTTAGACTGATTTAACAGCAGAATATATATACATATACACACATACACACACACATATATATATACACACACACATATATATGCACAATATTACTTTCCTGAGGTGACAGTGATGTTTCTTAAATTATTAAAATGAAGTTTCCTTTCTACCCTATAGGGATTCTGTTCTCAGTGGTAGTGAGGCTAAGAATTCTGGTTAGACACTTTTCACCTTGTGAAACAGTAAAACTGATTCATAGAGACAATCAGCTTTACATAGTTCAGGGCTAGCTTATCAAGACAGAGTCGACTCTCTCCCCAATTAGAAGTGCTGTACGATAGCTTCTGTTGCATGAAACTCAAGTTGCTGCTGCCACTGTACAGGTATTCAAGATACTTACAAAGATCCCTCTGGAATTGAAAAGCAATTACAGTGGTCATCTCCTACTGAGTATTTACCATGTGCCAGGCATTGTTCTAAAAGGTTTTCAATATAAGATCTCAATTTATACTTGAAAAAGAGATCTTCCAACATTCAGAAACAGGCTTGGCACTCATTTAGGGGTGGGGCCTGGTCCTTACAGCCACAGTATTCTCCTGGGGAACATAAACAGTCTCACAAAACAACATAAGATCAAGTCACTCTGTGACCCTCATTTAAAGCAAGACTAAAAAACACTTTTATCTGTGCAATCACAAACATACCAGTCATCCCCATCTCTCGCTGGCTAATGAGTCACTACTGCTATAGATTCACTTTAGTCTGCATTCCTAGATAGTATTTATTAAGATATTCAATAACAGAATTCTCTCCTTTCTGACATCACCAGTCCTGAGCAAACCTCACTTCCTTGAACCCTCCCTAACGGAGAGTAAGCATCCCTGAAATCACCCAACACAAGGCCAAATCCTGCGCTAAGGCCTTTTTAACACCTTCTTACTGACAACCAGCCCTAAAAACCCCATGGTGTATAATCTCCCTTGTTGCAAATGAGCAACAAACTCAACCTGTTCAATCATAGGTGGTCTTTGGCTATAGGGCCCTGGCAGAAATAAAGATCCACTGAGATTCAGCTAAATTCCTTGTTGCCTTGTCCTGGGATCCTGGATGAGAGGGCAGATATAAAATCCCTTTTGAGGTGCCACCTGCCCTTGGCTGGGATGTAAGTTCATGCTGAATTAAGCTCAAATAGTTCAATGAAGCCCTTCACTGTCAGGTTTGTTTTGTTTTTCTAGAAACAGTCTTTTGAAAATATTTTGGTTATTCAGATTGTGTTGCTCCTTGGTGAAATTGTTTTCTAGGCTAACACCTGCTCTGAAGATCATCTGCCTGCCTGCCTACTGTGTTAACGGCCTACAAGAGAAATAAACTATAATGAGAGGATGAACATAGGTTGGATTAGTTCATCTGAACTGGCCCTGGAGGCCAAGTTCAGATCTCTGACTGGCAAAACCATTTCAAAACTTTACAAGGTATAACACAGATGAACTGTGAAAACATTATGGTAAAAACATAAGCCAGTGAGAAAAAAAAACCCACGTATTTCATGATCCCACTGATATAAAATATCCAGAATAGGCAACTATTAATATTTACAGTGGTTTGCCTAGGAGTGGGGATGGGGTTAGAAGGACTAGGGAGTTATCTTTTTAAGTAACAAGGCCCAACCTAAAACCAGCAGTCTTTTTTCTCCTTTAAATTTGTTGTATTTATTGCTTTTATTTGCTGCAAGTTGATACTGAATTTTACCACCTTTCCATGGGCAAGTGGCAACAAAAGGAACTTAAAACAGCAGGTAAAATCCTATCTGAACTAATTTCATGGATAATCAAATTATTATTTTGGAAATTTGAAAATAATATACTAAACATTATATTTTCTATCCCTAGAAAGACAAGATACCTCTCAGAGATGTTCTTTAACAAATTAGTAAGTAAAATTAAATACTCTTATGGAACTTAAAGGGGAAAAAGTACCATGCACATCTTCCTTTTCTCCCTCTCAAATTTACTGACTGCCTTCAATACCGCAAGGAATTTTCTGTATGGCTTTGTTTTAGTATGCAAGTTTGGAGTTAAGATTGGTTTGTTGAGAGTGATTAGTACATTTGCCATGAAGGCAAGGAAAAAACATCATATTGGAGTCGGGCATGGTGGCTCACACCTGTAATCTCAGCACTTTGGGAGGCTGAGGCAGGCGATCACTTGAAGTCAGGAGTTCGAGACCAGCCTGGCCAACATGGTGAAATCCTGTCTCTACTAAAAATACAAAAATTAGCCAGGTGTGGTGGCAGACACCTATAATCCCAGCTACTTGGGAGGCTGAGGCAGGACAATTACTTGAACTCAGGAGGCAGAGGTTGCAGTGAGCTGACATCACACCACAGCACTCCAGCCTGAGCAACAGGGCAAGATACTCGCTCAAAAAACCACAAAAACAAAACAAAAAAACACAAGAAACAAACCACATTGGGATTATCTGATTCAGAGCGGTTCCCATGTCTGCTTTATAGAATCCATTTATAATAATATATAGGTAACAGATTCTACTTATATAACTGAAAGATTTGTTCTACTTATTAACTCTTGTTAATAACATCATAAAGGGCTGGGTGCAGTGGCTCAGGCCTGTAATCCCAGCACTTTGGGAGGCTGAGGTGGGTGGATCACTTGAGGTCAGGAGTTTGAGACCAACCTGGCCCACATGGTGAAACTCCATCTCTACTAAAAATACAAATATTAGCCAGGTGTGGTGGTGTGTGCCTGCAGTCCCAGCTATTTGGGAGGCTGAGGCAGGAGAATTGCTTGAACCCAGGAGGCAGAGGTTGTAGTGAGCTGAGATCATGCTACTGCATTCCAGCCTGGGTGATAGAGCAAGACTCACTCTCAAACAAAAACAAAACTAACATAAAGGCAAAACCTGAACTGATTATATATACTTGGGAGTGGTAAAGGATGACTATTTCACATGCCTAACTAAATATCTTAGATATTTAGACAGATTAATATTTGGGTTCCTACTTTCTTAAATGATTAAAATTATCATTATTCAGTAGGCAGTTCGTTACTCAGAAGGTACCAAGGTGTTTTCAATTACTGACTCTGGTAGTTTAGTAAAAACTTGGTTGTATCAACAAATAGCTATGATTTCTTGAAATTAAATATTTTGTTGGATGTGTGTTCATGTAAATTCTTCACAACTATTTTGACCCCAATTCAGGAATATGAACTTCAGTGGCTGCTGTGGGTCACATTATTTCCCCCAGAAAGACACTACGTCTTGGCTGCTGGCAAGATGGCCGAATAGGAACAGCTCCAGTCTGCAGCTCCCAGTGAGACCAACACAGAAGGCAGGTGTCTGCATTTTCAATGAGGTACCCTGTTCATCTCACTGGGACTAGTTAGGCAGTGGGTGCAGCCCACAGAGGGCGAGCAGAAGCAGGGTGGGGCATTACCTCACCCAGGAAGTGCAAGGAGCCAAGGAAAGCAGTGAGGGACTGTGCTATCTGGCCCAGATACTACGCTTTTCCCACAGTTTTTGCAATCCGCAGACCAGGAGATTCCCTCGTGTGCTACATCACCAGGGCCCTGGGTTTCAAGCACAAAACTGGGCGGCTGCTTGGGCAGACACCAAGCTAGCTCTTCTTTTTTCACACACCAGTGGTGCCTGGAACCACAGTGAGACAGAACCATTCACAGAACCTTTGCAGCCCCCTGCAAAGGGGGCTGAAGCCAGGGAGCCAAGTGGTCTCACTCAGCAGGTCCCACTCCCACAGAGCCCAGCAAGCTAAGAACCACTGGCTTGAAATTCTCACTGCCAGCACAGCAGTCTGAAGTTGACCTGGGACGATCAAGCTTGGTCGGGGGAGGGGCATCTGCCATTACTGAGGCTTGAGTAGTTGGTTTTTCCCTGACAGCGCTAAAAAGGCCTGGAAGTTCCAACTGGGCAGAACTCAACACAGTGTGGCACAGTGGCTGTGGCCAGACTGCCTCTTTAGATTCCTCTTCATTGGGCAGGGCATCTCTGAAAGAAAGACAGCAGCCCCAGTTAGGGCTTATAGATAAAAATCCCATCTCACTGGGACAGAGCACCTGGGAGAAGGGGCAGCTGTGGGCGCAGCTTCAGTGGACTTAAACGTCCCTGCCTGCGGGTTCTGAAGAGAGCAGCGGATACTCACAAGGAGGGTTCTACCAGCACAGTGCTTGACTTCTGCTAAGGGACAGACTGCCTCCTCAAGTGGGTCCCTGACCCCCATGCCTCCTGACTGGGAGAGACTTCCCAACAGGGGTGACAGACACCTCATACAGGAGAGCTCCGGCTGGCATCAGGCTGGTGCCCCTCTGGGATGAAGCATCCAGAGGAAGGAGCAGGCAGCAATTTTTGCTGTTCTGCAGCCTCCGCTGGTGATACCCAGGCTAATAGGGTCTGGAGTGGACCTCCAACAAACTGCAGCAGACCTTCAAAAGAGGGGCCTGTTAGAAGAAAAACTAACAAACAAAAAGCAGTAACATCAACATCAACATCAACAAAAAGAACCTCCACACAGACGCCCCATCCAAACCCATCCAAAGGTCACCAGCCTCAAAGATCAAAGATAGATAAATCCACGAAGATGAGGAAAAACCAGCACAAAAATGCTGAAAATTCCAAAAACCAGAATGCCTCTTCTCCAAATGATTGCAACTCCTCTCCAGCGAGGGCACAACACTGGACAGAGAATGAATTTGACAAATCGACAGAAGTAGGCTTCAGAAGGTGGGTAATAACAAACTCCTCTCCACTAACGGAGCATGTTCTATCTCACCCAATGCAAGGAAGCTAAGAACCTTGACAAAAGGTTACAGGAACTGCTAACTAGAATAACCCGTTTACAGAAGAACATAAATGACCTGATAGAGCTAAAAAACACAGCACGAGAACTTCACAAAGCATACACAAGTATCAATAGCTGAATGGATCAAGTGGAAGAAAGATAACAGAGAATGAAGATCAACTTACTGAAATGAGGCATGAAGACAGGATTAGAGAAAAAAAGATTGAAAAGGAACAAACAAAGCCTCCAAGAAATATGGGACTATGTGAAAAGACCAAACCTACGATTGACTGAGGTCCCTGAAAGTGACAGGGAGAAATGAACCAAGTTGGAAAACACACTTCAGAATATTATCCAGGACAACTTCCCCAACCTAGCAACACAGGCCAACATTCAAATTCAGGAAATACAGAGAACATCATTAAGATACTCCTTGAGAATAGCAACCCCAAGAGACATAATCATCAGATTCTCCAAGGTTGAAATGAAGGAAAAATGTTAAGGGCAGCCAGAGAGAAAGGTCAGGTTACCTACAGAGGGAAGCCATCAGACTAACAGCAGATCTCTCCACAGAGAGTGGGGGCCAATATTCAAATTCTTAAAGAAAAGAATTTTCAATCCAGAATTTCATATCCAGACAAACTACGTTTCATAAGTGAGAAATAAAATCCTTTACAGGCAAGCAAATGCTGAGGGGATTTTGTAACCACCAGGGTTGCCTTACAAGAGCTCCTGAAGGAAGCACTAAATATGGAAAGGAAAAACTGGTACCAACTACTGCAAAAACACACCAAAATACAAAGACCAATGACATTATAAAGAAACTGCATCAACGAATGTGCAAAATAACCAGCTAGTATCATGACAACAGAATCAAATTTGCATATAACAATATTAACCTTAAATGTAAATGGGCTAAATGCCCCAATTAAAAGACACAGACTGGCAAACTGGATAAAGAGTCGAGACCCATTGGTGTGCTGTGTTCAGGAGACCTATCTCATGTGGGTCAAAGACACACATAGACTCAAAATAAAGGAATGGAGGAATATTTACCAAGCAAATGGAAAGAAAAAAAAGAAGCAGGGGCTGCAATCATAGTCTCTGATAAAACAGTCTTTAAACCAACAAAGATCAAAAAAGACAAAGACGGGCATTATATAATGGCAGACAGATCAATGCAACGAGAAGAGCTAACTATCCTAAATACATATATACGCAATACAGAAGCACCCAGATTCATAAAACAAGTTCTTAGAGACCTACAAAGAGACTTAGACTCCCACACAATAATAGTGGGAGACTTTAACACCCCACTGTCAATATTAGACAGATCAACGAGACAGAAAATTAACAAAGATATTCAGGACTTGAACTCAGCTCTGGACCAAGCAGACCTAATAGACAGCTATAGAACTCTCCACCACAAGTCAACAGAATATACATTCTTCTCAGCACCGCATGGCACTTATTCTAAAATAGACCACATAATTGGAAGTAAAACACCTCAGCAAATGCAAAAGAACGGAAATCATAACAGCCTCTCAGACCACAGTGCCATCAAATTAGAACTCAGGATTAAGAAACTCACTCTATCAGAGGTACAAAGAGGAGCTGGTACCATTCCTTCTGAAACTACTCCAATCAGTAGAAAAAGAGGGAATCCTCCCTAACTCATTTTATGAGGCCAGCACCATCCTGATACCAAAGCCTGGCAGAGACACAACAAAAAAAGAGAATTTTAGACCAATATCACTGATGAACATCAATGCAAAAATCCTCAATAAAATACTGGCAAACCAAATCCAGCAGCACATCAAAAAGCTTATCCACCATGATCAAGTGGGCTTCATCCCTGGGATGCAAGGCTGGTTCAACATATGCAAATCAATAAACGTAACCCAGCATATAAACAGAACCAAAGACAAAAACCACATGATTATCTCAACAGATGCAGAAAAGGCCTTTGACAAAATTCAACAGCCCTTCATGCTAAAAACTCTCAATAAATTAGGTATTAATGGGATGTATCTCAAAATAATAAGACCTATTCATGACTAATCCACAGCCAATATCATACTGAATGGGCAAAAACTGGAAGCACTCCCTTTGAAAACTGACACAAGACAGGGATGCCCTTTCTCACCAATCCTATTCAACACAGTGTTGGAAGTTCTGGCCAGGGCAATCAGGCAGGAGAAAGAAATAAAGGGTATTCAATTAGGAAAAGAGGAAGTCAAATTGTCCCTGTTTGCAGATGACATGATTGTATATTTAGAAAACCCCACTGTCTCAGCCCAAAATCTCCTTAAGCTGATAAGCAACTTCAGCAAAGTCTCTGGACACAAAAATCAATGTGCAAAAATCACAAGCATTCTTATATACCAATAACAGAGAAACAGAGAGCCAAATCATGAGTGAACTCCTGTTCACAATTGCTTCAAAGAAAAGAAAATACCTAGGAATCCAACTTACAAGGGACATGAAGGACCTCTTTAAGGAGAACTATAAACCACTGCTCAATGAAATAAAAGAGGATACAAACAAATGGAAGAACATTCCATGCTCATGGATAGGAAGAATGAATATCGTGAAAATGGCCATACTGCCCAAGGTAATTTATAGATTCAATGCCATCCCCATCAAGCTACCAATGACTTTCTTCACAGAATTGGAAAAAACTACTTTAAAGTTCATATGGAACCAAAAAAGAGCCTGCATTGCCAAGTTAATCCTAAGCCAAAAGAATAAAGCTGGAGGCACCACACTACCTGACTCCAAGCTATACTACAAGGCTACAGTAACCAAAACAGCATGGTACTGGTACCAAAACAGAGATATAGACCAATGGAACAGAACAGAGCCCTCAGAAATAATACCACACATCTACAACCATCTGATCTTTGACAAACCTGACAAAAACAAGAAATGGGGAAAGGATTCCCTATTTAATAAATGGTGCTGGGAAAACTGGCTAGCCATATGTAGAAAGATGAAACTGGATCCCTTCCTTACACATTATACAAAAATTAATTCAAGATGGATTAAAGACTTAAATGTTAGACCTAAAACCATAAAAACCCTAGAAGAAAACCTAGGCAATACAATTCAGGACATAGGCATGGGCAAGGACTTCATGTCAAAAACACCAAAAGCAATGGCAACAAAAGCCAAAATTGACAAATGAGATCTAAATAAACTAAAGAGCTTCTGCACAGCAAAAGAAACTACCATCAGAGTGAATAGGCAACCTACAGAATGGGAGAAAAATTTTACAATCTACTCAACTGACAAAGGGCTAATATCCAGAATCTACAAAGAACTCAAACAAATTTACAAGAAAAAAACAAACAAACAACAACCCCATCAGAAAGTGGGAGAAGGATATGAACAGACACTTCTCTAAAGAAGACATTTATGTAGCCAACAGACACATGAAAAAACGCTTATCATCACTGGCCATCAGAGAAATGCAAATCAAAACCACAATGAGATACCATCTCACACCAGTTAGAATGGTGATCATTAAAAAGTCAGGAAACAACAGGTGCTGTTGAGGATGTGGAGAAATAGGAACACTTTTACACTGTTGGTGGGACTGTAAACTGGTTCAACCATTGCGGAAGACAGTGTGGCGATTCCTCAGGGATCTAGAACTAGAAATACCCTTTGACCCAGCCATCCCATTACTGGGTATATACCCAAAGGATTATAAATCATGCTGCTATAAAGACACATGCACACGTATGTTTATTGCGGCACTATTCACAATAGCAAAGACTTGGAACCAACCCAAATGTCCATCAATGATAGACTGGATTAAGAAAATGTGGCACATATACACCATGGAATACTATGCAGCCATAAAAAAGAATGAGTTCATGTCCTTTGCAGGGACATGGATGAAGCTGGAAACCATCATTCTCAGCAAACTGTCACAAGGACAAAAAACCAAACACTGCATGTTCTCACTCATAGATGGGAATTGAACAATGAGAACACTTGGACACAGGAAGGGGAACATCCCACACTGGGGCCTGTTGTGGGGCGGGGGGAGGGGGAAGGGATAGCATTAGGAGATATACCTAATGTAAATGACGAGTTAATAGGTGCAGCACACCAACATGGCACATGTATACATATGTAACAAATCTGCACGTTGTGCACATGTTCCCTAGAACTTAAAGTATAATAAATAATAATAATAAAAGAAACTCATTCAAAACTGCACAACTACATGGAAACTAAACAACCTGCTCCTGAATGACCACTGGGTAAATAATGAAATTAAGGCAGAAATAACAAAGTTCTCTGAAACCAATGAGAACAAAGAGACAAGGTACCAGAATCTCCGGGACATGCTAAAGCACAGTTGAGAGGGAAATTTATAGCACTAAATGCTCACATCAGAAAGTGGGAAAGATGTAAAATCTATACCTTAACATCACAATTAAAAGAACTAGAGAAGCAAGAGCAAACAAATTCAAAAGCTAGCAGAAGACAAGAAATAACTAAGAACAGAGCAGAACCGAAAGAGACACACGAAAAACCCTTCAAAAAACTAATGAATCCAGGAGCTGGTGTTTTGAAAAGATTAACAAAATAGATAGACTGCTAACCAGATAAATAAAGGAGAGAGAGAATAATCAAATAGACACAATAAAAAATGATAAAAGGGATATCATTACTGATCCCACAGAAATACAAACTATCATCAGGGAATACTATAAACACCTCTTTGCAAATAAACTAGAAAATCTAGACGAAAATTCCTGGACATATACACCCTCCCAAGACTAAACTAGCAAGAAGCTGAATCCCTGAATAGACCAATAACAAATTCTGAAGTTGAGGCAAAACCTCAAAAAAAAAAAAAAAAAATCAACACCCCTTCATGCTATAAACTCTCCTGAAATAGCCTACCAACCAAAAAAAGCCCAGCACCAGACAGATTCACAGCTGAATTCTACCAAAGGTACAAAGAGAAGCTGGTACCATTCCTAACAACAGAAAAAGAGGGACTCCTCCCTAACTAATTTTATGAGGTCAGCAACATCCTGATTCCAAAACCTGGCAGAGGCACAACACAAAAAAAGAAAATACCAGGCCAATATACCTGATGAACATTGATGTGAAAGTTCTCAATAAAATACTGGCAAACTGAATCCAGCAGAATATCAAAAAAGCTTATCCACCAGGATCGAGTCGGCTTCATCCCTGGAACACAAGGCTGGTTCAACACATGCAGATCAATAAACGTAATCCATCACATAAAACAGAACCAATGACAATAACCACGATTATCTCAATAGACGCAGAAAAGGCCTTCAATAAAATTCAACACCCTGGCTGGGCGCGGTGGCTAACGCCTGTAATCCCAGCACTTTGGGACGCCGAGGCGGGCGGATCACGAGGTCAAGAGATCGAGACCATCCTGGCCAACATGGTGAAATCCCATCTCTACTAAAAATACAAAAATTAGCTGGGTGTGGTGGCACTCGTCTGTAGTCCCAGCTACTCAGGAGGCTGAGGCAGGAGAATTGCTTGAATGAGCTGAGATCACACCACTGCACTCCAGCCTGGTGACAGAGTGAGACTCCGTCTCAAAAATAAATAAATAAAAATTAAAAATAAAAAAAAATTCAACACCCCTTCATGCTAAAAACTCTCAATAAACTAGGTATTGATGGAACATATCTCAAAATATTAAGAGCTATTTATGAAAAATCCATAGACAGTATCATACCGAATGAGTAAAAGCAGAAAGCATTCCCTTTGAAAACCGGCACAAGACAAGGATGCTCTCTCTCACCACCCCTATTCAACACAGTACTGGAAGTTCTGGCCAGAGCAATCAGGCAAGAGAAAGAAAGAGTATTCAAATAGGAAGAGAGGAAGTCAAGGGTATTCAAATAAGAAGAGAGAAGGTCAAATTGTCTCTGTTTGCAGATGACATAATTGTATATTTAGAAAACCCCACTGTCTCAGCCCCAAAACTCCTTAAGCTGATAAAACAACTTCAGCAAAGTCTCGGGATACAATATCAATGTGCAAAAATCACAAGCATTCCTATACACCAGTAATAGACAAGCAGAGAGCCAAATCATGAGTGAACTTCCATTCACAATTGCTACAAAGAAAATAAAATACCCAAAAACACAACTTGCATGTTCAGCACATGCATCCCAGATCTTTAAAAAAAAAAAAAAAAAAAAAAAGTACATCTTAATCCTTGCTACCAATGTATGTGACCTTATTTGGAAATAGGGTCTTTGCAGATGTAATCAAGTTAAGATGAGGTCATGCTGGATTAGGGTGGGACCTGAATCCAATGACTGGTGTCCTTTTAGGGAGAGAGAGATTTGAAGCCAGTGGCATAACAGAGAGACAGGGAAGGTCATGTGAAGATGAACGCATATACTAAAGTACAATATCATATACTGGAGCTACAAGCCAAAGAACACCAAGGATTGTGGGCAGCTGCCACAGGCTGGAAGAGACAAGGAAGGATTCTTCCCTACAATCTTCAAAGAGAGAAAGATCCTTCAAAGGGAGCTAACACCTGTTGTTCAGATTTCTGGCCTCTGACTATGAGAGAATAAATTTTTTTTAAATCATTCAGTTTGCGGTACTTTGTTGCCGCAGGCCAGGGAAACTCACACAGAGGGTAAAAGCACAAGAAACTAACAAAGTTAATATGGTCTTCCCGGTTCTCCAATATTTTGGACAAATCTTTATTATTCACTAGTGGCTTTTCTTCTATCCCTTCCCAAATCTGAATATAGGTATTCCCCAAGGTATCCCCTTGGTTTTGGCTCTTCTGTTTTTCCTATTGAGATTGAATTTGCCACTACTAGTAGAAAAGTCCCAAGTTGGGAATCTCACTTATCTTTTCTACTGCTTTTGAAATGACACTGCTTGATCATCATCCAAGCACAATTTACACAGAATTGACCTTGATAATTTACTCTCAAAACTGGATTCCCACCACCTTCCACTGATTTTCATACGGCACTAACTGCATTTAATAGATGCTAAAATGCTATTGATTCATATGATTGCCATTATTCTCTATAGCACTAAGGAAGAAAAAAGCAACTGTAGAAGACTGCCAACTGTTAAGACATAACTGGATTCAGAAATAACAAAATATGAAAAATTGTGACTTAGAATCAATGGAATATAATAAAGTGTTACCATTATTTCCTAGTCATCAGAGTACTTTAACCTCTCCTGTTCTTTCAATATACATATTCAGTATCATCAGGTACTAAGTCTTTCTTTACAAAGTCTTGTAATATCTATTTTCTTTCACATGGTTTTAAGTCTTCATTCACACCAAGATAAGTGCACTGCAATTGGTCTTTGAGACTGTCTCTGTACAACCAAACTCACTGCATGTCAATAACAGTTTTCCTAAAATATCTGCATGTTTTTGTTTTTATCCCTTTAATGTAGACTCCTTACTACCTACCACTAAGATAAAATCCAAGCTTACTTGGCCTACTTGTGGCAGACATTGCTAGTTGCATACTCAATATCCATTTTGCTCTAATTTTGTTCAAGGCATTTAGGTACCCAACTAATATACATTATCTTCCCAGATTCCCTTGCAGCTAGGAAAGACTATGTGACACAGACTAGCAGAAGTTTTTTAGGGATTTCTGAGAACATAGGTGCTTTCTTGATACAAAGCATTGCCCCTTTCTAGAATACAAAGCTGAAGATGAAATGAGCATCTTATGGATGAAACCAACAAAGATGGCAGATTATAAATATACAAGTTGCCTAGGCCACTGATTATATTGCAGATTCACTGTACCAGCCCTGGACTTTTATTCCTGAACACTTTGTGATAAAAAATCACAAGCATTCCTGTGCACCAGTAACAGAGAGCCAAATCACGAGTGAACTCCCATTCACAATTACTACAAAGAGAATAAAATACCTAGGAATATAACTTACAAGGGATGTGAAAGACCTCTTCAAGAACTACAAACCACTGCTCAAGAAAATAAGAGAGGACACAAATAAATGGGAAAACATTCCATGCTCATGGATAGGAAGAATCAATATTGTGAAAATGGCCATATTGCCCAAAGTAATTTATAGATTCAGTGCTATCCCCATCAAGTTACCATTGACTTTCTTCACGGAATTGGAAAAAACTCCTTTAAATTTCATATGGAAATTTAATGAGATACCATCTCACACCAGTTAGAATGGTGATCATTAAAAAGTCTGGAAATAACAGATGCTGTTGAGAATGTGGAGAAATAGGAAACGCTTTTACACTGTTGGTGGGACTGTAAACTAGTTCAACCATTGTGGAAGACAGTGTGGCGATTCCTCAAGAATCTAGAAATAGAAATACCATTCGACCCAGCCATCCCATTACTGGGTATACACCCAAAGGATTATAAATCTTTCTACTATAAAGACACATGCGCACATATGTTTACTGCGGTACTATTCACAATAGCAAAGACTTGGAACCAACCCAAATCCCTGTCAATAATAGATTGGATAAAGAAAATGTGGCACATGTACACCATGAAATACTATGCAGCCATAAAAAACAATGAGTTCATGTCCTTTGCAGGGACATGGATGAAGCTGGAAACCATCATTCTCTGCAAACTATCACAAGAACAGAAAACCAAACACCACATGTTCTTACTAATAAGTGGGAGTTGAACAATGAGAACCCATGGACACAGGGAGGGGGACATCACACAGTGGGGCCTGTTGGGGGATGGGGGGCTAGGGGAGAGATAGCATTAGGATAAATACGTAACGCAGATGAACGGTTGATGGGTGCAGCAAACCACCATGGCATGTGTATACCTATGTAACAAAACTGAACGTTCTGCACATGTACCCCAGAATTTGAATTAAAAAAAAGAAAGAAAAAAATACTGCCAGAGAAAACAACCATAAATCATTTTATTTTCAATCTAAAAAGATAAATAAATAAATAAATAAATAATAAAAAAATAAATAAAACTCTGCTACAGTTAAGTTACTCCAAAAGGGATTCCATCACCTGCACTTAAATGCAACCCCTACTGAAACTAGGATTCGAGGCTCTTCACAGCCTGTGCTCAACCACTCCTTTTGTCTTATCTCCCACTATTCCCTACAGTTTCAGGCATCTGTACTTATTTACATCATTTTGCACTGAATTCACTGTTTACCAAACACACAATGCTCTTCCATACCTCTGTGTTTGCACATATGCTCTGTGTTTTTATGTTTTCACAGAAATGACATTCCCACACTTGGGTAAACTCTTACTTATTGCGTAAGACCCACTCAAACATATAGTGTAACTTGCTCTTTCCTTTGTTGCAACCATACTACTTTGTTCACACCTCCAGATGAGCACTTTTAATAGTTCACTGTAATCATTTACTTACATATCTGCTTCCCCAATTAGATGATTAACCTAATTGTCATTGCAGGGACTATGTGTTTTTCTTTATGTATCATCAATGTTTGCTTGGCACATGGTAAGTTTTCAATACATATTTTAATGAAGAATAAAACACAAACTGGATTTAACTGCTTTTTTGTGTATGTGTATCTGCCTTTGTCCCACCAGATATCATTCAATTATTTTTATCTTCCCCAATGTGCAACTTGTAAAAAATAAATGATAGTGCTGATAGCATCTCAAGCAAATCCAGTTACCATGTTTTACTCTTCTTTATATTTCCTATATGACCGAGCACAAAACTTTTTATCTAACAGGAACTTAAAAATGTCTGAATTGACTTTATAGCACCAAGAAAAACACAGAAGGCATTATACCTATAGAGGAAGACTGTGGACTAATCAGAAGGTCCTCTTGGACTTGTTCACTTCCTGGAACTGTCTGCTGATCACTCAGTGAACTCTGAGATGCACTGACAGGCTGGGACACTTCCTCATGGACCTCCTCGTCACTTAATCTCTCTACTTTGACCCGGACATCTTCTTCGGTACCTAAAGGCAAGGTAGTTTTTGTGCTCTCACAAGTCACATAATCAGCCATTCTTCTACCGGTCTCAGATGGGCCAGGTAATTCTAAAGTCCGGGTATTTTCTGCTTGCTTAACTTTCTCAGGCTGAATCCTTCGATCAATTCCAAAAGGAAAAGTCCAGGGAAAAGCTAAGGAAGAGTCAACCGGTTGGTTTCTATTTTCTGAGTAGGAAGCTGAAGAATTCAATACCTGGGGTGAGCTTGTTTGTGTGCCACACTTTACAGGACTTTCAGGAGACATAACAATGTAGCTTTTGCGCTTTCTCCGGGATTCTCGGCAGACAGGAATCGTTCTTTCTACCACACTGCACTCTGAGGACACGGGAGAAATGCTCCCATCTCGAGAAGTAAAATTGCAGTTAGAATTATTTTCTTGTCCAGCATCTAGACCCTTTTCAGGTTGGCTGTTGGGTGTATTCCATAAAATGCTTGATTTCATGAACTCTGAGCAGGTGCTGGCAACACTGAACATTTGCATATAGCTGGCTGCTGCTAGAACATCAATAATATTTTCTGTGTTAATTGATAGAGTGGCTGTGTAAGCATATTCCAAAAGAGGTATAAAGCCAGTCACTGTAACATGATGCAGATCCAACACATTCTTGTTCTCATCCTCGGCTTGGCCTACAAGTTTGGTGCGAAAGAAATCACTGCAAGCTGCTAGTACCACCTTATGTGCCCGGAAGATTTTGTCCTGGACACGAATAGTGATATCACAAAAATGTCCATCATTTCGCAGCATATTTAGCTTTCCAAGCATTTCCTGGCTGTGGGAAGAGGAGCTATGAGTAAATGTTTTCACACCCATCTTTTACTTCCTCTTCTACAGATGCTCTTCAAGGATGCAAATAAATCAGAAATGTCCTAAAAAAATACATAAAATAAAGCATTAATTGATATTTTAGTGGTTTAAAATGTGATTTAGATCATTTTCATGTGGCCACTGTACTAAATTAAAAAGCTGAAAGATGGTAGTGAGAGAGAAACTTCAAGGTAGGGACTGTATAGAAATATATTCTCCTTATCTGCCTTCCAAACTGTCCAATCAGTGAAGTCTGTGAACCAATGTTTTTTTTTGTTTTGTTTTGTTTTGTTTTTGAGACAGAGTCTCGCTCTGTTGCCCAGGCTGGAGTGCAGCGGGTGGTCTTGGCTCACTGCAACCTCTGCCTCCCGGGTTCAAGCAATTCTCCTGCCTCAGCCTCCCGAGTAGCTGGGATTACAGGCACCCGCCATCATGCCTGGCTAAGTTTTGTATTTTTGTAGAGATGGGGTTTCACCATGTTGGCCAGGCTGGTCTTGAACTCCTGACCTCAGGTGATAGGCCTGCCTAGGCCTCCCAAAGTGCTGGGATTACAGGCGTGAGCCACCATGCCCAGCCTGTGAACCAGCGTTTTAATGAGCTGCAGGGCTGCAACAGTTTGTAAATAATGACAATTGTAGAGTGTCTTCTATGTGCCAGACGTATTTGAAATGCTTCACATTTAATAATTAGTTGATTGTCATCATATCTCTGTCAGTAGGCATATTATCATTCCTGTTTCTAAATGTGAGCACGCAGCAGGCAATGCCAGTGTAAACACTGAACAATCCATTACATAATCATCCCTGTTAATGTTTTATGCAGGTAAATATATAGAGGAAAAGAAAGATGGGAAAAAGAAAAAAAGGAAGTGGAAAGAAAAAAAAAAAGATTTCAAGATGAATTTAAAAAGGTTGCCAGGTGTGGTAGCTCACACCTGTAATCCCAGCACTTTGGGAGGCCAAGGCAGGCGGATTGCTTGAGCTCAGGAGTCCAATACCAGCCTGGCCAACATGGCAAAACCCTGTCTCTATAAAAAACACACAAAAATTAGCTGGGTGTGGTGGCATGGGCCTGTAGTCCCAGCTATTCGGGACGCTGATGTGGAAGGATCACCTGAGCCTGGGAGGTGGAGGTTGCAGTGAGCTGAGACTGCACCACTGCACTCCACCCTTGGTGACAAAGTAAGACCCTGTCTAAAAAAATATAAGTCACAGACTATTCTAACTTGAGAAGACAAAATGATCAATTTGAGACTGTTCCATGTCAGACTTCACAAAAGAATAAGGCATAAATCTCTGTTCCAAAGCAGCCAGGTAAAGCTACTGAAATAATTATCTTGACCATAATTAGTAACAGAAGTTCGAATGTAAACTGAGTGTTCCACATACCCTTCCTGAAGTCAACTGACCACAATGAGACACTAGACAGCCAGGGACTGGTCTACGCAAACCATCACGTAACGTATTTGCTGATTTAGGTCTCACAAAAATGAGATGAAAGGAAGAAAATGGGAGGACTATATATAAAGCGTTTTGTTCATTTATTGCATCCCAGGAGACTAGCTTCTGCTTTTAAAGCATGGCCTTCGAGAGTGCTTACTTTGGGATCACGTGGCTGAGGGAAGAAACATGCTTTCAGAGCAAGTGAATTAGTTATAATCCAGGGACCATCTGCATGAACAAAGGTGTGAAGGCAGGAAATTAAACAGCATATTTGGAAGACATGTGCATCGGAGTATTAAAATGAAACCATTTCCATCTTGAATAGGCCCCAAACAACAGATAATGTACTACGTTCTCAAGTGAGGCACAAGGGCACCTTATAGAAGGGGTAGTGGAAAACTATTTTCAACCTTGAGTTACATCCACCTTCAATCATCTTCCATGTTCAAAGAGTAGATATGAAAAGGATTTTTGCTGAGAGTAATCAGTTTGTTGTGAGTTGCAAACCCCATTCTACTTCCCTGCTTACTCCCCTGCAGGGAAAGGGGCTTCAAGGCATGCTGATCCTTTACCTCAAGTCTATGGAAAATATGTTACAACTGAAAAAACTCTGAAGGGCACATAAGTCTGATTTAAACAACAACCAAGGCCAAGACGTATGCCTACTATCTCCCAACAGTATATAAAGGCAACACAGTGGAGTGGTTGAAAGCACAGACTCTGGAGCCAGAATGCTCACTCTGCATGCTGGTTCTGCTATTTTTACCTGTGTCACCTTAGACAAGTCATTAAACAAACCCTCTGTATCTTACTACATTCAGTGGTATAAGAAATATAACACAACACACCTCATAGAGTTCTGAGGATTAAATGACCTAATACATGTTAAGTGTTTAGAATAGAAACTAGTAACATAATCAATGCTATAGAAACATTAGTTGCTGCTGCTACTAACATTGCTATCAAAGACCTTTTCTTCCTGAAAGGGCCAGAAACCACAGCCAGCAAATGAAGAGAAGTGAAAGAAGAAAGTTGGGGAAGAGAGAAAGAAAGAAAAAGGAGGTAAACCACACCTAACTCTTCAACTGCAGGCCTGTAGTAGGCCTGAGGTGGGAAAGGAGAGAAAGCTTTCACTCTAAGTTTATTAGTTCTTGAAAAGATTGCTGGTATTTCCTGAAAGTGATCAGAACAGTTATTAAAACTTACTCTCCAGGAAGCTGGAGTACTAACTCCACAGAATAAATAAAATGGCTCATGAGTACCTCCCGTAAGTCATGCTTGTTCACATATATGGTACGAAGTCTGATATACTTAGAAGTATGGGATGAGAAGAAGGTGATGATGAGGAAATGCATTCTCTACCATATATTTATCACATGCATTTCCCAATATGTCTGCAGAAACTCAGGCCCAAGATATGCTCCATAATACTTATATGGACAAATATATTTTGGATACAGAGACATACCTCATCTTCTTGCACTTTGCTTTATTAAACTTTGCAGATATTGTGTTTTTTACAAATTGGAAATTTGTGGCAACCCTGCTGTCAGCAAGTCTACTGGTGCCACTTTCCACCAGCTTGTGCTCACTTCACATTTGTGTCACATTTTGGTAATTCTTGCAATATTTCAAAATTTTTCATTATATCTGTTATGGTGATCTGTGATCAGTAATCTTTGATGTTACTACCGTAATTGTTTTGGGGTACCACAAACTGCACCCATATAAGACAGTGAACTTAATGTTGTGTGTGTTATGACTGATTTACCCACTAGTCATTCCCCCATCTCTCTCCTGCTCCTCAGGTCTCCGTATTCCATGAAAAACAAGGATATTGAAATTAGACCAATTAACAACCCTACGATGGCCTCTAAATGACCAAGTGAAAGGAAGAGCTGCACGTTTCTCACTTTATTTTTTTTATGAGACGGAATTTTGCTTTGTCACCCAGGCTGGAGTGCAGTGGCACAATCTTGGCTCACTGCAACCTCCACCTCCCAGATTCAAGCAATTCTCCTTTCAGCTTCCAGAGTAGCTGGAAATATAGGTGCGTACCACAAAGCCCAGGTAATTTTTGTATTTTTAGTAGAGAGGGGGTTTCACCATGCTGGCCAGCCTGGTCTCAAACTCCTGACCTCAAGTGATCCACCCGCCTCATGTTTTTCACTTTAAATGAAATGCTAGAAATGATTAAGTTTAGTGAGGAAGGCATGTTGAGAGCTGAGAGAGTCTGAAAGCTAGACCTTTTATACCAAACAGCTAGCCAAGCTGTGATAGCAAAGGACATATTCTTGAAGGAAATTGAAAGTGCTACTCCAGTGCACACACAAATGATGAGAAAGTAAAACAGCCTTATTGCTGACATGCAGAAAGTTTGCCTGGTGTGCACAGAAGATGAAACCAACCACAATATTCCTTTAAATCAAAGCCTAATCCAGCGCAAGGCCATAACTCTCTTCAATTCTATGAAGGCTGAGAGGGATGAGGAAGCTGCAGAAGAAAGGTTGGAAGCTAGCAGAAGTTGATTAATGAGGTTGAAGGAAAGAAGCCATCTCCATAACATAAAAGTGCAAGGTGAGGCCACAAGTGCTGATGTCAAATCTGCAACAAGTTATCCAGAAGAGCTAGTTAAGATCATTGACGAAGGTGGGTACACTAAACAGCAGGTTTTCAATACAGACAACACAGCCTTACACTGGAAACAGACACGTTTAGGACTTGCACAGCTAGAGAGAAGAAGTCAATGCCTGGCTTCAAAACTTCAAAGGACGGGATGCCTCTCTTGTAAGCGGCTAATGCAGCTGGTGACTTAACTGGAAGCCAATATTCATTTACCATTCTGAAAATCCTAGACCCCTTAACGATTAGGCTCAATCTATTCTGCCTGTGCTCTGTAAGTGAAACAACACAGCCTGATGACAGCACATCTATTTACAGCATGGTTTACTGAATGTTTTAAAAGCCCACTGTTGAGACCGACTGCTCACAAGACTGCTTTCAGTATATTACTGCTTTCCGACAGTGCATCTGGTCATCGAGGAGCTCTGATGAGGATGTACATGACTGATGTTGTTTTCATGGCTGCTAATATAACATCCATTCTGCAGCCCATAGATCAGGGAGTCATTTTGATTTTCAAGCCTTATTATTTAAGGAATACATTTCAAAAGGCTATAGCTGCCATAGATACTGATTCCTCTGACGGATCTGCACAAAGCAAAGTGAAAACTTTCTGGAAAAGATTCATCATTCTAGATGCCATTAAGACTGTTTGACATTCATGGGAGGAGGTCAAAATATCAACATTAACAGGAGTTTGGACAAAATTGATTCCAGCCTTCACGGATGACTTTGAGAGGTTCAAGACTTTCACAGAGGAAGTAACTACAGATGTGTTGGAAACTGCAAGAGAACTAGAACTCAAAATGGAGTCTGAATTGCTGCAATCTCATGATAAAACCTGAACAGATAAGGAGTTGCTCCTTGTGGATAAGCAAAGACAGTGGTTTCTTGAGTTGGAGTCTACTCCTGGTGAAGATACTAGGAACACTGCTGAAATGATAATAAATGATTTAGAAAACTACATAAACCTTGTTGATAAAGCAGTGGCAGGGTTTGAGAGGATCAAGTCCAATTAAAAAAAATTTTTAATTAAAAATTTTTTTTAGCTGGGCGCAATGGCTCACCCTATAATCCCAGTACTTCAGGAGGCTGAGGTGGGTGGATGGCTTGAGCTCAAGAGTTCAAGACCATCCTGGCAACAGGGTGAAACACCATCTCTACAAAAAATACAAAAATTAGCTCAGTGTGGTGTCACATGCCTGTAGTCCCAGCTACTCAGGAGGCTGAGGCTGGAGGACTGCATGAGCTTGGGAAGCAGAGGTTACAGTGAGCCGAGATCAAGCCACTGTCCACCAACCTGGGTGACAGAGTGAGACCCTGCCTCTAAAACAAATTCAGAAAAGCTGGCAGAGGTTGGTTGGTTCATGAGGTTGAAGGAAAGAAGCCATCTTCATAGCATAAAAGTGCAAGGTAAAGCTGCAAGTACTGATGTCAAAGCTGCAAGTTATCCAGAAGAGCTAGGTAAGATTATAATTTTTGTTTTAGAGGCAGGGTCTCACTCTGTCACCCAGGCTGGAGTACAGTGGCATGATCATGGCTCACCGTAGCCTTGAAGTCCTAGGGTCAAGCAATCCTCCTGTCTTAGCCACTCAAGTATCTAGGACTATGGTGTGTATCACCACACCTGGCTAATTTATAAATTTTTTTTTTTTTCTTTTGGTAGAGATAGGAGTATCCCTATGTTGCCCAGGCTGGTCTCGAACTCCTGGCCTCAGCATTCCAAAGTGCTGAGATTACAGGTTTGAACTACTACACCTAGCAATCAACTCTGATTTTGAAAGAAGTCCTTCTGTAAGTAATATGCTATCAAACAGCATCACATCCTGTAGAGAAATCCTCGTGAAGGCCGGGTGCAGTGGCTCATTCCTGTAATCCCAGCACTTTGGCACTTTGGGAGGCCAAGGCAGGTGGATCCCCTGAGGTCAGGAGTTTGAGACCAACCTGGACAACATGGTGAAATCCTGTTTCTACCAAAAATACAAAAAATTAGCCAGGTATGGTGGCAGGCACCTGTAATCCCAGCTACTCGGGAGGCTGAGGCAGAACTGCTTGAACCCGGGAGGTGGAGGCTGCAGTGAACCAAGATCATGCCATGCACTCCAGCCTGGGTGACAGAGTGAGACTCTGTCGCCAAAAAAAAAAAAAAAAAAAAGAGAAATCCTCAAGAAAGAAAGATCCAGGTTGGGTGCAGGGGCTCATGCCTGTAATCCCAGCACTTTGGGAGGCTGAGGCAGGAAGACTACTTGAGCCCAGGAGCTCAATGCAATGGAGTGAGACCCACCTCTAATTAAAAAAAAAAAAAAAAAAAAAAAGCGGGGGGGTGGAGTGGGGTAGGGGAAGAAAGATTCAACCCACGTGGCAAACTTCATCACTGTCTTATTAAACAAACTGCCACAACTCCAATCTTCAGTGACCACCATCCAGAGCAGTAGCACCCATCAATATCAAGGCAAGACCTTCCACCAACAAAAACATTATGACTTGCTGAAAGCTCAGATAATTGCTAGAATTTTTTAGCAATAAAGTATTTTTAAAATATTTGAAAAATGTGCCAAGTATAGTGGCATGCAGCTGTAATCCCAGCTACTCAGGAAGTTAAGGTGGGAAGAGCCCTTGACTCCAACCTGGGCAACACAGCAAGACCCTGTCTCAAATTTTATTTTATTTTATTTCGAGACAGAGTCTCACTCTGTCACCCAGGCTGGAGTACAGTGGCACAATCTTGGCTCACTGCAATCTCCGCCTCCCGGGTTCAAGCAATTCTTCTGCTTCAGCCTCCTGAGTAGTTGCGAATACAGTAGCCAGACACTACACCTGGCTAATTTTTTGTAATTTTAGTAGAGATGTGGTTTCACCATGTTGGCCAGGCTGGTCTCGAACTCCTGACCTCATGTGATCCACCTGACTCAGCCTCCCAAAGTGCTGGGATTACAGGTGTGAGCCATCACGCTCAGCCTTAAATTTTAAAAAAGAGAGAGAGAGAGAGAAAAAAAGAAAATGTCATACATAATATGGACAGTTGAGAAACCACAAGGTATAACCTGAAGTTTTTATAAGTTAGCCAAATCTCTTTAAAAAAAAAAAATCTCGCCAGGCACGGTGGCTCATGCCCGTAATCCCAGCACTTTGGGAGGCCATAGCGGGTGGATCACCTGAGGTCAGGGGTTCAAGACCAGCCTGGCCAACATGGTGAAACCCCATCTCTACTAAAAATACAAAATTAGCTGGACGTGGTGGTGTGTGCCTGTAATCCTAGCTAGTCGGGAGGCTGAGGCAGGAGAATCACTTGAAACCGGGAGGTGGAGGTTGCAGTGAGCCGAGATCACACTATTGCACTCCAGCCTGGGCAAAAAGAGTGTAACTCCACTAATTAATTAATTAATTAATCTCATTTATCTCTGTGTGTGGATGAATATGTATATGTGTAGTTATAAGTTTAATTTGGAGGTCATTTAAAATTCTTGAGTAAAGATCAGTATTACCTACAATTACTAATTTAGACTTTGTGCAGCATTTACAAGTAATAAAAATGTACTTGTAGCAGTTTGCAATTTGAACTATTCAGTAATTCAGGAAGTTTACTTCCCACCCATTTTATTCCAAATTACTGATGAAATACTGCTATCACACATTCTTGTGAAAGTGGTATGTTGCTAAACAACATATAATTTAAGGGAATACAAAAAAGAACCTACAATTTTTGTTTACAGTTGGGTTGAAACAATTTTGCCAAATAAGGTATACAGCCTAGTTGATAAAGTAGATTGGTTTAAGTTAGACAAATCTTAGGTTTTAAATTTTCACTTCCCCATTTACCAGCCAGGCATTAAATCTGAGTCAAGTTGTTCACCTCTCTTATGATGCTTCTGTTTTTTTTCTCATCTGAAAAACAGGAATCATAGAAATTATACTTCCAAGATAGCCAAGAGGATTAAATTAGCACAATTTCTGGCATAAAGCAAGCATTCAATAAACGATAGCTATTTATTCACACTAGAAAAAGTGTGAACAAAAATTAAATGGAGATCAAATTTTAAAATGTCTATTTTCACAGCATTTTAAAAACCTGTATTTTGATATATAGATTAGCTGATAAAAATGATCAGAAGATTTGAGATTAAAACGAAGTAGCTCTTAGCATATAAAGTGAGGTGGCTGCTTACCATGATGAAAGAGAAAGTAACGAGACTGTTAACCTTGGAAGTAATTTTAGTTGGATGGGAAAAGTTGATATTTGAAAGAATGTACTTATTTAAATATGCAGCCACATCTCAAAACTGGAAGCTAACTTTCAAAAGATACTAACCAGGTTTTAATTATGCTAAAACTGAACTGAGATCACTCACTTGCAGCTTATATTCTAATTAAAACCCATCAAGGACAGAAAAGGTTAAGGAGAGGGGCATGTAAGTTTAAGATGCCTGTAAGAGGAATATCCAGGTGGAAATTTATACATAAACTTGTCTGTATTGGCTTTTATCAACTATGCTCCAGATATAACACTAGGGGCTTTAGATATGCTATCTCACATGAGTTTACATTATAATACCCTGATTTTACAGATGAGGAAACTGAGGCCAGAAAATTATTTGGTTCAAGACCACTTATGTTTATACCAAGCTTCAGACCTACAATCTTCTTCAAAAAGTACAGGTAGCCACATAGGAGTAGAAGAGTCCTATCTGCCTTTTAAGAAGGTGTCTTGGTGGCAGCAGTGAGGATAAAGAAAATGCATCTGAGAAATACTTAGAATGGAAAACCACCTAGGCATGATTTTGTACTAAGGGTGGGTGGAACAGTAGCTAAAAGAGTCAGATGGTTATATCTCTAACTTTGTTTTCACCAAACAAGACGAAAGAAGAGCTGGTTTCAATAGGGGTTGATGATGGGGAAAGAAATGTTTCAATTTTGGATATACTGAGTTTAAAATACCTGAGAAGAATATCCACATGTAAATTTATACATGAAGTTGCCCATTCTGGCCTGCAGTTCAGGGAAGAAGTCACGATAAATTTCATTCTGCTGAATTTATCAGAGCTGAAGACATGTAAAGAATGTACGGGGAAGAAGGGCAGAAAGGCAAGTTGTTAGAAGCTTGGAGCAGATAGAGCAAAAGGCCTTGGTGAAAACATTTTGTGTCTAATTTCTCTCTTGACCCTGTCCAGTATTGCACATAACATACAACAGAAATATATGAATGAATAAATTTGTTATAAAATTTCTATCTGGTTTTGCTATATAAAATGCCTACATCTATTCATTATAAATAAAGGAAAAAGTTGCAATTTGAATTTACAGTCTTGAATTTCATATTAAAAGCACCAGTATGAAATGATAATGTACTTAATCTCTAGCAATGAATATTGCTAGCACCCAGAATGGCTTCTAAATTCCATTTCTCATCTCAAAAAAACTATAAACTCATGGGTCCTTAGAGAAATGGCTGATTCCATGTCTCAGGCAGTAAATGCCTCCTGGAATATCTGACCAGATAACAAGGAAGCTACCAAAGATTACTCGGGGTATGTCAAAGCTCAAGTCAACTTGAGGAGGTTCCCAACAGACAAACCTAGGAGAACCCCCTCCAACTTCCTGCCAGCCCTAAGCAACCACTAATCTATTTTTTGTCTATAAACTTCCCCATCCAAGACTTTCATATGAATGGAATCATATAATAATGTGGACTTTTGGGGCTCACTTCACTTAGTATAATGTTCTACCATGTATCATGCCTCATTTACATTTATTGCTGAAAAAATATTCCACTCCATATTCCGCATTTTTATTATCTACAGGTTAATGGACACGATTTGTTTCCAGTTTTTGGCTATTATGAATAATGCTGCTATAAACAATCGTGTGTAAGTTTTTGTGTAGATGTATGTTTTCAGTTTGTTGGGTATATGTGTAAGACAGGAATTGCTGGGTCATATGGTAACTCTATATTTAATCATTTGAGAAATTGTCAGACTGTCTTCCAAAGCAGCCACACCTTTATATTCCCATCAAGAGTGTATGAGGAGGCTGGATGCGGTGGTCCACGTCTGTAATCTAGCACTTTGGGAGGTCGAGGCGGGTGGATTACTTGAGGTCAGGAGTCAACACCAGCCTGGCCAATACGGTGAAGCCCCAACTCTACTAAAAATACAAAAAAATTAGCTGGGTGTAGGGGTGGGCGCCTGTAATCCCAGCTGCTTGGGAGGCTGAGGCAGGAGAATAGCTTGAATCTGGGAGGAGGAGGTTGCGGTGAGCCAAGATCACGCCACTGTACTCCAGCCTGGGTGTCAATGAGACTCTGTCTCCAAAAAAAAAAAAAAGAGTGTATGAGGATTCTGATTTCTTCACATCCTCACCAACATTTATGATCCAACTTTGTTTCTAGCCGTCCTAGTGGATGTGAAGTGGTACCTCACTGTAGTTTTAATTTACATTTCCCTGATAAGTAACAATGTTGAGCATCTTCATGTGCTTACTGGACATTAGTGTATCTTCCTTGGGGTCCATTTGGAGCTCTGCCCATTGGGTTGTCTTTTTGTTACTGAGTTGTCAGAGTTCTTTATATATTCTAGTTGTGAGTTGCTTACCAGAGAAATGGTTTGCAAATATTTTCTCTCATTCTGTGGGTTGTCTTTTATGACGGTGTCCTTTGAAGCACAGAAGGTTTTAATTTTTATGAAGTTCAGTGTTTTTCTTTTGCTGTTCATGCTTTTGGTATCGTATCTACAAATTCCTTGCCAAATACAAAGTCATGAAGATTTACTAATATGTTTTTTTTTTTCAAGGAGTTTTAAAGTTTCAGGCCTTTAACCCATTTTGAGTTATTTTTTGTATATGGTCCCACCTCGTTCTTTTGCATGTAGCTATTCAGTTGTCCCAGTACCATCTGTTAAAAAGCGTATTCTTTTACCACTGAAAGATCCTGGCATCCTTGTTGGAAATCAGTTGAACACAAATGGGTTTATATCTGGACTCTCTATTCCACTGATTTATATGTCCTTGTGCCAGTACCACAATGCTTTAATTACTGTTGTTTTGCAGTAAGTTTTGAAGTCAAGAAGCTGAGTCCTCTTATTTTGTCCTTTTTCAGTACTATTTTGGCTATTCTGGGTCCCCTGCAACTCCATATTAATTTCAGAATTAGACTGTCAATCTTTACAAAGTCAGCTAGGATTCTGATAGGAACTGCATTGAATTTATAGATTAGTTTGGAGAATACTGCTATCTTTACAATGTTGAATCTTCTGATCCATGAACGTGGGGTGTTTTTCTATTTATTTAGATTGTCTTTAATTTCTTTCAGCCATGTTGTAAGTTTTCAGAGTATGAGTTTTTCTTTGTTAAATTTGTTCTTTTGATGTCACCATGAATAAAATTATGTTCTTCATTTTTTTTTTTTTTGAGACAAGAGTCTCACTCTGCTGCCCCAGGCTGGAGTGCAATGGTATGATCACAGCTCACTGAAGCCTTGATCTGCTGGGCTCAACTGATCCCCCTACCTCAGTCTCCTGAGTAGCTGGGACTACGGGCATGGGCCACCAACACGCCTGGCTAATTTTTGTATTTTCTTTAGAGATGGGGTTTTGACACATTGCCCAGGCCGGTCTCAAACTCCTGGGCTAAAGCAATCCACCCACCTTGGCCTCCCAAACCGCTAGAATTACAGGCATGAGCCACTACCTCCAGGCTGTTTTCTTAATTTAATGCTTCACTGCAAGTGTATAATAAGACAACTCATGTTTGTATACTGGTTTTATATTCTGCAACCTTGCTCAACTTGTTTATTAGTCCTATACTTTTTAAATGAATTCCTTACGATTTTCTATAAACAGGTTGAGTATCCCTTATCCAAAATGCTTGGGGGCCAGGCATGGTGGCTCACATCTGTAATCCCAGCACTTTGGGAGGCTGAGGCAGGTGGATCACTTGAGGCCAGGAGTTCGAGACCAGCCTGGCCAACATGGAGAGACCCCACCCCCCCAACCCCAGCCCATCTATAAAAAATACAAAAAAATTAGTTTGACGTGGTGGCACATGCCTGTAATCCCCGCTAGTAGGGGGGCTGAGGCAGGAAAATAATTTGAACCCAGGAGGCAGAGGTTTCAGTGAGCCAAGAGCACACCACTGCACTCCAATCTGAGTGACAGAGCAAGATTGTCTCAAACAAAAAAAAAAAAGTTTGGGACCGAAAGTATTTTCAATTTTAGAATATTTGCATTACATGTTATTAGTTGAACATTCCTAATCCAAAAACCCGAAATCCAAAATGCTCTAATGAGGATTTTCTTTGAGCGTCATGTTGGTGCTCAAAACACTGCACTTTGGAGCATTTCAAATTTTACATTTTTGGATTTGGGATGCTTAATGTGTATAAGATCAGGTCATCTGAAAACAGTCTTACCTCTTCCTTTCCAAACTAGATGCCTTTTATTTATCTTGTCTAATTTCCTTACCTAGAGTCTCCAGTGCAATGTTAAACAGAAATAGCAAGAGCAGATATCCTTGTCTTGTTCCTAGTCTTAGAAGGGGAAATTCCCAGTCTGTTATCATTGATTATAATGTTAGCTACGAGGTTTTCATAGATGCCCCTTTTCAGGTTAAGGAAACTCTTCTCTATTCCTAGTTTGCTACAGTGTTACTATCACTAAAGGGAATTCAATGAGTCAAATGCTTTTTCTGCATCTATTGATATAATCATGTAATTTAAAAATTATTCTATTAATATATTCCATTAATTAATTTTAAATGTTGAACTAGCCTTGGAAACCTGGAAAAAATCCCAGTTGGTCATGTATGATACATAGTTTGTTTTTTTAAAAAATATGTTGTGGGATTCAGTTTGCTAGTACTTTGTTGAGGATTTTCACATCCATTATTCATAAGAGATATTGGTCTGGAGTTTTCTTGTGATGTCTTTGTCTGGCTTTATTATCAGGGTAAATACCAGCCACATAAAATGATATGGGACCAGCAGTTCCCTCCTCTCCTGTTTTTTGGAAGAGTTTGTAAAGAATCGGTATTAGTTCTTTAAATGTTTGGTAGAATTCACTGTAAAGCTATCTGAGCCTGGGCTTTTCTTTGAGGGTAGTTTTTAAATTACTAATCTCATTACTTGATATAGATCTATTCAGACTGTCTACTGCTTCTGACATTTGACATATGACAATTATATTGCTATAAAATTTTTCATAGTATTCTTTTATAATCTTATTTCCTTCCTTATGCCTCCTTAAGTAGGTTTGCTCTTTTTCCAGTGTCTTAAGGTGGAGGGGCGAGGTCATTCATTTGAGATCTTTCTTCTTCCTTAATATAAGCATCTATAGCTATAAATTTCCCTCTAAGCACTGCTATAACTACATCTCGTGAGTTTTTGTAATGTCGTATCTTCATTTTTATTCACTATAGAACATTTTCTTTTTTAAAATACATTTTAAAAAATAGTGACAGGGATTCACTATGTTGCCCAGGCTGGTCTCAAACTCCTGGGCTCAAGCGATTCTCCTGCCTTGGCCTCCCAAAGTGCTGAGATTAAAGGAGTGGGCTACCATGCCTAACCCACTCTAGAATATTTTCTGATTTCATTTGGATTTCTTTTTTGATCTGTTGGTTATTTAGGAATGCATTGTTTAATTACCACATATTTGTGAGCTTCTCAAATTTTTTCCTGCTTTTGATTTCTAATTTCATTCCATAAGGTCTCAGAACATAATCTCCATTTTTTTTTGAGACGGAGTCTCACTCTGTTGCCAGACTGGTATGCAGTGGCATGATCTCAGCTCACTGCAACTTCCGCCTCCCAGGTTCAAGCAGTTCTCCTGCCTCAGCCTCCCAAGTAGCTGGGAGTACAGGCGCGTGCCAGCATGCCCAGATAATTTTTGTATTTTTAGTAAAGACAGGGTTTCACCATGATGGCCAGGATGGTTTCGATCTCTTGGCCTTGTGATCGGCCCACCTTGGCCTCCCAAAGTGCTGGGATTACAGGCATGGGCCATCGCGCCAGGTCATTTGCGTTAAAATCTATTGGCCAGGCGCAGTGGCTCACGCCTGTAATCCCAGCACTTTCGGAGGCCAAAGCGGGTGGATCACCTGAGGTCAGGAGTTTGAGGCTAGTCTGGCCAACATGGTGAAACCCCATCTCTACTAAAAATACACAAATTAACCAGGCATGGTGGCAGGTGCCTATAATCCCAGTGACTGGGGAAGCTGAGGCAGGAGACTCGCTTGAACTCGGGAGGCAGAGGTTGCAGTGAGCTGAGATCACGCCTTGGCACTCCAGCCTAAGCAACAAGAGTGAACGTGAAACTCTGTCTCAAAAAAAAAAAAAAAAAAAAAAGAAAAGAAAAAAGAAAAAAGAAATCAGAGGTTTGTTTTATGGCCTAGCATATGGTCTATAATGGAGAATGTTCCATGTGCACTTGAGAAGAACATATACTCTATTGTTGCTGGGTGAAGTGTTCCATAGATGTCAGTTAGGTCTAGTTGGTTTATAGTGTCTATTTACTCGTTGACCTTTTAATTGTTCTATACGTTTCTTTTTTTTTTTTTTTTTTTTTTTTTTTGAGACAGAGTCTTGCTGTGTTGCCCAGGCTGGAGTGCAGTGGCATGATCCTGACTCACTGCAACCTCCACCTCCTGGGTTCAAGTGATTCTCTTGCTTCAGCCTCTCGAGTAGCTGGGATTATAGGAGTGCACCACCATGCCTGGCTAATTTTTGTATTTTTAGTAGAGATAGGGTTTTACCATGATGGCCAGGCTGGTCTCAAACTCCTAAATGATCTGTCCGCCTCGGCCTCCCAGAGTGCTGGGATTACAGGTGTTAGCCACTGTGCCCGGCCTGTTCAATACATTATTAAAAGCGGTATACTGAAGTCTCCAACTACTAATGTTGAATTGTCTGTTTCTTCATTTCTGTTTTTGCTTCATGTATTTTGGTATTCTGTTATTACATATATGCAACATAACTGTTACAGCTTCCTGATGAAATGACCCTTTTATCCTTATAAAACATCTCTAGTAACACTTTTTGTTATAAAGTCTATTTGCTGGATACGAGTAAAACCACTCTCGCTTTCTGGTGGTTGCTGATTACATGATATATTTATTTCCATCCTTTTACTTTCAATCTATTTTTCTTTGAATGACAATTATGTCTCCTTTAGCTAGCATACAGCTGGATAATGCTGTTTATAAACTTAGTCTGACAATCTCTGTCTTTTGATTTCAATCTGTTCACATTTAATGTTATTTGTATAGTTAGATTCAAACCTGCGATTCTATGTCCCATGTCTGTTTTGTTCCTCTATTATTCCTTTAGTGCTTACTTTTGTTATATTTTCTAATGTAGCATTTGCAGGTTTAAAATGATTTTTAATTATATTTTTTGAGTTATGTTTTTAGTAGTTGCTCAAGGTTTTAGAATATATACGAGAACCAGCTTCAGATCTATACTAGCTTAATTCTTGTGACAGACAAAAACATGACTACTATATATGTCAATTCCCTCCCCCATTTCTAGTAGTATTGTTACAGATATCATATCTGCTCATGATTACAAACACAATATGTGGTGATGATTACTACTTTCCCATCTGTAGTCATTTCCTTAGCCCAACACAGCTTTGCTCCTACCCACTTATTTTTGTGCTGTTACTGGCAGATATATTACAGATTTATTACATTTCTTTGTTATGGGATCAGCATTACATATATGTAAAATATAAATATAAAATAGCTTGCTTTTTAATAAACTTATAACAAGAAAGGAGAAAAAATGTTAATTTCTTTTTTTTAAAGTAATTATATAATTACCTTTTCTGATGCTCTATTTTTTTGTGTGCATTCAAATTACCATCTAGGGTCATTTGCTTTCAGCCTGAAAAAATTCCTTCGATGTTCCTTGTAAAGTGGGTCAGCTAGCAACAAATTTTCGTTTTTATCTAGGACAGTCTTTATTTTGCTTTCATTTAAAAAAGATAGCATTGTTGGATATAAGATTTTTGGTTGACAGTTTTCTTCCCTCATCCTTTGCACATTTTGAATATGTTCTCCCAACGCCTTCTGGCCTCCACTGCTATAAGAAGTCAGCCATTAATCCTACAGTGGTTCCATTTTGAGTGAGTTATTTTCTTACTATTTTAAAGATTTTCCCTTTTTAAACTTTTAGCGTTTTTACGGTATGTTTAAATTGCTACATTTTTCTTACTTAGAAAAAGATTTTCAGTAAAGATGCTCCAATGTATGGAATTATATCCAATAAGCCCATTGTTAGTTAAAAATATCAAAGTCGAAAATGCATTTAATATAACTACCTTCTTAAAGATCACAGCTTAGTCTAGCTTAAAGTGCTCAAAACACTGACATTAGCTTACACAGTTGGGCAAAATAACCTAACACAAAGTATTTTTAAATAAAGTGTTCAGTACCTCATATGATTTATTGAATACCACATTGAAAGTGAAAAACAGAGTGGTTGTAAGGGTACTTGAAGCATGGTTTCTACTGAATGCGTTATCACTTTCGCTTCTGCGCTATCATACACTAAAAACTTGTAAGTCAAACCATCATTCGTTTGTATGGGAAGTTTTCTGCCACTATTTGAGTGTTTTTTCTATTGCTATATCATTTTCTATTGTTATCTTCTTTCTCTTCCTCCTCTCCTTCCAGAACTCCCATTACTCCTAAGTGTTTAATGGTATGTGGGATGGTGTCTTATGTTTTGCTGAAGCTCTGCTCATTATTATCTTATCTCTGTTCCTCAGTTTGCATAATTTCTATTGATCTATGTTCGAATTCACTAAACCCATCTTCTGCCAGTGAAGAAGAGCACTGCTAGTGAATTTTCGGTTAATTATTTTTTTCAATTCCAGAATTTCTAATTGTTTTTTCGATAATTTTTATATTCTTATTGGTAGCCTCTATTTTATGCAAAATTGTCACTATACCCACTTTCACCTCTTTATGCTTTTTCTCTAGTTCTGTGAACACACTTATGATGGCTGTTTTGAAGTCTTTTCTGTTAAATCTGACATGTGGTCTCTCTCACACAGGCAGTTTATAAGGTCTGCTTTTTTTCTGGTGCATGAGTCATAATTTCTTTTTTCGCTGCATGCCTCATAATTTTTTGCTAGACACTGACATTTTTGATAATATAGTATAGCAAATCCAGTTACTGTTCCTTTCTTCTACCTCCCTCTTTCTTGGTGCTTCTTAGTGTTTCTTGCTTAATTTTTAGTGACTAGCCGAATTATTTTAGCAAAGTCTATTTCCCCACTTCCCAACCTCCACAATGCTAAGCCTTGGATGTTGATCCACAGAGAGGTACATTTTTGGGTACGCCCACAGTCACTCTGGACTTACAATGATATTCTAGCTCTGTCTTATCACACCAACGTGTTAAACTCCACTAACTGCTCTACTGTTATTAAAAAAAAAAAAAAGCCCTGGGTTTATATTCTACAAATTAATTGAAATCAAAATGTGGCTCAGGTTGGGTGCAGTGGCTCACACCTGTAATACCAGCACTTTGGAAAGCTGAGGCAGGTGGATCACTTGAGGCCAGGAGTTCGAGACCAGCCTGGCCAACATGGCAAAACCCTGTCTCTATTAAAAATACCAAAATTAGCTGGGCTTGGTGGCATGCACCTGTGGTCCCAGCTAACCGGGATGCTGAGGCAGGAGAATCGGTCGAGTCCAGGAGGTGGAGGTTGCAGTGAGCTGAGATCATGCCACTGCACTTCAGCCTGGGCAACAGAGCGAGACTCTGTCTCAAAACCAACCAACCAACCAACCAACCAACCAACCAACCAACCAACCAACCAACCAATCAACTGTAGCTCATTTGAAGGAACAGTTTGAGGTCTATCTGATATTTCTTCTTGCTACAGTAGAGCTTCACTTAGCTGTCTTATTCTGGTCTTTTCTATAGTCCCCTCCCACAACTACCACCATTTTTGAGAGTGCCCTTAGCTTTGAAATTCTACACATTATCTTCCCAATTAAGTAAGCTGCATTCAGAAGAGATTAAGAACTATTGGTCTACTTCTCCCCACCACAAAAAATCTCTGAGCCAAGTCTCTAAAGCTGGGGATGGAAATAATTGCAAGGTTCTCTCAGAATGAAATCCCTGCTCTAGGAGCTGAGTACTTGGTAGAAAGGGGGACGGCAACCTGAAGACTTCTAGGCTTGACTCAATCATTGCTTCACAAGCCAGCGCAACGGCAATTTTTGCCCCAGTATTCTCAGGGTGTCAAGCCCAAAGTACAGCCTTCATTTCATTAGCAGGGGATGGGTGTAAGAAGGGAGCCTCTACCTCTAAAGTGCATTTGCAATTATAATAAACGCAAATGATTTAATTACAACAATGAAAACACAGAGACAGCACAAGGAGAAAAAAGAGAAAAACCATGATCTCAATGTAGTATGTTTATAAGTAACTAACTTCAAACATATATTAGGTACGTTAAAGGGGAAAGGTTGGAAAAGAATACATACCATTTAAACACTAATCAAAAGAAAGCTGAACTGGATTAACTCATCAAGTGAAACAATTCTGTGTATATACCTTAAAAGAGAGCATCAAAATACATGAAGTGAAAACGACAGAAATGAAAGAAAAAATATAAGGCCCTAATCTTAGAGACTTTAACACTCCTGTCTCAGCCATCACAAAACTAGTAGGCAGAAAATTAGCAAAGACATAACACCATCAACCAACCGGATCTAACTGACATTTATAGAACATTCTATGCAGTAACAGAAGAATAGTCAGTCTTTCTAATGTATGTTCTCTGACCCTAATGGAATTACAACACAAAAATTAGTAACAGAAAGGTAATTAAAAAATCACCAAACTTCTTTACGTTGACCTTGTTCCTGTCATTGATTAGTTCTAGCACGCTTTTTGTATTTTTAAAAAATTACTTGGGTGTAAATAATCAGGTCTCTCAATAGGAAGTTTTGTTTTTTCCTTTCATATCTCTATGTCTATTATTTTTCTTGCTTTTTTGCACCAGTGAGGACTTTTAATATAATGTTTAATAGGATTGGTGGGAATAGAACTTGAGGGAAGGGACAATCTTGCCTTTTTAGCATCCAGTCTTATTATCTCTAGGTTTTTTGTAATTGCCCTTTGCCAGGTTGGGGAAGTTCTCTCATTAACACAACACACTTCTAACAATCCATAAATCAAAAGGCAAGACTCAAGGGAAGCTATAAAACATTAAAATGAACAAAAATGAAACACATCTACATTTATGGAATGCAGCTAAAGTAGTGCTTATAGGGAAATTCATTCCCTTAAATGATTATAATTAGAAAATGAGTGAGGTCTCAAATTAATCATCTAAAGTGTCTGCCTTAAGAAGCCAGAAAACAGGCCGGGCGCGGTGGCTCACACCTGTAATCCCAGCACTTTGGGAGGCTGAGGTGGGAGGATTGCTTGAGCCCAAGAGTTCAAGACCAGCCTAGGCAACACAGTCAGACCCTGTCTCCACAAAAAATACAAAAATTAGTTAGGTGTGGTAACATGAGCCTGTGGCCCCAGGTACTTAGGAAGCTAAGGTGGGAGGATGGCTTGAGCCCAGGAGTTTGAAACAGCAGTGAGCTGTGATTGTGCTACTGCACTCCAGCCTGGGCAACAGAGACCCTGTCTCAAAATAAATAAATAAATAAATAAATATTTTAAAAAGTAGTTTTATTGTTGTTGTTGTTGTTGTTTTTTGGGGGGGGATGGAGTCTCGTCTCACTCTGTCACCCTGGCTAGAGTGCAGTGGTGTGATATCGGCTCACTACAAGCTCCACCTCCCGGGTTCACGTCATTCTCCTGCCTCAGCCACCCGAGTAGCTGGGACTACAGGCTCCCGCCACCACACCCAGCTAATTTTTTGTATTTTTAGTAGAGACGGGGTTTCGCCGTGTTAGCCAGGATGGTCTCGATCTCCTGACCTCGTGATCCGCCCGCCTCGGCCTCCCAAAGTGCTGGGATTATAGGCGTGAGCTACCGCGCCCGGCCTATTGTTTTGATGATGTGCCCATATCATTTTATTTTGTAAAAGTTCTCCAATACCCTATTTGCATGAGCCCAGGAATTCAAGGTTACAGTGGGCTATGATCATGCCACCACACTCCAGCCTGGGTGATGGAGTGAGACCCAATTTCTTAAAATGAAACATAACACTCTATTATAAACTAAAGCCTACATCATCTAAGTTACTTAATAAGCAGCAGTTAAGGTTATTTTTGTGGCAGAATATACACAAAATTTACTGTTTTAACTATTTTTAAACATACAGTTTGTATGTTCACATTACATACATTCACACTGTGGTTCAACCATCCATCACTATCTGTCTCTGGAGCTTTGTCATCATCCCACAGTGAAACACAGTACTCATTAAACAATAGCTCCCCATTCTTCCCACCCCCACGTTCCTGTAGTCACTGTTCTACTTTCTGTCTCTATGAATTTGACTACTGAAGGTACCTCATATAAGTGGAAGCATTCAATATTTGTTTCTGGCTTATTTCACATAGCGAAGTGTTCTCAAGGTTCTTCCACGATGTACTACTGTGTCAGGACTTCTTCCTTTCTAAAGCTGAATATACACCACATTTTGTTCATCCATTCATCTCATGCTGGACACTTGAGTCTTTTCTACAGATTTTAAATCCCTGACTTAACCAATAAAAGGTTTGAATCACAAACTTAATTTCCAGGTAAAGAGCAATGTTGAAGGCCACCTAGCCCTACAGCCTTCTACTAATTAAATCACTTGACTGAAGTTACCCCAATCATAGAATTCTGTATTTTGCAGTATTTTGAGTAAGAGTGGCTACCACCTTAAACGGTTCACATTTCTCTTTTCCACGTTGGCAATTATCACCTGTATTTTAATTTATTTAGCCACGACACACGACAGCAGATGTCATGTGTGTGACACACCTCCCTGGGCAAGGAGATTTTTGTTTGTTTAAATTAGAGATGGGGTCTCACTATGCTACCCACATTGGTCTCCAATTCCTGAGCTCAAGCAATCCTCCCATATCAGTCTCCTAAGTAGCTGGGACTACAGGTCCCCACCACTGTGACTAGCTCCAATTTTTTTTTAATTGTGGTTAAAAAAATATAAAATAAAATTTGCCATTCTAACCTTTTTTTTTTTTTTTTTTTTGAGATGGAGTCTCGCTCTGTCACCCAGACTGCTGGAGTGTAGTGGCGCAACCTTGGCTCACTACAACCTCCATCTCCCAGGTTCAATCAATTATCCTGCCTTAGCCTCCCAAGTGGATGGGATAACAGGTGTACGGGACTCACCTGGCTAATTTTTTTGTATTTTTAGTAGAGAGGCAGTTTTGCCATGTTGGCTAGGCTGGTCTCAAACTTCTGACTTCAAATGATCCACCCGCCTCGGCCTCCCAAAGTGCTGGGATTACAGGCATAAGCCACCGTGCCCGGCCCATTCTAACCATTTTAAAGTGTACAGTTCAGTGACATTAAGTACAATCACACTGTTGTGCAACCATTTCCTATTTCCAAAATTTTTCATCAGCAAGGCCAGATTTTTACAAAACTCAAAAGAACTGCAGGGAACAAAAGCAAAGCGCACCAGACTTGATTTTGGCATGATCACTGCAAAATAATCTTATGTAAGAATTACTCAATTTAAATTTATATCAAAAGATTTTCATTTTTAATAAACACAATTATATGTTCAATCTCATTTTTAAAAATTAAGCTTTATTCGACAATGAGAAGGAATCTTGATTTTTTTTCTTGATATTAAAAAGGCAAAGCAGGCCAGGCGCAGTGGCTCATGCCTGTAATCCCAGCACTTTGGGAGGCCGAGGTGGGTGGATCACCTGAGGTCAGGAATTTGAGATCCACCTGACCAAAATGGTGAAATCCCATCTCTACTAAAAATACAAAAAAAAATTAGCTGGGCATGATGGCAGGTGCCTGCAGTCCCAGCTACTCAGGAGGCTGAGGCAGGAGAATCTCCTGAATCCGGGAGGTGGAGGCTGCAGTGAGCCAAGTTTGTGCCTTTGCACTCTACCCTGGGTGACACAGTAAGACTCCATCTCAAAAAAAAAAAAAAAAAAAAAAAAGGCAAGCAGCTGGGCACGGTGGCTCATGCCTGTAATCCCAGCACATCTGGGAGGCTGAGGTGGGCAGATCACCTGAGGTCGGAAGTTCAAGACCAGCCTGGCCAACACGGCAAAACCCCGTCTCTACTAAAAATACAAAAAAGGCAAGCAAACAGGTAGGTAAATTTTTTCACATTTAATATTAGAATTCATGCAATTTATAGAATTATACTGTATATGATGTTAATTGCAAATTTTTTCATTGTATCATTCTTGCTTATAGGCAATACGGACAAACAACTCACACTTTGCAGTCATCCTCCTCTTATTAAAAGTTTATTCATTGGTAAAATAAAATTCAAGTAACTAATAATCACAAACACTTTGGTAATGTATAATTACCACAACTATTCATAGTACTTTACAAACGTAGGTGGCAATTAACCTACAGAAGTCCAATTCCTAAAGCTCTTATTTTATTTCACAACTGATCAAGTGATAGTAATTACAAAATGTCTGCTAAGATCTCTTTTAAGGATCCTGAATGAAGCTGGTCAAGAACAGGGCTTCAGCCCGAGTGCAGTGGCTTATGCTTGTAATGCCAGCACTTTGGGAGGCTACGGCGGGCAGACGGCTTGAGCTCAGGAATTTAAGACCAGCCTGGGCAATATGGTGAAAATCCATCTCTACAAAGAAATACAAAAATTTGCTAGGTGTGGTAGTGTGTGCCTGTAGTCCCAGCTACTTGGGGGGCTGAGGCAGGTGGACTGCTTGAGCCTGGGAGGTCGAGGCTGCAGTGAGCCCAGATTGAGCCACTGCATTCCAGCCTAGGTCAAAGAGTGAGACCCTATCTCAAAAAAATAATAATAATAAAAATAAAATAATAAGAATAAGGCTTCAGATAGCAGCTCTATAAATTACCAGTTTTTAGGAGATACAGAGAGCTATAGAAAATGTTTGCTTTGATATAGTCAATATTATATTAAGTGTCTCTATAGGAACCACATGCCAGACTATGGAGTGTGACTCTGGGACTGATATTATCTTATACTATAACTATTACTACTAATAGCTTAACTGTTATGTTAGAGACTAAAAAAGATAAAGGATGAATGAACAGATTGAAAAAGAGGCAATATTTTAAAACCCTCAAATGGAATGAAAACATTTGAATTTTAGAGCTTAAAGGGCAAATAGATTATTTTATGGCTCAGGAAACGTAGTTTACCTCAACGAACATTTACTGGTGGCATATACTTGTGCTAAAGCCTAGAAAAGTAAACCAAGTCAGTTACTTAATGTCAGTTATTAAAGTCAGAGCTAGGGATGTCAGTTACTTATGTCAGAGCTAGGGATGGAGCACAGATGACTTGGTTCTTAAGAGTCCACTACTTTGTACAAAAAGCACTGTTGGCCAGGCGTGGTAGCTCACCCCTGTAATTCCAGCACTTTGGGAGGCTGAGGCGGGTGGATCACGAGGTCAGGAGTTCAAGACCAGCCTGACCAACATGGAGAAACCCCGTCTCTACTAAAAATACAAAAATTAGCCGATGTGGTGGCACATGCCTGTAATCCCAGCTACTCTGGAGACTGAGGCAGAAGAATCGCTTGAACCCAGGAGGTGGAGGTTGCAGTGAGCCGAGATCACGCCACTACACTCCACAGCCTGGGAAACAGAGCGAGACTACGTCTCCAAAAAAAAAAAAAAAAAAGAGTCCACTGCTTTGTACAAAAATCACTGTTAAAAACAGGACCCGGGGGCCAATCTCTCTAAATTGTAAGTATATTTTGACTTCTTTTCTTTGTGAAAATCGTCACATCCATATACACAAAACGATCTGACCATAATGCAGTCACTGATTGTGGCTCCTTCTATCTTGCGGCATCTGGGATTCTGGCTGAAAGGTTTTACCAGTGCTGGTGGGAACCAGTGAGTTCTTCCTTTCCGAAATATGGAGCAAAGCCATGTCCTTTGAGTTTGAACTGGTGGAGCCAAGAGTTCCTCACTAGTCTCTTTACTAAGGAGTTTTTGGTTTTCATAAAAATCTTTGCTTTTTAATTTCTTCTCTGTATTTTTCATTCTTTAGTATTTCCTCCATAGTAGGTGGAGTTATTCTTGTCTCTTTTTTTTTTTTTTTTTTTTGAGATAGAGTTTCGTTCTCGTTGGCCAGGCTGGAATGCCGTGGCACAATCTCAGCTCACTGCAACCTCCGCTTCCCGGGTTCAAGTGATTCTCCTGCCTCAGCCTCCTGAGTAGCTGGGATTACAGGCATGCACCACCATGACTGGCTAATTTTTGTATTTTTAGTAGAGATGAGGTTTCACCATGTTGGCCAGGCTGGTCTCGAACTCCTGACCTCAGGTGATCTGCCTGCCTCGGCCTCTCAAAGTGCTGGGATTACAGGCGTGAGCCACCACACCCAGCCTCTTTTTTGTTCTTCTGATCTAAGCTTCCCATTCTGTTGGAATATCCCCTACTTCACAGTCTAATTTTTTATTCGCTGCTTCTACAATTCTTTTATCTTGAATAGTTTGTCTTCACCTCTCCAGTTCTTGTACTCTGGAATAGAGTAGTATTTGTTCCCAAACCAGTTCATGCCCACATGCTCCTACACTTCTTTTGACAGTGATCTCCACAAGGCACAGAACAAATCCTGAGACCAACCCGTGCTGTCCACTCTGCTCTCAGAACTGCTAGCAGCCAGTATGCAGTAGGGGTAATGCTCCAGCCACTGATCCAGCCCACCTACAAGTATTCTTTCTAGTGATTTGATAATAGTGTAAGAAAACTTGTTTCTATAAAGGAACAACTGTTCTTGTTGGAATAAAAATCTTACTACTTCTAAAACTCATATTCGATCTGTTCAAACCAGTAAATCAACTATCCGAAAAGTGACAAACTACACAACTAAAAAGATTGATGTGGAAAAATGTTAGGACTCATTACAGTCAATTCCTTTCTAAATTATCAGACTGAGATGAAATCAGGCAAATTCTGTAACAAAGTGATCTTTAAAAAAATGAAAAAATCACCAATGGGCCAGAATATTAAAAGCTGAGTCCTTAGCTGTAGTTATTTGCTGCCTAACAACCTAAAGAGAAAAAAGTGACTGTGAAAATGACAGATATTAGCCTATTCTGATTATCTGAATATCCCAGAAAAATACACACTTTTCGACCTGTAAATGTATTTTTAAAATTACAATAAACTTAAAAAAATCTATTAATTTGAATAGTCTCTGAAACTTACTACCTGAAATTTTCCCAATAAAGTATACCTCACACTATAACTACTCAATTCCTATTAAGGTTTCTAATTCTAGATCTGCCATAGACACTCGTGGTATCCCTGTCCCTCTGAACTACAGAAGATTGCTCCAAGGACAAATACATTTGAATCTTTTGACACATTACTAAGCATTAATTAAAAGAATTATAGTCTTTTCATATTACCCAAAACTCAGTAACAGATTTCTTCACCTCATGCATAATTAGGCTTTGAGTATTTCACATTCAATTCAATTATCAATGAATATATTAACGTTGCCTGGAGACAGCATGTACACTAGGTAGAACAACAGCTTTTTAGTTCAGACAGACCTGCATGTTAATCATGGTTATATGACTGTAGTGGCTGGATGACCTTCAACAAGTGAGCTTTCTGAGGACTGTCATACAGATTCAATGAGATGAGTCCATGTAAAGAGCCCAGTGCCCAGCACAGACTGTTTATATAAGAATATCGTGCAGCAGTGATTAACAGATAAGCTATCATTATTGACAGATCTCTGACTCTATCACCTTTGACTAAAATCTCAGCAATATCCCTCTGAATGTCAATTCTGGACTTCTACTGACCAGCTAGAGTGCTAGACAATTCCATCTGAATGTGTTCGCCATCTTGCAAATTCAGTGTCTGAAAACAAACTCAAATTATTTCCCAACTAACATACCACTACAGAATTTCTTAATCTGTTAATCATGGATACCTTCAATTGCTCAGTCACCCATAGCTTAAAATCTAGTACTCATTTTTGATTCTCCACGCCCCATCCCTCACCTCCCATCAAAACTGGGTATCATCCATCAGGCACTCTCCCTTCACAGCCAAGTTTATAAAAATTACAGATACTCCCCACTTATAAATGTTTATCATAAATCAAAGTCATTTCTCAGAGCAAGAGTGTTAACTATGCCTATTACCAAGAGATGATAATAATGGACTTGTGTGGTCATGTAAGTCTTAGCTCTCTAGTCTTCATTAGTTTTTTCTCTGTGCTTAGTTTTGAGGTACATTACTAAATCCAGCATGTTTGATAAGCACAAAAACAGTAAGAATGGTGAAAGTACTAACAAACAGAGGTAAGTGTTGGAAATAAAATGCAGAGACATATTAATAAAGAATAAGAAAGCTGCTGCTCCCATAAATGGGATCAATATTAAATAGAATGAATGACTCTAAAGTACTTGCAACAAATCCTGCAACATACGAAGATGATATACCTACATGATAACTGATAATAGTAAGAGAAGGAAAAAATGATTGGAGAAATGGAAAAACTTTGGAGTATGTGGTTAGAGTGGGATTAACACTGGACAGCGGATTTTAAATTCGAATCTCAGGCCTCTTTACACTCTTAAAATTTATTGAGAACCCCAAAGAACTTTTATTTACATGAACTATATCTAAAAATATTTACCATATTATAAATTAAAACTTAGAAATTTAAAAAATTATTCACCTAAAAATAACAGTACATTTTAAGACAACATAGTTTTCAAGAAACTAAATTTTCTCAGACAAAAAAAAAAAAAAAAAAAGAAAGAAAAAGGCAAGAGTAGCACTGATTTTTGAAAATCTCTCTAAGTCTGGCTTATTGGAAATCAGCTGAATTCTCACATGTGTTAAGTCTGTTACAGTATCACACTTCAGCTGAGCACAGTGGCTCACGCCTGTAATCCCAGCACTTTGGGAGGCTGAGGCAGGCAGATCACCTGAGGTCAGGAGTTCAAGACCAGCCTGGCCAACATGGTGAAACCCCCGTCTCTACCAAAAATATAAAAATTAGCCAGGTGTGGTGGTGCACACCTGTAGTCCCAGCTACTTGGGAGGCTGAGGCAGGAGAATCACTTGAACCCAGGAGATAGAGGTTGCAATGAGCCGAGATCACGCCACTGTTCTCCAGCCTGGGTGACAGAGCCAGACTCTGTCTCGGGAAAAAAATAAATAAATAAATAAAATAAAATAATAAAAAATAACATTTCAAGTAGGTAGCCTCTGGAAAACTCCATTGTATATCTACGAATAAGAATGAAAAATGGCAAGTAGTGTCTTAAAACACTGCTAGAAGACTGTTTTGATCTCATGTACTCTCTAAAAGGTTCTCAGGATCCCCAGGAGAGTCCTCAGACTACATTAACCACTGCTTTCAAGTTTAATGTTAAAAATCAGGACATGGGCCTGGTGCGGTGGCTCATGCCTGTAATCCCAGCACTTTGGGAGGCCGAGGCAGGCAGATCACCTGAGGTCAGGTGTTCGAGATCAGCCTGGCCAACATGGTGAAACCCCCGTCTCTACCAAAAATATAAAAATTAGCCAGGTGTGGTGGTGCACACCTGTAGTCCCAGCTACTTGGGAGGCTGAGGCAGGAGAATCACTTGAACCCAGGAGATAGAGGTTGCAATGAGCCGAGATCACGCCACTGTTCTCCAGCCTGGGTGACAGAGCCAGACTCTGTCTCGGGAAAAAAATAAATAAATAAATAAAATAAAATAATAAAAAATAACATTTCAGGTAGGTAGCCTCTGGAAAACTCCATTGTATATCTACGAATAAGAATGAAAAATGGCAAGTAGTGTCTTAAAACACTGCTAGAAGACTGTTTTGATCTCATGTACTCTCTAAAAGGTTCTCAGGATCCCCAGGAGAGTCCTCAGACTACATTAACCACTGCTTTCAAGTTTAATGTTAAAAATCAGGACATGGGCCTGGTGCGGTGGCTCATGCCTGTAATCCCAGCACTTTGGGAGGCCGAGGCAGGCAGATCACCTGAGGTCAGGTGTTCGAGATCAGCCTGCTCAACGTGGTGAAACCCTGTCTCTACTAAAAATACAAAAATTATCCAGGCATGGTGACACGCACCTGTAATTCCAGCTACTTGGGAGGCAGAGGCACAAGAATCGCTTGAACCCGGGAGGCGGAGGTTGCAGTGAGCTGAGATCACACCACTGCACTCCAGCCTGGGTGACAGAGCGAGACTCCGTCTTAAAAAAAAAAAAGAAAAAGAAAAAGAAAATGAGGACATGGTTAGGAATTTGTAGACAAGAACTCAAACAAGACTAAGCAAGGTGAATGGACTGCTGTTTAAATAAACCACAGAAAGACAGTTCCACATCTGCAAGATTCTACCAAATCTGCATAGCAAAAAGTAGTAAAACAATGTGATGTGGGAAGTGCTCAAGAGGTCTGTTTTGCCATTTGTCACTGAAGATGAATGGGTGTAATGTTTGTGTATTTGAGGCAGGGGTCCCTTACCTGAACAAATCTGCAATGTAGATATAAACAATTTAGGTGGCTAGGTGCGGTGGCTCACGCCTGTAATCCCAGCACTCTGGGAGGCCGAGGAATGTGGGTCACCTGAGGTCAGGACTTCAAGACCAGCCTGGCCAACACGGCGAAACCCCGTCTCTACTAAAAATACAAACATTCGTCAGGCACAGTGGCGCATGCCTGTAATCCCAGCTACTCAGGAGGCTGAGGCAGGAGAATTGCTTGAACTCGGAGGCGGAGGTTGCAGTGAGCCGAGATCCCACTGCACTTCCAGCTCCAGGGCAATAGAGCAAGACTCTGCCTCAAAAAAAAAAAAAAAAAAAAAAAGATTTAGGTAAGAGATGGTGGTCAAGAGAATGTTTATCTGCCCAAGAAAAACAGAACCTAATGGGTAGCTTCAGAAGTTAGGTTTCCTTGCAGACTCTAAAAAAAAAAAAAAAAAAGGTGGGGGTGGGGCACACAAAACAAGCCAACTAAATTTTCGTATCTGTATTGAAGGCCTAGAATTGTGGGGATCGTTTTGTTACCATAGGAGAGCCAGCCTAAGGACGGCAAAGCAAGAACTTATGTCCTCAAGGATGTCACTGAATTGCTAATTTAACCAACTCTGAGGCTGTTTTTTGTTTTAAATAAATGTCCGTATTGTTTAAGCCACCTGATTCAAGGTTTTCTGATAACATAAATTGAATATCCTCATACACATGGCCCATAGGTACTTCAGCAGGTCCCAAGTGAATTCATTATCATCTCTCAAAAATGCATTCTTCTTTTTCAAGTACTCTGGTCAATGACAGGACCAGCTCCAAAAAGCTAAAACCCCCAAATGTCCATGTTCTAATCCCTTGAATTTGTGAATGATACCTTTATGGCTTTGCAGATGTGATGAAATATCTTGGAATGGGGAGATTATCCCAGATTACCCAGGTGGGCCCTAAATACAGTCACAAGTCTCCTTATACAAGGAAGGCAGATGTAGACTTGGCACACACAGGAGAAGGTGAAAAGTGGGGAAGAGGAGGTGGTGTGGCAACGTGAAGACTAGTGATGAATGATATGGTCACAAGATGAATATGCCTGCAGCCCACATAAGCTGGAAGAGGCAAGGAATGGTTTCTCCCCTAGATCCTTCGGAGGGAAGGAGCACTTGCCAACATCTTGATCTCAACCCACTTATGATTATTTCAAGCTTCTGTGAGGAAATTACTTTGTTGTTTTAAGCTATCTAATTTGTGATAATTAATTACAACAGCCACAGAAAACTAATACAATTTCTCTTCCCCTTTTCCTCCTAACACAGACCTGGTCACCAAGACCTATCTCAAATCCATCCCTTCCTTTCTCCACTGCCACTGCCTCTGCCTCTGCCTTGGACTACCGAAACAGCATCCTGATTGATCTCCTTGCCTTCAGTCTCACCGACCTTATATTAATCTTTACTGTTATTTAAACTGTCTCTAAAATACAATTATCTGAGTCCAGACACTTAGTAGCCCACAGCTTGATAATCACGCTGAACTATCAACAGTACTTGGTACTTTTCAGCACTATCCTACACCCTATCACATCTGACATGGACTGATTTAAATACATGAAATCCTTGAGATCTGGCAGAACTATTATTATCTCCCATTACATTGATGGGGAAATTGAGGCTCAGAGAATTAAATGACTTGGCTAAGGTTACAGGGCTAGTAACAGCAACTTATATCCTGATGGTAAACTTTCTCGCTATTTTATAATCTCTCTATTATGCTTTTAGATACTTTAGGCTGCTATCTCTCCCTCCCTGCTCTGCAAAATGAACTCTTTGCCCTAAACTGCTTTTGACTCATCATTTTCCATATATATCATACATATTCCCACTCCCCCAGCTCTGGTCCCTTTTTGGAATTCCCTCCTCACTGATCTCCACAGGTCAAATTCTACTTTATTTTGTTTTCCCTTCTAACCTAAATGTCAGGAAAGCCTTTGTTGTTTTTTTTTTTGAGACGGAGTCTCATTCTGTTGCCCAGGCTGGAGTGCAATGGCGCAATCTTGGCTCTTGAATTGCTTGAACCTCCGCCTCCCGGGTTCAAGCAATTCTCGTGCCTCAGCTTCCTGAGTAGCTGGTATTATAGGCGCGTGCCACCATACCCAGCTAATTTTTGTATTTTTAGTAGAGACAGGGTTTCACCATGTTGGCCAGGCTGGTCTCGAGCTCCTGACCTCGGGATCCGCCCACCTCGGCCTCCCAAAGTGCTGGGATTACAGGTGTGAGCCACCGCGCCCGGCCAGCCTTCCATTTTTATGTCACTTTCAGATGTACTTTCAAATATATTCTTTGGATCTTAAAATCTTAATGAAACTAAAGATGAGAAAAATAAAGATTAGAGAAAATATGGCCTAACAGGGATTCAAATTCAGAGCCTCTGACTTTAATTAAATCCTATCCTCATTTTATTATTAAACCAAGCTGTCTTTCTCTACACTGAACTCTGGTGGTAGTTCTGTTGGGACTCACTGATCCTGTGTTTGATAGCATATCAATTTAGGTTTACCAGGGTATACACTCTAATCTCTCCAAGGATTATTCCAATATATTTATGGAATCAATCACATCTGTACTTCCAGCATAGGTTCTTTAAAAATCACTTTATGAGTGCTTTCCTGATATAATTCATGTACAATAAACTGCGCAGTGGACAATTTGATGAGTTATAACATATATATCACCACCACAATCAAGATAAGGAATACTGCCACAATTTCTGTAAGTTTCTTTGCAGTCTCACCTTCCTGTCCTTGCCAGGAACTATCAATGTGCTTTTCACTTTAGTAGCTCCATTTTCTAGAATTTTATATAAATGGGATTATATAGTATGTACTCTTTTTTTCTGGCTTCTTTCATGGACATAATTATTCTGAGATTCATCCATGCTGTTGAGCGTAAGGATTTTTGTTCTTTTTATTGCTGAATACTATTCCATTGCATGGATGTAACACAATCTGTTTATCATTTAATTGTTGATAGACTTGAGTTGTTTGCAGTTGGGCTATTACGAATAAAGCCGCTATGCACATTTGTGTACAAGATCTGTGTGGACAAACCAGCAGATGTTCTTAATTATTTCTGTTTCTATACCATTTATGTGTTATACTCTTAATATGGCTTATTATACTGCAGTGATTCCATAAAAGAAGTCACTACTCTATTCACCAATATAATACTTTACATACAAGTGATCAGTAAGTAGTTTACAGATTTTGCTCACCCATGGGCCTAATGCAACTTGACAGAAAAGGCTGAGCCTTGTCTATATTCTATAACTGCCTAAAAGAGTACATACACTGGTATGCAACAAGATCATAAGAAAAAAATTAAAAATTAAAAAAATAAATAAAAGTGTGCATTGAAAAATTGCTGAATAAATGTTCTTGATTTACGGTGCTTATTTTTGGGATAAGCGTATTATTCTTTTATGTTCAATCACATTATTATTAAAAGCTTAATTGCAAATGATAAACATATAAATTAGTATTTTAAGAGTGTAACATACACAACATACAAATGTTTTGCAGGAAACCTGTTAAAACAATTGATTTAGGAATGGAAGAACCACAGCTCAACGTAGAAACTTCATGTTAAACTTACATGGAAAATGTATACGTGTACTCAAACTAGTGAAAACTACAACTCACCCACCCTACCAAAAGTTATTAAAATAAGACGTTTCTCACTATTAAGACTCTTTTTTACTTTACAAATATAGCAGTACCTCATATTTTATATTTTGCTCTAAACTTGTCACTCTTATCAATCTAAGTAAATGTATTTTCCCATGATATGAACCAAGTTTTTAGATTAGATTCACATGAAAACTCATATTTGGGAACATGCTTTTTCTTTTTCTGAACACTGCTGAAAGTGTTTTGTGATCTTTATTTCACACTAGTTTACTTCCCTTAAGTGTTTTTTAAGTTTTCAAGGAGAATTTCAAATGGACTACTTTATCTGAGTTTTAAAAAGATAATTTTAGGCCTGGAACAATGGCTCATGCATATAATCCCAGCACTTTGGGAGGCCAAGGCAGGAAGCTCATTTGAGCCTAGGAGTTCAAGACCAGCCTGGGCAACACAGAGAGAACTTGTCTCTACTAAAAATTAAAAAAAAAAAAATTAGCTAAGTGTGGTGCTGTGCACCTGTAGTCCTGGCTACACAGGAGGCTGAGGCAGGAGGATCACTTGAGCCTGGGAGGTTGAGACTACAGTGAGCTGTGATTTCACCACTGCACTCCAGCCGGGATGACAGCAAGATCTTGTATCAAAAAAAAAAAAAAAAAAAAAAAAAAGACCACTTGGCTGGGCGTGGTGGCTCACACCTATAATCCCAGCACTTTGGGAGGCCAAGGTAGGTGGATCACCTGAGGTCAGGAGTTTTGAGACCAGCCTGGCCAACATGACGAAACTCCATCTCTACTTAAAAAAAAAAAAAAAAAGAAAGAAATTAGCTGGGTATGGTGGTGCACGCCGTCATCTCAGCTACTTGGGAGGTTGAGGCAGGAGAATCGGTTGAACCTGGGAGGCGGAGGTTGCCGTGGGCCAAGACTGCACCATTGCACTCCAGCCTGGGCAACAAAAGCGAAATTCCATCTCAAAACAAACAAACAAACAAACAAACAAACAAAAAACCATTCTATAACTAGTTGTTTTTCAATGAAACAAAGATTCTAATCATTTTACTCTATGAATAAGCCCTTTCTAGTTCAGAGATTTGAAAAAGTAATGGAGAGTTATCAATAAATCAATTAAATCAGAAACATTAAATGATTAGAATTTCCTCTCCTTGCCGGTAGTCACCAAGTCATGCTGATTGTTACTTTCTACATCAAGAGAAGATAAATTAATATACATTGAGTAACTCCCACCAAGTGTCACTATCTCATTCTGGACTCACAAACTCTGGTAAAAGGATTTTTTAAATCCAGTTATAGGCCGGGCACGGTAACTCACACCTGTAATCCCAGTACTTTGTGGGGCCAAGATGGGTGGATCTCTTGAGGCCAGGAGTTCGAGACCAGCCTGGCCAACACAGCGAAACCCCGTCTCTACTAAAAATACAAAAATTAGCTGGGTGTGGTGGTGCACGCCTGTAACCCCAGCTACTACTCAGGCGCCTGAGGCACAAGAATTGCTTGAACCTGGGGGGCAGAAGTTGCAGTGAGCTGAGATCACGCCACTGCCCTCCAGCCTGGGTGACAGAGAGAGACTCTGTCTTAAAAAAATAAAAATAAAAATAAAAATAAATCCAGTGTTAAATGAGGAGACAGAAAATCAAATTAAATTGTCCATTTCCCTATAACTAAGTTAACAAAACCAGGATTTACACAAAGGTCTATATGACCAAAAAAAAAAAAAATCTTCAATTCCCAGTTATTTCTCCCCACCCCATTATGTTGTCGTTTATAATAATTTAACCCATTTATGCCAGAGGTTGCAATTATTTGAGTTTTTGCAATCAGACCTTAGCGATGACCTTGAGCCGGACAGAAATAACTCCCACATGCTTAGTGTTCCAATAATGGAACGGCAGGCAAAACAGGTTAATCAGAGTACTTAACGGATATCTGCTATTCACATCATATTATTTTATCTAGAAAGAAAGACTGAATAGACGGCCTATTTATCTTATTCATCCATTTGGCTCCTTACATGAGCAAGTAAAATTCAAGTCAGTTTTAGTCAACTAGCATTTAAAGAGCTCCTTATTTTCCCTAAAGAGTTTTTAAGTGTCCACATCAAGTACTCAAGAGTTCAACTGCATATACGCTTTAAAATATGTATACAAGTGGAAGCAACGTCAGCCCCGAGAACTGAGTAGCTGTACTGTGTGACGTCGTAATCTAGGCACTTCTTGGACAGCAATGTCTCACCTGCCAATGAAAAACTCCTGCGCAAGAAGATCAAGCAGCAGAAACTCAAACTGCGGCACCAGAACCTAAAGTTGCAGGGGTCTCAAATCTGACCCTGTCAGAAACTCAAAATGGAGATGTGTCTGAAGAAACAATGAGAGGTAGAAGGGTTAAAAAATCAAAACATTCTATGAATGTGGGCTTATCAGAAGCTCAAAATGGAGACATGTCTCAAGAAGCAGTGGAAAATATAAAACCTAAAAAATCTCCCCAGAAATCCACCGTATTAACCAATGGAGAAGCAGCAATGCAGTCTCCCAATTCAGAATCAAAAGAGAAAAATGGTGAATGATGCTGGGACTGATACAAAAAAAGCAAAAACTGAAAACAAAGAGGAAACTGAGAAGAAAGTGCCGAGACTCCTAAAGAAACAGAAAATAACGTGGAGAAGCCAGATAATGATGAAGATGACAGTGAGGTGCCCAGCCTGCCCCTGGGACTCACAGGAGCATTTGAGGATACTTCATTTGCTTCTCTATGTAATATTGTCAATGAAAACTCTGAAGTTAAAAAAAAAAAAATGGGTTTTACCAACATGACTGAAATTCAGCATGAAAGTATCAGACCACTACTGGAAGGCAGGGATCTTCTAGCAGCTGCAAAAACAGGCAGTGGTAAAACCCTGGCTTTTCTCAAACCTGCAGTAGGACTCATTGTTAAAATTCATGCCCAGGAATGCATCAGGAGTCCTTGTTCTCTCACCTACTAGAGAATTAGCCATGCAAATTTTTGGTGTTCTTAAGGAGCTAATGACTCACCACGTGCATACCTACGGGTTGATAATGGGTGGCAGTAACAGATCTGCTGAAGCACAGAAACTTGCTAATGGGATCAACATCACTGTGGCCACACCAGGCCGCCTGTTGTATCGTACGCAGAATATCCCAGGGTTTATGTATAAAAACCTGCAGTGTCTGGTTATTGATGAAGCTGATCGTATCTTGGATGTTGGGTATGAAGCGGAATTAAAGCAAATTATTAAACTTTCGCCAACATGTAGACAGACTATGCTCTTTTCTGCCACCCAAACTCGAAAAGTTTTGAAGGCCTGGCAAGGATTTCTCTGAAAAAAAAGGAGCCACTGTATGTTAGTGTTGATGATGATAAAGCTAATACAACAGTGGATGGTCTTGAGCAGGGATGTGTTGTTTGTCCTTCTGAAAAGAGATTCCTTCTGCTCTTTACATTCCTTAAGAAGAACCGAAAGAAGCTCGTGGTCTTCTTTTCATCTTGTATGTCCGTGAAATACCACTATGAGTTGCTGAACTACATTGATTTGCCTGTCTTGGCCATTCATGGAAAGCAAAAGCAAAATAAATGTACGACCACATTCTTCCAGTTCTGCAACACAGATTCGGGAACACTATTGTGTACGGATGTGGTGGCAAGAGGACTGGACATTCCTCAAGTCAACTGGATTGTTCACTATGACCATCCGGATGACACTAAGGAATATATTCATCGTGTAGGTAGAACAGCCAGAGGCCTAAATGGGAGAAGACATGCCGTGCCCATTTTGGGCCCAGAAGAATTGGGTTTTCTTCTACTTAAAACAATCCAAGGTTCCATTAAGTGAATTTGATTTTTCCTGGTCTAAAATTTCTGACATTCAGTCTCAGCTTGAGAAATTGATTGAAAAGAACTACTTTCTTTGTAAGTCAGCCCAGGAAGCATATAAGTCATACACATGAGGTTATGATTCCCATTCTCTGAAACAGATCTTTAATGTAAATAACTTAAATTTGCCTCAAGTTGCTCTGCCATTTGATTTCAAAGTGCCTGCCTTTGTTGATGTGAATGTCAACGGCAATGAAGGCAAGCAGAAAAAGCGAGGAGGCGGTGGTGGATTTGACTACCAGAAAACCAAGAAAGTTGAGAAGTCCAAAATCTTTAAACACATTAGCAAGAAATCATCCGATAGCAGGCAGCTCTCTCACTGAAGACATGCCTTTCTTTCATCTTGAATAACTGTTCTAAAATGAATTTTTCCCCCTTGATTTAATAAGATTTTTGTAGCCTTTAGAATTTAAACTTATCTAACAAGAGTATAAATTGACTTGGGTTGCAAGCACTGAGCACTGTAACTTCTATCAAGTCTCTTTTTATTTTTGGGATATAAAACAGGCTTTAATTTTCTTGGTTGCCCAAGAGCAGAGCAAGAATATTAGGTCTTTCTTGTGATTATATAATATTTTAATTTTAAATATCCCTCCCTTATACACACAAATGTTACTGTTTTAATATAATTAAATTTTTGTACCTTTTAAAAAAATATGTACACAAGTACTGTGGCTTTCTCCAACTTACCTCTGCACAAGCAGTTAACTTTATGTATGTCTTGGTATGGGGTTGAATTGGGTTCTCTAAAAACATACGTTGAGGTCCTAAACCCCAGTGCCTCAGAATGGGACCTTATTTGGAAATGAAGTCTTTATAGAGGTAATCAAGTTCAAGGGAGATCATTAAGGTGTCATCGTATAAAGGGGACATTTGTAGACAGACATGCACATAGGGAGGATGCCCCATGAAGACAAGCCAAGGCACTACCAGAAGCAAAGAGACGTGGAACAAGAGATGCTTCCCTCACCGTCCTCAGGAGGAACCAACCCCACCTATGCCTGATTTCGAACTTCAAGCCTCCACAACTATGAGACAAAAATTTCTGTTAACAGCCACCTACTTCGTCATAGTTTGTTATGGCACCCTAGCAAACTAATACATGCGCTTTTTAATAAACTAAATGTTTTGACTAAAAGGCACAGATTGTCAGAAGAGATAAAAGCATTCTCAAATATATGTTTTTTATAAGAAACACACTTTAAATAAAAAAGACAGATATGGAAGAACATATATCATGCAAACAGTACGTACAAGAAAGCTGGAGTTGGCTTACTTTAATATCAGATAAAGCAGACTTAAGACAAAGTATTATCAAAGATAGAGGTCAGTAATAAAAAATGTATATGCTTCAAAATAAAACACTGACAAAATTAAAGGGAAAGATAATTCCACAATAATAATTCACGATTTTTTTTTTTTGAGATAGGGTCTTACTCTGTTGCCTAGATTAGAGTGCAGAGGCACAATCACAACACACACAGCCTGGACCTCCCGGACTCAAGCAATCCTCCCACCTTAGCTTCCTGAATAGCTGGGACTACAGGCGTGCACCACCTCACCCAGATGATTTTTGTATTTTCTTGTAGAGACAGGGTTTCATTATGTTGCCCAGGCTGGTCTCAAACTCCTGGGGCTCAACGAATCCACCCACCTTAGCTTCCCAAAGTGCTGAGATTACAGGTGTGAGCCACCATGCCCGGCCAAAAGTTGAAGTTTTTTTTTTTTTTTTTTTTTGAAAGACTGAGTCTCGCTCTGTCGCCCAGGCTGGAGTGCAGTGGCATGATCTTGGCTCACTGCAACCTTCAACTCCTGGGTTCAAGCGATTCTCCTGTCTCAGTCTCCCAAGTGGCTGGGACTACAGGTACGTGCCACCACGCCTGGCCACTTTTTGTATTTTTAGTAGAGACGGAGTTTCACCATGTTGGCCAGGCTGGTCTCGAACTCCTAACCTCAGGTTATCCGCTTGCCTCAGCCTCCCAAAGTGCTAGGATTACAGGCGTGAGCCACCACGCCCAGCAATAGTTGAAGATTTTAATATCACCTCTCTGCAATTATAGAACTGAACCAGACAGACACACACACACACACACAAAACCATCAGTAAAGATAAAAGATCTGCAGCTTGGGAAACATGATGAAACCTGTCTCTACAAAAAATACAAAAATTAGCCACACATAGTGGCATGCACCTGTAGTGCCAGCTACTTGGGAGGCAGAGGTGAGAGGATTTATTAACCCTGGGAGGTGGAGGTTACAGTGAGCCAAGATCGATCCACTGCACTCCAGCCTAGGTAACAGAGTGAGACCCTGTCTCAAAACATTAAAAAAAACGTGAAGGGCAATCATCGTCACCAAATTGACATTTATAGTATAGAATATACATTCTTTTCAAGTGCAAAGTGGTATGTTCACCAAGAAAGATCATATGCTGGGCCATAAGACAAATCTTAATAAATTTTAAAGGAATGAATGCACAGAGTATGTTCTTTCACCAAAACAGAAAAAAATAAGTAATAAAATATCAAGAAAGCCCTAAATATCTGGAAATTAAACAATGCACTTCTAAATAATAACCCATGGGCTGGTCAAATAAGGAATCAACAAAGGAAACTGGAATATATTTTTAACTGTAATTCAGCTGGGTATAGTGGCACGCACCTGTAATCCCAGCTACTTGGGAGGCTGGGGCAGGAGAATCACTTGAACCCAGGAGGTAGAGGTCGCAGTGAGCCGAGACCGTGCCATTGCACTCCAGCCTGGGTGACAGAGCGAGACTTCGTCTCGGGAGGGGAAAAAAAAAAAAGATGGTCTCTAAATATCAGTGACTTACCACCTCATACCCATTTGAATGTCTAACGTAATAGTAAAAAAAAAAAATAAATAACAAGTCTTGGCAAGGATGTGGAGAAATTAAAATCCTTGTGCACGGTTGGTGGGAATGTAAAATGGCGTAGCCACTATAGAAAACAGTATAGTGGGGCTCCTCAAAAAATAAAAAATAGAAGTTACTATATGATCCAGCAATTCCATTTCTGGGTAGATACCCAAAAGAAGTGAAAGCAAGGACACACCAGTATTTGTACATTAATATTCAAAGCAGCATTATTCACAACAGCCAAAAGGTAGAAGCAACCCAAATGTCCACAAGAGATGAATGAATTAATGAGATGTGGCATAAATACACAATGGAATATTATTCAGCCTTAAAAAGGAAGGAAATTCAGATATATGCTGCAACACAAACGAACCTTGAAGACATTATGCGAGTGAAATAAACCAATAATTAAGGAACAAATACCATATGATTCCGATTACATGATGTACTTAGAGGACACTCAAATTCAGAGACAGAAAAGTAGAAGGGTGGTTGCCTGGGGATGTGGGGAGAGAGAGATGGGGAGTTACTGTTTAACGAGCACAGAGTTACACTTCTGAAAGATGAAGAGAGTTCTGAAAGATGGGTGGTGGTGATGGTTGTATAATAATGTGAATGTACTTAATGCCACTGAACTGTACCCTTAAAAATGGTTATGATGGCAAATTTTATGTTACGTGTATTTCACCACACACATACACACAAATCAATGGTCTATGTGTCTACCTTAGCTAGAAAAAGAGCAAAGAAAACCCAAAATAAATAGACAAAACAAAGCACAGACATAAATTAAACAGACAAGCCATAGGAAAAATTAAAGCCAAAACTTGGTTCTCTGAAAAAAATAAGCAAAATTGATAAACCTTTAGCTAGACCAATTAAGAAAAAAAAGAGGAAAAAAGTGAAGGTGGGGTAGCAGAAGGGAAACCTGTGAAAGAGATAGATACACAGAATAACCAGCATAGTAGGAGTTACTTCAGAAACCAAGGGTACAAGGTATTTCAAGGAGTGGTGACTGACAGTGTCAAATGCTGCTGACTGGTCAAATAAGATAGAAACCAAGGTCTATTTGATTTAGCCACAAAGGAATCACTGATGACCTTATAATAGCATATAAGAAAAAAGTAGAATTAGAAGCAAGATTGCCATAGAAAAAGAAAGAATATACAGACATGAGGAAGTGAAAACTGTGAGTAAAGATAATTCATCATAAAGTAGCTAGGTTCTAAAAATAGAGCAAAGGGGTCAGCTGGACAGAAGTAAGGGGTCAGGCGAGGATACTAATTTTTTACAGAATGGACAAGCTAGAAAATGTTTTTTTCCCTTGTTACTCTCTCAGATTTTTTTTTATTAAAGTAAAATATAAACAGAATGTTTTGATTTTTGTTGGAAAAGACACAGAAAAGAGGGAAAGGTTAAAGATACAGGAAACGGGTGATAACAGATGGTATAAGGTCCCTAGATAGGTAGAAGGAAATGGGATTCAGAGGATGAGTGAAAGGATTAGCCTTAAACAGGCGGAGGCCCAGGCTGGGGAGATGGGGAGAGGAAAGAAAGAGTACAGCTATAGTTAAGTTTATTGGTGGCGTGGTGAGAAGTGGCTAGAGTTCTTGTCTGGCTTTGGCTTTACTCCTCTTTCAAGTTATAAGAGGTAGACTCCTGAGAGAAAAGATGATGAAGTAGAATTTTTAAGAAAATGAAACATGAAAAATAACACGTGGAGGCCGGGTATGCTGGCTCATGCCTTTAATCCCACCACTCTGCGAGGCCAAGGCAAGCAGATCACGTGAGCTTAAGAGTAGAAGACCAGCCTGGGCAACATGGTAAGACCCCGCATCTACAAAAAATATAATAATCCGCTGCGTGTGGTGGTGTGCATCTGTGGTCCCAGCTCCTTGGGAGGCTGAGTTGGGAAGATGGCTTGAGCCCCGGAGGCAGAGACTTCAGGGAGCAGAGACTGTGCCACTGCACTCCAGCCTGGGCAATGGGGCCAGATTCCGTCTCAAATAAATAAACAAATGTGGAGAAAAAAATACAAGGATGTATGATAAGAGGCACTGAAGACCCAACTGCTTTGAACCATTTTATATTAAACGTAGTAACAATAGGCAAGGTGCAGTGGCTCAGGCCTGTGATTTCAGCACTGTGAGAGGCTGAGTTGGGCAGGCTGCTTGAGCCCAGGAGTTTGAGACCAGCCAATGCAACATGGCAAACCCCATCTCTAGTACAAAAATTAGATGGGAGTGGTGGAGTGCACCTGTAGTCCCAGTTACTCAGGAGGCTAAGGTGGGAGGATCTCTTGAACACAGTGAGCCCAGGAGATCGAGGCCATAATGAGCCTCGATCACACAACTGCACTCCAGCCTAGGCGACAGAGGGAGACCCTGTCTCAAAAAAAAAAAAAAGTAATAATAATCATTAGTTTATAGTTAATACTTACCTAGTACCCAATATATGCCAAGTATTGTTCTAAGTACCCTTTACATATTATGTAACTTAATTTTCACATAAACTTTTGTGATAGCTATCACCAGGTATCTTCATTTACCAGTGAGGAAAAGGCAGCATAGACAAGTTAATAACTAGCCACACAACAGGTAACAGAGTCAAGAGTTGAACCCAGATAGCATGCTAATTGGTGCTCCTTACACTATGCTATACTGCCTCTCAAAGTGAAGTTAGGTAAAACTAGTGGCGGAAAGTAGAAAGAAGGAAAAAACAATACCAAATGGACACAAAGACAAAGAGAAGCACTGATTACTGTAAATAAAAATAATTCTCTTGGAAGAATGGGTTAGTTTTATACAGCATGTGAAGTGCACCAAAGACAAAAGAAACCGTCCTGATTCAGTAATGGAAAGCCACAAAAAGGAAATGAGCAGTGGGAAGGTCCAAAGCAGAAAGTAAGAAGAGCAAAGAGCCAAAGAAAAAGTAAAACCCAGGAAAAATGTAAAAAGGAGAAAAAGCTGTAAGTAGAAGAAACACATACACACAACAGTAAACACCACCAGTAAAAAAGTGAAATGAGGGCCGGGCGTGATGGCTCACGCCTGTAATCCCAACGCTTTGGGAGGCTGAGGCGGGTGAACACCTGAGGTCAGGAGTTCGAGATCAGCCTGCCTGACATGGTGAAACCCTGTCTCTACTTAAAAAATACAAAAACCTGCTGGGCGTGGTGGTGCGCGCTTGTAATCCCAGCTACTCGGGAGGCTGAGGCGGGAGAATCTCTTGAACCTGGAAAGTGCAGGTTGCAGGGAGCCAAGATCACACCATTGCGCTCCAGCCTGGGGGACCAGAGTGAAACTCCATCACACACACCCACACATACACAAAAGTGAAATTAAAGCAAAATAAGTAAATCTAAGTCCCTGAAAAACTTATTCTTCATTTTCTTATCAAAGAGCACGATTATTTAATATACACTATTGGATATGCTTATCTGCCAAGAATAGGCAAGGATCAGATACCTAACAGGTTAAGATTGGAATAAAAGAAAATAATTTTTAAAAGGAATCATCTAAAATTGTTTCAGAAGCTAGAGGGTAGTAATTCCACAAAAACTAGATTCCAGAGACTCACAGTCTTAGTTACACGTTGCCAAGATGTTTGTAGTTATGCTGAGTGCCTAAAAAACTATCAAAACCAAATCAATAGCAAATCACTTCAGCATTAAAAAATACATACCAAGGCCGGGCACAGTGGCTCACACGTTTAATCCCGGCACTTTAGGAGGCCGAGGTGGGTGGATCACCTGAGGTTGGGAGTTCAAGACCAGCCTGACCAACATGGAGAAACCCTGTCTCTACTAAAAATACAAACTTAGCTGGGCGTGGTGGCGCATGCCTGTAATCCCAGCTACTTGGGAGGCTGAGGCAGGAGAACAGCTTGAAGCTGGGAGGTGGAAGTTGTGGTGAGCCAAGATGGCACCATTGCACTCCAGCCTGGGCAACAAGAGCGAAACTCCATCTCAAAAAAACCAAAACCAAAACAAACCCAAAAAAACACCCCCCAAAAAATATCATTTAATACCTGTAGAAGGATAGCAATATCCTGAAGTAAAAGAATATCAAAATTGTAAAAAGGCCAGGTATCAAACATCTGTAATTTAAAGTTTTTTTTTAAAGCTATATAAGGAAAGTATTAAAAGGGAAGAATATTCAATGTGGAGACAAAGAAGGATGTTATTCTCTAATTAATAAGCTTCAGCCACCCATTTCACTCTTGCAAGACAGAGTTATCAACGTGAAATAACATGATAATACAAGTCAGTGATTTACTCCAGGGTAAGTTATGTAAAACTGTGCCAGCCAATATCAACATTGTAACTAATAATATTAGTGAAAAAATTAATTTAACACTCAATGTGGCCTTCAACCATAATACAAATCTAATGTATTTTTTTAATTTTTAAAGGCACACATACAATCACTATTTTAAATCCTATGGCTTGGAATATTTCTAGCTCATTGCTTAAAATGGGGTGAAGTATTTCTACTATAAAGAACAAAGAAAAACTAACGTAACTTTTAGCTAAACAGGAGATAAATTTTAAACAATTATTCTGAAGTACTAAGGACTATCTGTTACAGTTGTGAATGTGGTAGCACTTAAAAAGCAAAAACACCCCATAACGCTTATATAGAGTGTATTCAATAGGGGTTACAAAATGTCAGGAAACCACAGGCGGAAATTTGATATATGAAATATTTATAAGAGTATTAAAAAATCATATTGGAAGGAGCTTAATTAGAAGCCTCCTAAGTAATGAGGGAACCCTCTTTACAACAGTCTTTAATGCTTGACCATTTTCAGCGATAAAAGACTAGGAAGAGTTAATAAATTTTTCAGAGGATCATTGTACGCAGACATGAAGGATACAGCAAGTTACTGGTTTTTACACAGCTGCCAACACTGCTTTATAATAAGAATATACATATATTTTTTCTTTTTTTAAAAAAATATTGATTTTTCCAGTGCTCTACATATTCAGAGAAACTTCTCTAGAAACAAATTATAGAAAGGATCCCTGAAAGTACAGTCCTAAGAATATATTTTTAGTCAGTAAAATTTTATTTTGAAAACTTTTAGATACAGCAAAATTTAAAGAATTTTATACCAAGCTGCAAAGGAGGAAGTCAAACTGTTGCTGTTTGCTGATGATACAAACTTATACCTAGAAAACCCTCAAGATTCATTTGAAAAGCTCCTAGATCTGATAAATGAATTCAGTGAAGTTTCAGGATACAAAATTAATGTACACAAATCAGTAGCACTGCTATACACCAATGATGACCAAGCCGAGAATCAAATCAAGAATGCAATCCCTTTTACAACAGCTGCCAATGAAAAATTAAAATACTTAGGAATATACCTAACCAAGGAGGTGAAAGATCTCTACAAGGAAGACTACAAAACACTGTTCAAACAAATCATTGATGACACAAACAAATGGAAACACATCCCATGCTCATGGATGGGTAGAATCAATATGGTGACAATGACCTTACTGCCAAATGCAATCTACAGATTTAATGCAATTCACATCAAAATACCATCATCATTCTACAGAACTAGAAAACACAATTCTAAAATTCATATGGAACCAAAAAAGAGCCCACACAGTCAAAGCGAGACTAAGCAAAAAGAACAAATCTGGAGGAATCACATTACCTGACTTCAAACTACACTACAAGGCTATAGTTACCAAAACAGCATGGTACTGGTATAAAAAGAGGCATGTAGACCGATGGAACAGAATAGAGAACCCCAAAATAAAGCCAAATACTTACAGCCAACTGGTCTTTGACAAAGCAAACAAAAACATAAAGTGGAGAAAGGACACCCTATTCAACAAACAGTGCTGGGATAATTGGCAAGCCACATGTAGAAGAATGAAACTGGATCTTCATCTTTCATCTTACACAAAAATCAACACAAGGTGGATCAAAGACTTAAATCTTAAGGCCTGAAACCATAAAAATTCTGGAAGATAACATCAGAAAAACTCTTCTAGACATTAGCTTAGGCAAAGAATTCATGACCAAAAAACCAAAAGTGAATGCAACAAATTAAATGGGACCTAATTAAACTAAAAAGCTTCTACATAGTGAAAGAAATAATCAGCAGAGTAAAGAGACAACCCAAAGTGGTAGAAAATTTTTGCAAAGTATGCATCCAACAAAGGACTAATATCCAGAATCTACAAGGAATACAAACAAACCAGCAAAAACAAACGAACAAACAAAAACCACCAATCCTATCAAAAAATGGGTTAAAAAAATAGACAATTCTCAAATGATATAAAAACAGCCAACAAACACATGAAAAAAATGTTTAACATCCCTAATTATCAGGGAAATGCAAATTAAAACCACAATTAGATACTACCTTACTCCTGTAAGAATGGCTATAATTTAAAAATTAAAAATAATAAATATTGGCATGACTGTGGTGAAAAGGGAACACTTTTACACTGCTGGTGGAAAATGTAAACTAGTACAACCACTATGAAAAACAGTATGGAGATTCCTTTAAGAACTAAAAGTAGGCTGGGCGCGATGGCTCACGCTTGTAATCCCAGCACTTTGGGAAGCTGAGGTGGGCGGATCACCTGAGGTCGGGAGTTCGAGACCAGCCTGACCAACATGGAGAAAACCCATCTCTCCTAAAAATACAAAATTAGCTGGGCATGGTGGTGCGTGCCTGTAATCCCAGCTACTTGGGAGGCTGAGGCAGGAGAATGGCTTGAACCCAGGAGGCAGAGGTTGCAGTGAGCCGAGATTGCGCCATTGCACTCCAACCTGGGCAACAAGAGCTAAACTCCACTCAAAAACAAAAAGAACTAAAAGTAGAACTACCATTTGATCCAGCAATCCCACTACTGGGTATCTACCCAAAAGAAAAGAAGTCATTATGTGAAAAAGACACATGTACACACACTTACAGCAGCACAATTCACAATTGCAAAAATATGGAACCAACCTAAACGCCCATCAACCAACGAGCAGATAAAGAAAACGTGGTATATTTACACCGTGAAAACTGAATGAAATAGTGGCTTTTGCAGCAACTTGGATGGAGTTGTAAGCCATTATTCTAAGTGAAGTAACTCAGGAATGGAAAACCAAATATCGTATGTTCTCACTTATAAGTGGGAGCTAAGCTACAAGGACGCAAAAGCATATGAAGGATATAATGGACTTTGGGGACTTGGAGGGAAGGGTGCAAGTGGGGTGAGGGATAAAAGACTACACATTGGGTACAGCGTACACTGCTCAGGTGACGGGTGCACCAAAATGTCAGAAATCACCACTAAAGAACTTATCCATATAGCCAAAAACCACCTGCACCCCCAAAACTATCAACATTCAAAAAAAAAAAAAAAATCAAAGAACAAGCAAAAAAAAAAAAATTATAGTTGAATACCTGAATAGCCATACCTAAAGCCCACCATTAACATTCTACTGTAGCCCGGGTGTGGTGGCTAACGCCTGTAATCCCAGCACTTTGGGAGGCCAAGGTGGGCAGATCACAAGGTAAGGAGACCGAGACCATCCTGGCTAACATGGTGAAACCCCGTCTCTACTAAAAATACAAAAAAATTAGCCAGGCATGGTGGCAGGCGCCTGTAGTCCCAGCTGCTTGGGAGGCTGAGGCAGGCGAATGGCATGAACCCAGGGGACGAAGCTTGCAGTGAGCTGAGATCGCGCCACTGCACTCCAGCCTGGGCAACACAGCAAGACTCCGTCTCAAAAAAAAAAATTCTACTGTAATTGTTTTATCACATACCTATCCATCTATCAATCCATCTTGATTTTTACTCTACTTTTAAAATGCCTTTTAAAGTAGTATCTAAATGCAGTTTCTGAAGCAAGGGGTCAAAACTCCCACACCTATTAGAAAGGAAAATGATATACAATCATGCGTGGCATGTGTCCCTCAATGATAGACCACAAATACCACAACCGTCCCATATTATAATACCATATTATTTTTTTTTTTTGAGACAAGAGTCTCGTTCTGTCGCTCAGGCTGGAGGGCAGTGGTGCAATCTGGGCTCACTGCTGGAGGAATCACATTACCTGACTTCAAACTACACTACAAGGCTATAGTTACCAAAACAGCATGGTACTGGTGTAACCTCCCAGGTTCAAGCAATTCTCCTGTCTCAGCCTCCCAAGTAGCTGCGACTACAGGTGCATGCCACCACACCTGGCTAATTTTTGTATTTTTAGTAGAGACAGGGTTTCACTATATTGGTCAGGCTGGTCTCGAGCTCCTGACCTTAGGTGATCCACCCGCCTCAGCCTCCCAAAGTGCTGGGATTACAGGCATGAGCCACCGTGCGCAATCCTGTAATACCATATTTTTACTGCACCTTTTCTAGGTTTAGATATGCTTAGATATACATATACTTTCCACTGCATTACAAAAGCCTACAGCATTCAGTACAGTAACAAGCTGTACAGATACGTGGCCTAGGAGCAACAGGCTATACCATATAACCTAGATGTAGAGTAGGCCATACCATCAAGTTTTGTCTAAGTACACTTTATGATGGTCATACAATGACACAATTGCCTAATGACGCATTTCTCAGAACATATCCCCGTTGCAATCTCTGAGGTTGTTACAGCATCAGTCACGTAGTTCCCTATTCATGGTGACTGAAAATTTATTCAATTTTTATGACTTGTTACATTTAGTTGTGAGGTGGAACAAAGCAGCTAAGTGCTAACTCTAAACAGCCTTGAATTTGAAACCTGGGTCGGCCACTTATTGTGATACTCTAGGCAAGTCATTTAATGCTTTTAGATATCAGTTTCCTTACTGCAAAATAAGATACTAGTAGCAATGTCAAAGTGTCAATGTGAGATTTAAATAAGATAATGTATAAAATGTTTAGCACAGCTGGCATACAGAAAGGGCATAACAAATGTTAGCATTATTATCAACACTGTATTAGTTCATTCAGCCTACACAACAGGTTCTAGCTGCTACACGGCTACACATACCCATGCAACTGTTTATAGTATTCTTTTTCATCACCTTATATGTTCTAAGAACCTTGGGTAGTGTATGTATTTTACTGAGATTAAAGACAGAATGAGGGTGAATGGGTCCAAGTGCAAGCATTCTCCATCTTCCCACTCCACTCCCTAATGGAACTAGATGTTCACTCTGTTATTGAAAGCAGTGATTGTGGAGTCCTAGTAAGGGAAAAGGAGTCAGGCGGGTGGGAAAAGGGTACAGCAAAAAGAAAAAGCAGATAAGGTATAAGTCTGCCTTTCTTCATGGTCCAAGACACACAGCCCTCTTGCACAAATAACTCACAAGCTTTCTGCACTCAACTTATCACCAGACTCTCGGCTGACAGAAAAATGAAAGTTAGCTCACTGCAACCTTGGCCTTATCAGTACTGCACATAGCCCTCTCTGCAGCACACAGCAGAAGCATCATCCTATAACATCCCCAGCAAGCCATTGTCTCCTGGCAGTCAGCTTCTCTCTTGCTGATCTGCCCGTTGCACCCTTGCAACCAACCTACTTTCATACTTTCTCTAATAAATCTGCCCTTCTTTACCTACAATTGCCTTGGTAATTCCTTTACCACCTGCAACGCCAGCCTCAGCTAGTGTGACCTATGACAGTGAGGATGAACACAGGAAAACACACTACAGGCACAGTTTTGCTTTTCAGCACTTGGTTGACAGGAGGCTGATAAACTGCCTAATTGTGCTCTGCTTACTTTAGATGAACACTGCTCCCTCTTAAAACTTCATTTGAGATCACATAATTATGAATTTATATCAAATTTGGTCCAACCCAAACAAAATGTGTTATCTCCACTGATCACACATCCAAATGCCTTTTTATCTGTACATAGCATATTTATGCCAGTTTTGTTGTAGATGGAGTCACCTGGGCGCAGTGGCTCATGTCTGTAATTCCAGCACTTTAGGAGGGCAGGATTACACTTAAGGAGGCCGAGGCAGGTGAATCACTTGAGGTCAGGAGCTCGAGACCAGCCTGGACAACATGGTGAAACCCCATCTCTACTAATACAAAAATTAGCTGGGCGTGGTGGTACACGCCTGTAATCCCAGCTACTAGGGAGGCTGAGGCAGGAGAATCGCTTGAACCCAGGGGGCAGAGGTGGATTGCAGTGAGCTGAGATCGAGCCACTGCATTCCAGCCTGGGCAACAGAGGGCGACTGCATCTCAAAAAAAAAAAAAAAAAAGGTTAAAAAAGTCGATGGAGTCATAAAACCTCTACCAACTACCTGCCTCTTTAAAGACATGATTTAAGTAAAAGCTACAGTTCCATTTTTATGGAATTTTTATTTAAAAATATGGTATCTAGGCCTACGGCTACAGGCTTACACGTGTAATCTTAGCACTTTGGGAGGCCAAGGCAGCAGGATCACTTGAGCTCAGGAGTTTGAGAGATCAGCCTGGACAACATAATGAGAAATCTATCACTATTTTAAATCACTGTTTTAAAAAAAGAGCCGGGCGCAGTGGTGTGTGCCTGTAGTCCCAGCTACTCAAGAGGCTGAGGCAGGAAGATCCCTTGAGCCCAGAAGTTCTGGGCTGTAGCATCCTATGCCGATTGGGTGTCTGCACTAAATTAGGCATCAACATGGTGACCTCCAGGGAGTGAGGGACCACCAGGTTGCCTAATGAGAGAAGTGGCCCAGGTCAGAAACAGAGCAGGTCAAAACTCCCGTGCTTATCAGTAGTAGGATCACATCTGTGAATAGCCACTGCACTCCAGCCTGAGCAACACAGTAAATCCCCCGTCTTTAAAAAAAAAAAAAAAAAAAAGTAAGCATGGAATCCACTTCTCTGCTAACTTCTAAAAATTAGTCTTAGTTCTTTCTCTTTGCCAGAGGAAGCAGAATCTAATTTTAAAATTTAAAAGTACTTCTATGTGGCTTCACATAACATAATTTGTCTATTGCTAATTCTTCTGAGCTTGATATGAGAATGTAGTAGATACTAAAAGGAGTATGGTAAAGGTAAACAATACTTCATCTTTAAAAACTGATTTTAATGAGGTTTATCCAAATATAGTTTTTTTTTTGTTTTGTTTTGCTTTTGAGATGGAGTCCCGCTTTGTCACCCAGGCTGCAGTGCAATGGCGCGATCTCGGCTCACTGCAACCTCCGCCTCCCCGGTTCAAGCAATTCTCCTGCCTCAGCTTCCCAAGTAGCTGAGACTACAGGCATGTGCCACCATGCCCGGCTAATCCAAGTATAGTTTTAAAACATTATTTTGACTTCTACACTATGTACATACTTTACATATTCAAAAATAAAATCCTAAGTAAAAACTGAAACCTATGAACCATATCAAATTGGTAGCATAACCAGAGAAAAGTATTTCAAGTGACTTTTGAACACAGTACTCATTATACATTCTTCATGCAATAGTCTAAATACGAAAATAAATCCAAAGAAATCTTAAACTACATGAAGCTTATTGGTATTAGCAATACCAGCACTATAATTTTAAAATGATTTTATGTATACAGTGGGAGAAAGCAAATAAGTTTATTATTTTTTTTTGAGACAGGGTCTCACTCTGTCATCCAGCCTGAAGTGCAGTGGGGCATGAACATGGCTCACTGCAGCCTCAACCTCCTGGGCTCAAGCGATCCACCTGCTTCAGCCTCCTGAGCAGCTGGGAACACAAGCACACACCACCATGCCTGGCTAATTTTTTTATTTTTTATAGAGATGGGGTCTCATCATGTTGCCCAGGCTGGCCTTGAACTCCTGGGCTCAAGCAATCCTTCCACCTCGGCCTTTCAACGTCCTGGGATTACAGGCATGAGCCACTGTGCTTGGCCAGTTTATTAACTGTATTAAAAACCAAGATTTTTCATTTAAGACAAGAGACAAATATAGAGTCAAGGAAGAAAAAGTCTGCTTGTTAAATAGGAATTGGAATATCACTCTGAACTCATGATTAAACAAGCAAAAAAACTTTTTCTTAGTTCTCTCCTCTCAAAGCACCTAGAAGCAATGATACTGCAGCAGCAACGAATATGCCAAACATCCAGAACTTGGTTTCTATATACGATTTCTCATTAAAAAGAACCAAGACTCCCTGGATAAACAGCTCTTTCCAGAGGTGAGCAAAGAAAGTATAAGATAAACCCTGGAGTAACCTGTGTCAGAAAGCACTCCAAGATTAATGGGGAGCAAGGGTGTCAAGATACACAATAGTCAGCTTGAAATGGTTCCTACTGACCAAATCTGGGACAATTTGGTCATTAAAAAGAAAAACGACTGTAACTGGTTATAAAAACAAGGAATAGCCGGGCGCGGTGGCTCACGCCTGTAATCCCAGCACTTTGGGAGGCCGAGGCGGGCGGATCACGAGGTCAGGAGATCGAGACCATCCTGGCGAACACGGTGAAACCCCGTCTCCACTAAAAATATAAAAAAATTAGCCGGGCGTGGTGGCGGGAGCCTGTAGTCCCAGCTACTCGGAAGGCTGAGGCAGGAGAATGGCCTGAACCCGGGAGGCGGAGCTTGCAGTGAGCCGAGATCGTGCCACTGCACTCCAGCCTGGGCGACAGAGCGAGACTCCGTCTCAAAAAAAAAAAAAAAACAAGGAATAAATTAAAACCCATGAGAGTCTGAAGTGGTGTCATTCACCCCTGCCCCAAAAAACATCATTGGGGGTGGCTATTTCTCCAGCTCTTTACTATGAATATTGAAAAGTAAAGAGATTAAATTTAACATTTAATTTGCATTTTGGGGAAGAACAATAGTTTACCTGCACTTAATGAAGGAAATCTCTTCCTTACAGAGAACCTCCAATAACTGATTTAAGCAAAAGTCATCATGGGTGCTAAAAACCACTAAGCAAAAGATTGTCAGAAACTGGGTATTTGCTTAGTGTCCAAGTTTTACCCCAAGATTACATATTAATCACAAACTGGCAAACCACACCTTTACAACAGATCAGTAGTCAGGACTTTAATCAAATGGTTACATTTAGCATCATTAATAGTGTGGGAATCTGACATTATGTGCCTCCTATATTATGCAATAGGAGGTACACAGCATCACCTATTAAATATTCTTGCCAAAGGAAGTTTTACTTTAAGCTAATTAAGCCTTCCTTTACACCTAACTTCCAGTTAATAGGAAATTCAGGGAGAAAGAGGAATAAATGAAATGACATTAGGAGGGCACAAATCCAGAATGTGGGTATATTTTACAAGACAACTGGTTTGGTCAATTAGGTGTCAGAAAAAAAGAAGGGAGGGAATATTCATCCTATTTAATTTCCCCTGCAAAAAGAAGAGAGGATGGATGCTCTTCATTTTACAAAAGGACTAAAGACTTAATCATCAAATGCAATCAATGCATGAATCTTGACTGACTACAACTGGGGGCAGAACCCTCAAAGACACTTTGGAACAACTGAGGAATTTTGAAGATGGAGTTGTTAATTTTGATAGGCATTAATAATGATACTGGGGTCAGTAGGAGAATGTCCCTATTTTTAGGAAACACATGCTGAAACATTTAAGGATTACAGTGTTTGCAGCTTACTTTCAAACAATGACACACATACAGAGAAAGACAGGAAACAACATGGCAAAAATGCTAATCACTGAGTTGGTTATTCATTGCATTGATTAGCATTTTTATTCATTGCATGAATAACCGATCACAATTGTATAGAACGAACCTCTATACGACTAAAATTTTTCATAACAAAGTTAATAAAATTGTACTTCTATTGAGAAGTACGGTAGAAAGTACACGAAAGTACATCTATACTGGAATTATATTTGGGTTGAAATCTAAACTATCTTACTAGTTGTGTGCCCTAAGGCAAGTTGTAATTCTTCGTATCACTAAGTTTGTCACTTCCATAAAATTCAAGTAATAATATCTGCATCATTAGGTTGTTCTGAGAATTAAATAATTACAAATGCAAAAATGCCAAGCAGTACTGCACAAAATGAATAATCTGGTTTTCATAATTAATCAGTACATTACTAATAATCCTAAAATACAAAACTAAAGGACTACGTTCATTATATTCACATTCTATGATAAGGGGAAACTACATTAGGTAAAATTATTATTAATCCACTGACAGTCCAAGAGAAGTAATGGGGGAAATAAATATTTATACAGTATTTTTTAAACCCAAGAATTCCAACTGAACACCTAGAGAAAAGGAAATCAAAATCGTGCAGCTTGCTTCCGGTATCAGCCGATCGCCAAATAAAGCATTAAGAAAATAAGTGGAAGTTATAAAGAATTTCTTCCTGACTTCAAGAGATTATCTACTTACACGCTGAAAAAGAAATTAAGTTTTTGTCTTCATTTTTGTAAGTTCCAAAAAAAGCACACAATTACGGGGTTTTATTCTAAATTCTGCTTGGATTTATAGAACTCACATGGACGCAATCTCCTTTTAATCAGTTCTAACGTACCTGTCATTTCTCCAGGTAACCCCTTTTTCTGATTAGGCCAGCAATAAAACGACTAGATGCAGAGTGATCCTCAGGAAGGAAAGAAAAAGAGGTGTTTGTGTGTGTGTGTGTGTGTGTGTGTGTATATATATATTTTTTTTTTTAAAGAAGTGCCATCTTTTTCTTTCTGTACCAGAGAAAAAGCAGAAGGGGAAAGGAGGAAAAAAAACAGGTCTGAGCCTCCCGGGTTCGACCAGGTGAGAGGTGGCAACACCTCCGGCCGCTCCGGGTTAGGGTGTTGGGCAAATGGGCGTGCAAAGGACGGGCAGCTCCCTGGAAGGTCGGGGTAACTGCTCCGGGACCGCGGGGCCCAAGGCCGGTCTCCTCCCAGAAGGATTAAATGCCACCGAGGGGATCCCGTGGGGTGTCTCCCGGCGCGGACTAGGGTGACAGACCCGGCTCTCCGCTCCCTTCGGCGCCAGGTGGGGGCCACGCGGTGTCAGCCACGGGCAGCGTGCAGGGGCCGTCCCCCGCGCGACCGGAGCCCGCCCTCCCCTCCCCGTTACCTGCGGGCGGCGGCGCCGGGCCCGGAGGCCTGCTGCTCCTCCTCCTTCTCCCGCCAGGCTGGGGCGGCGAGGCGGCGGCGGCGGCGGCCCGGGGGGAGGGGGCGGAGCGCGCGGCTCGCCGCCTCTCTCCTCCCCCGGGAGGCTCAGGGGCCCCTATCTCGGGCCGCCGCGCCTAGGCCCGTGAGCAGCCTGTGGCTGGGGCATGGCGGCACAGCCCACCGGCGTGCCCGCGAGGTGGGAGTGCGAGGAGGCGGGGAGGGAAGCACCCCTAGCGCTCGGAGGGGCCAGAGGGGAGGAGCGAGGGGGCCCGGGAGCCGCGCGCTGGCGACCGTTGGGGACGGTTGGCCGAGGGCAGGCGGTTGTTTGGGGAGCGCGGCGACGGCTCGCGTGTTCCCTGCGGGGCGGGGTGGGGAAGGGGAAGGGGACTGAGGGGAGGGGAGGGGGAGGTTGGGAGGGAGCCGCCGCCGCGCGCGTGCGGGCCGGCGCCGCCGCCGTTGCCGCTCCGCTCACTCCAGCCTGTTTGGGGGCACTTTGTTTGTGTCCCACAATGCTCTGCGCCGGCGGCCTGGCTGGGGAAGGGGAGGAGAAGGGGGCGGGGCGGAACGAGCTCGGGGGCGGGGCTCGGGGCGGGGAGTGAAACGTGATGATTGCGCAAGCGCAGAAAATGGGCCCTCTTGGCCGTCGGGACTTGCACTGTTGGTGACTCCGTCTCCTTAGACGGTGGAGCCTGCGTGACCCAGAAAGGCCGTGAGTCTTGACACTGTATTTTTGCATATGTGCGCACATGTGCCGATTTACATTCACATGCCCCATAAGCCCTGTCCCATTTGTCCTTCCTCTAAGCCGTCCTCTTACCCAGTTCCCCTCTCACACCTGAGAAGCATTTCTCCGCAGGAGTCACATTTATAGCATTTTTTTTTCTTCGAACTAAAAACGTAACTCCTATTTTCTCGGGTAGTTTTTGTAGGGAGGTCGAAATAGAAACACTTCAGCCCCTCTTCGGCGAGGGAGGTTAGTTGGTAAGGTGCCCATTGTTCACCCATGGAAACAGGCCTGCCAAGGGCCGCCCCGCAGACAGGTGAGCCCGCGCCCCCGTCCTGGGCGGACTGCGACCTGCGGCGGGTGTCTGGATTGCGTGGCTCCTCGGGCCTCCTCGCAGTGCTTGCTCTCTGCCGTTCTAGCACTTGCCTCGGTGACCTGGCAGGACGTGCGGCTCTTGAGATGAGTGGAGAAACGGACTCCCAGGTCCCTCTCGTTCTTCCAACACAGGGACAGCTAGAGCTGCTCCAAAAATATACCTTACTTCTTCCACAACCGTGAATCTGTCATTTTTACTGCACCATCACTTACTTCCTGGCCTTCCCGGAGGAAGTGTGCGGGCCTCCCCGAAGTAACCGGTACCGCCCGGGGGGTTTTGAAGTTCTTGGTCAACTGCAAAATCAATCAACCTAGTTAACTCCTAGGGCCCTAAGTCTTGGCTTCCCCTGGCCAGGCGGGCGAGCGCTCTCCACACCGCCCCCGGAGGTCATAGGGGTTCCCGGGACTGCAGGCGGCAGCGCCCCAGGTGCCTGGGGGCGGGCGGGGTGCGGGCGGGTGCTCCTTGGGCGCTTTCTGTTTTCCCACGCCTCCAGTTTGCAAACCGAAAGACTTCTTTCCAGAGGGTTTTGTGCAAGGTGGGTGGACGTCCCGCTGAAGTAGAGTGGATTTTCCTTTTGAAACACTTGGCAACATCTCACATTAATTCACTCTGAGAGACAAGCAGCCAAGCACCTGAACACCCTGACACTTGCAATCTTCTTTAGGAATAAAGGCAATAAAAACAACTTCTGTTTTTATAGTCCTTCGCAGTTTCCAACAAGTTTTCAAGCATGTATAATGTTATCTAATCCTTACGGCAACTGTAATTCACAGGTTTTATCACAGGTTTCTATTATTATTCCCACTATCATTCTTATTATTCCCGTTTCAGAGATGAGAAAAATCAGAAAGATGCGAACTAGGCCCAGAAACTTTTGCACTAAGTTTTGAAGAGGGGAAGGGAAAGAAGGCGGAATGCTTACCCGGGAGAGGACTGGCGGCCACAGAGCAGAGCTCAGGAAAGGGCAGGAGCTGGGGCCCTGGTGAGGAATGTGTGAGAATGTATGTAGGTGGTAAGCAACTGGACAAGAATCAGGGTGGAAATGAAGTAGTCAAATCCTATCTACCTCTCCTAGTGCCTTTAACAGGATAGTCAATAAAAGACCATGAGGCAAGTCTTTTCTAAGTGCTTCTCCAGGGGCTGTGGTGGCAGCTCCTCAACTACTACACTGACACAAAAATTTGCTTTCCTTTGTAGTACAACTTGAAGTCAGGTAGAGGAATGCCTCTAGCTTTGTTATTTTTGCTCAGAATTGCCCTAGCTTTTCAGGGTCTTTGTGGTTCCATACAAATTTTAGGATTTTTTTTTTCTAGTTCTGTGATGAGTGTCATTGATATTTTGGTAGGGATTGTACTGTACCTGTAGGTGGCTTTGGGTAGTGTGGATATTTTAACAATATTAATTATTTCAATTCATGAGCATGAGATATCTTTCCCTTTTTTTTTTTTTTTTGTTCTCTTCATTTTCTTTCATCAATGTGTATACTTTTCCGGGTAGAGATTTTTCACTGCCTTGCTTACATTTATTCCTAGGTATTTTATTTTGCTTTTTTGTAGCTATTGTGAATGAGATTGTTTTCTTGATTTCTTTTTCAGATTGATGGCTGTTAGCATATAGAAAATCAACTGTGCTGGGTGTGGTGGCTCACGCCTGTAATCCCAACACTTTGGGAGTCCGAGGCAGGCAGATCACGAGGTCAGGAGTTCAAGACCAGCCTGGCCAACATAGTGAAACCCCATCTCTACTAAAAATACAAAAAAGTTAGCTGGGAATGGTGGCACGCACCTGTAGTCCCAGCTACTTGGGAGGCTGAGGTGGGGAATCGCTTGAACCCAGGGGGTGGAGGTTACAGTAAGCCAAGATCGTGCCACTCCAGCCTGGCGACAGAGCAAGACTCCATCTCCAAAAAGAAAAAAAGAAAAGAAAATCAATTGATTTTTGTATCCTTCAACTTAACTGAATTCGTTCATCAAAGTTCTGAGAGATGGAGTCTTTAGGTTTTTCTAAATATAAGAACAAGTCATCTGCAAACAAGGATAATTTGACTTCTTCCTTTCCAATTCAGTTGCCCTTTATTTCTTTCTCTTGCCTAATTGCTCAGGTGAGGACTTCCAGAAATATATTGAATAGGAGTGGTGAAAGTGGGTATCCTTGTCTTGTTCCAGATCTTAGTGGAAAGGCTTTCAATGTTTTCCTGTTCAGTGTGATATTAGCTGCGGGTTTGTCATATATGGCTTTTATCATTTAAAAACTTTTTTTCCCTTAGATTATTCCCTTGTCTCCTCTGCCTTTTCCACTTAAAAAAATTTTTTTTGGAGACAGGCTCTCATTGTGTTGTCCAAGAGTGCAGTGGTGCAATCACAGCTAAATATAGTCTCAAACTCCTGGGCACAAGCGTCCTCTGGCCTCAGCTTTCCAAATAGCTAGGACTACAAGTGTGCCACCATGCCTGGCTAATTTTAAAAATTTTTTGTAGAGATGGGTCTTGCTGTGTGAACTTGGGCTCAAGTGATCCTCCTAAAGTGCTGGGATTACAGGCATAAGCTACCATACCTGAGCCCTTTCCTGCTTTTCTTTCTCATTTAACATTTAAATATTTTATCATCCTTCCACTCCACCCCCACCTCAGGTCTGAAGAATTTATTAACTAACAAATGACTGTGAGGCCCTTAAGAGCTCAATGCTAGATGCTTGGAGAGGGTGTGAGAAAAAATTCAAAGAAGATTAACTTTGCAGGAGCCCTCTTGTCTGTTTTGGCTCTGGGCAGGGTCAGTTTCTGTGGCTTCTGCAGCCTCCCACCTTTTTCCTTCTTGAGCTGGTAGAGACTTGCCTCTGGGTTGCTGGAATATACACACCTTTCTTTGACACTAGGTTAAATAATACTGCTGGGAGGATTTTGTGAAATCAGAATCCTGTACACAGGTGAAAAAAACAAATGTAGACAGTATGAGGAACCTTTAATTATTAACTTGGTGTGGATGATTCTGAGGAATTCAAATTCCAGGCAAATTCCAGGAGTTATATTTCAGCCACGAGCTCTTTGGGGGAATAAATTCTGCAAAAGATGGCACTTCCTTGTGAAAGACCATTATAACTGAATGGAAACTTAGTTATTTAGTCCAAAAGCATTAGCATTAATGCATGAATCCTTTCTACCCGACCTTGCCTCCTTATTAGATTATACAACTACATATATAAAAAATTAATCTCACTCTCTTACCCTAAAATTTATACCTCTTCTAGTGTTCACATTTTACCATTCACCCAGTGAAGCAGGTTGACTTTGCTACTTCACTACTGTATCTCAATTCCAATCCATCAACAAGTCCTGTTGAATCTGTCCCTCTCCACTGCCACCGTCCTAAAATAAGATGATACTAGCTTGTGCCTGGAGAATTATAATACCACTCATGTGGTTTCCCAAATGCACTCTCCCTTTTCCTCGTTCTCTACATGGTCGCCAGAGTTGCAATGCATAGCAGTGATGTCAGCCAACAATGGCTTCCTATTGCTCCCAGGATAAAGTCCCAAACCCTCAGCATGGCTTTCACACCGCTGTGCAATCTGAGCCCTTTCACTGTCTTGAGCTTCATCTCTTAGCTATGCTTTTTCGGGAAATGTGCCAGTTGCAGAGGCAGTTTTGTTTTTTCTTTTCTTTTTTTTTTTTGAGACGGAGTCTGACTCTGTTGCCAGGCTGGAGTGCAGTGGCGTGATCTCGGCTCACTGCAACCTCTGCCTCCCGGGTTCAAGCGATTCTCCTGCCTCAGCCTCCTGAGTAGCTGGGACTATAGGTGCACGCCACCACACCCAGCTAATTTTTGTATTGTTAGTAGAGACGGGGTTTCAGCATATTGGCCCGGCTGGTCTCGAACTCCTGACCTTGTGATCCGCCTGCCTCTGGCTCCCAAAGTGCTGGGATTACAGGCGTGAGCCATCATGACCAGCAGTTTTTTTTTTTTTTTAAATCTTCTAAAATGCTATGCTGTTTCTCCACTACGCATATTATTTCTTCTGTGTAGAAATACTGTACTCCGTTCCTTAGCTGATTTCCTTTCAATCCTCAGATCTTTTCTTTTACATATAGATACACATATATAGACACACACATATACATATGTCAGATTTCTTGAGATATAGTTCACATACCATACAATTCGCCCATTTAAGATATGTAATTAAATGGCTTTTGGCATATTCACAGAGCTTTGCAACCATCACCATAATCAATTTTATAACATTCTCATTACCCAGAAAGAAACACATACCTGTTAGCAGTTACTCCCATTTTCCCCCAACTCCTCGGCCCTAGAAACCACTAACTTAGTTACTTTCTCTCTGTACAGATCTGCCATATATTTCTTTTTTGCAGTTTCAGTGAGAGCTGTGCCATGTTTGGCTGGTATAACGGTTAAGTCCTCTGCATTGTTTTCCCTTTCTCTTTTTTCCCCAGCATTTCTAAAAAGGGACTAGGTTGTTTGCCCTATAGTGTTTGCCACAATCTGGATTTTGTCAACTGCATCCCTGTGGTGTATTTATGTTCCCTTAGCTGCATTTTGTGTAATTTGGCAGTAGGATCTAAATGTTTTATCAGATTCAAGTTTAATTTTTGGCAATATTACTTTATAGGTGGCAGTGTACGTTTCCACTGAGAGATATACAATGTATGCTTGTCCTTCTTTTTGTGATGTTGGCAGCCATTGATGAGAAATGCCCAGATCAATTCATTCATTAGGAGTTTTTAAGTGGTGATATAATTGTATCATTCTTCATTTACTAGCTATTGTACAATGTTTCTACAAAGGGAAATTGCCCCTTTTCGATTATTCGATTACCTAGTGATATTGTTTATATAAGAAAGCATGATAAATGCTTGATTATTTCCCTTTTACCAAATAATCTCTTAATTGTTGCCACTTCTCTCCTTTTCAGCCACTACCATCCTGATCCAAAGTCCTTAACCTGACCCCCAAGACCTTGAATCTTTGGGATCCTACTCCTTTTGTAAGGTCCTGCGTGATTTGGTCCCCATCTCTGCAGCCTCCTTTCAGGCCACTTTCCTCCTCTCTCGCTATATCTAAGCCAAGTGACCTATTTTCATTTCTTAAGTCACCAGAGTTTTTTCCATTTCAGGGCCTTTGCCCATATTCCCTCACCTGGAAAGCTTTCTCCAACTTCCGCAAACTCTTACTTACCTTTCAATCATTGTTTTCTTAAGGAAGACTAGGTTGGTCTTCTGATTATATCCTCTCGTACCACCCTCTGTTTGACCTTCATGGCATTTCTTATACAGATGCTCCTCAACTTATGATGGGGTTATATTGCAATAAACCCATCGTAAGTTGAAAATATCATAAGTCAAAAATGCATTTATTTATTTGAGATGGAGTCTCACTCTGTCTCCCAGGCTGGAGTGCAGTGGTGCAATCTCAGCTCACTGCAACCTCTGCCTCCCGGGTTCAAGCGATTCTCCTGCCTCAGGCTCCCTGGTAGCTGGGATTACAGGCATGCATCACCATGTCCACCTAATTTTTGTGTTTTTAGTAGAGATGGGGTTTCACCACATGGCCCAGGCTGGTCTCAAACTTCTGACTTCAAGTTATCCGCCCACCTCGGCTTCCCAAAGTGCTGGGATTAAAGGCATGAGCCACCACACCCAGCCAAAAATGCATTTAATACATCTAACCTACCAAACATCATACGTGGCCTACCTTAACTGTGCTCAGAACATTTACATTTGCCTACAATTGGGCAAGATCATCCAACACAAAGCCTATTTTACACTAAAGTATTAAATATCTCATGTACTTTATTGTGAAGGTAGAAAATAGAATGGTTGTATAGACATGTGAAGTACAGTTTCTTTTGTATATTTATCACTTTACACTGTTGTAAAGTCAAGAAATCTCAAGTTGGGGCTGTCTGCAGTTCATATTTATGCTTATTTGTGATAAGCATATGTCTGATCATTTGTATAATGTCTGCCTCCTCACTAAACCATAAGTTCCATGAAGGCAGCAATCATATCTACTATTTTTCTTCTAAGATTAACTTAATGATTGGAATATAGTATATGCTCAAAAAATAAATGTTGAAGTCATATTTGGGAAAAAGAAAATACTTTATCTTAGCCGGGTGCGGTGGCTCACGCCTGTAATCCCAGCACTTTGGGAGGCCGAGGCAGGTGGATCACCTGAGGTCAGGAGTTTGAGACCAGCCTGACCAACAGGGTGAAACCCCGTCTCTACTAAAAATGCAAAAATAAGCTGGGCATGGTGGCAGGCACCGGTAGTCCCAGCTACTCAGGAGGCTGTGACAGGAGAATTGCTTGAACCCGGGAGGCAGAGCTTGCAGTGAGCCAAGATCATGCCACTGCACTCCAGCCTGGGCGACGGAGCGAGACTCCATCTCAAAAAAAAAAAAAAAAAAGAAAATACTTTATCCCAATTTGTAAAGAGTAAAGATGGAAGATTTACTGAGTTCTTCTGATATTCAAATCTAAGTAATCTGGCCCCAGAACCTAAGATATCAGGTTGAAATCCCAATATAGGCATACCTCAGAGATATCGTGGGTTCAGTTAAAGACCATCACAATAAAGTGGGTCACACACACTTTATGGCTTCTCAGTACATATAAAAGTTATGTTTACACTATACTATGGTCCAAGATTGTCCACCCCATGGCCCGCAGGCTACACTCAACCCAGGACAGCTTTGAATGTGGCCAAACACAAATTTGTAAACTTTCCTAAAGGATTATGAGATTTTTTTTGCAATTTTTTCTAGCACATCAGCTATTGCTAGTGTTAGTATATTTTCTGTGTGGCCCAAGACAATTCTTCTTCTTCCAATGTGGCCCAAGGAAGCCAGAAGATTGGACACCCCTGCTATAGTCAATTAAGTGTACAAGAGCATTATATCTAAAAAAAAAAAATTAAAAATACTGTATTGCTTAAAAGTGCTAATGATCATCTGAGCCTTCAGCGAGTCATAGTCTTTTTGCTGGTGGAGGGTCTTGCCTCAATGTTGATGGCTGCTGACTGAGCAGAATGGTGGTTGCTGAAGGTTGGGGTGGCTACAGAATTTCTTTAAAAATGAGACAACAATGAAGTTTGATGCATCAATTGACTCTTTATTTCACAAAAGATTTCTCTGTAGCATGCAATGCTGTTTGATAGCATTTTACCTGCAGTAGAATGTCTTTCAAAATTGGAGTCAGTCCTCTCAAACCCCGCTGCTGCTTTATCAACTACGTTTATATAATATTCTAAGTTCTTTGTTGTCATTTCAACAAAGTTCCCAGCATCTTCACCTTTATGTTTATCTTGAGTAGATTCCATCTCAGGAAACTATTTTTGGCTGGGTGTGGTATATGCCTATAATCCCAGTATTTTGAGAAGCCAAGGTAAGGGACTCACTTAAGACCAGAAGTTCAAGACCAGCCTAGGCAACATAGCAAGACCGTATCTCTACAAAAACAATTTTTTTAATTAGCCAGACGTGGTGGCATGCACCTGTAGTCCCAGCTAATTGGGAGGCTGAGGTAGGAAGATTGTTTGAGCCGAGGAGTTTGAGGTTACAGTGAGGTATGATTGCGCCACTGCACTCCAGCCTGGGTGACAGAGCAAGACCCTGCCTCAAAAAACAAAACACTTCCTTTGGCCATCCATCAGAAGCAACTCCTTATTGTTCAAGTTTCATTATGAGATTGCAACAATTCAATCATATCTTCAGGTTCCACTTCAAATTCTAGTTCTCTTGCTATTTCTAGCATATCTGTAGTTACTTCCTCTACTGGAGTCTTGAACCCTTCAAAGTCATGAGGGGTGGAATCAACTTCTTCCAAAGTCCTGTTAATGTTGATATTTTGACCTTCTCCCGCAAATCATGGATGTTCTTAATGACATCTAGAATGGTGAATCCTTTCCAGAAGATTTTCACTTTGCCCAGATCCATCAGAGGAATCACTATACATGGTAGCTAAGGCCTTTTGAAATGTATTTTTTTTTTTTTTTTGAGACGGAGTCTCGCTCTGTCGTCCAGGCTGGAGTGCAGTGGCGCTATCGCGGCTCACTGCAACCTCCGCCTCTCAGATTCACGCCGTTCTCCTGCCTCAGCCTCCCGAATACCTGGGACTACGGGCACCCGCCACCACGCTCAGCTAATTTTTTTGTATTTTTAGTAGAGACGGGGTTTCACCATGTTAGCCAGGATGGTCTCGATCTCCTGACCTCGTGATCCGCCCGCCTCAGCCTCCTAAAGTGCTGGGATTACAGGCGTGAACCACCACACCTGGCTGAAATGTATTTCTTAAGTAAGACCTGAAAGTAGAAATAGCTCTGTGATCCATGGACAGCGGAATAGACGTTGAGTTAGCAGGCATGGAAACAACATTAATCTTGTACATCTTCATCAGAGCTCTTGGGTGACCAGTTGCACTGTTGGAGAGCAGTAATACTTCGAAAGGAATCTTTTTTGAGCAGTAGGTCTCAATAGTGCGCTTAAAATATTCAGTAAACTATGCTGTAAACAGATGTGCTTTCTCCTTCAGGCTGTGATGTTTCATTTACAGAGCTCAGGCAGAATAGATTGAGCATAATTGTTAAGGGCTCTCGGATTTTCAGAATGGTAAATGAACATTGGTTTCCACTTAAAGTCACCGGCTGCTTTAGCTCCTAACAAATGAGTCAGCCTGTCTTTTGAAACCAGCCACTGCCGCTTTCTCTCTAGCTATGAAAGTCCTAAATGTATCTCTTTCCAATCTAAGGCTGTTTTGTCACAAGAAGCATAGCTTTCAGCTTATCTCAGCTTTTGATCTGTCTTTCTCACTAAGCTTAATCAATTCTAGATTTGATTTAAAGTGAGAGACGTGTGACTTTTCCTTTCACTTGATCACTTGGAGGCCATTCTAGGGTTATTAATTGGCCTAATTCCAATATTGTTGTGTCTCAGGGAATAGAGAGGTCTGAGGAGAGGCAGACAGACTAGAAACAACTGGTCAGTGGATCAGTAGGAGCACACATGTTTATTAAGTTTACCATCTTACATGGGTGCGGTTTGTGGTGCCCCTAAACAATTACAATAGTGATCAAAGTTCACTGATCACAGATCACCATAACAATTATAATAATTAATGAAAAAGTTTGAAATATTGTGAGAATTGTCAAAATGTGATAGAGACATAAAGTAAGTGCATGCTGTTGGGAAAATGGCTCCAATAGACTTGTTCGATGCAGGGTTGCCACACACATCTTCAATTTGTGAAAAATACAGAATCTGCAGAGTGCAATAAGGTGAGGCACAATGAAACAAAGTATGCCTATATACTCTAATCTGTAGGAATACACCATACAAATCTATATATTGAAGAGGAACTAACCTCAATTTTGGGGGGTTCTAAATTTATAAATCCCAGGGAAGAGACTTACTGGTTTAGCTTGGTTTGAGTACTCATCCCTAAACCAATCAACTTTCTTATAAGAAAATGCAGCCTGGGCGCAGTGGCTCACGCCTGTAATCTCAGCACTTTGGGAGGCTGAGGTGGGTGCATCACAAGGTCAGGAGATTGAGACCATCCTGGCTAACGGTCTTTACTAAAAAATACATTAAAAAAATTAGCCAGGTGTGGTGGCAGGCACCTTGTAGTCCCAGCTACTCGGGAGGCTGAGGCAGAGCTTGCAGTGAGCTGAGATCCCGCCACTGCACTCCAGCCTGGGCGACAGAACGAGACTCCATCTCAAAAAAAAAAAAACAACAACAGAAAATGCAGCTTTCATGCCAGATGTGTGGATGCTATGGGGCAGTTTCTAGGAGAAGGAACTATACCAGGCAGATAATCTCATAGTTGAGCACATGCATATTTCTTTCCATAGTCTAATTTCATAAATTCTCTTGTCTAGCATAATGCAGTTTTCCAATGTAGAACAGACACCTTGCCTACTAAATGAGAAACAAGTAAAAGACATGACCAGCTACTACATTTATCTTTCATTTCCAGAATCTCAGTTGATCAGGTCTGGATGTAGTTGTATATAATTTTGCAATCTATGGGCTAAATGACAAATGTAACAGCCCTCAAAACAATACAGTCGTATCTTTTGCAAAGGTCCTAAGGTCAGCTCCTGTTGTATGAGAAATTACCTGGGGGCAATGGTAGCCTCCTAGACCCTTAGGCAAAGCTATGTCAGGGGAAGACCCACAGGCCAAACTAAGTATCTAGAATCCCACAATTTATTAAAAAATTTAAAACACTCAGTGAGAAGTAAGAGGAAAGAGTGAGGTAGATTAACACCCTTTGGGTAAGGTACAAGCAGGGTGAAGGACCATACTACCTGAATCTAGATTACACAATGTTCATAGTCCTGTCTTTCCCCTTGCTGTGCCAGCTTTTCTTTCTGACGGTGTGGTTATGAGGATCAGAGGTGATGTTTGGGCAAGGGATCCAACAGACGGAAGGTGTATGGAACCAGTATACACAGGGACTTGCCTATTGGAAAGACACAGGGATATGTATGCATGGCAGTAGCTGTATCTCATCAATCAGCCTGATGAGTAGGTCTCAATTTCATTTGCATTTTTGGGGCAAAGGACAAATGGGGTTAGAATAATATCAACTATGAGTGGCTGATGTAAGTCTTCAACAATGTCAAGGGCTTAATGTGTCTCATGTATATTTAGTGAATCATGAATATTTGCTATGTCTTGGTCCTTCCTTCCCTTTCTATCTACTTTAGAACATGTATGTTCTAACATGTCTGACATGCCTGTTAGAAATGCTTGTTCCCCAGTGCCACAAAGAAATACCACTTGAATGTAAATTTAATTTTCTCAGCAAGGCCATTTTTACTTTCTGCAGAAAGGGCACACTAGCCAGCTGTTTTGCCACGAGAGTACACCGAACAAAGGAGACGGGGTTATTTATAACCTGACACGTCTACCCTACTGCTGTGTATGGTTTCCATTGCCTGGAATGGGACCTGAAATTCTGTATTTGTCCCAACTGGCTAGCAACTTAGAACTTTCTAAAAGAGACAAAGGCAGAGGAGAACAAAGGAAGGAGGTAGTAACTTGTGGAATGCTGAGAAAGGTAAAAATACCTCCAAATAAGGAAGAGGAACAGGCTATGACCTAATGCTTGCTTGGACTAGTATAAGCATGCCAGGGCAAACATTTAGGCTAAATTGTGGGAGCTAAGAACACAAAGTACATTGATTTCTTTATTATGGCTAGCAGATATCTGAGAATGTTAGCACACGTCTTTGAATAAATTTTGCTTCTAAGAGAAGTTACTATTTATTCCTAATTAGACAGGGAGGAAAGTCTTTTTGAAGAGGAACCTTTACTTTACTTTTTACATGCCATTTGCTTCCACACTTGGTTTCACTTAGCCTTTTTATTTTTTGTTTTCTGCTCTATTAGTAAAACTAAAAATTCTCTAAAAATTTAAAATGTGCATTACAAATTGAAGATCATGTATAGTCAAGATTACTGTTGAAGATCTCTTAAATTGCCCATAAGGCACAATATATTGCATTTATGAGCCACCTTGGAGGCTGACATTCTGTCTCTCAGTAAGTCCAACCTAGATGATTTTCCTTGCAGCATTGGAACAGATGGCTCATCCTTCTATTGAGCCCCAGAGGAAGTCATTGGCTTGCATGTAGGACTTCTAGACTTGGACTCAGACTGCTAGATGCCCACACTATGAGAGGCACCTGGAAACAGACCAACTGAGAGAATGACACGTTTGTGTCTTCTATCTTCTGCTTACTTTGGGCATTAATTTGCTTAGTCAAATGATGCTTATACTTCCCTCTCTCAAGCCTACTTCAGTTCATATGAATTAAATGTGTGTACATTCTATTTCTAGGGTAAAGTATTAAATGATGAAAGACAACTAGGATATCCACAATTTTTTAAAAACTCTTTAGAAAAGAAGAAAAAGAAGAGCAACCTACAGAGGTCACTTGCCCAGATCTTATAGCACATCTTGCTGGAGGAAGACAATAAAGTAGATCATAGGGCCAGCAAACTTAATGTGCATCTGTTTGTTAATTTACTTCCTTAAGAGTGGATTAAGTTCAGTATGGCCGCCCCAGGATTCTGCTAGGAGGGTTTTCCTTATTTGTATCCAACAGGGCCATCCCTGAGTATGATGATTAATGTTATGTGTCAACTTGACTAGGCTAAGGAATACTCAAATAGCTGGTAACACATTATTTCTGGGTGTGTTTGTGAGGATGTTTCTGGAAGAGATTAGCATTTGAATCAGTAGATTAAGTAGAGATCACCCTCACCAACATGGGTGAGTGTCATTCAATCCATTGAGGACCTGGATAGAACAAAAAGGTGAAGGAAGGGTGAATTTGTTCTCTCTGCTTGAGGTGGGACATCCATCTTCTTCCACCCTCAGACAGCTGTGCTCCTGATTCTCAGGCCTTGGGACCCAGACCAGGATTTCCATCAGCTCCCCTGGCTCGCAGGCCTTCTGACTTCTGACTCACCATCAGCTCTCCTGGATCCAGCTTGCCAATGGCAGATCGTGGGACTCCTTGGCCTCTAATCACATGAAACAATGCCCACGGTATGTCGCCTATTAAATAAATATATATCTCATCTCTTATTTGTTCTGCTTCTCTGGAGAACCCTGACTAATACACCGAGAAAGAGCTTGGGGAGGATTCCTCTGAAGGGGACTCTATTTTAGCAGTAGACTCTATGTTGGCGAATACATTTGAGCTGAGTCATATCTTACGGGTTGAGCAATGATCACAGGTGATTTTGCAAGGATTGACTTTTGTTTTACTTCATTTTATTTTGCAGTGCTTAAGACTGAAACAGCTCATTGCATTCATTTTTGAGGACAGTGTTTGCTAATAACCCAATGCAGAAATCATTTGTGGTTAGGATTATGATCTAATCATTCACCAAACTTATAACAGATGATCTTCACTGGGTCACAAAAAAATTGCACAACAGTGGGGTAATTAATATTTTCTAATAAAAAAATGGAACTCTCATAGTAGCCATCTAGATGGGGGAGAAGGTGTTCTCAATTTTGTTATGTGTTTTTAATTCTGTTTGGCAGTTATATTCCATTTTTCTGGCTCATTCATTCTTTTGCACTTAGAAGACTACTTTCTATCATCTCTTCTGTCAGTCCTCCAATACTTCCTTTACCACTGTCTCTCAGTTGATGCCCATCATAAAAAACTACCACAGGCCGGGTGCAGTGGCTCACACCTGTAATTCCAGCACTTTGGGAGGATGAGGTGGGTGGATCACCTGAGGTCAGGAGTTTGAGACCAGCTTGGCCAACAAGGTGAAACTCCGTCTCTACTAAAAATACAAAAAATTAGCTGGGCATGGTGGTGGGCACCTGTAGTCCCAGCTACTTGAGAGGCTGAGGTAGGATAATTGCTTGAACTTGGGAGGTGGAGGTTGCAGTGAGCTGAGATTGCGCGATTACACTCCAGCCTGGGCGACAGGGTGAGACTCTCAAAACAAAACAAAACAAAACAAAACAAAAACGAAAAAAGAACTACTACAAATATGGTGGCTTAAAACAACACACGTTTTTAATCTCACAATCTAGAAGTCACAAGTTGGACAGAAGTCTCCCTGGCTTAAAATCAAGGTATAGGCAGGACTATGTCCATTTCTGAAAGCCATACGGCGAAGCCCTTTTTGCCTTTTCTCCTTTCTAGAGGCCACTTGTACTCCTTGGCTCATGGTCTCCTTATTCTATCTTGAAAGCCAGCAACTCTTCTCTGCCCCTTTCCCCATCATCACATTTCTCTCAACCACATTCTTCTGCCTCCTTCTTCCACTGTTTATTTTGTTTTGTTTTGTTTTAGATGGAGTCTCGCTCTGTCACCCAGGCTGGAGTGCAGTGGCGTGATCTCAGCTCACTGCAACCTCCACCTGCCAGGTTCAAGCAATTCTCCTGCCTCAGCCTCCCGAGTAGCTGGGACTGCAGGCACGCGCCACCATGCCTACCTGATTTTTCGTATTTTTTGTAGAGATGGGTTTTCACCATGCTGGCCAGGCTGGTCTTGAATTCTCGGCCTCGGCCTCCCAAAGTGCTGGGATTACAGGCGTGAGCCAACACACCCAGCCCCCTTCCACTGTTTTTAGTAATAGCCATAGTGAAGATATAGTTCACATACCACATAATTCATGCATTTAAAGTGGACAATTTGATAGTTGTTAGTATATTCACGGAGCTGTACATCCATCCATTACCAGAACCAAGTGTGGAACATTTTCACTATCCCCAAGAAACCCTGTGCCCTTTAGCAATTATCTTTTATTCTTGCCCATCACTCATTCCTAACCCTTGGTAACCACTAATCTGCTTTCTGCCTTTATGGATTTTCCTCTTCTGGCCTTTTCATGTAAATGGAATCACACAGTATATGCTCTTTTGTCACTGGCTTTTTTCACTTGGCATGCTTTCAAGGTTCATCCATGTCTCAGTACTTCATTCTCCTCTTCCACTTTTAAGGACTCATGTGATTAGATCGGGCCTACCCTGGTAATCCAGCAAAAGCTGCCCATCTCACGGTCCTTACTGTTGTTTTTGAAAGAGTCTCGCTCTGGTGCCCAGGTTGGAGTGCAGTGGCATGATCTCGTCTCACTGAAACCTCTGCCTCCTGAGTTCAAGTGATTCTCCTGCCTCAGCCTCCTGAGTAGCTGGGATTACAGGCGCCTGCCATCACACCCGGCTAATTTTTGTATTTTTAGTAGAGATGGTGTTTCACCATGTTGGTCACGCTGGTCTCAAACTCCTGACCTCAAGATCCGCCCACCTCGGCCTCCTAAAGTGCTGGGATTACAGGTGCGAGCCACCGTGCCTGGCCCACGGTCCTTACCCTTAATCACATCGGCCAAGTCCCTCTGACCATGTAAGGTAACACAGTCACAGATCTCAGGGTTTAGGACATGGACATCATTGGGGGGCCATTACTCAGTCTACCACAGTGAATATCCTTCCTATTTCAGAGAGAAAATAAAAGCAGTCAGAGGAGAGTGGAGAATTTCCCCTATTCACCAGCATGTGGAGCCACGGACTCTGCCTTCTCCCAGTCAAGATGGTACAGAATCTCATATTCCCAGCATTTCTCATCACAGAATTCCCCTTTCTGTCCTTCTAGCAAAGGCCATGCTGCCACTCAGTGCTGGACCCCTTCTCCTCTCGCTTACTCAGTGGCACTGTTGGAGCTACCCTCCCCTCTCCTGCATTATCATTTTACTTTTCTCTTGGATCATTTCAATTGGCATAAAACAACTTGTAATTTCACCCTTCTGAAAACAAAATCCTTTTTTGATCCCTTTCCCTCTTCTACTAGTGCCTCATTTCTTTGTTCCCCTGACTCTTTAAAACAAAACTTCATGAAAGATTTGTCTATGTTGTTTTCAATTTTTCTTTTTCAATTATGGTTTCATTTTGTCAGAGAGTCATTAAACATTTCTTTTTTTCTTTTTCAATTTTTTTTTTTTTTTTTTTTTTTTTTTTTTGCGGGGGCAGGTCTCACTATGTTGCCCATTCTGGTCTTGAACTCTTGGACTCAAGCAATCCTCCCACCTCGGCCTTGCAAAGTGCTGGAATCACAGGCTTGAGATACCATGCCCAGCCAATTTATTGTGGTTAAGTATATATAATAGAATTTACCATTTTAACTGTTTTCAAGTATACAATTCAGGGGCACAAATTACTTTCACAATGTTGTCCAACCATCAACACTGTCCACTTCTAGAATTTTTCATCATTCCAAACAGAAACTGCATACTCCTTAACCAATAGCTTCCATTCTCCCCTGCCCCCCAGCCCTTAGTAGCACCATTCTACTTTCTGTCTCTGAATTCGACTACGCTGGGTACCTCTATAAGTGGAATGATGCAGTATTTATTCCTTTGTGTCTGGCTTCTTTCACATAGCATAATGTTTTAAAGGTTTGTCTATATGGTAGCATGAGTCAGAATTTCATTCCTTTTCATGGCTGAGTAATATTCCATTGTATGCATATAGCACATTGTATTTATCCATTTCTTTCTCGTTTTTGTTCTTGTTTTTGTTTTGAGACAGAGTCTTGCTCTGTTGCCAGGCTGGAGTACAGTGGCACAGTCTTGGCTCACTGCAACCTCCACCTCCTGGGTTCAAGCGATTCTCCTGCCTCAGTCTCCCAAGTAGCTGGGACTACAGGCATGCGCCACCACGCCCAGCTAATTTTTGTATTTTTGTAGAGACAGGGTTTCACCATGCTGGCCAGGATGGTCTCGATCTCAACCTTGTGATCCGCCTGCCTCGGCCTCCCAGAGTGCCGGGATTAAAGGCGTGAACCATCACGCCCGGCCCCATTTTCTTGTTGATGGACACTTAGGTTGTTTCCATTTTGGGGCTATTGTGAATACTGCTGCCATGAACATGTGCATACAAGTATCTGTTGAGTCATTTCTCTTAAGTTCACTACAGTTAGGCTTTCACTCTCACTGGTGAACACAAATTGTTCTTGTCAAGGTCATCAGTGACCTCTGAGTTGCTGCAGCCAATTATCAATTCTTCATTCTCATCTTATATAACAGTGCCATTTGCATTGATCATTGCGTCCTCCTTGAAGTCTTTTCTTCAGTTATCTCCAGGACACCACCACACACTCCCAATTACCTTCCCACCTCACTCACCACTATTCCTTAGCCTCCTTTGTTAATCATCCTTGCTACCCCCTCAGTAGTCTTTGGAGCTATTCTCTTTTCTGTCTGTACTTTCTCCCTTAGTAATATCTTCCAATCTCAAGGTGACTCCAACTATTTACTTGACACGTCCACCGGATAGCAGGTGAGCATCTTACATTTAACATGTTGCAGACTAAATTCCTGATCATCCCTATCCTCCCCATCAAAATATGCTCCTTTCGGTCTTTCTGAACTAATTCAATGGGATCCTTCTAGTTGCTTAGGCACAAGTCCTGGAATCATCTTTTATTCCTCGATTTCTCTCCCATCCCATGTTCAGTCTATTAACAAATGCTGTTGGCACCTTCTTTAAAATGTTTACACAATCTGCCATGTGTGGCGGTACACACCTATAGTCCCAGCTTCCATCTACTCAGGAGGCAGAGGTGGGACAGGTGCTTGAGTCCAGGAGTTCGAGTCCAGCCTGGACAACATAGCAAGACCCTATCTTGAATACACACACACACACCCCCACACACTTTGATCATTTTTCTCCATCTTTACCACTACTGCCTTGAGGCAAGTCATCAACATCTCTTGCCTGGATTATTTCCATAATCTCCTAACTAGTCTCCTTGAGTCTTCTTTTCCCTCTCTACAGTTAATACTCAATACATCAGCAAAATGATGCCATTAAAATGTAAGTTTCTCATGTTATTCTTGTTAATCAAGAAGCATGAAAGGCCGGACTGCAAAGCAGTTAAGACACTTATTGGGGTCTTAGGAATTGTGATTCAGGAGAAACAGATGTGGTCAAAGGCCACATTGTGTTCTGAAAAATAAAGTGGAATAGTAATTTTTAAAAAGATGCCGAGGGTGATTACACTAGTTGTTTTGAAAGAATTATTGTTGGTAGAGGAGGCTGGCTTAGTACATGAGTCCATAGTTCATTGGTTGTAGCTGTTTAGGCGTTATAGTGCTGGCAAAATTTATCTATTTTCCAAGATGTTTTGGTCATGGGGATTTGGCCCAGTTCAAAGGTTTAAGGCAAGTTTCTGGGTTTTTTTATTTCCAAGGTTGCAGTTTTTATAGAATTAGTACTTCTTTGAATGGCTTCCCAATTTAATTTGATTTAATTATTTATTTATTTTTGAGACAGGGTCTCACTCTGTCACCCAGGCTAGAGTATGGTGGTGTGATTGCAGCTCCTGGAAGCGTTGACCTCCCAAGCTCAAGTGATCCTCCCACTTCAGCCTCCTGAGTAACTGGAACTACAGTCACATGCTATCACACCAAACTGATTTTTGTAGTTGTTTTTAGTAGAGACAAGGTCTCACTATGTTGCCCTTGAACTCCTGAGCTCAAGCAATCCTCCTGCATTGGCCTCCCAAAGTGGAGATTACAGGTGTGAGCCAATGCACCCAGCCCTGATTTAATTTTAGAGCTCTGAACCAGAGTGATGCCATTTTGTATATCACATTTCACATTCCCTGTTTTGATCAAGATCTGACAGGAGGCAGCACTGCTGATCAGTTATTATTGGTTGGCCATAGATTTGTTACATATTGTCTTTGGAGCTAGAAATGTCTGTTTTTAGAGTGGCTTGTCCCACAGAAGTGAGCTGTCAAAAGATAACATGCAGAAATTGGCCAAGTTGGAGTAACAGGGGAGCCATTTTCATAAAGAGTCCTGCATTAGTCTATGGCAATTAGCTGTACATCAGGAAAGGCATACATTTGGTTAACCACGTGTAAAGGTCATTCTTCAGCCTTCTTTCCTGAAATAGATGATGAGATTTCAGGAAGGAGATAGAAAGCGATTGTGTTTCTTTTGGTGAGAAGCTTTCTTGGTCAGATAAAGGAATTCCAGAGGGAGACTCTCTGTGCCCTTGGAGAGAGAGGAAAAAGACAAAATTAGAGGGACCTTGATTCTGAGGCTTATTTCTGAGGCCTTTCCATTTTCAAAAGCACTTAACATGCCAAAGCACCATATTTTTTGGGAAACATTCTCTGCAAACAACATTTCCATATGAAACTTCCCTAGATGTTTCACACACTGAAAGCTGAGTTGGTGGCTGTGGAGAGAATATTTCAGTTAATAGCTGAGTGGCAAAGGATCCCATTAACCCAGTCTCCCATTTCTGGAAATAGGCCAGCCCCATTAGACAGCTGTATCTGATTTCAGGAGATGGTGTTGCAGACAGGCTCTCACACAGAAGAAACACAAAGGTTAATGTTTGGAACAGTATAAACCAGTTTCTTCAGAGTTTGGAGGGCAGTCAGTTGAGGTGTCTTGATGTTAAACTCAAAGCATTCTCAGCTGAAGTAGAAATAGGCGGTAGCAATCTGACAGCTTTTCTGGTCTGTAATTTGCATATCACAAGGTTGTTTATTCATGAGCTTCAGCTTGCAGGCCCTCCAGAAAAAGGTAGTAGCAATTTCAGTGAGTCCAAGTCAGAAAAATGGAATAAAATTTTGGAAACATTAGTTTGGAGACTTGTAACCAGGAAGGAATTCAAAATTCAGTCTGAATTGTAGGCAAATAATAGAAACAATGGTCAGTGGTAGAATCTAATAACAGGTGTACTATAGTTTTTTTTCTGAAACATAATTTTTCAATCTCTAGTCCCCCATTTCTACCAAAGATAAATCATAGCAGAACCAATTTAATTGCAGAATAATTTTAGTCCTATTATACATGGCTTGATTATTTGCATAAAGTAAAGCAGCAATAGTGATTGGCTATATAGGCTCTTTATAAATTGGCTTTGCAGGGGCTTTTTCATAAGAACCTCAGATTATATTTTTAAAAGCTGGCCAGGCATGGTGGCTCATGCCTGTAATCCCAGCACTTTGGGAGGCCAAGGTGGGCGGATCACCTGAGGTTGGGAATTCCAGACCAGCCTGGCTAACATGGAGAAACCCGTCTCTACTAAAAACACAAAATTATTCGGGCGTGGTGGTGCATACTTGCAATCCCAGCTACTCGGGAGGCTGAGGGAGGAGAATTGCTTGAACCTGGGGGGCGGAGGTTGCGGTGAGCCAAGATCGTGCCATTGCACTCCAGCCTGGGAAACAAGAGTGAAACTGTCTCAAAAAAAAAAAAAAAAAAAGCCTCTCAAGGGTAGGAAGCCACGCCAAGGATTTTCCATCAGATTATACCTGTAATAACTACACAAATTGAATGAATTCTTCTCTTCTCAAGTGAAAGGCAATGGAAGGGCACCGTGGATCAATAAGACCGAGAGGCGAGACAAAGAGGGCAAAAATCTTCTTTATTGAGCTCTCGGGCGAGGTTCACTGGTCCGCAGGGGGAGGGCCAGGGAAGTCACGCTGTGCCAAAGGTGCAGCGCGCTTTTATGGATGCTGGGTGAGGAGTGGGCGGGGTAGGGGCGAGGTCGGTTGAGTTTCGCGCTTCTGAGTGTGACACGCCCTAGTGGGCATGCGCGTTAGTCGGGGTGGCGGGAACAGGAAAGGTGAACCCGGAAATGCTGAGTCAGGGTATCTGAGGTGGCGATCGCCATCTTGGAGTCTTCACCGGAGTCCAATCATCAAGGTCCCCAAAATATCTTGAGGTTCCTGGGCCTGTTAGAAAGTGACATTCTTTACTTACCGTAGGATCAAAAATCCTTTAAAGAAACTGTATAGACAAGGAACCAGGACAGTCTTTTTCCAAGTCTGTTGACTTTAAAGTCAGTTTCAGTTCCTTAAAGCAGCCCCATCACATATGAAAATATGACATTCCAGCCAAAGCCTCGGTAAAATAACCAGTGTCTCTAATTGTGTCCTATCACAGAAGAAAACAGATTCTTACTGAGTTTATTCAAATACCTATATTGCCATAAAATAAAAATACTCATTAATAGTTTCCAAATTTTGAAGATATCAGTTAGGGAGAAAAGTAAATATTTCCATTTTGCTCACAAAAGTATACTTTCCCAATTACTGTAGGTTATAAATAGCTTAAGAGGAAAAAAAGTTTTTTTTAACTCTGGAAAACAAAACAATTAGCAGCATACCTATAATCCCAGCTACTTAGGAGGCTGAGGCGGGAGGATTGTTTGAACTCAGGAGTTTGAAGCCAGCTTGGATAACATGGCATGGCCCTGTCTCAAAATAAGTAAGTAAATAAAAGAATGTTTCAAGCAAAAAAGTCATAAACATCATTTTAGTCATTTATCAGGTTAGTCCCAGCTACTTAATTATTGTTCTGTATGATGTCAGATTAGCAATTTTATGAGTCCAGTTTTTTTTACTGGAGTTTCTTTTTTTTTTTTAACCCAGTCCAATTGAATAATCTCAAAGTCGTAAGCAGAGGTCTGTATTTAAAAGTACCTTTCAGAGGCTTTTTCATGAACCTCCTTGAAAATACACCACCTTAGGATTTGCAAAGAGCTCTTAGAAAAAAAGCATCAGAATGAAGCAATTTACCAAGACATACCAAGAGTTTTAGGACTTTCATACAATTTTGGAACATATATTAACACATTTATACAAATATAACTCAAGGAAAATTAAACACGATTTCTAAATTTGACAATGCTTTCTATACGATTTTAACATATCAGATAAGCCCAATATGTCTCTCTTAAGAGTTCCAGGGGCTCTTTTTGGAATGTCCAAAAGTTAGTTTGAAGTTAAAAATAATTTAGAATTCAAAATCTGCTTTTGGGTAGTTTGTCAGATGGCAGTGGTTTAAAACACTTGATTTAAAGCTAATTTTAATATTATAAACAGATCTATCCAATCTCAGTCAGCCTTGACCATACAAGATAATGGTTCCACAACCCTTTTATAACTTCTTACAGATTTTTTTCCATTCTCTTTCCCCCAACTCTCTACATCCATTAAATTTTGTTTGTTTGTTTGAGACACAGTCTCGCTCTGTTGCCCAGGTTGGAGCACAATGGTGGGATCTCAGCTCACTACAACCTCCGCCTCCCACGTTCAAGTAATTGATTCTCCTGCCTCAGCCTCCCGAGTAGCTGAGATTACAGGTTTCTGCCATCACACCTGGCTAATTTTTGTATTTTTAGTAGAGACAGGGTTTCACCATGTTGGTTAGGTTGGTCTTGGACTCCGGACTTCAGTTGATCCACCCGCCTCAGCCTCCCAAAGTGCTGGGATTACAGGCATGAGCCACTGCACCCAGCCTCATTCAGTTTTATCTATTATTTTTAAAACTTTTTTTAAATTTGTATGGGTACCTAGGGGATATATATGTTTATGGGGTGTATTTTGATGCAGGTGTACAATGTGTAATAATCACATCAGGGTAAACGGAGTATCCATCACCTCAAGCATTTATCATTTCTTTTTATTTTGAACATTCCGATTATATTCCTTCAATTATTCTAAAATGTATGACAAATTATTGCTGAATGTGGTCACCCTGTTGTGCTATCAAATACTATATCTTATTAATTATAACTAATTTTTTGTACCCATTAACCATACCTATTCTATACCCCCACTACCCTACCCAGCCTCTGGTAACCATCATTCTATTCTCTATCTCCGTATGTTCAATTGTTTTAGTTACTAGCTCCCACAAATGAGTGCTAATGTGAGAAGTTTGCCTTTCTGTGCCTAGCTTATTCCACTTAACATAATGTCCCCCAGTTCCACTCTTGTTGTTGCAAATGACAGGATCTCATTCTATTTTATGGCTGACTAGTACTCCATTGCGTATATGTACCATATTTTCTTCATCCTATCCTGTTGACACTTAGGTTGATTCCAGATCCTGGCTACTGTGCATAGTGCTGCAGTCAACATGGGAGTGCCGATATCTCTCCAATATACTGATTTCCTTTTCCTTGGGTATCTACCTAACAAGGTAATCTACCTTGGGATTACTAGATCATATGGTTTTTTAATTTTTATTTTAGTTTTTAGTTTTATTTTTAGTTTTTGAGGAACCTCTGTACTGTTCCTCATAGTAGCTGTACTAATTTACACTTCCACTGACAGTGTATGAGGTTTCCCCTTTTCTCTACATCCTCACCAGTGTTCGTTGTTGTTGCCTGTCTTTTGAATAAAAGCCATTTTAACCAGGGTGAGATGATATCTCACTGTAGTTTTTTTTTCCTTTTTTTTTTTTTTTTTTAATCAGGGTGCCACTCTGTTACTCAGGCTGGAGTGCAATGGTGCAATCATGGCTCACTGCAGTCTTCACTTCCCAGGTTCAAGTGATCTTCCTGCTTCAGCCTCCTGAGTACCTGGGACTACAGGCGTGGCACCACTGTGCCCGGCTATTTTTAAAAATTTTTTTTGTAGAGATGGGGTTTCCCTGTGTTGCCCAGGCTGATCTCAAAACTCCTGGGCTCAAGAGGTCCTCCCTCCTTGGCCTTCCAAAGTGCTGGGATTATAGGCATGAGCCACTACACCCAGAGTTCATTGTAGTTTTGATTTTTCATTTATCTGATGATCAGTGATGTTGAATACCTTTTCATATACCTGTTTGCCATTCGTATGTCTTCTTTTGAGAAATGTCTATTCAATATCATTTTTATTCATTCCATTTAAACAACCTTGAATTAACCTCTGAACTAGACAAAATTACTTTTCTTTTAACAAAACCCACATATTTACGTTTTTAAAAATAACCTAACAAAAAACACATTCTACTGTCCTTGTCCAATCTGTACACAGAATTATTTCTCTTATATCTAGTAGTTTTAATTATACAAACTAACTACAATTTGAATTCTTAGTGATTCTAAATTCTAGTGAACAACCTAGGAAGTAAGCAGTTTTAATTATTATGTACCAGATACAGAGCCCAGGCCTGAGGACAGGGCTGTGAAGACAATGCCTGTGGGAGCTAACCTCTCCCAGCATGGCCAGGAGGCACAGCTGGGCCAGGGAGGATGTATTGACCTTGGCTCTGCCCTGAAGCTGGTGGCCCAGGTGCTGTAGATACACGTCTCCAGACCTCACCATAGGCATTATCCACACCCCAGAATCTAAAGGCTCGAAATCTAATGTTAAAACCAGCTTTATTTACCAAAGATTACTAAAGTCATGTAAATTTGAAAAGCATTTGGGGCTGGGTGCGGTGGCTCACGCCCGTAATCCCAGCACTTTGGGAGGCCAACGCAGGTGGCGCACCTGAGATCAGGAGATCGAGATCAGCCTGGCCAACATGGCGAAACTCCAGCTCTACTAAAAATACAAAAATTAGCCAGGCGTGGTGGCAGGTGCCTGTAATCCCAGCTACTCAGGAGGCTGAGGCAGGAGAATCGCTTGAACCTGGGAGGTGGAGGTTGCAGTGGGCCGAGATTGTGCCATTACACTCCAGCCTGGGCAACAAAAGCAAAACTCTGTCTCAAAAAAGGAAAAAAAAAAGAAAAGAAAAAAGAAAAACATTTGGGCTATTTATCAATACTCATTTATTAATAAGTCAATTTGGCACCTTGTAGACAATATACAAACAGACATGTACACATGTATACACAAAAATAGAGAAAAACACAAAGATTTTATAGCTTCGATTTAAAATTTTTTAGCCAGGAGACAGGTAAAACTGTTTAAAGAAACAGTTGAATCATGTCTCTTTAAATGAGATAGTTGAAGTTTCTCTGGCCAACATAGCCAAAGCCATCTCAAAGCGCACAGAGAGAATATTAAGCATTTCAAGACTGACTTTGGGTGAGTTAGAGGATTATTACAAATGGATGCCAAGGTAATACAAAATCACAGGAATTTGCTACAGCATTTTACAAGGAAAACATACAGATGAACTTAGAGAACATTCAGAAACCTTTTCAAAATAAACTGGATGCCGGAAAGGAATATTTTGTAAACCAGTCTAGTTACATATGTGGCTAATTCAGTCTTTACTTTCTAACTGGAATACTGAGCTCAGGGCAAAGCCCATTAACAGGACCAACAAAGTATTTGCAGTTTCCAAGGCCTAATATTTTATGTGTGAAAAGCAGACACAGCTGGAAACTGAACGTCTAGATCCTCAGAAATCAAGGAACACATTTTACACTGGATCCCAGACCCCCCAAAAGAGAGATACACCACAAGACGGGGCGGTACACTTCCACAGTGCGCCTACACTTAAAGGGTGACTGACCCAGCACCCATCAGCCCACTCTGGATCAGCCCAGTCCCCACAGGAGCTTCTTTTTTTTTGAGACAGGCTTGTTGCCTAGGCTAGAGTGCAGTGGCACGACCTCAGCTCACTGCAACCTCTGCCTCCTGGGTTCAAGCAATTCTCCTCTCTCAGCCTCCAGACTAGCTGTGATTACAGGTGCCTGCCACCACACCCGGCTAATATTTTGTATTTTTAGTAGAGACAGGGTTTCACCACGTTGGCCAGGCTGGTCCCGCACTACTGACCTCATCAGGTATCTGCCTGCCTCGGCCTCTTAAAGTGCCGGTGTGTCCGGAATTGGTGGGTTCTTGGTCTCACCAACTTTAAGAATGAAGCCACAGACCCTTGGGGGGAGTGTTACAGTTCTTAGAAATGGCGCATTCGGAGTTTGTTGCTTCTGACGTTTGGATGTGTTCAGAGTTTCTTCCCCCTGGTGGGTTCATGGTCTCCCTAGCTTCAGGAGCGAAGCTACAGACCTTCACAATGAGTGTTACAACTTATAAAAGCAATGTGAACCCAAAAAGTAAGCAGTAGCAAGATTTATTGCAAAGAGGGAAAGAACAAAACTTTCCCAATGTGGAAGGGGACCCAGCGGGTTGCCAGAGCACTGGGCAGCCTGCTTTTATTCTCTTATCTGGCCCCACCCACATCCTGCTGATTGGTCCATTTTACAGAGAGCCGATTGGTCTGTTATACAGAGACCTGATTGGTCCGTTTTGACAGGGTGCTGATTGGTGCATTTACAATCCCTGAGCTAGACACAAAAGTTCTCCATGTCTCCACTAGATTAGCTAGATACAGAGTGTTGATTGGTGTATTTACAAACCCTGAGCTAGACACAGAGTGCTGATTGGTGTATTTACAAACCTTGAGCTAGATACAGAGTGCCGATTTGTGCATTCACAATCCCTTAGCCAGACACAAAGATTCTCTAAGTCCCCACCAGATTAACTAGATACAGAGTGCCGAATGGTACATTCACAAACCCTGAGCTAGACACAGGGTGCTGATTGGTGTGTTTACAAACCTTGAGCTAGATACAGAGTGCTGATTGGTGTATTTACAATCCCTTAGCTAGACATAAAGGTTCTCCAAGTCCCCACCAGATCAGCTAGACACAAAGCGCTGATTGGTGCATTCACAAACCTTGAGCTAGACACAGAGTGCTGACTGGTGTATTCACAATCCCTTAGCTAGACATAAAGGTTCTCCAAGTCCCCAGCAGACTCAGGAGCCCAGCTGGCTTCACCCAGTGGATCCCCCACAGGGGCGCATGTGGAGCTGCCTGCCAGTCCCGCGTGTCCTGCGCCGGCACTCCTCAGCCCTTGGGCGGTCAATGGGACCAGGCTCCGTGGAGCAGGGGGCGGTGCTGGTCAGGGAGGCTCAGGCTGCGCAGGAGCCCACGCGGGGCAGGGCCAGGTCGGTGTTCAGGCATGGCAGGCTGCAGGTCCCGAGCCCTGCCCTGTGGGGAGGCAGCTACGGCCTGGTGAGAAATCAAGCACAGGAGCTGCTGGCCCAGGTGCTAAGCCCCTCACTGCCCGGGGCGGCAGGGCCTGCGGGCCGCTCCGAGTGCGGGCCCGCCCAGCCCACGCCCACCCGGAACTCGAGCTGGTCCGCGAGTGCCACGCGCAGCCCCAGTTCCCGTCCCTGCCTCTCCCTCCACACCTCCCTGCAAGCTGAGGAAGCTGGCTCTGGCCTCGGCCAGCCCAGGAAGGGTCTCCCACAGTGCAGCGGCGGGCTGCAGGGCTCCTCAAGGGCCGCCAAAAGGGGGCGCCCAGGCAGAGGAGGCACGGAGAGTGAGCGAGGGTTGTGAGGGCTGCCAGCACGCTGTCACTTCTCACTGGGATTACAGGCAGGAGCCACTGCTCCTGGCCCAGGAGTCTTATCCCTTCATGGAAGGTGTTCCCATAGCCTCCAAGTATTCAAACTTCACTTTTCTTATCTAAACTTGCAATGAAATGAGTATCCCCCTGCAGTATTAACTATTCACCACAAACAACCACTGTCAGCCACCTCCAAAACTGCAGCCCTTGCTAGTGATGACCGGCTGTTGCACAAAGATCAGTCTTTCTCTCACAGTGCAAAGGAATCCCTGGTACCCTCAAAAGCCAGAGGAATTAGGTCAATGTAAAAGAGAGCAGAGCTTTAGCCCCAAGAGGATCTCGCCACAACTCTGGGGCTCCATAAGGAAAACTGAGAATCCCAAAAAGGAGGCGTGGTGTCTTTTTCTGTGTGGCTCAAAGGGTTTCAGGGCCACTAGAAGTTCCTCCTAGATCTCTTCATGTGGAATCAAAAATAGCAAAAAAGAAGGAGCAGTAGAAGTGGAAGGAAATGGAAGAACAAATCTTAAAGGAGCCAATTTGGAGATTTAAAGCTTTCCAGAAAGGCCAGTGAAATTTTACTTTTTTTTTTTTTTTAAGCAAAATCATGCCAACAAGAAAGGAAGCCGACAGAGGAACCAAACACAATTAAAAAGGGATTTCAGTTGACTGAAAAAAAATTCCCAGAAACAGAATCCAAAAGAGAAAAACAGAAAGACCTCGAAAAAAAACCCCCACAAAAACAGCCTGAATATCAGCTTTTAATTTGGTTGATTTCTGACTGTAGAGTTATTTTTAAAAAAATCTTATCATATCTCTTATTTTCAGATTTCAGCAGGGATAAGTAGCCAATATTCCTGGCTTTTGACCTGTTTTTTCTTTTTTCTTTTTTTTTTTTTTTTTGAGACAGGGTCTAACTCTGTTTGCCCAGGCTGGAGTGCAGTGGCACAAACATAGCTCACCGCAGCCTTGACCTTTTGGGCTCAAGCAATCCCCCTGCCTCAGCCTCCTGAGTAGCTGGGACATAGGTGTGCACTGCTATGCCTGGCTAATTTTTTTTTTAATCTTTTTAATTTATAGAGACAAGGTTTGCCATGTTGCCCAGGCTGGTCTCAAACTCCTGGGCTTAAGCAGTCCTCCTGCCTTGACCTCCCAAAGTGCTGAAATTACAGGAATGAGCCACTGTATGCAGCCAGTTGTTTTTTGCTATTGTTGTTGTTTTTAACAAAGGTACCTCCCAAGTGACTTACCAAAAGCAAAAACCTTAGCCAAGGTTATAACTTAAAGAAGGATGCATGAGGTATTGCCAAAGAAGTACAAAGCAGTCCTTACAAGACCCAGAACTACCCCACCAAAGACAGCTTAAAAAAAGGAAAGCTTCTCTATGGGCATCTCAGATGAAAGATTAAAACAGTCAGTAAGACAGGAAATCAAAAGCTGTATGGAAGAGAAAAGCGTCAATAACAAATGAGTATCCCAAAAAGTCACGAGTCACATAAATATTAAACCATAACTGGGCCATGGCAGTGAAAGCACCAAATCCTAACCATAGACCACAGAGTGAGTGGGTGCCTTTTTTTTTTTTTTGTAAATAAAACCTGCAGGAAATCCAAAGCAGGCAGTGTTTTTTGTTTGTTTGTTTTTGTTTTTAAACTTTAGAGACAGGATCTCACACCCTGGCCGGAGTGCAGTGGTGTGATCTCAGCTCACTGCAGCCTCACCCTCCTGGGTTCAGTTGATCCTCCCACCTCAGCCTCCCAAGTAGCTGGGACTACAAGCATGTGTCACCACACCTGGCTAACAAAGCAGGCAGTTTGAGCATACAAGGATTTTTTTCTTCAGATAACCCTGTTCTGAAAGCATACAAGGATTTTAACTTAGTTTTAGGTCAGAATTTTTGCTCTTTAATTTTGTCAAGATGATTTCTAAGGCTAGCCATAACACGATCATGTGTCTTTTTTTTTCAATTTGATCCTCCCGTAAATACAAATAATGCATTGTTTAGAAAGAGAGACCTCTAAAAACCTTTCAAGTATAGAGTCTTTCTAATTTAAAGGATGTATCTGTTGGTCACTGAAGGTGAGAAATTCTAGAAACTTGAGTTTTTTTTTTAATTTTAGAGATTTTTAAAAGTTATTTTGGCATGGTTATCTCTTAGGGACACTCGTTTAGATCTCTGGAGTCTTTTAGATACCTCAAGAAACCCAATTAAAGTAGGCATCCCACTCAGGCTGTTTATTCTTTCATTTTAGCCCTGTAATTGAGAAGGAAAACAAGTTTTGGAGATTAAAAAAGCTTCAGGTTGGCAATTGTAATTCCAAATCACTTTCAGTGATATTGGTCCACTGAGAATGAAATTTACAAGATGAATGACCATAATGTTTGTCTAAAAAACAAACAGGTGTTTAAGAAGGGGGGTAACTTAGCACCTATACCATTAGAAGCAAAAGAGCTCCTGAATACCCACCAAAAAGGGAAGATTTTCTTTGTTGACAGCTGGCAACAAAGGCTACCCAATAAAGGCTTCAACCTCAACCAAGGTGGGAGGTTCAGGAAAATGAGAGGACTCCCCAGCAGGGTTTGAGGCTGTCAGGAAGGCAATGGAACGCAAGGAGTTCCTGCAAGTACCATGCTTGAAACCACAGCAGCACTGGGACACAGAGGAAGAGAGTCACTTGCATCCCACTTATGACACCATTTAATGTCAACCAAGAAGAGGTGAAAGACCTTACTGCAGAGCAAGGAAACAAGGCATTTATTGGGGTTGTAGGAATTGCAATTCACGAGACATAGATTCAGCTAAAGGCCAAATCATATTCTGAAGAGAGGAAGGAGAGTAAGGATTTTTAAAAGGATGCTGAGAGTGGTTACACTAGTTGTTTTTGAAAGAATTATCATGGGTGGAGGTGGCTGGCTTAGTACGTGAGTCTACAGTCATTGGTTGTGGTTGTTTAGGAGTCATAGTGCTAGAAAACTTCAGCTGCTTTCCAAGATGTTGTGGTCATGGAGGTTTGGCCTAGTTGAAAGTTTCAAGGCAAGGTCCTGTTTTTTGTTTTTCAAGGTTGCAGATCATGCAGGTCATCCTTAGAATGGCTTCCCTGCTCCATTTTAGAGCTTTGAACCAGAATAATGCTATTTGGCATATCACATTTCATAGTCCTCTACTGAAAACTCTCCAAAGGCTCTCCATCTCACTCATAGTGAAAGTCAACATCCTGGAAATGGACTGCAAGGCCCTATACAATCAGGTCTTTCATTGGTTCTCTGACCTTACCTCCTATAGCTCTCTACCTCACTCATATTTTCTCAGCCATCCTGGCCTCGTTGCTTTTATCAAACATTCCAAGCACTTTTTCACAAGGGCCACGCAATTACTGTTTCCTCACTCCCTTGCCCTCTTTATTCAGGTGCCACCTTTTCATTGAGATCTTTCCTGATGACCCTATTAAAATTATAATCCTGCCAGCACTTTACTTTTCTTTTTTTCTCTCTTTTTTTTTTTGAGATGGAGTCTCACTCTGTCGTCGAGGCTGGAGTGCAGTGGCAAATCTCGGCTCACTGCAACGTCCATCTCCCGGGTTCAAGCAATTCTCCCTGCCTCAGCCTCCTGAGTAGCTGGAATTACAGGTGCCCACCACCACGCCTGGCTAATTTTTTGTATTTTTAGTAGAGACGGGGTTTTGCCATGTTGACCAGGCTGGTCTTCAACTCCTGACCTCAGGTGATCCACCCACCTTGGCCTCCTAACATGCTGGGATTACAGGCATGAGCCACCATGCCTGGCAGCACTTTACTTTTCTTTATTGTACTTATTACTTTGTAAGATACAATTTACTCAGTTATGCTTTCCGTTGTTTTTCTCTTCCTAGTAGAATGTAAACTATCTAGGGCAGAAATGTGTTTCTTTTGTTCACTGATGTAGCCCCAGGGCCTAGTACACTGCCTGGCACATGGCATATACTCAGACATTTTTGTGTGAGATAAAAGACCAAGTTCTAGTCAAGTCACACATGGAAGCAGTAACTTGGTGGTGAAGCCACCTGATACTCTCAGTATTGAAATAGGAAGCAAAGTTAGCTGCTGGTTGGCCATGGCTTGAAGAAAATGTTGCACATTTGCAAGAGCAGTTGTCGGGAATGATAAAAGCAGCACATGAAAGATTCCCAAACCTCACAGAGGGTCTTGCTGAGGTTAAAAAAATCTATTTGTGAAGGACCAGTCTGGAGATTTTCTACACAATCTTATCATAGCTACCATTTATTAACTGTGTCAGGAGCTATAGTAAATGCATTACCTTCACTATTTTATTTTATTTTCGCAATAACTGAGATTAATATTATCATTTACATTTTATTGGAGGGAAAATGGAGGCTTAGATCAGTTGAATAACTTGTCCATGGTTACCCAACTAGAAAATGGCAGAGCTGGCCAGGCACGGTGGCTCACGCCTGTAATCCCAGCACTTTGGGAGGCCGAGGCGGGCAGATCATGAGGTCAGGAGATTGACACCATCGTAGCTAACATGGTGAAACCCCGTCTCTACTAAAAACACAAAAAATTAGCTGGGCGTGGTGGCGGCGGGCACCTGCAGTTCCAGCTACTCGGGAGGCTGAGGCAGGAGAATGGCGTGAACCCAGGAGGCAGAGCTTGCAGTGAGCTGAAATCGCACCACTGCACTCCAGCCTGGGCGACAGAGCGAGACTCTGTCCCCACCCCAAAAAAAGAATAGAAAATGGCAGAGCTGAGATTCAAAATCAGCTCTGTTTTACTCCAAAGTCCATCATGCTTTGCACCATGCACTATGCTTCTCATTGGTGTGGTGTAAGAAAGAGGATGTTTGGACAGATCCAATCTGGAATGATTTCAAAGTGGATGAGGCAGAATAAAAGAGGTCTACAATATTAGTTTGTAGGAAGTAGAGTGGTTGAATAGTGTACTGTGATTCTAGGCTGGACAGAGGTGGTACCACAGCCATGAATGGAGTAAGGTTCCCAGAAGCCAAGGGAGAAATGAAGGAATTAGATATATGAATGAAGCAGTAATGCAGGGCGACGGACAATTTTAGCATCATGGCAGAATGAACTAGTGAGGATCTCTGCCACTCCTTTTCTACTGCAAAGACATAGAAATGGTGTTCTTGGGTGCCAAAAGTGAACGAGGAACTAAAGTCTGGATCTGTAAACCTGCTGCCTTAGCCAAGGAAATATCAAAGCAGGATATACACTGTATAGGCTAGTTTCCTGGCTTTTAACACCTTTGTAAGAATAGAAGATATGGCCGTGCGTGGTGGCTCACGCCTGTAATCCCAGCACTTGGCATGCCGAGGCGGGTGGATCACCTGAGGTCAGGAGTTCCAGACCGGTCTGGCCAACATAATGAAACCCCATCTGTACTAAAAATTAGCTGGGTGTGGTGGTGCATGCCTGTAATCCCAGCTACTTGGGAGGCTGAAGCAGAAGAATTGCTTGAACCTGGGAGGCAGACGTTGCAGTGAGCTGAGGTTGCGCCACTGCACTCCAGCCTGGGCAGCAAGAGTGAAACTCTGTTTCAAAAAAAAAAAAAAAAAAAAATATGGCCTTGAGGTAGGGTTAGTCAGGAAACTGAACTGAGATACCTTTTAAATCCAGCCAGGGCTCTGGTGGAGCTACTCCTCAATGAAAGGGGAAACTAAAACATCCTCAGGGAAGTTGTAAGGGAAATGTATGCCTTCCCATGTTCAGACTTTTGAATTTGAATTTATCCCATACTTACTGTATTAATTTGAAGAGGAGATACTAGTATAAAAGCTGAGCCTGGACAATGAAATCCTTCTTGTGCCTGGCAGATGCAGATACAAAGTCACTATGTAACACACTTCTATAACTCAGCAAACTCACAAGGGAAAAGAATCCCTATTGAAGATGAGCTCATAGTTGAATTTCAAACCACATAGAGAAATAATCCACTATGCAAAGATTTATCAGGCACAGTATAATTACATTTCTAAAACTTTGATTTTTCTAGACTGATCTTTAAAAGATTATAAAGTAAATAGTTTTGAAAAATGATTAAAAGGATGAAAGAAGATGAGTTACAGGAATCATATGGAAAGAGCAAGACTTTGTAAAGATAGACCAGGTGGATTGAAAAGGAATCAAATAGAACTTAGAGAAATGAAAAACTTTTGTATTGAAATTAAAACTGAATAGGTGGGTTAAATTATAGATAAATATAGCTTAGTGATTGACTAGTGAACTGGAACACAGCTATAAGGTAACTATCCAAAGGATTGCACAAAAAGAAGAGATAAAGAATATAAAAGAAGAGTTGAATCATGGGGTTAGTATTCAACACACGTTTAACAAGAGTTTCCAGAAGCAGAAAGTAGAAAAAAAAATGGAGGAAAAAAATATTTAAAAGGACAAATTTCCAAGGATTATAAAAAACTTGATTGCTTGAGCTGGGCACGGTGTCTCACGCCTGTAATCCCAGCCCTTTGGGAGGCTGAGGGGGATGGATCACCTGAGGTCAGGAGTTTGAGACCAGCCTGGCCAACATAGTGAAACCCCATCTCTACTAAAAATATAAGAATTAGCTGGGCATGGTGGCAGGCACCTATAATCCCAGCTACTCAGGAGGCTGAGGCAGGAGAATCGCTTGAACCCAGGAGGCGGAAGTTGCAGTCAGCTGAGATCGCGCCATTGCACTCCAGCCTGGGCAGCAAGAGTGAAACTCCGTCTCAAAAACAAAAACAAAAACAAAACAAAACAAAACCAACTTGATTGGTCAAATTGAAGAAAGCTGACATGAGAGAATAAATTCTAGCAATCCTTATTTAAACACATTACAGAAAAACTCAAGGACACCAAAGATAAGAGTTACATATATAGAAATAACACATTAAATTGGTATCTCATCATCAAGAACAGAAGCCAAAAAACAACAACAACAACAACAACAAAACCCCACAAAACACTGGAATAATATATTTAAAGTTCTGAGAGGAAATAAGCAGGATACTAACATTATACACCTAGCTAAACTATCATATAAGATGGCGGCTAGGATAGAAACCTTTTCAGACAGTCAAAAGACTGAGTGTTCATCATGCAGAGGCTTTTTCTAAAATCATTAACAAATGGAGTAATTCAAAAAGAAGGAAGTTGGAATCAGAAAAAAACAAATGGAATGCAAGAAACAGTGGTGTTCGAAACAAAGCAGGTCTACTGAGAAAAAGAGAGTCAGCCAGCTGGTAGTTTAGAAAGTTGTGGTCAGAGACTGGCAGATTGAGGCTTAATATTTTGGAGGTGGAGGAGTCCTGTATATTGATAAATTCCATGTAACCTTGAGAGAGGGTGATTTAAATAGAGTGAGTGGAGTGAGGCTGATTTAATCCCAGAAAATCAAGAAACTTTCAAGCTGAGATATTAAAGCGATCATCAATTGTACCATTCTCCTCCATTAATCCCAGATACATTCTCCAGTTTTCTCCCAGTGCTGCTTTGAACACTAGGATACTGACCCCTATGAACTGTATTATTGAGGCTTTCTTGATAGCTGGCTTCATGTTGGATTTGGCCAGTTGGAGTCACTGGCCAAAAATCAAAATGGAAGATAGAGATTGGAATATTTCTTTCTCATTATTTCCCTGCTTCAGCATTGCTTCTCTGGTGCCTGTGTCTCTCTATGACTGAAGTGCTTAATGCGTGGCCTCTTTTCCATGCCTCCAGCTCTTACTGGGCTCAGATAACTGTATTTTTTCTTGGATTTTGGCCCTATGAACGGTAACAGATTTTTACCACCACTGGTTTCTAGGTAGTATTGAGAGATAATTCTCCGTGGGTCTCTCGTGTTTCTGCACATCTTACGTGCAAGATGCTAATGCCTTTTCAAGGAGGTTTGTATACTAAGTAGCCTTGGAAAATAAAGATAGTGTCTCTGGAGCAAAAGGCAGTCATATTTACTATGCAGTATAAGAAAGATACTGTCTTCCTCTAGAGAAAGGGACAGGCCTATTTAGTGCCCATTACAAAAGATTGGGTTTCCTAAGCTCAGAATTCCCTCTCCTCTAACTCAACCTACCCCACTGCATGTACAGTTGTTATCTGGCTCTTTTCATGTCACACTCTTCATGGAAATTAGGACCTGGGAAACTAGAATAAAAGTGCTGATGCTGGTGGGGCGCAGTGGCTCACGCCTGTAATCCCAGCACTTTGGGAGGCCGAGGCGGGTGGATCACCTGGGATCAGGAGTTCAAGATCAGCCTGGCCAACATGGTGAAATTTCGTCTCTACTAAAACTACAAAAATTAGCCAGGTGTGGTGGTGCATGTCTGTAATCCCAGCTACTTGGGAAGCTGAGGCAGGAGAAGTGTTTGAACCTGGGAGGTGGAAGTTGCAGTGAGTGGAGATCACACCACTGCACTCCAGCCTGGGTGACAAGAGTGAGAATTTGTCTCAAAAAAAAAAAAAAAAAAAAAAAAAGGTGCGGATGCTTTGGCTACTGCTGTTATTATGATCAATAAACTGTCCTTCATGTTGACCCAGGAGTGTCATGTCTTCTACCAGCATCTGTGAAACTAATAGGTTCTCTTGTTAGCTTTCAAATAAGGTACAATCTCAGATTCTTTACAGTTCTTAACAGGTAACTTGGCACCTCTTGTTTGTTCCTTTAAATCTGAGTGAGACCCTGTCTCAAAAAAAAATCTGATGATACCTTTAAAAATAGTTCTTCCATAAAATTAATTTCAGTGAATTCTGTTTCCTGCTATCCCCTGCCTCATATATCTAGAGTTTGAAATCTCAAGGAGATGTGTGATGGTTAATTTTGTATGTCAACTTGGCTAGGTTATGGTGCCCATTTTTTTGGTCAAACACTAGTCTAGATGTCGCTGTAAAGTTTTTTTTAAAGATGTGATTCATTCTTTTTTTTTTTTCTTTTTTTCAGAGACAGGATCTCATTCTATTGCCCAGACTGGAGTACAGTAGCACAATTATGGCTCACCATAACCTCGAACTCCGGGGCTCAAGTTATCCTCCTGTCTCAGCCTCCCAAATTGCTGGGATTACAGGTATGAGCCATTGGCCTATAATCTTTTTTTTTTTTCTGACTTTGACTAAACTAGCTTACCCCCGATAATGTGGGTGGGCCTTATCCACCTAGTTGAAGGCCTGAAGGGCAAAGACTGAGGTTTCTCAAAGAAGAAGAAATTCTGCCTCAAGGCTGCAATATACCTATAATCTCAGTGCTTTGGGAGTCCAGGGTGGGAGGATCACTTGAGGCCAAGAATTCAAGACCAGCCTGGGCAACATAGCAAGACTCCATCTCTACAAAAAAATTTTTTAAAAATTAGCCAGGTATGGTGGTGCATGTTGTAGTCCCAGCTACTCAGGAATGTTGGGAAGATAATTGAGCCCAGGAGTTCGAGGCTGTAGAGCTATGATTGTATGACTGCATTCCAGCCTGGGTGACAGAGTGAGACCCTGTCTCTATATAAAGAAAGATAGAAAAAAAGACTGCAATATAAAAACCCTGCCTGAGTTTCCTGCCTGCTGGCCTACAGATTTCAGACTTGACAGTCTCCACAATTGTGTGAGCCAATTCCTTAACATAAATATCTCTCTCTCTGTGCAAATATATCCTATGGGTTCTGTTTCCCTGGAGAACCTTGATTAACATAGGATGCCACAGAATTTAGTGAGAAGCCTATGCACACAGTGTCAAGGTCCCCAAATAATGAGTGGGGGTTTCTTAGGCAGAGAGTAGGAGACAGCTATAGAATGAAAAAGAGCTATTTACTGAAGAGAGTAGGATTTATAGAGTCTAAGAGGAGCATGAGGAACATGCCTCAGTGGTACCTTCAGGCAACAAAATAGGCAGAGTGCACATGATCATGCCCCTGACTGTGCATCAAGCCTTGTCACCCATCCCTGTCACTCATGACCAACCCTATTGTCCAACTACCAAAAAGTGACTTGCTGCTCCTGGAATCCAACTCCATACTATCTTATATCTCCCTGACTTTGGTCTTGTAGTTCCTTCTACTAGGAATTCCCTGTCAATCTCTCTCTCTATGTTTCCTATGTCCCCAGGGCCCTTTACTCTCTCATACTTCTTACCTCCTTCCCTACCTTTTCTTCCTTTTCTCCAGTCTCATTAAAGCAGTCTGATGCACCATCTTCCTCACTCTTCCAGCACGGACACTATGCTGTAATTTTGTTTGTATGTCTTCCTTCTCACTGGTCTATGAGCAAGAGCTATGACTTTTTACTCAGTATTTATGTATATAGGATAAGACATATAAAATGTGCTCTGCACATGTTTGTTGCATGAATGAATAAATGAATGCATGAGTGAATAAATGAATTTGACAATGACCATGTACATGGTTGGAACAGGATTCAGCTAGGATATTCTTACTCCAAAGCCCAGTCTTCTTCCATATATGATGTGATCTAGTTCCTTAGGAATTCTGCATATAGAATCCACCTTTTATGAAGAAGAATTTCTGTCCGCAGTAGAAGGAAACAACAGATGTGGGGACATTGATAATGAATGCCCATTTAAAAAAGAATAAAACACACCAACACTTGTTTTATTTTTATTTTATTTTGTTTCATTTTTTTGGTTAGCTATGCTTTTCTGGTTGCTGACAAGATTCTCAAAGAATTTATCTCAAATATAAGAAGGTATTTAGCATTTTGCTTTGCCACAGACAAGATATATATTAGAAGTCCCTCTTGCTTCAAAATGAAACCCAGTCTGGAAAGCTCCCGGGCTTATCCATACTCGGTTTATTCTAATACGCTTTATTACACACAACACTGAGTGGGCATCTGCCCATGTGATTCGATGTCGATGTCCTGTAGGGGAGCTGCTCCATTCCTTAATCTCCCCTGCTGTGGAAGGGGTAGACTTACTTCTAATAATGGGATTCTACATTTAGACATTAATTCCTTTCACTTAAGGCAGATCCTCCTTTCTGTCCAGTGCACCCTCCAATCTACATCTGTATGTCAGGCTTTTTTCCTAACTCCACACCTAAATAGCCATCTGTTTCTGCCCCACAATCACCTCTAATACAACAGTTCCAAACAGAACCTAAAGGCCAGGCGTGGTGAATCACACCTATAATCCCAGCACTTTGGGAGGCTGAGGCAGGCAGATCACTTGAGGTCAGGAATTCGAGACCAACCTGGCCAACATGGCGAAACTCCATCTCTACTAAAAATGCAGAAATTCGCCAGGCATAGTGGCACACGCCTGTAATCCCAGCTGCTCGGGAGGCTGAGGCAGGAGAATTGCTTGAATCCTGGAGGTGGAGGCTTCAGTGAGCTGAGACTGTGCCACTGCACTCCAGCCTGGGTAAAAGAGCAAGACTCCATCTCAAAAACAAAACAAAATAAAACAAAAACAAACAACAACAACAAAAAAACAAAAAACCCCAGAACTTATTATCTCCCTTGTATCAAAACTATTTCTTCTTCTAGGTTTCTAATTTTTATGAATTGTACCACCACTCGCCAAGTTTCCCAAGCTAGAAACCTGAGTGAGAGTCTTCCCGTCACCCACATCCAGCTGGCCACTTGGAGTCATTTTCTTCTTTCTTTAGAGACAGGGACCAACTCCGTTGTCCAGGCTGGAGTGCAGTGGTACGATCATAGCTCACTGCAGCCTGGACCTCTTAGGCTCAAGCGATCCTCCCACCTCAGCCTTCTGAGTAGTTAAGACCACGCCATCCTGGCCAACACGGTGAAACCCTGTCTCTACTAAAAATACAAAAATTAGCTGGGCATGGTGGCACGCACCTGTATTCCCAGCTACTCGGGAAGAAGAGGCAGGAGAATTGCTAGAACCTGAGAGGCAGAGGTTGCAGTGAGCTGAGATCGTGCCACTGCACTCCAGCCTGGTGACAGAGTGAGACTCCATCTCAAAAAAAAAACAAAAACAAAAAACACAGACCACCATGCCTGGCTAATTAATTTTGTTGTTGTTGTTGTACCGACTGGGTCTCACTCTGTTGTCCAGGCTGAAGTGCAGTGGTGTGATCACAGCTCACTGCAGCCTCGACCTTCTAGGCTCAAGTGATCCTCCTGCCTCAGCCTCCTGGGTAGCTGGGATTACAGGCATGTGCCGCCATGCCTGGCCTTCTGAGTCTTTATCATGAACGTTTCTTGACTCTTGTCCACTGGCCTCTGTGATGTTGCCACTATCTTGCTTCAGGTCCTTCATCAGTCCTCACTTTAAATGAGGAGTTGAACCTCTCTTCTGTCCCTTTTCCACAGTGTAGCCAGGAAGTCTGTTTTAAAGATACAGCTGACTCCTCTTTCTGAACTTTTTTTTTGTTTGTTTGTTTGAGATGGAGTCTCGCTCTGTCACCCAGGCTGGAGTGCAGTGGCGCAATCTCGGCTCACTGCAAGCTCCGCCTCCTGGGTTCACGCCATTCTCCTGCCTCAGCCTCCCCAGTGCTGGGGTTACAGGTGTGAGCCACCGCACCCGGCCAATAATAGCTATTCTTTAAATGTGAAGTAGTATCTCCTTGTGGTATCGATTTGCATTTCCCTAATGGCTGGTGATGTTGAGCATCTTTTCATGTGTTTATTGACCAATTGTTTATCTTCTTTGGAGTAACGTCTATTTGAGTCTTTTACCTACTTAAAACAAATTTTGTTGTTATTGTTGAATCGTAGGAGTTTTACAAATAAGATGTATTCTGGATATTAATCCCTTCTCAGTTACATGACTTACAAATATTTTCTCCTTTTCTATGGTTTGCATTTTTGCTTTTTTCATAGTTTTCTTTCTTTCTTTCTTTCTTTCTTTTCTTTTTCTTTTTTTTTTTTTTTGAGATGGAATCTTGTTCTGTTGCTCAGGTTGGAGTATAGTGGTGCAATCTCGGCTCACTGCAACTTCCACCTCCCAGGTTCAAGCAATTCTCGTGCCTCAGCCTCCCAGTATCTGGGACTACAGGTGCATGCCACCACACTTGGCTAATTTTTGTATTTTTAGTATAGATAGGGGTTTTACCATGTTGGCCAAACTGGTCTCAAACTCCTGACCTCAGGTGATCCACCCACCTCAACCTCTCAAAGTGCTGGGATTACAGGTGTAAGCCATCTCACCCAGCCCTTCATAGTTTTCTTTGATACACAAAATTTTTAAATTTTGATGAAGTCCGATTTATCTATTTTTTTTTTCTTTTTTTGCCTGTGCTTTTCGTGTCATATCCAAGAATTCATTGACAAATCCAATGTCATGAAGCTTTCCACTATGTTTTCTTTTCTTTTTTTTCTTTGAGACGGAGTCTCACTCTGTCACCTAGGCTGGAGTGCGGTGGCGCAGTCTTGGCTCATGGCAACATCCGTCTCCTGGGTTCAAGCAATTCTCCTGCCTCAGCCTTCCAAGTAGCTAAGACTACAGGCATATGCTACCATGCCAGCTAATTTTTGTATTTTTAATAGAGATGGGGTTTCACCAAGTTGGCCTGGCTGGTCTCAAACTCCTGACCTCAAGTGATCTGCCACCTTTCACTTCCCAAAGTGTTGGGATTACAGGCATGAGCCACCACACCTGGCTCACTATGTTTTCTTTTAGGAGTTTTATAGTTTTATCTCTAATGTTTAGACTTTTGATCCATTTTGAGTCAATTTTCACATATCCTGTAAGATAAGGGTGTAACTTCATTCTTTTGCATGTGAATATCCAGTTTTCCCAATATCATTTCTTGAAAACACTACTTTCTCCATTGAATGGCCTTGGCAACCCAGTTGAAAATTGTTTGATTGTATGTGCAGCAGGTTATTTCTGGGGTCTCTATTCTATTCCTTTGGTCTGTAGATCTGTCTTTATGGCAGTATCACACTGTGATGGTGTCGCACCATCAGAAAATGTGAGTTGAAAAATTTGTTATTTTTCAACATTGTTTTGGCTATTTGGGGTCCCTTGAGACCCATATTAATTTTTAGGATGGATTGTTTTTATTTCTGCAAAAAACATTATTGGGATTTTGATAAAGATAGCATTGAATTGCTTTGGGTAATATTGACATCTTAATTAAGGCTTCCAATCTATGAACATGGGATGTTTTTCCATTTACCTTTCATTTCTTTCAGCAACTTTTGTAGTTTTTCAGTGGACAAATCTTTCACCTCCTTGATTAATTTTATTCTAGGCATTTTATTCTTTTTGATGTTATCATAAATGCAATTGCTTTCTTAATTTCTTTTTCAGATTGCTCATTGCTAATATGTAGAAATACAACTGATTTTTGAGTGTTGATTTTGTATCCTACAAGTTTTATGAATTTATTAGGTCTAACTGGTTTTTGGTAGAATATTTACTTTTTCCTACATTTCAGATTATGTCATCTGTAAACACAGATAATTTTACTTCAGTTGATTCAGTTTGGTTGCCTTTTATTTCTTTGTCCTGCCTGGTTGCTCTGGCTAGAATTTCCAGTTTTGTTTTGAATAGAAGTGGCAAAACCAGGCATCCTTGTCTTATTCCTAATCTTGGAGGGAAAGCTTTTAGTCTTTTAGTATCAAGTATGATGTTAGCCATTGGTTTTTAATAATAGCTTTTATCAAGTTGAAAAGATTTCCTTTTATTCCTAGTTTATTGATTTTTTTTAATCATGAAAGGGTGTTGAATTTTGTCAAATGCTTTTTCTGCATCAATTGAGATGATCATGTGGTTTTCTTCTCCTTCATCCTGTTGATATGGTGTATTATACTGATTGATTTTTTGTGTGTTGAACTGTTCTTGCATTCTAGGAATAAAACCTACTTGGTAATGGTGTATAGCTCCTTATTAATATGCTACTGAATTTTTTGATAGTAGTTTGTTGAGGATTTCTGTGTCAATATTCATAGGGGACATTGATTTGTAGTTTTCTTTTTGTGTAGTGTCTTTGTATGGCTTTGATATGAGGGTAATGCTGGCCACATAGAATGAGATTAGTAAGTAGTTTCTTCTCTTCAATTCTTTTGAAGAGGAGTTTGAGAAGGATTGCTATTAGTACTTCTTAAGTATTTGGTAATATTCACCAGTGAAGCCAACTGATCCTGGGCTTTTTTTTTTGTTAAGATGTTTTGATTACTAAGGCAATCTCCCTACTAGTTATAGTATTCTATTTCTATTTTCTATTTCTTACATTTTCTATTTCTTCCTGAGTCAGTTTTGGTAGGTTGTGTATTTCTAGGAATTTGTCCACTTTATCTAGGTTACCCAGTGTGTGTTGGCAAACAGTTGTTCATAGAATTATCTTATAACCTTTTTCATTTCTTTCTTTTCTTTCTTTTTTCTTTTTTTTTTTTGAGATGGAGCGTCACTCTTGTTGCCTAGGCTGGAGGGCAATGGCGCAGTCTCGGCTCACTGTAACCTCTGCCTCCCAGGTTCAAGCGATTCTCTTGCCTCAGCCTCCTGAGTAGCTGAGATTACAGGCACGCACCACCACACCCAGCTAATTTTTTTATTTTTAGTAGAAATGGTGTTTCACCTTGTTGGCCAGACTGGCCTCGAACTCCTGATATCAGGTGATCCACTTGCCTTGGCCAAAGTGCTGGGATTACAGATGTGAGCCACCGCGCCTGGCCAACCTTTTTCATTTCTGTAAAATCAGTAGTAATATCCCCACTTTTATTTATTTATTTATTTTTAAGTTGAGACAGGGTCTTACTTTATTGCCCAGGCTAGAGTGCAATGGCACCATCGGCTCACTGCAACCTCTGCCTCCTGGGTTCAAGCGATTCTCCCGCCTCAGCCTCCCAAGTAACTGGGGTTACAGGCATGTGCCACCACACCTGGCTAATTTTTTTATTTTTTGGTAGAGATGGTATTTTTTTGGTAGAGACAGGGTTTCACCATGTTGGCCAGGCTGGTCTTAAACTCCTGACCTCAGATAATCTGCCCACCTCAGCCTCTCAAAGTGCTGAGATTACAGGTGTGAGCCACTGCAACTGGCCTCCCACTTTTATTTCTGATTTTTGTAATATGAGTGTTCTGTCTCTTTTTCTTAGTCAATCTAGCTGAAGGTTTGTCAGTTCTGTCAATGTTTTCAAAGAACCGGCCTTTGGTTTTACTGATTTTCTGTATTGTTTTTCTATTCTATATTTTATTTAATCCCCTCTAATCTTTATTATTTCCTTCTTTCTGCTAGCATTTGGTTTAATTTGTGTCTTTTCTAGTTTCTTAAGATGTAAAGTTAGATTATTGATTTAAGACCTTTTTATTTTTATTTATTTTTTGTTTCGTTTTGTTTTTTGAGACAGAGTCTCGCTCTGTCACCAGGCTGGAGTGCAATGGTGCGATCTCGGCTCGCTGCAACCTCTGCCTCCCAGGTTCAAGCGATCCTCCTGCCTCAGCCTCCCGAGTAGCTGGGACTATGGGTGTGCACTACTACACTCAGCTAATTTTTGTATTTTCAGTAGAGACAGGGTTTCACCATGTTGGCCAGGATGGTCTCAATCTCTTGACCTCCTGATCCGCCCACCTCGGCCTCCCAAAGTGCTGGGATTACAGGCGTGAACCACCGCGCCCAGCCTAAGACCTTTTTAAAAGAATAGGTTTACAGCTGCATATTCCCTCTTAGCACTGCTTTCACTACATCCCATAAGTTTTGGTATGTTGTGTTTTTATTTTCATTTGTCTCAAAGTTATTTTCTAATTCATTTTGTCATATATTCATTGGCCCATTGGTTGTTTAAAAGTATATTGTTGAATTTCCACATATTTTTGTTATTTCTAGTTTCATTTCATTGTGACGAATGGACACCTTGCATAATTTAAATCTTAAGATTTATTAAGAATTTTCTGGCTAAGTACAGTGGCTTATACCTGTAATCCCAGCACTTTAGAAGGCTGAGGTGGGAGGATTGCTTGAGCCCAGTTCAAGACCAGCCTAGGGGCCGGGCGTGGTGGCTCATGCCTGTCATACCAGCACTTTGGGAGGCCGAGCCAGATGGATCAACTGAGGTCAGGAGTTCCAGACTAGCCTAGCCAACATGGTGAAACCCCGTCTCTACTAAAAATACAAAAATTAGCTGGGTGTGGTGGCGCGTGCCTGTAGTCCCAGCTACTCGGGAGGCTGAGGCAAGAGAATCGCTCAAACCTCAGAGGCGGCGGTTGCAGTGAGCCAGGATTGTACCATTGCACTCCAGCCTGGGCGACAAGATTGAAACTCCATCTAGGAAAAAACAAAATGAAACAGAAAAACCAGCCTGGGCAACATAGTGGAACCCTGCCCGTATTTAAAAAAAAAAAAAATTAGCTGTGCATGGTGGTGTGCGGCTGTTGTCTGAGCTACTTGGGAGACTGAGGTAGGAGGATTGCTTGAGCCTGGGATTTTGAGGCTGCAATAAGCTGTGATTATGCCACTGTACTCCAGCCTGGATGACAGAGTAAGAGCCTGTTTCAAAGAAAATTTTTTTCCTAGAGTTCTCTAAAGCCTAAAATAAAATTTCTTTTTTTTTTTTTTTTTTGTGACAGAGTCTCACTCTGTCGCCCAGGCTGGAGTGCAGTGGTGCAATCTTAGCTCACTGCAAGCTCCGCCTCCTGGGTTCACACCATTCTCCTGCCTCAGCCTCCCGAGTAGCTGGGACTACAGGCGCCCGCCACCACGCCTGGCTAATTTTTTGTATTTTTAGTAGAGATGGGGTTTCACCATGTTAGCCAGGACGGTCTCGATCTCCTGACCTCATGATCCGCCCGCCTCAGCCTCCCAAAGTGCTGGGATTACAGGCGTGAGCCACCGTGCCTGGCCTAAAATAAAATTTCTTTAAAAATTGTTTTGCTGCCTAAAATATGGTCTATCCTAGTGGTATAGTTTGGATGTTTGTCCATCTAAACCTTATGTTGAAATATTATCCCAATGTAGGATGTGGGGGCCTAATTTAATAATCCCCTCAGCAGTGAGTGAGTTATTGCTCAAATAATTAATTCCTGCTGCTTGTACAAAGAGCCTGGCACTGTGGCACCCCACCTTGCTTTCACTCTTCCCATGTGATTACTGCATACACTAGCTCCCCTTTGCCTTCCACCATGAGTGGAAGCAGCCTGAGGCTCTCACCAGATGCCTTCCAATCAGCAGAATTGTGAACCAAATAAACTCTTTTTCTTCATAAATTACCCAGTCTCAAGTTTTTTAAAAAATAGCAACACAAAATAGACTAAGACTTCTAGAGAATGTTCCGTGCACACTTGAGAAAAATGTGTATTCTGCTGTTGCTGGATGGAGTTTTCTGTAAATGTTTATAGATCTAGTTGTTTTATAGTGGTGTTCAAGTTTTCTGTTGGATCTTTATTAGTCTTATCCTTATTGATCTTCTGTCTGGTCATTCTATCCATTATTGAAAGTGGGATATTTTAGTCTCTAATTATTATTGTGGGACTGACTATTTCTCCGTTTGATTCTGTCAATTTACTTTATATATTTGGTGTCTCTGTTGGTTCCTTCATATATATTTATAATTGTATATCTTCTTGATGAATTGATCCTTCATCAATATATAATCTCTTTCTTTGTCTGTTGAAACAGTCTTCAAGTTAACATCTAGTTTGCCTGTTATTAATATAGCCATCTCAGCTTTCTTTTGATTACTATTTGCATGAAACATCTTCTTCCACCATTTTACCTTCAAACTTGTGCTTTTAGATCTAAAATGAGCCTCCTGTAGACAGCACATAGTTGCATTGTATTTTTTAATTCATTCTGCTAATCTCTTTTGATTGAAGAGTTTAATCCATTTACATTTAATGTAATTGCTAAGAAAGGACTTCTGTCATTTTGTTATTTGTTTTCTCTATGTTTCTAGCTTTTTTGTTTCTAATTACTCCATTGCTGCTTTCTTTTGTGTTTAGTTGATTTTTCTTAGTGACATGTTTTGACTCCCTTCTCATTTCCTTTTGTGTATATTCTATAGATATAATTTTGTGACTACTATAGTGAATGCATATAAGATCCTAAAGTTATAACAATGTAATTTGAATCAATACCAACTTAACTTCAATTGAGTACAAAAATTCTACTCCTATACAGCTCTGCTCTCCCCTCTCACTTTATGTTATTGATGTCCTGAATTACATCTTTATATTGTGTACTTATATTAGTTTCCTAGGGCTGCTGTAACAAATGGTCACAAATTGGGTGACTTAAACAAGAAAAACTTATTGTCTCACAATTTGGGAGGCTAAAAGTCTGAGATCAACATGTCAGTAGGGTTGCATCTTTCTGAGGTGGTAAGAGAATATGTTCTATGCCTCTCATCTAGCTTCTGGTACTTCTGGAAAAATTTGAAATTCTTTGACTTGTAGAAATGTTATCCTAATCTCTGATTTCATCTTCTTGTGTCATTCTGTCTGTCTCCAAATTTTCCCTCTTTATAAGGACACCAATGTTATTGGATTAGGGGTCACCCCACTTTATTATTACCTCATCTTAACTAATTGTATCTGCAATGGCTTTATTTCCAAATAAGGTCACATTCTGGGGTACTGAGGGTTAGGATTTCAACATATGAATTTTGAAGGGACATAAATCAACTCACAGCATTGTTTAATGATACAGCTTTATAGTAATTTTTAAATGTATTTTCTCTTTTAAATCCTTTAGCAGAGCTCTTTACTTCTTCATAAAGCTTTAAGTTACATCTAACACTCTTTAATTTTGACCCAAAAGGACTTCCCTTTTCATTTCTTGTGGGGGCAAGTCTAAATGGTAATAAATTCTGTTGGCTTTTGTTTATCTGAAAATGTCTTAACTTCTTCCTCATTTTGAAGGAACATTTTGCCAGATATATAATTCTTGGTTGACAGTTCTTTGTCTTTCACCGTTTTAAATGTCATCCCACATCCTTCCTATCTCCAGTGTTTCTGATGAAAAATTCAGTGATACTCTTTTTTTTTCTTTTTGTGTTAGTAGAAATCTCACAATTGTGGCATTTTCGTTGAAGATTCCTTACTGAGTTGCATCTCTCTTGCTGTTTTCAAGACTCTTTCTTTGTCTTTTGATGGATTGATTATAATGTGTCTTGGTGTGGATCTTTTTGAGCTTATCATACTTGAAGTTTATTTGGCTTCTTGGAGTTGTTGATGTGTGTCTTTTATGAAATTTGGGGTGTTTTGGCCAAGATTTCTTCAATACCTTTCTTCCCCTTTTTCTCTCTCTCCTCTTTCTGAGATCTCCATAATACATATATTAGGCTGCTTCATGGTAACCCACAGTTCCCTCAGACTCTATTCATTTTCCTTCATTCTTTTTTCTTTCTGTTCTTCAGACTTTATAATTCTAATTGTCCTTGTCTCAAGTTTGCTAATTCTTTCTTCTACTTGTTCAAAGTAGCTGTTGAATCTCTGGTGAATATTTATTTCAATTTTTAGTTTCCAACTACAGAATTTCCTTTTTTTTTTTTTGAGATGGAGTCTTGCTCTGTTACCCAGGCTGGAGAGCAGTGGTGCAATCTCGGCTCACTGCAACCTCTGCCTCCTGGGTTCAAGCAATTCTCCTGCCTCAGCCTCCCAAGTAGCTGGGACTACAGGTGTGTACCACCATGCCCAGCTAATTTTTTTATTTTTAGTAGAGACAGGGTTTTACCATGTTAGCCAGGCTGGTCTTGAACTCCTGACCTCAAGTGATCTGCCCGCCTTGGCCTCCCAAATTGCTGGGATTACAGCCATGAGTCACTGTGCCTGGCCAGAATTTCTGTTTGGTTTCTTTTTATAATTTCTATATCTTTGTTGATATTCTCATTTTGTTCATATGTCTTTTGTCTTAGTCTGTTTGGGCTAGTTTAACAAAATACCATGAACTGTGTAGCTTATAAACAACAACAACAGAAATTTATTTTTCACAGTTCTGGAGACTGGGAAGTTCAAGATCAAGGAGGCAAATCAAGATCAAATCAAGGAGATTTGCTGCCTGGTGAGGACCTGTTTCCTGGTTCATTGACAGCCATCCTTTTACTGTGTTTTCAGAGGACAGCATGGCTAAGAGGCCTTTTTTTTTTTCTTTTTTTTTTGAGATGGAGTTTCGCTCTTGTTGCCCAGGCTGGAGTGCAATGGCGCAATCTTCGCTCACCACAACCTCTGCCTCTCAGGTTCAAATAATTCTCCTGGTTCAAATAATTCTACTCCTCAGCCTCCCGAGTAGCTAGGATTACAGGCATGCGCCACCATGCTCAGCTAATTTTGTATTTTTAGTAGAGACAAGGTGTCTCCATGTTGGTTAGGCTGGTCTCGAACTCCCGACCTCAGGTGATCCTCCTGCCTCGGCCTCCCAAAGTGCTGGGGTTACAGGCGTGAGCCACTGTGCCCAGCCAAGAGGCCACTTTTATAAGGAAATTTGTCATAATTACCGAATTATCTCCCAAAGGCCTCCCTTCCTAAGATCTTGGAGGTTAGGATTTCAACATATGAATTTTGGGTAGACACAAATATTCAAACCAAAGCATTCTTTTCCTGATTTCCTTTACTTCTTTTTCCTTTAGGTTTTCTTGTTTTAAATCACGTAGAGTTTTGTCTAAGTCTGAAGTCTGAGTTTCCTCAGGAATGGCTCCTGTCAATTTATTTTGTTGTTTTGAATGAGTCGTATTTTCCTGTTTCTTTGTATACTTTGTGATTTTTCAAATTGGGCAAATGCCCAATCATTATAATATGGTAACTCTGGAAAGGACTTTTTTCCCTTTGTCCAGGGTTTGCTGTTTTCTTTTTCTTTTTGTTTTTTCGTTGTTGAAGGCTGTAATAGTCTGTTAGTTTTGAGAGTTTTCTTAACTATTTTTGCAGAGGCTATTGTGTTGGATCACTGAAATCTCTGTTCCATTAGCTTATGTTTAGTTAATGCTTTAACAAAGATTAAACAACAATGTTGTTTAAATGCCAGCAGTTTTGTCAGTGTTTGTAGATTGGCCTTGTCCTAGGGCATTCTTTTCTTTTCTTTCTTTTTTTTTTTTTTTGAGACAAAGTCTTGCTCTGTTGCCCAGGCTGGAGTGCAGTGGTGCGACCTTGGCTCACTGCAACCTCTGCCTCCCAGGTTCAAGCAATTCTCCTGCCTCAGCCTCCCGAGTAGCTGGGACTACAGGCACATGCTACCACACCCGACTAATTTTTTGTATTTTTAGTAGAGACGGGGTTTCACCGGGTTAGCCAGGATGTTCTCGATCTCTTGACTTTGTGATCTGCCGGCCTCAGCCTTCCAAAGTGCTGGGATTACAGGCATGAGCCACTGTGCCCAGCCAGTCCTAGGGCATTCTTTTAACACTTAGCTAAGCTTGTTTTGTGCCTAGGGATCAGGCACAAAGCTTCGAGGTGGAAGCTTAAGGTCTTCTCAGGTCTTTTCTGAGCATGCATCTTGCATGGACATGCACATGGCTTCCTAAATTCTCTCATATATATGGCTGCTTTTGAACGTCTGAATTAGTTGTACTGCAGCTTCTCCTCTGGGGTTTAGATGGTCTGTTATATATCTTCACCTGTAATTTTTTGTCCCAGGAGTCTGTGGATCTGCAGTCGCCTTGCAGGTTTTATGAGTAGTGCCTACCACCTGAGTTCTGAGTTAGGCAAAACAGAGACTATCTCTTTGTTTCAGTTTTTCAAGTATCTGCCAGAACAGACATACATAGTAATTTGTGAACAAGATCTGCTATGCTCCTTCTGGTTCAAGAAAGGGTACTGGGAACTAGGCTGTTGCCAGTTCAAGACCAAAACCACATAATGGAGAAGGGTGGGGTAAGACTCAGTAATAAATAATGTCAGAAAACTTTCCTACCATTTTGAAGATGGCTTTTTCTTTTTATTTCTTTTTTTTTTTTTTTTTTTTGAGACGGAGTCTTGCACTGTCGCCCAGGCTGGAATGCAGTGGCGTGATCTCCTCTCACTGCAACTCCACCTTCCGGGTTCACGCCTTTCTCCTGCCTCAGCCTCCCGAGTAGCTGGGACTACAGGTGCCCACCACCACACCCGGCTAATTTTTTGTATTTTTAGTAGAGACAGGGTTTCACCGTGTTAGCCAGGATGGTCTTGATCTCCTGACCTCGTGATCCACCCGCCTTGGCCTCCCAAAGCACTGGGATTACAGGCGTGAGCCACTGCACCTGGCCGGCTTTTTCTTGATTGGACATTTGCTTGGTGGCTGTCAACTTTGTTTTCCAGAGTTCTGATAAAGTTGGTTCAAAGAGTTTCTGCTTCTTTTCCCCTCATATGTTTCTGTGGGGAAATAAAAGCTTCACCCTTCCTAGCCTGCCATTTTGCTGATATTCTCTTCACTTGGAGTTTTGCCTTCACTTGGACTTTCACCAAAGGGCAGCAGAGGACTCAGCATGTAACCTAAATGAAGGTGTGTGCAATCACAATATAACGGTGGGAACAGAGACACTCTTGGCCACTGTAAAGAAACTTGGAATAGGAACTTGGTTGGAGAGTTAGGATTTTATAGATGAGGAATCTAGGAGGATATTCAATATCTAGGAGGATATTGAATGACAGTTGAGAACAGAGAAGCTTATAAAACACAGTTTTGTCCAGGTAGTAAATTGCTTGGGGAGCTTGTGCTTGCTGACAGTAGGGGACAGCTGCAATTACATGCTATGAATGGTTGGGTCTGATTTCTGGTTGCAAATTAATTCTAGCTTATGAAGGATCCTGAGCAATGCCAAAAGTGACCAAGTAGAAGAATATGTGAAAAGAATGAGATGACTGGTTCTGGTATTAAACTAGAGCCTCTCCTCAGGGTTCAGAGAACCTGTCTAATTTACTGTATTCCTTATGGCACCTTACATATCAGCTTGTTTCACCCTGCCTGTGCTTGCCAGTCATATCTCAGAAGTGACTGGGGGAGGTAAGCCTCTGGTAATTGTCTCCATTTCTCCATCACTGCACTCTTTTCCCCATCAGCAGTGTCCCCTGCTTCTCCTCTTAGTTTTCTTTTCTACTACTTATCCTCCTTTGCCTCCTACTTCCTCTGAGGAAATATGCTCCAAATAAATAATCTGCTGTATGAATTCACACTAAGGTGGGCATGGTCAATAAAACTTGAGTGTAAACCTTCCCAGGGGCTACTTGCATTTTAATAGGAGCTTACATTTCAAGAAAAAAGAAAAAAAGTTCTAATTATGAAACTCCACATGTTAGCTGTTTCATAGGAAAGAGACTTTTTAGAGGACCTGGTCCCAACTCAGAATATTTTTCTGTTTTCCAGGTACAATCTAATCCAAAAGGTCAAGATAAGACATTCTAAATCAAAAAAGAGCTGTAGAAAACCAACATTTTCCTCCCGATATGAAAAGAAGATCTGGGGCTGATTTGAGCTGGTTGACATCGTTGGATAATGACCTTTTACACCTTTCCAGCCAAAGACACCAGGGATAAAACCAAGACCTTGCCATATTGAGAAGTTAGGCCAGGGGGATTTTCACCTTGCTACAGAAAAAGAAAGGCTGATGAGCAGGAATAGAATGGATCTAATTTAGGATCTTGGCTATTTAGAGGCGAATAAGCAGGCTCCATATGTTTATATGGCCTTTCTTCCTACTCATTATTAGAAAATCTTCTTTGGGAAACAGTGTACCAAGTGGGGAGGTGCCAATGCTAGAAGAATGGGTACCAGAAAATAAGAGCAATAAGAGCTAAGAGTGGGAAATACATATCACCGTGATTGATTTAACCTCTCCCGGCCTCTGTTCTTTCATCTGTAGTGTGGGAACAACACTATCTACTGAAGACAGTTAGAACCCTTTTTCTTTAATAGAGATGTGGTCTTGCTATATTGCCCAGGCTGGTCTCGAACTCCTAGCCTCAAGTGATCCTCCCACCTTGGCCTCCCAAAATGTTGGGATTACAGGCATGAGCCACCACACCTAGCCTTTCAGAATTTTGAATAATGATTAGGAAGACCTTCCCCATTTCAAGATTATAAGACTCCTCCCATGTTTTCTTCTAATACTTTTATGGTTTCATTTTTACATTTAGATCTTTTTCCATTTGGATCATATCCTTGTGTATGGTGGGAGCTGGGGCTCCTACTCTCATGTGTTTCCAGAGGCCTATCCCGTTTCCTTACAACATGTGTTGAACAGTCCATCTTTCCCCACTGATTTGTAAAGCCATCTTTAAAGGATGCAGCTTAAAGAAAATTAATGGCCAAAGTATTTATCATTATTGGAGAGATACATTAGAATTATTCTTGTAGTTTATAAAGAGCTTCCCTGTGCCTGTCTCATTTTATTTTTTGTTTTTGTTTATTTGTTTTTGGACTGCCCATGCCTGGAGAACATAGTGGGACTCCATCTCTACAAAAAAATTAAAAAATTAGCTGGGCATGGTAGCGAGTGCCTGTAGTCCCAGCTACTCAGGAAGCGGAGGTGGGAGGACTGCTTGAACCCAGGAGGTCAAGGGTGCAACGTACCGTGATTGAGCCACGAAACTCCAACCTGGGCAAGAGAATGAGAACCTGCCTGAAAAACAAAAACAAAAATACACAATCAAAATTCTGAGCCCATAAAAAATATGATTGATAAATGTAACTGCATCAAAATTAAAGCTTTTGTATGGTGAAAAACATCATTAGAAAGAAAGTAAAAAAACAAACAAAAAAAGAAAGAAAGTCAAAAGGCAATCAAGGCAATCAACAAAAGGGAAAAAAAGGTGCGTTGGAGCTGGCCTGCACTCATATGAGCTGATTGTTAGGTTTTCGGGAATTTTGCAAGCTGGTTGTCACAGTTATTATTAAAAATTAAATTATAGAAACATAATTAAAGTATGTTAGAATCAAAAGTAATAAATACTGAAAAACTCATCACTTCCTAATTATTTAACTACATTTTGCTATCATTAATGCTTGAGGTTTATTGTTTTTTTGTTTTTTTTTTTGAGATGGAGTCTCACTCTGTTGCCCAGCTGGAGTGCAGTGGCATGGCCTCGGCTCACTGCGTCTTCCGCCTCCTGGGTTCAAGCAATTCTCCTGCCTCAGCCTCCCAAGTAGCTGTATTACAGGTATGTGCCACCATGCCTGGCTAATTTTTGTATATTTAATAGAGACAGGGTTTCCCCATGTTGGCCAGGCTGGTCTTGAACTCCTGACCTCATGTAATCCACCCGCCTCGGCCTCCCAAAGTGCTGGGATTACAGGTGTAAGCCACCGTGCCTGGCCACATCTACTGTTGTGTTTGTGTTGTACAAATACAAATGTGTATGTGTATTGTATTGTGTATATAATTGTGTGCTGCTGCACATTTCTTCTGAACTCCACACTCAGTGACATAATGTCGGTAGCTTGAAATTGTCCATCATGGGGCTATTTACACAATGGAAATTGGCAAGTGCTATAAAGCCGAGTTCATTTTTCCCAGAGAGCCATTGTTATTTACCAACACACCACTGGAAAAAAGTGTTTGCAACATGCATGACAAAGAAAAGGCTGATCTCTATACAACGTGCTCCTATAAGCCAAGTATTGAAAGACTACTAACGTAATATAAACATAAGAAAGGTATGAATAGTCCATTCCTAGAAATGAAAAGGTGTTCTGCCTCACAGCAAGAGAAACACAAAGCAGAACTGTACTGAGATATGATTTTTAACCTATGATGGGCAAAAGTTTAAGTTTGATAAAACTATTGGCAAGGCTGTGGGGAAACAGGGATTCTTTGACCTTACTGCTGTGCATATAGATTACTAAAGCCCCTTTGGAGGCAATTTGGTTATATGTTTGCATATGTAAGTAAAATTACCTGCAGGCACAGTGGCTCCTGCCTATAATCCCAGGGCTTTGGGAGGGTGAGGCAGGGGGAGCGCATGAGGCCAGGACCTCAAGACCACCCTGGGTGTCTCTAGAAAAAATATAAAAAATTAGCCAGGTGGTGGCATGTGCCTGTAGTCCCAACTACTTTGGAGGCTGAGGCAGGAGGATCACTTGAGCCCAGGAATTTGAGGTTACAATGAGCTATGATCATAACACTGCTCTCCAGCCTGGGTGACAGAGTGAGACCCAGTCTCTCATAATAATAATAGTAATAAACCAAAATTACAAGTCCGTGGACTCTTTGACCCAGCAATTCTGTTTTTGAGAGCTTATGCTATCTTTTTTTTTTTTTTTTGAGACGTAGTCTCACTCTGTCGCCCAGGCTGGGGTGCAGTGGCATGATCTTGGCTTCACTGCAACCTCTGCCTCCTGGATTCAAGCAATTTTCCTGCCTCAGCCTCCCTAGTAGCTGGGATTACAGGCGCCTGCCACCACGCCCAGATAATTTTTGTATTTTTAGTAGAGATGGGGTTTCACCATGTTAGTCAGGCTGGTCTCGAACTCCTGACCTCAAATGATCCACCCACCTCGACCTCCCAAATTGCTGGGATTACAGGCGTGAGCCACTGTGCCCGGCCTAGACCTTTGTTTTTTGATAGAATTGGAAACAACACAGATGTCCATCCATATTGTCTGGTTTAATAAATTTTGGAATGCCCATGCAAATGGAAATAACGAGAACTGTAAAAATAATGGAACATGGCCGGGTGCGGTGGCTCACGCCTGTAATCCCAGCACTTTGGGAGGCCGAGGTGGGCGGATCACCTGAGGTCAGGAGTTTGAGACTAGCCTGACCAACATGGAGAAACCCCATCTCTACTAAAAATACAAAGTTAGCCGGGCATGGTGGCACATGCCTGTAAGCCCAGCTACTCAGGAGGCTGAGGCAGGAGAATCTCTTGTACCTGGGAGGCAGAGGTTGCAGTGAGCTGAGATTGCTCCATTGCATTCCAGCCCGGGCAACAAGAGCGAAACTCCATCTCAAAATAAATAAATAAATAAATAAAATAATGGAAGGCACTCTCCACGTTGAGTGTGGAAAAATTTCAAAGTTACGTTATTAAGTGAAAAAGCAAGGTTAATATCAAAGTGTTGTGTTATTTTTTGCATAATAAAATAAAAATCTATTTGTATTTGATTTGCATAAACAAAATCTGGAAGGATAAATAAGAAACTACTAATGAAAATGGTTAAGGGGGGAGTCTGATGTGCAGGATGTGGGAACTGGATGGGTAGGGAATGAGATAAGATCAAGACTTGGCAACATCATTTTGGACTAAAATGTTGAGCTATGTCAACATATTATCTTTTTATAAAATTAAATGAAATAAAAGAAACTTCGTTAGAGACCATTTGATTGTTCAGTTCACTAGTCACTCAATACACAGTTATTGAGCATCTACCATGTGGCAGGCACTGTTCCAGGAACTGTGCCCAGAAGACAGGCACCAGATTATACAAGTCGTGATCTACATACAGCTCAAGAGTTTGTGTCTTTAATCACAGAAACCACCCTTTGAATGCCACAGATTCCATTATGCCCACCCAATAGTTTCCTCCCAACCCATCCAGCCTCTTATCCATGACCTCACCATGGTAACAATATCCCCCATGGCCATTCAGATCTAGTAATAATTTAATGTTTGTCTTTTCTGTGTATGTTTTGTGTGTATATTTTTACATCTTGATTGTCTTTCTTTTTTTGAGCATGTTGTTCCATCTGGTTGGTAGAATATGATATGAAAAGGTCAGGACTTTAATTTTATGGACCATTTAGCTTCATTTGGAATGAGAATAAAGCTCCCATGACGAGAGATTTACCCGTCAATCTGAGCCAGAGGCTTAGCAGATGTCGGCATGTCCTTGATCACTGGAGGTCAGAGCAGGAGATCATAGATGGTTTGCTCCCTTCAAACCTATTGTCATTACCAGGAATGTCATCAGTAGAACACAACTTTTAGATAGTTTGGCAGAGGTATTATATTCATAAATAAAAGTAAATATGTCTGTGTGGGTGCACTTGTGTATGCATGTGTGATGTTTTGCAATCTCCCTGAGGGCAGCAGAAACAATGATGAAACGTACAAGCATAATCCCAGAAACTGACAAAGCACATTCCCTCACATCTTTCATGTCTGCGTTCATATACCATCTTCTCAGAAAGCCTTTCCCTGACCACCACTAGAAAGTAACTCACCTGAATTTTTGTCTGTTTTGTCCACTCTTGCAGTCTCTTTCATCCTAGCTCTTACTGTATTTTTTCCTTTTTTACAATTGCTTACTAGATGGTGAGCTCCTTAGAGGGAAGTGTAGTACATATTTCCTCCATGTCTCCAGTACCCAACACGGTGCCTGACGTTGAGAGGGCTCTTAGTAAGTGTTTGTGAAAGACTGATAGAGCAATGCCCTATGAAACAAGAAACTGGATAACATTCTAAGTATTTCTTTGGTTTGGGGGAATTGGAGTCTAAAGGGCATGTTTTGTTTTCTGGTTGGGTGGGCTGGTGTACTGCTGGGTGTTTTTGGTAAATGTGAAGATTTCCTCCTGCCTAGTTAGCCTGCACTCTGCATGCATGCCGTACACAAGGCAGCTGGCTCACCACAGTGGACTGTGACAGTTCACAGCTCCCTGCCAGCCAGTTAGACTGTCCCATCAATCTGTCCCAGAAGCTCCCACACCCTCTCATCTGACAGTAATTCAATCCTTTCCTTGGATTTCTCTGATCACCCGCCCTGTGTTCTTCTCTCTCCTGTCCCTTGCTGTCTGAGCTGCTCAGACTTCAGCAGCCATATGGACTAAAGCAAAAGTGAGTTCATCCACAGAGCATGTGCTTGGGCAGCCAAGTCCTCCAGGTTTGAATAAAATGACCCAACGCATTTGGTATTCACTGGGCAGTCACACAGGGACATGTCCATTCTAGGATGTCCCTCATAAAGGCCAGATGCTGCCTCAGCCAGATTCGCCTAAGTTCTTTGATTGGGACTCCTGGTGGCAGGCATGGGAGGTCAAACTCCTTCCACTTTCCCGTCCTATCCGCCCCTCCCAATTCCTCATTCTCCTAACCACTGGTTTTGCCTTAATGATGAATTCCAACAAGAATTCCCATTCCCAATTCCATTTGGATTGTTCCCAAAGTGAAATCCCTCACCTGGTCTATAGCTGCAAATTGAAAAGACTCAAATTATGGCTTTTATAGACAACGTACTACTGTATTTCTTGGGGGCAAAGAACTGGCACTGGCTAATGAGTTATATTCCAATGTACAATGCCCTCTGATTGTGTATTATATATTAGCACTCTGGGATTGAAAGAGACAATTGTGTCGTGTTTGCCCATTAATCGGGAATACTCATCTCAGCTGCGCTGTGTTGCATGCCAGCCAAACTTGTCATTCTCATACCCAACAGCTTTTAATTGTTGTGTTGCCCTTTCATGGTAACCTTTCTCAGAGTTTGGAGAGCAAAAACAGAGTGCTACCTAAATATCAGCTCCTTCCCACTCTGAGGAAAAAAAAGAATCCATTTAGATGGAAAGGATTTGGGTTTTCTCATTCCCAGAGGCTGACAATGCTTCAGCGATTTCCAGTACCCATCAAGTCTAAATGCTAGCTATGGGATTGCTTCTTCTAGTAAAGTTAGGAAATGTATCATACAAGAAAAGGGCTCCCATGACCTCACAGTAAGCTGGAGACTAAAATAGAAGAAATGCCTTAAAAATCATTGTCGAGACCTGATTCAATGCAAGTAACAGAAAAATCTAAATCAAACTGTCTTAGGTGAAAATTTTTATTCACTCATATAACTGAAAAGACCCGGGATAGTAGTGCTTCAGCCTATCTAGATTCAGGGCTTGAAAATCTCTTCAAGACTTGGTCCCATCCTTGCCACATGTTTGCTCTTCTGTTGCTATATAAACTTCTGGTCAAGGGAGCTTTATTCTCCTTCTTGCCCGTCTTGTGGCAAGATTGCGGCCAGCCAGTCAGTGGCAGGCTCTGAGCTCTAGTGGAAGTCCCAAGATTGAGTCTCACTGGACTAGTTTGGCTCATGGTTCTTGTTCTGAGCCAATCATGTTGCCCACGGGGAATGGAGCCTGAAAATTGGCCAGACGTAGGTCACTCTTGCCCCTAGACATGGAAGGGTTAAATCCATCCACCCAAACCACGAAAACTGCAATGAGAGGTGGTGGTGGTTCTCCAGGAAAATCCACGGGCTGTTACCAGAAAAATGGGGAACAGATGCTGAACAAGCAAGAAAAACGGAGGTACTGTCCCTTCATCTCAGCTTCAAGAATGAAGGTTGAATGTGCTTGTAGGTTGGTAATGTAAGTTAATGTCTTCTCCCAGAACCCTGTCCAGAATAAAGAGTACCGTTTACTGAGTGCTGGGCCCTGTGCCCAGTGTGGTACGTCCTTTCATTTAATCCTTACGCCTGCCCTGCCCTATGATGGGCCCCCGTTTCTAAATAAGGGCAGGAGGCATAAGGAGATTAAATGTCATGCTTGAAGCTACACAACTGCTAAAGACTGAGTCGTTATTTAACCCTGATCTGACTGCAAAGCCCATGTTTATTCTCCTTTTGTGTATTTCCCAAACTTGCCTATTCACAAGACTCTCTGGGGGGTGTTTGTGAAAAACACAGGTTCTCAGGCGCTCCTCCTGGGAGATTCTGATTCAGAAAGTCTGGGCAGAAGCCTGGGCATCTCTTTTAACAGGTGTGCTCAGTAATCCTTATAATTAGACAAGGTTGAAAATGCATAATATACTGCCTCCCACAGGTTAAAAAATAGCTGACACGGCCTTTGCACAAACCTATCCCCCTTTCTCTGCTCTTCCTTTCCCGACAGAAGACCTGAGGGGATTGGTGGCATTGCTATAGCTGCCCATCATGTTTACTCCACTCTCTAGAATGGTGCTCTGCAAAGATGGGGTGGGCATAAGAGGTCCAACCGGTGTATGGGAGGCAATGTTTCTTTTCTGTCGATTTCTCTTTAATTTTTACCCTAAAAGAAAGAAAAAAATTCAGCTTTACAAAAATTTAATATCCAAACTAACACTAGTATTCTTTTTTTTTTTTTTTTTTTTTTTTTTGAGATGGAGTCTTGCTTTCTCACCCAGGCTGGAGTGCAGTGGTGCAATCTCGGCTGACTGCAACCTCTGCCTCCTGGGTTCAAGCGATTCTCTTGTCTCAGCCTCCTGAGTAGCTGGGACTACAGATGTGAACCCCCATGCCCGGCTAATTTTTTTTTGTTTGTATTTTTAGTACATACGGCGTTTCACCGCGTTAGCCAGGATGGTCTCGATCTCCTGCCCTCGTAATCTGCCCGCCTCGGCCTCCCAAAGTGCTGGGATTACAGGCGTGAGCCACCGCTCCCGGCCAACACTAGTATTCTTACTCATCCATGAGCCCAGGGCCATATATGGTGCCTGAGGTGAGAAGAGAATCCCACAATATGGGGGATAATGGTGCTCCCACTCATTTGTGAGCGTCCAGGCAATTGATAATTTATCTGTACTGAAATGAAATTACAGATTATTTATTCACTCTCTTGTCCCCTGAAGTTGCCAGTCATAGAGACAAGTACGGTTTCAGAGACACATTTTACAAAATCATCAACACACATACAGTCCTTATATTATACAAACTGTTTCAGAGCATAGAAAAGGGGAAAACCTACCCAGATCTTTTTACAAAATTGGTATAACTTTGATTCTAAAGTTGACAAGAACAAGAAAGTAATCTATTAATCACACTTAAGAGTGTAGATGCAGGCCGGGCACGGTGGCTCATGCCTGTAATCCCAGCACTTTGGGAGCCCGAGGCGGGTGGATCACGAGGTCAGGAGATCGAGACCATCCTGGCTAACACAGTGAAACCCCATCTCTACTAAAAATACAAAAAATTAGCTGGGCGTGGTGGCATGTGCCTGTAGTCCCAGCTACTCGGGAGTAGCTGCCTCTCGGCTGAGGCAGGAGAATCGCTTGAACCCGGGAGGTGGAGGTTTCAGTGAGCCAAAATTGCGCCACTGCACTCCAGCTTGGGCGACAGAGGGAGATTCCGTCTAAAAAAACAGAAACAGGGAAGGGAGAGGGAGCAACAGGGAAGGTCCTACTCGCACAGCACTGACATGAGCTGGCATTAGAACTCCCTGAGCTGGGCAGAAGTTTAAAGTTAACTTTTTGTAGCATGGAGCACTTTGTGAACTTTTTTTGAGATCATGTCCCTCCACCCACCACCTGGCCCCTCCCTTTTTGGGAATCTCTTACCTGTCATTTCATTCTTGCAGGAGAATGCATCTTTTCTGAGTCTTCCCTTAGCAGCTCAGTGTTTAGCTCTCGTTCTAGTTCCAGTATTTTTTTTTTTTTTTTTTTTTTGAGATAGGGTTCGGCTCTGTTGCCCAGGCTGAAGTGCAATGGCACAATCTTGGTTTACTGCAACCTCCACCTCCTGGGCTTAAACCATCCTCCTATCTCAGCCTCCTTAGTAGGGATTTCAGGTACATGCCACCATACCAGATTAATTTTTGTATTTTGGGTAGAGACGAGGTTTCGCCATGTTGCCCAGGCTGGTCTCAAACTCCTGGCCTCAAGCAATCCTCCTGCCTCAGCATAGCTCTAGTTTTCTAGAAGCTGGTCCTCTTAGCTGGATCTAGGAAACTTTACAATGGCAAACACTCTCTTAGGGCTCACAACTGGCCCATGGAAGATATTTTCATACTTTACTCAGATAAACTCTGGGAATGTGGAAATTCACCAGTGCCTCTCTTTGCTGAGGGTAGTACTGCCCTCAGAATGACTACCAGCCAGTCCCCCATCCTTTAGAGTTCTCAGATGTTAGATACTGTCTTCTCTGTCCTTCGTGCTCTGGGAGACTCTGAGGAAGAGCAAAAGGCCAAGAAGACTAAATTCCATTTTTAAAAAGAAGATGGTGGGACTTGTTCTGTGACATCATAAGACTTATTTAAACTATAGAAATAAGAACATAGTGGGATGGTGCAAGAATTGGAAAATAAGTCAATGGAATAGGATAGGAGCCCAGAACATCCTCACATGGATGTGGACATTTACTATATGATAAAGATAGAATTAAAAATTGGCCAGGCGTGGTGGCTCATGCCTGTAATCCCAGCACTTTGGGAGGCCGAGGTGGGTGGAACATGAGGTCAGGAGTTCAAGACCACCCTGGCCAAGGTGGTGAACTCCCATCTCTACTAAAAATACACAAATTAGCCAGGCATGGTGGCACGCACTTGTAATCCCAGCTACTCGGGAGGCAGAGGCAAATAATTTCTTGAACTGGGGAGATGGTGGTTGCAATGAGCCGAGATCATGCCACTGCATTCCAGCCTGGGTGACAGAGCGAAACTCTATCTCAAACAAACAAACAAAAAAATCAATGAGAAAATAATGAACTGTTTAATACATGGTGCTTGGAAAATCAATTATCCATATGGAAAAACACAAAATTAGAACCCTGTCCTACATAACAGGTGGGTTAAAAATCCTACAAGTAGGCTGGGCACAGTGGCTCATGCCTGTAATCCCAGCACTTTGGGAGGCTGAGGCTGGTGGATCGCCTGAGGTCAGGAGTTAGAGACCAGCCTGGCCAACATGGTGAAACCCCGTCTCTACTAAAAATACAAAATAATTTGCCGGGCATGGTGACGGGTGCCTGTAATCCCAGCTACTTGGGAGGCTGAGGCAGGAGAATCGCTTGAACCCAGGAGGTGGAGGTTGCAGTGAGCCGAGATGGCACCACTGCACTCTAGCCTGGGTGACAGACTGAGACTCCATCTCAAAAAATAAAAAAAATAAAAAGAAAAAGGGAGGGCAGTACAACCTGGGCGATGTCTGCACAGGAAGTCTCAATTATGTTTGCAAAGCTTAATTAAAAAAACACAAATCCTGAGGCAGATCTCTAAATACCATTTCCCTTGGTGAAATGGCTGGTTCCAGGTTTGGGACAAGATATGCACATGATGAGCATTGGAGAACTCGTTTTGCCAGGAAGTGAAGAAGCACTCCGAGCCTACTTGGGATCGTGTCAAAACAGCAGAGGACCCACTTCGAATGGGTTCCCACTGGCTGAAGTGGGGCAATTTCTGCATCAGAAAGGATAGTAGTAATATGATGGATTAAAACCTATCAAATACATAAAAATCATGACTTCACAATGATACCTAAAAATAATCATAAGGCCAAGCAACCTAATGGCTTGTCTTTGGAGGTTACGGTTAGGGTTTATTATTCTGAAAATGAATGAATAATGAGAAAGCATTTATTTTACCTTTCCTATGACAACTATATTTTAGAATAACTAAGTAGTTGATAAAAGTAGTCCCTGCCTATATAGAATTCCAACTTATCAATGCAGGAGAAATTACAGATTTTTAAAAAATTACCTCCAATGAAATAATTGATCTAGGGCTGGGTGCAGTGGCTTATGCCTGTAATCCTAGCACTTTGGGAGGCCAAGGCAGGAGGATCGCTTGAGGTCAGGAGTTTAAGACCAGCCTGGGCAACATGGCAAAACCTCGCCTCTACCCAAAATATGAAAATTAGCGGGGTGTGGTGGCGCATGCCTGAAGTCCCTACTAGGGAGGCTGAGATAGGAGGATGGTTTGAGCCCAGGAGGTGGAAGTTGCAGTGGACCAAGATCTTGCCATTGCACTTTAGCCTGGGCAACAGAGCCAGACTTGTCTCAAAAAAAAAAAAAAAAAAGGAAAGAAAGACTTGATCTAGGCAACAAGGCAACATTCAATAATGAGGCTAAAACTATTGGCTGGAATATTGATGGAGAACATTATAATGGAAGGGCCGGGCTGACCTCACCTATACCCCATGATCAATCTATGATCAATCTTAGCCTCCCTACAAGTAGGGCGGCTCAAACACTATGTGCCTCATGGTGTAATGCAACAGGAAACATCATTTATACTTTCTTGCCTAAACAACTGAACCTGATTGTATCATCTTTAGAATTTGCCACTAGTTTACAGGAAATATGAGCGACAGAAGAATGACTTAAATGACAGGAATACAGTCAGCTAAATCAAAAAGGTGGGACATTCCATTGGAAAGATGACCCAGTTTTTCTCCAATAATTATGCATTATTCTCCAACCAAGATGGCATTAGAAAAAAAGGGAGGGTGGATTTTTGGGATAAAATAGACTGAGAAGAGATAACAAATGCTATGTGAGACCCTTGTTTGCCTCCCAATTTGAACAAATCAACAATAAAAACACAATTTGAGAAAATCAAGGAAATATGCATATGGATTGGTATTAGAAGACATTAAGGAATTATTATTTTTGTTACGTATGATGAAAGTATAGTGATTATGTTTAAGAAATATCTTTATCATCTATATAAGGACACGTTAGAGTGTAATGAAGGAGCCTGGGAAATTTTGCCTCCAAACATGGCGCTCTTGCATGCTGATTATTTTAAATGAAAGGTCCTTGAAAGTAAGCAGATACTGAAAGATGGTATGCTCTGATACTCTCTTATCTACTTTAAGATTTGACCCTTGGCCAGGTGCAGTGGCTCACGCCTGTAATCCCAGCACTTTGGGAGGCTGAGGTGGGAGGATCACTTGAGGTTAGGTGTTTGACACTAGCCTGGGCAACATAGTGAGACCGCATTTCTACAAATATTAAAAAAAGAAAAAAGAAAAAGTACTGGACCATCCAAAGAAAACACAATTGCCTTCCGTCCCCTCCCTGAAATCTCATTATCTATGGCAGAAAAGAAGACTGAGGAATGCAACCACACCTGGTTGACTTTTTCACAAGATAACGTCTGCCTCTGTGGCTCTTTTGAATTCCAAAAAGAATCATTTACAAGTTAATCTCTGTCTCCGGGTCCATTCATTCTCCCTAACCATTGTTTACTACCCCTCAGATGCATGGCCTGCATTCTGCATCTCCCTCCACCTACGAAGAAGGGTGCAGAAGCATCTGTATCTCACTGGGTTATGGTAACCATTCTCCTGCGATCCCCCAGTGTTTCTGCATGTTAATAAAATTGTATACCTTACAGAAACAAAGTAAAATAACAACAAAAAAATTGTATGCCTTTTTTCCTCTGTTAATCTGTGTATTTATTTATTTATATATTTATTTTTAGAGGGAGTCTCGCTCTGTCACCCAGGTTGGAGTGCCTATGGCACTCTATTTTTAGTAGAGATGGGGTTTTGCCATGTCGGTCAGGCTAGTCTTGAACTCCTGACCTCAGGTGATCGTCCGCCTCAGCCTCCCAAAGTGCTGGTATTACGGGTGTGAGCCTCCATGCCTGGCCAATCTGTGTATTATCAATTGATTTCAATAGACTTAGACTTGAACCATCACGGGAAAGTTTGAACTTCACTGCAGTAACATAGTGTCATACTAGACCCCTATTGACTCCGATAGAGATGGCACCATGTCCAAGAGGCCAAAGAAAAGATCTAGAGACAGCCAATGAGACACTGGGTTTATTTAGGGGAACTTACATACAGGGATGGTCTATTCGCAGTGGGCTGGACAGGACAACCACTACTATTGGTAAAAAAGCATGCAGTTTATACAGCATTTTCACATAGCATCCTCCACCTAGCAACCTTCACCTACTAACCTCCATTTAATCCCCCCAAAAGGGACTTGATCCCCTATATTACCTGTGTTCCAAGTGACGGGCCAAAGGTTCAGATGTCCTTCATAGATTAGGAGTGGATCTCCTGCTTGGCTGCTCCTGGATCCCTTAGCTTGGGACTCTGAACACACATTCTTCTTAGACCGCAGAGTCATTCACAGAGTCATGCTTCAGTGAAGTTATTGCTGTCAGGGGTGTCTGCCACATGCATGGTGAAACGCCTTTCAAATGGTCTTTTACCCCAACGCTTCAGGGAACCTTAAAGAATGAGAAGTAAAAATGAAAATATAAGCTCCCAAACTGACTGAACGGAATCCCTCTTGGCCAAGGGGACCCCAGAGACACCTTGGAATCTAAGTTTCTGGCCATGATGGGATGGAAGCTCAGAAATGCCTCATTGTATCCCATCCCTCACTAACAACCATTAGGCTTTCTTCCCTAAGGGCTAAACAGAAACTGGCCCTTTCAGAAGAGCATCACTGATTTCCACCAACCACTGACTTCTGACCCTCTCTTTTGCAGTTTCAACACAACAACTGACTGACCTTCCTTACTGATCAGAGACCAGCAACCACAGAGTGGTTCTGGCCAGTCTATGGAGGATGTACAGTGAGGGTCTTCATGTCCTCTGCTTCACCTTTTGATCAGAGGGCTGAATACTCCATCAATGTATCATGGTAATGCCACCATCTTTTGAACATGGGTCCTGTGGAGAGGCATGAAGCTCAATTGTGCATGTGCATGTTTCTCCTTTCATGAATATTCATAACTCCTCCTATAGCTTATTGAATATATATAGGTGGCCACCCCATTCAGCATAAATCCCTGTTTTATATTTCTGACCCTTGAAGTTCCTGTTTCTTTTTGAGACGGAGTCTTGCTCTGTCTCCCAGGCTGGAGTGTAGTGGTACCATCTTGGCTCACTGCAAGCTCCAGCTCCCGGGTTCCAGCAATTCTTCCACCTCAGCCTCCCGAGTAGCTGGGATTACAGGTGCCCACCACCACGACCAGCCAATTTTGTGTATTTTTAGTAGAAACTGGGTTTCACCATGTTGGCCAAGCTGATCTCGAACTCTTGACCTCAAGTGATTTGCCCACCTTGGCCTCCCAAGGTGCTGGGATTACAGGTGTGAGCCACCTTGCCCAGCAAAGTGCCTGTTTCTGGCTTCTGGATGGAGGCTGTGCTTCCCGGCCTGTCCAAATGGTCACCCTGCAGGCCACAACCTTTTATGAGAAATGAAGCTCTCCTTCCCCAAGTTCATGAACCTCATCATTCTTCAGTTTTCATGAACTACATAAACTGGCCAGATGCTTCACTCAAGGGTCTATAATATGAGCACCTCAGTTGGTCTTGCTGGGCGCCATGGCCTGAGAATGTAATACAAACTAGGAGGAGCAGATTCCCTGCTTTCAGTGAGGTGGGTGCCGGAGCAGCGTACTGGAGCAGCACACTGGAGCACCGCACCAGTGTTTGTGGGGCTCAGAGGAGGGCACCAATGGGTGCAGCCATGCAAAGAGCAGTGTCCCGGGGGCCCTTGGAGAGAGGCTCCAGCACCCTTCCAGAGCACCCGTGGGGTGCCCTGGGGCTCCTGGAACCAGAAAGGCAGGGTATGAGGAAGTCTTCTACTGACGAGGGCTGAGCCCCACCCAGGCTGATGGGGCTTGAGGACATCTGGCCTACACTCAGAATGTAGATTAGGCATTTTACATACAAGCACAACAGTCCAAACCCTGGGTCACCCCTATTTTACAGTTACGGAAATAAAGGCAGAAAACCATTTAGCTTTTGACCTCTTCCAAAGGCTGGGCGAGAACTATCTCCTGCCTCCAGGCTGCTCTCTCACCCCCACCATCCAGTAAATCTTTCTGACTTTCTGCACACCTTTGTCTAACATGCTGAAAGACTGTCAAAGGACTTGCAGGGTTCAGCCCAAGAGGTGTTAATAGCTACTATCTTCTTTCTGAAGCTTTTATCAGGAACTGCTGTTCTCACAAATCAAACTGTGAGAACATTTGCCAGAAATTTCCCTGGAGCCCAGGCTTCACTCTTCCTGCAGCATCAGAACGGGCATGTTTAGTGGTGGTGATTGCATTGCTTGAGGCCTGTGGCCACTACCAAGCCTGAGTCCATTGTGTCCTTAGAAGCTCTGCTCTTTCCATTTGATGCCTGTGTCTCCGGTGGATCCCAGGAGAGGAGGGGGTGGCAACGTTTCTGTGGCACTTTGCCAGCGGCAAGAAGGCTAGGCTTGCCCTGAGAATTTCCATTTGTAGGCTCTGAATCAAGTCCAGGGAGCTACTTGCCATGGAAATCCTGGTGGTGGTTTGGCTAGAGGAGACAGGTATACTTGCAGGCAGCTATTTTCCCGGCTCTGCCAGCTGAACTGATGAAGCACCTGTGATGGACTCATTTCTCACATTCCCACGATTTGGCAATTTCTTTTGATAAAAGTTTCCTCCTTGCCATGTCTGTGGACTCAAATCTGGGAATTATGTTTGATGTTGAAAGACTTTTGCATTTTGGACTTGTTTGGACCATGTCTGCCTTGTTTATAGAGTGGGGCATCTTCTGGTTTAGTGCAGTGGCTCACACCTGTATTCCCAGCACTTTGGGAGGCTGAGGTGGGTGGATCACTTGAGGTCAGGAGTTTGAGACCAGCCTGGCGAACGTGGTGAAACCCTGTCTTTACTAAAAATACGAAAATTAGCCGGGCTGGTGGCGGGCGCCTGTAATCCCAGCTACTTGGGAGGCTGAGGCAGGAGAATGGATTGAACCCAGGAGGCAGAGGTTGCAGTGAACCAGGATCTAGCCACTCACTGCACTCCAGCCTGGGCGACAGAGTGAGACTCTACCTCAACAGCAACAGCAACAACAACAAACAACAACAACAGAGTCGAGCATCTTCCTGTTATAAGTATATGTTCATCTCTGCTCTCTATAAAGACAAGAAATTAAGAAGGGGTTAATAAGAAGAGGATAAAAAGAAGTAGGGTATTTTTCCTAGTCTTCTTGAAGGTAATCCCATGATACATGTACCAGATACTGAAACCACCCAAACCAGATAGCAGTATTGTGCAGAATGGTATAGAATAAAGAGCTCTACATTAGGAGATGAGCACTATGGCCTTTTCAAGGTGTTTAGTCCACATTGGCCTTGGTTGGCTCCTCTGTAAAATAAGACTAAATAATGACTAACCTAAGTAAAGGCAAGAGGCTCAACCTGATCAATATCTGGAGTGACTTTCCTTTTCTTTAAATCTGGGCAATACTGACAATCTAACCATCCATTCACTCATTCACTATTGCTTTATGTACTCATTGATTTGTACATTCGTTCACTCAACAAGTTTTCATTGAGGGCATATTACATTTTCTATGAAAAGAGCCCAACTCTGTAAAATATTTGAAGAGATTTATTCCAAGCCAACTGTGAGTGACCGGGGCCTGAGACACAGTTTCAAGAGGTCCTGAGAACATGTGCCCAAGGTGGTTGGGCACAGCTTAGTTTTATACATTTTAGGGAGACATAAGACATCAATCAGTACATGTGAGGTATATATTGGTTTGGTCTGGAAAAGCAGGACAACTTGAAGTGGGGTGGGGCTTACAGGTCATAGGTGGATTCAAAGATTTTCTGATTGGCACAAAAAATACAAAAATTAGCTGGCCATGGTGTCACACACCTGTAGTCCCGGCTATTCAGGAGGCTGAGGTGGGAGGATTCCTTGAGCATGGGAGGTCAAGGTTGCAGTGAGCCGAGACGGCGCCACTGCACTCCAGCTTGAGAAACAGAGTGAGACCCTGTCTCAAAAAAGAAAAAAAAAAAAGAAAAAGAAAACATTCAGTTCCGGTAATCTGGGAAAGCATTAGGAAAGAGGTGACAAAGAAAATAAAATATGGTCTGTCTATAGATGCTCACAGGTGGGGAATCAGAAAGCAACAGGAGGTGGGTGGTTTGGAACTAAAGGTCTATGTAGCAGTGAATTTTGTCAGCATAAGCTGCCAGCCAGTTGTCTTGGTAGGGGCTGTCAGACTCAGTTTAGCAAGTTCCCACACAACCCACCTTGTTGGCCTCTGCAGTCTGCTTTTCTACTTGGGTTGAAACCGTCAGTCTCTGGGGAAGGACTGTTGGCAGATGAGCCCGATGAGTTGGGGAATGAAGTTAGACCTAGGTGGTCTCCCAAGGGCAGGATTTTGTCAAGACTGACGTTTGACAATGAAGCTGATGCAAATGCAGACAGGTGGTACCCGCTGTGCCCTTTGTGTTGCCTTCTTGTGCTTCTAACTTGGTGTGACTTGTTCAAAATCCCACCTACTACTTCACCAAGACTAGCTTTCCACACTCTGAAATGGATTTCTGTTTGTGGTCTGTTAGGCCACTGTGTGGTTTCCCCTACGGGATTCCTTTTTGTGGTTGGAGGTCAAATTCTTTCTTGCCTGCTGCTTCCAGGAATGTGTGCTGTGTGTCTCAGTGTGCTGCACAGGAGGGTTTTATTTCACCTCCCTTGAATGGAATGGCAGTTATCCAGCAGGTCTGGGTGCATGTATAAATAGAGGGATGCGTAAGCCTGCGTTTATATCTAGAACAGAAACCGGCCACCACTGCGTGCTACACAGTCATGTTTTGATTAAAGGCTGCTGACAGCACCGCAGACCATGCTGTGGGGCCCAGCAAACCACCTAATCCCACTGCTTGATCCCAGGCATAGATGGGGCAGATTTCACTGCCAGGAACAATTTCTTTCCAGCCACCAGCAGCTCTGAGTTTCTGCTGCTTTTCCTGCTTCAGCTGCTCATTGCTGATGACTCTGGGTCAGACAGGCCAGAGTGCCCATGGAAGGCTGAAGTGGACAGCTAATCCCCAAGTTGTAGTCTTTTTTTTTTTTTTGCCAGAAGATTTAGATTCACTCCCCTGTGAATACTTTTGACTACAGAGCTGATGTCAGAAGAGCTGGTTGATCTTTTTTTCTTTTTTTTTGTTCTTGGCCATGAACCGAGAAGGGCCATTAAAAGTTCAGCATTTCAGCCAGGCGCGGTGGCTCACGCCTGTACTCCCAGCATTTTGGGAGGCCCAGGCAGGCGGATTGCTTGAGACCAGGACTTTGAGACCAGCCTGTGCAACATGGCAAAACTCCACCTCTACAAAAAATACAAAAATTACCTGGGCATGGTGGCATGTGCCTGCAGTCCCAGCTACACTGGAGGCTGAGGCGGTAGGATCACTTGAGCCTGGGAAGTTGAAGCTGCCATGAGCTATGATCGGACCACTGCACTCCAGCCAGGGCAACAGAGCAAGACTCTCTCTCGATTAAAAACAAACAAACAAACAAACAAAAAAACAACCAGTTGTTCAGCATTTCTCTTTGCCCAAATTTCTACAATGTGCCATGTGAGAGCATCACTTCCTAGTCTATACAGGATACAGTATGAATTCCTGCTTCTGCCATTCAGATTCGTCACAATGTAGTCCCAAACTACCTTTCTTTTTCTTTCTTTTTTTTTTTTTGAGATAGGGTCTTGCTCTATTGCTCAGGCTGGAGTGCAGTGGTGCATTCACGGCTTACTGCAGCCTCCACCTCCCCAGGCTCAGGTGATCCTCCCATCTCAGCCTTCCAAGTATCTGGGACTACAGGTGCACGCCATCACACCCAGGTAATTTTGTATTTTTTTGTAGCGATGGGGTTTCACCATGTTGCCCAGGGTGGTCTCAAACTCCTAGGCTCAAGGCATCCACCCACCTTGGCCTCCTGAAGTTTTGGGGTTACAGACGAGAGCCACCATGCCCAGCCTCCAGACTGTCTTTTTGATCTTATAACCACTGCACCCTTACTTTAACTTCTATGTAAGCGGATTGGTCTACTTTCCATTTTCCAATGCGCCTTGTACCATTTGTCATTATTGTAGTGGTCTCTTCGCCTAGATTGGCTCCCATTCTCTCTGCCTAGTGAAAGCTTTTCTGTCTACTGGGGCTGAGTTTGATTCTAGGGCCTCCATAACAACTCTCATCCACAGGTGTCTTTCTATAGCATGCATTATTTCTACTATTTAGTCAACAAGTAATTGTATCATAATCCATACTTTATTGTTGTATATACTGACTACAATTGAAAGATTTTAGATTGGAATTCTAGATTCTAGTCTCCCCTAGATTGGAAACCCCGTGAGGTCAGGGGTCATGCATGTGCTATGTGCTTGGTAACTCGTACAGTGTCAAGTGTTCTGTTCTACACATGAGAGGGGTTGGAAAGTGCTTGCTGATTGAATTAATCATAATCCACCCTTGAAAAAGCAGAGTGGGCAGTATTTATCAGTGAATCAAGTGACCCTTCAAGGACATTCTCTGGCTAAGCACTGGAAAACTGGAATATAAAGTAGTAATTAAAGTTATTCTCAGGTCCAGAAGGGAACCCAGAGAATGTTACTCTCCTGACATCCCCTGGAGCCATCCAGAATGTCAGTTTAACTGACCTTACAGGTTGGGTTACTTCCAAAACTGTAGGTTTCTTGGGATTCTATGCTATGAACTCAGAAGACCTGATTTTTACAATTATCATCCCTCAATAAGTAGTTGATAATTTGTATTAAGGAAGGAACAACTGTGTCTAACTTTCTGCTAGATATTGTGGAGAATGCCTGGGAGATATATATATTTATTTATTATTATTTTTTAATACAGGGTCTCACTCTGTCACCCAGGCTGGAGTACAGTGGTGTGATCTCAGCTCACTGCAGCCTTGACCTCCCATGCTCAAGAGATCCTCCTACCTAAGCCTCCCATGTAGCTGGGACTACAAGCATTTGCCACTATGTCTGGCTATTTTTTTTGTATTTTTTGCAGAGACCAGGTTTTGCTGTGTTGCCTAGGCTGGTCTTGAACTCCTGGGCTCAAGCAATTCACCCCCCATTGGCTGCCCAGAGTGTTGGGATTACAGGCAGGAGCCGCCATGCCTGGCATACCTGGGATATTTGTATAAGATGTGAATGCTTTTTATAAAAAATTTTGGTTATGACCAATGCCTTTGGAATTCTTTAAGTAACTGAAACATGTAGTCAGTGGCTGCAAACCTTTTTTTTAAAACAACAAATTTGACTTTTATAAACATCTAAATATCATTTTAGCTATATCTGATTAATAAAATGGAGACTCAGATACAATAATATCATTTTAGCAAAAGCAACAAACAGGCCAGGCACAGTGGCTCATGCCTGTAATCCCAGCACTTTGGGAGGCTGAGGCGGGCAGATAACTTGAGGTCAGGAGTTCGAGACCAGCCTGACCAACGTGGTGAAACCCCATCTCTACTAAAAATACAAAATTAGCCAGATGTGGTGGTGTACGCCTGTAATCCCAGCTACTCTGAAGGCTGAGAAGGGAGAATCGCTTGGACCCGGGAGGCTGAGTTTGCAGTGAGCCGAGATGGCGCCACTGCACTCCAGCCTGGGCGACAAAAGTGACACTCTGTCTTAAAAAAAGCAAGAAACACACACATACACACACACAAAACCCATGATTTTTGCATGTGGCTTATAAAAGGGCTTTGACGGTAATTTGGAAAGATGCCTTTCAGAAATGTATTGAACTTTACAAGCATTGCCGTAATAATAGTGGCTTTCACTGACTGAGCATTTGTTGTGAGTCCTTAAGCACTCGATATTTAAAATCTTGTGTAATCCTAAAAGTAACCCTGTGAAGAGGTTTTTTGATGAGCTACATTTTAGAGGCCTGGAAGCTAATGGTTAGGATGGTTATCCAAGATGTGAACTCAGATTTCTCACACTCCAAGGTCCGTGCACCACTGTGGTGCCCACCTTGAAGGACAAACACTGACTGGTTGTGTTCAACTTAGTATTCTTAAGGCCACTTAGGGCTGTTCATTGTACAACCCCAGGAGGTGTCACTCATCTCCTGCTCCTAGCATATTTGGATAGTTTTTATGACAAATTTCTAGCAGACCACACTAAAGTGTCTTGAGGAAGGGGAGGTCTTTAATTCACAGTTGCTCAAAAGTTGAAAGTTGGTCTCAGTGCGCCATGGTCACCTGTAGAAGGCAGGGCCCTGAAACTGGAGGGACTCAAAACCTTGAGAAGCTTTTACTTTATTTATTTATTTTTTTGAGATGGATTTTCGCTCTTGTTGCCCAGGCTGGAGTGCAGTGGCACGATCTTGGCTCACTGCAACCTTTGCCTCCTGGGTTCAAGTGATTCTCTTGCCTCAGCCTCCTGAGTAGCTGGGACTACAGGTGCACCACCACGCCTGGCTCATTTTTGTATTTTTAGTAGAGACGGGGTTTCACCATGTTGGTCAGGCTGGTCACGAACTTCTGACCTCAGGTGATCCATCCACCCCAGCCTCCCAAAGTGCTGGGATTACAGGCTTGAGCCACCTCACCCAGCCTTGAGAAGCTTTTAGACGAGCCATGTTGGAACTGACAAATGAGGGTTCTTTCTTTCTTTTTTTTTTTTTTTCTTGAGATGGAGTCTCACTCTGTCGCTTGGGCTGGAGTGCAGTGGTGCGATCTCCGCTCACTGCAACCTCCGCCTCCAGCATTCACGTGATTCTCCTGCCTCAACCTCCCAAGTAGCTGGGATTACAGGTGCCTGTGACCACGCCTGCCTAATTTTTTTGTATTTTCAGTAGAGACAGGGTTTCACTATGTTGGCCAGGCTGGTCTCGAACTCCTGACCTCGTGATCCACCTGCCTCAGCCTCACAAAGTGCTGGGGTTACAGGCATGAGCCACCTCACTCGGCCTTTTCTGTTTTTTTAAGACAGGGTATCGCACTGTTACCTAGGCTGGAGTGCAGTGCCACCATCACGGCTCACTGCAGCCTCAATCTCCTGGGGCTCAAGCAATCCTCCTACCTCAGCCTCCTGAGTAGCTGGAACCATGGGTGCTTACCATCACACCTGGCTAGGTTTTAAAAAAATGTTTTTATTTTGTAGAGATGGGATCTCCCTGTGTTGCCCATGCTGGAGACTTTGTATTACTTAGGATCTGACACAATATCTCACTTGCCTTTTTTCTGTCTTTGGAGTGAACTATATTTTCCCCTAATCTTAGGTGTTAATTTAGTTTCATGGAACAGGCAGTGTACAGTATTAAGAATTGATTGTATGGGAGATGCTATGGTAGGTCCCTGGCAGGAGGAATGAGGATGGGGAATGAGGAGAGAAGGATCAGTGGTGGGCATGGAGTGACATGGTCGGGGTGGGAACTCAAGAGAGATGCAAACGTAAGATGTGGGCTTGACCACAATGTATAAACGGTAGAGGAGACCCAACTATGAAGGCTGTCCGTAAGTGTTATGGTGGTGGAGGAGGAAGGCATAAACAAAATCCTCTGGGTACACAGGAGAGAGAGAAATACATTCTGCCTGGGAGAGCTGGAGAAAGCTTCATGCAGAAGGTGACATCTGAGCTGACTCTTGAAGGATGGGCGGGCCCCACACACACAGAGAAGAAAGGAACAGTAGCAGGAAAGCCATGAGGTGACAGTGGTCTACGGGCTAACATGAGAGTGAGCTACACGTGTCGGGGGTGGGTAGGAACTGTGGCAGGAAAAGCAAAGAACCTTGAATGTCCTCTTAAAGACCGTAGATTTTCTACGGGCAACGGGAGTCACTGAAGGTTTTTGAGCAGAGGAGTGGCGTCTTTTGATCTTTTGATTTTCCAGGGCTGGCTCCTTTGGCGTGTGCGGTTACCTGGCAGCGTCGGTTATATGATGTGGTGCGAGACTGTGCTTTTCCTTTTCCTTTCCAGGGGAGCCTTCTCAAGGAAGAGAACATTATTGTGCTTTTACCTCCTTTTGTCCAGCCTTAGTTTGATCCTCTGTTTGCCATTTCCCCTCTCTTCCCTTTGATGTTCTTGGCCAGGGAAGAGTTATACCATCGACATCTTCCTATTGACATCTGTGTCAGGTATTTGATTCCTAATACCACATGATTATTCTTTTTGATGAATCAGTGGGCAAGGAAAGAAGTTGCTCTCACTGTCCACGGGTTGGAAACCCAGGAAAGTTTAGGAATAAAAGAGTGGAAGAAAGCAGCACACAGGCAGAGAGGTGGGACGTGCGCCAGAGCGGAGGACAGCATGCCGTGCTTGGAGTAGGTCTCAAAATAGAAGGCGCTTCTCTTGGGATTCACACCGCGGGCCTTGGCAGGCAGCCCACCCTATCGCCATGAGTTTCCCGAGTTCAGAATTGGGCACCACACCCTCGTGTTAAGCTGTTAACCTCCAGCATCAAGGCCACAGCCGCTGGGGAGAATTCTTTTCTCAAGCTGTGGCCTCGTCAGAGTTGTCCTCTGAACATGCCACAAAGGGTGAATGTTCCATCCAGTCCCACAATTCTGGAATTTTCTATGTATACTTATGTACCTCCCACGCCTTTCCTCCAGGACACGCACACACAGAGCAAAGTCTTCCTGTAGTGGGCCATGATGCTGCAATTGCAGAGTATGCAAGTGTATGTGTAGGCGTGTGTATATTTGTAAAAGCAGAAGTGCACGCATACGTGTGTGTGTGCATGTGCATGTACATGTGTATAGGGGCATGCGTGTGCATATGCACACAGAAATATGTAGGCTTTCAATACATAGAACACGACTTTCCTTTCAGACCTTTCTTTCTTCTATTGCCTGAAAGTATAAAACCCAAAATAATGTGGATAGTTTGAGGAAACCAAGGATGTTTCTAGAGCCTGGCTTTTCATAGGCTCTAGAAACAGAGCTCTGTCTGCTCTAGGTTTCGAGACCGGTTACCGTTCTCAGATCCAGGAGTTCTTTAGACGTCATCCAGTTTTCCTTGCTCTGTGCTGTGAAATTGCAGCCGTGCCATCAGTAGAGGGCTCCCTCAACCTTAGAAGCTGGTGAGAATGCTTGAAGGCCACGCAATGTAAATGGGAGAAAAATGCAGATCTGACTGTGAATTTTAAATCCAGTGCCCCAAAGTACTTTTGAAGAGAAGAAACCCTAACCCATCCTGAAAACAGACCATTTCAGCAAGAAGGTATTTGTAGTGTTTACATTACATGACACTGTTTAAATTCCTGGATCAAGGTCAGCGTAATGTTTATGCTCAGAGTAACACATAGCTAAGTTATTCTTCAAAGAACGCAAGAAGCAGGGCAACTCCCTGACCAATGGTTTAATTGTTTCTGGACGCGTCACTCATGTTCCTAAACTCAGGGTTTCCTAACTATACAATTACAGAACCATCAATCACCTTCAGTCCCAGTCCTGGGCCAAAGCTTTGCAGATGCCAGATCTCAATTTGGCATTTACCCAGATTTGTGCCAGCTAAACGTCAAGTGTCCGGCTGATAAAGCACCATGTCCGTGTGTTGAATGCCACTGTCTGCTCAGGTAATTGCAGCTGGCCAGCTGCTCTGCATTAACATTGAGAAGGCTGAGTGGTGGATATGCAGGCAGGGGAAGGAAGCCGGACACTGCTGAATCAATGTTTATCTATTGGTTGATATGTCTCTTTTTCACAGTTTTTGAGACAGGGTCTTACTCTTTCACCCAGGCTGGAGTGCAGTGGCACAATCCTGGCTCACTGCAGCCTCCACCTCCTGGGCTCAAGCAATCCTCTTGCCTCAGCCTCCCACGTAGCTGGGCCTACAGGTGCATGCCACCACATCTAGCTAAGTTTTTTAATTTTTGTAGAGATGTGGTTTTGCTATGTTGCCCAGGCTGGTCTCGAATTCCTGGGCTAAAGCTATCCTCCCACCTCAGCCTCCCAAAGTGCATGAGCCACTGCACCTGGCCTAAAGTTAGTATCTCGTGAGAGTATTCTGATTTTCCACTCTGAAGACAAAGTGGTCTAGGATGCAAAAGCACGTATTAGTCGGAATCGGAGTGTTCTCTCCCTCGAAATGTGCTAGGTAACCACTGTCCCGGTTTTGGATTGAACTCTTTTCCTTATGAGCTCTAGTTGGCCAAGCACGCTCCATTATTATAACATCATCTGAGACATGTCACAATGAATAAGGCCACCACTTGCTTGGCTTTGGGTATGTGTCCCTGAGGAAACTGCAGGAGCACACCCCAAATTCCTTAGCTACATTTGGGAGGTATCTTGGGCTTTTAATTGGGGGTGGTAAAGACATATCTGGGCAGTGGGTGAGGCTTCCTGATGTTCTCAAATTCTGGAGAAAAGGAGACACCATACAATGTGACCAAAATCTACCTCTGACCTGTCTGCTATCAAAATGTATCAAACACAGCAACAAAGCCAAAGAATCACCTGCAGACTGGGGGGCGGAAGGGCTTGGGGACTGGAGAGAAAGCGGAGTTCGTGAGGTCAGGGTCCGTCATTGTGAACTGGATAGATTTCCAAGAAGTAGCATGAGTCTTCTTCATGATAGAAAGGTAAATGCGCACAACTAGAAGTCTTGGGGAAGCCACTCCAGCCCACTGCAGTGGGAAACTTAGTGATTTCTGTTTGTCCTGGCTTCCTCCATTCAGATGTTTCTCATCAGCTACGTTCAGATTGATTCCATTTGCAAAGCTCTCCTGGCAGTCTCGGCGGAGCAGGCTTGGTGGCAAAATCTCTGGCATTTTCTGATCCTGTCCAGGCTCTGCTCTTCTTGTGTAGTTTCTTGGCGCTTTGGCTCCCAAGCAGAAACTGGCTAAACAGAGGCTGCTGCTGAACAAAGCCAAATGTAAAACAGAACATTGGAACGCCAAGCGGAGTGGTTTTGCTAAATGTGGGGGCTGGGAATGGGCAGAGGACAGTGAGGGATCAGGAGAGGGAGGGACCTCCTTAGAATCGGGCTGAATTACGCCCTGGTGAAAGTCTGTCACGGCCCCATCATATCCGCATCCTCACTCACTGTGCAAGATCAAAGGTTGCATCCTTTCGCTCTCCAGTCTCAGTAATGAACACAATATTTGGGTTGCACCCAGCAGCACCCTCTCATTTCCTGGCCCCCGTGAAAGTGTATGATCCTCGAGGCCCTGACACCTCTCTTCCTCCTCATCATCCATCAGCCCTGCCTCGCAGCCTCTTGTCAGTTTCCTTCTCGGCATCCCTCTCCCCAGCCGCACTGTTCCACACCTGCCCCATCTTTTCTTCGCCCACTTGATGCTAACATTTCCTGTACTGTTCTGAAGGGTCCTCATCCTCCCTCTCTTCACACTGCCGCAGCAGGGCGAGGAGGTCCGGTTGGAGAAACTGCCAGTTTCTCCCTTCCAGTGTCAGGAGTGGGAGAAGGATGCTGCTGTCACGGCCCCTTGGTTCTCCGTTGCAGGGGCTGACAGCACACCTTCTATGACTCTGGTACTTCATCTTGCTGTCTGGATTTAACTTCCCCACGAGCAGGTCACACAGTCTGAACCTCCGGTGGATAGCTGAGTATTAGGAAGCAGGAAGCCCACTGGCTTTAAGTCCAAGATGTTTATCGAGTCCAGTAAAGCGGATTCACACACACGCACAGGCACATGCGTGCACACGATCATGCAGTCTTATGGTCACACAGTTCAAAATTCAAAAGGTGCAAAAAGGCAGAGAGTGAATGTTCTCCCCTTTGTTTTCCCCTAGCTTCTTAGTTCTCCTCAGCAGAGGCACCTGTGTTTAAGCGTCTCCTCTTCCGGGCGTGTTTTATACACATTCAGACAAATATGTGCTTACACTCACATATTTCTTCCACAATCGGTAGCATACCATAGATATGGTTCAACACCTTGCTGTTTTTCACTTTTTAAAATGGCTGCATAGTATTTCTTTTTCTTTTTTTGAGATGGAGTTTCGCTCTTGTTGCCCAGGTTGGAGTGTAATGGCACGATTTTGGCTCACTGCAACCTCCGCCTCCGGGTTCAGGAAAATCAAGAGATTCTCCTGCCACAGCCTCCTTAGTAGCTGGGAGTACAGGTACACACCACCACGCCTGGCTAATTTTTTGTATCTTTAGTAGAGATGGGGTTTCACCACGTTGGCCTGGCTGGTCTTGAACTCCTGACCTCACATGATCCACCCACCTTGGCCTCCCAAAGTGCTGGGATTACAGGCATGAGCCACCGTGCCCAGCCATGGCTGCATAGTATTTTGTTGAAAGAATTTCCGTAATTTATCTAACTAGTCCCGTACAGATGGGCATCAGGCTGTTCCCAATCTTTTGCTATTATAAAAAATAAAGCTGACATTTTGATCCTCACATCTTGTGTTTATTTCCCAAAGGCTTAGGGCTCAGAGGAGAGAGGAGTGTGGTCTGCACTGCACATCTCTGCCAAGCCTGGCACGGGATTTGAAGTTCCACACCACTGAGCCAAACACATCCAGGTCTGCTTTTTTGTTCCCCTTAATTCCCTCCAACTTGCCAGCATGCACAGAATTTATGCTACCAATTTTGGTGTTCACTAAATTAGGTAATTTTATGCTTTTCTTTATCCTTATCTGCCTAGACCCTCTTCCAACCCGGGGATCTGGTGGTAAGCAAAATACTATTCCAGCAAGTGATGCCCCCAATCTCCTAAGGATATAAGGTATTGAATTTCCTACATTCATGTAGTGTGTTGTAATTTGCAAACCACCGTCACACAGCATTCTTTCATTTGATTTTTGCATACATTTTTTGAGGTTGGTAGGACATCTTCTAGATGAAGAAACTGAGGCTCAGAGGAACTGACTGAATGGCTTGCCCAAGGTCACCTAATTGGTGAATGGCGAAGACAAAACTCAAAACCAGGCCATCTAACTCTCCTCCTGTTGCTTTTCTAACGCGTGCTGATCCTTTAGCATATATATGACGTCAAAGTCAGCTCTCAATTTGCAATATGGTGGGAGGCTGAAGTTCTAACAAATTTCCCTCCAGATTTTATTTTCATCACCAGATAGGGCGAGGCTATTGGGAATTAAGGACCAATACATCCACAGTGAGCCACTGGGATAGTGCGTAACCTAATCAGGGCAATGCCAGTTGTCCACGGAGCAGGAGAAAGTGTGTTGGAGAGGAGGGCCAGGACTGGAAGCCTCTGACCTAAAAGCACATGCTTGATGTGGAGGTCAAGGCATAGGCTTACAAGCTGGGCAACAGGGAGCGAGGAAAGGAATGTGCATTTACGGAGCGTCCACTATGTGCCGTGCTGACCCATTAATCACTCCCAGAACTTGGGAAGGACACTCACAGAGATAGGCCAAGGCTGTGCCAGTTCACACCAGGTCTTGTGGTGCTCTGCCCAGCAGATGGGGGACATTCTCAAGGGTGGGCAAGGGGCTTCATAAGTGGTGATGCCCAGTGCTGAGGGATAGGTTCTGGGCTCATCTCAGAACAGCCTCTTCTCTCCAGAGACTCAGGCCCAATTCCGTGTGCGTGTGGCTCTGCCTCTGTCAGGATGAGGCTTCTTTGCAGCAGCTTCTCAGCTCTGGGAGCACATGTTTCTGGCAGTTTTCTGTTCACTCTGATGCTTGGATGTACTACTCGGGCTGCAGAGAGCATGCTTCGAGGGAGCTGTGGACGAGGTTCAGCGGCACCAATGCTGGCAGACAGCTGAGCAGCCCCCTGGGAGGCAGGGGCTATTGAACAGGCATGAACTCTGGGCACGCTCCTGAAAGAGAAAGCCATACTTTCCAGGGGCACTGCTGAGTATCCCCATGGTAACTCGGGGCTGGGTTATCACAGGCCCAGATGCTGAGCTGAGGACTTTAGGACTTCTTCTATAGGCAGTGGGAATTATTGAAAAACTTTCAGGAAAGAAGTGACAAGATTAGACTACATTTTAGAAATACTTCTCTATCAGCAATTCACTCATTTTTTTCTCAGAACACTGAGATCATTAGCTATGGACTGACTTGTGTCTCCCCAAAATTCATATGTTGAAGCCCTGACTTCCAATGTGGCAGTATTTGTAGCTGGGGCCTTTGGGAGATAATTAGGTTTAATGAGATCCTGAGGGTGGGGCGCTTGGGATGGGATTAGTGCCCTTATAAGAAGAAACTGCAGAGAGCTCCCTATCTCTTCTCCACACACGTGCATGGAGGAAAGGCTGTATGAGCACACAGTGAGAAGGCAGCCATCTGCAGTCCAGGAAGAGAGTGCTCACCAGAACTCAGCCATACAGACTCCCTGAGCTCAAACTTCCAGCCTCCAGAACTGTGAAAATACATTTCTGTTGTATAGGCCATGCAGTCAGTGGCATTTTGTTACAGCAGCCCAAGCTAACTGAAACAGTGCATTACCACATGGCCAGCACTAGGTTGGCTCCAAATATCCATCAGTGAACAAAGAGTCCTTCCCCTCATGGAGCTTGCAGTCTAGTGGGGTGGAGGGGGAAGCATTAAATGAACAGTATTAATCCCAGCACTCTGGGAAGACAAGGCGGGCGGATCACCTGAGGTCAGGAGTTTGACACCAGCCTGGCCAACATGGCGAAACCCTGTTTCTACTAAACGTACAAAAATTAGCCAGGGGTGCTGGCACGTGCCTGTAATCCCAGCTACTCGGGAGGCTGAGGCAGGAGAATCTCTTGAACCCGGGAGGCAGAGGTTGCAGTGAGCTAAGGCTCATCGTTGCACTCTAGCCTGGGCAACAAGAACGAAACAGTCTCAAAACAACCAAACAAAAGAACAGTCGATGTGAGATACATAGAATTGTTAATTATGAGAGTTACAGGGACCTCACTTAGATTGGAGGAGATAGGAGAGGACTTTCTTAGGCTGTGATCGTCAACCTGAGACCCTAAGGATGAGTTGGGAAAGCCAGGGGGGAGCACGAGAGAGAGCATCCCAGGCTTGGGACTGGCATGTGGGAATCCGCTAAGTGAGAAAGGGCTTGGTGAGCAAGTGACAAAAGAAAGTGTCACCAGGGGGATAGAGTGACATAAAATAAGACTGGGAGCTAGTAGGTGGCAGTCCACAGAGGAACTTGTAGGGCTTGTTAAGAGGTTTGGATTTTTTAAAAAAATTCTTAGTGCATTTGGAAGCCATTAAAGGGTTTCAAAGGGTTTTCAATGGAGAAGTGAAATGATCCAATTTTCTTTTCTTTTCTTTTTTTTTTTTTGAGGCAGAGTCTCACTCTGTCAGCCAGGCTGGAGTGCAGTGGCATGATCTCGGCTCACTGCAACCTCTGCCTCCCTGGCTCAAGCAATTCTCCTGCCTCAGCCTCCCAAGTAGCTGGGATTACAGGCGTGTGCCACCACGCCTGGTTAATTTTTGTATTTTTAATAGAGATGGGGATTCACCATGTTGGCCAGTCTGGTCTCGAACTCTTGACCTCAGGTAATCTGCCTGCCTCAGCCTCCCAAAGTGCTGGGATTACAGGCATGAGCCAGCGTGCCCAGCTCCAATTTTCATGTTTAAAAGATCACTGAGTAATGTGAGGATGGGATTAGAGGGATGTGAAGTGAAATGGGACAGGGCTGTTGAAGCCATGCTGGGTGAAGGGATGGAGAGCCCCCACGAAGGCAGCAGCAATGGAGACGGAGGAGGAGTTTGCATTTGAGGGCCAGTGGATAGGAGGGGTGGAGAAGAAGGGGAAACAGAAAATAGGTCCTGGCCAGGCACAGTGGCTCATGCCTGAAATCCTAGCACATTGGAAGGCTGAGGCAGGAGCATCACTGTAGCCTAGGAGTTGCAGTGAACTATGATTGCACCACCACACTCCAGCCTAGGTGACAGAGCAAGACTCTGTCTCTTTAAAAAAAAAAAAAAAAAAAAAAAGATAGGTTATAGGTGTAACAGCTGGGAGGAAGAGAGTGAGTTTGACTTTGAGCAAATTGAGTCAGGTGGGAAGTTGGAAACATACCCAGCCTGTGCAGAAAGGAGTTATCACAGCGGGCCTGACACTGCTGTTCATAGAAACACCTGCCTGCAAGGTTGGCCCTTGGCTGGCGTCTGGGAACTTGGCTCTCAGAGCATCCCTAGTTAACAGTTAACTGATAAAGTGGTTCCCCATGGCTAGACTGTCTGTGCAGACAACACAGTTTATGCCAAACACCTACTTTCCCTCTGAGAGTCTAGAATTTTGCTAGGCAGAGGGTGCCCATGTGACCAGACCCCAGTTAAGACCTTTGGGCACTAAGTCTCTACTGGGCTTCCCCAGGCAGAAATGTCACACGTGTGTTCCTGCATTTTTATGGAGGGACAGTGGGCTCTGTGGGACCCTGGTGGTCGGAAAGAGCATAAGGAAGCCTGGCATGGGTTCCTCTAGACTCTGCCTGTGCCTTGACCCCTTATGATCCAGCGTGTGTCCTCACCACAGCAAAAGGATAAAGCCTCGCCATGAGCACAGCTCTGTGCTGAGTCCCAGGAGCCCTTCCAGAGAACCTCCAAACATGAGGTAGGCATGGGGGCCGCAGACACACAGCCTCTGGATTTAAATTTGGGAGTAATCAGCAGATAGGAAAAAATGGAAACCATGGGGGTGGATGGGATCAGCCAGGAAGAGTGAACAGAACCCAGAGGAACTCAACAACTTAGGGATAACAAGAGGGAGAGGGCATGCATAGGAGGCCGGGATGCAGGCACAGGACTGAGGCAGGTCTGTTGGACTTAGCACAAGGTCATCGATGACCTTGGCAACACAGTCCCGTGGGCAGTGGTGTGGGGAGCTGGCTTGTTAGGGCGTGAGGAAGGGAGCAGTTCTCTCAAGTATGACTGTGGAAGGTGCACAGAGGTAGCAGAGAGAAATATGGGGAAGTGGAACATATTTTTCAAAGGGGAAAGGGAACGTGATCATTTTTTTTCTCTGCCTGCTTTATGGCAGGCTGTCAGCTAGACACGAGTGATGCAAATGAAGATGAGATGTGGCCTGGGACTCACAGTGTATGGTCCAGCAGCAAAGACGGAAGGAAGGGTGCTGAGTGTTTGAAAAGTGAAGTGCAGGCAGGGCGTGGTGGCTCATGCTTACAATCCCAGCACTTTGGGAGGCCGTGAGGCGGGAGGATCACTTGAGGTCAGGAGTTTGAGACCAGCCTGGCCAACACGGTGAAACCTCATCTCTACTAAAAATACAAAAATTAGCCAGGTATGGTGGCGGGAGCCTGTAATACCAGCTACTCAGGAGGCTGAGGCAGGAGGATCACTTGAACCCAGGAGGTGGAGGTTGCAGTGAGCTGAGATCGTGCCGCTGCACTCCAGCCTGGGCAACAAAACCAGACTCTGTCAAAAAGAAAGCTAAGTGCACAGCAACATGAGGGTGCTTAACCTAACCTGAGGGTTTCATTGAGGGTGTGACCTTTAATCTGTGACCTGAAGAATAAGTAGGACTGTGTTAAAGTGGGGAGAGAAGAAAGAGGAAAAGGAACATTTCCGGAAGAGGGAAGAGTATATGTGATGTTTGGAGAGAGAAGTTCTGTGCTTTGGAAGAGCAGCAGGAATTCAGGGAGCGAGGGGAGAGTGGAGAGACATAGCTGTGAAATGTGGGAGTGAAAAGACACAGCACCTGCGAACACCGATGGGGAGCTGTCAGCAGAGAGGGAGGGGCTGAGTCTTTGGGAAGGGAGGGATGGTGGAGGGCTGCAGTATTGAGAAGGGATTAGTTTTGACAGTGGGAAAATACCTCTCATGTAACAGAAACAGAAGGAGAAAGGATAGATTTTAAAAAGGATGGATATACAATAGTTTTTAATTTATGATGGTTCAGCTTACAATCAATTGTTTGACTGTTCGATGGGTTTATCCCAATGTAACCTGATTGTAAGTGGAGGAGCGTCTGGGCTTAGGACGATTCAACTTACACATTTTTGACTTTACAATGGATTTATTGGGATATTAAACGCATTTTAGTCTTACGATATTACCATGGGTTCATCGGGGATGTAACTCCGTGTAAATTGAGGCGCATCTGTAGCTACCAGCAAGATTTCAGGATTGGTGGTAAGAAACAAACGGTTTTTAAAATTACGATTTCATTTTCTTGTGGTTTTTTTTTTTTCCCTCACCCTGTCCTGCTTCCTGAGATCTGACACATTTGTAGGCTAGGCTTTCGGTAATGTAATTCCAGATGGAGAAGAGGGAGACATTTTTTCACATCCTAATGCACCAGGGATAGGCTAGCAGGAGGCCACAGTTAGTACTGTGCAAAAGCCTACTCTCTTAGGTATGCTGTCCTTGGTCCTGTCCCTGTGAGAGATTTTCCCCCTTCCCCCACCCACCTTTGGGATCTGAAGAACCATCTCCATCTAACAGCGAAACTAGAAAGAACCGAGGGACTGACAGACCATGTCAGGGCCACACCCAGGACTCCAAACAGTGGTGGAAACTGAGGGGCCAACAAGGAGGATGAGGTAGAGAAGCTGGGCCATGAGGGAGCCTGGGTGTGTATTTATTTATTTACTTTTGAGAAGGGGTCTGGCTCTGTCACCCAGGCTGAAGTGCAGTGGTAGGATCACAGCTCACTGCAGCCTCAACCTCCCTGGGCTCAGGTGATCCTCCCACCTCAGCCTCCTGGGTAGCTGGAACAGCCCTGGCTAAGTTTTTCATATGTTTTATAGAAACGAGGTCTTACCATGTTGTCCAGGCTGGTCTCAAACTCTCGGCCTCAAGTGATTTGCCTGCCTCAGCCTCGCCAGCTGCTGGAATTCCAGGCATGAGTCACTGTGCCCGGCGTATTTTTCTTTTTCTTTGTTTTTTTTGTTTTAGACCTAGGCGTCGAAACCTCATGATGTACTGTGCCCTTCAGAGAGCTGGAGGATTAATTTCATCAGGGGGAGGAGTTATCTTCTGAGTCTTCACTCTCCTATGGACTTGACAGAGATTGAAACATGCCTGTTGAATCCAAAATAAGAGAGAGTTATAATGTTCCTCTAGATTCGTGTCTATACGTGGCCCGTTAATGGTGAGCTGGTGTCCCCTCTCCCTTCCATGATAAGAGATACGGTACTGGGCTCCACTTAGCAGTGGAGGTGAGTTTGTTCACTCACAGCGAAGCGTGGCAGGGGGATGAGCTGGAGGAGCATGGGAAGCGCAGAATAGTTCTGTGGACGAACATCGGTAGAGCTGAGAGGGCGTCTGCTCGGGTTGCTGGACAGTTTCCGTCAAACGCTGTAACTTCATGGTGGCACCAGTGTGCTCAGGGCTGGGATTCCCCCGGGGTGTGGATCTGCTTGTAGCAGGATGACGTGAGAGGTGAGAGGTGGGGACAGGGGAATGGGTGCCGTGTGAGGCTCTGCCTGCTGAGCAGCTCAGAGAGTCTGTGGGGCAAGGGCAGTGAGAACACTGGCAAGATTGAGGTGGAGTCCAAGCAGCTCAGGGAAAGCTGGAGACAGAGGAGCAGGAAAGATGGATGGGGGAAGGACACGTGCGGAGGCGGTCAGGGCATGGGGAAGGATGCATTTATGGGAAAGATCTGGGAAGATGGGAGGTTGTGGTTGGGGAGGAGGAGATTCGATGTAGGACTTCAGAGGTGGAGCAGTTCTGAGTAATGAGCAGCTTCAGAACGTGGCTTCAGGGCAGCCTCATTGAACCTTGTCACTGATGGGACCCTCTCTTCCATCCCATGTCCACATGGCTTCTCTCCTTGCAGCCTCTGACGCACCTCCCCCGCAGCTACCCTTTTCCTATTTTCTGGTCCAGCAAGAGGAACTCACAGCATCTTTTCTTACTTCCGGAGAAATTCATTCCGCATGTGTCTGATTCATTCGCGTTTCCAGAAACTTGAAATCTCCAGTGTCCCAAAACCCTTTCAACTATTTTTTTTCTTCCCTTTCTTAGAAACAGGAAGTTGTGTTTGGCTGCGGACAAACTCTCTCAGTGCCCCTGGGACTTACAAGATGTTTGGAATGAGGAACGGTGAGGTCTGGGGAAGGCTTCTTTCCTCTCTCCTTTCCTGGGGCGATTCGCATCTGCCAGGGCTGGGCCGGGCAGCTCTGGGGGCTGGAAGGCCAGCCGGAACCTTCCTGTCTCTTTCTACTGAGCCCCAGGCCTGAGGGAAAGTATGTTCTAAAGAGACAGGTGGCTTTCTTGCTCTCTGCTTGTCATTACAGTTCAGAATGCACTTGTGCACTGGTGTCATGTCTCTTCCCAATACTTGAGCAGTGGCTGTGATGAGTCGCTTGATCTATTTCAGGGGGTGTGGGCTGGCCGGCACTCAGTTTTAAGCAAGTCCTGCTCTTTCCAAAGTGGAAGGTCAGAAAAACTCCCCACCTGAAGAAGAACGAGCCAGGGAAGTGTGGTACCAGCTGTTTAGGACCACACCTATTGGCTACGTCTGGCCAGGTCATTCTGCAGTGTTGACCCGGAAAGCACACAGGTGCTTAGGAGGGGCTGGCCAGGGGCAGGGAAAGTGTGGGAGTCACAGCCCACCCACTCCGTTCGCGGGACCCTCCAGTTTTTACTGTTGCTCGTTGTGTTCTCCTGTGTTGTTTAGAATGTTGTCATATGTACGGTCAATACAACCACAGTATTTGTCGCATTAGTGATCACCAACATTGAGCCAATGAAGACGCTGGCTTAGGTGGGTGACTTCTTCTTTCCCACATTTCACATGCAGCTCTCCCAGTGCGAGCTCAGCGGAGGCCCCCAGAAAAACGTGGGGAGGAGAGTTTTCCCCACAAGACAGATTGTCCTTCAGCCCCGGCCACCAAAGAGGAGTAACCCGGGCCTGCTGTTCTCCGGGACTGAATGTGGCTGCATCCTTCCCTTCCTCTGCTTCCTGTCCTGGTAGTTACTGACGGTGCACATGCGGGGCCTGGGGAAGCTGAGTGTCTAACCCGCGGTGCAGCTACGGATGGGAAATTCTGGGCAGGGACGAGCCTGTCTTCACCTGAGGAATTCCCTTCCACATCACACAGGGCAGAGTGGGAGTGGAGGAGGGCAGAGGACACGTCTCAGGGCCAGTAATCTAGGCTTATAGAAGACGTCGTCACCGTCCTCATGATGTTCACCCCGTCTCCTGTTTTTTGGGGCCATGTGTTCCGAAATGTAGCTTCAACTCATCATAGGGGCAAAAAGAAGTGATGATTCTGTGGCAGCAGAAATCTGGGAATCCAAGGGTCATGCTACATCTAGTCCTCTTTGGTAAATTCTGCCTTCCTGTTCACATTTTTCGAGAAACCATTTTGAATTCCCAAACAGCAAAGGAAATGCTGCAGGTTCCTGGAGGGACCTGGTGATCTGGGGCAGAGCACACGGAGTCGAGATTGCTGCGGGGTTCACGAGCCTCCCCTCCTGGGACCAGGGGCACCTGGGCAGGGGAGTCTGCACCACGCAGGAAAGCCCAGTACACGCAGCTGCTCAACGCTGCAGACGCCATAGCGCAGGGCTGACAAAGCCTCCCTCTTTATCTGTCCTGGACCACAAGTGGAAAATATCAAGACAAAGCAAAAGCCAGTATCCCTTAAGAACTTTCCAATTGTTCTTGTCATTTGTAGTTTTGTTTTTTTGGGGGTGTGGGGAGGGAGGGGTGGTTTGAAACAACTCCGGAGCACACTCCAGAGGAAAACAGGAAGGGTGACATGTTTGGACACCAGAAAAGAGGAAGAGTCCTCATTAAGAGGGTCACTTGGTTAAAAAGTTCAAGCACAAAGGATGTAGAAGCAGGTGGATGTCATCAGAGAACAGATGCGGATCTAGTGAGATGGGTCCTACCACCCCAGAATATGTTCCTGGGAGAGGGGGTGGTCTGCCGGAGTGGACTGGGAATAGTAATATTGCATACTTTTGTAAATTCACAAAACCCTCTGATCTGTGATAGAGGAATAAAGGGCAGAGGATAAGCCCCAGATAAAGATTCACTTATCTTAAAAATGAAAGGTTGGAAATTAACTTTATGCTACTGTACCACCTTCGAAGTATTTCTGGCAGGTGCCTGGAGGATTCAGATTAATGACCAAATTACCTGCCAAGTGAGGGCCTCCCATTAGAAGAGAGTACCAGTTTCCATTAGGAGCACTAGCTGGAAAACACAATCTTTCAGCAGAGGAAATACAGTCTTCTCTCCTTCTCTGGGTGAACAGAGTGGTCGTGGTTGGCTGGGGCAGATAATGGTGTGGTCTTCCTCTGCAGATCTGGTTTCTGAGTCCCTGGGCTGCAGCTGTTGAATTTCCAGACACAAACAAGTATGCGTTCTGAGAGCCTCGCCGAGCCCACACAGCCGGGAGAGCCAAGCTGGATTCCATTCTGCTTTGCACATCAGCAGGTCTGCTGCCAGCTGAACTCCAGGGCAAAAGCTGTGCCTGGTAATGATGCAGGCAGCAGGGATGGCACAGCTGGCCTGGCTTAGGCCGTTAAGGGGGACACACTTGGCCTTATTTGGGGGAGAGCGAGAAATGGAAGGCGATGAAGAGTTGTGGAAGCATACATCAGCCTCCACAAAACTGGTGCACAGCAGGGAAACAATCTGGTTTTGCTAGTCATCAACAACATGCCTGTGTGTGTGCCTGTTTATGCTTAGGTAAGCCCAGCCTCCCACTCGCTGAAAAGAGTAGGCAGACAAGAAGTAGTGACCAACTCTGTGTCAGCTGTCATCGTGTAGAGAGCAGCTAAGGGGAACAGTGGGGCTGGAATCTCATGGCCTTGCCTAGTGCCCCTACAGCATCCTCTCTGCCCATGGTGCCAGATATCTGAATGGGAGGACAAAGGGGGCACAGGTGGTGAAAAAAACCAAGATGCACATTTGGGTATTTTCCTTCTTTTGCTAGAATGTCATTTCTTGATGTCTGTTTCTGGTCACCCATTTGTGATCAGGGACTAAGTAAGTTCCCTCTGCACCAGACCAGGTGGAAGACTGAGCCAGAGTTCCTCTGAGCCACAGGAGAGATGAGGAGCTATGGAGCGGAGTAGGGGCTGAGGATCTGGTGCCCCCAGCTAAACTAAAAGGAGGCAGGCAGCATGTAAGAGGATGATGGGGTAGCTCACAGAGAGGAAGGGGATATTCTTTCTCAAGAATGACGAGCCCAAAGGCATCGCATAACAATTGCGATCTCCCAGCTGGACGTTTCCTGTAGCACAGGCGTTCACAGTGTGGCTCCCAAACCAGCAGCCTCCATGTCAGTCACTGGGAACTTGTTAGAAATGCAGATTCTTAGGCCACCCCAACCATTAGATCAGAAACTCTGGGGATGGGGCCCCACAATCTGTGTTTTCTTTTCTTTCTTTCTTTTTTTTTTTTTTTTGAGACAGGGTCTCACTGTGTCATCCAGGCTGGAGTGCAGTGGCACGAAAATGGCTCACTGCAGCCTCAACCTCCTGGGCTCAAGTGACCCTCCCACCTCAGCCTCCTGAGTAGCTGGGACTACAGGCCTGTACCACCATGACCGACTGATTTCGTTTTTTAATTTTTTGTAGAAACAGGGTCTCGCCATATTGTCATGGCTGGTCTTGAACTCCTGGGCTCAGGCAATCCTCCTGCCTCAGCCTCCCAAAGTGCTGGAATGACAGGTGTGAGCCACTGTGCCCAGCCTCACAATCCGTTTTCACAGCCCTCTAGATGATCCTAATGAAACCTTGGGAACCACTGGTCTAGATACTGCAAATGAAAGTTGCCCGAATGAGCTGGATTCTGCAGGCCTGTGAGGACCCAGAGCAGGCAGGGAGCCACCTGCCCAGCACGAGTTCAACATGAGCTGACCTAGTTTCAGCCTCCATCCCTGGGTTCTAGGTCCCTGCCTTTTCCAAAGAAACAATGAATCAGACCAGACCACTGCATTGGCATAAGATCACACTTTAGTTCAGAGACACATTTGCATAAATACTTGAAATGGATCCACCCCTGCAGGTGGCAGCCTGAGAACATGTGGCTCTCCAAACCCTGCGACGCTGTGGCCCTTTAGGTGATGGATTTTAACACTGAAGACAGTCGTGGTCATTCTTGAAGACAGCTTGGGGTCCAGCTTTGGAGCCTGCTTTGACATTCACCATTGACCCCCTGCCCCACGCCTCTCTTGTACTAATTTTTTCCCCTGTGAGGTAGATTATTTATCGGGGAAACCAGATAGAATTTTTTTTTTCATTTAAGTTTGCTAGTCCTTTGCAAACAGACTGACGCTGAGTGTCCTGTCTGAGTCAATAAGTGCACTTTTACCTTTTAACCTATGCCCTCTACTTGAGCCCGAGCAAGGTCCAGTCCACTGGACAGTTGATGATAGGGTCTGCCGCCCCATACCCTCTCCTCTTCCCCCTTAGGAATTTGTGCAGTACTGGAGGGGTTGCGGCAATGGGAGGCCTGGGTGGGCCGTGCTGCCTTGATATGGCCAAGGGACCCAGTCACCACAGTGGAGACCCTTGTCTGCACCTCAGTACCCCACGTCCAGGAGCACAAGACTGGCCCCTGCCCCCCTGAATCACAGGGGGCACAGCTGGCTTTCGCAGGGCTTGGCATCCTCGGGTTTCAGAGCCTTGTTGCAGGTGGCAGAGGCCTGGCCGGAGGGGTCCCTGCACTCTACAGTTCGCCTCTGCCAGCCGGCCCCGCAGGTGCTGGAGCACTCAGACCAGTCCCCCAGCACCCACTGTGTGTGGAGCAGTGGCTGGATGATGTTGGTGGTTGCTCTCTCTTTGCTGCTCTGCATGCTGAAGTCCACGTCATTAGGAACAAAGAAGGTGTATTTGACTTTTGGGGGGAAGACCTCGCCAGGGACTGTCAGGAGCTGCACTGTCAGAGGCTCTGGCAAGGGCCGGAAGCTCTGCAGGCGCTCCAGGGTGGCGATGGAGCCGCTGTACTTCAGGATGGTCCCCTTCACCAAGATGTCCTGCTCTATGGCAGAGATGGCCAGGTTGCCGTTGAGCAGGTACTGCCCATCAGCCGTCTTCAGCGCCAGGTAGTTCCCATCGTTCTGCACACCCGGGTGGCTCCGCTGCTTCACGTCAATATTTGTGGCACCAGCTGGGATGGTGACAATGTCATTGTAGCCATAACTGTGATAGAAACAGAAGGACACCCTTAGACCAGTGGCTGCCCAGCCCAGGTCAGGATGATGCCTTGGAGACTGAAGTGGGCATCCCAGGTGGCAGACACGAAAAAAACAAAGCAAGTAATTAAGCAAGTTGCCTCAAAGTTCTCAATAAATTAGCTGTTTAGGCAGACAGAAATGTCTGTACATTGGGATTTTCAAGGGTGTTTGCTTCATCTGGTGACTCTATTTCAAAAGTGTGGTTGAGGAGTTGAGGTATGTGGGTGTTGAGAACAGCATAGAGAGGAGGAGAACCCAGAAGGATGTGGAAAGCTGCACTGGTGTAGCCAAACCTGGCACCTGTCAAATGTGATCTCAAATACCTCTAGTTCCTTGCACTGGTATACAACTTTGATTGGCCACCTCCACACCCAGAGCTCAAACCCACATGGGAAAAACTGTTCCACACACCCCTTCCAGAACGTGAACAGGAGGGAAATTTCACACCACCTCTCTGAGTCAGTCGGCTCCTAGTATTTGATGAATATGGCCCTGGGGTGGGATCAGGGTGGGGTTGGAAGTTGGGGGTTTAAGCCTGCTTCTTTGAAGCCACCTTCTGGGAGTGCCCAGGCACCATGAGCACTGTGCTTCTGGAATGATAGGATGCTGTTTTGGGAAACTGTTTCCAGTCCATTATAGGCTTAGGGCTTTAGGTAGGATGAAGAAAGATTAGTTGTTTGTTCTTTTCTGGAAATCTGGGTTCCATAGGCTGGGGAGAAAGTGAGGCAAGTGGTCAGGCGGGATTTTTGCTCTTCTTACCATATGTCCAGCTGGGGCTAGCTGCTTAGTCTCAGACTCTTAGAGTGTCCGCAGGCCCATCTGTCTAAAGCCTGAGGGAAAGTGGCCAAGGGACCCAGTATCTGAATAGTGTCTGCTTCTCTTTTTCTATGTCTTTTGAGCTTAAATGTAAAAAGAGTTCCAAGGCAGGGCACAGTGGCTCATACCCACAATCCCAGCACTTTGGGAGGCCAAGGCGGGCGGATCACTTGATGCCAGGAGTTCAAGACCAGCCTGGCCAACATGATGAAACCCAGTCTCTACTAAAAATACAAAAATTAGCTGGGTGTGGTGGTGCATGCCTGTAATCCCAGCTACCTGGGAAGCTGAGGCAGGAGAATTGCTTGAACCTGGGAAGCAGGTTGCAGTGAGCCAAGATTGTGCCACCGCACTCCAGCCTAGGCAACAGAGTGAGACTCTGTCTCAAAATAATAAAAATAAATAAAAAAAAATGAAAACAGTCCCAAGTTGCCTGCTGTAGGCTGATTCTGTTCACTCAGACTGGTGAGATGAGAGATGTAGAGACAGACAGAGAGACAGACAGACAGACAGACAGACAGACAGACACACACACAGAATGGGACAGGGTTTGCGAGCTTCACTAGGTAGAATACAATACAGTGAACACTTCTCAAAAACTCTGAGACCGTGAGTGGGGGAAGTGGTTGGACAGGTGGATGCTCACATAACCCCTAGGACACATTGATGTACTGGAGGCAGACAGGCAGAGTGTGGCCCATATAAAACACCCGACCTTGCCCTTACTCTGCAGGAAGTACATGGAATGGGAGACAAAAGTCATCCAGGACTTAGGAAAACTAGGTTCTCTTCTGGCTGTCATTAACCATCAATGTGACCTTAGAAAAGTCATTTAATCTTTCTGTGCCTTAATTTCTTCCTCTGCAAAATGAGGAATAGTATTGGCCTTGCTCACCTCATGGACTTATTTTACAAATCAAATGAGACCATGGAAATGAAAGCGCTTTGGAAAATCCTTGGAGTTTTATGAATGTGGGGCATTAGGATGAGAACAAAGTGTCTGGAGTTCTCAGATTCATGAAAGCCCTGAGGCTGCCAGGGCCCCTTTTTGGTAACCCCCTTCTCTGAAGATCCATCTGCAGAAAGGACAGGGCTTGCCAGGCTTAGGGTGAGACGTCCTTCCCAAAACAGGCCTGGGAGAGCTGTTTTCTGGCAGAGGTCCAGGTTACTCAGTGTGGCTCGACTGACTCAGAGATGACAGCTCCCTATCCACATGGCCTCCAGCCCTCGTAAAAGTCACGGCTGCCCTGTGTTCTATCTTTTCTATGAGCTCGACACTGCCAAGTGCACATCCCATCTCAGGAAATCCTTACGACGACTCTGAGATAGAGATACTGCTGACATTTTATAAAGAAACTGAAGCTCGGAGAGTTTAAATAACTTGCCCAACCCTCACAGCTATTAAGTAGCAGCCACAGTTCAATTTGGGCCTAGCAGAGTGCAAAGCCCATTATGCTCTTCTACCAAGCAAGGTACAGAACTTCTGGGGAGACTCACCTGGTGGGGGTGAGGGACCCGGAGACCTTCCTGCAGGAGTTGCCTTTGCCCCCACACACCCCGCATTTGTCCAGCTTCCGAGGCGAGTCCACCACATGGTCACAGCCGGCCTTCACACACTGGCCACGGACACAGATGGCCAGTGTTTCTGGCCCACACAGGGTGCCATCAATCACCTGCAACGGGGAAAGGGAAGGTGAGGGAGGGCGTGTTGAGCACAGAAGCAGCCTGCCGGGGGGCGGGGGTGTGGGGACAGGTGACCTTCCTCCCCATCTCTGGATCTCAGTCCCAGGGTGATTCTCACCTTGGCCTCGAACACTTTGAACTCGCTCCTCCCCCGGGCTCGGCAGAACAACTTGCAGCGGTCCCGGGGGGACACCCCAGCATACTTGGGGACCCACTGCAGGAGATTCCCGTCCATGTCAGTGTAATTGTAGGCATTATACTTCTCACACTGCTGCTCCCTGAAGCTTTTCCCTAGAAAGAAGAAGAAACGGCATGGAGGTGACACCCATGCGGAAGCAGGAGCATCCAGTGGAGAAATCCCGAATTTACAGCACTTTTCTTCTTTCTTTCGGTTTTGAACTCAACCCAGGCGCCCGGGGCCAGTGTCTTCTGGGCACAACATTCCTAGACGCATGTGTGACCCTTACTCAAAAGGGCAAGGAAAGGAGCCTCCAGCTGCATGCTGGGCTTTCTAGGATAAATGCCCTTTCCATTAGGGAAAGAGACTCATTGTACTCTGCAGGTGAATAAACTCAGGGAGCAACAGGGAACAATTCAGTAAGCTTGGAAGGCACAGAATGGCACGTGGAGCTATATTCTCAGGACACTACTAATTGTGCAGTATCGATTTCCTCAGTGACACCGGACATGAATCCAAAGACTCCTAAATCTACATGTCTAGCTCCGATCTTGCCCCTACACCCACATTCCGTAATTCTGGGTGTCTCTGGGGAGCTCCGTTTGTATGTACTACGATTACCTCCAACTCAGCATGGCCAAGCTCCCGATGGTCCTTCCACGAACTGTCTTGACTTTCATTTGCTGATCTTACCATGCCCAAGTCTGAGACTGGTATCCTGGTATCTCCTGAACATTTGAGCATCTCTATCTGCTATTTCCAAACTGTCACAAAGACCCACACTATATTCAGGACAATCTGTGATTTAAAACGATGGCATCCCACTCTCGTCACCACAAGCCCAGGCCTGCTGGCTTCATGGGGACCTGTGCCTGCCTCCTCTCCATCCTGCCACGTGCTGCTGCCAGACCAACCCATCTGAAGTTAGATGTGGGTTGCTTTCCACCCCCAAATCCTAAAATTAAAGCTGTTCTTCCTGCCAAGGTTCCCCGCCCAAACTGTGCATCTGAATGCCTGGGGAGACTTTGCCAAGGCAGATGCCACACTCCACTCCTGAGACTCTGAGTCAGTGCAGCTGAGGGGGTCTGGGCTGTGTCTGCAGGAGCTTCCAGGTGACTTAATGGGACAGGTGGCACAGACAACCCCCAGATACTGTGTCAGCCTTCAAGGACCTCTGTGGTCTGGCCTTGACATAGTGGTGTGCTTTGCTTGATTCCACCTAAGTGAATGAGGGCCCTTCTCACACCTTTCCTCCACCCTGGCAGGTCCCCTCACACCTCACCCCATCTCAGTCCTCCAGACTCTGCTCAGTCCTAACTCCTTTCAAAGCTTCCGCTCACCCAGCCTTTCCTTTCTCTGAGCCCCTCACCAACCTAGGGTCTGTGACTCATCCATTGAAACGTAATGGCTGTGTTAAAGGGATTTGGGTCTCTAATTGGACTACAAGCTCCTTAAGGACAGAGACATGCCTTTTACATTTTCATACATTTTTATAGTCCTAGACACACAAAAAATACTAAAAAATACTCGACAGTAATGGCAGACTTTGGTGCATCTGACATCATGACATCACTTTTCGTCCACACCTACCTTGCACCCTATATTCATTCTCGTCCTCCCCCTTTCCCAGCAACGTCTCACCCTGTATGCCAGGCAAACTCTCACACAATTCCAGGGCAAAGTTTCTAGAGCCTCAAACCATTGTGGTTCCTTCTTGTCTTGTGAAACCGCAAAGCCTACAGATTCTCCTATGAGACATCAACCCAATGCCAGTGTCTTTTCCCGTGGTTGAATCTCTCCTAAGGCTCTGCCTGATTTTTCTTGCCTGCCAATCCTTCCTGGAGCTGCACACTGGGCAGTTGGATGGGATGGTGGGGAAAAACCTTGTAATGATTTCCCTCTCACGAGTTTGCTGCTGCCCCTTTACTGCCTCTAAGTTAATGTTTGTGGTTTCCAGCAGGTACTGGGGATAGGAATATGCCAAGGGGAGGGAGAGGTAGTATTACTTCCTGGGAAGATTCTGTCAAACAGTTGCCATGGACCCAAGGGAAGATGGGCAACTCTTCTCAGAAGGAATGTGAACGGGAATCAGATTCAGAAATCCTCCCTCTGCCCTGGGCTGAATTTTGGCTAGAAAGACCTTGGAGGTTTGGCTCTGACACTTGCTTTGGAAAATGCTTCCATTCTGCACACAGATGAGGGTTCCTATGCCTCCAGGAGGATTAGTTTCCTAGACACCAGCCCCTCTGCAGAGGCTCCTCCCCAATAAGTTTGGTTGGGAGTGATGTCCTCCTCTCCACATCTTGGAAGATGAGCGTAATTTCTCTCCTTGACTTTGCCAGGCTCTCTGAACACTATGAGAGCTGTCCTGGGTCCCTGAGAGCTGCCCCTGGGATTGGAACCTTGCAGAGCCCATTTAGGTGGAGATCACAGGCAAAACTCTACATCCCAGGAGACCCACTTTACTCCCTTCTGGGAGTAACTCTATATCCCGGGACACCCACTTCACTCCCACTTTACACATCCTCTGGGGATGCATCATAGCAATGATAGTAGCTGCTCTGGCAGGGGCGGCCCTGAGTGGTAATTACCGTCAGGGGGGCATTCCTCCGTGTGGCATGACTGGTACTTGGCTCTCCGACCCAGGCAGTATCTTCCTCCATTCTGAGGCTCGGGGTCCTTGCACTCACGGTGTGAAAACTGTACTCCTCCTCCACAGGTCCGAGAACATTCTCCCCAGGGTCCCCACGGTGCCCAGCCTCCATCTACCACGGGCTGCAACATACAATGGCACACTGAATGAGGAGCAAAGGCCAGGAGGCTTCAGTATCTGTGTCACTGGGTGGCCAAAGCCCTGGCTTCCTCATCTAGTCATTCTCATCTTGGTGCATGGAGCTCCGTAAACTGCCTCAATCATTTGTTTAATGACTGTGTGGCCTGCATGGCTTTGTGAGCACAGAGACCAGGCTGGACTCATTCACTACTGACTCCTCAGTGTCTAAAACAGTGCCTTATGCTAAGTAAGGTGCTCAATAGGCTATCTGCTGAATGAATGAATGACACCCTTTTATGGGAATAAGGTTGCATATAATGCAGTGGTTCTCCATTGGGGCGAATTCTGCCCTCCAGGGGACATTTGGCAATGTCTGGAGATATTCTGGTGGCTACAGCTGTGGAGGGTGTACGTGACCACATCTAGTGGGTAGAGGCCAGGGATGCTGCTCAACATGCAGCAATGCACAGGCCCCACGGTAACAATTATCCAGTCCCGAGTGTCCCTAGTGCCAAGGTAGAGGAACTCTGGTCTAAAGGAAACATCCCTGGGAGGTGTTGCCACAGTCTACCAGCCACTGGTTCCAGTGATAGGATAATGCTTGGGAAAGAAACAGAATTGCTTCCTTTTTTTTTTTTTTTTTGACAGAGTTTTGCTCTGTTGCCAAGGCTGGAGTTCAAAGGCGTGATCTCGGCTCACTGCAACCTCCGCTTCCTGGGTTCAAGCGATTCTTGTGCCTCAGCCTCCCGAATAGCTGGGATTACAGGTGCACACCTCCATGCCTGGCTAATTTTTGTATTTTTAGTAGAGATGGGGTTTCACCATGTTGGCCATGCTGGTCTTGAACTCCTGACCTCAAGTGATCAACCCGCCTCGGCCTCCCAAAGTACTGGGATTACAAGTGTGAGCCACCATGCCTGGCCCTGCTTCCCATTTTACAACTGACCTATGAGAACAAAGCTTTGCCCTTTGGAATGCTGCATGCCCAAAGGTTCATAGAGTATTCAAAATGAAAATAATTTTTTAAAAGTTATAGAAGTAATAGTTGCTCATACGACAAATAAAAAAATGCAGAAAAGTGTAAAAAAGAAATTAACACTTCTTTAAAACACCACTACCCAGATAAAACCATTAACATGATTTTCACCAATATTTTTCATACTTTTGCTCTGAATATATCATCATAAAAATGCAATGCTTTTATTTTACAAAAGATATGATTCTATGTATATATTCTTTCTCTCTTTCTCACTTTCTTTCTCTCTCTCTTTCTCACTTTGTTTCTTGAAAGTCTTGCTCTGTCGCCCAGGCCAGAGTGCAGTAGTGTGATCTTGGCTCACTGCAACTGCCGCCTTCTGGGTTCAAGTGATTCTCCTGTCTTGGCCTCTGGAGTAGCTGGGATTACAGGCACCTGCCACCACACCTGGCTAATTGTTGTATTTTTAGTAGAGACAGGGTTTCACCATGTTGGTGAGGCTGGTCTCGAACTCCTGACCTCAGGTGATCCACCTGCCTCGGCCTCCCAAAGTGCTGGGATTACAGCACCCGGCCTGATTCTATAAATATGTATTTTCTGATCTGACTTCTTAAAAATAGAGGCCACACATCATTCCATGATCATTTCACGTCAGCCTCTCCCTGCACTTAGCTCGGCTGTGCTCTGGGATTGGTGGCAGATCCTTCTGCTCTCCCCTCAATAACGTGTGATGAGAATGAACGCGGTGAATGGGAGGTGGCTGAGGATCAGTCCAGGAATCCTGCACCAGCTCAGGCTCAGGACAAGAGTATGGAGCTTACCTGGTGCAGGCAGGCTCCCAAGGCTCAGCGCAAAAGACATGCACTGAGGAGTGCTCGGGCCACCCTGGCGATTCAGTGCTGGCGGGGACCGGGCTGTGAAACTCAGTGGATGCTGTTTCATAGCGATGGCTCCATGAGTCACAGTAAGAGAAATGCGATCAGCCTCACAGTTTGGATGTATTCAGAGCAGGGCAAAGAAGTGAATCATTTAAAAACCCTCACTGGCACTGCCTTGGTTTTTCTTGTGAGTTTACTCTCTCCTGGGCCAAGTTTTTTTCTGCCTGGCCAGAGGCAGCTCTGAATCTGTCTCCTCTCCTCCTCTTTGAATACGGAATTCCCACAGCTGCTCTTATTCTCCCAACCTGTAATTATGCATTCAGTTCAAGCACGGGCAGGCTATGAATACTTTTCACTCAATTCTTGATGGAATTTATTCCACGTGTCTCTCTCTGTTCATGACGGAATTGACAGTGGCTCCAGTCTGTTGTGTGCCCACCTTCCTGTCTCCACCCCTCTCACCAATCTGCATCTGCACCAGCCCTGAGTCAGCCCCAAAGCAGCTCCCTAATGTCTGGAGCCACGGCAGTGTCAACCCACTGACTGAGGGGATAGCCTTCACGGGCTCCTCACTGTGTGGATAAATATGCTTTGGTTTGTTTGTTAAAAGATGAGTGATTTTACCTAGAAGTCCTATGTTGCAGCCTGGCCCGAAGTTTCTTTTCTTTTTTTTTTTTTTGGAGACAGGGTCTCCCTGTTGCCCAGGCTAGAGCGCAGTGGCATGATCATGGTTCACTGCAGCCTCAAACTCCTGAGATCAAGTGATCTCCCTGCCTCCGCCTTCTGAGTAGCTGGGACTACAAGTGTGAGTCACTATGCCCGACTTATTTTTTATTTTTTTGTACAGACAGGATCTTACTATGTTGCCCAGGCTGGTCTCGGTTCAAGTGATCCTTCTGCCTCAGCTTCCCAAAGTGCTGGGATTCCAGTGTGAGCCGGTCTGCCTGGCTGTCTCTCGGTTCATGACTCTCAAGTGTGGTTTCCTCCTTGAGAACAGCCCTCAGTCCTCCCCATTTCCTTTTGTTTCTCCTTTCTCCTCCCCGCTATCCTCAGGGGCTGTCCCTCACCTTGGGCCTCTCCACTTCCTCCTCAGGTAGACAGCTGCCTTCTGAGCAGAGGTGCCCAGGCCCGCACGGCGTGCCGTCAGCCCAGGGCAGGCTGCCATTCTTCGTGTGGCACAGGGGCTCAGCCCCATCAGTGTGGCACCAAAGCTGGGCGCAGACGTCCTGAGCAGAGGTGTTGGGGCAGTGGCGGAAATCCGGCCCAAAGATCTGCCTGCACTGCTGGTCCAGCTGGTACAGGGCCATGCGGCCCGGGAGGCCTGTGGGGAGGGGCAGGGCTGCAGCAGGGGCGTCCAGGAGACAGTCTCCTGGGAAAAGAGGAAGCAGGGGTGTAAGAACGTGCACAGGGCTGCCGCCCTCTCAGTTCTTCATGGCCTGTGATGGATGGCACTGAAGGTATAGGTGTCACGACTTCTTGACCTCCAACTAAAAGCTGTCACCACTTGATGATCTAGTGAGAGCATGCCTAATTTTTGACTATCAGTTGCAAACGCTCTTCAGGACCGACTTTCCTTTGCTGTCCTGAACATCTAGGAAGCATTGCCCCCGACATTCTGTGTACCCAGTGAATGCCAGCTAACACAATATTCATCCATATCACAACCTAACCGTGCTCCTGAAAGCCACAGCATGCAAATGAAGACCAACTAATGCTGTCTGGATCATCTTATTTTTGCATCATACATGTCCTGTCTCCCTCAGTGAGAAGGATCTAGAATATTTCATTACTTTACCACAATTCCAACCACTTAAAATTGTTTTTTCTTTAATCCCCTCTTCTGAGAAGCAATTTTTTTTTTTGAGATGAAGTCTGGCTCTGTTGCCCAGGCTGGAGTGCAGTGGCTCGATCTCGGCTCACCGCAACATCCACCTCCTGGGTTCAAGCGATTCTTCTGCCTCATCCTCCTGAGTAGCTAGGACTACAGGCGTGTGCTACCACGCCCGGCTAATTTTTTGTATCTTTAGTAGAGATGGGGTTTCACCATGTTGGACGGGCTGGTCTAGGACTACAGGCGTGTGCTACCACGCCCGGCTAATTTTTTGTATCTTTAGTAGAGATGGGGTTTCACCATGTTGGACGGGCTGGTCTTGAACTCCTGACCTTGTGATCCACCTGCCTCAGCCTCCCAAAGGGCTGGGATTACAGGCAGAAGCCACTGCACCCGGCCCCTTTTTTTTTTTAAAGAGATAACGTCTCTTTCTGTCACCCAGGCTGGAGTCAGTGGCATGATCACAGCTTACTGGTAGCCTTGACCTCCTGGGCTCAAGTGATCCTCCTGCCTCAGCCTCCTGAGTATCTGGGACCACAGGTACGCACCCCATGCCTGGCTCCAGTCCTTTGAACCAGCTCCCCGCCCTCTTGCTCTCACAGGACGCAGTCACTGCCTCTGTCACGCCTGAGCTGTTGTAGGTTCGTCTCTCCTCTGTGCTATGTGCTTCTATTCCTTCAAGCGCTGCTCAAACCCTCCTCCTTCAGACAACCTTCTCGGATGACGTCCCCCTGCCTTGTGACTAATCTAAATTAGCGCAGAACTCGGCTGCTGGAAGATGGGGCCACGAAGAGCAGACTTCGGGGGTGGTGTGAATGCCCCAGCGTGGGAGGCTGGCCGGGGACTCAGCTCTAAGGGCCCTGTGAGGAGGCACAGCTGGAGGGGTCTCTGCGCCAGCACCGGTGGAAGGAGGCCCACGGGGACAAGTAGGGCGGGGCCGCCGGTGCCTACCGTGCCCGCCGTCCAGAAGCTCCGTGAGATACATGGCGCTGCAGGGGGACCAGGGCAGCGTCTGGTTCAGGTGGACGAACAGCGGCGCCATCACGTGGTGCTTGCCCATGGGCCCGAAGAGCCGCGTGCAGGGCTTGGAGTCGTCGTGGGGCATGCTGAGGACGTGCCCTGGGGAGAGAGGCCTGGTCCACTCCGCCCTGTCCTGCCTGAGGGCGCCCCACCCGGCCCAGCTAGGGACAGAGATGGAGCTCCTCAGGGGAGCAGCCACCCCCTCACTCTCCGAAGATTTCTGCGTAGAGCTTTCCCCTGCGCTTTGCTCTTCCAGGACGCGTTCTCAGATGACTGAGAAACACGGATACCTCTTTATTTTCTGCCTCAGCCCGTCTTGAATTTGGATCTAGCTCTATTATTTGCCCTCTTACGTGACAGTCCCTGGACCATTGTTCTTCCCCCAGATCCCACGGCTTAGCTTGTGCACAGCTCCACGCCTCCACCCTAGCACGTGTCTGCTGTCCTGGCATTTGCCCGGTGGCCTGCGATAATCGTGTGGGATGCTGCTTTTGTATTTTGGCCATGTGCTCGGGGTGGGAGCGGAGTTGTGTTCAGCACTGTCAAGCGCGGTATCTGTTTGTATACAGTCACCCTGTCAAAATTAGGAGGAGCTATTCCTAAGCAAGGGCCGCATATTCCTTAGGATCTAGGCAGCCTTGGATCTGGAAGAGCAGTTCCCTCCGATGTGGTGAAGTGGGCTTTGGCACAGCAAATCTTACCTAGTTCATGGGCCAGGGTGTGGGCCGCCTGCAGCCCCTCATCCTCGATCACGGAGCAGCTTTTGTTGGGGTCACAAATGGTCCCGATGTCTGCCACACCCAGGGTGTCACACAGCCCCTCCTGCCCACAGAAGTTCTGCGTGGCGGGGAGAGAGCAGGAGAGTGCATCAGTGTGTGTGTGGGGTGCACTGCAGGCCTGCAGGGCCGGGTGTGGCCAGTGTGTACGTGGGAGTGGACCATTGAGCGTCCCGTAACATGCTTGCTGGCCTGTGCATCACCTGCATTTATTGAGCTTTTAAATTAAATTAAATTATTATTATTATTTTTTTTTTGAGATGCAGTCTTGCTCTGTCATCCAGGCTGGAGTGCAGTGGCACAATCTCAGCTCACTGCATCCTCTGCTTATGGGGTTGAGGCGATTCTCCTACCTCAGCCTCCCAAGTAGTTAGGACTACAGGTGTGCACCACCACACCTGGCTAATTTTTGTATTTTTAGTAGAGACAGGGTTTCACCATGTTATCCAGGCTGGTCTCGAACTCCTGACCTCAGACAATCCAGCTCCTTCGGCCTCCCAAAGTGCTGGGATTACAGGCGTGAGCCACCGTGCCCAGCCTAAATTACATTTTATTTTATTTATTTATTTTTATTTATTTATTTATTTATTTTTATTTATTTTTTATTTTTTTATTGATCATTCTTGGGTGTTTCTCGCAGAGGGGGATCTGGCAGGGTCACAGGACAATAGTGGAGGGAAGGTCAGCAGATAAACAAGTGAACAAAGTTCTCTGGTTTTCCTAGGCAGAGGACCCTGCGGCCTTCCGCAGTGTTTGTGTCCCTGGGTACTTGAGATTAGGGAGTGGTGATGACTCTTAACGACCATGCTGCCTTCAAGCATCTGTTTAACAAAGCACATCTTGCACCGCCCTTAATCCATTCAACCCTGAGTGGATACAGCACATGTTTCTGCCTTGGGATCCTGTTGATCTGTGACCTTACCCCCAACCCTGTGCTCTCTCTCTCTAAATTACATTTTAGAGACGAGGTCTGGCTATGTTGCCCAGTGCTGGGATTACAGGCGTGAGCCACCATGCCCGGCCTAAATTAAATTTTAGAGACGAGGTCCGGCTATGTTGCCCAGGCTGGAATGCAGTGGCTATTCACAGGAGTAATTGCAGCTCACTTAGCCTCAAACTCCTGGGCACAAGTGATTCTCTCACCTCAGCCTTCCAAGTAGCTGGGACTACAGCCGCTTGCCATGTGCCTGGCTGACCTTTTTTAAGGAGGAGGACGCAACGGCAGTTTCAACGTGTCTGGATATCCCACCTAGTGGCCTCGCTTTATTGGTTCTTTTCGTGTTCATGGTCAAGCCAGTTCACCCATCCCCCATCTTTCTAAATTGGAGAGTAACCTGTGAAATTTCCTTTTGTTAAAAAATGAAAACAGTCTGTAATCTCAGCATTTTGAGAGGACGAGGCAGGTAGATTGCTTGAGTCCAGGAGCTGGAGACCAGGCTGGGCAATATAGTGAAACCCCGTTCCTACAAAAAGTAAAAAAAAAAAAAAATTTAGCTGGGCAAGGTGGCTTGTGCTTGTCATCTCAGCTACTCAGGGGGCTGAGGTGGGTGGATCATTTGGACCTAGCAGGCAGAGGCTGCAGTGAGCTGTGATTGTGCCGTTGAACTCCAGCCTGGGTGACAGAGCGAGACCTTGTCTCAAACAAAACAAAACAAAATTAAAAACCAAAAAGAATATAAAATACAAAGGCTATCAAGATGGATTTCTGAGTGACAAGATCAGGAAATCTCCGTCTGTCTTCACATCAGCCATTCATTTAAGGGAGCCTGTTCTATGTTACAGGCTGGCTGCATCCTAGGGCTGGCTGCATCCTAGGGCTGGCTGCATCCTAGGGCTGGCTGGGACTTCAAAGGCTTTTTGTGGGGACAGGACAGCACAGTCATTCAGAACATGAATCTACAGCAGCGCTGTCTTGGCTGGACTATGGGTGCTGCCGCTATGTGGCACGAGAGCTGTGTGGCCACTCTGTGCCTCAGTTTTCTCTGTTACAAAATGGGGATAACACCAGGGCCTGTCCGGTGGGGCCCTTATGAGACTGAAGGAGCAGACAGGGCCTGGCACACAGGATCACTCTCTTGCTTTCAGGAAGCTGTCTGTTTAAGTCATGCCATGTAGGTGGGCAGCCCTCCTGCTGTGGGCAAATCTTGAGGGGACCCCCTGGCTACCTGCCCCTGTGTTTTACAACCATTGCAGCTAGAACTACTCTCTTCATTCCAAGCCCAGATCTCTCACTGGGCAGCTTGAGCCCATTTCTTCTTGTTATGTGTGACCTCAGGAGACAGCTGGTCACAAACTTTTGGAAGAGAGCCCTTACAAGATTCTTCTCCTTCCCTTGCAAATACCTCACACTTGTCCCATGACCTCCTCCTCATCATTCTGGGCATGAGGCTCTGGCGTCCAGCTGGGGCCAGCAGGGAGACGTTTCCCATGTTTGGGCAGGCCTCGTGGTCCTCCCTTTGATCTGCCCATCCCGTCTCCCTTCCTCCCCAGGGCTTCCGGAGCCAGGCACGGACCTGTCTGGTGAGCAGGATGGCCGTGTCGTAGTGCTCTGGGTGGCGGTCGCTGGGCTGGTTGAAACGCCGCTGCCAGTTGCAGAAGTTACGCAGTGTAAGCCCCCCGTTGTCGGACACCTCTGGGCCCCATTTTTCATCTTCTACGATCAGCACTTTTACCACCATCAGGTTGATGGAATTCTTGATGCTGGGGTGCTTGTAGATTCGGGCTGCCACAGACATTAACGTCAGGATGTGGTTCTGTCAGGAAGGAGGAGACAAGAGGCAGAGTGAACGGTTAAGTCTCAGGGCCCTTGGCCTGGCCTGTCTGCTGCCATCACCTCTTGTTATGGGGCTGAGCATCAGATTCCTACCAAAGCCTCACAATACCCCCGAGGTCTCCGTGTTACTCCCTTCATTTTGCACGTGAGAAAACAGGCTCAAGAACCTGCAGGAGGTCACAAAGCTGATGCATGAACAGCGGTCTTTGAACCCAGACCTGCCTTGCTCCGAACTTGTGTGTCTAACATCCAGGACAGCTTCAGGGGACGACCTAAATCCAAATTCATTAAAATCCAAAACCTTAAACTTATAGCGCGGCACAGGCCACATTTCTAGTGCTTCAATATTCATATATGGCTCGTGGCTACTGCACTGGAATGTGCAGATAGAAAGTTCTACCGGACGGCATGGCTTATTCTGCCTTAATCCTGACACCGTCTCCTTGCCAACCACCCCCACCCGTCCCCGGCCTCAGCCCAGAAGCAAAGTTCTGAGCGCTCAAGGTTAGTAGAATTCCCTCTTAGAATCCAGCTGAACATTTTCCTGTTGTCTGTTGGGGTAACTCTACATCTTTGGGGTGGGAATTGTTAACACTGAAAACTTTGCTGTGATAATCACTCCTAAGGACAGCTACTCTGCCACATTACCTCATTCAATTCTCACAATAACTCTGTGAAGAAGGTGCTGTAACTCCATTTCACGAATGAGGAAGGTCATGCAAATTAACTTGTTGAAGGTCACGCAGCTATTGAAACCAGGAGGCCAGCCCAGGTGTGCCTGTCTCTGAGGTCCACCGTGCTCTCATTAGGTTTCCCAGGGCGTGGCTTCCTGGTGTCTGCCTGGACAGCCCCGAAGCGTTCATTCCCTCCTGACTGGGGCTTGAGAGGATCCCGTGGGCCTAAGAGGTCCCACGTGCTTAGGATCTCACCTGCTCTCCCTTCCACCCAGGCTGGCCAACAGAGCATACATCACTGCTTGGCCTCTGTCTTGTCCCTGGGCTGCCAACTGCTCCCCTGCTGGATTCCAAGGCTTGGAGAGGCCAGATGGGAACTCGCTCTCCTGCCTCAGCAACCCCTTGAAGTGGCCCTCTTTGAGCATTTCGTGGAAGAGGAGACACAGAGGCAGAGGTGGGTGTTCCTTGAGCCTGGAGTGTGGTCAGCTGGGCAGCACCTGCTTGCCCTGCCTCTCCGATCCCTAGATCACCACCTCTCGGGAGCCCCTCTTCCTCTCCTCCTGTGGTCTGGAAGGTGGGAGTGGAAGGAGGAGAAAGGAAAGGGTAGAGAGGGACATTTCATCGGGTGAGGCCATGTGTGGGCGTTCCAGATGAATCCCATTATTTGTGAATGGGATCTGTCTGTTCACCTCGCAGGCAATGAGCCAGGTATTTTGTTAGCCCTACAAGCAGGGGTTGGCAGGTTACTTGGCGTGTCAAGCACTCCAGCAATGTTTAGGCTGATGTAAACATCTTATCAACAAGGCTGAAACTTGGCACTTGCTCCTGGAGTTGGATTCTGGAGGGAAAAAAAGCAATCACATCATTATGCAACCGGGGGTGAGCGCTGAGGAATGGTGGCTTGCCGAGACGAACTCCTGGCCGGGTCTTTGCTGCTTCCAGGAGGCCAACAGTATCCTGATCTCTCTAAGAAGGACCAGGGTCTGATGGGCCAGGGACCAACCCCTGGAATTTCTTCTGAGGCAAACTGCAACCGTCATCACAAGATTTCTTCCTGCTGAGTCCCAGTTTCACAATCTCAAAACGGGGAAGATGAGGTCGCACAAGGAAGGTGTAAAGCTAAGGAACACCAGCTGCTAAGCTTTGGGGCCGAGACAGCTCAGCACAAGGAGCTAAAGACAGGAGGTTGGGGCAAGTCTGTGTGCCCACGTTGAGCAGATCAGAGGGAGGCTGAGAGAGAGATGAGGCAGTGCTCACAACCTCAGTGAAGACCGGAGGAAGGTGAGGGTTAACCCCTGATTTTCATGCAGAATAAACTGCTGCTTGAAGATCAGGGCAAGACAGCACAAGCAGCTTCCTGTCCCTAAGGTTCCCAGGGAGCCTCCTTCTCTGCAGCTCGGGATGCTCATATCATTGTCTTCTCCAGACAGTGCATAGCTGTCAGGCTGGGCCGGCTTCAGAGCCATTTAGCTTCGAGGGGTGGGCTGGACTTGAGGGCATCTGAAGGTCTGAAGTTCCTTCTGGCCGCTGTCTTAGAAGACACTTTTCATTTTCAAGAAGGCTAGGAGGATTCTGTGGTCCAGTGTTCCCTTCAAAATCCCAGATCCCCATCCCACTGATCTCTCCTTATCTCTTGTTCTACTGAGTTTTTGGTTTTCCCCTCCCAGTCCGCTCTTCTGAGAAATGACCACAGGAATGCCTTATATATGCGGTGCGTCTCACAGTTCCCTACGGAGAAGGACCACTGAGCCTGGGTGAGGTGGGGGACCTCGGGGCTGTGAGCCTTTGATTCTCCCCTAATCTCCTGGGTTCAAAGGACAGGCCTGACTGAGAGTCCGGTGGGGATCAGGCCTGCGGCTGGTCAAGGAGGAAGTCAGATGGCTTGCTCCACCACCTGGTGCCGATCCACACCTCCCTGCTCCCCACACCAATGCGGGCTGCATGTGAAGAATGTGAACGGGGTCCTGGCCCCCCTGAGGAGCAGAGGCATCAGCACAGCAGCCGCCCCCCAAACCACGGCAGGTAGGTGGGAGCCCACGGTCAGCCCAGCCAGGGTGGTCAAACAACCTGCTCTTGAATGACTTGGGGATCCCATACTCTTCACTTTTGTTAGGGAGAGGCGACACTTTTTAGGGAGTCTGCTCATGCATGAGTGACCCCAGGACCTGGAGTAGAGATGAACATCAGGCCAGTCAGGGTGGCTCATGTCTGTAACCCCAGCACTTTGGAAGGCCAAGGTGGGAGAATCACTTGAGACCAGCCTGGGAAACATAGTGAGATCCTGTCTCTATTAAAAAAAAAAAATGAATTAAAAAAAAAATAACAAAACCCTGGCCAGTTGGGTGGGCCAGAGCCCCTTTTGGTTCTTTGAGATACAAACAAGGAGATTCCTTCCTCAGAGCTTCTGTGGTAGCCGAAGCCAGCTGCGGTGGATGATGGGGACGGGCCGGCCTCCTCCCGCCCCGATGTCATCATTACATCCAGCCGGTTTGCGCTTCACCGGTGGCTCCACAGCTTTCCCTTGCGGCGTGCCCAGGGGGAGGTAGGTGAGGAAAAGTGGCCGGGGAAGCTCTTGCATTCCCTCTTCCTATCTGACGTCTCTAGGGCCTGAGACTGAGCTGGGGGTGTGGAGATGGAGAAGCAAAGCGAGAGGAAATAAATGAGAGGAGAAAAGAGCAACCTGCATCATATGCTTCATCTCCTCTTGTTCTGCAAGCAGCAAAGGGCAATGTTGCCCCTTGAAAGCATACACTGACGCTGAACTACAAGTCAGCCTTCACCACTGAGCATGGGCAAGCTGAAAGAGAAGGTTCCTCTGCCGTGTGGAACAGCAAAGCTGAAACAGCGGTGGCTGGCACTCGGATGGCATGGGCCAGCCCATCCTCCCCACTCTAACAAATGGTTTCCATCACCGAAGGCAACTCTAGTAATAGCCACGCCTTGCTGAGTATGTCATCTGGACCAGGCACCAGGTCAGGTGCATTCCATATTTTCTTACATCCTCAAAACAAGGCTAGGACGTTGGTATAACTGCTCCTACCTGAAATAATCGAGATACACAGAAATAGGTGACTTGCTCGAGGACAATACATTATTTCGATTTCATTCCAAAGTCTGTGTTCTTAGTCTCTGTACTAACTGCCACCCATCTTTGCTGCTGTAAGGAAAACTGCAGCCTAGCCAAAGTGAACCCAAGGCTTGCAAGCAGCAAGCCTGTCATTGCCTATGCACACCCCACATCCTGGGAGATGGGGAAGGGGCGATCTTTGGACACTGAGTCATTTTCTTTGGGAAATACTCCATATTCCCATTTGGAATTGGGAATTCCCATTCCCAAATGGGAAATACTCCCATTTTCTTTGGGAAATACTCCATATCTTTGATCATTCTGACTGCAGCAGACATAAGGGATGGAAAAGATGCATTCTTTTGCCAATGGGAAGGACATCACGCACATGTAACACTTGTCTTTCTGGCTGGTAGCCACAGAGCAGGGGGGGACATGAATCTTTGTCTGTTGTCATCCAAACCAGGACACCCTTGAGAGGGAAAGACGATAGTATGAATAATTATGCCAGAATAGGCAGAAACTGGGATGCTGCTGGACAACCTAGGCTGCATGCCCACTTTAGTGTCTTGTGGAAGACATTTTCCCCACAGCATGCAGGTAAGGGGGCATGGAGATGGCTGTGACAGCCGTCCCTGAAGTCAGTCCCCAGAATCTGACCTCCTGTGAGTGTTCTGCTGGACTTTGGGAAGATGAGCGCCACTTTTCGGACCCTCTCTGCTAAGAAGAGGACTCGAAAACTCTGCTCACTGCAGAAGCACTGGCGGGACAGGCGTCCCAGGCTGGCGAGAGTGGGCACTGCCATGCTGCCCCTCACTCCATCTCGCCCTGGGTTCACACAGGGGACAGTGAGCAGCAGCTGGATGTAGACGGAGCTAATGGAGTCTTCCCAGGTGGTCCCTCCTTTCAGAAAGGCCCCTCTGTCTGAGCTCCTTAACTCCGAAACCAGATAAGAAGGTGGGAGACAGGGGCCCCTTTTGTCATGGGATTAAATAAACTCAATTGACAGAGCTCTGGAAAACTTCATTGTCGCTTAACATAGTGAGACCAGCCTTGGCAGTGGTGCATTCTTTCTCTCAGCCTCTGCGGTGGTTTCTTTGCAGGATAGGGCCTCACAGTGGGCCTGGACGGCTTTGAACTGCTGGATTTAAAGACCCACTCCTGCAACATAAGCAAGTATCAGAGGGTCGACAGAGCCACAGACCCTAGTCCTGAGAAAGAGGCCGCCTGGTGGGATAACAGTGCACAGGATTCAGCTTTGGGAGACTTGGTCTGCAGGCCCAGCCCTGCCACTTACTGATCCTGATCAGTGCTGTCTGATCCTGAGGAAGCCACATGTCCTCTGTGAGCTGTGCAGTCTCCCTCTACCCCCCTCACTGGTATTTTCATGGAGGTGATGTGTGTACAACCACGCTGTGAATTGAACACGCTCAGAGAGTGGCTAAACCTTCCAGAAGACCGGCTCATCATGAAGCAGCCACACAGGTGCTCAGACCGGGATTGATCACCTAGTCCAGGTGTCTTGCTTCACAGATGAGGAACTCTAAGCCCTAGAGAGGTAAAGGCTCTTCTCATCCTCCACACCCCTGATTACCAAGAGTAATCACCCCAGAGTGCCTTCCGTCTGTGTGAATGAGGTCTCCACATAAAGGACTGGCTTCCATTTGCAGGAGGTGGGTGTGGGCAGCCAAGGTCTTGAGGCATGGGAACTTGATTTTCATTCTTCTCTCAGCTGGGCTCATGGATCTGTTTTCAGAAGTGCAGGGGACTGAGCTGAGACAGTCACGCCTGTCCTGCAGCATCTCCGAGGCTGGTCAGCTCATCATAGCAGAGGAGCCTGAGGGTGGTCCTGGACACAGCTGTACCTCAGCCCCTCCCCCACCCGCCACGGTGGCAGCAGGAGCACAGGTGGGATGGGACATGAGACCCAGGGTGGAGGTGGCAGGGCTAGTCTCCCTGAGGGAAGACTTTTCTTCCAGGTGAGACTCAGAAGTCAACCCCCTAGGGAGAGGAACTCAGCCTTCAGAGGTGCCCGATGCCTGTTTTGCTGCGCTCTCCTGGTCCAGGTGGGCTGGCTGGGTGTGCAGGTGCCAATGTGCAGCTGGGAAAGGTCCAGAAATGCGTGTTTGTGGGGGATGGGGAGCGGGGCAAGCAGGAGCCACATCACCCGGTCAGGAGTCTCATGAGGATGGCAATGCCTGGGTGTCTCCGACACAGAGAAAGCCGAATTGTCTGGGGCAGCAAACCTGGACTTTAAGCTGAAGGGAACAAAATCGGGTGCAAACCCAAGCAGAGTCTCCTGCTTCAGCAGCCCGGGCATCCTGGGGTCGGGCCTCAGAGCATGTCTGCCTCTAGATTGCTAGGATGTCTGGAGATGCGAGTATGTCCCTGAGGCAAATACTCAGTTATCTCCAGTGTCCAGATGATCAGCTGAGAGAGTGAGACAGTCTGGCCCTGAAGGCTGAAAAACGGCCTTTCTCTGCTGGCACGGAGTTCTCTTGGCTTTCCTATGTTTTGGTTCTCAGGTAGATGTCAGAATCTGTTCCATGTGTGGGGGTAGAGGGGTGTAGCACCCCGCTCTGGGTTTGCAATGGGTGCATCTTAGCTTCTTACTTTTTTTGTTTCTTTTTTCTTTTTTTTTTTTTTTAAGATGGAGTCTTGCTCTGTCACCCAGGCTGGAGTGCAGTGGCGCGGTCTCCGCTCACTGCAAGCTCTGCCTCCTGAGTTGACGCCATTCTCCTGCCTCAGCCTCCCGAGTAGCTGGGACTATAGGCGCCCACCACCACGCCTGGCTATTTTTTTTTGTATTTTTAGTAGAGACGGGGTTTCACTGTGTTAGCCAGGATGGTCTTGATCTCCTGAGCTTGCGATCTGCCCACCTCGGCCTCCTAAAGTGCTGGGATTACAGGCTTGAGCCACCGTGCCCAGCCATCGTAGCTTCTTTCTGGTGGAGCCCCCTAGGAGCCAGGTGTGGGGGTCCTAAAGAGATGGGAGAAGCCCTCTTCTCACCCCTCTCCTGCCACACTCTCTAGTACTTGCTTAAAGAAAGGAGTCAGAGGAGAGGGCTGGTGCTCCCACCACTCCCTGCTCTCAGGACAGGCAGGGAAACAGGTGTTAAATCAGCGTGACCCAAAGCTGCTCTGCCCTGCTTTTGGGGAAGCAAATACCACAAGGGCTTGCAGGGGTGCGTCCCTGGGGTGTAGTCAGCACCTGCAGTAGCCAGAGGGGCAGCCACGTGGACTCTTACCCACAGCACTTCCCATCCTATGCATCTGTTTCTCCCTGGGTCTTTCCTACCCTGCCTTTCCCAGTGATAGAGGGTGGGAAAGATGGGGTGAGAAACAGAAGGCTGATCGCCTCCTTGTCTGGACTATTCTGCACAGGCAATGCCTATGCCCTTGGGGCCCCCAGCAGTCGCGCACAGACTGAGCCTAGTATTGGGTCCCGGCCAAGGATGCCATCACCACAAAGTGTCAGCTTAGCTGCTGCATTGCCAGGATCCCTGTTTCAGGGAACTATGACGTCTGGGCAGGTCAGTTCTTCCTTCCCTGGCACATCTCTGGTTCTGTGCTCCCTAGGGGCAAAGAGCATCCCTCTCCTGGAAGCCTTACCCTCTTTTCCTCCTGGAAAAGCATTCACCTGGTCTTCAGGGGAGAAATTGGGGTTTAGGGCAACACAGACACCTCCTGCTGAGTCAGCACCATCTTTGCATCTAGTTAGAAATGGTCTGGTTAGGTAGCCATTCCCTGGACTCTGTTTTTCTCCCCTGTTTAGGTAAGAGCTGTGTCTGGGCTAAGGGCAGCTGGGTGGACCAAGTGTGGGTCTGGCTTTACTAGAGACATTCACCCAAAGAGCTCGTTCCAGCCCCTGCGCCCCTCGCGTTTCCACCAAAGCTTCAGTTCCTGGGCTGAGCCCCCAGGCAGAAGTTCTCTGCCCCTCCCTCTTGTGCTGGCTGCTGGCATTGCCAAGTTCTGCCGGGGCTGAGCGCCAGGTTGGCAAGGTAGTCCATGTCCCATTGATCACAACCAGCTGGCTGCACAGAAGTTGGGCAGCCCCTCTCCAGGTTCAGCTCCTTTCAAACAATGTCTTTTGCTTATGGCGACCTCCATACCCAAGGGAATCAGACAGCCATCTCTTTCCATCCCATCTGCCTTTCCCTGGGAGCCTCTCAGATCTGGAGGCAGTAGAGGGCTGAGGGGTGGGAGTGGGAGCTATTCCTAAACGCTCAATTTTCATCTCTGCTGGGAGAGGCAGGTGCCGGGGAATGCGTTGATACCCACTTTCGGGTCAGTGTGCCACGTGCCGCGGGAGATTCGGATGAGAGGGATGGGCGTCGGCAGCCCCACTCTAAACTGGAAGGGACCTGGGGGTGGGGGCGCAGGGAGCCAGGGTGGCAGAAGTTCAGAAAAGAGTTACTGCTCTTTCTCAGACAGGAGAGAATCTCGTTTGGGGTAAGGCTGGAGAAGATGAGTGGGGAGGGCTTTTTTTTTTTTTTTTTTCTCAGAGGGATTGGAAGGTGAGATTTTAGAGACGCTGGGAGGCGTCTGGGGGGCCTCCGGGCACGGCGGCTGGAGGAGGCTCTCAGTCCTACCTGCAGGTCGGCCCCGTAGAAGGCAGCCATGGACGCATCGGCCACCAGCAGCGTCTCCACGAAGCGCGCCTCAGACACAAACCGCTTGGTCCTACTCGTGGCCCCCAGGGGCGGTGGCAGCTCGCTAGCGCCTTCTGCCTCCTCTTCTTGGCTCTCCTCCTCGCTGTCCTCCTCGTTGTCTCCTCTCTCCTGCCTCTGACCCTCTCCCGTCTCCACCTCCCACTCGGGTCCTCGCGGGAGGGGGCGGGCTCCGGCGGGACCCCAGCGCTGCAGGCGGTGCGGCTGACCCAGGGAGCCCCCCGCGCCCTGCGGCTGGATGGTGAACTCCTCGCCGTCCAGCAGGAAGGAGCCGCTCAGCCCGCGGCACAGGCTGACCGCCGCCAGCGACTCGGGCTCCCCATTCACGGTGCCGGAGAAGAAGCAGCCGCGCAGCCCCCGCTCGCCCCCGGTCGCCCGGCCGGAGCCCCCGAGGCGCTCGATCTTGAACTCGGGCGCCAGGAAGCTGTCGTCGGGCGCCAGGCGCAGCACGAAGCCCTTGCCGAAGGCGGACAGGTGGAGCGCGAGCTCGCCCGCGCTGCCGGGCAACCGCGTGGGCACCACCAGCTCCGAGGCCTGCCCCCCAGCTGCGGGCCGGGCCGGGGCGCCGCGGGCCAGCGGCAGCAGCAGCAGCAGCAGCAGCAGCAGGAGCGGAGGCCACCGGGGGGCGGCGGGGGCGGGGAGCATGGGGGCTGCGGCGGTGACTGCGCGCAGGAGAGGGAAGAAGCCCGCCAGGCGCGGGCAGGTGCTGGCGGCCCGAGGGCGGCCCGGCCGCTCTCTCCAGGAAAAGCGGAATCAATCGGATGCAAGGCCGACTCGGCCCGCGGGGCCCGGCGGCGGGAGCGCTCCCCCGGCGGCCCCTCTGGCTGGCGCAGCCCGCTCCTCCCGCGCCGCCGCCCCCGAGCCGAGCGCGAGCAGCTGGCCCCGGCCCGCGTGCGCCCGTCCTCCGCCCCTGCCCGCGCCAGCCCCGCGCAGCCGCCTCCTGCCTCCTCCCCGCCCCGGGAAGCACCGAGTGGGCTGCCGAGCCCTTCTTATTTATACTTCCTTCCCGGCTTGACATAAGAGGTTTATTTTTGATCTCTCACTATTCCCGTTTCCCCTCCCCTGGGATCAGAGAGAGAAACTGAAAAGAGGGAGAGAGAGTGGAGAAAAAAAAATTGGGATGAAATGCAAAACCAATCAGGCAGCGAGACCCGTCCGCCAACCGCCCCCCTGAAGTGTCAACTACAACTTCTTTCCTTTCCCTTTACGCGTGGACCCACGTTAACCCCTACCATGCTGGACTGACCCTTTAGAAAGAGTCCCTGGGAGACCCCAACCGCTTCCTCCTCTGCGGCCAAGAGTCCAGGATGCATCCTCCGAAGAGGCTCGTGCACTGGTCTCAGCGACCCTGTTCGGATCCCTGCTGAGTCCGACTGCAGAGCCCGACACTGTTGGGATCCCTGCAGATGCCTCCGGAGATCCGACTGTGTGGGGAGAAGGTTCCAGAGCTTTTCATTGTAAAGCATAAACGGAGAGGGGGAAAAGGTCATGCTAAAATCATGCCCTCCTCTCATCACTACTGCACAGCCTTCCTAACTTTCACTCCAAACTGAAGATGGGGAAAACAAAAACAAAAGAAAAAACAACCCACCTGGTTAACCCTAAGAGGGACTCTCACTGTCATGTTAGAGGGCAGGTGGGGCAGAGGCCAGCACAGTGGTAAGTTACCAGCAGTGAGGTTGGAAGTTAGCATTTCCCCAAGAGGGAAACAGACCTCCAGTCCCTGAAAACGGTCTTCTCTTCTGGATACTGCTAGATGCCCGGGACTTCCAGTAAGGTGGCAGGCCCTTTCACTGCGTTGCCACAGCCCCAGGAACAAATGTGTATGAGGTGAATTTATTCTGTCCCATGTCACCACTGCCCCCTAGGGAAGGGGGTAGTATTCAGGAAGAGAGGGATGACATGGTCTCAAGACCACAAAACTGCATCCCATCCCAGTCTCAGTGACACAGGTCTGGATTGGGTGGAGGGCCCTGTTCTCTACCTACAAACTCTAGACTCATCCACCAACTGTGCCTTTCTCTGAGTTGTCAATGTGGGTGATGCATTAGGAACCGCTGGGATCAGGGCCTTTAAATCCTTTGCCAATTCACCTGCCCCCAGGTACCCAGCTCTGTGCTTATGCTGGGGATGTTGACAGTCGAGGTCATCGCTGATTCTTTTCAGCCCATCTGACCCCTTCCTGCAGTGTGGTGGTTCAGCATGCATCTGAGACTCTCAGAGCTTGTTACCTCCAAAGAGGAGGCTCTTGCCCAGGGGAAAGTGCTGCCAAATTCCCTCTAAGTATCCCCCCTCTCTTTGCTTTCTCAGAAACACAGAGGGACAGCTGTGAATTAGATGAAAGGATGAACTTCCCAACCTAGCATGGTGCAGAACCTCCTTTCCTGCATAATTTATAGGATAGGAATAACTTGAGTCTAGAATGTTTTGGGGAAACACTTCTAGAGGAAGGACAATGGAAAGAATGGTCTCTTCAACCCTTTTCTCAAAACAAGCAAAACACTTCGTCCTAGCACAGTGTACAGTGCTTGGGACATCCTGTACAGTGCTTGGGACAGTCTGACCTGGGCAAGCAATGAATACAACTCTGCGTTGCCTCAGGGCTGTTGTAACAGTTCAATGACTGGTTTTTACCTCCTTGAAGCCCCTTATTTGCTGTTTCCCAGAGTACAACTCCTGATTTTCTCTTTTTGAGACACAGTCTCACTTTGTCACCCAGGCTGGAGTGCAATGGTGCGATCTTGGCTTACAGCAACTTCTCCCTCTCAGGTTCAAGAGATTCTCCTGCCTCCGCCTCCCAAGTAGCTGAGACTGCAGGCAGGCACCACCACACCTGGCTAACTTTTGTACTTTCAGTAGAGATGGGGTTTCACCATTTTGGCCAGGCTGGTCTCCAACTCCTGACCTCAGGTGATCCGCCTGCCTCAACCTCCCAAAGTGCTGGGATTATAGGTGTGAGCTACTGTGCCAGCTAACTCCCGATTTTCAGTAGCAGTTAGGTCCTGTGGGTTTTCCTTCTTTCTCGAGTGTAAGCATCTGGGAGGAGTGGGAGTGAGGAGCGTGCCCAGTTTCCCTTTCTCCCGCCCGAATGCTAAGGGCTAGAAGTGGGAGATTTAACTGAACCAAGGAAAGTCTTGAGTGTCCATGGAGCCTTTGGTTGTGAAGGCTCTGGAAGTTGCTGCTTCATTTTTATTTTATTTTTTAATTTTTTGAGACGGCGTTTCACTCTTGTTACCCAGGCTGGAGTGCAATGGCGAGATCTCAGCTCACTGGAACCGCCTCCAGGGTTCAAGTGATTCTCTTGCCTCAGCCTCCCAAGCAGCTGGGATTACAGGCTCCCACCACCATGCCCGGCTGTTTTTTTTTTTTTTTTTTTTTTTAGTAGAGACAGGGTTTCACCATGTTGGTCAGGCTGCTCTTGAACTCCTGACGTCAGGTGATTCTCCCACCTTGGCCTCCCAAAGTACTGGGATTACAGGCGTGAGCCACCGAGCCCAGCCACTGCTGCTTCATTTTTTTAATAGGATGAAGTGCCCCCATAGGTAGCATTTTGGAAGTTCTCTTTGGAGAGAGGTTAGATAGTGAGTTCTGGACTTTATCCTTCCTCATTTCAACAACAACATCACCACCACCACCACCCCCACCACCCACCACCGCCGCCGCCGCCGCCGCCGCCGCCGCCGCCGCCGCCACCACCTGCTGACTGGTTCATTGACTGGCCCCGCAGCCCCCGCTCCCTCCTGGATTTCCCCTTCCCCAGATGCGCAGTGCTGCTAACTTCCAAGGTAGCTCCTGCCGTTCGCAATGCAACCACAAGGTGTCAGGCTTACCTTGGCTATGTTAAACCCAGCACCCTTGCCACAGGGAGAAAGGATGGGTGGTTTGTAGTGGAAGCTCTTAGAGGAGTGGCAGGTGAAAACAGTACAGCAAAACAAACATCAACAAACCAACCCGTGAAAATCCCATAACGGCATTCTGCCAATTCCGGATTTCTTACATTACTACTTTATTTCCCTAAATATATAATTACGGCAGGGTTGCCAAACTACGGCCCGTGGGCTAATTGCTGCACACTGCTTGTTTTTTTTGCACTCTACAAGCTAAGAATAGTTTTTATATTTTTAAGTGGTAAATTAAAAAAATTAGAAAGAATATTAAAATTTCTCGACACTTGAAAATGGTATGAAATTCAAATTTGTGTCCATAAATAAAGTTTATTGGAATGCAGCCACAGCCATTCATGTACGCATTCTTTGCTCTTGAGCTGCGAGGGAAGGGTTGAGTAAGCCTAAAATATTTACTATCTGGCCCTTTGCAGAAAAGTTTGCTGACTCCTGAATGTAAAAGAGCATTAATTTGGATTCCTCAAATTTGGAATCTGGGATTACTTAAGCTCGCTATATGCCATTCTTATGGAATAAGAAGCTCGAAATAATTGCTTGCTCTGAATGTGAGAAGGAAATTATATAAAAAATGAAAATATCTTAGTCTTTAATTCTGTATCTAATAGTTGCTTATTATTTAATCCATCCTTAATAATTAAAAGATTTTTATGTTTATGGTGTCTTATACTGTAGGCCTATAGTGATTTTTAAGTTTTTAATCAACTTACATTATTAGTGACTGCTTATTTCTTAGTTTATAACTAGAGTTTTATATGGTATATATGATACATTTTTAGTGTATATAAGTTCTGGTATTCTTTATAATTCCAGACTCCTTAAAACGGGAAGAAACAATGGTGATCATCTAATCCACTGCCACTCACATTTTGCAGAGAAGAAACAGAAATTCAGAGGTTTCAGTGACTTACCCAAAATGACATAACTAGTGATGAATTTTTTTTCCCAAAATACTATCGTATCCTCTACATGAAGATAAAAAAATTGTTTTGCTTTAGAACTTCATTTACAATTCGTACATTTTCAGTAAAGTTTAGTGTTTACTATGGGCCTGGGCATTGTTCTGAGCACTTTTCTTTTTTTTTTTTTTGAGACAGAGTCTTGCTCTGTTGCCAGGCTGGAGTGCAATGGCGCCATCTCAGTTCACTGCAACCTCTGCCTCCTGGGTTCAAGTGATTCCCCTGCCTCAGCCTCCTGAGTAGCTGGGACTACAGGCGCGTGCCACCATGCCCAGCTAATTTTTGTATTTTTAGTAGAGACAGGGTTTTACCATGTTAGCCAGGATGGTCTCGATCTCTTGACTTCGTGATCTGCCCACCTCGGTCTCCCAAAGTGCTGGGGTTACAGGCGTGAGCCACCGTGCCTGGCCGCACTTATTTTAATTTTTGTTCAATCCTCAGTAATAATAGCTTCCATCTTTTGAGTGCTTGCTGTGCACTAGGCACTGTGCTGAGCAGCTCACAACTCTTATTTAATCATCATGACAGTCCTCTGAAAAAGACATCTTACAGACAGGTAAAGAAATAGGTTGGAGAGGTTAGAGAACTTGCTTATGGTCACCTAGCTAATAAGCAGCAGAGACAGAATTCTTAACCAAGGTGGAAATCATAAACTGGAAATTGAATACGACAGTTTTCTGGTGAGATTGTGGTACACTGAATTAGTGTTCCTTTGAGCAGAACCAAGGATTACATCATGGTATTACAGAGCTGGAAGAGACTCCAGGTGTTCACTGGGCCTGCCGTTGGAGATTTCTTGGGAGAATGGCCCTCCTTTAAAAATCTCAAAGAAGGGAATAAACAGCTTCTCTCAAAAGCCTGTGCTAGCACTTAAATATAAACAGAGTTCTTTCTTTCTAAACAAAGTAATACCATTTGTGCTACAATTCACGTCCATTTTCTGTAAGTTTGGCTATTGTGCAATGGCTGTGACTCCACATTGCCTGTAATAAAGGATTTCCTTGTCCTCCTGTATCATATCACTGAGCACACATCCCAGGCAGGCAATGTCTGATTTTTGGCATCACTTTTGTGCTGACAGTCGCCTTGTATTCCCTTTGGCCTGCAGATTTCTGTGATTGCCACCTGCATGTGTGGAAGCATGTCTGTGCTGCTTAATTCTTCGTTAGTCCTAGATAGTCTCTCTTTTTGGAACCTTTAAAGTTTTTCAGTATTTAGAAAATCTTTTTTTTTTTTTTTTTGAGACAGAGTCTTACTCTGTCACCCAGGCTGGAGTGCAGTGGCATGGTCTTGGCTCACTGCAATCTCCGCCTCCCAGGTTCAAGCAATTCTCCTGCCTCAGCCTCTTGAGTAGCTGGGATTATAGGCACCCACCAGTATGCCTGGCTAATTTTTGTAATTTTAGTTGAGATGGGGTTTCACCCTGTTGGCCAGGCTGGTCTTCAACTCCTGCCCTCGGCCTCCCAAAGTGCTAGGATTACAGATGTGAGCCACCACACCTGGCTGGAAATTATTAAATTATATCCCTGAGGCCACTTTAAGTTCAATTCCCTGTAAAGTGCTAGCTACTCTGATTATTTTTCCTGCCTTCATCTGGTGTTCACAGTCTCAACAGGCATGCTCCCAATTCTGTGATCTATATCAGGGAAAACCAGATTTAGCAGAAACTTTACTGCGATATTGACATTGTATTGCTTGCTAATGAGATTTTAATTGATTTTAATACACTGAGAAACAAATTCACGAACAGCCCTTTCTGCTCCTGCCATTTGTATTTTTAGTGACTAACTGCCAAGTATTGGGTTCCCAAAGTTGCAAAAGAGATGGTTCCTGTTCTCCCAAGATACAGTCTTGTGGAGGAGTCTAGCAAGAAACTCGTAAAAGGTTGCCCAAGATTCCATGTGGAATGCATCCATGATTACAATCTGTGCTTACTACAGTACCTGGCCAGTAAGAGTTACTTGCACATTTTAGTATTATAAGCAGTAACAATTGCCACCATGAGAACCAAGACATAGGTCATGCCTGTCTCACCACATTATGGCCAGGAGGTGGCACTGTTGGAACTTGCGCTCTCGCTCGCTCTCGGTCGCTCGCTCTCGGTCTCTCGCTCTCTCTCTGTCTCGCAACTTTCTAAAAAATTAGGCATCACTACCGTGTCATGCCAGTCTAAGGAAACAGTCCTTCAACATTGTTAAAAAATCTAAGCACACAGCAATTCCTCATAGCCAATCACCGGAGCCAGCTGAAGGAGGCGCTGTCCTGTTCCTTTGTTTAGCGTGAGTCGTGCGTCTCTCCTTCCTATTTATTCTTGTTTCTTCACTTTGATTTCTGCTCTTCATGACACCAGTGCCTCTCAACTCTAATTATCTCACAGGCTGGGAGAGCTTGCAAAGCTGAGATGTCTCCAGGGCCGGGGTCAACCTTAATCATGAGGACGGCTTGGTTTCTGTACACCCCAATTAATTAATGCAAACATGTATTTCTCCCAAATCTTCACTATTGATTGTAACCAGCAGGTGGGAGTGTTGGCATATTTACCTTTTATGGGTCCTGGAAGGAGAGGGTCTGAAAACGCCCTCAACAATGCATCTCACTAGCCACTTAACCACTTCGGAGTTTATATATACATGTAATATGTGTAAATGTATTATACAAACTTGCAAAACTACACTTATTTATCTTTGTTTTAGAAGGAAAGAAAAGAGAAATGCAGGAAAGGAGCCAGGATCTTCAGGATCTGGGGTGATTTCTCCGAGCAGATAAGCTGCTTATTGAAAGTCACTGTAGCAAGTCCCAGTGTAAGTCCCATTGTAACAAGTCCCTTTTACAAGGAACTTGTAAAAACTACCCAGTTCTTATAAATGTGCTTACAGTGAGTTAGAGTTGAAGTGCTAAGAAGCCTGCCTGGCACACAGTAGGCATGTTTATTGTTTTCTATCATCATCATCCTATCCTCATCATATATATTCCCATCTGGCCTGGTGCAAAGTATTTAAAATGTATCTTGTCACCTTTCCCCTCATCCTCAGGGTCTCTCTTCTTTTAGAATCACCTAGGGCTCTTCTCTGACCTTCTGTTCTCATGAACAGGAGGGAAGCCAATAAGTCATGAACGCTTTGTTTTGGTAGCAAGTACTACTAGAAATGTTTGAATTTTAAGAGATCCGAGGAAAGGGAAGCAAAAGAAATAAACGACTAATAGTAGAATTTCAGACACTGTGGCTCTAGCATGAGGGAGCAATCTGGCTGGGGTCCAGTGACACATGCCAGGGCCCCTAAGTAACTATGCTACCCGTCCCTGCTTGCATCTCTGCAGAACTTTGCGCAGGGAGATATTTTTCATTCCTGGAAGTGTTTAAGTGATGACACGGGTACCTGCAGGGTGATAAAAGAGAATACCAGGACTGGGCAGGAGATTATAGGTCCTTGAAGGACGCATCTGTTCTAATTTTAAAATGTTCTTTAAAATTAAAAAAATTAAAACTTATCCTTGATTTAAAGAAAGGGTCTTACTGTGTTGCCCTGACTGGTCTTGCCCTCCTGGGCTCAAGTGATCCTCCTGCCTCAGCCTACAGACCCTGGGAGTAGCTGGGACTACAGGCACGTGCCACCTTGCTGGGCCTAATCTTCCAATAGTCTTGAGTAGTGGAGGATTATTTGGATTCTGGATAAGAAACACAGAGTTTTGTTTTTGTTTTGACTTTTAGATATCTACCCCCATTGCAAATTGTGCAGCTGTCTGTTGATCCCACTTCCTGAGGTTACAGGAGTTCTTTCTTTTTTGTCAGAGCATTCTCTCTGGCAGGCGCTCTGTCTGGAGTCTCCTCATGCTCACTGGCATTAGAGAACTTTAAAGAGAGACATAGACAGTAGAGGGGAATGGAACCTAGGAGATCCCTGTCTCTAACCTTTTACTTTTCTGATGGGGAAATTGAGACCTTGTTGGTCAAATGTCATTTGACCAAAGTCACACAACTGGTTGGCAGGAGATTCAGGGCCAGAATGTAGGTTCTCAGCCACTGTTCTCTTTATGTCACTTCGAATGCCACTGTCTCCTGAAGAGCAGGATCTGGGCATGACATGACCAAGTCCTAGGGCTGTCTGGAGGCAGGGCTGACAGTTCAATCTGGGTCCATGGAGTGGGGTGGGATGTGTTGATACAGTTCGGCATCTTCCCTAACCCAATGGACCATGTTATATTCATTCAGACTGCTCTCTTTTGGGATGTTTGTTTTTTTCTTCACGAAAAGAGCCTTCTATTATGGAGGAATTCAAAATGTCTATAATTTAGCCATATTTAGTGACTTACAAAGGAGTGTTTTACCCTGTGTAAAACTATTTAACAATGTGAAGGTATCCTCTGATTGCTTCAAAAGATGATGTTGAAAGTACGAAGGGCTGAGGACTTACGAAGAGAGTGAGGTTTAGAGCAGCCACATGGTGGGAGAGGAAGGGGGGAGGGGGATAGATGTAGCCTTGTGCACGTACATGGAAAAGCATTTTAATTAGCATTGAAGCTTCAAATGTTGAAAGCTTTTTTTCCACAGCTTGCCTTGTGTGTATGTACGGACACCAACTCACATCAAACCTGCCCACTCACCTACACACATGTGCACACACACACGTATTTTGGTGGTGCTGGGAGAAGTGGTACACCTTTCTGTTTCTCCTCTTTCTCATTTTTCCTCTTTTGCTCCCATCTCTGGGCTCCCACCCTAGTCTTCTCTCTTCTCCTTGGGCTTTACCAGATTTTCTTCTTTCCTCCTTTCCTTCCTCAGCTCCCCGTTCTCTGTATCTTCACTTCCAGTAAGTAATTCCATTAACCTACTCTATGTCACAAATGGTGCTAGACACCAGAGGCAAAGAAATGCAAAAGATAGTTCCCGTGTTCTGATCACCTCTTTCATCATGACAGCTCTTTGTCTGGCAAAAGAGAAAGTTAAATAGCCAAATAAATATAATATAATGCTGCAAGTACAAGAATAAAGCTATAGCCACAAAACGTGGTATACAGAGTGGTAGTTCAGTAGACATCTATTGTTGGAAGTAATACATTATGTTGGAAGTAATACATTATGAGAACCCAGAAAAAGTAGTGATAGCTGTGTTTTGATGGGCAGGCAGCAGGTTGGGAAGGATTCCATTTGAGTGATATTTTTGTTGGACTTTAATGAATGAGTAGGAGTTCACCAGGCACTAGAGGGAGAAACCCACCCCCCCCCAACACACACACGGACACACACACAGACACGCACACACACAGACACACAAACACGAAGACATTAAAGAGTCTGCCATGTTTGAGAAAGTGAGGAGTTCCCTGAGTCTGCGGTGTAAGGGGCTGCTGAGGCATGGCAGGACTTGCAGCTGGGACAGTTAGCAGGGCTGGTATGTGAAGGGGGTATTCATCACCCTGGGGACTTTGGGCTTTCTCCCACAGGGCAATGCAGGTTCATTGAAGCCTTGTACTCAGGGAAGTGACATGACCGTATTTGTCTTTGGAAAGACAGCTCTAGCAATTATGTAGAATCAGGATTGCATTAGTGGAGAGATTGGATAATGGAGACCTGTCAGGACATGACTTCAGGAGATGGCAGTAGCCTCAGCTAAGAAGTGGCGGCAGGGAGGAACGCGGTGGCCACGGGGAGAGAGATGAGGCTGCCTAGTGGAGGCCTGAGGTGAAGAGATATGCCACTGGCCTAGCTGGGAAAACAGCAGGGAAGAGGTGTAGGTGGACATGCGCATTGCTCTGGGTGTGTGCATGGGGGAGGAAGAAGTCTGGTACAATTTTGAAAGGAAACAAAGACAACCCCAAATTTCACAAATATTCATAGAGCAATGTGCTTGCCTGCCTTCCTTCCTTCCTTCCTTCCTTTTCCTTCCTTCCTTCCTTCCTTTTCCTTCCTTCCTTCCTTCCTTCCTTCCTTCCTTCCTTTTCCTTCCTTCCTTCTCCCCTTCCCTTCCATTCCCCTTCCCCTTCCCCTTTCTTTCTTTCCTTCTTTCTCTCTCTCTCTTTCTTTCTTTCTTTCTCCCTCTCTGTCTCCCTTTCTTTCTCCCTTTCTGCCTCTCTCTCTCTCTTTCTTTCTTTCTTCTTTATTTCTTTCATTTTCTTCCTTTCTTTTTTGACAGAGTCTTGCTCTGTCGCCAGGCTGGAGTGCAGTGACGAGATCTTGGCTCACTGCAACCGCTGCCTCCCGGGTTCAAGTGATTCTCCTGCCTCAGCTTCCAGAGTAACTGGGACTACAGGCCTGTGCCACCATGCCCAGCTAAATTTTGTATTTTTAGTAGATACAGGGTTTCACCATGTTGGCCAGGCTGATCTCGGACTCCTGACCTCAAGTGATCCACCCGCCTTGGCCTTCCGAAGTGCTGGGATTACAGGGGTGAGCCACCGCGTCCGGCTGAGCAATATGCTTTCACTCCCACTTCAACTGCACGTGTCTGCACTTGACTCCCAAATCTGCCTTTCTGGTCCCCATCACTGCCTGAGCTTCATCACACATATTCATTGCCACCTTGATATCCAGAGGGTCCTTACCTAGCCTGAAACAGACTTTTTTCCCCATTCCTCCATTTCTCTCCTTTTCCACATTTCCTAGAGCACAGGTGACATCTGCCTGTCAGTTACCCTCCTTGCTGTCTCCTCTCCCCCCACAACTGGGGCCTTTCCGGAAGCAGGAAGCACCCCTGGTTTTCCTTTGCTGATTGCAGTGACTTTTACTCAGTTGGGTTCTGTGGTCAAGTGTCTTTCCGGTTGGCCTGTTGGCTGATTCAAAATGTCAAGGTGGGAGGTACCGACATGAAGGAGGAGGTTCCTGGCTAGTTGAGGGAGAAAAAGGAGAGGGAGGGTAGAATCTTCACTTGGAGTGACTTGGCTTTTGGAGTCTCAGCAACCACAGCTTGAAAGCATTGGGCAAGTTGCTGGGCCGCTTTGCCAGTTTGGCTAAGAAGTGACATTACTGGACCCTATCACCTCTTGGCTCTCAACGATGACGAGAGGCTGCACAAAGGTGCAGAGAGGAGAGAGTGAGGGGAAGCATGGCGTGGAAAGCCTTTATGGAGGAGACAACATCTGTTTCCTCAGTAGAGCACTGGGGAACCCATGGTGGGAGAACAGCAGGGTCTGCTGGGCACCTCAGGCTCTGCTCTGGGAGCTGTGTACAGGTGGGAGGTGGGCCTGAGCCAGGGCAGCTGGAAGCAGATTTCTTCTGTGACTGGCCAGGCTCAAACACTAGTTTTATGTTCTTCTTTAGTTAAATACCAGAGTTGTCTGCCCTTTAATTTCCAATGTTCTTGAGGATCGGAGAAAACTCACATCTATAAGCCTCGTGCATATCAGGTTCCTGGAGGCTCAGTTGTAAATTGCACCTGCCTCTTGGGCCCATGCTGCCTTGTTGACTGGCCGTGATGCTCATTCCCATTGCCTACTCACCTCCCACTGCTGGAGTGAAACACATTCCGTCTGAAGTGAGGCGATGTGCGTTGACCATTAGTAAAAGAGAGGGCCAGATGAGCTAAGCATTCCACACAACATTTCTAAATGAGATGCCAGATGAAAAATTTGAGGTTGAGAGCTTGCTGAATGGAAGTCCTCCCATCCTGGCTCTGTTGGGCTCAGAAAGAAGCCTGGTGGATGACAGCAGGGTGAGTACAGGGAATCAGTCGATGTGCATGTGCTTTTTATCAGCTATTTTCACCTTAGGATAAATGAAGACGCTGGTAGCAAATTTTGAGAGATGGGAGTGAGGACGCATGAGAAGAATTAGAGCAGCAGAAAGCATGGCGTGGGGGAGGCCAGACAGGGACTGGAGAGGGTGCAGGGGAGACGGGCATGCTGGGGGAGAGAATTGACAGTAGGGTGTAAACCACAAGGGGCTGCTGCCTCTGGGTTTCCACAGGCTACTTGCCTACCCCCTAAATTCACCTAGATGAAGAAAGTAAGAGCCTGCAGCTCCCCTCAGTTTTTCTTGGCAGAACAAATCAAATAAATTGCAGGCTCCTGCAACAGGAACTGTATCATACTTCCTGATTACAAGAGTCCTAAATAATGTTATTCACTCTGTGGGCTCAATGTGTCATTACTAATGATAATGAGACCATTCTTTCTCTTTCTGTAAGTAGGGGATTCAAAACTCCAGGAAGCATTTAACTAGCACCCCAAAATAAAGCAACCTCAAATAGGGCCGGGACTGGGCCCTGGCTTGCTGACCTGCAATTCTGGCAGTGAGTTAGACTGATCCTTGCTCTTGACCTCTCAGTCATACAAGGGCTGGTATGTTAGGCTCAGGTCCTGGCATGGTCTTTTTGATTTTCAAGTGTTTTCACAACTTACTCCCAGTGGGAGAAGAGACTTTTCCTCTTCTTTGGGCATGGGCAGGTCTTTCTAAGCCTCTGGGAGTTAAAGAATGAACTTCTGAGAGGCTGCAAATCTCCCAAAATTGTGGGCAGAATTTTGCGTGTGCATGTGCCTGGGTGTTTGTCAGGGATGAGGTTTCACAGTGTTTGTGGCATTCTCCAAGGATCCAGATGGTTAAGGATTGCTGCATTAGAGCCCACGTGATCTATGTTAATATCCGGTGAGCTGAGTTCCTTTAGTGTCTGTATTAGTCTGTTCTCTCATTGCTATAAAGAAATACCTGAGACTGGGTAATTTATAAAGAAAAAGAGGTTTAATTCGCTCATGGTCCCACAGACTATACAGGAAGTATGATGCTGGCATCTGCTCTGCTTCTGGGGAGGCCTCAGAAAACTTACACTCATGGTGGAATGTGAAAGGGAAGCACATACATCATGTGGCCAGAGCAGGAGCAAGGCACAGAGAAGCGGGAGGTGCCAGGCACTTTCAAACAGGCAGCTCTCACAGGAACTCACTCACTGTCGCAAGATCAGCACCAAGTGGGAAACCCGCCCCCGTGATTCAATCACCTCCCACCAGGCCCCACCTGCAACACTGGGAATTACCATTTGACATGAGATTTGGGTGGGGACAGAGATCCAAACCCTATCCATGCCATAGTGCACAGGCAGCAAAGTAAAAATGAACGCAGTGGGAAAAATGCTCCCTGGGTGTTTTCCGTGGCTTCTTGTTGAAGCTCCAAAGACAGTGGGCCAAGTCACTTTAGGGCCATTAAGCTAATTGTTGACCCAGAGTAGGCTCAGCTTAAAGGCAACTCTTTGGATTCTCATGAATTCTATTTCAACTAGCTTGTGAGCATGTGTTCAAGGAGTGTGAGAAGGAGTATGTGTAGGGAGGAAGACGGGGGAGAGCTGAGTGTGGCTGGAAGTGTATGATACTGGGGTACACCCATGGTATGAGTCAGAATGGGAAAATGAAAAATGGAAATAGGATGGTCTTACCAGAAGAAAGGCAGCTGAGGTCAGAGGAGTCCCCAGGGCTGGAATTTAACAGGAGAGGAGTGTTTCAGTTATACATCTGCTGCTCAGGGATAAGGTGATCTTTGTTGAGTCACTTAAACTCTGAGTCTTAGTTCTTCTTACTCAAAAAGGAGATGTTAGTAACTCCTGTCCCATCGCTCCCCTCCCCAAGTATTTTTGTAAGGATGGAATGATAATATATATCAACTTATTTACAAATCATATGGTATTATGTATATGTCAAGTATTTTTATTAGGAGGGAGGATGAGCTAATGGAAGAAACCATGCTACCTGGGAGAGCAATGAATTTTGTGTTGGGACCTCATCTGGCTTGCAGGAGCCTGGAGGTGGTCCTTAGCTAGAGATGGGGTGGAGGCCTGAGGCTCAAGGTCAAGCTCAATCTTGAAGCTACTCTTTGTTGATGGTGGGAAAAGGGGCATACTGGGAAGAGTAGAGGAGATAGAAGCTTTTTGGCAGGAAAAACTAATTGCTTCTAAATCCCTAGATAGGAGTTGAGGATTTAGCATCCATCTCATCTCTATTTTAGGCATTCTCCTTCAACCAGCCTAAAAGCTAAAGGTGCAGCTATACGCAGAATAGCCAAGAGCTCCAAAGTAATTTGTCCTGGGGTGTGTGTGTAAATCTATAAAATAAATGATTGAATCAGGGAGCCCGAGATTTCAGGGGGGTGGCTGTTATTTAAGACTGTCTAAGGGGGATTCAGGGTGAAAGGAGGCAGCCTGGAACTATTGTTTGTTGAGTTTGTCCAAGCCACATCAAGACCCTTTGCCCTAATTTCCTAGCATCCAAGAGAACAAATACAGGAGTTAGCACCAGAGAGACTTCTACTTAAACGCTTAGCCCCAGAGTCAAAAACCGAGTGGGTGGCTGAGAGGGAAAAAACAGAGTTAAATATTTCCTCTGAGTAATGAAGAATGAACTCAGGCCAGGGCTATAATTCATGGGGCCTTAGATGAATCTCCAGCTGCTTCAGCTGTCTCTGCATCTGGGAGAAGACCAGCCAAGAGCTCCAGCAGTTGTGGAAGCCAGTGGATGATGGCAGCTCAGTCATTTAACACTCGCTGGGCCTTCCCGGGGGCTTCCTGAAGCCTGTGCCTTTCTATACTTTGCCTGCTTTGCCCACCTCTGTGGCACAGATTCCAAGAGGAGCAGATTAAACGCATCTGGGATTTTTAGGGATCTTTGGTAAAGAATGATGAAGTCCTAAGCTCAAAACATGATAAATTTGTACATCTGTTTTCATGCTGCTGTGTAAAAACCGATTTAAGTCCTAACATGGTAGGCCAATGATTTAGAATAGCTAATCTGGGGAATTGGGAGACTCTCCTAAGTCATTTCCCTGCCCATTAAAATCTTGCCCAGATCATAGTGCTTGTCCCTCCACCCCGTTTTTCTCCTTAATTATTTTCTCCTGTTTTGAAGAGATCCTCCAGGATGCCCAATTTCACACGTAGGCAGAAGTCCTCCTGTGATGACTTCTGTGATGACTTCATCCCTTGATGAAGAAATCTGCCGGGCGCGATGGCTCACACCTGTAATCCCAGCACTTTGGGAGGCCAAGGCAGGTGGATCACAAGGTTAGGAGTTCAAGACCAACCTGGCCAAGATGGTGAAACCCCATCTTTACTAAAAATACAAAAATTAGCCGGGCATGGTGGCGGGCACCTGTAATCCCAGCTACTTGAGAGGCTGAGGCAGAAGAATCGCTTGAACCCAGGGGGCGGAGGTTGCAGTGAGCTGAGATTGCGCCACTGCACTCTAGCCTGGGCGACAGAGCAAGACTCTGTCTCAAAAAAAAAAAAAAAAAAAAAGAAGTGAAATCCAAACCTAATCCTTGTGGCTGCCTCCTTCTGGCCTCTGTGAGTTACCTTTTTGAGCTGATCTTCTACCTGGAACCTGCTGCATCCAGCTGGCTTGACCAGGAAGTTAACACCTCCTCTGGGGACTGTCATGGAGACTGGTATAATAGGAAAGGAAGCCCTGCTTTTGATGAGTTTCCAGACAAGTGTGGCTGCAGCCCAGTCTCGGGAAAAGGGATGAACACACAATTAGCAAAGGGCAAGTAAGTTCAAATGGACTCTGCCTATGCTGGAAATGGAATGCATATATGCCAGAGGAACTAACAAAAAAGAGCAACCAGAGCTGTGTGAGTTAAGTCAAGGGGCTTCCTATAGGAAGTGAGGGTTGTATAGGCAGGCATGGATGAGGCTGAGAGGCCATTCTGTATGGGAGGAAAGGCTCACATAAATACGCATGCTGAAAGAACACTTTCTGAGCAGGAGCACTCAAGCTAATGAATTTAGCTAGGGCCAGGCTTTCAGATGAAGAGTAAAGAGAAACGATTTCATGAGATGAGTAGAGAAACTGGCTGGGTAGCCTTAGGCAAGTAACTTCCTTTCTCTGGACCTCAGCTGCCACACCTATGGGATGAAGGTAGTGGGCTAGGTGAGTAGGGTACTAGGCTAGGTGACTGGGGTATTGGGTTAGGTGACTAGGGTACTGGGCTAGGTAACCAGGGTGCCAGGCTAAGGTTTTTGTCAGAGAGATGTAGAAATACATAATTATGAGAGAAGTATGTCAGGCACTCGCTCTATGAGAGAGCCACGTTTTCATTGTGGAGATGAAGTATCTTGTCCAATATTTTACAGACTGTAAGTGACCAAGCTGGATTAGAATTGGGTTGATTCATTTGCTCAGTATCTTTGGAGCGCCCCTGTGAGCCCAGCACTGTGTCAGGCCCTGGGAGATATAACAGTGAACGAGATGGGGAAGGTCCTGCTCTCATTTTAACGGAGGGAAGTCAGTCAAAAAAAAAAAAAAAAAGATCTAAGTGAGCAAAATAGGTTTAGATAGAGAGATAGAGGTAAATGCTAGTGGACAAGACAAAACATGCAATCATGATTGTGACTTGGGACTTCTCAGATTGGGCGGTCCGGGAAGGCCCCTCAGAGGGGGCTGTACTTGGGCTGAGACCTGGAGGCTGTGAAGAGGCGAGACCTGGAGGCTGTGAAGAGGCGAGACCTGGAGGCTGTGAAGAGGCGAGACCTGGAGGCTGTGAAGAGGCGAGACCTGGAGGCTGTGAAGAGGCGAGACCTGGAGGCTGTGAAGAGGCGAGACCTGGAGGCTGTGAAGAGGCCAGCCTAGTCGGCGAAGGACAGAAAGGCCAAGCTGGGGGTCTTAGATCTGACAGATGGCTTAGACCCCCAGTCGTCCTCTGGGGGAAGAGCTGCTTTTTAAAAAATTTTCATTTTCATACATTGACAGGGAGTTGCTTTTTATTTTCCAGGGATCTTAAGATCACGGAGGGCAGGAGAAGCGAGAACTCCATGGCGGTTGTGGAGTCCCGTTATGGAAGTGGGACGTGGGAGCCAATGTGAAAGCTCCCGAGCAGGACTGGGAGAGGACACGCCCCAGAAAACTTCAGAAGGTGATGACAGCAATCAGCTTGGAGGGCCTAGCAGAGACTGGTAGCACTAGGAGGAGTAATAATAATAGCACATAAGGATATTAGCAGTACTATTCGATAATATTTAAGGAACTTTTAAAATATACCAAGCATTGCCAAACACTTTGGAAGTATAATATTAACTCATTTAGTCCAGGCAGTGGGTAGAATTTGTATCCCCATTTTAATAATGAGAAAAGTGAGGCTTAGAGAGGTACAGTAATTTACCCAAGATTGCGCAGCTAAGATCTGGTGGAGGCATGCACACAGGGCCCTCTGACCATGGGCTCTAAATCACTGTACTATGTTCCCTTCCATAGGCCTCAATCAGTCATGTAATATTTGACCTGGTCATTATCTTAGGTATTATCTAGACCACAGATTTTGGATGCAGTCCTCTGGCTGAAGACCTCTGAGCTAGGATAACCCCTTCTCTTTTGACAGACGAGTCAGAGAATCAGATCAGTGATAGAAGTGGAGTGCCAATCCTGAGTGTCACCTCTACTCAAGTGCTCAACATATCCCTAGATCCTCAATTCCCTGGCAAAAGTGATTGGATGGAACCACAGGCTTCCAAGAGGGGACAGTCAAGCATTAAATACGAGAATGCACATATAACTCTTGGTGCAATGTTTAGCACATACTAAGCCTGCAATACATGCTAATCCCTTTGAGCAAATCCACATGGCCAGTTTCTGTGCTCAGGGATGAGAATAGCTGGCCTGTGATTGGGGCAGGGGGAGCACTAAGTGGGGAGGGAGCTTCCTCTCTCCAGGCCTGCCATCTTGACTGACATGCTGCAGCCCTTGCCAAAACCCATGGGTCAGAATGAAAGTAAAGTGCCGTTGAAAACCTTGCAATCCACCATTAAAACTGCTGGGTGTAGTAAAACAATTGCTTGCCCCGAATAAATGACTTATCATTGCTGTTGGTTGTCTGCGTTTCTCTTTAATTATAGGCCCTCTTTGAACGCTCAAACACACAGGGCCTTTGTAAACTTGAACTCCCTGTCTCACACACAGTCCTCCCATATGCATACACTCTCTTTCATTTACAGAGTATAAACACCCATCTCTCACTCATTGACATAATGAATTTCAGCTCCTTGCATCCCAATCAAGGAGAGGCCTCACTGGAATTATGGGCATCTGAGCCATCTTCATGTTCCAGGGCCCCGGGGGCGCTTCCAAGAGTGGATCCTTTATGGGGAGAAGATAATGGGCAAAAAGTGCTCTTCACTGATGGACCAGTCCCAGCCTTTTCTCTCCTTGGACAATAGAGTTCTTCACTCGAACAGCCACTTCCCTAAAAAAAATTCCACAATTCTCCCACATCATCCCCTTTATGCTTAAAATCATCACACACTCCCTTCTTTGTCCTCCCCTCTTGCAAACTCAACTCAGAGCCCTTTGGTTCCAGAAAGATTTTCTAGGTATCAGGAGAGACTAGCAAAGCCTCCCTCCTCTCCTTGCCTTTCTCCCTTGTCAGAGAAAGAAGTTGATTCTGCGGAGAGGTAAGAAGGATCTTGAGGTCTAGAGCCTGAAAAACTCCTTGGGCTGTTCTCCAAACTAGATGGGAACATAAGGTGCGATTGTATCTTCTCCACCTGATACTCACTCGGCCTCCTATGCCAGTCCCCAGTCCAGGGTTTGGTCAAGGGTCAAATGAGATAATTTCATGGAGGAAGCCTGGCCCGATTTTTCTACTGTTTGCTGGAAGACAGCCTCTTCCTCTTGTAACTGCAGCCCCGGAACCTGATCTCCACATCCCTGCCAGGCAGGTAGCTGTGTGCAAGGGCTCATCTTCCTGCCCCCAACCCCAGCTCTGATTTGCTTATTCAGGTGGTGTAAATACTTCTACCAGGACCTATTTCAAGCCGTTGTGATTTCCCTGACTGGGGAGATGCAGGGCAGCACGCCATTTAATATTTCCCTCACATTTCCACCCCATTCTGCGCTCTTTTCTGTTGCTGTCTCAGAGGGTTGGCGGTTCTGGTGGCTCAAGACCATAAGTAATTATCAAATACTTAGGAAGCGACGGGTTTTGAGTATTTATTACCTTTTAAAAATGTACTTTGTGGCTAGGCATGGTGGCTCATGCCTGTAGTCCCCGCACCGGGAGGCCGAGGTGGGTGGATTGCTTGAGCTCAGGAGTTCAAGACCAGCCTGGGCAACACGGCGAAACCCCGTCTCTACCAAAAATACACACACACACACACACACACACACACACAAATTGGCCTGGCGTGGTGTCGTGTGTCTGTGGTCGCAGTTACTCAGGAGACCAAGGTAGGAGGTAGGAGACCACGGTAGGAGGATCACCTGAGGTCGGGAGTTCGAGACCAGCCTGGCGAACATGGAGAAACCCTGTCTTTACTAAAAATATAAAATTAGCTGGGCGTGGTGGTGCATGCCTGTAATTCCAGCTACTCGGGAGGCTGAGAGAGGAGAATGGCTTGAACTCGGAAGGCGGAGTTTGCGGTGAGCTGAGATCGCGCCATTGCACTCCAGCCTGGGCAACAAGAGCAAAACTCCGTCTCAAAAAAAAAAGAAATATATATATATATATATATGTGTGTGTGTGTGTATGTGTATATATATGTATGTGTGTATATATATATACACACTTTGTTTAATTGTAAGTGTGTTTAGTTTAATTTTTAATAATGTCCGTGATTAACAGCTGGCTGGCAAGATTCCTGAGAACTGAAGAGTTTGCCCCAGCCCATCCAGCACACCATGGGCCCAGGGCAGACCTTGGAGCTAGGCGGTCTTGGGTTCCAGAGGGCTCCCATGCCCCTGTCCTATTGCTCTTCTGGCAATAGGACATTTACGGGGCGGGGGGGGGGCGGTTCTTGATTCTGGGTCTTTTAGGGGACTCTGTGATTAAGAAACAGCAGGGATGTTGCAACAGCAGGGATGAGGTGGGCCTGGGGACGGGTCAGTGAAGGGTCTTCATTCCTAGCTGCTGACCTGGTCTGCCCTGAGATAAAGACTAAGACCCAGAGAGTGAACGATGTCCGCGGGGGCAGAAGCGAGTGAGGCGCCGGGACAGTGGGGCATAACCAAGAGCAAAACGCGAACTGAGACTTCAGCGCCGGTTTCTCGGGCCAGCCCACGCCTCCTGCCTCAGCTCAATGCCACTCCCTCCCCGCCAAGTGGCTCTCCGCTCTGGAGGCGGGACCGAGTTCTCCGGTGGCCCCCGGAGGCTCCGGCAGCGAGCTCTGGGAGGCTGGGAGGGGAGTGAGGGGAGGGGCGCTGACTGGGCCGTCCAAAGAGGAGGGGGCCTTTAATAGGCTCGCCCAGCGCCTGGCTTGCTGCGCTGCGAGTGGCTGCGGTTGCGAGAAGCTGCCCGGCACCTTCCGCTAGTTCTCGGCTGCAAATCTTCGTGCTTGCACTTGACAGCGATTGTACTTAAGCTCCCAGGGCGCGCTTTGCTTGGAAAGGCACAGGTAGGAAGCGCGGGCTGCCGGGTGCACGCTCGCCGCCCTGGGAGGAGTCTCCCTCCCTTGGCTCTCCTTTCTGGGAACTGCCGGCTGTCCCGTAGCGTTGGCGGTTCCAGAGTGCGGGCTGCACGGAGACCGCGTCAGCGGCCGGAGAGCCCGGCCCAGCCCCTTCCCACAGCGCGGCGGTGCGCTGCCCGGCGCCATGCTTCTGCTGGGCATCCTAACCCTGGCTTTCGCCGGGCGAACCGCTGGAGGCTCTGAGCCAGAGCGGGAGGTAGTCGTTCCCATCCGACTGGACCCGGACATTAACGGCCGCCGCTACTACTGGCGGGGTCCCGAGGACTCCGGGGATCAGGGACTCATTTTTCAGATCACAGCATTTCAGGAGGACTTTTACCTACACCTGACGCCGGATGCTCAGTTCTTGGCTCCCGCCTTCGCCACTGAGCATCTGGGCGTCCCCCTCCAGGGGCTCACCGGGGGCTCTTCAGACCTGCGACGCTGCTTCTATTCTGGGGACGTGAACGCCGAGCCGGACTCGTTCGCTGCTGTGAGCCTGTGCGGGGGGCTCCGCGGAGCCTTTGGCTACCGAGGCGCCGAGTATGTCATTAGCCCGCTGCCAAATGCTAGCGCGCCGGCGGCGCAGCGCAACAGCCAGGGCGCACACCTTCTCCAGCGCCGGGGTGTTCCGGGCGGGCCTTCCGGAGACCCCACCTCTCGCTGCGGGGTGGCCTCGGGCTGGAACCCCGCCATCCTCCGGGCCCTGGACCCTTACAAGCCGCGGCGGGCGGGCTTCGGGGAGAGTCGTAGCCGGCGCAGGTCTGGGCGCGCCAAGCGTTTCGTGTCTATCCCGCGGTACGTGGAGACGCTGGTGGTCGCGGACGAGTCAATGGTCAAGTTCCACGGCGCGGACCTGGAACATTATCTGCTGACGCTGCTGGCAACGGCGGCGCGACTCTACCGCCATCCCAGCATCCTCAACCCCATCAACATCGTTGTGGTCAAGGTGCTGCTTCTTAGAGATCGTGACTCCGGGCCCAAGGTCACCGGTAATGCGGCCCTGACGCTGCGCAACTTCTGTGCCTGGCAGAAGAAGCTGAACAAAGTGAGTGACAAGCACCCCGAGTACTGGGACACTGCCATCCTCTTCACCAGGCAGGTGAGTTGATCTGCCGTCACTTTGCACCCAGATAGTCCCGTTCTTTAGGGTCACCTCCCCTAGCGCTCCAAAGCCCCTTTGTATCGTGCAATGCCTCCGAGTTTAAACCTCGTTGATCTCTTCCGACTCCAACTCTGTGGAGTTTCCAGGGAGAGCCCTCCCAGGCTCCGCGGAGCGGCGGCTCACGTGCATCTGGGCCATTGGAGGAGAGCCTGCGCTTTCCGAAGGTGTTGGCCCGGCGCGGCCAATCAGCGCCTCCTGGATCAGGCGCCGAGGGGCCGGAACCCAGGAAGTTGCCGCCCCGGAGCTGCAGTTTGTGTCCAAGACCGATAGGAGACGCCATGAGGATGGTGTTGGAGAGGGCGGGAACGGCCCACCCCTATTGTATGGGCGGCTGAGTCTTCTCGGACACCTCCTGAGGTCTCCTTTCAAGGGTTGTAGAACTGAAGGTGATCCAAGGTCAGCGCCTGCTACATTTCTCTCGGGTAACACGTTGTCCCCTCTCTGTACTGGGCCTGGAAAGCCTGGATTGGGGTGGAGGGAATCATTGAGAGATTTTGTGGGTTGCAGTGACAGGCCAGACTCAAGTACTGCGAGCATCCCTCCTTCACTGCCGCTTCTCCTACAGACTTCTCTGCTGGGCATGGTCCAAGAGGCTTCTAGACCATTCTGAGCAGGCGGTGTAGTTAGGGCACCTGTTTGGAGCTGAGACTGTTTCACTTGGAGTTTCAAGTGGAGTTTTACTTGGAGCTGAGTTGGGAAAATCTCTTCCAATTTTCCTGTATCCTTGCTGTCAGAGGGTGACCCGTTTGCCCAGATGTATGCTACAGAGCAGAGCGGGCATGCTTGCTCCTGCTCCCAAGTCACTAAAATTCCTATGACCACAGTTGACTTCAGGGCTCTAGCTTCTGCCCTTGCTGGGGTGGAAGTGGTGTGAGCTTAGTCAAGAGTATTTGGAGATTCCAGCTGTAGAGTTAGAAGGAAACTGAGTATTGGGATTAGAAAGATGGACCCAGCCCAGGAAGCAGGCCTGCCTTTTGCAAGGCCTTTCCTGATATTCTATGTCAAAGAAGCTACAAATCTGCAAACATTTAGATTCACAGGTGTTGGAGTGATTGGGCACTGAGGAGTATTTGGATTCTTGAAATTTCTCAGATACAGGAGGCTGGGAGGAAAAGAGCCATCCAAGTGAGCCTCTTCTTCTGATTTGGGGGACTGTGACTTGAATCTGTGCCATGCTCTTTTTTTGGTTATTATCATAACCACAGCACTCTGGGGATGGCGTGGAATCCTTGGTTACCTCTGGGGCTCTAACTCTCCACTGTTTCCAAATGGTCACTCAAAGTTGGACTGGCGCACACAGTCTGGAGCTGGAGTCTTCCACAGTAACCCATTTGGCACAGCTAGTCCCTTCCTGGAGTCGAACTTCCTCTGTTCCCAGCCTTCTTCTCCTCCCACCACCTGGTTTCTCTAGGGAGGTCTTTGGCCTGAGTCTGTTTCCTTGTGCTCATTCTTCCAGCTGAGGTCTGTTGAGCTGCCACTGCCCAGCCTCTGCAAGCACTGCCTGAGTCATGGGGAAGCTGCAAAGGAGGTGGCTTTGACCTCTGCACACAGACCAGCTTGGCAGTTAGATTGCTGGGGCTTGAAAAAAAGCAAAGGCCGAGAACAGGATATCTTAATGGGCAAAGCAGCTGTTGCCCCATTCGCTACCTGGGCTGCCCCAGTGAAGGTCACTCACTGGCTCCAAAATAAAAGACCTCAGCCTCTGCAGCCTGGTGGTGAAGGCTGGCTTCTGGAGTCAGCCCTAGGAGGAGAACTCCTGCTGGGAATAGGGATCATGCCGTCAGAAGGAGGCCGCCTTTTGAAGAAGAAGCAATCAAACAGCATGACAGCTTCTATTTCTCAGTGGTGTGTGCTCAACCCCCTGGGGGCTGTGTTGTCCATGCATAATGGGTACAAGATGCATGACCACTGGATCAGAAGCAGTGATGTGCAAAATGTGACTTTTAGAAGCTGCCTTCCCCTTAGGTGCCTAGAGAGCAAAGCCAGAGAGTGAGGCTTCTGTGTGGTCAGGGCCGCCATCAAGGTATGTACTTTATGCTTCAGAGGAAACCCGTCTTCCCCACCTCCTCAGCAGCTCAGACTTCAGGGCCTACTGCATTCTGAGAGTCTCAGGATCTTCTCACTCCTGATCTCTCTGGGGGAAGGTACAGTATTTGATGAGAACAGGAGGGAGTAGCTGCCCTTTCTAAGATTAAGGCAGATGCGGTCTCCGGGAACCTTAACTGCCCGGAAAGGAGAATATAGTGGTTATACAATAAGTATTTTGACAATTTGAGGAGTTTACTTACAGATTCAGAATAAGTTCATGGAGAAAAGTGCACATCTGATTTTGCAAAGTGATCGGTCTCCAGGCTCATAACAGCAGGGTGAGGTCAGCACAGGACTGGAACCAGAATCTGCGAAGAACTAGAGCCAGAGTGTTTCTCATTTATTTCTATGAGGAGAAAAGTTTCTTTGGCTTCTTGTTGCATTGGGTGGCAGGAGCCAGGTATTTAATGCCGAGACTTGGTAGGCCCTCCCTCATTCCCTGAGACTTCTCTGTCTTTAGGTCCAATAACGCTGCTGTTTGGGTAACCCTTTGTGGTAGAATGGCTTTCATTCATTTATTTGTACACTCTTTTAATACTCGTTGAGCATTATTTATTATTATTTCTAGGTACTACCCTGGGCTGTGGAGCTACAAATTGTAATAAATGTGGCCTTGGCCAGGCGCAGTGGCTCACGCCTGTAATCCCAGCACTTTGGGAGGCCAAGACAGGCGGATCATGAGGTCAAGAGATCAAGACCATCCTGGCCAACATGGTGAAACCCCGTCTCTACTAAATATACAAAAATTAGCTGGGCGTGGTGGCGCACGCCTGTAGTCCCAGCTACTCAGGAGGCTGAGGCAGGAGAATCACTTGAACCTGGAAGGCGGAGGTTGCAGTGCGCCGAGATCATGCCACTGCACTCCAGCCTGGTGACAGAGTGAGGCTCTGTCTCAAAAAAAAAAAAAAAAAAAAAAATTGCGGCCTCAGGTCCCCAGGAATTCACCATGGGATGGGGAGCTTACAAGACAACAGCTAATTTCAACAGGGTTTGCTAAGTGCCAGACCAGCCCTGTTGGGGAGGAGGGGCGTTCTCCTGAATGCTGAAGCTAAGGAAGTGCTCCAAGGGATGGGAGCAGGAAGGGCACTGGCTGCGGAGTCGGGGCTGGGGAGGGGAGCTTGTTTTCTATGTCGTCAGATGCCCTCTCCTCCATTCCACTTCTGCTTTGCTCTCTGTGACCTTTTCTCCTTTGGACTGATTTTTTTTTTAGGACTTGTAGTTTATGGTTTTACTGTCTGTTTCTTCATTTCTTTCTTCTTTTTTTTTTAGGACTTGTATTTTATGGTTATTCTGTCTGCTTCTTCATTTATTTCTTTTTTTTTTTTTAGGACTTGTATTTTATAATTATTCTGTCTGCTTCTTCATTTATTTCTTTATTTTTTAGAGATAGGGTCTCGTTCTGTCACCCAGGCTGGGATGCAGTGGTGCCATCAACCCACTGCAGCCTTTAACTCCTGGGGTCAAGTGATACTCCCACCTCAGTCTCCTGAGTAGCTGGACTACAGGCCTGCACTACCGTGCCCAGCTAATTTATTTTTGTAGAGACAGGGTCTCACTATGTTAACCAGGCTGATCTTGAACTCCTGGCCTCAAGAGATCCTCCTGCCTCAGCCTCCCAACGTTTTGGGATTACAGGTGTGAGCCACCATGCCTGGGCTCTGTAATATTCTTTGTGAGAAGACTTTTAACTACAAATTTCATTTTTAAAACATATATATTCAAGTTATTTTTCTTGAGTGAGCTTTGGTCATTTATATTTTTCAAGAAATTTTTCCATGTCATTTGAGTTGCGAATTTATTGACAAAAGGTTGCTTATAATATTGTCTACTATCTTTCCCACCTCAGTCTCCCAAGTAGCTGGGACTACAGGCATGTGACTAATTAAAAAAATGCCTGACTAATTAAAAAAAATTTCATTTTTTGGAGACGAGGTCTTGCTATGTTGCTGTGTTGCCCAGGCTGGTCTCAAACTCCTGGGCTCAAGCAATTTGCTCGCCTTGGCCTCCCAAAGTGCTGAGATTACAGGCGTGAGCCACTGCGCCTGGTCGATTTTGTTTGTTTTTTTCCTGTTGCTTCTTCATATCATTTGATGCCACCTCTGTTTCCTCTCCTCTCACTCTTCTTCCATGCTCTCACCTTCCTCTTTTGGGACCATCCAGGCAGGATCTTTGCAGTCTTTCTCTTCCCCCTTATTCTCTTCATTTGTACTCTGACTTTTCCCCTCTCACAACCCTGAGCTTGGTGCTATCTTCTTGTTTTGACCTTGAGCAGTACTGTGTTTCATTGGGGATGCCCTACACTGCGCAGAGCAGAACAGCATTCTAGAACCTAATGTGAAACAGATGCCAGTTCTTTTGGTGATAAAGCACTTGTCATAGGGCAGTGATATTTAGTGTTCAGATAAAAATAGTTAATAATGAAGTGATAATACGTATGTTACACATATCTCCCTATACAATAGAAAAGGATCATGATTTCATTAGGATTTTTCTTGAATTCGGGCCTTGGAAGATATTAGGAGAGAGGTCATTGGTAGATTGAGTGTTTAATAATTTGTTATTCTTGGCCACTAACTGGAAACACAACACCATGCCTTCTGGGAGGGAGGAGGGAAGGAGTGGGAAGAGAGAGGGAGGAGTGGAATATGTTGGTTCCCTGTCGTGCAGGATGAGTGCTCTCTCTCTTTAGTTACATCAAATGAGTTCGCCTGATATGAATGTCAGCAGATGGGGGAGGAAGGTTGGAGGGAATCTTTTTCTTTTATTTTTAACCGCTGGTCTAGTCAGAAAGGCAAGTGAGTTTTTCTCTTTCTTTAGGTCTTGCTCTCCTTCTGCCTTTGAACTTCTCTGTAGTTGTTTGCGTCCCCTCCCACCCCTGGAATTTTCCCCCCAACCTTTCCTTGACACCTTGACTCGATCACGTGGCATGATGGAAAGAACACAGGCTTGGAGTCAGGCAGAGCTGAGTATGAATCCGGGGGCTTGAACTCTCTAGCAATGGACATTGCATGAGTCAGCTATGTGCACTTAACTTTCCTCACTCTTAGAATGAGGATAATGATGATGACATGATCCCTCACTTACGGGGCTGTTGCAAAGATAAGTGTTACTGAGTGGTCCAGAATAGGCCCCCGGTTATGGTAGTTATTATCATCCCTGCCTTCGTAGTCACTGAGTACATGCTTCTTGTTGAATAATTAGCTATGGATCCCTTGCCAAACTCAAGTTTGGGATGGCTCTGATTTAAAGCATTCTGTCCCATTGTCCTTTCAAGTATGCTTAACATTTGGTCCAATTTTTGTATGGAAGCTATGGACATCAGAATTTGCTAATCCCACTGATCTGTAAACTCCTTTTAGGCTGGAACCTCTTTAGTCTTTGTAAGCCCCTTCGTGGATCCCTGCAAGTCGGCTGTTCAGTAGGTGATTTTGGAAGGAAGGTGCAAACAGAAGTGCAAGGGCTGCCTGTAGCTCTGGATGCTTAGGTAGCTCACCTCCCTTCCTGGGGATCATTCATCCAGCTTTTGAGGCGGTCAGGCTGCAGGGTTGGGAGAGGGAGTCTTAGATTCTTCTGGCATTTCATCTTGGCTCTTTGCCATGAGGTTTTGCCCTGAAGAAAGGAGGGGCTCCAGAGAGGTGTGTGCTTAATCCACCTTGGAGTCAGCAGACAGGGTGCATGGCAGGGCAGGGACGGGGTCAGTGTGTCAATGCAGGTGTGGGGCAAGGAGCCAGGGGCTTGTTCAACCGGAGAGGTGGCGCAGGCGGTGCACTCAGAGCACTCTCGGCACTTAATCCTGCCTCTCCCTCTCCCCAGGCCTCTCCCCACTCAGTGTCAACCAGCACTTGCTTGAGCTACAGGGCGAGGCCTTCCATTCTTGGGGCGATATGCACCAGAGGCAGCAGGAAGTCATGGTGACAGCTCAACCCTGCCGCTGCGCTGCCTGGACTTCAATCCTCACTCTGCGCCCTTCCTCTCTGTCTAACCTTGGGCTTACTGTGTGACTGTGGGCTAGTTACTTACCTTCTCTGGGTCTCTTCTGTGCGATGGGGCCTGATAATGGCGTCTTCTTCCTACAGCTGTGAGGATTAAATGATTGAAGGCAGATAAAACTCTCGCGACAGTCTGGCACACAGTAGCCAGTCAGTAACTGTTAGCTATTATCACTCTTCTTGTAGGCACCCTCTCTTGAAGGGGTGATTTTTTTTTTTATAGAAGATTTAGCCTTCTTGCAAGCTTGGGGTCCCTCTTCTTCCTCATTGAGGTAATTATTGTTGTTTTGGTGACCTCACTCTCTTGCAGTATTACCATTTTGTACATCTGGAGGGATTTATATGCCAGTGAAATAGAATCTGCCAGTAGAAGTAACTAACATTCTTCGTCACGTTGCCAAGGCACTGAATTGCTAGATTTTATTTCTTCTAGCAAAGCAAGGCCCTCCCATCCTTGGGGATTACAAACAGACATGGGTTTTGGGCTGGACAAGGAAATACAGTGATGCATGGCAGAGATTCAGATGGGAAACAAGTTAAAGGTACAGTAGTAATACTAGTGCAGGGTGCTTTTCGCCAGTAATTATGGTCTCCTAACTAGTGTTGCATGATTTAGACCAAAGAACATAGCTTTGGATTTGGGACCTCATTCTTTGCTCAATAGCCATGGGGACTGGGGTGCATAATCTCAAGTCACTGAGCCTCAGTTTCCTCATCTGCAGCATGAGAAGACAGCCCTGAAGTCCTATGAGTATAATACCTGGATGCTGTCATGTAGCCGCAGAGATGAGCTCTGGCTCTCCTGCCTAGAACTTCAATGGAAGCAAAGTCCGCTACATGAGAATGCATATGTCTTCTGCCACATTAAAAATGTTAAAGTGCGGCCAGGTGCGGTGGCTCACGCCTGTAATCCCAGCACTTTGGGAGGCTGGGGTGGGTGGATCACTTGAGGCCAGGAGTTCAAGAGCAGCCTGGCCAACATGGTGAAACCCAGTCTCTACTAAAAATGCAAAAATTAGCCAGGCGTGGTGGCGCATGCCTGTAATCCCAGCTGCTCGGGAGGCTGAGGCACGAGATGCTTGAACCCGGGAGGCAGAGGTTGCAGTGAGCCGAGATCACACGACTGTACTCCAGCCTGGGCAATAGAGCGAGACTCAGTCTCAAAAAAAAAAAAAAAAAAGTTAATGTGCTTGATTTTTGTGCATCCCTCTGTCTTTGTACTGCTGGAAAACATTGAGCATCTTGGTACATGCCTGGGAAATGAGAGGAGGTAGGAAGGTGGTTCACAGGGACCGCAGCTGGTGGGAATCATGGTGGAGGTGTGTATGGAGTGACACTGGTAAACAAGCCACTGTCAGGTGTTATCCTTGTTTATTTATTTGAGTTGTGGCTCCAATCCTAAATTATTTTATAAGAAGGGACAGTTAGAAAATAACAGTCCAGGAGGATTAGGTTCCTGGCCAAGATGATTCCAGGATCATCTGGAAAAGTGGCTGCAGCTACAAAGAAAAACAGCCAATTGCTGGGAATCGTGAGGCAGGTAGGGGCTGGGTTAGGAATACCTACACCTTCTGGGAGGAAGAAGGCAGAACAGCTTCTGTTTTTTGGAGGCAAGCACTTGAGCTGAAGAGGTTAAGGCAGTTTTAGTGCCTCTGAGTTCATTCCAGAAGGGTGGAGATTTTTGATGCCACAAAGGAGGCACTGCTGGGCCCCTGTATAAGCACTCGTAGGCGTGTTCAAAGTGCAGAGGGCCAGCGGTTCTTCATTGAGTCCCTGCCGGGGTGGGGAGGAGGACAGGCAGAGCTTCTGACCCCATACAGCTGTGTCTTCCCACAGTGAAGACACTGGTTACTGCAAGACGGCTGCTTCCAGAGCCACTCTTACCCTCAGGAAATTTGCCGGCTCTTTCCTTGTTCCTCTCGTTTGATCCAGGGAAACCGGGACTTCTTGATGGAAAGAACAGGTTGCTTCTGGCCAAGAAGGGCCTGCAGCTGCATGTCTTTGCTCCAGAGAAAATCCACCCTCCCTTGGAGGAAAGAGGCTTTTGGCCGTAAGGACTTCCCAGCCACAGAGACGGCTGCGGGGTGGCTGAGTTCCAGACGCCCTCTAGATCCCAGTCTGAGCATTCAATCTGGTCTAGCGGTTTCTTTCTTTCTTTTTTAAATTTTAATTTTTGTAGAGATGGGGTCTTGTTACGCTGCCCAGGCTGGTCTTGACCTCCTGGCCTCAAGTCATCCTCCCGCCTTGGCCTCCCAAAGTGCTAGGATTACAGGCCTGAGCCACTGCGTCCTGCCTGGTCTAGGCATTTCTGAAGAGCGGGGCCGGGGAACAGGACTCTGAATCTCCACGTGGGTGACTTCCACTTTTCTGAGAGCAAGTGCTGTCAACTACATGACTTGGGTCAGTAGACAAGATGTTCCTTGGGGTTCTAAAAATATGTCATTCTGTGGGTTCCCTTTATAACCTACAGGGCCAGAAGGGGCTGCATGCTCTGGGACTGGGGAAGGAGCAGAGGCTGAAAGCACTGGTTGATTCAGGCTCTAGTTGAAAGTTGGCCCTTCCCTAGAGCAGGAAACCAAGGCCCCGAAGAGAGAGAGGACCTGGATAAAGTCACACATCTACTTAGTGATGGGGCCAGGACCAGAATCTAGACTTCTTGATTCTTATTTCTGCGCCCTCTCCCTCTTACACAGGGAGCAGTGAGTGTGCAGGGCAGCCCAGAGGCAAGGGTAGGTCCCTGCCCCCACAGGCTGCAACTGCTAGGCTAGAATGTCCAGAGCCCCAGCCTTGCTGGGTCCTACACCACAGCCGTCCTACACCTACATCCTTCACTATGCCCTTGCAAGAGCCTTCATCCCTGCCCTCATCTTGGCTCCCTTCCCCACAGTTCACATGCTGATCCATGTTCCTCAGCTGTCACATTCCCTAAACTGCTGGTCGGGTGAAGGTCCCCTCCCAAGTGTTTTTTTTTTTGTTTTTTTTTTGAGACAGAGTCTTGCTCTGTCACCCAGGCTGGAATGCAGTGGCGTGATCACGGGTCACTGTAGATTACCCTCCCAGGCTCAAGTGATCCTCCTACCTCAGCCTCCTCCTACCAGCCTGGCCAACATGGCGAAACCCCATCTCTACTACAAATACAAAAATTAGCTGAGCATGGTGGCAGGTGCCTGTAATACCAGCTACTAGGGAGGCTGAGGCAGGAGAATCGCTTGAACCTGGGAGGCAGAGCTGGGATTACAGGTGTGCACCATCATGCCTGGCTAATTTTGTTTATGTTTTGTAGAGACAGGGTCTCACCATGTTTCCCAGGCTGGTCTTGAACTCCTGGACTTAAGCGATCTGCCTGCCTTGGCCTCCCAAAGTGCTGGGATTACAGGCATGAGCCACTGCGCCCAGGCCCCTCCCAAGTTTTGACAGTGGTTGTTTTCTAGGTTTCAGAGCTCTTGGGAAGGAAAACTTTCTGAGAGAGTGGGTCTTTGAAGACGAAAGAATATGGGAAGAGAAGGGCATTTGAAGTCCTCCATGGGGCTCCTAGAAGTGGAGGTAGTGCTTCCAGCAAGCACGGGTGGCAGACCTGGCTGGGTGTGCAGGGCACACATCACTGCCTCTGGTGCACCCGGGTTCAGGCTGGTCACCCTCGGAATAACTGTTCACTCATTAGGAGGTGTGACTATCATCTGACCATGGGAAGCCAAGTTTGACTGCTCAGGTGGTAAACCTCTGAGTGCTTTGGATTAAATTTTGCTGATTTTCTGTACTCTGACCGCTTTTCCTCCCATGCCCCCGGCTCCTGGCTCCCTGCGCTGTGCTGCTGCCCACCTTCGCCCCTTGCCAGCATGTACACAGATGCACATGTGGCCTTGCATATACGTGCACATGCATGCAGACACATGCTTCTTTGCCTCTGGAAGGTGGTAGTAATAGTCGTTATTTCAGTGGGATGTTGTGAGGATTAAATAGGGCTGTGTGTGCAAAGTGCATGCACAGTGCATGCACAGTGTCAGCATTTAATACATCATAGCCATAATGAACTATAGGCATGAGCCTAGTTCCCACCTCTGACACATAGATACAATAATATGTCTGCATCATAAGCCTATTGTGAGGATTAAATGAGGTGACACATGTAGCAGCTTCCTGTGAAATGCAGAATGCCTTATGCATTAAAGGCAGCGATGTAATGAGAGAACCAGCATCACTGATTCAACACACATCTTCTTTTCTTTTTTTTTGAGACGGAGTTTTGCTCTTGTCGCCCAGGCTGGAGTGCAATGGTGTGATCTTGGCTCACTGCAACCTCTGCCTCCCAGGTTCGAGTGATTCTCCTGCCTCAGCCTCCCTAGTAGCTGGTATTACAGGCACCTGCCACCATGCTCAGCTAATTTTTGTATTTGTAGTAGAGATGGGGTTTCGCCATGTTGGCCAGGCTGGTCTCGAGCTCCTGACTTCAGGTGATTCACCTGCCTCGGCCTCCCAAAGTGCTGGAATTACAGGCGTGGGCCACCGTGCCTGGCCCAACACACATCTTCTTAAGAGGAGCAGAATGTACACAAGTGTCTTATCCTATTTCCAACTTTTGGGCTCTTAAGTTATCTGAATGTGTTTCTGGCCAACGATGCTCAGTAAGTTCTTTGAGATATCCACCCTGGAAGCCCTATCCTGCTTTCTGTGTCCCCTGGGAATACTTCCTGTCAGGGTTTGCTGCTGGAGGCCCTAGGTTCTGCGGCCAAGTTAAGCTTCAGTACAAAATGGGGGACCTTCCTGCTTAGGTGGCCATCTCTCTATTTCATGTATCTTTCTTCCTAGCAGCCACTGAGCGTGTGTCCCCTTGAGCTTCTGTAGCCAATGAAACTGTGCCTGGATGGGGTCTTGGGTCCACCTCAATGCTTCCTCCCAGCCTAATCACAGCCTTGGCCAGCAGCCCTCTGGCTGAGAATCTTAACTTAATTCATAGTTGGCCAAAAGACAGCCAGCAAAGACTGAGGCTGCTCGAAGCTGCCTCTGGGTGGGAATGGGACTGGCTTCCTCCCTGTTGCCTCAGCGAGCCTCCCTTGGCTATGGGAGTCACTGTTTTTCTGGTCTGGAGGGCCGTCTCTCTATAAAGTAGTGGCCCTTGTAGTTTAATTTTGTACCTCCTAATTTCCTCCCAGAGGACCTCCCTGCATAGGGTTTGGGCAAAGTCTTTTTGGTGAAGCCACAGAGCTCTTCCTGGGTTTCCTCCCTCAGCCAGGTTGATTCTGTGAACAGCCCCACAACATCCTAGGAAGAAAAGCCCAGCTGGAAGGTGCTGGGCCTGGTGAGGTTGGAATGAGATGAGCTGGAATGTCCTATAGGATGTCCTTTCTTCCCTTCAGGTCCCTTCTGTCACTGTCTCTAACTTCGGGCTGGCTTCTGCTTCTCCCCCACCTGGCAGGACCTGTGTGGAGCCACCACCTGTGACACCCTGGGCATGGCTGATGTGGGTACCATGTGCGACCCCAAGAGAAGCTGCTCTGTCATTGAGGACGATGGGCTTCCATCAGCCTTCACCACTGCCCACGAGCTGGGTAAGGCTGGATAAGCTCCTCCTGGGGTCTTCTGGGTTTGCCTGGGGAGCCTGGAGGGTGGGAGACGTGTGTCTTTGCCCCCTTGTTTTCTGAAGCCTTAGGACCCCTTCTTAGGGCACGGTGAGCCTTAGCAGCAGCTTTGTACTTTTTCCGATTGCCCCAGCCCCGCTGGCCAGTGACGTGGTTTGAGCCCCTTGGCAGAGTGTCTCAGCACTTAGGCACTGTGGGGACACCATGTTAACGACAAGGAGGTACACTCTGTTGTCAGGGAGCCCACAGCCTGACAGAGGGGACAGAAAACACAAGAACATGATCTTGAGGACATTTGAAAGCAGTCTGTCGATAGTTGGCAATGACCAGCCTGAAAACCTCTGACATGGGCTTTCTAGTTCCCCTGCCCCATTCCTCCCTCCAACCCTCATGTCCTTCCTCCTGCCTTCTCAGTCCTCTTGCCTTACCCCACAGGCCACGTGTTCAACATGCCCCATGACAATGTGAAAGTCTGTGAGGAGGTGTTTGGGAAGCTCCGAGCCAACCACATGATGTCCCCGACCCTCATCCAGATCGACCGCGCCAACCCCTGGTCAGCCTGCAGTGCTGCCATCATCACTGACTTCCTGGACAGCGGGCACGGTAAGCCAGGACGGCGGGAGGGCAATGAGGCCGCCTCGGAGGGGGCTTTGCTGCTGCCCCTGGTGGAGGTGCTCACTTCTCCGTCCTCTGTACCTTAGGTGTGTGTGCCCCCTCGGAGCCGGGCTCTGACATGAATGCATTCCTGTTGCCCTTGGTTCATTATCACCTTACCATTCAGATTCTGGGCTAGCCAAACCTCATCTTCCCAGCTTATCCTAATGAACGCCCTCGGCTCTCTGCAGGTGACTGCCTCCTGGACCAACCCAGCAAGCCCATCTCCCTGCCCGAGGATCTGCCGGGCGCCAGCTACACCCTGAGCCAGCAGTGCGAGCTGGCTTTTGGTGTGGGCTCCAAGCCCTGTCCTTACATGCAGTACTGCACCAAGCTGTGGTGCACCGGGAAGGCCAAGGGACAGATGGTGTGCCAGACCCGCCACTTCCCCTGGGCCGATGGCACCAGCTGTGGCGAGGGCAAGCTCTGCCTCAAAGGGGCCTGCGTGGAGAGACACAACCTCAACAAGCACAGGGTGAGCGAGTGCTGGAGCTGCGCTCGGGGACTGCTGGGAGGAGGGACGGAGACCTGGGGGCCTCCCCTGCCCTTGGTCTTCACCGGGAAGGTGCCTATCACAGACTGGCCGCGGGACCAGCACTGTTGCATGGCTGAGCTGTGCCTTCACTGCCCTGTATATAGTCCTATCCCCTTCTTGACTCTAAGACTGGAGAGAAAAGCTATGGCAGGTCAGAGGACTTGGTGAGGCCTCAGACACATGGGGAAAAGCCTTCAACAGGACGTGGGGTCTCAGCCCTGAGCTCCGGGCCTCGTCCTACCTGGGGAGGAGCTCTGGGCTCAAAACTGAACACCTAGTGTCAGGAGCGGCTCACTCGCTTGCTCCTCGCTTCCTTCTCTCATCCACTATTTCCCAGTGTGTTCCACACCCAGGGAGCTGGGGACCATGCTCAGGAACAGGGCTCAGAGCTGCAATGAAGCAAAGCCCTGGGCAAGCTTCAGGAATTGGCTGCATTCTGAACCAAGCTTCCATCTCTGTTGCGATTGCTGTTTTTCTTTAGCAGGAGAATAGTTGAATAATACTTGTTTTCCCTCCTGATAAATAGGAATAGCAACCAAACAAGAACACATTCAGAATGCCAAATATTCTCTGAATATAATAACTTTATCTTCTTCAGGTCTTGTTTTGGGGGTAGGAGAGGGATTTGTACTTTTCCGGGCAGGAATAAGAGGTCTGTTCTCCTCCCGGATCCTGGAGCTGACTGTCCCTTCCCATCCCCTGTTCTCAGCTCGGGGAGGACTTGCCTCTGGGCACAGAGGCAATGTCACAAAAAAGCATCCACCAAGCACATTATCAATTGCCCTGAGATGAGTATGGCACAGAACTATTTAAAATGTTTTTCTGTGTTCTGGGGATACATGTCTAATTAAACCTTCAACCGTTTGCTAGGCAAAAACCCACTGTGTTCAGGGAACTGTGTAAGATACTGTGGTGGTCAGAAAAAGAAAGAAAACACAGGCCATGCCTCAGAGAGCTCACAGTCAAGTGGGGAAGCTCGAAATGTAGCTGTGACACAAGACACAGAGAGGCACATGTTATGCGGAAGGACAGAAGGATGAAAATTGTCACGGGAGAACCAGGGTCGAGAGATTCATGATGATGAGAGGGGACTGAGAAAACTTGGAGGAGGCTGGATTTGAAGAGAGGCTGAGGGATAAGTAGGATCCCTGTGGGCAGAAACAGAGCAAGGCAAGGAGGCGGGCGGTCCTGGGCAGGTCGGAGTGAGCTGCAGGGCTGTGTAGATGAGGGCTCTATGGGAACCGTCTTCAGGAAGGTCATTTGGGGCCAGACAGCAGCCACCTTGATTGCCAGGCACTAGAAGGTCCTGAGGACAGGCAATATGTGGCCAGTGCCTCGTCCTGAGAAGATGAGGCTGGAGGATGCAGAGACAGGTTGAGATAATATTGGAGAGAGAAAATGCTGTCTGAGAAGCACCATCTTTCCACACTTTCTGGAATTCTGTCTATGATCAGGCAAGATCTACCTCCTCAACCTCTTTTCTAAACAATCCCTTGGCCACCTTGTTTTAACTGAAACTTTCCAGGAAACCTTCATGGAAGTCATTGCCCTCACTGGCCGAGGTCAGATCATAAAGCATGTCTTACAAATCACTGCAGCTCTCACAGATCTGTTTCAGGAATCCCATTCTGACCACCAAGGCCCTATCTTCCCAGATTACTCCCTCTGGGTTTTGGATTCCAACAATTCCTCAATCCCATCTGGGCCTACAATCTATTGCTACAACAACCTTCCCATCATGCCTCACACTTCCCATCATGCCTCACCCAGTGAGAAAAACATGCAATTGTGCTCACTGGTCTCAGTTTAAATTCATGATCTGAGCTAGGCACAGTGGCCCCCACTTGTAATCTCAGCACTTTGGGAGGCTGAGGCAAGAGGATCCCTTGAGCCCTGGAGTTTGAGACTAGCCTGGGCAACATCGCAAAACCCCATGTCTACAAAAAATACACAAATTAGTGGCATGTGGTGGCAGATGCTTGTACTTCCAGCTACTCAGGAGGCTGAGGCAGAAGGATGGCTTGAACACGGGAGGCAGAGGTTCCATTGAGCCATGATCACGCCACTGCACTCCAGCCCGGGTGACAGAGTGAGATCCCATCTCAAGCAAAAAAAAAAAAAAAAAAAAAAAAAAGAGAAAAAAGTAAAATAAATTGATGACCCGGAAATTTACGTGGGCCCATAATGCTGTCCAGGAGTCATATATTTCGTTTCCCCAGTTGGCTTACTCTCCCAACCTCCTGAACCGTTAGTTCACACCCACCATCATCTCTCTCCTCCCATTACGAACTCTTTCTTCCTCCTTTTCAGCTTTCACTGATGACCTTTCTTCTCATTTCCCGACGGGGGAAAAAACCCAAGTAATCAGAAGGGAACTTCCACCCACCTCCCGACCTGCTTCTGCACCTGTTCTCCACTGTCCCCCTTTACAGTGGCTGAATTGTCCGTGCTGTGATCTGAGGCCATGCTGTGTGCTTTGCGCAGGAACCCCATCCCCTCTCGCTTGTTAGGGACATTGCTGATCAATTCGCTCTCCCCTGCAGTGCCAGTATTTCCCAATCTTGAGCTGAATCATGCCTTTTAGAATACAAACTGTTGTAATTTCTCCCATCTGAAACAAAACTTCTTATGATCCCACTTCCTCTGTGGTCTGTTTCTCTGACTCCCTTCACAGCAGGTTCCCGGAAGGAGTTGTACAAGCTTGCTGTCTCCAATTCCATCTTCCCACTTTTCTCTGCTGCCCATTCCAAATAGGCTTTGACTGACATCATTTCTCCAAAACAACTCTTATTAAGGCTACCAAATGGCCTGCACACTACGAAGGTCAGTGACTGTTACCTTTCCTCCCATCGTCCAGCCGGCTAGCAGCATTTCTGGCAACCCAGAGCTCTGGCCCCTGGAACAGGGTCTCCACTGCCTCTCGGTTGTCCTCCTCCTCATGCTGCCCCTCCCCTTCTCATTACCTTTAGTGCTTCTTCCTTGTACTCTCGTTTTCTTTTCTTTCTTTTTTTTTTTAAGACAAGAGTTTCGCTCTCGTTGTCCAGGCTGGAGTACGGTGGCATGATCTTGGCTTACTGCAACCTCCACCTCCTGGGTTCAAGCGATTCTCCTGCCACAGCCTCCCCAGTAGCTGGGATTACAGGCGCCCGCCACCACACCTGGCTAATTTTTGTATTTTTAGTAGAGATGGGGTTTCATCATGTTGGTCAGGCTGGTCTCGAACTCCTGACCTCAGGTGATCTGCTCACCTCGGCCTCCCAAAGCGTTGGGATCACAGGCGTGAACCACCGCGCCCGGCCTGTACTCTCATTTTCTAAAGTTTGGAGTGCTTCGGCACTCAGTCCTTTCCCTCTTCACCATCCACACTCAGTCTCTTCGCTGGTTCATCTAGACCATGGCTTTAAATACCATTTAGAGCTTGAAGACTCCCAGATTTGCATCTTCAGTCCAGGCCTTGCTCCTGACCTGCAGACTTGCATCTCTAAGGGAATCTGGACGTGTCCATTGGACACCTGATTAGCATCTTATACATGTGTCTGTGAGACTGAGCTCCTGGTCATCTCCGCTGAAGCTGCGCTGGCAACTCCACATTCTGGTTGCTCAACCTGAAACCCTGTTTCTCTCACATGTTTCACACCCTGTATCTCCATGTCCCTGTGGACACTATCTTCAAGGCAGATCCAGGATCATTTCTCACCACTTCATCTGCTCTCACCCTGGTCCCAGCCACCACCCCCTGTTCCCTGGATTAATGCAGTTGCCTCTAACTGGTCTCCCTGCTTCTGATCTTACTCCTTACAGATGATTCCCGCCATGGCAGCTCTTTTGGAATGCACCTTAGGTTATGCCACTTCTCTGCTCAGCACCCTTTTAGGGGCTTTGCCCCGGCTCCCATTTCTCGCTGCCTTGTTGGCCCTAGTGACACTGGCTTACTTCAGGCTCATCTCCCCTCAGGGCCTGTGCACTTTCTCCCTCTGCTTGGAATGCCCTTTCCCTGATGTCTGCCTGGCTTGTGCCACCTGTACTTCCTTCAGGCACAAGAGGGGCCGCCATAATCCAGAGCAGCCCTTCCCAACTCCTCCCTACCACCTGCTATGAAGCCCACCCAATGCTCTGTGTTCACGGATTCATTTTTATTGTCTGTCTCCCCACTAGGGAGTAATTGCTCTGAGGGCAGGTACTTCCACAAGTGTTTGGTGAAGGAATGAGTGAATGGCACAGGGCGGGAGCACAGTGAACATTTTTTGTTCAAATAGGAAGCAATGATACCAAATAAAAACCAGGTAGCATTGTCTCAGCAGCTGCAGGAACAGTGCTATGTGCTGAAGAAGAATTGGAGATCATGAGGCCTAGGCACACTCTTTCAGTCTTCTGATGGCCATTGTGGCTTTTGAGGGGGCAGCTTCCGGGGTGTGATGCGGACAAAACCCACAGTGCAAGGCTCTGGGGAGTGAGTATGAGGAAAGAGCAAACATGGGTGACGCTGTCAGGGAGTGAAAGGATGGAATGAGGTGAGGCGCTAGTTTGAGTAGTTTGAGGCCAAAGCAGGGTGGAAGGACGGTGGTGGTGGTGGTTTTTTATAGGATCAAACAGATTTTGACAAAATGAAACAAGAGCTATCTGACAAAAGGGTAGACTGAATAAATATGCTGGATATGTACACAGGTTAAAGTGTTTCCATCACATGCAGCCAGTTCCTGCTTAGTTCCGTGTGAGTTAGGCACTGTGTAGGATGGTCGGTGGCAGTTTTAATTCCAGGCGAGTACAGCAGCCGGGCTGCCTCCTCTGATGCTCAACTGATGTGTGTTCAGAGGATCCAAACTCATTTCACTGTCATTCTAGGAAAACATCATGGACAATGTAAATTTTATTCTCTTTCTACCCTGTTTAAAAAAACTAAAAAAAAAACCTGAAAAAAAAAAAGCCCTCCAAAACACTGCACAATTCACCCCAAAGCCAAACCGAGTTTTAGGATTGCTTAATAGTGTCTTATCTTTATCTCTTCTTAAAAGAAACTTTAGAATGGTTCACGGTGAAACTTTCTCAAATACAGCCCCTGATCGAGGTTAAGATCAGTTTGGTCTGGCGTCAAGTCTGAATTATAGAACACTAAGGAAGAAAAACGTTCACATGTCTATGGTGACATTTTTTATCCGCAAGGCTGGGGGTGGCCATGCCTTAGGGATGCCTGTGAATGCACTAACAACAAATAAAGGGAATCTTTTCTGTTTTTTCCTTTTGTTCCCGGCAAGCTGTGAGATAAGAGCACTCTCTGAACTTCTGCCGGGGCCAGTGTGGTGCTGGGAATTTTCATGCCTGTTAGGCCACTTCTGTCATCCACCTGACATCAGGCCTGAGTATTAGTATTATCAAACCCATTTTTGCAAGTGAAGCACCGGAAAGCTAAGGAGGGTTTGCCGTTGCTCAAGCCCACTAGGGTGCTGTGGTGTGGGCAGAGTCCACTGAAAACACGTCTGGCCAGGCGTGGTAGCTCACGCCTGTAATCCCAGCACTTTGGGAGGCTGAGAAGGGTGGATCACTTGAGGTCGGGAGTTTGAGACCAGCCTGGCCAACATGGTGAAACCTCGTCTCTATTAAAAATACAAAATAATTAGCCAGGCATGGTAGCAGGCACCTGTAATCCCAGCTACTCGGGAGGCTGAGGCTGGAGAATCACTTGAACCTGGGAGGCGGAGGTTGCAGTGAGCCAATATTGTGCCATTGCACTCCAGCCTTGGCAAAAGAGGGAGACTCCACCTCAACAACAAAAAAAAAAAAAAAAAAAAAAGGAAAACACATCTCACATCTGTCTCACTCTACTGCCCAAAGAGGCCTCTCTTTTGCATGGCCTCCTTTGCACCTGGGAGCAGTTGCTGTTTGCTAATTAGTTGGTTGGAATGTTGGGTGGGCTTGGTGTACACTGGCCATTTGGTTATTGTTTTTTCCTTCATGATACAACATTAATTTCATTCCAGGAAGGTGGGATGAGAACTTGGAGGCTGTACAGTATAGTTTTCTATGGGCTGAGGGGCTGGGTGTGGCACCTGGATCCTCCAAGGAATATAACAGGCTCTTCCTCACAGGTGGATGGTTCCTGGGCCAAATGGGATCCCTATGGCTCCTGCTCGCGCACATGTGGTGGGGGCGTGCAGCTGGCCAGGAGGCAGTGCACCAACCCCATCCCTGCCAACGGGGGCAAGTACTGCGAGGGAGTGAGGGTGAAATACCGATCCTGCAACCTGGAGCCCTGCCCCAGCTCAGGTGAGGTGGGGAGAGCAGTGGTTGCCTGGGCCCGGGGGAGGTGAGGCTGGAGGTCCCCCCACCCCACCCCTACTCCATGTAATGCATGGCCTCCAGGTAATTGGGTACACAGGTAATTCAGGTAGTCTAGTATTTCTATCATGGATTCCTGCTGATGACAAAGGGACTGTAGTCAAGATTCTAACCTTCAGGACAAAGCCTGGAAGTGGAGAGGTGCAGATTCTTCTTGGGATCATTCCTCTTTCCACTCACCTTTGGCAAGGGTGTTTCCTTCTGGATGCTTAGCCTGGGAGACTAAATGGATCAGGGGAATGATACACTAGAAGTCCTCTTATCTGAGGCCTGCCCAGCCCATCTTTGTAAGCAGGACTCCAGAGCCCAAGAACTTGATGGGGAAAACAAAATTACATCTCTATTTGTATTAATGTTTCTATCTAACATTTAATATTTCTTTCAGGGAGAAATTAGTATTTTTTTAACTACCCTTCCATCTAAAATTTAGTATTTCTTTCAGTTAGACAACAAAACTACAATAGTAGTAGAAGTACCCGTGACTTCGTCATCAATAGGAACCATGGATATTTTCACATGACATTTTGGTTGTTGCAGAATTTTCAAAATGCTGTTTAAGCTCATCCTTACTTCAGAATTATAGTAGTTATCAGGTTCATTACTGAATCATATATATGTATATATGTATATATATATATTTTTTTGAGGCAGAGTCTCACTCACTCTGTTGCCCAGGCTGGAGTGCAGTGGCGCGATCTCGGCTCACTGCAACCTCAACCTCCCAGGTTCAAGCGATTCTCCCACCTCAGCCTCCCAAGCAGCTGGGATTATAGGTGCCTGCCACCATGCCCAGCTAATTTTTGTATTTTTAGTACAGATGGGGTTTCACCATGTTCGTGAGGCTGGTCTTGAATTCCTGACCTCTGGTGATCTGCCCGCCTCGGCCTTCCAAAGTGCTGGGATTACAGGCATGAGCCACTGTGCCCAGCACTGAATCATATTTAATGCATTAACAAAAAAGCATGTATATCACAGACTTGTTTCAAAATATATCGATAGTTGTATAGCAAATGTAACTGGTGTTGTCGTTAATCTATATAATTTACTTTATGCACTGAGTTACATTATTCTGAAAATAGTTTGCAACCTAGAGGGAGTTTGAGGCTGGGTTACTGGAGAAGGTGGTGCATAGCTCAGGGGATGTGTTTTCATCTGCGCCCTGGGTCCTTTGGGCCCAGCCTGCTTTAGTGCTTTGAGATGGGGGGAGGTTGCAGCTTTGGTGATGAGGGTGGGAAGGGCTAAGAGAGCCACGGCAGGCTGGGAGGGAGGCTTGTCCTTTGCACCGGCCTTGTCCCTTCCCCTCAACTTCTTTCTTATGCTTCTCCCTCCCTAGCCTCCGGAAAGAGCTTCCGGGAGGAGCAGTGTGAGGCTTTCAACGGCTACAACCACAGCACCAACCGGCTCACTCTGGCCGTGGCATGGGTGCCCAAGTACTCAGGCGTGTCTCCCCGGGACAAGTGCAAGCTCATCTGCCGAGCCAATGGCACTGGCTACTTCTATGTGCTGGCACCCAAGGTGAGTGAGCCTGGGGCGTGAGAACAAAGTAGGGACCAGGTCTTCGGGGGAGCATCAGCTGAGCTGCCCTGCTCTTCCTTCTTTTTCCCCTTCTGGGGTGCTGCAGGTGGTGGACGGCACGCTGTGCTCTCCTGACTCCACCTCCGTCTGTGTCCAAGGCAAGTGCATCAAGGCTGGCTGTGATGGGAACCTGGGCTCCAAGAAGAGATTCGACAAGTGTGGGGTGTGTGGGGGAGACAATAAGAGCTGCAAGAAGGTGACTGGACTCTTCACCAAGCCCATGTGAGTTCGGGGCCCTGAAGGTCCTGCCAGGGAGCAAAGGGAGGGAGGTGGAGTTTCCCAGGGTATTGGAAGCTTGGGTTAGATTGGGGTAAATGTCAGATCCAGCCAGTACCCTTGCTGCAGAGGCCACCCATACCCTTCTAGGGCTGCTAGTCCTTCACTCACTCATTCATTCACTCACTCATTCATTCATTCATTCTTTCAGCAAGCAAAGATGAATGCTGAGGGAAGACCCACTTAACAGGAGATGGTATTCAGGAAGGTGGGCGGAGTTGTTAGGGGCTGTATAGTGTTCTAGAGTAAGACCGACCTGATTCAGATCGCAGTTACCCATTTTCTGGATGACCTTGGGCAAGTGAACTCAATCTCCAGGCCTCTAGATGTCCCCACTTGTAAAGTGGGTATAATACTAATATATTTCATGTGTGCTCTTGTGGGGAATAAGGGAGTTAGTCCAAGTAACACGGTTAGCATCGTACCTTCACCTTGATGAGGCTGAACGTGACAGCTGCCAGCCTCTCACTGGGCCTGAGGCCCTGACCTTGGGGATCAGATTGAGGTGAGAATGGCAATAAACTGCCAAGAGACAGCAAGTGGGCAGCTGGGACTGAAGGAGTCTTCACGTCTTGGGCAATCCCTGGGCATCTAGTCCCAACTTCAGAATCTGGGCCCCCCAGCTTGAGCTTCCTAAGGTCAAACACATGCTCCTTGGAAAGCCCTGATCCACGTTCTGGAAGAAGAGGGGGCAGGCAGGGCACCTGAGGTCCCAGTTGGGGGTGGAGGCTATGGTTGGCCCAGAAAATTTGGGAGCCCAGGTGCTGGTGATGGAAAGGCCTAGATGGCTGTCCTGGAGCCTTGACTGTGCCCCTGAACACGTCACCCTCTCCTGAGCCCCTGGGTGGTGATGCGAAGGGAGGATGCCCAGCCCTGTCTCTGGGAGCTCGGGCACCAGGGACAGATGGCATTCCAGGCTGTGCTTTGCAGGGACCTGTGGTGGCAAGGCCACGTGGGGAGCGGGAGGTACATACCCCAGGCTTGCCTCACTGGTTAAATAGCAGATGTTCCTTTTACAGCCTGTTGGAGCTGGAAGGAGCCTTAGAAATCATTTAGCTTAACCTACTCATTATGCAGATGAGGACACCAGAACCCAGAGATACTGGCTTGCTTAAAATTGCCAGGAGTTGGCGTGTGAGCCAGGCTGGATCTGCGTCCCTGCCTCCAGGGCCAGTGTCCTCTCACTGCATTGAGCTCCTAGCCTCAGGCTCTGGGATGGTGGACTTACTCCCCCCGCCCCACTCCTCCTCCTCCTCCTCCTCCTCCTCCTCCTCCTCCTCCTCGTCCTCATGGCAGATGTCTACATATCCTTGATGTGTGCCAGGCACCACGCTACATGCTTTCTGTGCTTTGGTGGACTCAGTCCTCCCTGCAATTCAGTGAGGTGTGTGGAATTCTGAGCTCCACTTTACAGGTGAGGATGTGGAGGCTTGGAGAAGTTCAGCAACTTTCCAGCACCAATCGCCAAGGGGCGGGGACCTCTCTGACTCCAAAACCTGTGCTTTTACTCCCATGCCAGAATTCACCGAAAGCTAGGTTTACTGAGGAAAACAGATCCTGGAGCATAAGGTCCTTAGGTCCAGGTTTCTGTCTAATGCACGACCCCCCTTTCCCCCGCCAGGCATGGCTACAATTTTGTGGTGGCCATCCCCGCAGGCGCCTCGAGCATCGACATCCGCCAGCGCGGCTACAAGGGGCTGATTGGGGATGACAACTACCTGGCTCTGAAGAACAGCCAAGGCAAGTACCTGCTCAACGGGCATTTCGTGGTGTCGGCAGTGGAGCGGGACCTGGTGGTGAAGGGCAGTCTGCTGCGGTACAGCGGCACGGGCACAGCGGTGGAGAGCCTGCAGGCTTCCCGGCCCATCCTGGAGCCGCTGACCGTGGAGGTCCTCTCCGTGGGGAAGATGACACCGCCACGGGTCCGCTACTCCTTCTATCTGCCCAAAGAGCCTCGGGAGGACAAGTCCTCTCATCCCAAGGACCCCCGGGGACCCTCTGTCTTGCACAACAGCGTCCTTAGCCTCTCCAACCAGGTGGAGCAGCCGGATGACAGGCCCCCTGCACGCTGGGTGGCCGGCAGCTGGGGGCCGTGCTCTGCGAGCTGCGGCAGCGGCCTGCAAAAGCGGGCGGTGGACTGCAGGGGCTCCCCCGGGCAGCGCACGGTCCCTGCCTGTGATGCAGCCCATCGGCCCGTGGAGACACAAGCCTGCGGGGAGCCCTGCCCCACCTGGGAGCTCAGCGCCTGGTCACCCTGCTCCAAGAGCTGCGGCCGGGGATTTAAGAGGCGCCCACTCAAGTGCGTGGGCCACGGAGGCCGGCTGCTGGCCCGGGACCAGTGCAACTTGCGCCGCAAGCCCCAGGAGCTGGACTTCTGCGTCTTGAGGCCGTGCTGAGTGGGGTCATCGCTTTCTCCCCCTCACTCTCCACCCCACTGATGTGCCAGCGTTCTGCCAGCTGGAGTAGCGGGCAGAGGACGGTGGCCAGGGGCTCACGCCACGATGTCACCCACATCCAGGGACAAGGACCATGGGCTGGGGCGAGAGGTTCCCTCCTCCTCCCTGGACTGGGCAGAGGGAAGCCCAGGAACTCCCGCACAGTCTACCTCAGGCCCCGCTCCTTGGGCCGGTTGCGGGGAGAGGCTTTGAGGTGCAGGGCAGAAGGTGCTGAGGCCCAGTTTCCAAGGAACTTGGAGGATGGGCACCTTCCAGGCAGAACTTCAGGGACCCCGGCCCCCGGAACGGAGGCCACAGGCTGCTGGAAGAGCCATGTCCCAGCAGCTTGGCACCCTCAGGTGGCCCCATGGGCTCTGAGCCGTGTCTGAACGAGGCAGGGTTTTCACGGTGCTTTTAGCCCACTTTCCTTTTTGAACTGACATGGACTAAGCAATAAAAGCTGGCTGGGGCTGGGCAGAAGCCACGGGGAGAGTGAGATTAGGGCCCCTGGAGCCTGGCACTCCACCTTGGAAGACGTGGACGTGCACGGGGAGTCCTGAGGTTTCTCATCCTGCACTCTCGGCCCTCCCGTAAAGAAGCAGCCTCTCCTTCCTCTGATGTGCAGCGTGTAGGACTAGTGGTAGGGTTGCCACGGAAGTGTCCTCTGAGGCTCTGCAGGTAGCGGGGAAAGTCAGTAGGGAGTCTGCTGTCTTCTTCGAGATGGAGCCGGCCATTACAGAAAGATGTTGACATTTGCTAGGGGCTATGCAGTCTGTGGCTGATGCAGGGAGTTTTCAGAAAGTTCTGGAGGGTTCTGCTGTCACTGGACTGGGGTTGGTGCTGAGCTCTGGGCCTGGCTTTGGGGGATGTCACCCTGGGATAGGGAGGAGGAAGCTGCATTTCTAATGGCTTCCTCCTCCAGAGAGGCATGTATATGCAGGCTGACATCCGAGGGTCTATGTCGCCTCAGACAGCCCTGACAGTGGCCACAGTCCTGTACCCATTGTGAGGGGTTGGGGCGTGCCTAGGAGGGCTAGGTGCTGAACATCTATGTGCCTATAAACTCGTCTTCATTCCAAACAGCTACTGCTGTCTGCCCTGGGCACGTCACGTTGCATCCTAGGCCTTAGCTTCTCCACTGTTTGCTACCTCAGATTATGCCCTCTGGGAACCCAGCCGTATCCCTCCCCTAGGACAGTGGTGACCTGGTCCTTCCACCACACTCAGTCTTTGGAGACTGAGCTGTCCAGCCACAGAAATGAGGGTGTTGTGCGTGGCTTCCTGCTCCCCACAGCCCAGCCCCCTGCTGGGGCTCCAAAGCCGAAGATAGGGCCTCTTCAGACTCCTTGGGAGTAGGTTTCAGGAGACATCAAGAATCAATGACTGACCCAGGGGGCCTGGCAGCCACTAGTATGAACTGCTGGAGACCTGTCTGTCTTATAGACATGTCAGGAAAATAGAAACAGGCATTTTCTCTAGCTCCAAGTGGGGAGATATTTTGGGGTTACAGCTTCTTTGGCTAAGCAGGGTGTTTCTTGAAGGTTCAGATGCCCCACTGTGTACATGGGATATTCTGCTTCTGAGTGTAGGTGATGAATCCAGGTCCTCAGTGGAGAATTTTATGGAGCTAAGATCAAAGCATGTGTCTTCCTGGGAGAGAAGAGTTCTGTTCTTTTATGTGGGTTTCCCTAATAGTCAGAATCCACAAACCAGCCAGCCAGCCAGCCAAGCCTCTGCGATGATGTTCTCATCCGGTCTAACGCTGGGCTGGAAACCTTGGACAGAGTTCATGCAGGGGCAGAGGGGGTGCCAGTCTCTGAGGCAGGGCTGCAGTCACCCCTGAAGAACTAAGTGAACAGGAACCCCTCTGTGCCAGTGACCACTGTGGGGCTAAAGGGACAAAAAGGACCAGGGTACCAGGCAGAAGCAGATCCTTGATAGCTGACGACAGCACTGCGCCCTGTGCTTGGTGCACTCCCTCCTTCAGGAGGAGAGGGTGGCATGGGGTCTGTGCGGGATGGCAGGGGGATTGGGTGGGTGGGTGGGAAGAGAGGTGCCATCGGTAGGAGGCTGGCCTCCAGTAGAGGAGAGCAGCTTTTGCCATCGGTCACTTTACAAACCATTTCAAGGAAGGACAACCACTCTGGCTCCTGACACAAGCCAGGCCTCAGTGCTTTTATCTGTTGCGGTATTTTTTCTTTTTTCTTCTTTCCCTTTTTAAAAGACGCATGACCAAGACAACCTAGGGAGTTTGTCTTGCTTGCCTTTGACTATTTCCTTAATCCAACCATGCTCTCGAGGGCTGAGCAGAGACTAGACTCAAGGCACAGGTTTCTGGTGATGGAGTAAAGTTACAGCGGTATCTCATGTCTACACAAGAAGAGGAACATTCTGAAAGCTCCAACAACTTCTTGATGGGGATGGACCAATACGGCTTTGGGCTCAGGATTCCCTAGCCTCCTCTGCCCATCGCGTGCACTGATTGGAGGAGTCTGGCCCAAACACTCTCATATGAACCTCGACATGCTGGAGTGGGGTCTGGCAGGAGCTGATGACAGTTTGAGGGACTTGAGTGTCCCTAGCCTGGCAGTTGGCTCCCGGAAGCACTAGACGCTGACACTCATTGGTAGACCCTCCCTCCCCGCCGTTGTGTTTGGTTCTTTTGCATTCCATGTACTGCAGAAGGATGGAAGGACCTGGGTGCTGGCTGGGCTGTGTATACTGTGTATACAGGGGAGCTGGCTGCTGAGGTGACCACAGCCTTCTCCTAATAAAGCTGTAAGTATTTAAAACCTGTGTCCTGCCTCTGTGACTGCTTCTCATTCATGCATGCATTCCTCACATCCATGGAATGCCCAGCTTCGCCAGCCACTGTGCTAGGAGCTATGGAGACAGCAGTGACCTTGACAGGCACAGTCCTGGTCCTGTGCAGCTCCCGGGTTAGCTGAGGAGGCAGAGCTCAAGTCAGCAAGCACAGAGTTGTGGCAGATCGTGCTACAAGTGAAGGAGACACCAACTGATGCTGAGAGTGGGAGCTTGGATGTGGGTGTTTGATCGCATTTGAACTTTTTCAGAGAGAAGGAGCTGAAAAAAGAAACGAAGAAAAAAAAGCTTGGGTGTGGGAGAGTGATCAGGGAAAGCCCCTCAGAGGAAGGGACAACGAAACAGATTGAAGGATGAGACAGCAGCCCTGTTAAAAGGGGACAGGGGCCTTGTAGCAGACAAGCAGAAGGCCCAGTCCTGGGGGCCGCTGGGGCAGGGTTTGAGGAGTGCTTGAGAAGCTCTGGGGCCGTGCGTGGGTGAGGGGACGAGGCACGGGAGAGGCCGGAGGGGCCCCCGTCCTGTGGGCTTCCAGTCTCCTGCCTTAGGAGGAAACCCCAAGTGTCCCGAGGGAAAGGTTCATTTTCTTTGGAGAATGTTTCTCTCTTCCTAGTTTTGTTTTGGTCTGGAAATGTTAGCAAATATACAGGCATGGGAGAGGTGTGACGCGTTGCAAAGAACATCTAGAAACTCGTGTTGGTCGCGGGTCTGAGATCCTCTCTTGGAATCCTCATTTCCTACGTGCAAAGTGAGAAGGGTAGATTCAGTGTTCTATTACGGCACTTCCAGCTTTAGCAGTCTGGGTTTCTAAGCCCAGTTATGGTTTAGATTTTGCTAGCTGATGGTTTGTTTTCAGTTTGGGGTTCAGAGATGAAGGGGTTTCTCCTGTTGACTTTCCAGCAGGGCAAGGCCGTGGGGAATGACTTCCTCTTGAGCTGGGAGAGCTGCCCCTTCAGGCATGTGGGTGAGGGATGTGGGGAGGTTGGACAAAGTTTCAGCACTTGATAGAAGGTTCTGGAAGAAGGAAGAACTAGCCAGAAGAGGCTGCATGAGTCTATGAGCTAGCAGAAGGCCCAGAAGGGACCTGCAGGGGTCTGGGTTAATGTATAAGCTGGAAGTCAGCAATCGTAAGATCTTTCTAAAATTGCTCAAAATGTTGTCATATTCCTGGGGTTATTTTTGTAATCCTTTTTGTTTTCCATTGAAGCAATTGCCAGTAAAACCTTTCTAAGGAAAAGGTCCTCTGGGCTGCTTTGGGGATCAGCAAATTAAAGAGGAAGCAGAGGAGGCTGGGTCCCAACTACAGCGGCGCCTGGAGGCTCAGGAGAGCTCCAGGTAAGGCAATGCGGTGTGTGGCGGGCAACAAGCTTGGCTGCATTTTAAAGTTTCTGGAGAAGGAAGGAGCAGTTTCCTAAATTTGCTGGCCTTTGAAGAGAGGCAGGAACGATTTGCTTTGTAATCCATCCTCTGGAGGGGAATGTGTTCTTGCCCTAGTGAGAAAAAACCTTGATAATTACAAAAAGGTGTCGACCCCTGGGTCGTGCTCTGCCTGCCCAGTGAACCCTGGCGAGCCCCCAGCAGGCTGAGCTGGCGTGGCCAAGGGCAGCGCGTGTGACCCAAGCGTCTTTCCTTTGCTCCTTGGCTTGTCTCCAGCCCTCATGGATGAGTCAGCCCTAAAGCCTGCAATCCCAGCAACAAATCCCACAAGAGCAGAACATCCCCCTTCATCACTGCCATGGTGTCACCCCTCAGCCCCCGGCAGCTGTGAGAAGGCTGCAATGAAATGTTTGCTGCTCCAAAGCATGAAACTGGGGAGGGAGAGGGCAGCCAGAAACTCAGCCTTCACCTTCCCCTCCCTCCAGGCCCACCCCTTTGTGCTCAGCTGGGCTGCCTTTGTTTTGCTCTCCTGAGCTGTGGTCAGTAACGTAAGTCACAAGTCACGTTCCAAGCAGTGACCAGAATGTTGTGAAGGAGGAGATAAGAGTTCCTGACCTCCCGAGGCATTCCAAAGAAGAAACAGAACTATTTGTTTCCAAAGGAGAACAATTTTAGCAGAAAGGGTAAGATAGAGGGAGATGAAGAGAGGAGGGAATCTCCTCGTGAAAAACTGGATTTGGGAAAAGGGTGAAAATATTGTCATGGGGAATGGCTGGAATTTGATGAGATTTTAGCTGTACTCCTAGGCTGTTATAAACAATTGCCTTCGTATCATTCCCCGTTCCTGTACCTAGCCACAGTCCCAGACAGTGTCCGGGGCCTTAAGCCACTGCTGTCCCAGACATCTGACCAACAGTTCAGATGACCTCAGGGGACTGGGATTCTGGCCTCAGCAGGGAGCACCCCGAATCTCTGCCATGGGTAATTGAGCAGATACTCCTGATGTGGTTTTGTTGTTGTTGAGGATTTTGAGAAAAGAGCCTTTGAGAGTGCTCTGGAAATGTGTTCAGGAGGATAACATAGCCTCTCTAAGCACCCTCCCTGGGCTGAGTCTGCAGTGCATGGGAACCTGGTTCTGAAGCTGCAGTTACACACAGCACCTAGAGCCCAGGGCTTGGGACACAGTCAGTGGTCAATGAGTATTTGTGATGCAGAGGCTTCCTTGGGAACACACAGTAAACCAAGAGGGATGAAGGAGCCTGTCTCCGGTGGAAATGTGGGGATACTTCTCAGTGTAGGCACCGTCTGTCTGCATACATGGTCCTGTTTGATCAACTTCACCGCCTGCCCGGTGCTGCTGCTCCTGGCAGCCCTCTGCTCAGCTCATGCATTTCATACGCTTTCCTTGGGGATCACGTGCTCTCTCACTGCTCAGTGAAAACCAACACATCAGTGGCTTCTGCGTCTGCATACATAACCCTCCCACCCACCTGTGTTCACCCAGACTCCCCACCAACCCCACACAGACCACCCCAAACATCTCATTATTCATCCAGTCACATGACTTGATTCCACCTCCAGGATATCTTCAAACTCGGTCCCTTTCTTCCTTCCCCCTGCTGCTGCTGTAGTGCAGGCCAGCATCACGTCTCACTGGAGTATATCCGTAGTCTGTACCTGTTTTCCCTTGTTTCAGATTCTTCTGCTTTCAATCTTTCCAGCAGGTGTGACATTTAGTGACAGCAGGTGCCCCATCTTGAGCTCTCATGGCACCCTCTGCGTCTTCTGACACTGAGCGAATTGCTTGTCCGTCTCTTTGGCTATACCCTAAAGACCTCGAGGGCAGGCTTTAATTGTCTTTGCACTAAGTGCTTGGCACACAGTAATCATACAATGATAATAGCCATCACCCAGCATTAACTATATATAAGCATTCTATTAAGGTCTTTACTTCTCTTATTGTATTTATTGTTCATAACAACATTATGAATTATATTCTATCACTGCCCCTCCTCGTGTATCAGGAAGCTGAGGATCAAATATGTTAGGGACCTTTAGATATTCCCCCAACTTGTAAATGGCAGCATCAGGACTCCGAGCCCTGTATTTACTGAAGAAGTTGTAGAATGAACCGCTTAGTCTACTCCTCGAGAAACGTTTTTTTGGGGGAGATGGACATGAGAAAATGATTATGATGGCACATGAGAAGTGCTCCAACAGAGGTATGCTTCTAGATCTATGGGAATTATACAAGAAGCAATTGCAGGAATCACTGAGTGGACCTGGGAAGGAGTCAGAGGAAATGATGCTCTTGAGCTGAGTTTTGAAGAATGAATAGAATTTGTTGGGCAGATAAGGAGATTCCTGGAAGTGTGGCCAGCACGTACGATGGCATGGAGGTCAGGAATGAAAACAGCTTGATGTGGCTGGACTGTAGAATACATGAGAGAGTGGTGGGCTTGAAGCCTAGGCTGGGCTGGGGTCTGATCATGGAGGGCCTTCTATGTTGCATTAGGGAGTTTTTGCTTTGTTTGACAGGCAGCAGAGAGCCATGGAAATATTTTAAATCAGACTGTAATTAGCTCACCACTCCAGTGAGCTGGTAGTAAGCATGGACTGGGATAGGAAAAGACTGTTGGCAGAAAGACCAAGTAAGAGGCTCCTGCAATAATCCAGATTTAAGATCATGAAAGCCTGGCAGTGTAAGTGGATTGGAGAGGATGACATAAATTCTAGAAATATCTAGGAGAAGTATGAGCTGGTCTTGAGCGCTAACCGTGTGCAGAGTATGACAATAAAAGAAATGTCAGAGGAAATGCAGATTAATGTTTTCCATCTCAACGACTTCCTTGCTTTACAAAAGAAGTATAAAATTAGGCCATTCCTTGACTCAGAGATATGAGCATGCAACAAGGGCAGGGGAAAGGCAGATGTACTTGACTTCCTCTTGGGATTAAGTTTCTAAAATATGGTACTGCCAGGATTCAGAGGGATGAGATGACTGATGGTTTCTCCTGTTGCTCTCGCTTCCAACCACGCCTCCTTACCCACTGACTTAGTTCCTGGCATCGCATCCCCCAACCTCCAGCCTTAGTGTGGTGTGGTTAGCATGGCACCAAGAAGACATGGGCGAGTGAAAGGAAAAAATAGAGACCAGAAAAAACAACAGAGATAGTTCACGTACACTAGTGTGAAAGCAACGATATGGTATTTCAAATGTACTTTAGCAGAGGTCGTAGAAACAGATTTATTTTTTAATATACCCCCTGTGTCTTTCAATTAACTGTACATTGTGCATAATATATTTCAATACTGGTATCTCAGGATGGGAATAGCAGAAACATATGTTAGTGGAGTTATATTAACTCTAGGGACAGTATCACTGGGTTACGAGATATTATGGCTCCACATGTCTCAGCAACATATGTTACCCATAAGGAAGCCTGTGGCTTTAACGTGTAACACACTGTGGACTGGATTGGCAAGCGGATGGGACTTAGGTTGACAAAAACCGAAGATCTTCTGAATGAGAGGTTTATTTTGTGTATTATATCTGGGCAAGAAAACCATCCTGAAGCAATCTGGCTAAATCTCCTTGTTGCCTAATCTCTATCTGAAATGGAGATTCCAGTGGTTTAGGCCACTGCTATTTTTTCCCCTAACATCCTAGGCAAGTTTGCATATATAGATTGCCTTCGAGATCATCAGATAAATACCTAGCTGCTGAATGGGAAAGTTTCTGTTAGTTCCCATGAGTCCAGGGCACTATGTCTTGGTAAGTTCACTTTAGTCTTATTTCTTTAAAAGTCACCTATTTAGACATGGCCCGGGTGGCCTGGACAACCACAGCCTGGGGAGACAGGTGACCTAAGCTTCTGTCTAGACTCTGCTAGCACTGGGTCATTTGCACAAGGTCACCCTCTGGGTGTTCATTTCCCTGTTTGTTAGATGAGGCATTGAACTTGATTGTAAATTATGCATTCCTTTTCAAGCTGTAAGACACGTCGATTCCATACATTGAAAATCTCAGCTCCAAGGGGATTAAAAAAGTGTGTCTGCCACTTCACTTGAAACAAAAGGAGATGTATCTTTTGGCTGTATACTTCAAAAATTTCCATGCTACTTCAAAAATTTCCATGCTTCTCCACTCCTATTTGGAAGTTCCTCACCCAAGGCATGTCTACCTGCTCTTCCACCGGTAGGCAGCCCTCCAAAGGGGAATAAACATTTGCAAAATCTCAGTACATAGATTAGCTTCTGAAGTTTCCTTAGCTCCTCTTGACTTTTAAAGTAGTTTTAGATGTCAGCGACTAGGAAACTGATACTTAAATATTTCTATTTCTTCCCTGTACTTGTCATGCCCATACCTAGCAAATAAAATCCGTTTTGAACTCTGCGCTGCTGCCCAGTGGGTAGCTCTATTCACTGCATTTTCCTTGTACTGGGCCTTGGGGAAAGAGACCTCAGTTCCTTGTGGAAGGTGGGATAAAAAGAAGGCTGGCTTTTGCCAACGGAGAGTTCTCAATACCCAGACACTCTTAAGGGATTGTATGTTGTATATGTCATATGTGTTTATAGTTTATAAGTGTTTACATCAGTTATCTGTCCTCATTGGAACTTGATGAAGTACATTCTATTATTATCCCCATTTTGCAGATTAGAAAATTGGTGTTTATAAAAGTTGGTACGTGACAAGTGGCTTGATAAGTTTAGTGCTAGAAATGGTAAGAATGATTACTCCTGGGCCTCTGATCTCACAGAGATTCTCAATAGCCAAGTTTCTATCTCAATTGTCAAAGAAGAGTGGGTTGGGTGGTGGATGGTATTTTCAGTTTAGTTCAATAACTACCGATGGCAGTGTGTGCTTGGAGTTCTAAGAAGGAAACCCAAAGCATTGGCCATATCCTTGAAGGGCCTATAGTCCGGGTCAGGGGACTGTGCATACACTTGGAAGGTAAATAAAGAGTATAGAGTAGTCCAAAAAGAGGAGGAGTTATGAAAGAGGAGTTGAAACAGGCAAGGAAAGCACAGGTCAGAGTTGGATGCTGGAGAAGAGAGCCATGAGATGGTGCAGAGGAACTCAGGGGAGTCCTCCCCTTGACGCAGGGCTGTGTCTTTCCCTGTTCTTTTTCTCTTCCTTCTTTCTTTTTGATATTTTGTTATTATTTTCTCAGTATATTCCAGAAATAATGGAATATGAGACAAAGGATGTGCACTCTGAGAGGTCACAATCTAATGTTGACATGGTATAGCTGATCTGAACAAAGACATGAGGCAGGGACAACTGAAGCCTCTCTGCAGGGGAGGAAGAAGCCGGCTTGGAGCAGTGGCGCTGTGCCTGAGAGGTGTGGCGGGGGAGAGGGTGTAGAACCAGACTGGTGGGGGAGCTTGAGTTCTGTCCAGAAAGTTGAGGCTTCATGTTAAGCCTTGGCAATGGAGAGTCTGGTTTCTAAACAAGGGAATAGCATTCTGAAATTCTGTGGTATTGACTTTTTTAGGTAAGAGAAATGAGGAGAGGAGAGAGGAATATAGATTTATATGCCTCGTGCCAGAAACGCGTCTCTGCATTAATGGGTTGAGTTCTTTGAAGCCAACTACGGAGAACTCTGCAACACTGCCATGCCACTGCCCGTCTCCACCCAGAACTACTCTTAGAGGAATTTAGCAAGGACAACAATGACATATGGAGCAGTGACATCCATGTGACTTCCTAGGTTGGTCTCTACAAGTTTACGGAATCACTTAGGGAACTCAAGAGATAATAAGTCCTAAACTGAAACTAGAGACAAAACAGGCTCCTTGACTTCTCTGGAGTTAAAGTTTCTGTCATTTTCTAGAGTCAAGTATGTGAATGACTCTTTTTTCTTCCTTTTCTTTTTTGGCTCTGAAAAAGGTCAAATTCAATAAAAACAAAACAAAACAGAAAACATAGAAGGGAGAGCAGGAAGGCAGTTTAGTACAGGGAAAGAACCATGATGAATTATTTAACGAACTGTATGCTTGCAAAACTCAAAGCTCCCAGGCAACATGACTTATACGCTTCATATTTGACATGAGAGCTCTTTGATGAGTCTAACCTCTGAAAACACTCATTCATAAATACGCAAGATTACACCTATAGGAATGTTCGGCCCAGCATTGTTTGTAATGGGAAAGGATGAGAGAAGAAAGAAAAACGAAAGGGAGGAAGGAAGAGAGGAAGGTAGAAAGGAAGAGAGAAGGAACAAGAAAAAGGATTTAGAAAGCTACCAAAAAGAGAGCTGTTTAAATCAGTTATAGTACATTTATAAAATGGAATTCTCTGTGGCAGTTAAAAAGAAACATGGCAGAGCTATGTACTAGTTGGCCAGGGCTGCCATAACAAATGTCACAGACTGGAGGGCTCACTTAACAGAAATGGGTTTTCTCAACTCCGCAGGCTGGAAGTCTAAAATCAAGGTGTCGGCAGGGTTGGTTTCTCTTGAGGCCTCTCCTTGGCTTGTAGATGGCTGTCTTCCCCTGTGTTTTCACATGGTCTTCCCTGTGTGTGTGTCTGTGTCTTAGTCACTCTTTCTTATGAGGACACCAGTCATATTGGATTAGGGTCCACCATAATGATCTCATTTTAATTTAATTAACTCTTTAAAGCCTGTCTCTCAATACAGTTACATTGTAAGGTGTTGGGCATTAGGACTTCGACATATGAATTTTGGGGAGGTCACAATTAAGTTCATAACAAGCTAAATATACTCGTATGGAAAGGTGCCTAGAATTTTTAAAAATAAATAAATTGCAGATCAGTATAATTAGTATGATACCATTTTGAAAACAAATAGTATATATGTAACCTACATGTATATAGGTATACCAAAAAAACATGTGGAAAGATATATGCTGAATGTTCAACAGTGAAAATTTTGAGAAAGTGGGGGCCATGCTGGTGATAGGGATGTGGCGGTATAGGAATGACCTCTGGTGATTTCCCTCCATTTCTTTATTGTATGAATTTCTTTTGTTTTATGCTTTATTTTTGGTATTAGCTTAGTGATGAAGAGCACGCACCTAGAGTCAGATTGTCTGACTCTTGATTTGAGCACAGGCTCAGATCCTGACTTTGCTGCTTTGGAACAGCTTTTCTAGATCTCTGTTTCTGCATTCATAATGGAGAAAATAATAAGATTTTTGTGATAGATCAGATAATGAATGGAATGCATTCATTGGCGCAGTGCTTGGCACCTAGTAAGACTGATGAATATTAGCTACTTTTATTACCATGGAAAGGCAATAGACAAGGAAAAAAGCTCTTACATGCAATTTATGTTAAGAAGTATGGCGTTCCTAATCCCAGGCTGTTGTTAAATCTTGTTCAGTTTAATTGAACAAATAATTGAGATTCTACCGTTTATGCAAGGGACTGCCCTGAAACGTGCAGAGAGGAATGAGGAATAAAAGTAGTTAGACCAACGTTTACTTGTAAATAACTTCACAATAGGCAGATACAGCTTCGTCTATAAAATAACCCTAACTCAGAGGGCTGTTGCGACTGCTTAATGAAGAAATGTCTGTAAAGCAGATATTAGTAAGAATTCAAGACACAGCAATGTTTTTGTTGTTATATTCGCCTCTCTTTTGTAATAAAACCTACCTGGAAAATTAAATTTGGAAGGCAGCTCAGGAACTACAGATATAGGAAGAATTACTTAAGGGAAGTGTCACCAAGCCATGCAGACACTGGCTCATTCTAGATGTCTCTAGAAGCAGACAGGAATACCTGTCATGGCTAGGTGTTGTCTGCAACACCAGGTGGGAATCTGACAGGTTTCCTCCTCACTATTCCTTTTTGGTGACCAAGAGCTTCTTTATAGCTTCACCACAGAGACAAGTGACAGCTTCTTAGGTTATTGTCCCCACTCAAGAGATTGACTTCTTTTTGGCACTTGCTTCCCTGTGGCATGGATTATTTCTGAAAGGCACCTGTAGATTCTTGTCCCTTTTCCCTGGGTCTTGCAAGACAGTTTTCTTTGTGGGTCCCTGGTAGCCCACATTGACAATTGGTCAGTGACACTGTGGCCACTACATGAGTAGTGATGGTGCTGGCCCATCCTGGGCTCTGCACTCTTGGTCTCATGCATGGGCCGGGCCCCTGTCTGTGTGTCCACGGTGCATGTCCACCCTGACGGCATCTGCTGGCGGCTTGCACCTCAGAGCCTGCGTGGGCCGCGGCTGCACCCGAGTCCTCTGCTTCATCGAAAGAGACTGACTTGGCAAGCCCAACTTGACAAAAAATTAGAAAGAATACTCGGGCTAGACATGGGGGACTATTTTATTTCTTCTTTTCATTCTTTTCTTTGGGGGATGTCTTGTGGGATTGACTTTCTTAGTGAGAGAGATGAGGAGAGAGGAACATATACTTGCAGGATTTGTGCCAGAGGCGGGGAGTTGGGAGGAGTCTGGGGAAAGGATTACAAGAAGGGCCACAAGGAGCAGGGACTGAGGGACGGGCTCCCGGGTCTGGGGTGGACCCCACCATTGGGGGAAGCAAGCGGAGGGAGAGCCTCGAGGGCAGCGTCCCATCTGCAGGGGTGCGCGGTAGGGGACGGTGGGCATCTGGGAAGAGAGGTTGAGGCGCAGAGAATCAACTCAAGGATCCAGGTCCAATCCCCAGTTCCAGGCCCTGTGAACTATGCCTGACCTCCAGTGACGGTCGCTCCTGCTGGTGCTTTGGCCTCCTTATCTGTAGAGGGAGGTAATAGCAGTACCTGGCTGACAGGCTTGCGGAGGGCATGTAGAGCACCGAGTGCCCGGTGTCCTTGTCACCCAGGTGTGCAGTGCAGGTGAGGGCAGCAGCAGTCAGGGCGCATGGGCACGGGAAAGGGGGTCCTCCCAAACCTTCTCCCTTCCTGCCTCTCACGTCTTGCCTTACTCAGGCAGCTTCTTAGAAGACAACATTCCCTCCAGCAAGGTCACTTTTCCAACGCCCCTGGCTAGGGAGGCGGCACCTCCTTGAGCATCAGCCACCAATGTCCCCTCGGTGGGGTCCTGGCTTTTTCTGGGTTGGATCTTATACGCTCTGGACATGCAGGCCCGGCTGGCAGAAAAAAGGGCCTCAGCTGCAGCGGTCACGGGTCACAGCAGATCACCCCTCGCGTGCTGGGCCTCTCCCTGCAGGGCACAGGCCCCAGCCTCTCAGCTTTCTGCCGGGTTCGAGGCCCAGCCCATCTGGGACGTTCATGTTGGAAATATGAAGTGTGACTTCCCTTGCCTGGGGACGCCTGAGCCAACCCAGGCTGGGCTTATCTCTTTACTCAACACAGTGTTTGTTTGAGGACAATCAAAGTATGTTCTCTTTCTGCTTTCTTCCAAGGGAGGAAAGAGCAAAGCCGGCTGCTGCCCCGGGGCAGGGGCTGCCTGGCTCAGCGTCAGATCTGCGCTCTCTTTTTAGCCTCTGATCCCGGCATACGCCTTTCTTGGGCCAGTCTATGGAATTAAGCATACTCAAGCTCAGGGCTCTGCAGCCAACAGCATCTCTGAACTTAGCTCTGTGGGGAGAGTTCATCCCCACCCTGCGCCATGACTCCCTCACTCCTCGGTCACAACCCTCCATCTCCAGCACGCTGAAGCCCTTTTTCCACCCCAGACTGCAGCCGCAGGCTCCTTCTGGCTGGGCCACCTCTTCATCCCACAGTGTCTGCAGCTCCCTCTGCAAAGCTAACTTGCCTGTCTGCAGGCGAGAGGCCTTGGCTTCCCTAGGCCTCTGGTTTCCACCTTTCCTCCTGTTCTTGCTCCTTCTCTTTCCTTCTTCCCATTCCAGACCCACCAGTCCCTAGGGCCAGCACCCCATTCTGCCTGCCCAACTCCAGGAAGGGCCAGAGCCCCTGATCTCCCTCTAGCTCCCACCTCCACTGAGGGTCAAGGTTTCTCATTGCAGGCATGGAGGGAGCTAAGCCCAGCCACTGGAATGGGAACAATCAACTCATTGTTGGAGATGCTTCTGGGGTCATTCAAAATCCACAGGTCACTGGGTGCCCTCAGCCAGGACTGGAGGACAAGGTCTATGTGTGAACTCGGGAAAGCCACATGGGGCCTCACGGAGTCTCACTGGCAGCCATGAGCAGTCAGTAACCCCTGGCTCGTGGTTCACAGGGCCCAAATCACTTTCCTCAGGAGCCCGCATGAGAAATGTTTTAAAACATTTTTACGATGACACTCAAAGATGCAAAAGCAGAGAGAAATGAACAACCAAGGCCCAGGCACTCATCAGCCCACTTCCTGCTGTTGTTGTTTCCTCAACATCATGCTCCCTTCCCTATGTAATATTCTCTTTTTTTAACTTGCAGATAGTTGATGACCTTTTAGATGAATTTATCGTGTGACCCTCTGCTACAATAAACAGTAAAACTATGCTGTTATGTTTTATCATGGCCTATGCTTTGCCCTCAGGAGTTGTGATCTGTTTTAGTAAAGACCTCAATTCAATGGCAAAGTATTGTCAGAACAGCCCCGCTTCATGCCAGATTGAAAATAGTTGTTTTAGGCAGGCATTTTCCTACATCTAATCAGCCAACATTAAATAATGACGTGACTGGCTAGTTTCTGCAGCTGCTTTGTGCCGGGTGTTGGCTGGGGCCTAGCTCTTTACTGCCAGTCCTTTCTGACCCTCTACCGGAAGCAGGGCTCCCCTAGATGAGAAACTCTTCAGCAGCCTCCCTGATTCTGTGGTGATGTAGCAGGGGATGTTGCCCAAACTGATATTCACTGGCCTTTTTAAAGGAATGGCACCGTAATTCCTTCTTGTAGGCAGCTCCGGGGAAGGGTGTGTGTTTTTTGATAACTGGTATAATCTCTTTTTCTAACAATAAGAACTATGAACACCATTGAGTTTTGCTTTTTGCCTTGGCAACCAGGAAGCTTAGTGCTAAATTTAGGGCTCAACTGAGTGACTGTTTCACCTGCAATTCCAGTTAACTTATCTCCCCCATTTCCTTTATAATTTCTGATTTCTCCCTGTTATCTTTATGGGCATGGAGGTTTTATTGTACCCACCCTTCACTTTCATTTCTTTAAGCTTCAGAGTGGGAAATTAAAAGCAAAAGCAAATAGACTACAACTGCACATTCCCTGTGATCCATGTCCATAGAGCCTTGTTCGTGAGAAACCCAGAGGGGTTGATCTTGGGGCTAGTGCCCAAGATCACACCATCAGTGATGAGAATCAGACCTTAGTTTACGCAGTGCATGGATGCTTTCTAATCCATGCTTTATGCTTTTAAAAGGCTTCCTCCTGTCTCGTCTTAATTTATTCTTGATTTATTCTTTCAACAAATACTCACTTCTCACTTTATTTGTAATATACTAGGCACTATGGACCAATAAAGATAAAACACACACTTTTGCCTTTAGGGAATTTACAGTTTAACAGGGAATATCAGAGTGCTCATCTAATTAAAACACAAGATAAAAAGTGTGGGAATGTTTTAGATAAAATTTATTGAAGTTGAGGGGAGGAAGGAGTTATTTGAAGATAAGGAATGAGGACAGACTGTGAAGATGGTTGACATTTACACTGATTCTAGGAGAGGGAAGGATAGACATAGGGATCTTTTATTCTTACTATTGTCCCCATTTTACAGAGGATGAAATCAAGACAGAGGGAGGAAGATTTTCTCTATTCACCCAGTTGGACATTTTTACTGTTTTAATCATCCCTTCTGCCTCCCCCCACCATCAAAGGCTTTAGGACAAGCGAAGCCTGGAGTATATTTGTTCTTAGGTGACAACTACAGTCATGTACCGCGTAACAAGTTTTCAGTGAATGACAGTCCACATGTTCAGTGGTGGTCCCATAAGATTGTAAAGGAGCTGACAAGTTCCTGTTGTCTTGTGACGTAGCCCTCCGAACGTTGCAGTGCAAAGCATGACTCATGTGTTTGTGATGATGCTGGTGTAAACAAACCTACTGCACTGCCAGTCGTATAAAAATCTAGCACATACAATAATGTACGGTAAATAGTGCTTAATAATCATAAGTAATGACGATATTGCTGGCTTACAAATTTACTATACTATACGTATTATCATTAGAGTGTACTCCTTCTACTTATAAAAAAGTGTTTACTGTAAATCAGTGTCAGGCAAGCAGGTCCCTCAGGAGGTATCCAGAAGAAGGCATTGCTGTCATAGGAGATGACAGCTCCATGCCTGTTACTGTCCCTGAAGACGTGCTGCAGGATGAGCTGTGGGGGTGGAAGACAGTGATATTGATGATCCTAACCCTGTGTAGGCCTAGGCTATTCTGTGTGTTCGTGTCTTAATTTTTAACAAAAAAATTTAAAAAGTAAAAAAGTAATTAATACAAAAAGCTTATAGAATAAGGATATAAAGAAAAAATATTTTGGTACAGCTGAACAATGTTTTGGTGTTTTAAGCTAAGTGTTATTACAAAAGAACTGAAAAGTTAATAAAAATAAAAAAGTTTATAAAGTAAAAAAGTTTTAATAAGCCAAGTTTAATTTTTTGTTGAAGAAAGAAAAATTTAAAAATAAATCCAGTGTAGCCCAAGTGTACAGTGTTTATAAAGCCTACAGTATATACAGCAATATCCTTGGCCTTCACATTTACTCATTCACTCACTCACCCAGAGTGACTTCCAGTCCTGCAAGCTTCATTCGTGGTAAGTGATCTATGCAGGTATACCATTAAAAACATCTTTTATACTGTATTTTTACTGTACTTTTTCCATGTTTAGATATGTTTAGATACATAAATACTTACCATTATGTTACAATTGCCTACAGTGCTGAGCACAGCAACATGCTGTACAGGTTTATAGCCTGGGAGCAATAGGCTTTACCCTATAGCCTAGGTGTGTAGGTTTGTGTAAGTACACTCTAGGATGTTTGCACAATGATGAAGTAACCCAGTAACGTATTTCTCAGAATGTGTCTTTGTCATTAAGCAACTCATGACTGTACTTAATTAATGGTATTTAAACTGACAGAGCCCAAGTCTTGGTATTTGGGGCAGTACTATTTTACCTGCAAGGGACAATAATTGTCTCGAGCTAACTTAGGGTAAAATGGAGGAAATTCATGGAGGCCACTGAAGGATCTCAGATCATTTAAGGCAGGGTTGAAGAAACAACTGAGGCTTGCCAGCATTTGGTGTTATCAGCGTTCTGGATTTTGATCATTCTAGTAGGTGTGTAGTGGTATCTTGTTGTTTTAGTTTGCATTTCTCTGATGACGTATGATGTGAAGCATCTTTTCATATCTTATTTTCTATCTGTATATTTTTGGTGGTGAGATGTTCTTTCAGGTCTTTGGCCCATTTTTAATCAAGTTGTGCATTTTTAAAATTGTTGAGTTTTAAGAGTTCTTTACATATTTTACATGATAGTCCTTTATCAGATATATCTTCTGCAAATGTTTCTCCCAGTCTGTGGCTTGTCTTCTCATTCTCTCAAGAGTGTATTTTGTGGAGCAGTTTTGAATTTTAATGAAGTCTAGCTTATCAATTATTTCTTTCATGGATCATGCCGTTGATGTAATATCTAAAATGACATTACCATACCCAAGGTCATTTAGATTTTCTTTTACGTACTTCTAGGAATTTTATGATTTTGCATTTTGCCTTTAGAAGTGATCCATTTTGAGTGAATTTTTTTTTTTTTATTATACTTTAAGTTTTAGGGTACATGTGCACATTGTGCAGGTTAGTTACATGTGTATACATGTGCCATTCTGGTGCGCTGCACCCGCTAACTCGTCATCTAGCATTAGGTATATCTCCCAATGCTATCCCTCCCCCCTCCCCCCACCCCACCACAGTCCCCAGAGTGTGATATTCCCCTTCCTGTGTCCATGTGATCTCATTGTTCAGTTCCCACCTATGAGTGAGAATATGCGGTGTTTGGTTTTTTGTTCTTGCGATAGTTTACTGAGAATGATGGTTTCCAATTTCATCCATGTCCCTACAAAGGACATGAACTCATCATTTTTTATGGCTGCATAGTATTCCATGGTGTATATGTGCCACATTTTCTTAATCCAGTCTATCATTGTTGGACATTTGGGTTGGTTCCAAGTCTTTGCTATTGTGAATAATGCCGCAATAAACATACGTGTGCATGTGTCTTTATAGCAGCATGATTTATAGTCCTTTGGGTATATACCCAGTAATGGGATGGCTGGGTCAAATGGTATTTCTAGTTCTAGATCCCTGAGGAATCGCCACACTGACTTCCACAATGGTTGAACTAGTTTACAGTCCCACCAACAGTGTAAAAGTGTTCCTATTTCTCCACATCCTCTCCAGCACCTGTTGTTTCCTGACTTTTTAATGATTGCCATTCTAACTGGTGTGAGATGATATCTCATAGTGGTTTTGATTTGCATTTCTCTGATGGCCAGTGATGATGAGCATTTTTTCATGTGTTTTTTGGCTGCATAAATGTCTTCTTTTGAGAAGTGTCTGTTCATGTCCTTTGCCCACTTTTTGATGGGGTTGTTTGTTTTTTTCTTGTAAATTTGTTTGAGTTCGTTGTAGATTCTGGATATTAGCCCTTTGTCAGATGAGTAGGTTGCGAAAATTTTCTCCCATGTTGTAGGTTGCCTGTTCACTCTGATGGTAGTTTCTTTTGCTGTGCAGAAGCTCTTTAGTTTAATTAGATCCCATTTGTCAATTTTGTCTTTTGTTGCCATTGCTTTTGGTGTTTTGGACATGAAGTCCTTGCCCATGCCTATGTCCTGAATGGTAATGCCTAGGTTTTCTTCTAGGGTTTTTATGGTTTTAGGTCTAATGTTTAAATCTTTAATCCATCTTGAATTGATTTTTGTATAAGGTGTAAGGAAGGGATCCAGTTTCAGCTTTCTACATATGGCTAGCCAGTTTTCCCAGCACCATTTATTAAATAGGGAATCCTTTCCCCATTGCTTGTTTTTCTCAGGTTTGTCAAAGATCAGATAGTTGTAGGTATGCGGCGTTATTTCTGAGGGCTCTGTTCTGTTCCATTGATCTATATCTCTGTTTTGGTACCAGTACCATGCTGTTTTGGTTACTGTAGCCTTGTAGTATAGTTTGAAGTCAGGTATCGTGATGCCTCCAGCTTTGTTCTTTTGGCTTAGGATTGACTTGGCGATGCGGGCTCTTTTTTGGTTCCATATGAACTTTAAAGTAGTTTTTTCCAATTCTGTGAAGAAAGTCATTGGTAGCTTGATGGGGATGGCATTGAATCTGTAAATGACCTTGGGCAGTATGGCCATTTTCACGATATTGATTCTTCCTACCCATGAGCATGGAATGTTCTTCCATTTGTTTGTATCCTCTTTTATTTCTTTGAGCAGTGGTTTGTAGTTCTCCTTGAAGAGGTCCTTCACATCCCTTGTAAGTTGGATTCCTAGGTATTTTATTCTCTTTGAAGCAATTGTGAATGGGAGTTCACTCATGATTTGGCTCTCTGTTTGTCTGTTGTTGGTGTATAAGAATGCTTATGATTTTTGTACATTGATTTTGTATCCTGAGACTTTGCTGAAGTTGCTTATCAGCTTGAGGAGATTTTGGGCTGAGACAATGGGGTTTTCTAGATAAACAATCATGTCGTCTGCAAACAGGGACAATTTGACTTCCTCTTTTCCTAATTGAATACCCTTTATTTCCTTCTCCTGCCTGATTGCCCTGGCCAGAACTTCCAACACTATGTTGAATAGGAGCGGTGAGAGAGGGCATCCCTGTCTTGTGCCAGTTTTCAAAGGGAATGCTTCCAGTTTTTGCCCATTCAGTATGATATTGGCTGTGGGTTTGTCATAGATAGCTCTTATTATTTTGAAATACGTCCCATCAATACCTAATTTATTGAGAGTTTTTAGCATGAAGGGTTGTTGAATTTTGTCAAAGGCTTTTTCTGCATCTATTGAGATAATCATGTGGTTTTTGTCTTTGGCTCTGTTTATGTGCTGGATTACATTTATTGATTTGCGTCTATTGAACCAGCCTTGCATCCCAGGGATGAAGCCCACTTGATCATGGTGGATAAGCTTTTTGATGTGCTGCTGGATTCGGTTTGCCAGTATTTTATTGAGGATTTTTGCATCAATGTTCATCAAGGATATTGGTCTAAAATTCTCTTTTTTGGTTGTGTCTCTGCCCGGCTTTGGTATCAGAATGATGCTGGCCTCATAAAATGAGTTAGGGAGGATTCCCTCTTTTTCTATTGATTGGAATAGTTTCAGAAGGAATGGTACCAGTTCCTCCTTGTACCTCTGGTAGAATTCGGCTGTGAATCCATGTGGTCCTGGACTCTTTTTGGTTGGTAAACTATTGATTATTGCCACAATTTCAGATCCTGTTATTGATCTATTCAGAGATTCAACTTCTTCCTGGTTTAGTCTTGGGAGAGTGTATGTGTCGAGGAATGTATCCATTTCTTCTAGATTTTCTAGTTTATTTGCGTAGAGGTGTTTGTAGTATTCTCTGATGGTAGTTTGTATTTCTGTGGGATCGGTGGTGATATCCCCTTTATCATTTTTTATTGTGTCTATTTGATTCTTCTCTCTTTTTTTCTTTATTAGTCTTGCTAGCGGTCTATCAATTTTGTTGATCCTGTCAAAAAACCAGCTCCTGGATTCATTGATTTTTTGAAGGGTTTTTTGTGTCTCTATTTCCTTCAGTTCTGCTCTGATTTTAGTTATTTCTTGCCTTCTGCTAGCTTTTGAATGTGTTTGCTCTTGCTTTTCTAGTTCTTTTAATTGTGATGTTAGGGTGTCAATTTTGGATCTTTCCTGCTTTCTCTTGTGGGCATTTAGTGCTATAAATTTCCCTCTACACACTGCTTTGAATGCATCCCAGAGATTCTGGTATGTTGTGTCTTTGTTCTCGTTGGTTTCAAAGAACATCTTTATTTCTGCCTTCATTTCGTTATGTACCCAGTAGTCATTCAGGAGCAGGTTGTTCAGTTTCCATGTAGTTGAGCGGCTTTGAGTGAGATTTTTAATCCTGAGTTCTAGTTTGATTGCACTGTGGTCTGAGAGATAGTTTGTTATAATTTCTGTTCTTTTCCATTTGCTGAGGAGAGCTTTACTTCCAACTATGTGGTCAATTTTGGAATAGGTGTGGTGTGGTGCTGAAAAAAATGTATATTCTGTTGATTTGCGGTGGAGAGTTCTGTAGATGTCTATTAGGTCCACTTGGTGCAGAGCTGAGTTCAATTCCTGGATATCCTTGTTGACTTTCTGTCTCGTTGATCTGTCTAATGTTGACAGTGGGGTGTTAAAGTCTCCCATTATTAATGTGTGGGAGTCTAAGTCTCTTTGTAGGTCACTCAGGACTTGCTTTATGAATCTGGGTGCTCCTGTATTGGGTGCATATATATTTAGGATAGTTAGCTCCTCTTGTTGAATTGATCCCTTTACCATTATGTAATGGCCTTCTTTGTCTCTTTTGATCTTTGTTGGTTTAAAGTCTGTTTTATCAGAGACTAGGATTGCAACCCCTGCCTTTTTTTGTTTTCCATTTGCTTGGTAGATCTTCCTCCATCCTTTTATTTTGAGCCTATGTGTGTCTCTGCCCGTGAGATGGGTTTCCTGAATACAGCACACTGATGGGTCTTGACTCTTTATCCAACTTGCCAGTCTGTGTCTTTTAATTGGAGAATTTAGTCCATTTACATTTAAAGTTAATATTGTTATGTGTGAATTTGATCCTGTCATTATGATGTTAGCTGGTGATTTTGCTCATTAGTTGAGGGTCCTGTCTGTTAGAAGGAAAACTAACAAACAGAAAGGACATCCACGCCGAAAACCCATCTGTACATCACCATCATCAAAGACCAAAAGTAGATAAAACCACAAAGATGGGGAAAAAACAGAACAGAAAAACTGGAAACTCTAAAACGCAGAGCACCTCTCCTCCTCCAAAGGAACGCAGTTCCTCACCAGCAATGGAACAAAGCTGGATGGAGAATGATTTTGACGAGCTGAGAGAAGAAGGCTTCAGACGATCAAATTACTCTGAGCTACGGGAGGACATTCAAACCAAAGGCAAAGAAGTTGAAAACTTTGAAAAAAATTTAGAAGAATGTATAACTAGAATAACCAATACAGAGAAGTGCTTACAGGAGCTGATGGAGCTGAAAACCAAGGCTCGAGAACTACGTGAAGAATGCAGAAGCCTCAGGAGCCGATGCGATCAACTGGAAGAAAGGGTATCAGCAATGGAAGATGAAATGAATGAAATGAAGCGAGAAGGGAAGTCTAGAGAAAAAAGAATAAAAAGAAATGAGCAAAGCCTCCAAGAAATATGGGACTATGTGAAAAGACCAAATCTACGTCTGATTGGTGTACCTGAAAGTGATGGGGAGAATGGAACCAAGTTGGAAAACACTCTGCAGGATATTATCCAGGAGAACTTCCCCAATCTAGCAAGGCAGGCCAACATTCAGATTCAGGAAATACAGAGAACGCCACAAAGATACTCCTCCAGAAGAGCAACTCCAAGACACATAATTGTCAGATTCACCAAAGTTGAAATGAAGGAAAAAATGTTAAGGGCAGCCAGAGAGAAAGGTCAGGTTACCCTCAAAGGGAAGCCCATCAGACTAACAGCGGATCTCTCGGCAGAAACCCTACAAGCCAGAAGAGAGTGGGGGCCAATATTCAACATTCTTAAAGAAAAGAATTTTCAACCCAGAATTTCACATCCAGCCAAACTAAGCTTCATAAGTGAAGGAGGAATAAAATACTTTACAGACAAGCAAATGCTGAGAGATTTTGTCACCACCAGGCCTGCCTTACAAGAGCTCCTGAAGGAAGCGCTAAACATGGAAAGGAACAACCGGTACCAGCCGCTGGAAAATCATGCCAAAATGTAAAGACCATCGAGACTAGGAAGAAACTGCATTTTGAGTGAATTTTTGTGAAGAGTTTAAAGTCTGTATCTAGATTCGTTTTTCTTTTCATGTGGATGTCCAGTTGTTCCAGCATCATTTGTTAAAAGGAATGTATTGGTTCCATTCTACTGCCTTTCCTCCTTTGTCAAAGATCAGGTGACCATTTTTATGAGGCTCTATTTCTGGGCTCTCTATCCCATTTCATTAATTTATTTGTCTATTTCCCATCAATATCACACTATTCTGATTACTGGAGATTTACAGCAAGTTTTGGAGTTGGGTAGTGTCAGTCCTCTGACTTTGTTCTCTTTCAATGTTGTGTTGGCTACGCTGGGTCTCTTGCCTCTCCATATAAACTTTAGAATCAGCCTGTTGATATTCACAAAATAACATGTTGGGTGTTTGATTGGGATTGCACTGGATCTATAGATCAAGTTAGGAAGAACTGATGTCTTGACAATATTGGGTCTTCCTATCCATGAATGTGGAATATCTATCTGTTTAGTTTTTCTTTGACTTCCTTCATTAGATCTTTGTAGGTCTTTATTTTCACATAGTTCTTGCACATATTTTGTTAGGTTTATACCCAAATATTTCATTATTTTGGGTGCCAGTGTAAATGGCATTGTGTTTTAAATTTCAAATTCCACTTGTTCCTTGCTGGTATATAGGAAAGTGGTTGACTTTTATATATTAACCTCATATCCTACAACCTTGCTTAATCACTTAAGTGGGTTTTTCTGGTCAACTCTTTTGGATTTTCTACATAGACAATCATGTTACCTGCGAAAAAAGACAGTTTTATTTCTTCCTTCCTAATCAGTATACATTTTGTTTCCTTTTTTTGTCTCACTGGATTAGCTATGGCTTCCAGTACAATGTTGAAAATGAGTGGGGAGAGGGGACATTCTTGCCTTGTTCCTGATATTAGTGGGAAAGTTTTGAGTTTCTCCTCATTAAGTATGTTGTTATCTGTAGTTTTTTCACTGGCATTTTAAAAAAAATCAAGCTGAGGAAGTTCCCTTCTATTTCTAGTTTGCTGAGTCTTTATCATGAATCAGTGTTGGATTTTGTAAAATGCTTTTTCTGTGTCTATTGATGTGATTATGTGATTTTTCATTTTTATCCTGTCAATGTGACAGATTATGTTGAGTTTCAGATGTTGAACCACCCTTGCCTACTTGGGATGAATCCCACCTGATGTATATTTCTTTTTATGCATTGTTGGGTTTGATTTGCTAATATTTTGTTGAGAATTTTTGTGTTTGTGTTTATAAGAGATATTGGGCTGTAGTTTTCTTTCTTTTAATATCTTTGTCTTTTTTTGTGTGTTAGTGTAATGATGTCTTCACAGAATGATTTAGGGATGAATTATTCCCTCTGCTTCTATCTTCTGGAAGAAATTGCAGAGAACTGATATATTTTTTTTCCTTAAATGTTTAGACGAATTCACCAGCAAACCCAGGTGGATATGGTTCTTTCTGTTTTGAAAGGATATTTATTATTAATTCAATTCCTTTAATAAATATAAGTCTATTCAAAATGTTAATTTCTTCTGGTATAAATTTTGACAGATTGCATTTTTTAAAGATATTGGTACATTTCATCTAGGTTAGCAAACTTATGGGCATAAAGTTGTTCATAGCATTCCTTTGTTATCATTTTAATGTCCAGGTTATCTGTAGTGATATTCCCTTTCTCATTTTTTATATTAGTAACTTGTGTCCTCTCTCTTTTCTTTTAGTTATCCTAACTGGTGGCTTATTGATTTTATTGATCTTTTTAAAAACCCAGCTTTTGGTTTTGTTGATTTTTTAAAATTGATTTTATGCATTCAATTCCATGTATTTCTATTCTAATTTTTTAATTATTTGTTTTCTTCTGCTTACTTTGGATTTAATTTGGTCTTCCTTTCCCAGTTTCCTAAGGTGATATCTTAGATTATTTATTTTTATATCTTTTTCTTTTCAAATATATGCATTCAATGCTATAAATTTTCATCTAAGCACTACTTTCACTGCATTCCACAAATTTTGATAAGAAGTGTGTTGTAGGCTAGGCACGGTAGCTCAAGCCTGTAATCCCAGCATTTTGGGAGGCTGAGGTGGATGGATCATCTGAGGTCAGGAGTTCAAGACCAGCCTGGCCAACATGGTGAAACCCCATCTCTACTAAAAATACAAAAATTAGTTGGACATGGTGGCACATGCCTGTAATCCCAGCTACTCGGGAGGCTGAGGCAGGAGAATCACTTGAACCTGGGAGGTAGAGATTGCAGTGAGCTGAGATGCCACCATTGCACTCCAGCCTGGGCAACAACAACAACAACAACAACAACAACAGCAACAAAGAAATGTGTTGTTTAACGTCCAACTATTTTGGGATTTTTCAACTATCATTTTGTTACTGATTTTTCGTTTAATTTCATTGCAGACTGAAAGCATACAGTGTATGATTTCATTTTTAAGTTTGTTAAACTTTGTTTACAGCCCAGAATTTGATCTATCTTGGTGAATGCTCTTCTAAGTTTGAGAAGAGTGTGTATTTTGCTGTTGTTTAACGAAGTAGTCCATAGATGTCAATAGATGTCAATAAATGTCATAGATGTCCAGTCGATTGATGGTGCTGTTGAGTTCAACTGTAGCCTTAGCCTTATTGATTTTCTGTCTTCTGGATGTGTCCATTTCTGATACAAGGGTGTTGAGGTCTCCAACTGTAATGGTGGATTTGCCTGTTTCTCCTTGTGGTCTATCAGATTTTGCTTCATGTATTTTGACACTCTATTGTTACATACATACATATTAAAGACTGTTATGTCTTCTTGGAGAATTGATCCCTTTATCATTATGTAATGCCCCTCTTTAGCCCCCATAACTTTCTTTACTCTGAAGCCTGCTCTGCTTGAAATTAACATAGCCCCTCTTGCTTTCTTTTGATTAGTGTTAATGTGATATATCTTTCTCAATCCTTTTACTTTTAATGTATATGTGTCCTTATATTTAAAGCGGGTTTCTTATAGACAACATATAGTTATGTATTGTTTCTTCATCCACTTTGACAATCTCCAATCTCTGCCTTTTAATTGGTATATTTAGGCCATTGATGTTTTAAGTAATTTTTTTTTTTTTGAGGCAGAGTCTCTCTCTGTCCCCAGGCTGGAGTGCAGTGGTGTGATCTTGGCTCACTGCAACCTCTGCCTCCTGGGTTCAAGAGATTCTCCTGCCTCAGCCTCCCAAATAGCTAGGACTACAGCCGTGTGCCACCACGCCTAGCTAATTTTTTTTTTTTTTTTTGTATTTTTAGTAGGGACGGGGTTTCACCATGTTGGCCACAATAGCCTCTACCTCCTGACCTCATGATCCACCCGTCCTGGCCTCCCAAAGTGCTGGGATTACAGGTGTGAGCCACTGCGCCCGGCCCTTAAGTAATTATTGATGTACTTGGGTTAATACCTACTGTATTTGCTACTATTTTCTATTTATTGCCCTTGTTCTTTGATCCTATTTTTGCCTTCCACTCTATCTTTTGTGGTTTTAATTGAGCGTTTCATATAATTCCATCTACTCTCATTTCTTAGCATAAAGTTATGCTTAAATTTTTTTTTTAGTGGTGACCTTAGAGTTTGTAATATACATCTACAACTAATCCAAGTCCACTTTCAAATAACACTATACTACTTCACAGGTAGGACAAGTACCTTGTAATAAGAAAAATTATTTCCTCTTATTTATTGTATCATTCCTGTCATTCATTTCACTTATAAATAAACATATATTATAAATGTAACGTATAATATATATTAAAATGTACACACATAAGCATACATAATCAAATATATTGTTGCTATTATCATTTGGAACAAATGGTTATCTGTAAGACCAATAAGAATAAGAAAAATGAAAGTTTTTACTTTACCTTCACCTATTTGTCCTGTGATGATTTTCCTTTCTTTATGTAAATCTGAGTTTCTGACCTATATAATTTCCTTCTTTCTGAAAAATATTAAAAATTTTTTTTTTTTTGCAGGGGAGGTCTACTGACAACAAATTCTTTCAATTTTTGTTTGTTTGAGAAAGTCTATATTTTTCCTCCACTATTGAAAGATAATTTCACAGAGTACAGAATTCTAGGTTGGTGTTTTTTTTCTCTCAACACTTTAAATATTTCAGTACATCCTATTCTGAGGAGTTTCTGAGGAGAACTCAGATATAATTCTTACCTTTGCTTCTCTACATAGGTAAGGTGTTTTTCTCTCTGGTTTCTTTCAAGATTTTGTCCTTATCTTTGATTTTCTGCAGTTTGGATATGACATGCCTAGGCGTAGTTTTTGTCATTTATCCTGATGGTATTCTCTGAGCTTCCTAGATCTGGGTTTTGGTGTCATTAACTTAGGGGTAATTCTAAGTCATTATCACTTCAAATATTTCATCTATTCTTTCCTTTTCTTCTTTCTCTTTCTGGTGTTCTATCCCACATTATACCTTTTGTAGTCCCACAGTTCTTGGATATTCTGTAGTGTTTTGCTTTTCAGTCTTTTTTCTCTTTGCTTTTCTGTTTTGGAAATTTGTATTGAGATATCCTCAAGCTCAGAGATTCTTTCTTCACTGTTTCTAGTCTACTAACGAGCTCATCAAAGGTATTCTTCCCTTCTGTTATGGCATTTTTGATTTTTAGCATTTTTGATTCTTTCTTAGAATTTCTGTCTCTCTGCTTATACTACCCATCTGTTCTGACATACTATTTACTTTATCCATGAGAGTCTTTAGTGTATGAGGAGACTTTTAAAAGTTTGGTGAAATGGAATTAAAAAACAAAAATAAAAATATAGACTTTATTTCTCAATATTGATCAAGTTCAAGACACTTTTGTAACTAATGATACTAGCCATTTAGTCCATCCCTAAAGAACTGAGCATCCTGAGAATTTAACCACATCAGTGCAGTCTTTTTTACATTAACTGAAGAAAAATGGGTGCCTTTTAAAGGCTTTCATTTGTTTGTTTTTTGTTGAGATGGAATCTTGGTCTGTTGCCCAGGCTGGAGTGCAGTGGCATGGTCTTGGCTCACTGCAAGCTCCGCCTCCTGGGTTCATGCCATTCTCCTGCCTCAGCCTCCCGAGTAGCTGGGACTACAGGTGCCCGTCAGTACCCCTGGCTAATTTTTTTTGTACTTTTAGTAGAGACAGGGTTTCAACATGTTAGCCAGGATGGTCTCGATCTCCTGACCTCATGATCTGCCTGCCTTGGCCTCCCAAGGTGTTCAGAACGGTAAGATGGATACCTAATAATTTTCCATTGAAACTCTCACAAAGTTTCCCTTGTCTGATGAGAGGAATGAGCAGGAGTTTTGCTGTGGTGGAGAAAGACTCTCTGCTGAAGCTTTCCTGGGCCTTTTTCAACTTAAAGCTTTGGCTAACTAAAAATACTCTCATAATAAGCAGATCTTATTGTTCTTTGGTCAAAGAGAAAGTCAACAAGAAAAATGCCTTGAGCATCCTCAAAAATAGGTGCCATGACTTTTGCCCTTAACTGGTCTGCTTTTGCTTTGACTGGAGCACTTCCACCTCTTGGTAGCCATTGGTTTGATTGTGTTTTGTCTTCAGGATCATACTGGTAAACCATGTTTCATGTCCTGTTACAATCGTTTGAAGAAATGTTTTAGGATCTTTTAGTTTGTTTGTTTGTTTTGAGACAGAGTTTCTCTCTTGTTGCCTAGGCTGGAGTGCAGTGGCGTCATCTTGGCTCATTACCACCTCTGCCTCCTGGGTTCAAGCGATTCTCCTGCCTCAGCCTCCGGAGTAGCTGGGATTACAGGCATACGCCACCATGCCCAGCTAATTTTGTATTTTTAGTAGAGATGGTGTTTCACCATGTTGGCCAGCTGGTCTCCAACTCCTGACCTCAGGTGATTCACCCTTCTCGGCCTCCCAAAGTGTTGGGATTACAGGCATGAGCCACTGCACCTGGCCCTGGGATCTTAATCCCACTTGTTTAAAAATTCCACTGAAAGCTCTGCTCTTGTCTGCAGCTGATCTGGGTGCAATGGTTTTGTCACCTGTTGAGTGGAATGTTTGCTCAACCTTAATTTTTCAGTCAGAATTATGTAGGCTGAATCAATTGAGATGCCTGTGGTATTGACTATTATTTGTACTGTTAATTGTCAGTCTTCAATTAGGGCACAAACAAGATACATTTTATTCCTTACAAATTATGTGAATGCTTTGCTACTGTGGGCTTCATCTTCAACATCATCTCCTTCTTTATCAAGTTATCCATTTGTAAACTGCTGATTTATTTGAAGAGTTGTCCCTACAAACTTTTTATAAAGTGTCAATTATTTCATCATTTTTTCACCTAAACTCCACTGTAAATGTGATGTTTGTCCTTGCTTCAATTTTAGTAGAATTCATGTTGATGTGATAGGGGCTCTTTTCAAACTGATGTCTTACCCTTTTTAGTGCCTCAAACTAGGTCCTGTTCAGACATGTTATTACAAGTTAGTACGAGTTTATTTTGGTGCAGACAAATTTGAAATTCATTCATGATTTTTTCTTAATGTGTATTTTTCATGAACTTTTTTTTTTTAAATGAGGTCTCACTCTGTTGCCCAGGTTGGAGTGCAGTGACAAGATCTTGGCTCACTGCAACCTCTGCCTCCCAGGCTCAATTGATCCTCCCACCTCAGCTCTCCATCCCTGAGTAGCTGGGACTACAGGTGCATGTCACCATGCCCAGCTAATTTTCTTGTATTTTATTTTTTTTTTGTAGAGATAGGGTTTCACCATGTTGCCCAGGCTGGTCTCAAACTCCTGGCTCAAATGATCCACCCACTTCAGCTTCTCAAAGTGCTGGGATTACAGGCATGAGCCACCATGCCCAGACTTCATGAACTTTTGGAAGCCCCTTCATATTAATCATGGTTGTTTCCAATTCCTGGTCTGATAATTCCATCATCCCTGCCATAATCTAAATCTGTTCTGATGCTTCCTCTGTCTCTTCAAACTATTTTTATTGTCTTTTAGTATGCCTTGTAATTTTTTCTGGATAGTCAGACATGATGTACTGGGTAAAAGAAAGTGCAGTAAAGAGGCCTTTATTAATGTGGTGGTAAGGTGTGGGGACAAGGGGGGTGTCCTATAGTGCTGTGATTAGATCTCAGTCTATTAACATTGGACTATTAACTTCACCAGTGCTTCTCAGTCTTTTTTTTTTCAACCCCCTTAGGTTGTACATGATGGTTAGGGGTGTCTGGAACTGGGTATTTGCTTTGCCCGGGTCAGTTAGACTAGGGAAAAACATTCATAATTTAGGTTCTGGTAAAATAATTTGCTTTTGAAGGAAGGCCTTGCTAAGAAGAACAGAGAGCTCCCCCAGTGACCTTAATCAAGGCTGGGACCTCTTGTATTATATCTACCCAGGTGGGTATTATATCTACCCACCTGCTTTAGCTACAAATTTCAAGATGTTTCATTTCTCCCTTCCTCTCCTGGAAGCAGAAGGGGATTTTTTTGGTTTGTTTTTTGAAACAGGGTCTTACTATGTCACACAGGTTGGAGTGCAGTGGCACAATCATGGCTTACTGCAGCCTTGATTTCCCAGGTTCAAGAAATCCTCCCACCTCAGCCTCCTGAGTGACTGGGGCTGCAGGTGCACGGTACAGCTAATTAATTTTTTTTTTTTTGTAGAGACACAGGGTCTCACTATGTTGCCCAGGCTGATCTCAAACTGCTGGACTTAAGCAATCCTCCCCTCAGCCTCCTAAGTAACTGGGACCACAGGTGCATGCCACCATGTCCAGCTAATTTTATTTATTTATTTATTTTTAGAGATTTGATCTTGCTATGTTGCCCAGACTAGACTTGAACCTGTGGGCTCAAGCAGTCCTCCCCCTTGTCCTCTCAAAGTGTTGGGATTACAGGTGTGAGCCACTGCTCCTGGCCCACAAGAGGACTTTTAAATTAATATTCACTATGAGAACCTGGAGGCAAAACTCACAAAAGTGTGTGTGCATGGTTCACTCCATGACTGGCTGCCCCTGAAGTTTTTAACTCTGAGACATGTCCACACTGAGCCTCTGGCAATTTGTTAATTACAGTTTAGGTTTTCCTACTCCAATACCTTCCACAAAGGTTTCTGATTGTGGGTTTCTGCTCTGGTAAGTTGTGATTCTCTGTGTTAACCTGTCTGTCTCTCCAATTTTGAGGATGGTAGTTTGCCCTGTGACTTTACTTCTCCAATGGATCTAAGAAGAGTTGTTAATTTTCAGGTTTTTTTTTTTTTCCCCAGCTTTTAAAACTTGTTAGACAGAATAGTGATTTCTAAGCTCCTTACATGCTGGACTGGAAATTAGAAGTTGGCTTGGCTTTTGCCATCAGCATAATTCTCTGGTGATTCATCTAGATTGTTGTGTGTATCAATAGTTTGTTTCTTTTCATTTCTGAGTAGTATTCTATAGTATAGATGTGCCACATTTTTTAAACCATTCACCCACTGAAGGATGTTTCAAGTTTTTGGCTTTAATTTAAAAAAAGGTGAAATAAATATTCATTTATAGGTTTTTGTATAAAAATATTTTCATTTATCTGGGATAAATGCCTAGGAGTTGCATGTTAAGTTTTATAAGATACTGCTGAACTTCTCCAGAGTGGTTATACCATTTTATATTCCTACCAACAATGAGTGATCTTGTTTCTCCACATTCTTGCCAGCATTTAGTATTGTTGTTATTTTTCATTTTAGCCATATTGGTACGTGCATAGGGATATCTCATGGTTTTAATTTGCATTTCTCTAATGGTTAATGATGTGAACATCTTTTCATGTGCTCATTTTTTATTTTATGTCTTCTTGGATAAGATGTCTCCATGCTTTTTGCCCACTCTCTAGTTGAATTGTTGATTTATTTTTGTTTTGAGCATTCTTTATGTATTCTAGAGGATAGTCCTTTGTTGGAAATTTGTTTGCAAATACTTTCTCCTAGTCTGTAGACCTCTTGATAGAGTCTTCTGCAGAGCAAAAGTTTTTGATTTTGAAGAAGTCCCACTTATCATTTGTCCCTTTTGAAACTGTGATTTTGGTATCACCCAGGAACTCTTTGCCTAGTTCTGGATCATAAAGATTTTCTTTTTCATTTTTTTTTTCTTTTTTTCTTTCTTTCTTTCTTTATTTTTTTATTGATCATTCTTGGGTGTTTCTCGCAGAGGGGGATTTGGCAGGGTCATAGGACAATAGTGGAGGGAAGGTCAGCAGATAAACAAGTGAACAAAGGTCTCTGGTTTTCCTAGGCAGAGGACCCTGCGGCCTTCCGCAGTGTTTGTGTCCCTGGGTACTTAAGATTAGGGAGTGGTGATGACTCTTAACGAGCATGCTGCCTTCAAGCATCTGGTTAACAAAGCACATCTTGCACTGCCCTTAATCCATTTAACCCTGAGTGGACACAGCACGTTTCAGAGAGCACAGGGTTGGGGGTAAGGTCACAGATCAACAGGATCCCAAGGCAGAAGAATTTTTCTTGGTACAGAACAAATTGAAAAGTCTCCCATGTCTACTTCTCTCCACACAGACCCGGCAACCATCCGATTTCTCAATCTTTTCCCCACCCTTCCCGCCTTTCTATTCCACAAACCGCCATTGTCATCATGGCCCGTCCCCAATGAGCCGCTGGGCACACCTCCCAGACGGGGTCGTGGCCGGGCAGAGGAGCTCCTCACTTCCCAGTAGGGGCGGCCGGGCAGAAGCGCCCCTCACCTCCCGGATGGGGCGGCTGGCCAGGCGGGGGGCTAACCCCCACACCTCCCTCCCGGAGGGGGCGGCTGGCCGGGCGGGGGGCTGACCCCCCCACCTCCCTCCCGGACGGGGCGGCTGGCTGGGCGGGGGGCTGACCCCCCCACCTCCCTCCCGGACGGGGCGGCTGGCCGGGCGGGGGACTGACCCCCCCACCTCCCTCCCTGATGGGGTGGCTGGCTGGGCGGGGGGCTGACCCCCCACCTCCCTCCCGGTCGGGGCGGCTGGCCTGGCGGGGGCCGACCCCCACCTCCCTCCCGGACGGGGTGACTGCCGGGCGGAGACGCTCTTCACTTCCCAGACGGGGTGGCTGCCGGACGGAGGGGCTCCTCACCTCTCAGATGGGGCGGTTGCCAGGCAGAGGGTCTCCTCACTTCTCAGACGGGGCGGCCGGGCAGAGACGCTCCTCACCTCCCAGACGGGGTCGCGGCCGGGCAGAGGCGCTCCTCACATCTCAGACGATGGGCGGCCGGGCAGAGACGCTCCTCACTTCCTAGATGGGATGGCGGCGGGGAAGAGGCGCTCCTCGCCCCCCAGATGGGACGGCGGCCGGGCAGAGATGCTCCTCACCCCCCAGACCGGGCAGCCAGGCAGAGGGGCTCCTCACATCCCAGACGATGGGCGGCCAGGCAGACACGCTCCTCACTTCTCAGACGGGGTGGCGGCCGGGCAGGGGCTGCAATCTCGGCTCTTTGGGAGGCCAAGGCAGGCGGCTGGGAGGTGGAGGTTGTAGCCAGCCGAGATCACGCCACTGCACTCCAGCCTGGGCACCATCGAGCACTGAGTGAACGAGACTCCGTCTGCAATCCCGGCACCTCGGGAGGCTGGCGGATCACTCGCGGTTAGGAGCTGGAGACCAGCCCGGCCAACACAGCGAAACCCCGTCTCCACCAAAAAAACACGAAAACCAGTCAGGTGTGGTGGCGCGCGCCTGCAATCGCAGGCACTCGGCAGGCTGAGGCAGGAGAATCAGGCAGGGAGGTTGCAGTGAGCCGAGATGGCAGCAGCACAGTCCAGCTTCGGCTCGGCATCAGAGGGAGACCGTGGAAAGAGAGGGAGAGGGAGACCGTGGGGAGAGGGAGAGGGAGAGGGAGAGGGAGAGGGAGAGGGAGCATAAAGATTTTCTCGTTTAAAAAGAAGTTTTATAGTTTTATGCTTTATGTTTAAGTCCATGATCCATTTTGAGTGAATTTTTTCTTTTTATAAGATGTGAGACTTGGATTGAGGTCCATTTTATTGCCTCTGAGTATCCAATGGTTCCAGTGCCGTTTGTTGAAAAGGCTATCTATCCTTCATAAATTGCTTTTACCCTTTTATTAATAACCAGTTTGGCATATTTATATAGGTTTGTTTCCGGATGTTTCTGTTATGTTTCATCGATTTGTGTATTTTTCCCTTTGCCAATACCACACAGTACTTATTATGGTAGCTACATAGTAAGTCTTAAAATTGGGTAGATGATTTCCTGTTAGAATTATTCTTCTGTTAAAAAATTTCTTTAGCTATTCTAGTTCCTTTGGCTTTTCTTATAAATTTTAAAATAATTTTCTATATATCTACAAAAAAAATCCTTGATAGCATTTTAATAAGGATATGTTAGATCTGTATATAAATTTGAGGAGAATCTTCTCCTCATGTTGAATCTTCTAATCCATAGCAAGATATTTATTGCCGTTTATCTAGGTGTTTTTTCTTTCATTAGCATTTTGTAGATTTTAGCATAGAAGTTCTACACGTGTTACATTTATACCCAAGTACTTCATTCTTTTTTAGCTATTGTAAGCAATATTGTATTTTCACTTTTAGTATCTATATGTTCATTGCTCATATATAGAAATATAATTAACTCTTAAAATATTTGTCTTGGCTGGGTGCAGTGGCCGATGCCTGTAATCCCAGCACTTTGGGAGGCCAAGGTAGGAGGATTACCTGAACCCAGGAGTTAGAGACCAGCCTGAGCAAGATGATGAGACCCTGTTTCTACAAAAAAATTTAAAAATTGCCTGGGTATGGTGGTGTGCGCCTGTATTCCCAGATGCTTGGGAGGCTGAGGTGCGAGCATCACTTGAGCTCAGGAATTTGAGGCTGCAGTCAGCCATGATTACACCACTGTGCTTCAACCTGGGTGACAGAGAGAGACCCTGTCTCAAAAACAAAACAAAACAAAACAAAAAAAACTTGTATCTCACAAGCTTGCTGAACTCATTCGTTAATTCCGGAAGTTTTTTTTTTTGGAAAAAATAGGTTAGTTGGAATTTTCAACATATATAATAATGTCATCTACAAATAGAGACAATTTCATTTGGATCTATATGCCTTTTATTTCTTTTTCTTTCCTTCACACTGGCTGGAACCTTCAGCACTATACTGAGTGCTCAGTGAGAGTAGGCAATTCTTATCTTGTTCCTGAACTTGACGAAGGGCGGGTAGATAGCATTAATTCTTCACCATTAAGTATAATGTTAGCTGTAGGCTTTTTGTAGATACTCGTTGACATTTTAGTGTCAACTAAAATGTTGACACTAGGAAGATTACCTCTATTTCTAGTGCTGAATTTTGTCAAATGCTTTTTCCTTGTTGGTTAATATTATGATTATGAATACTTTCTTCTTTAGCCTGTTAATATGGTGGATGACCTTGACTGTGAATTGAATCGGCCTTGCATATCTGGAATAAACCCTAGTTGGTCATGTGTTCAGTTCTTTTATGTATTGCTGAATTCTGTTTGATTATATTTGGTTAAGGATATTGGCATTTATATTCATGAGGAATATTGGTGTGTAGTTTTCTTTTTTTTCTGTACCATCTTTACCTGGTTTTGGTATCAGTGTAATGCTAACTTCTTTACATGAATTGGCAAGTGTTTTCTACTTTTATGTTGTTTGTAAGAGATAGTATAGAATTGTGTTAATTTTTTCTTTACATGTTTGGTAGAATGCTCTAGTGAAACCATCTGGGCCTGGAGATTTCTCTTTTGGAATTTTAAAGTTACAAATTTAATTTTGTTAATAGTTATAGGACTATTCAAATTACTAATTTCATATTGGGTGAGTTATGAGTTTGTGTCTTTCAAAAAATTGATTTCTTTCTTCTAAGTTAAATTTATGGCTGGGCGCGGTGGCTCATGCCTGTAATCCCAGCACTTTGGGAGGCTGAGGCGGGCAGATCACGAGGTCAGGAGTTCGAGACCAGCCTGACCAACCTGGTAAAACCCTGTCTCTACTAAAAATAAAAAAATTAGCCTGGCATGGTGGCGAGCACCTGTAATTCCAGTTACTTGGGAGGCTGGGGCAGGAGAATCTCTTGAGCCCAGGAGCCAGAGGTTGCAGTGAGCTGAGATTGTGCCATCGGACTCTAGCCTGGGCAACAGAGTGAGACTCCGTCTCAAAAAAAAGAAAAAAATTTTATGTAAGAGAGTTGTTTGTAGTATTCTTATATTATTCTCTTGATATCTATGAGCCTGTAATGATATCCTGTGTTTCGTTCCTTATATTATTAATTTGTATTTTCTTTCCTTTTTCTTTTTCAGTCTTCTTAAAGATTCATCAATTTCATTGATCTTTTCAAATAAGCTCTTTTTTGTTTTATTAATTTTTTATCTTTTTTTGTTTTTGATTTCATTAATTTCTGCTCTTCCCTTTATTATTTCCTTCCTTCCACTTGCTTTGGGTTTATTTTGCTCTTTTTTTTCACTAGGCTTTTTTGAGGTGGGATCTTAGATGATTGATTCAAGACTTTTTTTTTCTAGTGTATCATTTAGTTCTACAAATTTTCCTCAGAGCCCTGCTTTGAGTCCCCCAAATTTTGATATGTCGCATTTTCATTCAGTTCAATGTCTTTTAAAATATTTCCTGAGACTTCCTCTTTGACCTCTAGATTATTTAGAAATGAATTGTGTAGTCTTCTATTATTTTTCTGGTGTTGGTTTCTAGTTTTCTAGTTTGATTTTTATTGTAGTTGGAGAATAGAGTCTGTATGATTTAAATTAAAAACAATTTGTCAAGATTTGTTTTCCCAGGATATGATTTATCTTGATGTATGTTCTGTAAGCACTTGAAAAGAATGTACATTCTGCTTTTGTTGGGTGGAGCGTCTTATAAATAAATGACAATTAGGTCCCATTTGGTTATGGTGGTGTTGAATTATTTTATGTTTTTGCTGACTTTCTGTCTAGTTTTTCTATTAGTTGTTGAGAGAGGGTGTTAAAGTCCCCAACTGTAATTGTGAATTTGTTTATTTCTCCCTTCAGTTCTGTCAGTTTTTTCTTCACATATTTTGCAGCTCTGTTGTTTGGTGCACACACATTTATTCATTTATTTATTTCTAGAGACACTCTGGTCTCACTCTGTTGCCCAGCCTGGAGTACAGTGGTGCAATCATAGCTCACTGCAGCCTTGAACTCCTGGGCTCAAGTGGTCTTCCCACCTCAGCCTCTTGAGTAGCTGGGACTACAGGCGTGTGCCACCATGCCCAGCTAATTCTTAAACTTTTTGTAGAGACAAGGTCTTGGTATGTTGCCCAGGCTGGTCTTGAATTCCTGAGTTTGAGCCATCTTCCAGCCTCAGACTCCCATAGTGTTGGGATTACAGGTGTGAGCCACCACACCTGGCCTGCATACACATTTAGAACTACTATGTCTATTAGTTAATTAACTCTTTTATTATTATATAATGTCCCTCTCTGTCTCTGGTAATTTTCTTTGCTCTGAAATTGACTTTGTTTGATATTAATATAACCAGCTATGCTTTCTTTGATTATTGTTTGCATGATACATATTTTTTTCATTTTTCTACTTTAAATCTGCCTATATTGTTATATTTGAAGTATGTTGTAAAGAACATATAGTTGGGCCGTGTTTTAAATCCACTTTGCCAATATGTCTTTTAATTGGTATATTTAGACCATTTACATTTAATGTAATTATTGATATATTCAGGCTTAAATCAGCCATTTTATTTTTTGCTTTTTCCCCTCTGTTTTTAGTCTCTCTGTTTTCTTTTATGTGCCTTCTTGTGGGTTACCTGAACATTTTTTTCTAGAATTCCATTTTGATATATCTATAGTAGTTTGAATATAATTCTTTATATAGCATTCTTAGTGGTTGCTCAGGGTATTATATCGTGTGCATATACACATAATATAATAATATATAAATAACTTATAAGAGTCTAATGATGTCATCATTTTATCAGTCTAAGTGGCATGTAGAAATCGCCTTTTATATCCCTTAGCCCCTCCTCATTTATATTATATTTGTATTAAATTTTTCTTACATACATTTAGAATCATATCAGACAGTGTTAGAATTTTTGCTTCATCTGTCAAACATTATTTACATATGGAGAAATATATTGTAGTTACCCCTATTTTTATTCTTTTCATTGTTTTTCCATGTTGATGTTACAAGATTCCTTCTTTTGTCGTTTCCTTTCTGCCTGGAGAACTTCCTTTAGCCACTCTTTTATGGTAGGCCTGTTGGTGACAAGGCATGTTAGTTTTCATCTGAGATGTATTCATTTTCCCTTCATTTCAGAAGGATATTTTTGTTGGATATAGATTTTTGTTTGACAATCATTTTCTTTCAGCACTTGAAAAATGTTGTGCCATTTCCTCATGGCCTTCTTGGTATCTGGTGAGAAATACACCATCATTCAAATCGTTTTTCTTCTCTACATGAAGTGTCATTTTTCTCTCGTGGGTTATTTTCTTTGTTTTAGTTTTCAGAAGTTTTTTTCTAATGTGTTTGGTGTGGATTGCTTTGTGTTTATCCTTTTGAGTTTCTTCAGGTTCTTGAGTCTGCATGTTGCTGTCTTTTGCTAAATTTGAACATTTTTAGCCACTATTTCTTCAAGTTTTTTTCAGCCCTGTCCTCTTTCTCCTCTCCTTTCAGGACTCTGATGATATGAATGTCAGATTTTTTTTGGTGTATGTTACAAATCGACATGTCCTTAAGCCTCTGTCCATTTTTTTCAGTCTATTTTCTCTCTGTTGTTAATACTGAGTATTTTTTTTTTGTTCTATCTTAAGGTTCACTGATTCTTTTCTCTGTCCCCTCTATTATGCTGTTGAATCCATCAAGTGAGTTATTGTATTTTTCTGTTTTAAAATTTCCATTTGGCTCTTTATCTTCTAGAAATTTCCATTTGGCTCTATATCTTCTAGAAAGATATAGAAATGTATTCTATTTCTTTCCTTTAACCTACTATTTCTTTACTTACACTTTCCTTTCTTTTTTTATTTGTCCGAAGCCTGCTCATGAATTGTTCATTAAAGTACTTTTATGATGGCTGTTTTAAAACCTTTGTCAGACAATTCTAACATCTTTTTTATGTTGGTATTGGTCTACAGATTGTCTTTTTCATTCAACTCATTTTCCAATTTCTTGCATGATGAGTGATTTTTAATTGAAACTTGTACCTTTTGAATATTATATTTTGAGACTGAGTGTTATTTAAATCTTCTATTTCAGCTTTTCTCCCCCTTGATATGGTTTGGCTGTGTGTCCTCACCCAAATCTCCTGTGGAATTGCAATTCTCAGTGTTGGGGGAGGGGCCTGGTGGGAGGTGATTTGTTCATGGAGGCTGTTTCCCCTTTGCTGTTCTCATAGTGAGTGAGTTCTCATGAGACCTGGTTGTTTGAAAGTGGGTAGCACTTCCCTCTTCGCTTTCTTTCTATTCTGCCACTATGTGAAGACCTATTTGCTTCCCTTTCACCCTTCTGCCATAATTGTAAGTTTTTTGAGGCCTCCCCTGCCATGTCTCCTGTACAGCCTGTGAAACTGTGAGTCAAACCTCTTTTCTTCATAAATTACCCAGTCTCAGGTAGTTCTTTATAGCAGTGTGAGAATGGACTAATACAGAAAATTGGTACCAGAGAAGAAGGGCATTGCTAGAAAAACACCTGAAAATGTGGAGGCAACTTTGGAACTGGGTAACAGGCAGAAGTTGGAATAGTTTGGAGGGTTCAGAAGAAGACAGGAATATGAGGGAAAGTTTGGAACTTCCTAGAGACTTGTTGAATGGTTTTGACCAAAATGCTGATAGTGATATGGACAATGAAGTCCAGGCTCAGGTGGTCTTAGGTGGAGATGAGGAACTTACGGGGAACTGGAGCAAAGGTCACTCTTTATATGCTTTAGCAAAGAGACTGGTGGCATTCTGCCCCTGCTCTAGGGATATGTGGAACTTTGAACTTGAGAGAGATGATTTAGGGTATCTGGTAGTAGAAATTTCTAAGCAGCAAGGCATTCGAGATATGGCCTGGTTTCTTCTAAAAGCCTATGCTAATTTGCATAAGCAAAGAGAACTTACATTTAAAAGGGAAAAAGAGCATAAAAGTTTGGAAAATTTGCAGCCTGACCATGTAGTAGAAAAGAGAAACCCATTTTCTGGGGAAGAATTCAAGGCTGCAGAAATTTGTGTAAGTAAAGAAGAGCTGAATGTCAATAGCCAAGACAATGAGGAAAATGCCTCCAGGGCATTTCAGAGGCCTTCATAGCAGCCCCTCTCATCACAGGCCTGGAGGCCTAAGAGGGAAACATGGTTTTGTGGGCCAAGCCTAGGGCTCTACTGCTCTGTGCAGCCTCAGGTCACGACATCCTGTGTCCCAGCTGCTCCAGCTCTAGCTGTGGCTAATAGAGGCCAAGGAACAGCTCAGGCCATTGCTTCAGAGGGTGCAAACCCTACACCTTAGCAACTTCCACGTGGTGTTGGGCCTGCAGGTGCACAGAGGGCAAGAGTTGAGGTTTGGGAGCCTCTGCTAGATTTCAGAGGATGTATAGAAATGGCTGGATGTCTAGGCAGATGTCTGCTGCAGGGGTGGAGCCCTCATGAAGAACCTCTACTAGGGCAGTGCAGAGGGGAAATGTAGGGTTGGAGCCCCCACATAGAGTACCCACTGAGGCACTGCATGGTGGAGCTGTGAGAAGAGGGCCACTATCTTCCAGAATCCAGAATGATAGATCCACTGAGAGCTTGCACTGTGTGCCTGGAAAAGCTTCAGGTACTCAATGCCAGCCCATGAAAACAGCCATGGGAGCTGTACCCTACAGAGCCAGAGGTGCAGAGCTGCCCAGGGCCTTGGGAGCCCACCCCTTGTGTCAGTGTGGACTGGATGTGAGACATGGAGTCAAAGGAGATTATTTTGGAGCTTCAAGATTTAATGACTGCCCTACTGGTTTTTGGACTTGCATGGAGCCTGTAGCCTCTTTGTTTTGGCCAATTTCACCCTTTTGGAATGGGAGCATTTACCCAATGCCTGTACCCCCTTTGTATCTTGGAAATAGCTAACTTGTTTTTGATTTTACAGGCTCATAGGTGGAAGGGACTTGCCTTGTCTCAGATGAGACTTTGGACTTGGACTTTTGAGTTAATGCTGAAATGAGCTAAGACTTGGGGGATTGTTGGGAAGGCATGAGCGTGTTTTGAAATGTGAGAAAGGACATGAGATTTGGGAGGGGCCAGGGTGAAATGATATGATTTGGCTCTGTGTCCCCACCCAAATCTCATGTTGAACTGTTATCCTCAATGTTGGCGGGGGGGGCCTGGTAGGAGGTGATTCGTTCATGGGGCTGTTTCCGCCTTGCTGTTTTCATGATAGTGAGTGAGTTCTCATGATAGTGAGTGAGTTCTCATGTGATCTGGTTGTTTGAAGGTGTGTAGCACTTCCGTTTTCATTTTTTCTCATGCCACCATGAGAAGACATGCTTGCTTCCCCTTCGCCCTTCTGCCATGATCATAAGTTTCCCAAGGCCTATCCAGCTATGCCTCCTGTACAGCCTGTGGAACTGTGAGTCAATGAAACCTCTTCTCTTCATAAATTACCTAGTCTCAGGTAGTTCTCTATAGCAGTGTGAGAACTAATATGCTTCTTAAATACCATTCCAGCAGAAGGGCACTTACTTATTGCCATGTGGAAGCAGAAGCCTTGGCTGCCCACTTGACCTCTCAGGACATCTGAGAGAGGGTCATATGGTTTGGCTGTGTCCCCACCCAAAAATCTCATCTTGAATTATAATCCTCATAACCCCCACATGTCACAGGCAGGACCAAGTGGAGGTAATTGGATCATGGTGGCGGGTTCCCCTATGCTTTTCTCATGATAGTGAGTGAGTCTCATGAGATCTGATGGTTTTATAAGCACCTGGCATTTCCCTTGCTTGCACTCCCTCTGTCCCGCCACCCTGTGAAGAAGGTGCCTGCTTCTCCTTTGCCTTCTGCCATGATTGTAAGTTTTCTGGGGCCTCCCCAGCAATGCAGAACTGTGAGTGAATTAAGCCTCTTTCCTTTATAAATTACCCAGTCTCAGATATTTCTTCATAGCAGTGTGAGAATGGATTAATCCAGAGGGATCCTCATTATGGCTGAGTGGGGGTGGGATTTCCAGCTCCTCACTAGGCCTCCACCGATACCTTTTATCTGGGAGGGGTAGGAGTGCCTGTTGCTGCTTTCCATGTTTCCTGCTGTGACATAAACTCTGCACAGTAGGGGAGGGGTATCTCATTGTTGCTACATGCATGTGAATTCTAGGTCCCTTTTTGGTCTCCACCTACATTCTGAGGGAGGTTGTCTTGTAACCATCCAATGAGAATAAAAGTCCCAGTTTCTTTCTTGGCCTTCTGTGACTGCACCCTGCAGGGGTCTTGGTGGTGCCTGATTTCAGCCTGGTGAGGATGGTGAAGAGTAGCTCCCCTCTGGCCTTTGCTGGTGTGGGTGTGAGTGGAGTTACAGTTTTTTCTGGGATGTTTGGCTGGTAGAGGAGTTATTTTCTAAAAGTGTTTGGTCTTGCTAGGCTGTTCTTTTCCTTGGGCTAGAGAGAGCAGGCCTTTGTTGGGGGGCTTGCCTGTCTTATTTTCTCTTGGCTGTATTCTTCAGTTCCAACTGTGGTATAGTTGAGGCAAAAAGAAAGCCCAGATTGCTCATCACTGTTGTCCTTGAGTCCCAAGATTCCTAGCTGATTTGCCTTTTTCTCTCCAGCTTTCAGAGTTCTCTTATGTTTATATTATATAGAGTATTCAGGGCTTTCAGTTGTACTTAGTGGGAGGAATAGGAAAAAGTATGACTACCATATCTTCCATAAAGCGGAAATTCAGCACTCCTTTTGAAACCTCACAAAAATTACCACAATGATCTAAATTAGGGCTTGGAATCCTGGGGGAAGGGAAGCTTTATAATTTTTTTAATTTAATTTTTTTCCCAAGACTGTCATAAAGCAGCATAATTATTTTATACTTTATTAAGTGCACATGTATTTAACACTGAATATTAAGATTTAATAGCCAGGAACTATGCAGGCTGCTTTACCAATGTCATCTTATTGCATCCTCACAGTCAGCCTCTAGGGCATTGCTATTACCCTGAGTTTTCAGATCAGGAAACTGGGTCTTGGTAAGAAGGTTACCAAGGGTTCCATACATGGTGAGGGCAGGGCTGGGCTCTGAACCTGCCCCTGATTCAAAGCCCAAGATTCTCATCACTGTGTTTTCTGTTGGGAGGCCCGGCCGGCTGCTGGCTCACTGATGGGTTGTTAACTGAAGGAGTTATGTGGTTTTGCCAGAATCTTCCTTGCTGTGATCCTTGGCACCTGTCAGGTTGCCACTGTCCCAGGAAGACACTTGGACATGATTCTTAGAGGGTCAGGTTGTGCCCAGGATCTGAGGGCCATCTCTACCCTGTTTCCAGTCTCCAAACCCAAACAAGTCATTTTCTGTGGATGAGGTCTGTCTTATCTGTCTGCCTCACAGGAAATTAGACTTGTTTTGACCAGGCCACTCAAATCTGTACTTGACTTAGTTTGTATCCCTGAGTTTCTGAAAAGTTTCTAGAAAAGAAAAATCCTCCTTCATGTAAGGAGCTCTCTGGCTATGCCCATGAATGTCTGTAAAAGGAGGAGTTTCCCTTGCAGGGTTTTCAGCTCAGGAGGCCTGGTTTAAAAACAAACATCACACATTTGTCTTGGATCTTGACCAGCTCCACCAATCTGATACTGACTTTAAAGTGCAGTCGTGACTGCAAAGCATGTGGTAAAGACGAAAAAGGAAAACCCTTCCTACTTCACATCTCTGTGCCTGCTGGGGCTAAGAGCCCCCTTGCACACTGTTGCCTGTGTGAGGCCTGCTCCTTCTGGGGGAGCGGCTTGCGCTGGGGGGAGCCAAGGGCCCGATTGTTCTCCTTGGGCCACGCCTGGGGCTTATACTAGTGCTGCAGACATGAAATGCAGATTGTATAAGTCCCTGGGAAATTTAGCTGTGTGTGAACAGACATGGGAGTTCTCTCTGATTCCCACCCCCGTGTTTTAGAATCTGGGATGAACTTACAGGCAGAAAGAATTGTGTTGAACTTGAGGACATGAAGAAAAAGGGCTTCGGATTAGAGACATGCTAGTTCAACCTCAGCTTCTCCAGTTGTAATTTTGGGTCACCTGGAGGGTTCTTTAACCTTTTCAGCTTCCTCAGCTTTGAAGTGAGGATAGCAATAATTGACTGCAGAGGAAATGCTTGGTACATAGTAAGTGCTCAATACGCAGCTTCTGTGTTGGTCAGGGTTCTCCAGAAAAATAGAACCCATAGGAGACAGCTATTCCTAGATATCTACAGATATAGCTATTTACGGATAGATGTATATACTAGGATATCTATAGATAAATATAGGAGATATCTATCTAACCATATCCTATATGTATCTATCTATAGATCCATATCCTATGTATATCTATCTACCTATAGATATACATAGGATATATATATCTATCCTATATATCTACCTATCCATGAAAAATATCTATCTATCTATCTATCTATCTATCTATCTATCTATCTATCTATCTATCTAATCTATCTATCTATCTATCATCTATCGTCTATCGCTATCTGTCTATAGATATAGCTACAAGAGCTAAAATAGCTATATCTATAGATAGATAGACAGCTATAGCCATAATATATTATGGCTGTATCTAGCCATAAATAGGTATATCTATAGATAAATAGATATCCTATCTATCATCTATCTATCTATCTGTCTATCTATCTATCTATCTATCTATCTATCCATCCATAGCTATATCTATAGATATTGATTTCTATATTTGTCTCTATATATGCAAGCTGGAGACCCAGAGATGCAGGTGTGCAATTCTGTCTGAATTGGAAGGCCTGAGAAGCAGAGGAGATGATGTTCAAAGACAGGAGAAGAGGGATAACCGAACTCAAGAAGAGAGAGAGAAAAGTTGGCCTTCCTCCACCTTTTTGTTCTTTTTGGTCCCACAATGGATGGATTGAATGCCACCTGCCCACGCTGGTGAGGGCGTATCCTCTTTACCCAGTCTGCTGCTTCAATTGCTAATTTTTTTTCAGAAACACCCTCACAGACACACCCAGAAATAATGTGTCACCAGCTATCTGGGTATACCTTGGCCCAGTCATGGTGACACATAACATTAACCACCACAGCCTCTGTACTAGATAACTTTGAGTGCATACAACTCATGGCATGATCAAAATGCAGTTTCATATTTCTTGTGTCTCATTGTCCCTTTAAAATTATTCAGTGGGTGCAATATTGCCTGCCCACCCTAGAAGGAAACATGAGGTACATCCTGTCAACACTTTAAGTCCCTAATCTCAGTTCAGAAATGGCAATGTCCAGTGCAAGATACTAGTAAACATTTGGAACTAGATTTAATATTCAGTCTTCCCGATTGGCTTTAGGCAAGAGCCACAGTGCAGTCTTCTGAGGAATGCCTGGAAGCCCCTTCTCACCAGACTCGGGGTAAGAAGGTAACCCCACATGGGAGAGGGGTGAGATCGCAGCTCATCCACGACTCTCTCCACAGAAATCCTGAACCCTTCCCCACAACTCTCTGTCGCCTTCCTGTATTACTGATCTGCCCAGATGTTCCAGGGTGGTGCAGTTTGTTCTGAAACATTCACTGTTTGAGGTCCCCACATGGGGACTGGTCTCATGCTCACAGTGGTCCCAATTTTTATTTTGTAGGCTCTTCTGCTGAAACTTTTATTTTGGTATCTTTTTATACATTTAATAGGCCCAGCATTTCAATTCTTTTAAAATTTTAGTTACACTCCCCCTCCCTGTCAAGTCCTCGTTGATTTCTTCCCTCTCTGCCCTCCTGACAAATGGCCAGGGTGTGGTTACCCCATAGCCCCTCTCTGAGGCTTACCTTGTTCCCTAAAACTTTGGAGAACTGTCCTCAAAGGATTCTGGAGTTTGTGGAGTTCTCTGTGCTGAACTCCAGACTCAGCAGGGGGTGTCACAGGTGGACACTCAGTTTAGAGAGGACGTCACCAGAGCCTCAGCACAGAGGATGGCTGGATATCCGGTGTCTGGTCCAGGTCGGAAATGGGGAAGGCTGCACTTGGGAGGTCAGAAGGGGTGACATTGGAGAAGGCTTTTCTCCAGGCAGCTGGTTCCCTGGGCTTCCCCAAGCGGCCTGGAGTTTTTGGGCTAATTTTCTGTCCCCACCTTGTGCCTGGGGAAGAACCTCAGTAGGGACTGTGAGGGGAGAAGAGGGCAGGTGGGTAGGAAGGAGAAGTTGGGCATGGAGCTCTTTTTCCAGACTGCCCACAGAAGCAGATGAATGGGCCCCTGGCTGGTTCCCATTGCCCCCGGCTCAGGATGTCTGGTCGTGAAAGTTGGCTGCAGCCTGAGCTCTGAGCTGGCCTGGGGAGGAGCCCTGCCCATCCTTCCCTATCTGGGTTGATGCCTGTGTGCTGGCTCAAACAGAGCTCACACCTAGTTCTCATGCTGGGGCTCAGGCCAAATGGCCTCAGTTCCCCTGCAGCCTCTTCATGGCTCCAGCTGATGATTTATGGCTGCCCATTGACTATTAAAATGGCTCAGCTCTCAGGAACATCTGCTCTATGGTAGAGCAAGCTGTGTTGTTTGCAGGGACATATGGTCAGGCTCTTCTGGGGACAGATTAGGCTCATGAAGGGACAGATTCCTGGACTTTTGCTGCCTGGGGAAAGCCAGGCTCCCTACTAACTCAGCAGAGGGCAGACAGACCTTCTCCTTCCCTTCAGCCATTGCCCTACTGTGTGCAGGTTCCTGGGGCTCTTTCTGCTTGGCCCTCTCACCCCCAGCACCTGCCATCCTATTCCCGTTCTCATGGAGGGAGGGAGGGAGTCCAGATCTGTGGTTCTTAAACCTGGAGAGCTTGGAAAAACACAGATTGCTGGGACCTATCCTAAGAATTTCTGATTTAGTGGGTCTAGGGTCTAGAGGCCAATATTTTGCATTTCTTTTTTTGAGATGGACTGTTGCTCTGTTGCCAGGCTGGAGTGCCGTGTCGCGATCTTGGCTCACTGCAACCTCCGCCTCCCAGGTTCAAGCGATTCTCCTCCCTCAGTCTCCCAAGTAGCTGGGACTACAGGCGTGCACCACCACGCCCAGCTAATTTTTGTATTTTTAATAGAGACGGGGTTTCACCATGTTGGCCAGGATGGCCTCCATCTCTTGACCTCATGATCCACCCGCCTCGGCCTCCCAAAGTGCTGGGATTATGGGCATGAGCCACCGCACATGGCCCAATATTTTGCATTTCTAACAAGTTCCCATGTGATGTTGATGCCATTAATAGGTCTGGGAGCCACACTTTGAAAACCACTGATCTTGACCAAACCTGGAACTGGGAACCTCTCTTGTAAGGTAAGAGAGCCACTAGGGCTGAAGTGGAGGACTGATTGGCTCCGGGCTAGGAAGATGAAAGATAGATATGGGTGAGAAAGCTCTGAGATGCTGAGTTCTAAGCAGAGATTCAAAGACTCAGATTGCCAAATACCAAGTTGTTCTGGAGTATAGATCTCTTAGGATTCAGAGTGGGCTGGAGGCAAATTGCACACATTGATTTAAGTGAAAGTCAGCTCCAGATCAGTCTCAGAACCCAAATAACAGAATCTGGGCAGAGAGCCCACACAGCTTGGTTTGTGGGCAGATGGTTGTATGCTCTTGCAATCTGGGTTCTGTGAGTGCATATGACCTGCCCAGTGAGCCCACAGGAAGAGTCCACATCGCAGATGTTGGGTCATCTGATAGAAGGACTGTCTACTAGACAGGCCAAGGGACTCCAATATTGGCTCCCCAACTCTGCTCCAGGGGTGCTTCCTGCCTTTGGGCACCTTCTTCCCATCTCCACCTATCACCCCCACTCCTCAGAATGAATGGAGGTGCTGCTTCCTCATCACCACCTGCAATGAGGGACCAGCTTCAAAGCACCTGTTCTGAATCCAATCTGCAGGTTCCTGAACAGGGGCCCAATGGCTTGACAAGGTGGCTGAGTCAGCTACCCGTGGGTCCCATTTCCATCACGAGCTCTTAGGAGGTAGATGTGGCCTCTGTCCCTGTTTAGCATAGTGCTGGGTGCAGTTCACGCTGAGGCTGAAAAAAATGATGCAGTGATTTGAAGCACAGTGCTTGGGCTAGGGGGAGGAGGTGACATCTGAGCCAACATGGCTACTCATTTTTCAGCAGAGCTGAAGGAGCAGGGCAGGTTGGGATTGGGCCGTGGACCAGCATAGAGATGGACATCTTGAAAAGTGACACCCTGCACTGAAATCCATCCTTGAACGCTTCCTGGCCAGGCAGCCTGGGAAGGCCATGTGAGGACACCCTCTCCCTGCAGAAGCTCCCTCTGTCCTCCTTCCTTGCTCCTCCCTTGTTGGTTAGGCTTTGGTAATTCTCCCTTCTCCAGCTGCCACCCCTTGGATGTGAAGTTTGTGGCCAATGTAGAGATTCATGAAGGTGAGAGCGGGGAGAAGGGGAACAGTCAAAGTTCGTTCTGTGTCTGCTTTTTGGTGTAGCTGGGTATTGCAGAGCAAGAGAAACAACAGAGGAGAAAATGAAGGCTGGACAAAAGCTATCAACTTGGCCAAGGTAGCTATTAGTAGGCAGAACTGGGATTTGATTCCAGAAACTCATGGCTCTGGAGCCTGGATTCCATTTGTTCCACCTCATCTGAGCTGTCCTTTGAGGCTGTCTTTAGAGTCACCATTCCACACTGGGGTAGCAGGAGGGCTATTGTGCTTTTGCATACAAGTTATACCTGTGAGGATGTTAGGTCTGCAAATGTAGAAATAGCTTGTAGCCAAGCTGTTGATAGAATAATTGCCACAGTATATTTTTGATTTTTGAGGTCAGTAGACAGTGTCTTTAATTCTCTCCTACTTACTTTCACTGGGTTCAAAGACTTACAGTAGAGAGGACAGAGGAAACTCTAGGGATTCCTATATATATGTATTTGTGTGTGTGTGTGTGTGTGTGTGTATATATATATATATATAAAATCTGGAAGTAGAACCTCTCTACTTTAAACCAAAATGAATGATTTTTCCTTAAAAGGCAAAGTCCTCATGACTTGCCCTTCAAAGGCTTTGCCCTGAGCCCTATAACCAGGAGGATCAAATGCCCTAGTTTGCCCCAGTTTCAATTTACATCTGTCATCACAGCATAATTACTAACAATGCCTCCTTGCACTCTCAGAGTTTGCCAGTTTGGATGACAAATTTCCCACAGCGACTGGCCTTTCAGCTCAACATTGAGCATGCACTTGTGGGTGGGTGAAGAGGGTAAGTGAGCTGAGCACAGATGAAGCAGGGCTGGGATTCCCTCAACTCCCCCACCTCCTAGCACCCACCTCTGTCACACCAGGGGCCACCAGGCACAAAATCAAGACCTGGAGCCAGAATGGGGAGAAAAGCAGAAGAGCTTCCCCTGTTCAGCTGCCTCTCTGCTTTCCAGGAATTTCAGGAAAATACCTGCCCTGTGTTTCTGCCCTTCCAATCCGCCCATCCTCAGCACCTGGGTTTGATGTTTGCTCTGTGGAGGGAAGTGCTGGCTGAGGCCCCCAAGGCACAGTGCATGCTGGCGACCTCAGCTTTTCCTAAGGCTGTCAGGCTAAGTGCCATCCAGGGTCTGAGGCTGCACTTCCTTTCCTTGGCTATTTTCAGAGCATGTTGCTGTTGGGGAAGGGAAGGCCCAGAGGGGCTTGAGGTGGAGTGTGGTGTCTCCAGGGACCCCTGGAGTTGCAGGGAATGAGGCTTCTCTAGCAGGAGGGGCCTCAAGTACCCCAGGCCCCCAGAGCACAGATATTTTGGCAGGTCCTTCTGAGGAGGCAAAGCATGGCCCCTGGCTTCTCAGGAGGTGAATGAGCTAATGTTTTGAGACTCCTATTCCTCCACTGGCAGCTCAGGCATATAGGCCGAACACAGAGTACAATGTTCTGCGGTGGTTGCAGCCTATACTTGCATCTGAGCGCTGCCCTTTACCTGCTGTGTGATTTCAGACCACCTGCTTACATTCTCTGAGCCAGAGGGGGGCTCTTCTTCATAAAATGGGGAGAATAATAATCACCCTGCAGTTTGATGTCTGCATTAAATTAAAGAAAGTCCTCTATGATGCCTTGCACAGGGAAGGTGCTCAGTTACCACCTCCTCCTCGTGGCTCAAAGTCATTTGCTTCATTCATTTAACATTTTGCAGATCTGTGTGGAGCCAGGTATAGCTCCACCTACACTTTCTTGAGGAATCTACTTTCATAAAGTCAGTGCTTAATTAATATTCAAGACTTTTAACGTCTATTTCCTTCAGGTCACTAGTTTAAGCCATGAATGAATGAATGAAAAAATAAACCACTTGCTTTGTTAAAGATGTTACATGCTGTGGGGGAACAATCAAGGTGAATCTGCCTTCAGGAAGTTTTCGGGTCTCACAGGAGAAAACATTCTTCCAGCAATTATAGAAACTAGAAAGGTTGGGCCCAACCAAAGAAGCACTGTGATTAGAGAAGAGAAAGCTGAGGCTTTGTTAGGAAGGATGGGATGGGGCCTTGGGCAAGTGACTTCACCTCTCTGAACCTCACCTTCCTCCTCTCCACTATTGGGATAACACTACCTACCTCCCAGAAGGAATATAAATATCCGCTCTGTCGCCCAGGCTGGAGTGCAGTGGCACGATCTTGGTTCACTCCAACCTCCGCTTCCTGAGTTCAAGCGATTCTCCTGCCTCAGCCTCCTGAGTAGCTGGGATTACAGGCACCCGCCACCACGCCTGGCTAATTTTTGTATTTTTAGTAGAGACAGGGTTTTGCCATGTTGGCCAGGCTGGTCTCGAACTCCCGACCTCAGGTGATCTGCCTGCCTTGGCCTCCCAAATTGCTGGGATTACAGGAGTGAGCCAGGGTTCCTGGCCAAGACATTGTTTACTTACGTCAATTAACAAGCTGCCTGACACTAAGCAATCATGCTATGGCACTTTTCCATATGCGGGGGTATTCTCAGCCATACCCCAGATGTAGCACCACCGCTGTTCTCCTCAGCAGCCTCTAAGCCCTTCTGGCACACTTCCCCTTCTAGTCTTCTCTAGGTTACTTTTGTTCACTTGACATGCTTTCCATCCACCCCTTTCCCTGCCCAAGTGCTTTAAGACCCCATTGGAGTCCCATCTTCCTATGAAGACTCCCCAAGTTCATCTCCTCTGAGCTTCTTCCTTGGCTTGGCATGCAGCCGTGGTCCTAAAACCGCCTTTGCAAAATTATGACAGTGAGAAAAATCTAACATGGCTGCCTCCATCTTGCTTCTAACCTCCAAGCTGTCCTTGGTCATTACCGGGCATGGGCCAACCTAACTTTCAGAGGAATTTAGTTTATAGTTTAACCTTAAAGCAAGGATGATAATAGTGCTTCTCAAAACTAAGCTGCCTTCATAAAGCTAATGAAAGGCCACAAGGTTAGGGTTGTGAGAGGGGCCTGAATTCTGCTAAGGTGTAGCTGTGGTTAAACGATAACCAGCCGTTGTTCCAGAGGTCACAAGATTTATGACATCCCCAATTACTCCTGTACATAACATCACTACTGTAGAACCTAAGATTGGCCTTTTGAGATGTCTTTTCAGACTTTTGCATTTCTGATGATTGGCTAATTCTACCTAGACTTGTGACTCATGACACAACGAGACCCATGGCCTCCACCCAGTGGTGGACTCAGTGCATAAGGACCAATTTCCACACCTCTATAATTGCATCCCCCAACCAATCAGCACTCCCTAGGCCCCTGCCCACCAAGCTATCCCTTGCCCAACTCCTAACCTTGGAACTTCCAGGGAGATTGATTTCAGTAATAATTCTGTCTCCCACGTGGTATGGCTGGCCTTGCGTCAGTTAAACTCTTTCTTTATTGCAATGCCATGGTTTTGGTGAATTGGTTTTGTCTGTGTGATAGGCAGGAAGATCCCACTGGGCTATGTCTTCTCTCTCCATTGGATGGTTGGATTCTTATAGATAGAATAGTTGGTTCCTTATAGACAGGAAATCTTTCTTTTTGTTCTCCTCTTAGTGCCCAGGGCTGGGTCATGCATGTAGTGATATCTATGGATAACTTAAAGAACGTCAGAAACAGCCTCCTCCTAGAACCAAGTTTTTGTGGGAAGACAAACTAGAGAACAGCTGAGTGATTTTCCACAAATTCTTCTATTTCCCAGCAATAGCTTCAAGATCACATCTCTCCTATCCTCTACCCCATGTTTCCCAACACAGAGTTCTGGGTTTGCAGAAACCCAAAGGATTAGGGGACCCCAGGGTCCAAGGAGGCAGCAGAAAGCTGTGTTTCGGCATTCTGGAGCTTGATGCTGGGAGTATAAACATCCTTGCCAGACAAAATATTGGCCCCAGAGCAAAGGCTGGTGGCCACCTTGGCCTTCTTTGCCATTCAGGCCTGGTATCTGCAAGTAGCCCTTTCCTAGCCAAGAACAACAAGCCATGGCTTAGAAGGAACGACATGTGTGAGTATGTGTAAGAGTGCAGAGAAGGCTGAAGGTGAGGGGAAGAGGTGGGGCCAAAGCTTCATACAGGTTGAACCTCCAAGTTTGGGTAGAAGTGGAGATATGGGAACTGCATGAACATGTTTTTAGCTATGGCATTCTTCCTTCAAACTAAAGTTTACTTAGTTTGTACATAAAACCAACCAAGGTGGAGCCGCTCAGGGTGAACCTGGGGCTGGGAGCGGACCATGGAATCTCCACCAAGCACACGGCCAGAATTGCTGGCATCACACACCTCATTCTTCTTGCCAAAAAAGGAGGGATATTAGTGGGTTTTTTTTGTTTTTTTTTTTTGTTTTTTTGCTTTCTAAAGTTCCTAGAATAGATAGTACTTAACATTTAGTGTGCACTTGGAGTTCCCCATCTTTCCAGGGGGTTATGCAACCTGAAGGTCACATTCCTGCTTTAGGCTCCGGTCTCTCCCTTCTGCTATAGCACAACGCGTCTGAGTGTGATGGTGAGTGGATGGAAGGTTCTGCAGGCTCAGAAAAAGACTGTTAAGTGGGCCATGTACTTAACAGCATTGTTTTTGTCTGGGGTGGAGGCAGCAGGATACCCCGAGAGGGACTGTTGTGTGTATCATGGTGTGTGAGGTGCAGCGATCTGGGTGTCTGTGTGAGGCCTGGTCTCTCCCTTCTGCTATAGCACAACGCGTCTGAGTGTGATGGTGAGTGGATGGAAGGTTCTGCAGGCTCAGAAAAAGACTGTTAAGTGGGCCATGTACTTAACAGCATTGTTTTTGTCTGGGGTGGAGGCGGCAGGATATCCTGAGAGGGACTGTTGTGTGTATCATGGTGTGTGAGGTGTAGTGATCTGGGTGTCTGTGTGAGGCCTGGGTGGAGGCCTGTGCACGTCTTCTGTGTGTGGTCTTTCCAGCCTCACACTCACGGAAAGCTCTGGTTTGGATGTCACTCTCAGCATTAGAGGCCTTTGGGCTGCTTCCAGCGGAGCTGGTTGGTGTTGAAGGATTATGGGTGATGGCTGTGGGAATGGCACCGCCTGCCTGGCCTTGGAGGTGGCTGGTTTCCTCTGTATCCCTGGGGGTGGGCAGTGGTGTCACAAGCTGTGTGGGAAAGGAGGGCTACTCGGGGTGGAGCACAGGACAGCTTGGGTGTTGCCTGGGAGGCGTCAGGGAGGAAGGCAGACGTGGGAGTCTTGGGGAATAAGGAGAAAAGGGTTTGAAAACCAGGATAAGGCATTTATCCAGCACTTGGCTGTCTTTATCTCTTAAAATTAAAGCCAGGCCTCTCCTGGAACGTTCCACTTGGGATTCTGCTGGGAAATTAAAAATACTGGGGAGGGGTGAGAGGTGAGTTGGACTTTTCTGCCTCAGTTGATTGTATATGTGCTGGGTAGGGTGACCCAGAATTTTGGTATTTATTCATTCATCAGTTAGTTTTTGAGTGTCTGCTGTATCCTAAACACTGACTTAAGAGATATGTAAAATAGAAGTCATGATCCCTGCTCTAAAAGAGCTCACTGTCTAGTGGAGAATGCAGACAAATAGACAGATGACCATATGATATGATAGCATCTTCATTTATTCATGCTGAAAAAATCAATAGTTTATGTACTATTGATATAATATCCTTGGAGCTATATATATGTGTATATATATGTGTGCGTGTATATGTGTATATATACATATATATGGCATATATATAAATGGTGTGTGTGTATATATATATATAAAATTCTCACATGGCTATAAAGGACTACCTGAGAGTGGGTAATTTATAAAGAAAAGAGGTTTAATTGGCTCATGGTTCTGTGGGCTGTATGAGAAGCATGGCTGGGGAGGCCTCAGGAAACTTACAATCATGGCAGGAGGTGAAGAGGGAGCAGGCATGTCTTATATGGCCAGAAGGAGGAAGAGTGTGAAGTGGGAAGTGGTACCCACTTTTAAACAACCAGATCTTGTGAGAACTCACTATCAGGAGAACAGTAAAGGGGAAGTCTGCCCCCATGACCTAATTACCTCCCACGAGGCCTCTCCTCCAACACTGGGGATTACAATTCAGCATGAGATTTGGGTGGGGACATAAATCCAAACCCTAACAAGGACAATGGCAAAGCACTTGGAGAGACATATGTAAGATATACATTATATATACAGTACTTGGGTATATGTCATATAGAATACATATGTAATCTTCAAGTGCTTTGCCATTGTCCTTGACATCTACCAATTCAGATAATCTCTGCAACAGCCTCTGCTAATAAGTGGCATAGCTGGACTTGAACCCAGGCACTCTTACTCCAGGGTTCATTTCTTTTATTAATTAATTAATTTTTATTTTTAAGAATTAACAGATATGGGGTCTCACTACATTGCCCAGGCTGGTCTCAAACCTCTGGGCTCAAGGGATCCACTTGTCTTGGCCTCCCAAAGTGCTAGGATTACAGTCTTGAGCCACTGCACCCAGCCTCTATTTCTTAATTACTCCCCCATACAGTCTCTCAACAGAGGTGGGTACAGGGTGCAAGACGAGATTACATATATGAATAGAGTCAGCTCTCTGTGTCCATGGGGTTCCCCATTCATGGATTCAACCATTGGCAGATCTAAAATACAGTATTCTTGGCATGCAGAGCTCATGGATGCAGAGGGCAGATTGTTTCCATACGAAGGTTCACAGGGCTGAGTTCTTGAGCACCTGTGGATTTTGGTATCTGGGGGGTCCTGCGGATTTTGGTATCCTGGTCCAGACCTCTGCAGATACTAAGGTATGACTGTATTTAACTCTGCTTCAGCGAGTCAGGCGAGGCTTCACAGAAAATGCATTATCTTGTAAAGACTAGTGTTCCCAAATTGTGTCTGCATCGTGTTGGGGCTGGGGAGTGGGAAGGCAGTGGGAGGTAGTCTAAGTAGGAGAGCAGAACTGCCCGGGGAGTGGAAGTGAGGGAGAGCAAAGCACCTCGTTTCAGGTCGGCCCAGGGCTGGCCCAGGGAGCAGAGTGGCTCCCGGAGGATCCAGCCCAGGCCCTCCCGCCCTATGTCAGAGAAGGCTGAGTCACGGCTCCTATCAGCTGACTGTCGGCCAGGCTCCAGGCCCTCCTGATGACAGCAGGGCTGAATCCAGCCAGTGAGGGGACAGAGGAAGAGCAGGAGGGAGGGAAAGGTATAGGAAGTGGGGGTGGGGGTTTCAGCCAGTCTCTTTCCCAGCAGTGATGCCGTCTCAGCCACCAGCTCTCTGCCAGCGGGGTCAGCACAGGCATGATGAGGGGGAGAGGAAGGAGCTGTCTGTGACACTGCTCAACCTCTGGCACGTGGAGTCTGATTGCCTGGGTCAGCTGCTGTCTGTGTCTTGTTTAGCATCCTTTCTTCTGTGTGTCCTGCCCTCTGGCCCATCTGTCCAGCTGATGGTGGGGTTTGCAAGCAGAGGTATGCCTGTCTCCCAGCTCTGGCTGTGTTCCTCTAGCCAAACAGATGCTTGGAACAGATAAACAGGCCAGCAAGTCTTGGAGAGGTTGTCAGGCTTCGTTGAGACGTGCTGTCCCTTTTGAAAGCTGTTGATGTACTTAAAAGGATCAGCATCTGGGGCCAGATCATCTCTGACTCTACATTAAAGCCAGAGTTCTCATCTTCTTCATAATGATGGTATGTACTAGTGTTTAATGCTGCGTTCTTTTCAAAGTCCCAAGATCACCAGCCAACAAATAGTTAACTGGGGCCCTGCAGTCAGGGTCTCGGACTCCAAGTCCTGAGTGCTTTTCCTGGCCAATGCAGATTCACAACTTTGGGGGTTAGTCTCGAGAGCATTAGAAGTCCCTCAGAAATTGTGAGCTGTGAGGGGACTGACTGTGATTTCATGGGGGTTACATGTCCCTTGCTTCTTTTAGGAGAACAAGCTTGGGACGCTATTGGACACACTTCTGAGGGTTTGCATCAGAGGGGCAGGGGCATATGGAGGACTGATCCCCAGAGTCAGACCTCAACCATGCTGGGGTGTAGAAATGAGCCAGGCTCAGGAGTCCAACAGACACATGCTTTTGAGCATTTGGCAGGTCCTAAACTTCTCTGAGCCTTGGTTTTCCTCCAGGTAAAGCGGGTATAGCATACATGATAGTGCTTGGCGTTTTGTGAGGATGCACTGGGTGAGCATTCAGCAACTGTAACCTCCCTTCCTATTTCTCCCTGGCTTGTTCCTCAAGTCCCTTCCTGCAGAAAGACCACAGCCAATCTCGGCCCTTTTCTTCTCCCTTGCCTTGGCTGCCTCTTGTTCATGTTGGTCGGCACTCTTAACCAGCCCCCTCGTAGTCACCCGTGAGATTGAGCACGTGGCTGCCGCACAGCCCCCCCACAAACACACTGGTAGGGGCTGAGAGGCTTGAATGAGACAACTCCGATTCTGTGCTCAGCAGCTCGGTGGCTGGCCTGTTGGGTGCATGTTAATTGTGATTATTGTTATGCAGGACTCACGAGGGAAAACTTCAATGACTCACAAAGTCTTGGGGTTGGAAGGGACCTTTGCCATCATTCTTCCCTGTTTCCTCTTTTGGCAGATGTGGTCTTAGAGGCAGAGTCACTTCACATCTGGGAATAAATCCCAGTCCTACCTGATTCATTCATTTATTTCACCCACACTTATTGAACACCTGCTGTGTGCACTTGCTGCACCGAGTGTTGGTATATGACACAGTGCCGGCTGCTAAGGAGCTCATGGTCTACTTAAGGGGACAGACACGTATGGGATGCAGTGCCCCGGGGTAAGTGCAACAATGCTAGTATGGGGGGCATTTGGAGAGCGTAGAGAAAGAGCCTCCCATACACCCTTGAAAGACCAGCAAGTGCTTCCTGGAGTTGATGGTACCTGAGCTAAATATTAAAGAAGTAGAAGCTGGTCAGATTATGTGGAGGTTGCTGGGTGTGAGCCCACAGTGGGTAGGTTTGCTATTTCTGGTGAGAGAGAGAAACACAAGTATATTCAGAGAACTAAATGGTTTCCTGGCTGCTGCACCTGGATTCTGGAGAAGTAGATCTTGAGTGTGAGTTTCTAAAAAATGAGATAAGTTAATGATCTGTAATCTCAGCTACTCAGGAGGCTGAGGCAGGAGAATCGCTTGAACCCAGGAGGCGGAGGTTGCAGGGAGCCAAGACTGCACCACTGCACTCCAGCCTGGGCAACACAGTGAGTGAGACTCCATCTCAAAAAAAAAGTTAATTGGTAGAGTGAACTTTTCCTCCTGAATGGGGCCTTGAAGGCATCATAGGGCATGGCAAATGGGTTGGGGTTGCTAGGCCTTGATCAGATGACTGGTGGAAACTGGCCGTGGGCTTTGAGCTGTACTTCTTGTCAGACTCTTCCCTGTGGATTGCAGAAGAGCGCTTATATCTTCCAAACACACATTTGCTAAAAACAACAACGACAACAACAACAAACCAAAAAACAAAACAAAACAAAAAAACAAACAGTCAAACAAACAAAACACTGGAAGAAAAGGGTAAGGAAGCAGGGCACCAGATAACCAGGTTGTCTTTGAGTGTGCAGAGTGTGTGGCTGAGTGTGAGCATGTCATCTCCCAGAGGGCAGAATGCCTGAGGACAGTCCTACGTGGCCTGTGCAGTTAATACAACCGTCACAATTTTCTCAGTTACCTGCTCACTGCCCAGAGAGGACACGGTAAATGTCACCTGGACTTCTTGGCACTTTAGGGGTTAGACGGTCACCACGCAACAAGCTGAGGGTTCTTTTCTGAATCATTCCCTGTTCTAATTCAGCATTAGGGTTCTTGGTTGTGAATTAAAAAAAAAAAAACAAGCAGAAGGCAAATTGATTGGAAGGGTATTTGGTAGCTCTTTGCTATCTGTGGGTAGTTGAGCACACCAGTCTGAGCACAAACAAAGGTCGGCAAGGCCCAGCGACATCCTACCGTGGGTGCTCTGGGCTTAGGGTGTTGCTTCTGGGTTCTCACCGTTGGATGCGACTGTCCCTGGAAACTTCTATCACACGAATGGCCTCCTGATAACCTCTAACTGATCCTGGACTTTGCGGCATGGACACGGAATTAAAACCTGAGTGGAAGCCTCTGACTGGCTGTGCTCAGGTCACATGGCCTTGCTGAGGAAGGAGAGAAGGGAACCACGTGCCCTCTTTGGCTCCCTTAATAAAGGAACCTGTCTCCCGCCTAATTTGAAATTTTCTCCTGGAATAGGAGAGTGTTTGAATGCTGAATGGCCCCAAATGCCAAGTAACTACCATGTTTTTTGACCTTCCAGACCCGACTTGCAGACACATTTTGCTCCCCAGCGCTGCCCACCTTTGGTTTCACAGCAGTTCTGAGGCCTGAGAAACTGAGGAGTTTTTCTGGCCACTTTTGGGAGAAGCCATCCTTTAAATTCTTGATCAGTTTCTTCAGCCCCTTCCCTGGAAACAGACACCATTTCTCTTTGAGGGAAAAGAGAAGTCATTGCCTATCTGTGAAGGGGATTCCACTTCCTCTGAGAGAGCTTCCTGTCAATAGCCTCTTCTTGTCTTATATTGTGTATATCAGAGGCAATGAATTGAGCAGGAGGAAAGGGGCCACTTAGTCTCTGACTGTTTCAGTTTTTTCCTGCTTTGACAAATGGCAGAAATCATACTGTCTCATTGATTAGCGCTCAAGTTAAAACACTCAGGGCCACTTAGACTATTCTTTTCTTTTTCTTTTTAAACAGGTTTATAATTGACATACAAAAACTGCACCTATTTAATGTATCCAATTTGATGAGTTGGAACATATGCATGCCCCTTTGACACCATTACCACAACCAAGGTAAAAGACACAGCTATCATCTCAAAAGTTCGCTTGTGTCTCCCCATTCCTTTTTTTAAGGGAAAGAACACTTAACAGGAGACATACCCTCTTAATAAAATTTTAAGTGCATAATACAGTATTGTTGACTGTGCAATGCTGTCCAGCAGATCTCTAGAACTAATTCACTTGTATAACTGTAACTTCATACCCATTGGGCAACGAATCCCCATTTCCCTTCACTTTGGCCCCTGGCAACCACCTTTTTATTCTTTGCTTCTATGAGCCTATTTTAGATACCTCATCTAAGTGGAATCATGCAGTATTTGTCCTTCTGTGCCTGGCTTATTTCACTTAGCATAATGTCTTCCAGGTTCATCCATGTTGTCAAAAATGGCAGGGTTTCCTTCTTTTCTCAGGCTGAAAAATTCTATTGTATGTGTGTACCACATTTTCTTTATCCATTCATCTCTTGATGGACATTTGGGTTGTTTCCATAACTAGACTCTTCTTAACCTTGTTGCAGTGAACACGGGAGTGCAGATATCTTTTCAAGATCCTGTTTTCAATTCTTTTGGGTATATACTCCGTAGTAGGGTTGCAAATTAAAAATGGAACTCTCACAGACCATTATTTTCTTGATCCTTCAGTGCATTTACTTTGGGTTGCCTAGGAACTCCTCCGTCTATGGATTTACCTTGTAGAGTCAGAGGGGATGATTGGGGAACCTGCATGGCGATGTGGGTTTTGAGCCTCTTTGGAATTCAAACAATACTGATTTACCAGAACAAGAAAATTTGGCTTTGGCCCCAATACAGGCTGAGAAAGTTCATCTTTTTAAAAGGGGCCAGTTCTTGATTAGTTAGGGTACTGGAATGGTCCAGGGAGGGATAACTCAGGCCATTTGCTTTGCTTCCTTCCCTTTCTTTCTGTCTGATCTTTGGCCAGTTCATGGCTTTCTAATCCTGCCACTGGGGGATGAAGGAAGATTAAACTTGTCCCGTTGCCTTTGCATGTTATGAGCTCTCCAGAAAAAGTTTGCATGGGAATGGCTGAAGATGTGGTAAGTTAAAGCAAAATCAATACACAGTTTACTATCCATGTCTTTCTGCTACCCTGCAAATTTTCTTCCTCTCCATGTAATCTCTTTATTGCAGCCTAGGAACTTTGTCAAGGGCTCCATGACCAGGGTCTTTAGGAAACTCCAAAGACCTGAGATTTCACCAGCAGAAATGACAGCTGTTCCAAAAACAGAAAGGAGGTAATTTCTTGTGTTTCAAATTTCTCCAAAGGTGAGAGTTAAGACTCACTCTCAAGATCTTTATGTCTCATAGGTAATGAGAGGAAGGGGTAGCATTTTAACAGATCACATTCCCAAGGCCAATCCAACGGGAGGGCTGGAATTTGGGGAGGCTGCAGGGAGCAGGACTTTGGTGCCGCAATCACTGGTTACCCTGTAATAGTATCACAGGAGACTTTCCTGGTTACTGAGGACCAGAACTGTAGCTGATTTTCAGCCCAATACTTGGTGGGTTCTGTGGAGTCCAGCATTCAAAGCCCTACCATCGAGTGTGACTTCAGTGTCACAGGCAGATGGTGTCACCAAGCCATAATGACTCCTGACCTGTGGCTCTGCTCTTCCTTTCTCTTCCTCTCTCCCCTTCCCTGGGGGCCTGTGGTCCAGAGCCGCATTCCTTTGTTATCACACTTCCTTCCACAGACTGCACACGCCTGTTCAGGACACCAAGCTGTGTGAAAGCACTCCAGGCTGGTGGGAATACCGCTCCCAGAAAGAATCTGACTTGTTTCAGAAGCTTATCTTCTGGCACTTGCTCTTCCAAAGAAAAAGGCTGCAGCAGGAGGATAAAAGAGGCAATCCAGGAGTGTGTGAGATGGAGCCAGTTACATGCATCTCAGCCCAGGGAGGGAGTGAGGAGGGAATGAATGTGGCCTAAGTCCCTCACCTGCAATGTGTAAGAGATAAATGAACCTGCTCACCCTCCCTCTCACCCAGCCACATTCAGGGTCATTTGCTGTAGCCCAGGTGGCTGCGGCTCAGGTGGGGTTGCCAGGTGGAATAATGGTCATGCACAGCTGCCCCTCCACAGGGGCTGAGCCCAGGGTGGCTTCACTGGAAGAGGGTGTGGGACAAGCTGGGTATCCTGGCTGACATCTCTGCTAGCTGTCGGAAAGTTGAGTGAGGGATGGGGTAGCTGTATCTGTGTGTGTATATGTGAGAGAGTGGGTGTTTGCTGGGTCCTCGTATGTGTTTGTTTCAGATGGATGTGTGTGGGTTTGAGGCCAGGGGAATGGTGAGTCGGGGCAGCCCTGGGGGCAGGGAGGGGTGGGTGTGAGCAGGGGGAGTGAAGTGGCTGCAGCAGGAACAGGGGAGGCATGCGGAACATGGGTGGCATGAGAGCTGATGCTACGACTGAATGGATTTTGAAAGGTCTTTGTCTGCCTCAATTAAAAGGATAGATCCTTTTTTTCTTTAAGGCTGAATAAATAATTTTTTCCCTTTTCTTCTTTGCTTCTTTTCATATAACAATTTGCCAAACTCCGTCAAAAACAAACACAAACAGAAAAACCCAAAAGTCTTCTTGAATGGGTTCAAGGTGCAGGAGGCACAGCTGAGCTGTGGGGAGCAGCGGTGCAGGAGAGGGGTGCTCGGTGGACTCTGGACCTGCTCTTGGGGCTGCTGGCCCCCTTCTTGCCCGTGCGGCCAGGGCAGCCCTTTGGAAAAGCTGTGCTGTAGCTTCATCTTTTGTTTTGGCTTTTATTGGCATATTCTTTTGTTCTCTTTAACTGCATCCAATCAAATTGGCACATCTGAGGTTCGGGAAGATGGTTTGGAGCCATTCCATTACTCTGCCTATCGAATTCTGGGATTTCTGCTTCCTGCCCTGTCCTGTCTTCTGTCCCCAGCTCACCCGGCCTCTACTGATGTCGTGCTTTATCAGCTTTCCACTGTGCATGTAACTCTGCCTGGCATTTGGTATTGGGGTGGGTGTGGTGCTTTGAGAGAGGCACAGCAGAACCACTGAGAGAAAGGACGGTGTTTTTCCGTTTAGACCCTTGTTCATCCCTCCTTTCTCTATTTTGCCGGTGCAGAACATTGAGTTATGGGGGTCCAAGGTAAACCTGGCTACCTTGGTAAACATGGCTACAAGGTAAACATGGCTGCTTTAACGAACCAGGAATAAGTGTGGCTTTCTGATTCCTCATTTGGTTCTTGGAACACTTATTTCCTTTTCTTACCCAATTTTAGCTACTCAGGGACAGTAGAATCATAAAATTTTACAGTTGGAGGGATGCTTAAAGAACATTAGCATACAGGGGTTTTCAAACAGCGATGTGGAGAAACCCCTCAGAAGTCATCCACTCCACCTCTCAGAGCAGCGCCATGCTTACTGATTTTGTAGCTTGAGCTTTGGCAAGTTGGGAACCCATCTGGTGTATTTCACGCACCTGTCATATTTAAAAGATGAGTAAAATAAACCCGTCAATTAAGAGAAAAAATACCAGACACAAACATTTTTAATCAAGAGCCCTACTTACTTATTCACTACTTAAAAAAATACCTAAACTGAAGCCCTAATATTTTAATATTTAGGTGACATTTATCAAAACAAGAATTGAAAATGCTTTACATAATCCTGGGGGAAAACAATCTGAATTTTTTCATATAAAATGCTTTTTTGGGGGGCAGAATAAGAGAAGGTTGTTATTCCTACAAATGAACAAAGCGCAGGACAAGCTTCATTTTTAGATTCTTAAGAAAATAGACTGGGCGCAGTGGCTCATGCCTGTAATTCCAGCACTTTGGGAGGCTGAGGGCGGATTGCTTGAGCCTAGGAGTTCCAGATCAGCCTGGGAAACATGATGAAACTCTGTCTCTACCAAACAAACAAACAACAACAAAAAATTAGCCTGACATGGTGGTGCGTGCCTGTAGTCCCAGCTACTCGGGAGCTTGAGGTAGGAGGATCACTTGAACCGGGGAGATGGAGGTTGCAGTGGGCCTAGACATGTCACTGCACTCCAGCCTGGGTGACAGAGCCAGACTCTGTCTCAAAAACAAAAACAAAAAGCCAACCAAAACCAAACCATAAATGGTGGTGACATAGTCACAGAAGATAAGGTTTAAATGTTGAATACCAATGTTAAGGCTGATGATTAAACAACTTCATTAGGGACAAGTGATTTTCTTCAGGTGTTGAAAGTAAGTCTGGGATGACAAACTGGTGAAAGAAGGGCTTGGTGATCACCTGGTGTTATTTCCCACCATGTCTTCTTCTCTGCTAGAAATACTTGGCTGTTGTGATTCTCACCTGAAAGATCTCACTTGGCCTCCAAGAAAGGGGATGGGTAGCCACATTTAAAACAAAACAAAACAAACAGTCAGAGAATCCTCTTTGAAGCTCATCTATGCAACTGTGGAGTAAAATCTAATTTCAACATATTCTAATATTTCTCAGCAGTAGCTTGAAACAACTGAGAATTCTTTAAATTTTAGACCCCAGAGAATATCAGCATTCTGCTCACCCATTCCATCTATCTACCTATTTTACCTTTCATTAATTCTTAGTCCATCTGTGCTGCTATAACAGAATGCCTCAGATTGGACAATTATAACAAATAGAAATGTATTGGTTCACAGTTCTGGAAGCTGGGAAGTCCAATTCCAAGGTGCCGGCGTCTGGTGAGGGCCTTCTTACTGGCTCGAAATGTGGCAGAAGGCGTTGTATGGCAGAAGGGCAAGGGGAGGGTGAGAGAGGGAAGAGACAGGGCTGAACTCATCCTTTATAAGGAACCCACCCTCATTAATGGCATTAGTCCATTCACAGACAGCGCCCTCATGGTCTAATCACCTCGTAGGGGTCCCACCTCTCAACACTGTTACAATGGCAATTTGTAAGTTTCAATAAAAGTTTTGGAGGGGACAGACATTCGAGCCGTAGCAAATTCCTTCACTTGTTCAAAAATTATTGGAATCTAGGAAACTTTCGACATAGAATTTGGAGGAACCATACAGATTATCTGGTTCAGTGGTTGCAAACTATTCTCTGGGGTAGGAGTAAAAGAGAGAGAGAGAAAGAGAGAGTTAAGGGGAAGCAGGTGGTGCCAAGTAAATGTCTTTGGGCTCCCCCGCCCTGCCTCGACCAGAGAGGCCATCCTGTGGTTGGCTGCTCACAGTACACTGGCCTGGTAGAGCTTTGTAAACTACAGGCAGTGATGCAGGCAGACATTACTCTGATTAAGTCATGTTTTTCAAGCTTTTATTTAGCAATGGAATTATTATTTTTTTTTCTCCACAAGGTCATCTGGTTATATCTACATTATTTATACTATATATTACATGTGATAAAATATATGTGATAAATAAAATACAGAAAATACATAAAACCAGTATGGACCTGATGAAAGAAAGGGTGAAGGGTCAGACTCCTGTCAACTTTGCTTTCCTTGGTCTTCTCAGCTCCTTTATATAACTTTAGGTTTCAGGGGACACAGCATGGAAACCACTACTCTAGACGACAGGTATGACAGAAAATGTTGTGTGTAAGTGGGGTCTTTGCAGATGAATGAACATCTTATTTGCCCAAGGGGACCCTCTGTGTATTTGGCTGCAAACTAAACAGACTCATGAAGGAATACTTTAGAGAGACTGTGAAGCTGCATTTGTAATCAGGGAGTATAGCTGGAGCCCCTGAGAAGCAGAGGGGTAGATGGGCCAGCTTGTTTAGGATCAGCAGGTTACTGGGTACAGCCTGTGGTGAAACTCACTGTGAAAGTGAGTGAGTGTGTCGATGGAAACACAAAGAAGCCAAGCTGAATGCCGCCCGAGGCACTAAGCTAGCGGTAGCTCCAGCAAATCCCCAGGATGATGTTGGTGTATACGTGGCATGGAAAGACTTCAGGTCACCACCAGTGTCCTCAAAAGTCCATTTTCTGACACTAAGTCCAATGATTTGCTTTTTTTGCCCCTGCCTCCAGCTCTGTCTCCTTCCATTGGCCCCACTCTGCACCTGTCCCACAGGTAGGCAGTGGCATCCTCAGCTCCCGGACTGCTGGGGCCACCAGGTCAGCTGGCCCCTCACCCTTGCTTGGACATTTGGTTTGTATGCTGAAATCAGGATTCCTGAGTGACCTGAGGTCAGGCCCAGGGAGGAGAGTCACAAGGAAGAGGTGGAATTCCATAGGTGGAGGTTGAAGAAAGTGTTTTGTTCCAGCTGGGGACTAGAGAGCAATGAGATTTTTAATTTTTTAATCCAACTATAAGATTTTCTGAATTAAAACTACCTGATATGCTTTGGATGTTTGTCCCCTCCAAATCACATGTTGAACTGTGACCCCTAGTGTTAAAGGTGGGTTCTGGTGGAAGGTTTTGGATCATAGGGTGGACCCCTTGCCAATGGCTTAGCGTCATCCCCTTAGTTGAGTGCGTTCTCAATTAGTTCACACCAGATCCGATTGTTTAAGAGTCTGGGACCTCCTCCCCTTCTCTCTTGCTTCCTCTCAAGCCATGTGACATGCCTGCCCCCACTTTGCCTCCCACCACAATTGGAAGCTTCCTGAGACCTTCACCAGAGGCAGATACTGGCACCATGCTTCCTATACAGCCTGCAGAACGGTGAGCCAATTAAACCTCTTTTCTTACCCAACCTCAAATATACGTTTATAGTAGTGCAAATGGACTCCTACACCACCGATGGAGATTTTGTGGCTCATCTGATTGCTGTTTTTTACTCTAGGGAAATCTTGGAACACCTCAGTTTGTCAGTGGCCACATCTGTACAACGGGCTACTGGAAATGTGCTCACCTTCAGAAGATGCTATTTCAAACACACGCATTTGCCCTGAGCCGTCTGCTTTCTAGATGGCCCATCTTGTAGCAACTCATAGATGACTTTTTCAGATACTTGGTTGGGGGCGGGGTTAAGACCGTGTTTTGAGAATAGACTTTTTCCCTGTGGGAAACTGAAAGGCTTGTGGTGTAATGATCCCTGGCCTGGGGCCTCCTTTGCACAGTTAATTAATTCCAACGACAAATATTTACTGTGCATCGAGCATAGCAGGCAGTGCCCTGACTGATTAAGATGATCTGATATGGTAATGCAGGGTGGGCTTGAGAAATTAATGATTTTAAAATGTAGTTAGCAACCTAAGGTTCTGGAGGGACAATGCCAGACTTTCTTCTGGTGTTCAAACCGTCCCAGACTGTGAAGGAACTGGTCCGTGATGTCTGCCTGGGCTGCTTTGCCTCTGCTCCATAGCTCAGGGAAGGGGCAGCTCTTGGCTCTCTGCCAGTGTTTGTAATCCGCACAGCAGGCTCCCATGTCTTCTGGGTGGGCCTGCATCTTTTGTTACATATTTGTCCCCGAATCCAGACCACTTCTGAGCTCTCTGGGGAGAATGTGCCCAAGAGCTGTTCAGTGGGGTGGGCAGGCTGGTGGAAGTCCTCAAGCCTAATTTGTTCCGCTTCCCTTCAGCCCTTCAGTCCTAATTCATTTGTTTGTATTTGGGGGAAAAAAAATCTCTCATTATTTTCTATCCTTTATTTCCTGGAATTCAACATGAAAGTTGTCATTGTTTTAGTTTGTGGCCTCCAAAGAAATAAACCATTTGAGCAACAACTGCAACAATAGCAACAATTCTTCATGGCATGGGCGTCAGACAGGTTGACTTTGGAATCTAGGTGTCCATTTTGTTAGAATTGAATGTGCACAGGGTTTGGGGTGGGTATGAGGGAGGCTGTATTTATTTTTGAACTTCTTTCGCCCATAATGAAAACCAGCTGCCTCTCCAACAAGTGCATTACTCTTCCCATAGAAAGCCTCATGGACAAACTGAAGCTACAGGGGTGGCAAGTCACATAGATGGATGTTTCTAATTTAATCTAGTGAGCTTCACCCTCTATCTCTCGGTCCTCCAGTCCTTGCTCGTGGGTTGATGGACACCTTCTCTCCTTCCGTACTTGTGGAACCTAGGGGCACTTTTAGTTAGTGGAGGAGAAATGTGTCGCTTCTCCCCACTGATTCGCCAGGGTGGACATGGAGGGGACCTCCCCACCCTGGGAAAGGTGGCCCCATTCAGCTTGATGAGTCTGGAGTGAGACCAAACTTTCCTGTCTGCTGCATACAACTTCAACTCCAAGTCCAAGCTGGGCCCGTTATTTTGGCTGCTGGGAGAACATTCCTTCCCATGTGCTGATGCATCAGGGTATCTCCAGCTTCCTTTTCTCTGGAGGGGTGGCACTGAGTTAAAATCCTTCACTAGGTGTATGGGCAGACGAGTAGGAGGGCTGAGGTGCAGGAAACGCAGCCGAGTGGAGAGCAGGCTGGCAGACAGTGCTGTGCTGGCCACCTCTGTGGGTTTGGCCAAAGGAGAATGCACAAGAATGATTTACTAGGTGCTTCCTCACCTCTCATGGATGGTGCCGGGAGATGATGGAATGCACTTTTTTTCCCGTAACAGAATGCTTTTGGCAGAGACATTTCCCAGTTATTAAAAAACGGGGCAATGAGGTGAGCTATAAATGCAAACCTCCATATAGGAAAATCCAGAAGAAATGAGTAAGGATGAGGTGATGCAGTGGAGATTGTGGGGAGAAAGAAAAGATTAAAAATAGGCGAAGAAAAGAACCATGAAGCTGTGTTGAGATTGAATGGGAGAGAGTGAGAGTTCTGAAAAGGCAAGAAAAACATCAGCAATGGAGTCAAGGAAAGCTCAGGGGTGACTTTGCTCCTTGCCCTCAGTATAGAAGCAGATAGAAGGTTGGGGAGGGGTTGACTAGGCAGGTTGAATTTGTAGGTCAGTGGAAGAAACAGCAAGAATGAGAAAAAGGAGCTCAGGGATGCTTCGGTCATTGGACACCCTTGAAGCTGTGGGTAATGTGCACTGCAGAAAGATTTGGGCGAATTTCCGCAGAACCAATTCTGAGAACACGATATGGTGTGTCTTGACTCTTTATGGGGGGATGTGCCCTGTAGGACCAGAGAAATGCGCACAGCTGAGCCTTTACAGCTATATCCAGTTTCCATGGAGTTCTCGTTCTTTCCTGGTTCCCATAACGCTTGTCTGTGTTCAAATATATTTACCTCTTGATACTCTATTCAGCATAGTGAATTGTTCCTATTATTTGCTGAGTTCTTTTTAGTGTATTTTCTCATTCTTTACAAGTCTGAGATTCTTAGGGACAAGGAGAGTGTCTTGTGTTTCTTTTGTGTTATTCACAGTCTTGCAGAGTGGTGAGGAAAGGGTAGGTGTAGACAGCGTGAAATTAAATCGGACCTAAAGCTGCCTCCTACATATTTCAGGTTTGGCCTGAAGGTTTCTGCACACCCAGCCAACTGCCACCTAACAGGATGCGCAAACAGACTGTAACCTCCTAGTAACAAGTCACTGAGTCTCAGCCAGTCACAGGCGGTAACTGTTCAAACCCTGCTCAAATCAGGCAAACACTGAACTGTAACCAATCTGGCTGTTTCTGCACCCCACTTCCATTTTCTGTCCATCACCTTCTGTTTCCTGTCTGTAAATGTTATCTGACCCTGTGGCAGCCCTGCGGTTGCTCTGAACCTGTTCTGGTTCTGGGGGCTGCCCGATTTGTGAACTGTTCTTTGCTCAGTTGAACTCTTAAATTTGACTTGTCTGAAGTTTTTCTTTTAACAATGGACAGTGCTGAAATGAGGACTCTGTAGGAGAAAACCAGCCAGCCAGGCTGCCCCTTCCCACCTCTCACTTCCTTCCCACATTTATTGAATGCTTACTGTGTGCGATGCCCTGTTCTAGGCCCTGGACACGAGCAGTCAACAGACAGATGAGCTCTGGCGAAGCTTCCGTGTCAGTGGGAGAGAAAGGCAGGACAGCAGAAGGAGCGCACGCACAAACGCTCTGAGCAGGGATCAGTGCTATCAGGGTGAGAAGGGGAGAGAGGGCCAAGGGGCTGCAGGAGAGGGTGTGTGACTGCAGTTTACACAGGGTACAGGGAATGTCCTTTTTCTTTCCAATGTCAGTGACACTTGCTTAGAGACCTGAATGAAACAGGAGGCTCTTTGGTGGAGAAGCCATGCTCACGGGAGCAGGGAGGTGCTGAGGAGAAAGGTGCCAGTGTGCTCAGAGGACAGGGAGGAGGCTGTGGGCTGGAGCGGAGTCAGGAGGGGTGGATGAGATCAGAGAGGGAACAGGGGCTGGACCACCGCAGTTCTTGTAGTCACAGCAAGTGAGAATATAGGATCCTTTTCTGGCTGAGGTAGAAGCTTCGGGGTGGAGGAGGGACTGAGACCACTGGGGCTGAAAGAGTTGAGAGGCAGGAATGGGTGGTGGCTTGGGCCAGGTGGGCGTGAATGAAATGAAAGAAGCGGTTGGATTCTGGATCTTTTTGGAAGATGGAGCTGACAACATTCGCCCATCTGAGGAATGAAAGAAGGAGGGGAGTTGAGGATGACTTAGGGTTTTTGGCTTTGTCAGAAGATGTGTTTAGCTTGAGCTTTGGGACTGGACAAGTTGTTGAGCAAAGGAAGCACTGGAATCAGCCTACACCTTGATTTCCTCAGTGACTTGCTGGAATGGTGTGTACATGCATGGTTGTTGTCAAACTCTGCCTCAGGTCAGATGAGGATGCTGAGGTCACAGGCTCAGAGGAGTTATTCCCTCCACACATGTGTATAGAGTATCCGTTACAGCAGGATTCTAGATGATATTTTAGGTTGTTTTGCCTCCTTTATCCAGGCAGAGTCTGCTATTGTTTTGGGACCAGAACTCATTCTGAGTAAAAAAAAAAAAGTCTAATCCAATTCCACTTCATTGTTGCTGCAGGGTGGTCAGGGCAGTTTATTTTATTTTGAGTTCCAGGGTACATGTGCAGGATGTACAAGTTTGTTACACAGGTAAACGTGTGCCATGGTGGTTTGCTGCACCTATCAACCCATCACCTAGGTATTAAGTCCCGCATGCGCATGCATTAGCTATTTTTCCTGAGGCTGTCTCTCCCCTGTCCTCCTGCCATCTCCGCAACAGGCCCCAGAGTGTGTTGTTCCCCTCCCTGTGTCCATGTGTTCTCATTGTTCAGCTCCCACTTATGAGTGAGAATGTGTGGTGTTTAGTTTTCTGTTCCTGCTTTAGTATGCTGAGGATAATGGCTTCCAGCTCCATCCATATCCCTGCAAAAGACATGATCTCATTCATTTTTATGGCTGCATGGTATTCCATGGTGTATATGTGCCACATTGTCTTCATCCAGTCTATCATTGATGGGCATTTGGGTTGATTCCATGTCTTTGCTATTGTGAATAGTGCTGCAATGAATATATCTGTGCATGTATCTTTATAGTAGAATAAGTTATATTCCTTTGGGTATATACCCAGTAATGGGATTGCCAGGTGAGATGGTGTTTCTGGTTCTAGGTTTTTGCAGAATCGCCACACTGTCTTCTACAATGGTTGAACTAATTTACATTTCCACCAACCATGTAAAAGCGTTCCTATCTCTCCTCAGCCTCGCCACCATCTGCTATTTCTTGACTTTTTAATAATTGCCTTTCTGACTGGTGTGGGATGGCATCTCACTGTGGTTTTGATTTGCGCTTCTCTAATGATCAGTGATGTTGAGGTTTTTTCATATGTTTGTTGGTCACATAAATGTCTGTTTTTGAGGAGTCTCTATTCATGTCCTTTGTCCACTCTTTAATGAAGTTGTTTGGTTTTTTTCTTGTAAATTTGTTTAAGTTCCTTGTAGACTCTGGATGTTAGACCTTTGTCAGATGGACAGGTTGCAAGACAGGTTGCAAACATTTTCTCCCGTTCTATAGGTTGTCTATTTGCTCCGACGATAGTTTTTTTTTTTTGAGACGGAGTCTCACTCTGTCGCCCAGGCTGGAGTGCAGTGGCATGATTTTGGCTCACTGCAACCTCCACCTCCTGGGCTCAAGCAATTCTCCTGCCTCAGCTTCCCAAGTAGCTGGGATTACAGGCATGCACCATCACACTTGGCTAATTTTTATATTTTTAGTAGAGACAGGGTTTCACCGTGTTGGCCAGGCTGGTCTCGAACTCCTGGCCTCAGGTGATTCACCCCCCTCAGCCTCCCAAAGTGCTGGGATTACAGGCGTGAGCCACCGAGCCCGGCCTGATGATAGTTTCTTTTGCTGTGCAGAAGCTTCTCTTTAGTTTAATTAGATCCCATTTGTCAATTTTGGCTTTTGTTGCCATTGCTTTTGACATTTTTGTCATGAAATCTTTGCTGGTGCCTATGTCCTGAATGATAGTGCCGAGATTTTCTTCTAGGGGTTTTTATAGTTTTGTGTTTTACATTTAAGTCTTTAATCCATCTTGAGTTAATTTTTGTCAAAATATAAGGAAGGGGTCCAGTTTCAATATTCTGCATATGACTATCCAGTTCTCCCAGCATCATTTATTAAACAGGGCATCCTTTCCCCATTGCTTGTTTTTGTCAGGTTTGTTGAAGGTCAGATGGTTGTAGATGTGCAGTCTTATTTCTGAGTTCTCTATTCCATTCCATTGGTCTATGTGTCTGTTTTTGTACAAGTACCATGCTGTTTTGGTTACTGTAGCCTTGTAGTATAGCTTGAAGTTGGGTAGCGTGATCCCTCCAGCTTTGCTCTTTTTGCTTAGGATTGTCCTAGCTATATGGGCTCTTTTTGGTTCCATATGAATTTTAAAATAGTTTTTTCTAATTCTGTGAAAAATATCAATGGTAGTTTGTTGGGAATAGCATTGTATCTATAAATTACTTTGGGCAATATGGCCATTTTCATGATACTGATTCTTCCTATCCATGGGCATGGAATGTTTTTCCATTTGTTTCTGTCCTCTGTTATTTCCTCGAGCAGTGGTTTGTAGTTCTCCTTGAAGAGGTCCTTCACTTTCCTTGTTAGCTATGTCCCTAGGTATTTTATTCCCTTTGTGGCAATTGTGAATGAGAGTTCATTCATGATTTGGCTCTCTGCTTGTCTATTGTTGGTATATAGGTATGTTTGTGATTTTTGCACATTGATTTTGTATCCTGAGACTTTGCTGAAGTTGCTTATCAACTTAAGAAGCTTCTGGGCTGAGATGATGGGGGTTTTCTAGATATAGAATCATGTCATCTGCAAACAAGATAATTTGGCTTCCTCTCTTCCTATTTGAATACTCTTTATTTCTTTCTCTTGCTTGATTGCCTTGGCCAGAACTTCCAATAGTACATTGAATAGGAGTGGTGAGAGAGGGCATCCTTGTCTTGTGCTGGTTTTCAAGGGGGAATGCTTCCAGCTTTTGCCCATTCAGTATGATATTGGCTGTAGGTTTGTCATAAATAGCTCTTATTATTTTGAGGTATGCCTAGGTGTACCTTCAATACCTAGTTTATTGAGAGTTTTTAACATGAAGTGATGTTGAATTTTATTGAACGCCTTTTCTGCATCTATTGAGATAATCATGTGGTTTTGTCTTTAGTTCTGTTTATGTGAGGAATTATGTTATTGATTTGCATGTGTTGAATCAGCCTTGCATCCTGGGGGTGAAGCTGGCTTGATTGTGGTGGATAATCTTTTTGATGTGCTGCTGGATTTGGTTTGGCAGTATTTTATTGGGGATTTTTGTGTGGATATTCATCAGGGATATTGGCCTGAAGTTTTCTTTTTTTGTTGTATCTCTGCCAGGGTTTGGTATCAGGATGATGCTGGCCTCATAAAATGAGTTAGGGAGGAGTCCCTCCTTTTCAATTATTTGGAATACTTTCAGAAAAAATGGTACCAGCTTCTCTTTGTACCTCTGGTAGAATTCAGCTGTGAATCTGCCTGGTCCTGGGCTTTTTATTTTTTTGGTTGATAGGCTATTTATTACCGCCTCAATTTTAGAACTCATTATTGGTCTATTCAGGGATTGAATTTCTTCCTGGCTCAGTCTTGGGAGGGTGTATGTGTCCAGGAATTTATCAATTTCTTCTAGGTTTTCTAGTTTATGTGCATAGAGGTGTTTATAGCATTCTCTGATGGTTGTTGTATTTCTGTGGGGTCAGTGGTGATATCCCTTTTATCATTTTTTATTGTGTCTATTTGATTCTTCTCTTTTTTCTTCTTTATAAATCTGGCTAGTGGTCTATTTTATTAAATTTTCAAAAAACCAGCTCCTGGATTTGTTGATTTTTTGAAGTGTTTTTCATGTCTCTATCTCCTTCAATTCCCAGTGCACTTTAAATAGATGTTATTTTTAGAACGATTTTAGGTCACAGCAAAATTGAGGGGAAGATGCAGACTTCTTATACAGCCCCTGTCCCCACACATGCACAGCCTTCCCCCCTATCAGCATCCCTCAGACTGGCACTTTTTTTTTTTTTAAAACAATCGAGAAACCTACAATGACACATCATTATCACCCAAAATCCATAGTTGGCATTAAAGTTCACTCTTGGAGTCATGCATTCCATGGGTTTGGATAAATGTATAATGATGTGTATCCATCATTATAGTATCAAAAAGAATGGCTTCATTGCCCTAAATATCTCCTGTGCTTTCCCTATTAACCCTTCCCTCCCATTAATCCCTTGTAACCACTTATCTTTTTACTGTCTCTATAGTTTTGCCTTTTCTAGAATATCATATATTGGAGTCATATAGAATGTAGCCTTTGCAGATTGGCTTATTTCACTTAATACACTAAAGGGTCCTCCATATCTTTTTGTGACTTGATATCTCATTTCCTTTTAGTGCTGAATACAATTCCATTGTTGGGATGTACCACAGAATTTTTATCCCTTCAACTACTGAAGGACATCTTGGATGCTTCCAAGTTTTGGCAATTATGAATTAAGCTGCTGTAAACAGGTTCTGAGTGGACATAAAGTATTGAACTCATTTTGGTAAATACCAAAGAGTATAACATACTTTTACTATATAGTTGCTGGATTATGTGGTAAAAGTATGTTCAGTTTTCTGCCAAACCGCCTTCCACAGTGGCTGTACTACTTTGCATTCCCACCAGCAATGAACGAGAGTTCCCGTTGCTCTACATCCTTGCCAGCATTTGGTGTTGTCAGTGTTCTGGATTATTCACCATTTTAATAGGTGTTTAGTGGTATCTCATTATTTTAATTTGCAATTACCTGATTATATGATGTTGAGCTTCTTTCTATATACTTATTTGCCATCTGTATATGTTCTTTGGTGAGGCATCTGTTTGCATCTTTTGCCCATCTTTTAATCAGGTTGTTCATTTTCTTATTGTTGAGTTTTAAGAGTTCTTTATATATTTTAGTTAACAGTCCTTTATCTGATATATCTTTTGCAAATATTTTCTCCCAGTCTGTGGCTTGTCTTAATTCTCTCTACAGAGTATTTTGCAGAGCAGAAGTTTTTAATTTTGATGAAGTCCAGCTCATCAATTCTTTCTTTCATGGATCATGACTTTGGTGTTGTAGTTAAAAAGTCATCACCAAAACCAAGGTCATAGGATTTCTCTTGTGTTACATCCTAAGTGTTTTAGAGTTTTCCATCTTATTGATGTGCTTTAAAAACTTTCTATGGCTTCTGAAACTCTTGACTCATTTTCCCCAATGTCCTCTCCTTCTGGCCTCTTCTTTAATGCCCCTTGCCACCCAAGTAAAGGGTAGATATTGCATCTCAACTCCCAACAGATATAAATTCCTATACAACAATAGATATAAAAGAATATTCAACTCTAATTAAGTCTGCTGGGAGCTGCTGGGAGACCAAGGCCAACAGGCTAGTCCTTATTTTCTGGACTGTTTTCTTCAGACCAGCTTTTCTTATTACTGTGCCTGCCATCCATGCCCTGCCCACCCCTAACCTCACTCTTAGCTTCTCTCCAATTCCGTTTGAGTCATGAATCAACTCAAATGGAGCTGGCTTTTGAATCCTTTTGGTCAAGACTTCTTGTCCAATGCTTCTAAAATGTTGACAAAGTTCTGGAAATCACAGCTGTGAAGCCAACTCGTGTACTATGTTTCAGTGAAAAGTTCTGAAGAAGCTGTGAGCAACAGTTCCATGAAAATCTCCATCCCCTCTGTACCTACACTAAGGTTATGGGTTATGCCTGAGTGATCTCAGCATCATTTTGATCCAGTTTGCATCTAGGGACTGAATGCCAATTTCTTTCAAAATCCTGGGCTGACTGCATAAACCCAAGAAAAGTTGGCTTTTATTCCCAGTTGCCTTGATTTTTGGCTTTGCTTTTGTTATGTGCTATGCTTAAAATTTTTTTTAGGATTCCATAGGTTTAACTTTGGCTCATGTGAGTAAGTAGCCTGTTTATGCACTGTGGCCCTGAGGAACCAGAAATCCATTAGTGCAACCACGAAAACCTCCTGAAGAACAGGATATTCATCCTTCTGAGGTAAGGTTCAAGATTGGATAACTACTGTATCCCTCAACCCAAAAGTGACTATGGCAGAAGCTGGTGCATACTTAGCTGAAAGGAGGAGTTGAAGAGGAATTATGGTATCAGCCAGGATGGGGCAGTGGTGAAGGCAGTGCTTTGGGGTGTTAAAAAATTTAATTGGGGCTGGGCACGGTGGCTAACGCTGGTAATCCCAGAAATTTGGGAGGCCAAGGTGGGCAGATCACATGAGGCCAGGAGTTTGAGACCAGCCTGGCCAACATGGCAAAACCCCATCTCTACTAAAAATACAAAAATTAGCAGGAATGGTGTTGCACATCTGTAATTCCAGCTACTTGGGAGGCTGAGGCATGAGAATCGCTTGAACCTGGGATGTGGAGGTTGCAGTAAGCCAAGATTGTGCCACTGCACTCCAGCCTGGGCAACAGAGCAAGACTCTGTCTCAAAAAAAAATTAATTGGGATGCCATTAGGCTAGGATGGCACCAGTGCCTTGGGTTCATATGTAAGCAGACTGAAGTCCAGTCAAACAATAAAATAAGACACAAGCTTTATCAGTCAGAAACCATTAGCTAAACTCAACTGGGGGCTTTCCATCGGATAATAAGATAAACACCTGGCTTTAGCTAATCAACTGATCAAGGATTTTGCTTTTGCATTCAGCCTGTAAAAGCCTCTGCTCACACTGCTAGGGTAGAGCTTGCAGAACCTCTTCCAGTTCTGAGTGCTGCCTGATTCATAAGTTGTTCTTTGCTCAGGGAAACTGCTGAATTTAATTTATCTGAAGTTTTTCTTTTAGCAGGGAGGAGAAACACTGCTTCTTCCAGCAAGTTGTATGAGGAAAGGACTACTAACAAAATTCTCAAGTATTATTAAAAAGGAGTATTAAAATATAAAGTACATGTGTTTAATTGGTAAGCAGATAGACAAGAATGTATTAGAAGAGAGAAGGGTATAGCTTTATAGAGATTGCTCAACAATAGCATTGAAGCAGGTAAAAGAATTCTCCCTGGGGAATAGAGGAGAAGGGGAGGCTGGAGAGGGAGGGATGTGGCACGTCTTTCAGACTTGACTCTGGGGTCAGCCATAAACTGGTTCCATCATCATCACCAGGGAGCTTAAGAATTTAGCTCAAAGAGTCTGATTTTCTGGGTTGGGTTAGGATCCAGGAAACTGCTTTAAAATGAGTCCCCTCCCCAAATTCCCAGGTGAGGCTGATTAACATCCGGATTTATGAAGTCACTGGCTGGGGGTCTGTGACCTACAGCCTCTGGGCCCAATCCAGCCTGGAGCCTGTTTTTTATTTTATTTTTTAACTTTATAAACTTTTTTTTTGTCTTTATGTGCAGTCTTTATTTCAACTACTTATTTTTTCCTCTTTTTGAGATGGAGCCTCGCTCTGTCGCCAGGCTGGAGTGCAGTGGCGTGACCCAGGCTCAAGCGATTCTCCTGCCTCAGCCTCCCGAGTAGCTGGGACTACAGGTGCCCGCCACCACACCCAGCTAATTTTTGTATTTTTAGTAGAGATGGGGTTTCACCATGTTGGCCAGGATCGTCTCAAACTCTTGACCTCATGATCCACCTGCCTTGGCCTCCCAAAGTGCTGGGATTACAGGTGTGAACCACTGCACCCGGCCTCAAATATTTCTTAAAACTCTGTAGTTATTTCTTAGGACAAGAGCAAAGATCACCCCCTGCAGAAACTCAGTAACTATATACAGAGCTTTGCAGAACAGAGACAGTCACTAAAGGCTGGCTGCTGGCCAGGGAATGGCATTCTGAGTGGACTCAAGGAACAAAAAGAAACCAGGTTGGAAAGGGGCAAGCGCTCAGCTGAATTAAACTTCAGCTTCCATCAGGGCATATCTTGTGATGCTCACAGGCTCTGTTTCTAGAAGGTTTGGGTTCAGCACAAGATTCCATTTGTCTGCTTGGTTACATCCCCAGCTGAAGTGCCAAGAGGTCACTGTCACTCATGTTCCTGGCCAGCCAAACTCCTGCAGCAAAGAGTCCCGAATTGAGGATTAAGTATCTCTGGAAATCATTCCTATCAGTGGCAAAGCCATAGCTGCCATGAAGCCAATTTCCCACATTGCCCAGATTTTGGGTGCTACATTTGCTGAGCTGGCAGTGCTCACAGTGACCACTGGAAGCCATAGTAGTGCTTTTGGGCTCTGCCAACTTTAAAAAATGGATACATAATATTTACACAAATTTGCGGGGTACATGTAATATTTTGATACATGCATTGAATGTGTAATGATCAAATCAGGGTATTTAAGGTATCTATCACCTCGAACGTTTATCATTTCCTTGTTTGGGGAACACTTCATATCCTCTCTTCTAGCTATTTTGAAATACACAATATGTTGTTGCTAACTGTACTCACCCTATTGCGCTATTGAAAACTAGAACTTATTCCTTCTTTATATTTGAGACAGGGTCTCACTCAGTCACCCCGTCTGGAGTGCAGTGGTGCAATCATAGCTCACTGCAACCTCAAACTAAATCCCTGGGTTCAAGGATTCTCCCACCTTAGCCTCCCGAGTAGCTAGGACTGCAGACCTGTGCGGCTCGTTTTTTTCTTTTTTTAAAATTTTCTGTAGAGATAAGATCTTGCTATGTTGTCCAGGCTGGTCTTGAACTCCTGGACTCAAATGATCTTCCCGCTTTGGTCTCCCAAAGTGCTGGAGTTAGAGGTGTGAGCCACCGCGCCTGGACAGAACTTATTTCTTCTCTCTAACTGTATGTTTGTGTCCATTAACTGTCCTGTCTTTATCCCCCTATAAGTAGCTTACAGCTAAGAATGTTTTTTACATTTTTTTCTCCTTTTTTTTGATGGGATTGCACAGTTTATTTCCAAACACTCAGAGGATAGGGAGTGGCCTGTGGGCTCCTTCTGCCTCCCCTCCCTGCATTTGGCTGAATCAAGAACTTCTCCCCCTTCACCCCCAACACCCTAGGCTGTGCCCGATAGAGAAGGTACTCTCACCCCCACACTGAGGAGAGACCCAGAAAGGTGAGGAGCATGGAGGGTGGGGGGACAGAGTTCAGGTATTCACAGTTCCCCATCTCCACCCCTGGATTACACTGTGCCAGAGCCATGAGGGAGGATCCCACCTCTGGGATTCCTGTGGTGTTGATAGTCCTTCTCCCACTTAGAACCTTCCAGATGAACTCCCTACTCCTTATCCCTGAAATAACAAACCAAGCCCTAAACTAAGCCCTGTAGTCTGGGCGGGGAGGGGCCTTAGCACATCACTCACCCAAGGCCCCCAGGGATGGGGGTGAGGGCCTTCACCTGTAGTGAATGGGTTGGGAGCAAGTATCTATAAGGAGAGAGGAAGGGAGAGAGCTGAGAGGACCTTGGGAGGCAGGCTTGGAGGCTTCTGACACATAAGTTCAGACAGCTCTGGCCTGTTACTCCACCCCGCCCCACACCCCAAGCCCAGAATCCCTGAGAGTCCAACTGCAAAGGCAGTATGGCCGGAGGGAGGAATGGGGGCAGGGGGAGAGCTGGGTAGGACGTTGGTCCCCCTCTCCCAGTCAGTGCTGCTCCTGGGACACATGATGCTTAGGGAGGGCCAGGACCAGGATCAAGTCCCAGCTCTTAGGCTTTGATCTTCCAGAAAAGCTGAATCCTGGGGAATGTAGGGTAGACCCACCAACCCCCACACCCCAGACATCCCGGCCTTGGGTAGAATGGTGGGAATGGGCTCTCCCAAGGGTATTATAAAAAGCTAAAACCGTTAAACACTTACTGGGGAGGAGTGGCTCCCAGTCTCTTGCTTCCCCAAGTTATCAGTCTCTGCAGCGCCTAGCAGACAAGACTAAGGAGGTCCCAGAGAGCCGAGGGAGGAGGGCACAGCCCCTGGGCCCAGAGAGAGGGCCCACTAGCACCGTGCAATGTTGAGGTGCCTCTGCAGCCTGACTGGCCCCCACGCAGGGGCCCTCCGCAGCGGGGGTGCACACTTGCTAGAGCTTCTGTACTTTTGAAGGGTGACCCCTGCAAGGGAGTGGGGAAGGCAAAGACTTGGCTTAAGTCCAGGCAGGGGTCACAGCTGGGACCCCAAAGGACACCCCCGGGAGTCATGATTTGAAGAATCTTCTTACCACAAACTGGCCCAGCAGAACCCCACCCACAACCACCAGCACATTCAGGATGGGACTATTGCCCAAGTCCGGGGCTGCCACCCAGCCGCCCCTCTGCGAGATCCACCGGGTAATGCCGTGTTGCAGCATGAAGACCACGAAGCGGGTCACCAGGCCCAGGAAGCCAGTCAGGCTGTGCTGGTAGACGTGTAAGACCAGACGGTAGCCGAAGCCCAGGAGAGCCACCACACGGCCCCGGTTGATGCCACTCTCAAACAGGCTGGAGGCGATCTTGGTGAAGTACTCGTAGGCGTTCTCTGCCGTGGGCTGCAGACGCTGCAGCATGGTCTGGAACTCCGAAGTCATAGTGCCGGTTGATGTCGTCCTGGTGATGGCGAGCTGCCGTCCCACCTGCCCCATGGTGCTTCTAGGTTGGAGGCGCAGGGTGACCATCTCTGGGTTGGCAGGGGCGGCCGCCCCTTCAGCCTCCTGTTCCTGCTGATGGTGGTAAAAAACGTAGCTGCGGAAAACCCCTCCGTGTCCTGGGCTACCTGCTCCTCAGAAGCAGAGCGCAGGGCAGGCTTTCCGCACTCCTGCCTGGGAGGCCCTGGGCCTTGCCCCGATGCCATTTTTCAGGTCTCAGTGGAGGACAGTGTCAGCCTTCAGGGATGCTGGCTCAACCCGCGTGGGTCAGCAGGGTGGAGTTGAAGGTCCCAAGGGGCTGGAGGCTGCTGCTCCCAGGGGCTGAGTGGGAGCCCAGCTTCCAGGAACGGGCGTCAGTGCATTTCTGGTATCTGGATGTAGCCTTTGCTTGTCCCTGTATGGCCCGAGGGACCCGTGAGACTCCAGTGATCATCTGTTTTTTTACATTTTTAAAGCGTTGTAAACAAAATAATACAAACAGGGAGCAAAAAAGAATACATGACAAAACTGTAAGTGGCCTGCAGAGCCTAACATATTTATCATGCTACTTGGCCCTTTACAGAAAATGTTTGACTGTCCCTGGCTTAGATGGGGAAAATTAAATACATAAATGAATAAATAGATTTTTCAACTGATGAAGAGGTAACGAAGTCTGCAAATTTTCTACCATGGGTCACTCTCCACACAGGCGAGGGAACCTTTGCTCTGAGTGTGGTTCTTATTGGAATGGGACTCACTGTCACTCTTTAAACAATGTATTGTGCCTCAGGTGCTGCAAGGTACTGCTATGCTCACATGGACAAATTAAGGCTCTGGCTAAGGTAAAAATCAAATGGGCTGCCCACTAAAAGGGGTAGTTCAAATTATTTCAACTTCACTTTTGTTCAGCTAGGGAGGGAGAAAGTAGACTAGGCCTTGGAAAGTCAGGGGAAAAAAAAATACCAGTTACACAAACATAAGGCTCTTAAGCAGGCACTTGTTGTCCTGAGATGAAGGTATAACCAAACTTTTTGAAATACGGCTTAGCAAATGCTGTCTTACTTTTCAGTATGCAGACCTGGACAACAGGCAGGTGGGAGGGATCTGTTTGTGAAAGGATCTGATCCCAGAACTCTCTTGAAAAGGAAGGGTGCAGCTGCCACTAGACTAGTTGCTCAGACTCAAGATAATGGCTGAAGTTGTAGGCAAGGGCTGGTGTTTGTGTCATGCGTGCTGCATCTAGCTGTCCTGCCAAGGGATTATGATTTGAGAAGCAATGGTTCAGGGTGGACTGTGACAGAAGATCTGTGACATTGGTGCCCATGTGGTATCCCCCAGCTAATGCCCACTCAGAAATCCATTCTAGCTGCAGGGGCAGATGCTGACTGCAGGGTGTGTCATCAGAGCAGCATCCTGTGAAGCTGGTGAGCCATTTGGTCAAGGGCAGGGTGAATTTGGGTTGAGTAAACCCTAGAGTTCCTGGAAAACACATGGACACAATCACCTTAAGAAAGAGACACTAGGCTTTTTCTGCTAGAATGTCATGGGCTTGAACAATTTACTAAAAAACCCAAGGCAATATTTTAACCTGGAGTTTGCATAGCTTGGCCACACATACTCATTCATTCATTCCTGTACAGATACACAGATGGGGGTTTAGAGAAGTGAAGAAGCTTGGCCAAGTCACACACTGGGTGGAGTGCAGGAATCTAAACCCAGTCTTGTGTGTTTCCAAAGCCTGCTCTCTGTCCACAGTACCCTATTGCCTCTTGTAGAGTCGTAGATTATTAGCGAAGTCTTACAAATTATTCACCATTTTTGAGTGAGAAACTGAGACTCAGAGAAGTGAAACAACTTGTTCAAGGTTGTTTAACTGATTACCATAATTCCTACAGACCTGCCTCCAGATTCAGGGGGTCTGAGTTGCCATAAGCTTCTAAGAACTTCTTATCAAAGGAACTGAGAATGTCAAATGGAGTGAGTTGAAATCCATAGGGACAAAGAAGCATTGAAGGAAAAGTGAGATTTGCAAAGTGAGCCACATTTTGCTTTTTCCTAACGACCTGTTCATTGATGTCCTCTTTGAAAGGGCTTCTAGGAGGCAGGAAGGTATGAGCTACTTTTGGCAGTTTGGCCCCAGAGATTACCTGTTTATTTATTTAGCACTTTAGACATTAAGTTGGCTAATATAAAGCAATTCCCCTAAAGTCTGGAGTTCATGGACATAGACCAAGTATAGGGAAAGTAGTCTTCTCCATTCACCTCATGACCCCAAAAGATCATGAGTCTAGGTTGATCCCCAGCCAGTGGCTACATCTGTAACTTGACTACCCTGATTTCTCAAACAGCTCAGCTACAAATGGCAGTGGAAAAGATGCCCAAGAAGGGTCTTGAAATAAATGGAAATCTTTCATTTCCTGTTCTGGTCTCTATCCAAGAAGCTGCCACTGCCGAAGGGAGGCGCCCAAAGCCCAGTGTTCTCTGCAAGTCAGAGTCAGTTTTCAAAGCACTGAAGGTATAGCCCAGGCTTTCTTACATGTGTAGCTTCCTGGTGTATGACATAGAGAACCCCTGTGTAATTCAGTTTCGGAAGATGGTACAGCACATGCCTGGAGAAGCTGCCAAGTGCTCTTTGACAATGCTTAAGGGCAGGATCTAATAATCTCTCTGGGGTAATTTGGGTGAGGACTTTCCTAGAGGTAGAGGTTGGACTGGGTGCCCTCTTCCATCTCTTGGTGTTGAGAGTTCAGAGTTTTGCCTGCAAGAGCAAAGTAGAAGGTGACATGAACTGAATTAGTATGGGCAGCCTGTATACCTGGGGGAAGTCAGGCTGGGATTATTCAGACAGTTAACCCTGTTTCTAGCTTCACCTTCCCACCTTAGTAGATACAAATTTGGTCAAGATATACAGACAGAGTGGACACTCTTTGCCTTTTATTCTAGCTTGGCCTATCCCTGTAGTTAGAAAAGAGCAGCAGCTTGAGTCTAGTCTATTCATCCACGAGGGGAGGGTTATTTCTTTGCAGGCTTATTGGTGAAATACTCAAAGAAGGTTAGAGCCCTCAAGAGGCCTTAAATAATTTCTTGCTCAATGCCCTTGCTTTCAGGGGAAGCAAATAAAGTTCAGAAAGGCTACATGAGGAACTCAGGGCCCACATACCATGGTAGAGGCAAGGCTGAGCGGAACCTCTGATCTTTAGGTTCTCAGGCCAGTAGGTTTACAACCTGCTGCACTGTGTCCTATTGCGTCTGTACAGGGACTTCTTGTTAAAATCCACAGTCCACAGCAAAAGGAGGGAGGACCTTCATTTATTCACTTATTCAAAAAATTGTATTCAGCTGCCCTTTGGCATAAGAAACAACAAGACTGATAAGGCCCTCCCCTCACTTCATGGTGCGAACAGCACCAAATATTTGCAAAGAACCTATGTGGACTTAGTTCTCTTGCTCTTCTCTCACTTTCTTAAGTTGGTGAGAAAAAGATGCATAGGAAAGAAGTTTTTAGGGAGGTGGAGAGATAGGGTGGCGGAGAGAGAATGAGGTGTATAAGAAGGAGAGAGAGAGAGGATATGTCCCAAAGAATATTTGCAGGGAGGGAAATATTTGGCTGTCTCCCCAACCCCACTCTGGCCTCCCCTTCCTCCTATTCCTCCTCCTCCTCCTGCTCCTTCTGCTCCTCCTCCTCCTCCTTCTCATTCTTCTTCTTCATTTGTGGTTAGCTGGACTGTATCAAACTCCCTTAACTCTCTCAAATGCAGACTTTCCTACTTTCTGGTAAACTTGAGTTGCTATGGTGAGAGAGTGGCCTGGGACAAGTCAATGGAAAACGTTGGAAACAACACCCAACCTGGAGCAACATATCAAAGAGTTAATTAGAAGGACCTGCCATGTGTTTCCCATTCCCTGCCGCAGATTCGATTGCTTTATGATTTATCACCTGTTTTTCTAAGCAAAGCGTTAGCCCTCATTCTCAGTTCTCCTTTCTTGAAGGTGTTAACAATGGTTGGGGGCAGAGAAAGTAGGGAAAGTTGATCAAATGAGTAAATTCTCGTTGTTCCCTTAGAAAACTTTCTTAGACCAACCCTGTGGACTTATTTTATCTGTCGTCCTCTCTCTCCCTGTTTCCACCACTCATCTCATGACATCCACTTGAGTACCTCTTTCTTAGGGATTGTTAGAGCTCACTTGTGAAAGTTCGCTGTGAAGTCCACAACAAACAATCCACTCTGTTTACATGGGGCTTGAGAGTTACAGAGCAACCTCACATTTCATTTTGTCCCAACTTCAGCAACCGTGCACAGTAGCAATGGCTATAGTTACCATAGCTATCTCTTAGTTACAAGAACAGGAATGAAGGCCAAGGGAAAGGGGAAGGGCTTGCCCACGGTCACTCACACAGGAGTGGGCGTAAGCCTGAGTCTTCTGAATTCAAGTCCATGATGCAGCAATGCTCTTTACAATCTTGCTGTGTTGTCAATAATTTGTGAACTTAGTGTTAGCCATAGCGGGATGAGCATCTGACTGTGAATCAGAGGAGAACACTGTGTATCTCTGGTCTTGGTCTTGTCAACTGTAAAATGAGAGTCAGAAAGGGAGTTTAATGGAAGTGTGGTGATACAGTTAACAATTCTGTGTTATATACTTAAATTTGCTAAGACGATAGATCATAAGTGCTCTTATCACACACACACACGAAAGAAAATGGTAATGATGAGAGGTGAGGAGTATGTTAATTAACTTGACTGTGGTAATCATTTTCAAAATGTATACATATATCAAAATATCAAGTTGTACATCTTAAATATATCTATATATTTAAGTATATCTATATCTATATATCTGTATATTTAAGTATATAAAGTTGAATGCTGGTGTCCCCCAAAATTCATATGTTGGAACCCAGTGTGGCAGTGTTAAGAGGTGGGACATTTTGGGAAGTTATTAAGTCAGGAGTGCTCTGCCCTCATCGATGGTATTAGTGCCCTTATAAAAGGGGTTGAAGGACGCTGCCTTGTCCCGTCCACTATGTGAGAATATAGCTAGAAGGTGCCACCCATGAGGCAGAGAAAAAGCCCTCACCAGACACCAAATCTGATGGTACCTTGATTTTGAATTTCCTAGCCTCCATAACTGTGAGCAATATATTTCTGTTGTTTATAAATTACCCAATCTAAGGTATTTTGTTATAGCATTCCTAACAGGCTAACATAGTTCTATAACATTCAATATTTTATTTTATACACAAATGTGTTTAAAAAGTTATCATTTATTCCTAGACATACATAATCAATCTTAATGTTGGTATTGCTGTTAACAGTTATGAAAAAGAAGTGTCTGCTTAAGGCAGGGACGGCTGAACTTTAATGGGGTCACTCAAGATTCAGGTGCTTGGTCAACTTTTCAGATCCAAAATTTGATTTCAGTGATTCACTCAGAGGTGTTCAAACAGGATAATGATAGTGATCATTCCAGATTTAACCAGACCAACAATAATAGAAATTGCTAGCATGTACTGGACACATGAAATGCAGAGCATTTTTCCTGGATTACTCTATTTTAATCTCCCTTAGCAATGCGTAAGATAGGCACTGTTATTGTCCCCTTGTCAGTGAGGAACTGAGAGCAAGAGAGCTAAATGATTGGCTCAGTGTCTCGCACCCAGTAAAGGCTAGATCTGGGCTGCCAACGCCAGCAATAATTATGCAGAAATGTTTCTTTCGCTAATTAAAAGCCAGAAAAGCAATGTACTAATTGACAGTTGGTGAGGTTCTGGTTGGAGAGCTGAGCGAGGGCGCTCATCTTTGTGAGACTTGCCTTCTTACTTAATCACTCCATTGAAGACACCAAGTGACAGCTAAGATTTTCCTTGGATATCCTGGAATTTGACCAGAGGTTATTGGCTGTCTTCAAGGGATGTTTCAACCTAGCAGGACTGATGATCTAGAAGCAGAGCTCTGGGCAGCGGTGGAGACACCCTGAGAGCCTCACTGCTTGGCTCTCTGTTTCCAGACTCCTGCGGACCCCCACCCTCTGCTATGACAACACAACATTAGCTCAGATTCATTGCAGTTCAACTGAGTAGGTTACCATAAACCACATTCCAATGTGTTTTCCTGGGGAGACACCCTGGGGTCACCCTGACTGGACTTGGGGGAGACTCTCGTGTCCTTAAGTGAATTTGTAAGGCATCCTGTTCTCCTTGACAGAAAATGGGGAGAACCCTCACTCACATCAACAGCATATTTACAACCATCTCCTGAGTGGTTTATTTCTGCAGATGGAGAATCTCAGTCATTTTATGTTCTTATTGTTTTCAATTTACTGACCAAATTCTGGGACTGGACCCAATTTGAGGTTTGTAACCTCTTGTGTGTTATTATAGAGAGAAGTAGGGCACAATGAATGAATTTCTTGTTTTTCCCTCTGATTCAGACTCTGTTTTTTTTTTAAGTGGGACAGCTAGTTGTCATATCTTTATGCATGTAGATGAAGGTATATATGCACATACACATGCTTATTCAGGAATATGCATATTTAGTCTAGCACACTTTATAGCTGGAGAAAACCTCAACCTGGCCCTTTGTTTTTATATCTTGCTTGTTGTGATAGACTCATCTTCTGCCCTTTCCTTTTCTTTGCTTTTGGCATAGTTTTTCCACATCAAGTATTTTCACAATAGGAGTGGAATATAATGCAATTATCTATTAATTTATTTAACTTAACATTCCTTATATTGCACTACTGTGTGCCAGATGCTGCCCCAAGCACATTACAAATATAAATTGATGCAATCCTATTTATAATTCTTTGAAGTAGAACTTATTACTACCTTCATTTTATAGATCAGGAAACTGAGGCAAGTTTCTGTATCTGCTGGGAAACTGGATTTGCTTGGTGGAAAGGTGATGTGTAACCCTGCTGCTTTGTTTGAGAGGTATGGGGTTTGTTTTCAATACATAAGAATGATAAAAATTAGTGGTATGTTAGCACTGCAGGTGATAGAAAAAGAGCAGCCATTCCTCTGGAGCTGAAAAGCCAGAATCAGCAAAGGCTGGATTTACTAAACGATGTACTGGTTTCACAGCTAAACACTTACAGCTATTACAAACACTTTTATTATTAAAATTCCTGCAGGAAACATAACTTTGTTATTGTGATACTCAAACTCTCTAGCTTTTAACTTCCCCTCCCTTTGAAGCAATTATGTGCGTATTGTGACTTTTAATAATCCGTGGTTTCTCTGGAATGCAGATGTCATGTTGGAGCATTGCAGACTGCTCTTCTCCCTTCTGCCTTTACATACAAGGTGCCTGTTGCTGAGAACCCTTGTTCCCACTTCTCTAGCAGGCAAGGATCTGGGCAGGACAACAACCACAGGTAAGGCCTCCGCTGACTCACCTTGCTTCGGCTCAGGTGATGGAGTCAGTCAAACCTGCATTCATCCAGGGAGTGGCTCATGTACATAGGCACCATGGCTGTGACCAGGGTGATGGTGGTGAGGGGCTGAGAGGTGAGTGGATTCAAGCTATGTTTTGGAGGTAGCAGAGATAGGAGTTGGTGATTGGTCTTGGGGGATGAGACAGAGGAATCTGCTATAGATTTGGAGTTGTCTGGATGTTTGAGTCTAAACTCCTGGGATTCAGGGACATCTGAATCACCAGTGCTTCCCACAGCGATTGGCACATAGTAATCAATTGATAAGTATGTATTGAACATGTGAATGAATCAGCAATGAATGAAGACAATGAGAGCCAATGAAGTTCTGTGATGGCCCACGGTCATGTAACTGTTGAATGACAAATGTAACCCTGGAATATAGGCTACCTGAGAGTTATAGGACCTTTGGCTGCTTTATATCCTTTTTGTGGCCTCTCTTCCAGATTTTTAACTCTTTGAAGGCAGGACTGTGTAAAAATAAACACAACTAGATCTGTTACTTGGCAGTGGAAGACTGGATTAAAGATGGATGTCTGTGTACCCAAGGGTGCCCATTTCTTAAGCATGAATGTGCTTTCCTTTTGGAATAAAGAAGGTAGCTGGGGAAAGACTGGAAATTAACAGGTATCACAGGATTCCCAGGGTCTTCCACTGATAAAAAATGCCAACTTTACTTTTTCAGTATCTCTTATATCTATGCTCTCTTTTCCATTCCATTCTATCAGTATCTCTACCCACCTCTTGCCTGGACCAATGCAAAAACCTCCCAACCTTCCACCTCATGCTTTGTTGTTTATGTGTTATTGGCCTCATGAGATAGAGTTATCTTGGCTTTGCCACTTACTAGCAGGGCAACCTTGGCAAAGGCATTAATTTTTTTCAGAGCCTGAGTTTACTCATTTGTCGAAAGCAGATAATGACAAAACATGTCCTATTAGTATTGTGAAAATTTGTTTAAAATATCTGTGTGAACCAAGCCAGACCACAAAGGCTGGGCCAGGCTAGAGGACTGGAGAGGCCAACCAGGCAGACTTGGCGGTGGTGACTTCCTTTTAGCTTTTGCCTCTGCCAGCAAGCAAGGCAAGGAGGCAGAAGATACAAGCGGACACATCTCCCCAGCACAAGCCCAAATTCAGTGATTTTGGCAGGTTTCAGTGATGCAGCGGAGGACAAGGCCGACGTCAGGATGATGCCACTGTGTAGATTCTAAAGGAGGCTATTCTATTAATGCCATTACTACATCTAGTGCTGGTATCTGCATTGTGCTAGATATTTTTGCATACCTCTTTATATTCAATCAACATGACAAAGATGGAAAGTAGGTATAATTGCCCTCATTTTACAAATGTCATCACTGATAGGTTCAGTAACTTACTCAAGACTACAAAATTAGGTCTTTTTGAAAATTAAAAAAAAATTCAAACCCAGGATATAAACTCAGGTTTATTTTATTCCCAAGCCTATTAATTTCAAGTTACAGTTATTATCAAACTGTATGTTTCTTAAGGCAGGATCTGAGTTGTGTAATCATTTATCCCCATAGTAGCTTGCCCTTAAGAGGTACTTAGTACATATTTTTTGATGAATGATGTTGTACAAATAATGGTGTCCTGTTTTATAGGTTATGGTTTAAAAATAGAGGAAATCTATAGGACTCTTGGAAAGTAATTAAGATATCTGAGAAGACTAAGATTGAGAACTTCTTGGAGGTCTAATTCTAAATTAAACTTCCAAGTTGGGATGCAAAAATAAGGAGGATGTTTGGAAACATCCCATGATTTATATTTACAGAAGCTTCGTAAGGAGAATGAATACAGACTGATCTTTGCTTGAGAGCCATGTGATGGCCAGAGAAAGTGGCACGGGTTAACAGCCAAAAGGAAATCAGCATTATACTAAAGCAGTGTTTCTCAAAGTGTGTTCCAGGGAACTATATACCCAAGAAACAATATCCATCAAGAGACTTCTATAAAAAGAGGAGATAATTTAATACATATAGAAACATGACATAGTTCCACGGATCCCTGAACAATACAGGGGTTGGGGGCATTGACCCTTGTGCAGACAAAAATCTGCATGTAACTTTTTTTTGAGACAGGGTCTCTCTCTGTCACCCAGGCTGGAGTGCAGTGTTGTGATCACAGCTCATTGCAACCTCAATCTCCTAGGCTTGAGCCATCCTCCCACCTTAGCCTCCCAACTAGCTGGGACTACAGTAGCACACCACCATGTCCAGCTAATTTAAAAAAAAATATTTTTTAGTAGAGACAAGGACTCACTATGTTGCCCAGGCTGGTCTCGAACTCCTGGCCTCGAGCAATCCTCCCAATTCGGCCTCCCAAAGTGCCGGGATTATAGTGTGAGCCACCATGCCCAGCCTGCATATAACTTTTGACTCCCCCAGAACTTACCTACTAATAACCTACTGTTGACTGGAAGCCTTATGGATAACATAGTTGATTAACACATATTTTATATCTTATATGTAATAATATCGGATTCTTACAATAAAGTAAGCTAGAGAAAAGAAAGTGTAATCGAGAAAATTATAAGGAAGAGAAAATATATTTACTATCCATTAGGTAGAAGTGGATCATTATAAAGGTCTTCTTCCTCCTTGTCTTCACATCGAGTAGGCTGAGGAGGAGAAAGAGAAGAGGTTTGTTTTGCTCTTTCAGAGGTGGCAGAGGTAGAAGAAGAAAGTCCACATATAAGTAGACTTGCACAGTTCAAACCTGTGTTGTTCAACAGTAATCTGTATACTCTTGTGGTATAAATTAACACATTAAAGGCTGAGAATTCTTATAATTAAAAAAAATCCTAATCAAAAAAAAAAAGCAAAAACAAACAAACAAAAAACACCAATAAAAGGAGTGGGTTGTGGTAGCTGCCTTAGGATTGACATTACTAAAAGGTTCATCAAAATGTTGCTTTCCAAAATTAAAGAACAGTCTGTACTATAAAATACAGAAGTTGATTGCATCCTTCCAAATGACAGTATTAACTTTATTTAACGAGTATTCCCAAATATAGTTAACACTTACTTTTACCCATAGCCCCTCCCATTTCATCACTTATTTATGTGCCAAGGAACTAGTGGTTATCAGAGCCCACTGAGAAATGCTAGGAAAGAAACTGAGTGGTAGTTTTAAAAAAATCCTTTTTTCACCTTTTTTATCTTCTTATTTATATGTTTTTGTGTTTGTTGATGGAGGTTGGGTTATTTCAGGTATTCATTCAATAAATATTTACCAAATACCTATAAAGCATAAGACACAGTGGTACATTCTCTGAGTTAGTAGATTCTTGATTTTTCTTTGTCTCATGAGGAAGGGAAGAGGAAGCGGTTGGGGAGATAGGTGTGCAGGAGTGTTGGGAATCATACCTAATTAAGACGTCACCATATCTCCAGCCATCAGAAGTTATTCATGCCCAAATAACAAAAGCCTAAATCTCTATTGCCATAAAGGAGTTCAGTATTTTATTAGGGTTTCCTCCTCAAGTAATTTTTGGAAACTGTTATGGTTTGAATGTATTCTTCGAAGTTCATGTGCTGGAAACTTAAGCTCCAATGTAACCGTATTGAGAAGTGGGACATTTCAGAGGTGACTATCCCCTCATGAATGAGTTAAAGCCTTTATCTTGGGAGTGGGTTAGTTATCACAGGAGTTGGTTTCTGTTAAAAGGATGAGTTTGGCCTTCTTCCTCTCTCTCTTTCTCTTGTGTGTACACACAGGCATGTGCTTTCTCATCATGTGATGTCATCTGCCAGGTCATGATGCAGCAAGAAGGCCCTCACCAGATGCCACCCCTCCAGAACCATGAGCCAAATAAATGTCTGTTCTTTATAAATGAACCAGTCTGTATTATTCTGTTATAGCAGCACAAAATGGGTTAAGACAGGAACGCTTAAGGAAGCTGTTGCTTAAATACCCCCATTCTAGCTGGACAATTCGTATGGCCTCTGGCTCTGGGACAATGCTCCAGTCTGCTGGCTCCTCCTTGCCACCTGGCAGTTATTTTTTTGAGGCTGTTGTCTTTCTGCTTCTTCCCAAGGACAAATAAAAAAGTGTAGTTGTAAGACAGCTTACATCTAGATTTAGGATAAGAAAGGTGCAATATTTATGTTGTTATACTCAATTTACATGGCCAAACAGAATATTTAACATCTCAGCCTAGAGCATATGGATATATACACACGTAATGAAGAAATAGGGCATGGTAGGTGCCTTAGCATTGGCATTACTAAAAGGTTTATCAATGTATTGCCTTCCAAACTTAAAGGACAGTCTGTACCCTAAAATGCAGAAGTTTTGCAACCTTCCAAACAACAGTTTTCTAACTGGAAAAAATTTAAGATCTCATCTCTACCAGGTGGCCCATTACATATAGAGGAGACAATGTAAACATCTTGGATTAAAAGGAATTTCTGTAGTAATCAATGTAATTCCTGGATTTTGCTTGCATGTACAGTAACAGTAATGATCAACTTGGCCAAGCTAGAGCCAAATATACTCTGAAAAAGCAGTCTAAGAGATCCTTGGTAGAAAACCTGTGTGATAATTGATTTCTGATGAAGACTTGGAGAAGATATAAAGAAGAGAAGAGATTATGGATTATTATATGTACATGCACACATATATAATAAATGACATTCCATTGGGGGTAGAATCTGAAAGGAGGAAAAGTACATAATAATATGATGGTATTAGCCTGGGTTCTTCAAACAAACACAGCCTGATGTAAAGGCTTGTGGTGATAATTATTTAGGGAATGATTCCAGTGAACAGGAGTTGGGATGGGGAGATCGAATGGGAAATGTGGGAAATTCAAAGATGTGTCATTGAGCTGGTCATTGCTGTGGGCAACTGGGACCCAGTCATGCTAGGAAAGGCTGTTAGAACTAGAAATACCATTTGACTCAGCCATCCCATTACTGGGTATATACCCAAAGGATTATAAATCATGCCATAAAGACACACACCCGTATGTTTATTGTGGCACTATTCACAATAGCAAACACTTGGAACCAACCCAAATGTCCATCAATGATAGACAAGATTAAGAAAATGTGGCACATATACACCATGGACTACTATGCAGCCATTAAAAAGGATGAGTTCATGTCCTTTGTAGGGACATGGATGAAGCTGGAAACCATCATTCTGAGCAAACTATCGCAAGGACAGAAAACCAAACACCACATGTTCTCACTCATAGGTGGGAATTGAACAATGAGAACACATGGACACAGGAAGGGGAACATCACACACCGGGGCCTGTCGTGGGGTGGGGGGAGGGGGGAGGGATAGCATTAGGAGATATACCTAATGTAAATGATGAATTAATGGGTGCAGCACACCAACATGGCACATGTATACATATGTAACAAACCTGCACGTTGTGCACATGTATCCTAGAACTTAAAGTATAATAATAATAAAAAATAAATAAAAAGAGAGATTATACTATCAAAAAAAGAAAGAAAGAAAGAAACTGTAGAACACACCTCAGAATTTACTGCCTCCAGTACAGGAGAACAGTGTGTTTACCTACCAGCTCCAGAGCCCATTGAGCAAGTGTTGCTGAATGGGCTCCTAGGTTCCTCCCTTTCGGGTTTGCCCCCAGGTCAGATGCCTGTGAGCCATCTGGATGGAGAGAAGCCCCAGGGAAGAGAGTGAGAGATACCAGCTACTGTCAAGTTAAGCCTGCCTTCCCCTCAAACCCCGCTGTTTGTTTACCACATCACTTTCAGCTAAGGTCTTTATCTGGAGCAGCTTCGCAGTTCAAGGGTCAATTGCTCGTAAAACTAGAGGCAGCCTGAAGAAAGCACAAATGATATGGAGAGCAAATGTGGCAGCCTTGGAGAGCAAACGTGGCAGCCTTGGAGAGCAAATGTGGCAGCCTTTGCTGATGGCGGCTGCCCCTGCTCCCCATTCTTTTCTGGCTGCTCTTCGTTTAGTGTGCTGTGTACCAGGCACTGCACTCAGCACCGCCTGTGGATTACCCATCGTGTGCAGTCCTCATGGGGTGGACACTCGTGCTGTGCCCATTTAAGGGCTGATCCATAGAAGCAGATGTCGGGGATCAGCTCTACTCTGCTGCCAGAAGCGTGGGAGGCTCAGGCATTCAATAAATGTGAGGATAGCAAGGGACTCTTTCCATGGGCTTGGGAAAGGCCTAGCTGAGGCCCCATCACTCTCCCCTGACTCTACTTCATTTTTCTTCTTAACATATTATTTATTGGTCTAATTGCTTATTGTTGATCTCCTGCCAATGGAACATGAACTCCACTGAAGTCGGGACTTTATCTGTTTTGTTAGAACAATGCCTGGACCACGGCAGGGACTCAATGAATATCTACCATTGAATGAAAGAAAAATAAATGAGTCTTTATGGCTATGAATGCAATGAAGTTTGTTCTGTTTAAGAATTTTTTGATAAAAAGAGGTGACAGACACTGGTACAGGGAAGTAATAAGTTGTGAAACCTCAGGGAAAGGGAAGAGATCTCAACTGGAAGCCTACAGGGTACAGGATCAGTGATGAGAAAATGCAAAGAAAAAGAAGATAAAGGGAAAAGATGGGAAAGGGATTCATTCCCAATGGCCCCTTTATGGAGTATTTGTTGGGCATTTTATCTGTCACCATACATAATAGAGGCACGGTGCTTGGCTTCAATGTGATAAGATGTGGAGGGAACAGCAAAGGGGGATTGGAAATTGTGGGGAATTTTAGGAGAAGAAAGAGTCCTGAAGAAGGCTCTCTGTCAGACACACAGAAGGCCCTGCCTTCTCTCTGGAGCACCATAAGAGTGACTTTGGGGAAAAGAATTACAAGAAGTTTCACACTACAGAGACCAGGAAGGAATTTGCCTTTGTGGTCAGGCTTCCAGAGTTGAAGAGGGCCCGGCTAATGTCTGCCACTGATGCAGCTCATCAAAATGCCACCGGAAACGGAGGGCGGCATTGATAAAGGGAAAGCGGAAGCAATGAGCCATCGTGTGAAAATTAGCTCCCACAGGGTGGATTTCTTGAAAGTGGCCAAAGTTATAAAACCCGAGAGACAAAACGAAACACAGCAAATTATGTTGTGCTTGGGGGCGGGGCATGCGGGTGTTGCAGTTGGGTGCTGTGTATACAGCCAACGGTAGAACTGTGACTGTTTGTCGAATGAATCACTGTTTCCCTCATCGAAGATGGATTTGTCAGGCAGACTTTCAAAGAGTCTGAGGATCCCCAGGGTCCTAGAAGAATGTGCCCACTTTTCCTCCTTTGTCTCAAGGCCCCTGTCACGCTGTCGTCTACATGGGTACATTTCCTTATCTGTGGGAGCAGGGTTGGCCTGGGTCTGGAGGCCTGAATGAGAAGCCACTCCTGACCCATACATCCTGACTCTTCCCTCTTCTTCCTGTGTGGAACTCAGGGGGACCAAATTCCAGGCTGGCATTTCTGGCTTTTCCTGAAGCTCTCTGTCCTGTTCTAATAGATCACATTATGTTGTGTAAATGATATAAGTCAGGCCAGGAACACGCAGCCCAAGGAAGAAGCATATTCAATGTTTTGATTTCTTTTTCTTCTTTTGGCAAAAACGTGTTGTTCCCATTCCTGCGAGGGCAGAAATAAAGTCCACTTGGTGTGGAGATGGGAGGGGGCCATTCTTGAACGAACAGGCCTGCTGCCTGTTCCGGAGACTGAGTGGTGACAGAGAAGCCACCGTGGGAAAGCAGTGTGGGTAGGTCTGGGGCTTGGATAAACTAGGTGCTTCAGCACCCCCAGCCAACGCTGGCTCCCACGACATTTTCAGGCAGGCCTGGGTTTGCTTAGTACAAAGTGGCTGGATTGCAGATTTGATAAGACCTCATTGGATTGCATGATGCATAGAACCCTCCCTACCTGAGTTAGAGGTGTGTCTAAATTGAGAGAATACTTTTTGCCTGGTATAAAATGCATGTAGTATTGCACAGATGATGAAATCAGTGTCATTTGTGGACTCTTCATTATCCACAGGAAGAGACTTTGAGAAATTTCTCTGTTTCCTCTAGGCCCTACACAGAAGCAGTCACCAAATCACACATTTAAAACAATCCTTCCTGGCACTCCCTGGCCTTTCCATACCTAGCCATCTCCAGGCAGGAGGTGGATCCCTGTCTGGGAGGCAGTGGGGAAGGGCATGTGTAGCTCTAGAGAAGGATGCTCTGGACATGCTTCTTGGCTGTGTCCTGTGCCTGGGGCAAGCTCACATTTCTGCTTCTCAAGTTATTTTTATAAAATGGGGATGATAATACTTTTTACTTTGCAGGACTGTTGTGAGGATTAAATGGAATAACACTTATAAAAATGCAGGTGACTAAACAGTGTGGCCCCACTTTTTTTTTTTTTGATGTGGTGATTAGTAGAAAAAAAGCCTATAAAGATATACACCAAAACGTTAATGATTTTTTAATATTAGGGCGGTGGGATTTATGGGCTTTTATAAAAAACTTTCCTTTTTTTAATATATTTTTTAATTTCCACAATGAACCTGTATCACTGTTGTAACTAAAAACTATAAATATTAATTAATTAAAATTCCACCGAACCTTTAAGAACCAGCTGAAATAATATGTCTTTTATTAAAACTTTCCAATCTTCCCATTGGCAGGGATCCCTCTCTGAGCAAGTTACTGAATCACTCTGAGACCTAGCTTGCTCTCCTGTAAAGTGGGGGTTAATAAACTTTAAATGAAAAATAGATATACTATATTGCATATAAAAATATGTTTTGTATGTACACACAATTTTCTCTCTCTCTGTATATATATGTATACGTGTATATATATGTGTATATATATATATATTTTTTTCAATGCCTGGGTTATAGAAAGTGCTTAGTTAGTACACTTTTCTTTCCCTGAATACTGGAAACACTTTGTACCTTTCTTGTAACATTTATGGTATTTTGCTTTGAATTCTGGTTATTTGGGAACTTCTTATATCTCCTACTAGATTCTCAGCCCTCTGAGGGCAACAGCTATGTCCTACTCAGCTTCTGCCACAGAGGGTTTAGTGTCTCATATGTAGTAGGTGCTAAGTAAATACTTGTTGAGTGACTGAAGGTCTAGGTAAAGGCAGAGGCCCCAGAAGTCGGTGCTGTGGCTGGGCCATTGCCCTTGGGCATCGTGTATGCCTGTCGGACACTGGACCTGCCTATGCTGTTGCACCACACATGCTTTTGCTTGGGAGGTGCATCATCTGACAGCAGGAACCCAGGGTCCTTGTGACGGGAGCAGGGGACCAGGTGAGCAAGCTTGGCTGCTGACTGTGCCCTTCCTCCGGGAGGAGCTTGGGTCTTAGGACTGGATAGAGTTTCAAACCCAGACAACCCCGCAGGCCAGTCCCTCCAAACCCAAGACCTGTCTCTGAGTATAAGGAGAGGGAAGAGGGGACTGTGAGTCAAAGAGAAAATGAAGGAAATGAAATGGAAAAAGCGGTTTGCACAAAAGTCTCCAGGGACCTGGGGAGAAGCACACTATCCAGCTTTGGTAGCAGGTGAGGCAAGGGATTCTCTGATACTTGGTGTCCAGCGTTACTGACATCGCTCTAGATGGGTGATGTTGGCCCAGCAGGACTGCAGCAGACAACCATGGGCAAACCAAGCCACCTTCACAGAGTTTGAGGAAGCAGGTGGCAGGTGCCTCATGGTAGCCGAGAGGGCTGGGAATATGGGAAAGTCAGAGCATTGCCTATGAACCCCACTAGTTATGACTAATGGTGGGCTTCATACGCGTCCGTGTGAAGAGACCACCAAACAGGCTTTGTGTGAGCAATAAAGCTGTTTATTTCACCTGGGTGCAGGTGGGCTGAGTCCAAAAAGAGAGTCAGCCAAGGGAGATAGGGGTGGGGCCGTTTTATAGGATTTGGGAAGGTAATGGAAAATTACAGTCAAAGGGGGTTGTTCTCTGGTGGGCGGGGTGGATCTCACAAAGTACATTCTCAAGAGTGGGGAGAATTACAAAGAACCTTCTTAAGGGTGGGAGAGATTACAAAGTACATTGATCAGTTAGGGTGGGGCAGGAACAAATCACAATGGTGGAATGTCATCAGTTAAGGCTGTTTTTACTTCTTTTGTGGATCTTCAGTTACTTCAGGCCAGCTGGATGTATACGTGCAAGTCACAGGGGATGCGATGGCCTGGCCTGGGCTCAGAGGCCTGACATTCCTGCCTTCTTATATTAATAAAACAAATAAAACAAAATAGTGTTGAAGTGTTGGAGCGGCGAAAATTTTTGGGGGATGGTATGGAGAGAATGGGCAGTTTCTCAGGGCTCCTTCAAGCGGGATTAGGGGCGACGTGGGAACCTAGAGTGGGAGAGATTAAGCTGAAGGGAGGTCTTGTGGTAAGGGGTGATATTGTGGGGATGTTAGAAGAAACATTTGTCATATAGAATGATTGGTATTGCCTGGATACGGTTTTGGATGAATTGAGAAACTAAATGGAATAAGAGAAGGAGAAAAACAGGTATAAAAGGTCTAAGAATTGGGAGGACCCAGGACATCTGATTAGAGAGTGCCTAAGGACATTCAGCATAGTCCTGCCAGCAAAGATTATTTATTTACTTCAAGAGTTTAGAGTGGCAGTTCGGGGATAGCACCAGGAGATATCAGCTGCGATGGCTTGGAGAAACAGTGTAAACCGGCAGTGTAAACAAGAGCAGGGCATGTATGAGTAGTTGAGAACAGTGAATAGGAGTATGACTAGACAGAAGATAGTAGGGATGACAAGTTTTTTTGGGGCACAGTCTAAGTTGGTCTGGTGTCAAATGAGACTGGGGCCTAATAAAAAGGAGCGTCTATACAGGAGCTTAAATGGGCTGTACCTTGTAGAAGCGAAAGTGGTAGAAGTATTATCCAGTCCTTTTTAAGTTGGTGGCTGAGCTTGGTGAGCTGTGTTTTTAAAAGACCTTTAGTCTGTTCTACTTTTCCTGAAGATGGAGGACCGTAAGGGATATAAAGGTTTCACTGAAACCTACTAAGAGCCTGAAAAAATGCTTGGTTGATTTGACTAATAAAGGCTGGTCTGTTATCAGACTGTATAGAGGTGGGAAGGCTAAACTGAGGAATTATGTCTGACAGAAGGAAAGAAATGACTGCGGTGGCCTTCTCAGACCCTGTAGGAAAGGCCTTTACTTATTCAGTGAAAATGTCTATTTGGACTATGAGGTATTTTAGTTATCTGACTCGGGCATGTTGAGTAAAGCTAATTTGCCAGTCCTGGGTGGGGGCAAATCCTCGAGCTTGATGTGTAGGGAAGGGAGGGGGCCTGAATAATCCCTGAGGAGTAGTAGAATAGCAGATGGAACACTGAGAAGTTATTTCCTTGAGGATAGATTTCCAGGATGGAAAGGAAATGAGAGGTTCTGAGAGGCGGGCTTGTACTATAGCATAGCCTGCCTTTGCTGGTGTGTGGCGATTAGGCCTGGTGGAACTGCCATCAATAAATCAAGCGTGATCAGGGTGAGGAACAGGAAAGAAGGAAATTTGGGGAAATGGGGTGAATATCAGGTGGATCAGAGAGATACAGTCATGGGGGTCAGGTGTGGTATCAGGAATAATGTGGGAGTCCAGATTGAAGTCCGGGCCGGGAGCAATGGTAATTGTGGGACTTAAAGAGTGAGTACAGCTGAAGGAGCCATGGAGCAGAAAGTATATGCGTCAGGTATACTAACAGAAAATAGATTTTGGAAGTTATGAGAAATGTAGAGAGTGAGTTGAGCATAGTTTGTGATTTTTAGGGCCTCTAAAAGTATTAAAGCAGCAGCAGCCGCTGCACGCAGACATGAGGGCTAGGCTAAAACAGTAAGGTCAAGTTGTTTGGACAGAAAGGCTACAGGGTGCGATCCTGGCTCTTGTGTAAGAATTCTGACTGCACTAACCATGCCTAGGAAGGAAAGAGTTGTTGTTTTGTAAGGGATTGAGGTTTGGGAGATTAATCGGACACGATCAGCAGGGAAAGCAAGTGTGTTTTTATGAGAATTATGCCGAGATAGGTAACAGATGAGGATGAAATTTGGGCTTGACTGAAATAATGGGGGCTGTCTGTGAAGCCTTGCGGCAGTACAGCTCAGGTAATTTGCTGAGCCTAATGGGTGTCAGGGTCAGTCTAAGTGAAGGCAAAGAGAGGCTGGGATGAAGGGTGCAAAGGAATAGTAAAGAAAGCATGTTTGAGATCCAGAACAGAATAATGGGTAGTAGAGGGAGGTATTGAGGCTAGGAGAGTATATGGGTTTGGCACCACGGGGTGGATAGGCAAAACAATTTGGTTCATCAGGCGCAGATTCTGAACTAACTTGTAAGCCTTGTCTGGTTTTAGGACAGGTAAAATGGGGGAATGGTAAGGAGAGTTTATAGGTTTTAGAAGCCCGTGCTGTAGCAGGCGAGTGATAACAGGCTTTAATTCTTTTAAAGCGTGCTGCAGGATGGGATATTGGCGTTGAGTGGGGTAAGGGTGATTAGGTTTTAATGAGATGGTAAGGGGTGCGTGATCGGTCGCCAAGGAGGGAGTAGAGGTATCTTATACTTGTGGGTTAAGGTGGGGGGATACAAGAGGAGGACGCAAAGGAGGCTTTGGATTGGGAAGAAGGGCAGGAATGAGATGCAGCTGTAGTCCAGGAATAGTCAGGGAAGCAGATAATTTGGTTAAAATATCTCAGCCTAATAAGGGAACTGGGCAGGTGGGGATAACTAAAAAAGAGTGCATAAAAGAGTATTGTCTAAGTTGGCACCAGAGTTGGGGAGTTTTAAGAGGTTTAGAAGCCTGGCTGTCAATATCCACAACAGTTATGGAGGCAAGGGAAACAGGCCCTTGAAAAGAAGGTAATGTGGAGTGGGTAGCCTCCGTATTGATTAAGAAGGGGACGGGCTTACCTTCCGCTGTGAGAGTTATCTGAAGCTCGGCATCCGTGATGGTCTAGGGGGCTTCCGAGGCTATCGGGCAGTGTCAGTCTTCAGCTGCTAAGCCAAGAAGATCTGGAAAGGAGTCAGTCAGAGAGCTTTGGGCCAGAGTTCCAGGGGCTCTGGGAGTGGCTGCCAGGTGAGTTGAACAGTCTGATTTTCAGTGGGGTCCCACACAGATGGGACGCAGCTTAGGAGGAATCCCAGGCTGCGGGCATTCCTTGGCCTGGTGGCCAGATTTCTGGCACATGTAGCAAGCTCCTGGGGGAGGAGGTTCTGGAGGAACGCCTGGCCGCTGCGGTTCAGGCGTTTGGAGGTTCTTGTGTGCTGGAGATGTGGCTGGGGTTTGTCTCACAGTGGAGGCAAGGAATTGCAACTTTTTTCTATTATTGTACACCTTGAAGGCGAGGTTAATTAAATCCTGTTGTGGGGTTTGAGGGCCGGAATTTAATTTTTGGAGTTTTATTTAATGTTGGGAGCAGATTGGGTAATAAAATGTATATTGAGAATAAGATGGCCTTTTGACTTTTTAGGGTCTAGGGCTGTAAAGTGTCTCAGGGTTGCTGCCAAATGAGCCATGAACTGGGCTGGATTTTTATATTTGATGAAAAAGAGCCTAAACGCTATCTGATTTGGGATAAAGAAAAAGGAGCATTAACCTTGACTATGCCTTTGGCTCCAGCCACCTTTTTAAGAGTAAATTGCTGGGCAGGTGGGGGAGGGCTAGTCACAGAACGAAACTGTAAGCCAGACCAGGTGTGAGGAGGGGAGGCGATAAAAAGATTACAGGGTGGAGGAGCGGAGGCTGAGAAGAATTGGGACCTAGCTTGGGCTGGTGAGGAGGGGAGAGGTCAGATGGGTCTGTAGAAAGGGAAGATTAGAAAGACTCAGCAATGCTTGGGGTTGGGACTGAGGGGACAGGCAGGAGGGAAAGAAGGAAGATTTGGGAGGAGTTGCACTGGGCACAGAGACTAGGAAGGGACTGATGTGTAAAAAAATGCCTGGACGTCAGGCACCTCAGACCGTTTGCCTATTTTACGACAAGAATATTTAGATCTTGCAGGATGGAAAAATTGAAAGTGCCATTTTCTGGCTATTTCGAACTACTGTCGAGTTTGTATTGGGGTCAGGCGGCATTGCAGAAGAAAATAAGGCATTTAGGTTTTAGGTCAGGTGTGAGTTGAGAGGTTTTAAGTTTTTGAGAACACAGGCTAAGGGAGAAGAAGGAGGAATGGAGGGTGGAAGCTTACCCATAGTGAAGGAGGCAAGCCCAGAGAAAAGAGTAGAGACACGGAGAAGGGGTGGGGGGTTCTTGCCCTCCAGAAAAGCAGAGAAGGGGTTGGGGCACGGAAATAAGGGATTGGGGCACAGAGATAAGAGGTCAGGGTGCGGAAATAAGGGATTGGGGCACACAGATAAGAGGTTGGGGCGTGGAAATAAGCGATTGGGGGGTTCTTGCCCCCTAGGAAAGCGGGACTTGCTGCTAAGGGTGAAGGAGAAGGGGTTGAGGGGTACTTGCCCCTGCCCCAGGAAAGCGGGACTTGCTGCTAAGGGTGAAGGGGAAGGGGTTGAGGGGTACTTGCCCCTGCCCCAGGAAAGTGGGACTTGCCGCTAAGGGTGAAGGACCAAGGCAGGCATCCCTGCATGGTCTGACACCCTTGAAACGTGAGTGTATAATCAGAGAGGCGTCCCTGCAATGATTAAACACCAAGGGAAGGCTGCCTCCCAGTCCGTGACCAGCGCCGGAGTTTTGGGTTCACGGATAAAACATGTCTCTTTTGTCTCTATGAGAAAATGAAAGGAATTGAAATTAAGAGAAGGGAGAGATTGAAGTGTGGCACCAAGATTGAAAGGAGAAAGAGGTTGAGGGATAGTGAGGGAGGTTGGAGAAGAGAGTAAAAAGAGGCCGCTTACTGGATTTGAAATTGGTGAGATGTTTCTTGGGCTGGTCAGTCTGAGGACCTGAGGTCGTAGGTGGATCTTTCTCACGGAGCAAAGAGCAGGAGGACAGGGGATTGATCTCCCAAGGGAGGTCCCCCGATCCGAGTCACGGCACCAAATTTCATGCACGTCCCTGTGAAGAGACCACCAAACAGACTTTGTGTGAGCAATAAAGCTGTTTATTTCACCTGGGTGCAGGTGGGCTGAGTCCGAAAAGAGAGTCAGCCAAGGGAGATAAGGGTGGGGCCGTTTTATAGGATTTGGGAAGGTAATGGAAAATTACAGTTAAAGGGGGTTGTTCTCTGGTGGGCAGGGGTGGATCTCACAAAGTACATTCTCAAGAGTGGGGAGAATTACAAAGAACCTTCTTAAGGGTGGGAGAGATTACAAAGTACATTGATCAGTTAGGGTGGGGCAGGAACAAATCACAATGGTGGAATGTCATCAGTTAAGGCTGTTTTTACTTCTTTTGTGGATCTTCAGTTACTTCAGGCCATCTGGATGTATACGTGCAAGTCACAGGGGATGCGATGGCCTGGCCTGGGCTCAGAGGCCTGACAGTGGGGGACTGTTAATGGAAACTGGCAATCTTGAAGGGTTGAATAGAAGCAGGCAGAGCCTGAGGAACGCTGACTATCTGGCCCTCGGGCACTCTTTTCCCTTGGCTACAGCAGACAGAAATACACACACATGCACACATGCACGTGTGTGCGTGTGTGTGTGTGTATGCAATCATATATATATGATGTGTTGGATCATGACTTATTGAGAGAACAGATCTATCAACTGAAAAACAAGAAGAAATCACATTAAATCTGTATGCTACATGATCTTAAAGGGAAACAGAGTGGAATCAAAGCACATAAGGTACACTTTATACCATATATCTCATTTTATATCTTTTATATAAAACATTTATATCTTATATACATTACATATCTTAGATCGTACCAATCAACCTCAAAATTGGGTGTAATTCTGACAGAAATAGAAAGTATGTTCATCGACCATTTCTCTTTTTGTGATTTCCAGTACAGATTGCAGACAAAAAATTTTTCAAGACTATTACTGGAAATACATTTAAGGCGATATCTTAGTTGTTACTCTGTGTTCACTTCCACGTTTGTGTCCCCTGACCCACCCCATCCCACCCATAGATAATTCAGATGACAACTGGCTTGGTGGCATAGAGGGGGGCTGGTGAGGGAAAACCTAATGGAAGTGTGGTTGTGTTTGGGCATGGAGATGTGCTGCAGTGAGGGAGGACTCAGGCCCTAGGTGCTGGGAGTCTTGTAGACACTGACAGCCATTAGCAGTCAGCCCCTGAGAGAGCTGCCTTGCCCAGCTCTCCAGGGTCACCATTCTGAGGGTGGACTACAGCCAGTGACTGCTTGAGGTGGAAGTATGAAAGCCAAGCTATTTGGCCAATGCAGCCCAATCTGAGGAGCCATTTGCTTTGGAGGAGCTCCCTGTGGAGTCCGTGAGGCTGCATCACCTGCATTGAGTCCAGCTTCTTCCTCTTCCTTCCAAAGGTGTGGGTCTCAGAGGTGTTCCCTGTTTAAAATCCGAACCTTAAACTCTTTCTCAGGGTCTGCTTCTTGGAGAACTCCAACTGCAACACCTGGATCTAGCTATGTTTTCTTTTGGAGCAGAGGTCTGTAAACTGTTCTGCAAAGGGCCACAGGGTAAATATTTTAGTCCTTGCAGTCCTACTCTGTCTTTGTAGCATGAAAGCAACCATAGACAATGTGTAAATGAATGAGCACAGTGTTCCAATCAAACTTTATTTACAAAAATAATTGGTGGGCTGGATTTGACCTGTGGGTGGAGTTTGCCAGAGAGTTACTGGTTACTAAGAATTACTGATTGATTTCAGAGAACGGCAGAATTCTGAACAATTCCTGATTAATTTCTTCATGCTCAATTTTGCATAAATTACAGAGCAGCTCATTATTATGCATGATGAGTGCTGAATGCTGGATAAAGCCAGTAAGACACACTCTTAACAGAGCTAACAGCCCACAAATACAGTTTCAGCATAAGACAAATGTATGATCTAATACTGGAAGACACTTTTAGAAGTTGTCTTCTGCCATCGGCAGAGTTACTTCCCTTTGGCCACATTGGCATGCACTTCCTAGGACCCATGGAGATGGAGAAAGAGGGCTCCCAAGGGGGAGAATGAAGGCTGGAAATGGACATTATTGAGCAACACTGAGGGCCCAGGGCTCTGCCAGGACCTTTGCATATGCTATGCACTTAATTCTCACCACACTGTAGGTATTCTCATCCCCATTTTGCAGATAGGGAGAGTCTCATCTCAGAGAAGGTAGGGCCATGTCTTTCTTGGTTTGCAAAGCACATACACCGTGGCATTGATTTCAAACCCAGATGTGTCTGACTCTAAAGCCCGGGCCTTTTCACGAATGCAGGCTGACCTGTCAGGCTCTGGGCTTCGAATTGCATGTAGTTCTTTAAACCCTGGTTGTTTCTGCCTGAGAGGGCTTGGCAAAGGAGTTGCACCCTGGACCAGTTCCTGTGGCTATGTTCCTGGGGGTCACTGGAGGCTTAGTTTCCACGTTTTTGCCATCGGCCAGCTCTGGGCTGTGGCATCTGATGAGTGTTTTTGGTCTGCGTGCCTGGCCTCATGGTGCTGGCTGTGGTGAATTTAACTTTTCAGCTCTTGCACTGGACTGGGAATGAGCAGGTGAAAACTCATTCCCAGTCCAGTGCAAAAGCTGGAAAGGTGTGGTGGGGGCTCAGCACTAAGCGCCGTCACCTTCCTTCTGTCAGGCGGCTGTCATCGCCCCCACAGGACTTTTCTTCACAGCCTGTTGTCAGGAGGCTGGCCAACTCCTTGGGAAGGTGAAAGAGGAAACTGGGAGGCTGAGAGCTGGAGGGAATTGTGCCATGCCTATTCTCTCTTTTCTGGGATCTGATGGAAATGGCACCGCTCTGACACCTGGAGACCTGGCTGTAGCCCAGGCTCAGTGCACATCAGTGTGGCCCTGGGTGAGTCCTGTAATATCTTGGAATTGCTCATCTTACCCGTGTGAGAAGGATAAACGTTGTTGCTTGCTGCCTACTGCACAGTGCAGTTGTTAAGGATTGACTTGAGCGCCGCGTGAAAGAAAGCCCTGGGAAGAAGCAGGACACAGTCCAGTGTCTTCACATCAGTGTAGATGGATGGAAAGCAGAGTTCTGGGCCACTCCAGACTTCCTCATTCAGGAGATCCAGGGTAGGGCCTGGGAATTTGCATTTCCTCGTGCTTCAAGGCTCCTTTTCAAATTTCTTTTCCATAAAGCCTTCTTTTTCATTAAAAATTTAAAAGTTAAGAAAACTTAGCTTTATTGAGGTATAATTGATACACACAAAAAAATCACACTCATTCAACGTATTTATCTTGATGATTTTGGACCTATGCATACAGCCATGATACCATCACAACCAAGGTAATAAACAAATCTCCAAACGTTTTCTTTTTGGTAAGAATACTTAACATGAGGTGCATCCTCTTCAGATACTTTAAAATGCACGGTATTTTATTATTAACTATAGGCGCTATGTTGTACAGCAGATCTCTAGAATTTTTTTTTTTTTTTGAGACAGTCTTGCTCTGTTGCCTAGGCTGGAGTGCAATGGTGCGATCTCGGTTCACTGCATCCTCCGCCTCCCAGGTTCAAGCAATTCTCCTGCCTCAGCCTCCAAAGGAGCTGGGATTATAGGCACCTGCTACCACTCTCAGCTAATTTTTTGTATTTTTGGTAGAGGTGGGGTTTCACCATGTTAGTCAGGCTGGTCTCAAACTTCTGACCTCAGGTGATCCACCGGCCATGGCCTCCCATAGTGCTGGGATTACAGGCATGAGCCACCGTGCCCAGCCTCTAGAACTTTTTAATATTGTAAAATGGGACTTTATACCAAATGAGCATCAATTATGCATTTCCCCCTTCCCCAGCTCTTGGCAGCCACCAATCTATTCTCTGTTTTTATGAGTTTGACTATCATAGATGCCTTATGTAAGTGGAATCATGCAGTACTGCATTTGTCCTTTCGTGACTGGCTTATTTCACTTAGCATAATGTCCTCTAGGTTCATCCCTATTGTTGCAGATGGCAGGGTTTCTTTCCTTTTAAAGACTGAGTAATATTCCATTGTATGTATACACCACATTTTCTTATAAAGACTTCTTCAAGCACTATAGTTCTAGCTGCTCTCTCTCCTCTGAACTGGGATCCCCAACTGGAATGTCCCCTCAGTTGTATTTTTGTGTAATGGCATTTATGAAGAACACAGCAGTGGCAGCCTGGGGTGCTCTGTGGGGCAGGATGCTGGAGCCATATCCTGGCCCAGGGCAGAGCACTAGCACTTATTCATGTACCTGTGGACAGGGAGGTGGTGGCATGCATAGCAGATATTCGCCATCCCTGACTCAGAGACTTCACATGCTCTACTGTATTTCCCATGTACTGGGCTTGCCTTTCCAATAAAACTATACACTTCTTAATGACAAGGACAATGTCTTTTACTGCTGTATTTTCTAATAAAACTTGGCCTTGAGCAAATCACTCTGAGTTCTGAAGTGTCCTCTTCAATTTCAGTTCTTAGGACTAGCACAGTGGTGCCAGGGTATAGCATGGCCGCAAATATTCTTTGTTCAATCAAATAATAATAATTTTCAATTATTTCTTCAAGTTTTGTGCTGGTCATAAAGTAATGGCCATAAATATGATGCACTTTTAAGTACATTTAATCTGCATATTAACACTTTCCTCATTAGTTTCTTAAGTCCAGGCAATCAACAAACCAACACACCAGGCCTTGATTTGCAGCATCTGCTGATTTCTGTGGTGTAAATACCCCCACCCTGGCCAATTTCAAGCCAATGATGTGATGCCACTGAATACAGAGTGAGGAAGAGAGGTACAGTAGCTCACCATTATACAGTGTTTCCACCAGGCAGATACACTAGACATAAATAACCTCAAAGCACAAATCATTGAAAAATACTTGATGAGTTTTGGGTACTTATTATGTTTGTTTTTAATATAATTCATTTGATTGTAAGTTTACATAATTTGATTATTAATAATGGCTGTTTATAGCACCTGGCTTGGGTAATTCCTGAACCTTTAACAATTGGTATGATTTGCAGAAACTAGGACTTTTTTGGTTGCAGGTAATACAAGCTTAGCCTAAACTGGTCTAAGCCAAGAGGGATTATTTTATGTTACAAAGTTTAATGCATATAGAAGGGTAGGAGAGGTCTGGCTTCATGTCATGTGTCATTAGGACCTATTCTCTCTCTCTTGGTTTTTCTGTCATCTGCATCGTGTCAGATGCCTGCCCCAGCTTAGGACTTCTTGTCCTCCCAGGCTTCAGTCTGGTAGAGAAGGAGCAGGTGCTTGGTCTCATTGCCTGTCATCATGTTCATATTTGTCCCTGAACTAGGTGCCTTGGCCAGGAAAGTGCAAGGCTCTCCTTGGCAAGACTCACTCTGACAGCTGGGGTAGACTCAGTTTCACCCCAAGCACCTGGTCTGAGAGTGGAGAGGGGCTGATTACTAGAACGGTGAACAGATATGGACAGCAAAGCAAATGTCTATTGTAAGATCTCTCTCTCTGGACAGTGGAATAGCTTTCTGGCTTAGACGGTTTTGGTATCAGGGAAGCCTTTACGGGAATATGACTGGATCATTCATTTTGTGCAACAAGGGAAAGAGAGATGAAGGAAGGATGAAAGATTAGAGGTAGCCACAGTCCGAGTAGCTCTGTGATCTGGGGTCTTGCCCCGCTCCAAGGAGAATGGCAAGGCACTTCAGGCACAAAGCACTGCTGGGAAATTTGAGTCTCAGGGTTCAAAATGTGGCTTCTTGGGTAAGCAGCTTGTGCCCAGGAATGGGAGCTCTAAGAAAGGAATATCTTTGCTGGAGAGGACCTTACTAAAACCAAGAGTGTCTTGCTGAGGTTTGGTGTGAGTTTTGGACTTGCCAGTCATCACTCCACCCCTAAAGATCTGCCATCTTTAGGTCAAAAGAAAGCTCTTACACTTGGTAGGTGAAGAATTCTGCAGGTGTCTAGAGAAGTGAAGTGTGAACTGGAGGGTCACAGGCCAATGTCTCCACTAGGAAATTGTGAAAGAAGAGAAAAGAGCTGGGGTTAGCAGTGGGCAAATATTGCCACAGCATTTTATATAAACTTCTGAGGAGGTGAAGGAGAGAGCAGCGTTGAATGCAACCAGATGATGGTTTATCTGTTGCAGACCGATGACTGGGTCCTCAGGGTCAGGCAGGGCCATGGGTGAAGGAGAGAATGCCAGGCGTCCTGTCCAGCAGCAATTTCAGGATTCTCCCTGTCCTCAGAGGTTGAGAAGATGTTGACCTTGTGTCAATCCTTGTGCAGCAGAGTAGGGTCAAGAAGAACCGTCCATAGGAACGCTGGCTATGTGACATGGAGAGAATCTCCTATACATGCTGGACCCTGTGCCAGGTGTTTCCACACACATCCCCTCAATTACACTTCAGAGCAGGCAATCATCCTCTGTTTGCAGAAGAGGAAACCGAGGCTCGGAGCCCATGGATCCATAGCTGGTGAGTGCCAGAACTAGACCACAGCCCAGATCTTTCTGATGTCAGTGTCATGTCAGTTTCTACCACACTACTGCGGCTGCAGGTGCAGTCGCCATTGGTTGGGCACTAATCCTGCGTGCAGCCATCAGCAGCTATTCTTGGGTGGAGCTGTGTCTTGTTCACAGTCACAATCCCCAGGGACTACTGGCAAAAGTTGAAAAAATACGTGATTACATATACTTTTCTCAGTAACTCTCAGAGTAGGCATTTAAAAAATGCCTACTTAGAGACTAGGAAACCGATCCTCAGGGGATTTAGATAATTTTTCTTATCGCTCACAGATTGTAATTCAAATCCAGGTCTGTGTGAATTCAAAGCTGGTGATCTTTTCATTACCTGGTGTATCGTCCTCCTTGACATGCCCTGGTGCTACTCAGTTTGTCTCCCCCATGGGTAGAGAGTGACACAGGTGTGGATGGGGAGGGAGTGGTGGTGGGATTTGCATCAGTCTGGGTTTAGAGATAAGCCAAGAGGTAGACCAGCACGCTGGATTCAGGCCCACTCCTGTGTGGTTGGAGTAGTCCGCTTTATTTTTGAAATTTTTTTCTTAAGATTTCATTTTTTTTCCAAATACAGTTTTTTTTTTTGTTTGTTTTGGTTTTTTTTGCCCTCAGGAAGAGACTTTATATATAGAAAATATTATACAGAGTTTCTTTGGTTTTGGAAAATTAAATTTATTAAAGTTATACTTTAAAATTCTTATTATTCTAAGTTTAGCAAATGTTGGCAATTACTTTTAAAGGGACCCTTGATTACTAAGTGGGCCTTTTATAGCCATTTAAATGCCTCTAAGCCTTTTAAACTGCATTTATAAATTGAATATTTTAATCTCATTTTGAAGTCTTTCAATATCTTAACAAAATAAACCTTCCCAACTTCTTAAGTAACTCAGAAATGCAATAAAATAAACTTACAAATGTGACGATTAAGTACTCTTAACTGTTCCAGTGCAGTGTGTAAACTTAGTAAGATTACACTTAAATATACAGTAAGTCACACATTTCAAATAGAAATGTTCATTGCAGGTATATTTTTTAATTCTCAAAATTCTCTTGAATATTACAAATACTGATACTTCCAAGTATGTACAAGTTCCTTCTTAATGCATAAATATTAATGCTCTAAGTTTGGTTCTCTTAAACATTTCTATTCTTAATTCTTGTTTTTTTTTTTTCTTTTTGAGACTGAGTTTCGCTCTTGTTGCTTGGACTGGAGTGCAGTGGTGCGATCTTGGCTCACTGCATCCTCTGCCTCCCAGGTTCAAGTGATTCTCCTGCCTCAGCCTCCCGAGAAGCTGGGATTACAGACCCCCACCACCATGCCCACCTAATTATTGTATTTTTAGTAGAGACAGGGTTCCACCATGTTGGCCAGACTGGTCTTGAACTCTTGACCTCAGGTGATCCACCCACCTCGACCTCCCAAAGTGCTGGGATTACAGGCATAAGCCACCATGCCCAGCCTCTATTCTTAGTTCTAAATCTTTCCAGAGTTAAAAATGCTTACCCACTCAGGACATAATGATGCTATCTCAAGCAATTTGAGAGAATTCAGAGATTTTAGCTGGGATTTTAGCCTGGATTCTTGTCAGCCCTATTTGTAGCCTACACATCACGAGTGGTCAGCTGTACCAAAAGGCTGTTTACCCTGGCATGGGTGCAGGGCTGTTTACCTCTGGCATCTGCCTCGTCTGCTGGGACCTGTGCCATACAGGGTGTTAAGAATTTAGGGCATCCTTTTCTGCTTACTTCCATTTTATACCACCAAGCCCCATCCCAGGCTAGTCAAGGAAATTCTGCCTTCAACCCAGGCTGCTACATGATTTGACTTTGCTTTCCTTTGTCTACGATGTATTAATTTCTTTCCCATCTAGCTGCAGTGACCTTTGACATTGATGGAATTCTATCTTCTTTCCATATTCTCCCTGACCAGTAGGACCACACAGCTCATGCCGTTATGAAAATGATATCCAATTGCATCCTGCAAATCCCACAGCTTCTGAGTAAAAACTCCTGACTATTTTACAAAGGCTTCTTTTGTTTAAAAAGATGTTTTTAAACATAACACTGACTGGTGGAATCTTCAAGGCTTAGAAGAATGAACAAATATTTGGGGGGCACCTGCTATGAGCCAAGTACTTTTTATGTCCTCCAACACCCCTTCAAAGTGCTTATTTTTATCCCTATATTCAAATGAGGAAGCAGAGACTACATGGCAAATATATGGAGGAGCTGGGACGAGATTTTTAAGATTGTTTGCAAAATGCACCATCCTTCCACGATCCCAGTTCCCATGGCTTTCAAGAGTTTATTTCCAGGGTCTCTGAACAATGAACCAGTCTCCTCACATCTTCGCTCTGACTACCAAAACTTTTAATAGAAACCTGGTATTTCCCAGCAACCACGGTCTCAAAAGCAATAATCTGTTCACTAGGCCCCTTCCCCTAATATTTCTTAAGCCACCAAAAAATCTGGTGAAGATCTCCAAAGATTTTCATGATAGAAACATGTCCGGGGCAAGCCTAAGAGTTACAGCCACAGCCTTGGGTCCAGGTGCCAAGGTCAGCCTTGCAAAGTTCTAGTCCTGGCTTCAGCTGAGATCTTTGGGCCTCCTTCCCTCTCCAGGAGGCCCTCCAACAGTTGGAGACATGAGCACTTCTGCCTCCCACTCTCCTCTGCCTTCTCTTCTGTTTGCCCAGTGAGATCTGCTTCCACTGCCAAGTCCCCATGTGGCTTGTGGCTCACACTTTCCTAGGAAGGGAATGGGAACTGAGGCCTCAAGCTCTGATGGCTGGGCCAGGTGGCTGAGTCTCCTTTGCCGTGTTCAGGCGGCTGGCTGGCTTCTTTTCATGCACCCTCAGTGGTCACCTGAGAAGGAAGTAGAAGTGTATTTGATGTCTTCATAGAAATTCATTGTCCCCTGTGCTGGGGTGTGGGGGTGGGTCATGATGGTCATGCTGGCAGAGGGTGGAAGCGTTCCAGCAGAGCTCCAAGCAGATGGCAGCATTGAGGGGACACCTGATGTGGCTCAATGCCAGCCTGCAGGGCACTGGAGCCACAGCAAAATGATCCCGGCACTGGGGATGGGTCCTTGATTCCTGTCTTGGCTCTGTCACTGCCTGGCTGCGTGATTTTAAGCTAAGATATTGTCTTAGTCCATTCAGGCTGCTATAACAAAATGCCTTAGACTGGATAACTTATGAACAAAGACATTTATTTCTTACAGTTCTAGAGGGTGGGAAGTCCAAGCTCAGGTGCCAGCGGGTTGGGTGTGTGGTGGAGATTTGCTTTCTGCTTCACAGTCAGTGCCTTCTCTCTGGCTCCCTGGCTCATATATGGAGCCCTCTAGCTATGTCCTCAGATGATGGAAGCAGCACTTTGGGGTCTCTTTTATAAAGCACTAATCCCACTAATGAGGGCATCACCCTCAAAACCTAATCACCTCCCAAAGGCTCTACATTCTAATACTATCCCATTGGGGATTAAGTTTCAACATATAAATTTTGGGGGGTACAAAAACATTCAGACCATAACAACTATGAATTAAGGTCTTTTCCTCTCATTGCTCAACAGTTTTCTTTAAAAAAGGTCTTTAAAATGCCCTTCTAGACTTACTTACACATAAGTTTTTAAAAAATTGTACATGCCTGAGAAAGGAAACTTTGAGTAAAATAGATTGAATAAAGTATTCCTAAAACTTTCTCACATTTGGAGTCCCACTTTTCTGAATTACTTTTTGGCTTAGTCATTAAAAACCATATTTTCTCTACAATGTCATCCTGGGTGCTAGGTAAGTCTGTGATGACATGTTGATGGGGGTAACAGGAAGGGAGGGACCCAGAAATGCCCAAGGCCTGCCTCACTAATCACATTCCCACCAAGCCTTCTAAGATTCCCGAGGCAGGACCCACTTAAGGAGCAGTAGTTGGATAGGAGTAGAAGCATCACTTGCCTGTCAGCACTGACAACTCTGATCACAATACTTAGAGGACTTGTCTTTGGAGGCCAAAATGAAGATTTGTACTTGGGCTTTAAATCTCAATTCAGGACTACCCTGTTCCCACAGGACGTTGGGTATTAATGTGGGAACCTGGGGTATCTAAAAGGTAGCACTGTCTGTCCTATGCCATGAGATGTTGCCTTACCAGAGCATGAAATCTTGGTTTTCTGGTTTCTTCATCAAAGGGTTAGCTCAGAGCACCATAGATAGCCACAGGCTATGGGACCAGATCCATTCTCTGGACTGGCATGGGTGCCAATTGCTGAGCCAGGGACAACAGCTTGAGTCTCAATTAGGGGTCTGGGTCAGACAGCCAAAAGGAGATGCCTGAAAGGGAGTCAGTGATTCAGTCGAGTTCCATTGTTTTCTGGAAGAGGAAGGCTGAGCAGCGTTAATGGCCACATTCATTCTGCAGACAAAAGAACATTTGGTGAGATGATTCACCCCCTTCCCAGCCACGCCTCCCTTTATCACTTCACAGGATGCTGTACAGACAGAAGGTATTTAAACCTGCTGGCTTGGGCCCAGTTTCCCATCCCACTCTAGATACTCAGTGCTCTCTTTCCTTTTCATCGTGGGGACCAGGCAGGGAAGTGGGAATAGGCAGGTATTAGTGCTGGGAAGTAATCTTTCCCCCCAAATCAAGAAAGGATTCAAACTTCATATTCCTACGTGGCCTTGAGGAACCTTGGCTATCATTTCTTGCTAAGTTCCCAGGAATAGCTGAGAAACTACTTAAGACAAGCTTAGGGTGATCCTAGCCATCTGTACTTATCCAAGCAAATGAAATGAATTAGGACACCCTGTAAGGCCAAAAAGATATGAATATGGCTGTATTTCAAGGTGGCTATCACCATGGGCTCTGGAGCCACAGAGATCTGAGTCTGACGCCCGGCTGTGCTTCTTATTCTGTGATTCTGGGCTCTGAGCCCTCTTTAAACCTCAGTTCCCATCTCTAGAAGGGGACAATAACAGTGCCTACCTCCCATGAGGGTTAACTGAAAGATGTGTGCATTGAAGTTCTCAGCCCAGTCTCCCAGACTGGAGTCTCTTAAGTACTCAATAGACGATAGCAGTTATTATTCCCGAGGGTGGGAAAGGGTAAAGGCGGATGACTCAGCACAGAATTAGGCATTTAGAGAAGAAATTCTTGTGTCATCCTATTGCCTTTTGACCCATGGCACATTTTGCTAATGTCTTTAAAATCTTGACACAGTGTGGTGTCTTGCCTAAAATGATATAATAATGAAGCCACTGACGGAATGTGGTGAGGGATGGGGTGTGTGTGTGTGTGTGTGTGTGTGTGTGTGTGAATATGTGGTGCCAAATTGGAGAATAAGGATAAGTTTATTAATTCTTTGGTAATTGCAGGCAATAATTGCATTACTGTGACAGTCCTATCAGGAGATGAAGTTTGCCATTGTGAGGATCTGTTTTTCTTCTATTTTCTGGATTAAGATGTCAATGTTTTTAAAGGTCTCAGGCATCTTCCCAGCCTTAACTGAAACCAGTAACTACAGAAATAATTATGTTTCTAGAAACACCAACAGGAACTGAATGCTGGTTTCTGTGTAAGAGCCTGTGATCTCGACTTGGTCTCTAGCCCATCTGTGAAGGGAAATATTCTAAAACTTTATTAAACTCCTGTCCTTAGGATGCTGGCATTGGAGTTGTGGCTAACAGTAGGTGGTGTTAAGGGTAAAGAATACAGTGAGAAGCCTTTCATGCCAAACAGCCCATCTTTTCTGGGTAAACAGTCTGCTCCTGAAGAATAATCCAGCTAGCTGAGATGAACTGGAAATTCACATCGCAGTCTTCATTACAGCTGAACTCCCAATTGCATTCCAGAGATGGCCTGGGCTGGGTGAGAGAGACTGATATTCCTTATCTGAAAGTTCCAACTTCCATTGCTGAGCCCCCAAGAATAAGAAAAAAGGCTTTGAAAAAATCTAAGGAAAACTGAAACACCAAGAAGTTTTTATCAGAAAATCATTCTGATATCATTCTTTATCAGAAAACCACAGCTCTGGGAGGGACCTCAGAGATGAGCTAGTAACCTAGTTCAAAGCACTGATTTTACAGATGAGAAAGCTAAGAGGCAGAGAGAGGTGAGGTGCTTAAGGTCAGTAGAGACTAGGACCCAGGTGTCCTACTGCTGGTCTGGTGCTCTTCCCATCTGAAACCAGTCATCACCCGTGTGCGGGTTGCCTGCTGTGTACAAGGGTATTCCCACCTTACAGCATGAAGCTGACTATGTAGTTAGACAAGCAGGGCACATATACACCAAGTAATAACAATTGGAGTCACATGTGATGAGTACCATGCCTGTGATGGAGCTGAGGCAGAAGAAGGTGACATTTAATTTGCGATAGCTCAGACAAGCTTTACTGAGAGATAGGGTTTCAGGGGGTGTCAGGAAAGATGTTTGTGATTTGGGTGAGAGGACAGAAAGTCCATCTAAATAAGAAAAACACATCTTCAGAAGAGCAAGGGTAGGAAAGTAAGAGGAATGTTTGTGAGCCAGTGACATTTTGGTAGAAGAGGTAATTTTTGGCCAGGCACGGTGGCTCATGCCTGTAATCCCGGCATTTTGGGAGGCCGAGGAGGGCAGATCACAAGGTCAAGAGATCGAGACCATCCTGGCCAACATGGTGAAACCCCGTCTCTACTAAAAAATACAAAAAATTAGCTGGGCATGGTGGTGTGCACCTGTAATCCGAGCTACTTGGGAGGCTGAGGCAGGAGAATTGCTTGAACCCAAGAGGCAGAGGTTGCAGTGAGCCAAGACTGGGCCACTGCACTCCAGCCTGGGTGACAGAGCAAGACTCCATTTCAAAAAGAAAAGAATGTTAGAATTGGGAGAGACGTCACAGATCATCAAGCTCAATTTCCTCATTTTACTGTTGAGAATATTAGGTCCAGAAATTTCAGCTGGCTTGTCCAAGGTTTTATGACTAAGCATGGTAGGGTGGATTAGAACTGCTGCCCATGACCCCTCATCCAGATCCTTTTTCACTACATATGCTGACCTTAGGGGAAGTGATGACAGAGACAGAAAGATCACAGAGGACCTTGCATCAGATTCAAGATATTTGTACATTAAGCACTGAAGACCTTTGACTCTTTTTGGACTGGGAAGTGAAACATGTTCAGAGTGGTACTACACAAGGATGGAGCTTGGGTCCAGTTTTGAGTGATGGTGTGTAGCATGAATGGACAAGATGGAAAGGAGAAGCAGAAAGACCAGTTAAAAAGGCCCCAGAACTGGACTAGCTATGAGAATATACTAACGAGGGTGATGGAAGAGAAAATGGAGAGAAAAGGTTGAATATGACACAGACGTAACCGAAGGGTACAGGAGAGTCGTGGCATAGTTATGGCAGAGGGGAGTCAAAGATAACTCTGGAAATTCAGAGTTGACCAGTTGTCTATGGAAGAGACCACCTGATACGATTTCTTAGAAACTGTTTTATGTTTTTTCCCTGGCTTTTGCTGTCATTTCCCCTTAGCACTTCATTCACTTATTCATTCTTTCATCCATCAAATGTTTTTTGAACTCTATGCAAGGCATTCCATATTCACCCCAGCCAGTAACTAACTGAACGTGATGATTCTGTTGTTTTCTTGGGATCTGCCTCCTTGAACTCTTCTTGGTCAGGGTTGTTGGAGAGAACTGAGGCGAAATAAGGAGAACAGCTTGGTTACTGAAAAGAAAAGAACATGATTGTACGGGAGGGTGTTGAAAAGCCAGCAAGATTTCACATGGGAGGAGGATCAAAGTGTCTTGGGAAGGCAGGAGGCGGGCTCTGTGCACACAGCAGCTCTTGGGCCTTGGGGAGAATGAAAAGTCCCAGTGTAACAGCAACAAAGGGACTCTTTTGTGCATTCACGGTCAGGGGCCTGAAGGGGTGATGAGCAGCCTTTGCCCTGAGGCCTGCTCCAGTGGATCTAGACTCAGGCCACTGCCCCCAGGAGAGTGGAAGGGCCCTTATATCAGCCATTGGAATGGGGGCAGATGCTGAGGGTTTCTTATGGCAGAGGGAGACCCAGGGGCCACAGCTTTGGAGGACTGAGCCTGGCTGAAAGGCAGAGCCATGCTCCCTACCATCATTCCAGCTCCCAGTGACTCCCTCCCAGAGACACACTGATCTCTGGGTTCCTTTAACAATTATGGTTTGTCCTTCCTTTGGCTATTGAGACTCATCATCTATCTTTATTTTGAAGGTTTAGTCTTACCAACCGGACTCTTGAACGAATGTGACAAATAGGTTAAAACATATGGAAAAACTGATAGACAGGCTATAGCTATATTGAGACGTATCTTCTCATGCTTCTAGACCAAGCAGAATGATTCTGGGCATCTAGGAAGTTCCAAAATTCTTTCAGTGAGTTTTGTTTCTGTGTCCTAATAATACCAACAAAAATAGCCTGAAGGGAGGTCCACAAAATAGATTAGGGAAATATAGTCACAAACTCTGAGTTGAATAGCTTCTCATTCACCTTCCAAAACGCGTAACTATTGAAAACGTCCTCTGGCTGCCTGCCGTGCCCCTGAGGTCAGGATGGTTGGGCTGCAGAGCTGTGCCGTGGAACCCTTTCTCTGCCACTTTCTAGCATGTGACTTTGGGTAAATGAGTGAGTTTCTCTGGATTTTGTTCTTCATAGGTATGATATCTACTTTGCATAGTTTTAGTAGGAGGGTTTAGCAAGTCTCTGTCAGAGACCAGGTGCTAAATGGAAAAATATTATTGGAATTAGCTCTGGGTTAGACCAGTTCAGAGTTTAGGACATGGTATCTAATTCTTTCTGTTATCTCATAGTCATTTCCTATGTAGGATTCTGGAATCAAGGAATTTCAATTTCAAAGAAATGTGATCCTCGGGATAAAGACTATGGGGATAAAGATGGTGGGATTGTCATGCGTGAATTCCTCCTGGAGGTCAGCTTCCTCATCAGGCTGCCTTATGTCTGGACACCAACGACAACACCCATTTAGACTCTGTGACAGGAAGCCCGAGGGCTGAGGAGTGGGTAGTTAGTGAAGTCATGTCCCAGCAGGAAAGAGTGAGTGACTTGTGCAAACTGCAAGTTGAGCTGGGAATACAACCCAGGTGTCCTGAGTCTCCATCCCATGTCTACTGATAAGGCTCCGTGCCACTCTCTGTATCTGGGGCTGGACCTTTCTGGAGCCAAGAGAGTGATACCAGGTCATTGACGAGCTCACGGTGCTGCCCTGGTTTGGACAGAGAGAAGTATCAGTGCTCCACGGGACGGGCTTTGCCACTGGGGCTTCTCAGAGGCCAGCGGTGGGAACAGGTTCTTCCCTGGAGACTAGAAGGAGCACTGAGATTTGAGGAGGCTCCACAGGCATGGGAAGGAAGAACCATCAAAGCATTGAAAGGGAAGGGACAGAATGATTTATGAGTAAAACCTAAATGAGCAGAACTTGCTGGCCTGACCTCAACACCAACTGAGGGGCGTGGGAGAGCATTCTGCAAATATTTAAGAGGCATCGATGCCAGAGAACTCAATGACTGAACCTGGGTGGAAGGGCAGGGAGGGAGTGCAAAGCTAAGGCTTTCAAGAAATCTTGCTCAGAGCCACCAGGGGCAGGGCCTTGTCCCTTAGGGATTGGTGTCTGTCTGGGCATCTCCCTCTGGCACAGGGCTTAAGGGCTATGACTGATTCCAGGATGTAGACCACGTGGGCCAGAGAAATAGGCCCAGATCACTTCTCCTGTAAGAAATTTGGGCAGAATGTGTAAGGAAAGACAGGCAGTGAGGACAAAAATGAAAGAATAGCCCTGTGCTGTCTTTCCATGGCCTGTTCTAACTGGTTTTGGGGAGCAGTGTTATCTATTAGTTCTGGCTTGTTCCACCTTCTCTTGCTTCCCTCTCTATCATATCTTCCCATTTTATGAAGTCAAGACCTATATGGCCTTCGCAGCCCAGTTCCTCCTTTACCTCCTCTGGGTAGCCCATCCCTACCTCACATGGCACACACAGTCATTACCCTCTCCTACCCCCCGTGTACCTCGAAAAGCCATAATATAGTTTAGCATATGAAAGATTCTGTGCTGTCCTATGATAGAGACATGTTTTGAACTTTGTTTATCCTAATAGATCCTAAATCAGTTTGATCATGAAATCTGACTTTAAGAATATGTTACACGCTGGCTTAGAGGCTTTCTCACTCGGTGATCCGTGTATGTGTGACTGGCACCCCCTAGTTACATCCTAAGTGAGTCAGTGGTGAAGACATTCGGCTTTCTTTACAATTCTCATAGCACACAGCAAACCCTATGTGTTCCTCACGTTTGAGTCTAATTAAAGGGCAAGAAAAACAACCAGAAACAAAATGAAAAAGCAAATGGCAAAACTGGAAAAAATTTGTAACATACACAGAGGAATGATACTTTGAACATAGAAAAAACTTCGTGTATTAGTAAGAAAAGCAATGAATGTTGCGGTAGAAATGGGGAAAATCATGAACAGTCAATTCACAAAAGAAACACGAAAAGCTCATATGTATTTGAAAGTCTTTAATCTCTCAGCAATAAAAATATAAAATAAAAAATGAAGTAACAACTAAAATGGCAAAAGTAAAAGATTTGGGTTAGCAAGCATATAGGGAAATAAACACTCCTTTCCATTCTTGCCTTTTAAAAAAGTCAGTACATACCTATTTTTTCAAGATAGTACTAAAATGGGAATTGTCTTATCATGAATCATTTATCAAAAATGTGCTATTACTGGCTGCATAATGTTTCATAATATGGAGTATCAGAATTCACTGAGCCACCATTTTATGGCTGGACATTTGGGTAGTTTCCAAGGTCTTGTCTGCTCTTACACTATTAAGATAAAATTTTAATCATAATGTATTAGTTATATACTGCTGTATAACAAATCATTCCCAAGCTAAATAAATATTATGTAACTCAAAACAACAATAGCAATGTAATCTAGTTTCTGTGGGTCAGGAATTTGGACAGGGTACATCTGGGTGGCTTGTCTCTGCTCCCTAATGTCTGGGGCTTGCTTCTTCTGGAAGACTGGAAGTGTGGGGCCTGGAATCACCTGAAGGCTCACTTACAGAATTGACATTGATGTTTAGCTGGGGCTGTCAGCTACAGCCCTTACACATAGCCTCCCCACATGGCCTGGGCTGCCTCACAACATGGCGGTTAGGATCCATGGGCCAGTGAGAAGGGTTTTGCTGCTGTAACAAATTGCCACAAGCTTAGTGGCTTGGGTTGGGGTTGTCTGCTCATGCAGCTTACTCATGCCCTCCCGTCCTGCTCAGGCTCAATCTCAGAAATACACCTTCCATTTTATGTTGGCTCGTCAGCTTTGTGGCTTATATCTGATAGAGCACGACTCACCTCATAATGGGCAGTTCCACATGTGTGCTTACTTGGTGTCCTGTGGTCAAGCATTCTGTCTCTACCAGGGCTCAATAATATGCCAAGAACTGTTCTCAGATGGCCTTACACCAGAGTCACAGAGGCCTATATCGTGATTTTCCACTGGGGCTCATCAAAATCTCCATGCTGCATCTTTCCCCAACATGGACACTACCAGCACCGCAGAGTCTGCCAGATTACATGGCCTGAGTGTCAAGACTTTTGGCACCATGGTCTGGACGTACTGCAGAGACCTTTCCTAATCTGGACCCCTCTCAAGGCTGGCAGCCTCCCATGCCGTCCAGTATATGGAGAAGAGCAATCTTTCTAGATGAGGACTGTGTGGCCTAGGAAACCCAAAGAAGCCAGCCAGGCTCTGTGCTTCCATCTTTGTGGCAGTGGATGTAAGATGCCAATTTGTCTTTTACTCTGGAGGGCATATCCTAGTATGCCTCTTACTACTGAACCCCTAAAAACTTCATTGAAGTGGCTGATCTCTGAATCTTCCTGGGGTTTATAACCTACCTCTGGAGTGCATGTGTTTTCCCAAAGCCCATTCTTCCCAATCAACATGAGCTTGTGATATAATGGGTCAGTGCCATATTCTGTGAGATATCTAGGCAGTCAGATATCTTTGGATTTTATTGTGACAGAGAGAGGGAAAGTTCATGTAGCCTCATGGAAAATCTGTGAAGGAATATCATTTTCTGGCTCACACAAATGCAAACTGTTTCTAATTCTATTCATTTTTTAATTCATTTTTTTTTAAGAGATGAAGTCTCACTCTGTTGCCTCAGTTGGAGTGCAGTGGCTAGTCACAGGTGCAATCATGGCTCACTGCAACCTTGAACTCCTGGGCTCAAGCAATCCTCCCGCCTCAGTCTCCCAAGTAGCTGGGACTACAGGTGCACGCCGCCATCCCCAGCTGATTCTCTCTTTTTAATTGGAATGGAAAAAGTACATTTGCAAAATCAGTGGTCACATACTCTGATACCTTATTCATCTACTCTAGCAATAAAATCTTTTTGGATACATTAGCTACAATGGGAGTTCCTACTTGCTTAGGCCTGTCGTTGTGTACAGTCATTCTCCGTGGTTCATTGGCTTCTGCAGGGGCCAGACTGGTAGATTAACAGGAGATATCATAGGGACTACAGGTCCAGCATTTTATTGTTAATGGTAACACTTGCCATGCCATCCCCCCCAGGGATGTGACACTGGCTGAGGGAGTTGGGGTAACAATTCAGAAGTTACCAATTAAGGTTTCCTACTATGATAGCTCCTATCCCATAATCCAGGGACCCATCAGGGTTACTCCAGCTGGCAAGCAGGACAATTCCAATAATATGCTTGGGGATAGTGTGCATCTGTGGACCCTGTACGCCCACCATGAGCTGTACTGTATGTAGACCTGTCGTGAGCCAGGACCATACTTATTACCTGGCTTCAGAGGTCTTAGTTCTAACAGAGGGGCTGTATTAGTCTGTTCTCTCATTGCTATAAAGAACTACTGGAGACTGGGTAATTTATAAAGAAAAGAGGTTTAATTGACTCAGTTTGGCAGGCTGTACAGGAAGCATGGCTGAGGAGGCCTCAGGAAACTTACAATCATGATGAAGATGAGAGGAAGGAGTCACACCTTACACGGCCAGAGAAGAAAGAAGAAAGTGAAGTTTGCGGGGGCAGTGTTACACACTTTCAAACAACTAGATCTCATGAGAACTCACTCATTATCATGAAAACAGCAAGGGGGAAATCTACCCCCATAGTCCAATCACCTCTCACCAGGCTCCTTCTCCAACACTGAGAATTACAATTTAACATGAGATTTGGGGAATGGCACAAATCCAAACTATATCATGGACCATTCCCATGCTGTGGGTCTCTGGGTGTCAATGTCAACTTAGAGCCTACATTCACTTGTCCTGGAAAATTCTGGTTATTCCCTTTCCCTGATATACAGTCACATGAGAAGATGGCTGTAGGACCCTCTGGGAATCACATGGTATCTATCATGAGATATTTGCCATGATGGGCAAGGTGTTTCCTCTTACTAATCTAGTAATGTCTCCAGTCAATGGGTATCAGTCAGGTCTGAGAAATGAGCAAGAGATAATATTTTGATTGGGATAAACTTCTTCTGCCTTCAGCCTCCTGCTCCTCCAATTTTGCCTTTTTTGGATTATAAATATTAGGCAGTACTCTTAAAAATTTCTTTGATTTGTCCAAATTTATGGGTTACATGAGAAATTTTGTTACATGTATATAATGTATAGTGGACAAGTTAGAGTATTTAGGGCATTCATCACCCAAGGACAATACACTTTTGTTAACCCTAGACACCTTTCTTTGCTAGTACACATTGAATTTATTTCTTCTATTTTACTGTGTGTTTGTATCCTTTAACCCACTTCTCCTCATCCTCCTGCCTCCTCCCACTCACCTTCCCCAGTCTTTGTTATCTGTCCATGCTGTACCTCTGTGTGATTAAAGTTTTTAGCTTCCATATATAAGTGAGAACACGTGATACTTGTTTTTTTGTGCCTGGCTTATTTCATTTAAGATAATGACTTTCAGGTCTGTCCATGTTGCTGCAAACAACATGATTTCATTCTTTTAAAATGACTGAATAGTATTCCATTGTGTGTATATACCACATTTTCTTTATCCATTCATCTGTTGATGGACACGAGGTCAATTCTATATCTTTCCTATTGTGAATATTGGTGCAATAAACAATAGAGTGCAAGTATCCATTTGATATATTATTTTCCTTTGGATAAATAGTAGTGAAATTCCTGGATCATATGGTTCTATTTTTAGTTTTTTTGAGAAATCTCCATACTATTTTTCATAGTGACTATACTAGTTTACATTCCCACCAACGATGTGTAAGAGTTCCCTTTTCTCCTCATCTTTGCCAACATCTGTTACTTTTTGTCTTTTTAATAATAGCCATTCTGACTGGGGTAAGATGCTGTCTCATTATGGTTGTGATTTGCATTTCTCTGATGGTTAGTGATGTTGAACATTTTTTAATATACCTGTTGGCCATTTGTATGTCATCTTTTGAGAAAGGTCTATTCATGTCCTTTGCCTACTTTTTAATGAGATTATTGTTTTTGTTTTTTTTTCCTGTTGAGTTGTTTGAGTTCCTTGTATATTCAGGATATTAGTTACATGTCAAATGAATAGTTTGCAAATATTTTCTCCTATTCAACAGGTTGTCTCTTCACTTTGTTGACTATTTATTTTGCTGTGCAGAGCTTTTTAGTTTAATTAAGTCCCATTTGTCTATTTTTGTTTTTATTGCCTGTGCTTTTGAAGTCTTAGTCATACATTCTTTATCTAGACCAATGTCCAGGAGAGTTTTCCCTAAGTTTTTTTCTAATACTTTTATAGTTTTAGGTCTTCTGTGTAAGTCTTTAATCCATTTTGAGTTGATTTTTGTATATGGTGAGAGATACAGGTCCAGTTTCATTTTTCTGCATGTAGCTATCCAAATTTCCTAGCACTGGCTGGGTGGGTGGCTTGCACCTGTAATCCCAGAACTTTGGGAGGCAGAAGCGGGTGGATCACTTGAGGTCAGGAGTTTGAGACCAGCCTGGCCAACCTGGTGAAACCCCATCTCTACTAAAAATACAAAAATCAGCTGGGCTTGGTGAGGTGGGCCTGTAGTCTCTGCTACTCAGGAGGCTGAGGTGGGAGACTTGCTTGAACCCAGGAGGTGGAAGTTGCGGTGAGCTGAGATTATACCACTGTGCTCCAGCCTGAGTGACAGAGTGAGACTCCATCTCAAAACAAATAAATAAAAATAAAAAACAAAACAAATTTCCCAGCACCATTTTTTAAAGACAGTGTCCTTTCTCTGATGTAAATTCTTCTCAGCTTTGTTGAAGATCAGTTGGCTGTGAATATCAGTTGGCTTTATTACTGGGTCTCTGTTCTGTTCCATTGATCTATGTGTCTATTTTATAGCAATATCATACTGTTTTGGTTACTATAGCCTTGTCATATTTTTGAAGCCAGGTAATGTGATGCCACCAGCTTTGTTCTTTTTGCTCAGGATTGCTTTGACTATTTGAGATTTCTTTTGGTTCTATAGTAATTTTAGGAATTTTTTTCTAATTTTGTGAAGAATGACCTTCATATTTTGATAGAGTTTGCATTAAATCTGTAGAGTTCTTTGGGCAATATGGCCATTTTAACTATATTAATTCTTCTGAACTACGAGCATGGGATTTTTTTTTAATAATCAATTTGTTTAATCAGTGTTTTTAAGTTTTCCTTGTAGAAATCTTTCACTTCCTTGGTTAAATTTATTCCTAGGCATTTTATATATTTTTGTAGTTATTGTAAATGGGATTGTCTTCTTGATTTCTTTCTTGGCTAGATCCTTATTGGTGTATAGAAACACTACTGTGTTTTGTATGTTGACTTTGTATGCTGCAACTTTACTGAATTTAGTTATCAAATCTAAGAGGTTTTTTTTTGGTGTGGCCTTTAGGTTTTGCTAGATAAAAGATCATAATATCAGCAAAGAGGGGCAATAAGACTTCCCCTTTTCCAGTTTGGATGTCTAAGCAGCACTCTGGTTGCCTCTATTTCTCTGGAGCCCTTTCATTCTGGTGGATATTAACAAGCCCAGCTTTGTTCCTGTCTTTCCTACCATGAGTCATGCAGGGGAAAGCCACCATGAAGGTTGCCAGATAAAATGCAAGATGCCCGTTCAACTTTGAATTGCAGATAAACAATGGCATTTTCAAAAGTATAATTCAAAATCTTCATAGAATATACTTATACAAACAATATTGTTTATCTGAAATTCAAAGTTAACTGGAATCCTGTATTTTTATTTGCTAAATCTGGCAACTGTCATCCCCATCAACCTTCTTTGGATCAGTGGCCCAGGTAAAGAGTGGGTCTTTGGGGCCCTCCTATGGAACACAGTCCTCTGGTGGGTCTTCCAGCCTTACATAATCCATCCACCCCAGCAGGACCACTTCTCTCAGCCTCTTCACGCCTTCCTCTACTGCCTGCCAGGGCAACTCGGACTTGTCCGACTTGATGAGTGACCATGATTTTTCCAGGGTTTTAAAAGCCATCCCAGCAGCTGTTTGTGCCGTCACCTGAAGTTTTTCCAACAGTGTTAAATCCATTGATCAGAGAATGTCCTGAAGTCAATTAACATTTGCTTACTAAGTCTTTCATTCTGGCCATCAAGTACCTTCAAAATGCAATCCCAGGAGCACTCCTTGCTCCTGCTGGCACATGGAGGCTAATGTTTGCAAATCTCTCAGTGTACAGTTTCTTTCCTCCCCTAGTAGGTACAGTGTGTGCCCAGCTAAGTTATCCTTGGATTTGCTGGACTATGCTCTAAGTTTTGGCCAAGCAACCAGGAAAGGCAATAGGGTCAGCTTCTGAGGGGGCACCTGTTCCCTCATTGGGGAGATGCCCCTGCAGCATCTTCCATCACCAAAGTGCTAGCTCTTCCTAGTAAGGGGTGAGCCATCTCTGCAAGCCCAGAGGGTCTGTGGAGGAGGGGATGCTTACAGCATTAACATCTTCCATCAGGAAGTTCCTGTACCACATTCAGAGACCAGGTTTTGTCCACCAGGGCTCTGACTTTTGCATAAGAAATCCATATTCGCTAAGTACTTAACTGTTTCTGGAGCTCTGTGACTCAGAGTTAGACATTTGGCCTGCCATTAAGCTGTGTCTGTTCATCCACTGCCAGAGACAAGGGCCTCACCAACAGCTCCCAAAGAGGCCCTGTCGCTCTCACACAGCCACTATTGGTTAATGGCCCTCAGTCTTTATCATTCTTTATAATTTATAAATTTATAAAGGGCCTCTATATAATTTAGCAATAATTAGCCAACTCTGTTGTCTTTATAGGTATTGATCTTTCCATATTTTAAAAATCCTACGGCATTCCCCCCAGCTGCAACATTTCCTATGGTATCACTGGTGAAATCTTTAGGAATTTGAGCCACCACCTTGTACCAGAGACTATCTGAGCTTCATCTGCCAACAAGGATGGCTGGATGAGCCAGCTCAAATCTTAAATCCCTATATAACCTCCTCTTTTTTCTTGGACCACTCCTGGACCACTTGTGCTAGCAGTCCTCTCTGAGAAGCAGAAGCCAAGATGGCGTTAGAGAAAATGAGGAAGGAGGTAGGAAGGGCTGGGAGAGCTATCAGCCTGTACTATATAGGTCTATCCCCCACTGAAGGTGAGAGGAAAGGAAGGAAGTTCAGGTAGAAGGCTCCTAGTCTACATTAAAGTTTGAAGAATGCCCCACAGGCTGCAGGGTAGTGATCAAGCCAAAGTAGCTTATCAAGGTGCCCCAAGTCTTCTGGGTACAGGACTACTTAGGATCCTGGTATGCTTGGTCATTAGCCTGGAACAGCTGTGGGAAGTGTGCGTGGCCTGAGTGCAGAGTGCAGTAGTTGGGGTTGTCAGTCTTGCACAGCTGGAGACATGGGATGTCCATTTCCATGGTTTCCAGAGAAATCACGCCTTTGAGATTCCTAGAATATGTTTTGTCCAGATCAGAGCCTCTACTAGCACCACCTTAATTCTCCTAGAGGCCCTAACAGAAGGGTATACCATTAACTTGGTCCTCCTCCTGGGGTCCGCATGCTTTATTGGCAACTCCCTGTATTTGGTCTGTGCTATAATTTAATTTGGT